>NC_136429.1:453855189-456255189 GCF_052849685.1 Lactuca virosa | reverse complement strand
TAGAAATTCCTGTAAGTAATAACCAGAATCTGTTGTAGGGAGAGCGTGATAATTGTGTATAGATCTATATTGGGATTGACACCCCACACCTTGCTGCTAGCTACAGTGGGACCTGCAGGTCTACGGGTGACAAAAGTCATAACAAATTTTAACGTCTGAAAAAGGTTGTAACAGGCCATCCGTTTGTAGTATGGTTATAGCGACTCACATAGGGAGTTAACATCACTTAAATTTTACAGGAAATTCTACTTTAAATTGGAAAACAAAAAGGGGTTTTATCTATTCAAAACTGTATTCTTCCTTTAAATTACGAACACACACTCATGCTTTTGGTCTTGGGGTTTAAGACTACATGATATTTTATAAGGAAAATATTGGATTTTTCTTGAGTATACATTTCATTTTACTAATAAAGGTTTTCCAACATTTCACCCAAAAGCTTATGAACTCACCAACTTAATTGTTTACACTCTTTCAAAACTACTTGTATTCTCAAGAAACCAGTGAAACAGGTAATCAACTGCTTTTGAGGATGGGACGCCAGACGTTAAACTATATATTTTTTGTCATCATAATGTAATTGATTTTGAAACATGTAAACTCATACTATGATGTAACTTTTTCAATTATATTTATGATGGTTGTATTTACTATGCGCACTATTATACTCGTTGTTGTGATACTATACATGAAGTCCTCCACCCCTGAACGTTTCCGCCATCCTTGGTTTGGGGGTGTGACAATTTATTTCTAGACTTAAACTTAGAATGCTAAGCGATGATCGTGATGAGTGTGTCTAATAAATTTAGGTAATACACTTGCATAGACACAAGCGATGATATGCATTATATGATCGGATTCATGGTCTGCTGCCGACCGGATCTGGAAACTTTATGTGTTCAGATTTCTAAACGTATAATTACGGTATTAGAACTGACATGTAACTTTTCGGAATGATAGGGAAATTTACACGTCGATCGTAAATAAAATCTTTCCTATATTAATTCTCGTAATTACACACCGAACGTCTGAATTTGTGTATATATCGAAAAGGCAAGAACCCGAAGTGGAGTTGGGAACGCAAATGGAAATAGGAATCAACAGCCCCCAGTGATTCAGCAAATATCTGTTGTAGTAGAAGTTGCACCTGAACCAATCATCATGGCTGGAGTACAAGCCATGATTCGGGCTATGTTAGCTGAACAAAGGGAATAAATGAGGAGGATGTTGCATGAAAATAGGGACGAACCTACCATGCCCGTTGAGAAACCTGAGCTAATTCTCGAGCAATCGAAGGAAGGGAACTATAGCCACCCTGTGAGTCAAGTTGGGACTCAAGGAGAACGAAGGAATGGCCCGGAGAGGGGAAACAACAAGGATGGACGAATGTATAAGAGCTTCTTGGGTGCCAAGCCACCAAGCCTTTCCGGAAGCTCGAAGCCGGTTGAGATTATGGACTGGATCTCCGAAATGGAGATGGTGTTTGAGAGCTGTGACTGTAGCGACAAGCAAAAGACCGTCTTTGCAGTCATACAACTAAAGACTGGAGTGCTAAGTCGGTGGAAGTTGTTGGCTGATACTGTGACATCCCCAATTTCACGGCCAAAAAAGACCGATTTGTTTATGCTTTGCTTTTAAAATCAGAGTAATCGTTTAAAGAAAACTGTTGCGGAATTTGTTCCCAAAACAAAATGTTATAAAAATTTATCAAAACATTTCTCAAAGAGAATGTACTTTTCATTAATAATAAAACCTCGGGATGTCATGTTCCGATACAGACCAAAAGCATAAACAGTATAAAATAGACCTTACAACAGTCATTTATAACTACTGGTCTATAATCCAAAATCTCTCGTCAAGTCCACCAACTTATACTCTTGTGCCATTACCTGTAATGCAAAGAAAACTGAGTGGGTCAGGCTTGGGAGCCTGGTGAGCATGTAGGGTTTTCAACCCACAATAATATAATTATTATGTTTAATCATCAAACAATCAACCTAATTACCCATCCCCATTATCTCCTTTTGTTTCTTAAAGATTTACCCTAAGAATCAACTATTCATCGTTCATTTATTCCTAAGGATTGACCTAAGGAATTGGCACAAAGTCCATTTGCTACCACGGTTTATACAACAGGCACTACGTCACATAGTCACCAGGGTTCATACAATTGGCACTACGTCTCATAGTCACCAAGGTTTACACAATAGACACTACGTCGCATAGTCACCAGGGTTTACACAATAGGCACTACGTCGCATAGTCACCAGGGTTTACACAATAGGCACTACGTCTCATAGTCACCAGGGTTTACACAATAGGCACTACGTCTCATAGTCACCAGTGTTTACACAATAGGCACTACGTCGCATAGTCACCAGGGTTTACACAATAGGCACTACGTCGCATAGTCACCAGGGTTTACACAATAGGCACTACGTCGCATAGTCACCAGGGTTTACACAATAGGCACTACGTCTCATAGTCACCAAATATTTCATCTACCCATGTTCTACCCAACATATTTGTAGATATGAAATACATATACGGTTTAAGTCATTTAAAACCTATATAAAACATTCATCCAACACCCATCTCAAGTAAACAAACAATATATAAACACATAGCACGTATTTCATAGCAAATAATTCATATGTATGTGTTAGAAGAAAGTAACTACTCACTCACTTGATTAGAAGATGATCGGATAGCACTACGGCTCTAAAAGTAGTATTCTTCGGTAGATCTGGAAGATCTTCACAAAAACTGGCTTCTCGCGGGCAGAGCTTCGGCTCGGGAATTTCACTTCTCGGGATCTTCGGGCTTCGGGACTCGCTTCGGGTCTCGGGATTATACTGGGGCTTCGGGGGGTTAAAATAGGGCTTAGAGAGGGTATCAGGAGTGGGAGAGAAGAAACGAAGCAACCAAAATCGGCTGACCCTTGATTTCTATTTATAGGGTGAATTTTCTGGGTTCACATCGTGAGTTTCAAGTGCTCACGTCGTGGGGCTTGATCGTCACTGCATGCGTCATCACAAGTGGGGTCTGACAGAGTCCAGGTAACATTTTTCTGAGTTCACGTCGTGAACACAGTGTTCACGTCGTGAGTTCTGACACAGGATCAAATTTCGTGCCCCGAACTTCAGAAATTCATATCTTTCGCATACGAGCTCCGTTTTTGACGTTCTTTATATGCACGCGTAGGTGAGATTATGCTCAACAACTCTCATTTAGACTCCGTAGGCTAATTTTGAATTTATTTATATTATAGTTTTATTATATTATTTTTAGTAGGCCGGGACAAGAAAACTCCGTTTGAAATCCATAACTTCTTCGTCTGACGTCCGTTTTCGTCTATCTTTTTACCGTTGGAATACTATCGACGAGATCTTCAATTCTTGTTTAGATTGTTTCGGCTAAATATCGCTCGATCTCATATTCGAACTTCGGGCTGTACACTGCTAAGCCGAAACTTTGAAAAATCATAACTTCCTCATACGAAGTCAGATTTGGGCGTTCTTTTTATGCACGCTCTCGGTTTAACGTATTATATGACTTTCATTTAGATCGCTAAGGCCATATATCGCTCTAACGTAAATTCACTATTTACGTCGCGCTGTGTCGTGCCGGTTCTGTCGCGAAACTTCGACAGGTCATAACTTCTTCGTTATAACTCGGATTTCGGCGTTCTTTATATGTACGGAATCCTTGTAATATATACTATAACTTAGTTAAGATTAATCCTTCTAAATAATCTTCCATCAAAAAGTCATTTTTGACGCTTATCGTCTCTAAATTGACTAGCTCGGATCTACGGGCGTTACAGATACAATGCCACGAGGAGAAGCCATGCAAATGTCTTGGTAAGCATTCATGGAGCAGTTGAAAATGGAGTACTGCTCAGAGATAAATCTGATAGACCTAAAAAACGAATTTCAGAACCTGAAGAAAGGAAAGATGAGTGTGGATGAGTATTCCACCGCATTCACCAAGAGGATGAAGCTATTCCCCTACATGGTGCCTACTGAACTCTCCAAGATCGATAGGTTTGCTAACGGACTGCCCACAGACTTTGGGCCAACAGTCAAAATGGAAACTACCTTGAAAACAGCCGTTAGAGTAGCCTGGAATGTTGAGATCCAGATTAGGGAAAAAGGTCTAGAGAGAGCTGAAGTTGGCGAGAAAATGAAGTATGAAGGATCTTCAAAATCCAACAAAGAAAGGAAATTCTCAAAGACTGAAGGAGGAGGAGGAGTAGGTGAAACTAAGTGGTGCGAGAAGTGTAAAAAGAAACACTTCGGGAAATGTAGCGAGGAGGTGACTTGCTACAAATGTGGAAAGACAGGGCATTACTCCAGCAAATGTCATCTAACAAGAGGGTGTGCTACAGATGTAACAAAGAAGGGCGTGTTTCTAAATATTGCCCGGAGAAAAAGAGGCAGCAAGGCCAGAAACGCCACTATGGAGAAGGGCATTCCACATGATCTTCGACGAAGCAAAAAACAATGCAAGGAATCGAGGATGAGGAATTGATACCCGAAGATCGAGTTATGAAGTAGCCAAGGGGATAGAATCATATGATGTAGCCTATTACAGGCATAATCTAGGGTGAACCTTAACACCTATGTAGTAGATTCAAGAAATAATAATAAAACCTTCGTTTTGTTATCCGGTGTGTTAAACTGTTATGTGATTTTCTTGTATGGTGACTTGGAAAACTGCGAGACAATACTTGGGACGATTATGAGTAGGTGTGAATGGTAGTAGAGGCCTATACTACCAGAAGCACAGGACTCGCACTTGGATCAGGGAAGGTCACAAGGTTACCAAGAAGCTAGTAATTGATTTCGTTTTATTCAAGTATGTCCTTACCATCGTTTCGGTAATTACTAAGAAGATGACTGTTATTTTGACCCTAGTGGTCATATCAAATCGAGTCCGACTAAGACGAGTATGTTACGTGCTTCAGAGAACCAAGTTCAATGTCACATCTGACTTAAACCAGAAGATTGAAATGAAAGTCATCAACAGAAGTATCGCGCTCGTTGTTAAAGAAGTTGGTAGCTAGAAATGCTACATGTTAAAATGTGATTATATCACATTAGAACATGAAGGAAGGTATATTCCATTCTGGAATTTGACTTTAAAAGACCTGAGTCTAAACGTTACGTTACATGATGATAGGTCATTAGAATATGACGCATCGGTCCATTGTAGTAATCAAAGAACCCATCTTGAGTTTGTCTCCAGTAAAGATTGAGATTGTAACGTGAAGGTCACAATTGAAAGTCTAATGTAAGATAAAGAGCGGGTGCAAGATCGAGCACTACCTACAGTCATGAAGTCCAAGAGTTAGATACTCGTTCGAAGAAACATAGAAGTTACGATTATTACCTAGGATGAAGAGATAACATATGGAATCATTATACATCCCTGTTTCGTTGATGATTCCGGGACATAATCATCCTAAGGGGGAGATAATTGTAACGCCCGTAAATTCGGGCTAGTCAATTTAAAGACAATAAGTGTCAAAAATGAGTTTTTGATTGATGATTATTTAGAAGTATTAATCTTAACCAAGTTATAGTATATGTTACAAGGGTTCCGTACATATAAAGAACGTCGAAATCCGAGTTATAACGAAGAAGTTGTGACCTGTCGAAGTTTCGTGACAAAACCGGCACGGCACCGGGAGACGTAAATAGTGAATTTACAATAGAGAGACTTTTAGCCTTAGCGATCTAAACAAATGTTTTAGAATACGTTAAACCGAGAGTGTGCATGAAAAGAACGCCCAAATCTGACTTCGTATGAAGAAGTTATGATTTTTCGAAGTTTCGGCTTAGTAGTGTACAACCCGAAGCTCGAATATTAGATCGAGCGGTTTTTAGCCGACACAACCTAAACGAAAATCGAAGATCTCGTCAATAGTAGTGTGACGATAAAAAGACAGACGAAAACGGACGTCGGATTAAGAAGTTATGGATTTTTAACGGACCAATCATGTCCCGGCCTGTTAATAATATAATTTTAAAAATAAATTCAAAATTAGCCGACAGAGTCTAAATGAAAGTTGTAGAGTACGGACCCGCCTACGCGTGGATATAAAGAACATCGAAAACAGAGCTCGTAATCAAAAGTTACGAATTTTAGAAGTCGAGTGTTCAAAATGCGAAGCTGGTGCGAGGACTACGCCCAACGTAATCCGAGAACGCCTCGCGTAATCCAAAGGAGGCCTTGCCATGCGAAGTACGCCCCGTGTCGGAAGGAGTTACGCCCAACGGTCTCGTCTTGCATGGACCGAGATGAACCACGTCGCACCACCAAGGAACCGACACGTCGCCCTACAAATTTCGGACACGCACCCTACGCGCAGCGTACCTACGAAGGTACGCCCAGCGTACTCCGCAGCTCAGCCTATAAAAGGGCTGCGAGGGCAGCCTCTTGTCTTCATCAATTTACATACTCTCTCTATCTACTTTCGCTCTCTACACCCTTAACGCCCCCCTAAGCCTATGTAAACCCCCTAGCACCCGAAGGAAGCCCCGAGGCTCCCGAAGTCCTGAGAAAAAGAGCCTTTCGGCTCTGAAACGCTGCTCCAAGCGAAGCCTAGTTTTCGAGAAAACCCGCTGTAAGTGAGCTAGGCCTACGCTATTTTTAATATAGCTTTTAATTAATTATAGTAACTTTATTAGGACCTTATAATAATTATTTCAGCTATTATTATGGGTTATATAAATGTCGTTATAATATCTTTTTAACTACTCGCGGTACGGGGAATCTAGTTTAAAGGGCTGCATAGGGTTGTTGGATTTCAGAACTGCTATATGCCATAATGGTCCTGCCCTTCGATGTTTTATGTCTGCCCCTGTCTGTACATAGTGGTTGGGAAATATTGTTTAAACGCTTATATAATAGTAATAATAGCTAGACTATTAATTAGCCGCGGTTAACGTCAGACTAAACTATAGTGGTATTGATACTAGGTTTTGTCAAGGCAAAATTGTTTTGAGATAACAAAGTGTTGTCTGAGTACCGAGTCACCACCTTACCAGGTGAGTGCATAGTTACTTTCATCTTACACATAGATATGAAGTATTTTATATCAATTACGTGCTATGTGTGCATATTGTCTGAATACTTGCTGTCTATGCTGAATGAAAGATTTTATACATATTTTAAATGATTTAAACTGTATATGTATTTTATATCTCAAAAATATGTTGGGTAAAACATGGGTAGATGAAATATGAATTGAATGTTAAGATAAGAGGTGCTATAAACCATGAGATAAGGGTGAGAGGTGAACAATGAGAGAAGCCTTTTACCCAAGCGTGGCCCCGTCATCTAGAAGAGTATGGATGTCAACCACGGGCTATTCTAGACAGTCCAGTGGAACACTAGCAGGCTCGCAACCTGTAGGTGTTGTGAACGATGTGTTCACCCGGTGTACTCTAAACCCTAGCGATCGTGCAGGCTTGGTGCCTAAACCTTGGCGATCATGCAGACTTGGTGCCTAAACCCTGACGACGATGCAGACTTGGCGCCTAAACCTTGGCGATCATGCAGACTTGGTGCCTAAACCCTGGCGACCATGCAGACTTGGTGCCTAAACCCTGGCGACTATGCAGACTTAGTGCCCGTTGTGTAAACCGTGGCAACGATGGACTTCTTGTCGGTTCCTTAGGATGATCCTTAGGAATGAATGAACGAGGAATAGCAGATTCTTAGGGTAGATCCTTAAAAGTAAAGAAGTTAATGGGGATGGGTAATTGGGTTGATTGTTTGATGTTTAAACATAATAATTATATTATTGTGGGTTGAAAACCCTATGTAGTCACCAAGTTTCCCAACCTGACCCACTCAGTTTATTTGAATCACGGGTGTCGATATGAAGTTACATTACACTGAGAGATTAAGGAGATATAAATCATTAGTGATAATGAATGTGAGTTATGTTTATGCTTATGTTTCTGTATTGACGATGACATCCCAATGTTTTAAAATGAATAAAAAACATTTCTTTGGAAATGCTTTGATAACGTATTTATCATGTTTTTCTGGGAACAAATTCCACAACATTTTTATTAAAAAGGGTACTCTGATTTTTATAAAGCATAAACAAAATCAGTCTTTTCTGGCCGTGAAAATGGGGATGTCACACAATTTGATAGGATGGACTTTTGAGAAGAGGTTATTTATGATTTATTAATATATTATAAGTTCTAATATATTAATATGAAATCATATTATTTAATTAGTATTGATCAAGAATTAATTTGAAATTAATTTAGTGATCAAAAGAGACTAATTAAATTAATGGGGACTAATTGTGTAAATTAGATATATATATATATATATATATATATATATATATATATATATATATATATATATATATATATTGTTTGGACTTATGATACATGATGGACTAAGTTTATGAAAGAATCCATAAAGAGTTAGTCCATATGGCACATGGATCATGGAGAATTAGCCCAAGGGTATGGATTAGGGTTTAACCATGACTCCTAGAATCCTAAAATATATATATGTCACCCTATAGCTAAAATCGGTTACTACATATGTTCTAAGATTTCATTTTGAGGCGATTTTATGCAAGGATATTCTCTCTCAAAAGTCCTCCATTTATTCATGGTGTTTGTGAACCATTTGAGGCATCACAATTTGAGGTGCTAAGTTCTTAATGGCCAAAACTACAAGCTACAATAAAGAGGTAATTCTATAACTCAATTCTATGCTGTTTATGTCAATTGTATGCTAGTTGTAGGCTTCATGATTTGGAAACAATATTGCATGTATAATTACAGAAAACATAGATCCAAAGCAATTAGGGTTGTATGTGCACCATAGGATGTTGTAGCATAAAAACCCAACAAAATCTTCATGGACCCTCACATAGATTTCGTCCATCCCTAATCAATATGGATCATTAGCCCAAACTATAAGTATTACTGATTTACCTAATCAGCCCCTATTAATTTAATCAGTCTCTTTTGATCACTAAATTAATTCCAAATTAATTCCAGATCAATACCAATTAAATAATATGATTTCTCAATTAAGATATATTTCTTATAATATATTAATAAATCAGAAATAACCTCTTTCTCAGATATCCATCCTATCAAATTGTTATGGTGAAGGCAACCCAAAAGGACCATGCTACTATCAGGTTAAGTACATACAATTATAGTTATGAGCTTAGACACCTAATCCAACAGCAGCGGCCGAAGAATGGGAGCAAGAGAGAGTGAGCGACTCAACTACGAACTACAGCGACCTCCATGCCGGTCGGTCTTCGATCTCCACGACTGAAAAAACAACGGGTGGCGACTCTTCGTCATCGTCGACAGCAAGACAGTGACAATGGCTTCTCGGTCGTTCTCCGGATTCAACAGGTAACAAGGCGGTGGCCGGTGGTGGGGGTCATAACGTTGGCGGCTGATGAATACTACTAGGGTTAGGGTTATAGGACGAGGGTGACCGGTTATATGCATCCGTCCAAACTCAAAGTTGTAACTATATTACGCTTTCAGTCCCTCCCCCTCTTTTCCTTTGAATTTAAGTCCAGATTTAACCAAATAACCCTTCCTCTACAAAATATTTTCAACTTAAGTCCATATATTACCATTCAGCCCTCAGCATTCCAAAATCTCTTAAATTTTAGTCCAACATTTACCAAACACTCCCTGACTTCTGAATGCTTTACAAATCATTCCGGAAATTACATTTAGCCCCCAAAAATCTAACTTATGACATATTCAGCCCTTCCTTCTCTAAACATTACAATTTAAATGCATATTTTACTCTTTAACCCTTGCTTCCAAAACTTTATTACAATAAAGACCCCATTTTTTAGAATTTATGTCATTTAGCTTCTTATGACTAACACTGGTAACTTATTACGGATTTAGGGCTACTATTCATTTATTAAGCTTTATCCATTCATTTATTTAATAAAGGGGGTGTTACAACTCTCCCCCACTTAAATTAGATTTCATCCTCGAAATCATTTTTATCACCCGGAAAGCTAGACCACCTGAGCAACATAGCCACGTTCCTGAGCATAGCACAACCTTCCTAAGCCAACTTAACCCAACCCTCGCAGGGCATTACAACCCGAAGACGAATGAATTCCTTGCATCATAAACACATTTACTCAATCCGAACTCTGCAGTCTCGAGATGGTTTGACTCCCTGATAGACCGCCCACACTAAATCATTATTGTTGGATCTAGTCCACTTATCTCCCAACTAACTATTCAACTTCTGATAACTGGGGGTTCCCTCTAGAAAACAATATCACAGACCAAATGTCCCTGAAGAACACTTATACTTGACAGAAGGCTCAGATAATCCTTCGAGTAGAAGACTCATCCCTGCAACGGTTAGACTCAAACGAGAGCTACACAACATGCTCAAATCATTTACTATGAGATTATTTAACCACGCTGTGAGTGACTTAGCATTACCCAAGCAATCAATTACCCATCCATACATGAAATCCTAAAACACTAAAACTGTCAAGCATATCTGGGTGCTGGCCTCCCCTTCGGTCTATTTCAACCGGATACTGCCGAGCATATCTGGGTGCTCGACCTACCCCTTCAGCCTCACCCAACTGGATATTGCCCAAGACACTGGAACTGTCCGAAATAGTATGATGCCTCCTGGCTGCTTTCCAAAATCCACCGAGACCTCCGTGGTCTCAATTCGTCTGCCAGTCATCTGAAATACTGGGTTCCTACCCTGTTGCTGAGCCAGAGAACATCCTCACAGTCGCCCTACGCGACTTCCGAAAGAAAACTTCGGCCGTCAATAGCTACCATAACCCTATCAGCACCAAACCCGGTGCTAAGCTGAACGCTACGGAACCAACTTTAGTGTTACCTCATACCCGGTCTCTCATGACCTATCAATCCATGATTCCAAAACACGTTGTGGCCCTCCCATAATCTTGCGAACAATCCACCTTGGCCTAAAACGTCTAAAGAAATCCGTGAGCAAGTCACAGGTTCACTGAAGTCTTACAACACTTCCATGTTACCACATCCGCCGCCCCACTGTCTTACGGCTAATCTATTTATCCGAACACCTTCCAGATTCTAACACGTGCTTGACCCACTCCCAAACCGAACTTAAATTATGATTGGAACCCAACCTGGGTCCCCAAAGCCTGCTATCCGTCGCCAAAAAAAGGTGCGAACCAACTGTTGGAAGGTTTTCCGAACTCTCAACTCATGCAATCCTCAATCTAGACGACCAATCGACCGCCTTCCTCCCTGACGGGGATTCGAAACTTATCCTAGTTTCACACCTATTTCTGCTCCTAAATACATGATCGATTCTCCCCCACTGTTATTCGTCTAAGTCTTCACGGCACATGAGAATTGAAGGATTCCCAATCCTTCTTACCCTTTAAAATCCAACTGTTGACGACCTGTGCTTACTAATGTTAGCGATCAATTACCAGTAAAACCCTAAGATCGCCCATCCTCTGAAATCTTTAAGAGTACTCTTGAAATCTGGTCCAGTCTGGTACCTCAATCCACCTCTCATGACACTATACCAACTCTTCGAGTTCCCATGCTGGCGACTAGAAGCCTTAACCTATACTCTTGTTGACGAATCCTCGCAGAACCACTGAACTCTAACCGAACACAACCCATGTGAAAATTAAATTCCCTTGGAACATCCAATGGTCAAACTGTTGGGTTTTGAGCATTCTAACACTTCCTAAGTGTACATGCAACCCTATTAAACCTTGTATCTACGTTTGTCTAAGATACATGCAAAATATTATTTTCCAAGGTTTATAACCTATCTAGCATGGCATGGGGTACTTTTAACCATAAAAGAACTAGATGAATTACATACCTTTTGTTGATTGTTGATTCCTTGGAGTTTGATAGCCAAGCTCCAATAATGTGAATGGCTCAAATGGAAATCACAAATCACCACAAACTTGGAAAATGTATGAGTGAGTATACTAACTCTTGATTTTGGCCACCACACTTACACACATTAGGGTGTTTTTCATGCAACATAAGCTTGTTTATATAGTGTACATGGTTAGGGTGAAACCCTAATAACCCATGTCTTTTCCTCTTCCAAGGATCCATGGGTAAAAGCTCCATGGATCATCCATGGACTTCCATATAAGCTTAGCCCATTCCCAAATGAGTGTTAGCCCACACCATATAAATATAATAGCCCATGATTTAATTAGTCTTCCTTTTAATCACTAAATTAATTCATAATTAATTCAAGATTAAAACTAATTAAGTAACATGACTTTATATTAATATATTATAACTTATAATATATTAATAATTCGTAAGTATACAACTCTCATAAAATTATCCATAACTAGTTTGGGTGAAGTGCAACCCAAATGGACCATGCCGGGTCGGGTCAAGTATATACCAAATAAGTTATGGACTTAGACACCTTATCCAACAGACTCCCACTTGGATAAGTCTAATAACTGTATTTGCCTATATTACTTCAGGAACCAACCGGCAATCGTAGCTCTCGGAAACTCTTGTGAACTATGAAGCGCCATTTTAGATAAGTGATCATATAATCCTCTGCTCTCATGATATCAGCCGGACAAATACATGGAACAATGTCTTACTTATTGTCTAGCAGTTGTTTCTCGATTTCCGATTTGTTTGACAAAGAACTTAACTGAACACATCAATTTAGTTCTGACCGGGCCCGGTACATGGGTCAACACAAAATCATCGAGGGGCCCAGATATCGCTTCTATTTCTAGAAGGAACAGATAAACTTCGACTCATATGCTTGTTCTACTACTTATTGAATTGCACACAAAGGCACGTTTTATAACATCAAGTTACTGATGCGTTTACGTGCAATCAATGCACAACCAACTCATAGGTAACAACTCATATCTCTAGGTTTGAAGACTTATATGATATTACCGTCTCACGATCACTCGAGATAAATTCCATGAAGTGATACAAGTGAGCGTGGGTTTATTCCAATACTCATAACTTATGAGTACTCATGAATGTTGTAGCAACCATTGCTATGGCTAAACACCTTTAGTCATCTACAATCCCAATTCATGACAGTCTTGATTCATACCTACTTCCGACATATGACCGACTGTGGAGAGTTTGAATAAATTAATTATTCTGGAAGTCAAAACATGCAAAACTGAAACAATAGTAAATAATTGACAATGATAGCAACACTTTACTCATAAATAAATCACATATTTTATTCATCATCAAACGTCGATTACATTTTACAAGTTTCAGAAAAGGCTATCTAATCTGTAAAACTAATATCGTCCCTCAGCGTGATGCGCCTCGCATGCTGCAAATGCTTCACCCTCGTCAGTCCCTTCGTAAGGGGATCCGCAGGGTTCTCATCTGACGATACCCTCTTTGCCACGAGGAGTCCCTCTTCTATCTTGTGTCTTATGAAGTGATATTTTCTGTCAATGTGTCGGGATCTGCCATGATCTCTTGGTTCCTTGGCTAAGGCAACCGCACTATTGCTGTCATAGAAAATCTCCATAGGCTCCTTAATAGCTGGTACAACTCCAAGGTCTCCGATGAAGTTCCTCAGCCATATCGCCTCCTTTGCCGCTTCACTCGCTGCTATGTACTCTGATTCACAAGTCGAATCAGCTACAGTCTCCTGTTTGGAACTCTTCCAAGTGATTGCCCCTCCATTTAAAGTAAAGACCCAGCCCGACTGAGAGCGGAAGTTATCCCTATCAGTCTGAAAGCTAGCATCACTATACCCTACTACTCTCAAGTCATCACTCCCACCAAGGGTAAGGATCCAATCCTTAGTCCTCCGCAGGTACTTGAGAATATTCTTTACTGCAGTCCAATGAGCCTTGCCAGGGTTCCCCTGATATCTGCTGACCATGCTCAAAGCGAAGGCCACATCAGGACGGGTACAAGTCATAGCATACATGATCGAACCAACAGCGGAAGCATAAGGTAATCGACTCATCTCAGCTATCTCATCTTCTGTACTCGGGCTCTGAGCCTTGCTCAGTTTGGCATCGCTTTGGATCGGTAATTCTCCTTTCTTGGAATTCTGCATGTTGAGCCTTTTCAACACCTTATCCAAGTAGATACTCTGACTAAGTCCAATTAGTCTTTTACTCCTTTCTCTTAATATCCTTATCCCTAGGATATATGTAGCTTCTCCAAGGTCCTTCATAGCAAAGCACTTCCCAAGCCAGGACTTAACCTCCTGCAAGGTTGGGATGTCATTTCCTATGAATAGTATGTCATCCACATACAGTACCAAAAAGCTAACTATACTCCCACTAGCTCTGACATACACGCAGGACTCATCTTCACTTCTTGAGAAACCAAACTCTTTGACCTTCTCATCGAAACAAAGATTCCAACTTCGAGATGCTTGTTTCAATCCATAAATGGATTTCTCAAGCTTGCACACTCTATTGGGGTACTCTGCACTGACAAAACCTTCTGGCTGATTTATGTAAACATCCTCAGCCAACTTTCCATTAAGGAAAGCGGTTTTGACATCCATTTGCCATATTTCATAATCATAAAATGCAGCAATGGCTAGCATAACCCTAATAGACTTAATCTTTGCTACTGGTGAAAAGGTTTCATCATAATCAATACCCTGAGTCTGAGTAAACCCCTTCGCAACCAGTCGAGCCTTATAAGTGTGCACCTTCCCATCCATGTCGGTCTTCTTCTTGAAGATCCATTTGCACCCGACTGTCTTACGGCCTGGTACATTGTCAACCAAGTTCCAAACTTGATTGTCATACATGGACTGTATCTCGCTGTCCATAGCCTCCTTCCATTTAGCAGACTTCGGGCCTGCCATGGCTTCCTTAACACTGTTAGGTTCATCCAGATTTACCAGTGTACTGTCACTGATAAATGTATCACCTTCCGTAGTAATATGAAATCCATAATAAAACTCAGGTGTGTTCCTAACTCTTGTGGAACGCCTCGGAGGTACAGACTCGTCAGCTGGATCAACAGGAGTTTCCTCAGGTTGATTGCTAGTGTTTGAGGTTCCTTCACCGATTGACTCTTGAATTTCTTCAAGGTCAATTTGCCTCCCACTGTCTCCTTGGCTTATAAATTCTCTCTCTCGAAAGACCCCTCTCCTATCCACAAAGACCACATTCTCACTGGGTCTGTAGAAGAGGTAACCAAAGGATTTTTGTGGGTAGCCGATGAAAATACACCTTTCACTTCGAGGTTCGAGCTTGTCATGAGTCTCGCGCCTCACGAAAGCCTCGCAATCCCAGATCTTGATGTGGTCCAAATTGGGAACTTTCCCAGTCCACATATCATGAGGTGTTTTGGCAACCTTCTTTGTAGGGACTAGATTAAGGATGTGGGCGGCAGTCTCTAAGGCATACCCCCAAAAAGAGATTGGTAGTGAAGCTCGACTCATCATAGAGCGAACCATGTCCAACAAAGTTTGATTGCGCCTCTCAGCCACACCATTCAGCTGTGGTGTCCTGGGAGGTGTCAATTGTGAGACAATCCCACACTCCTTAAGATAGTCGAGGAACTCAGTACTAAGATACTCACCACCTCGATCGGATCGAAGCATCTTAATGTTCCTGCCCAATTGATTTTCTACTTCCTGTTTAAACTCTTTAAACCTTTCAAAAGTTTCTGACTTATGTTTGATTAAGTAGACATAACCATATCTACTAAAATCATCAATAAAAGTCATATAATAGCGATTAGCATCCCTTGTGGTGGTTTTGAATGGTCCACATACATCAGTATGTATAAGGTCCAACAAACCCTCACCCCTTGCACAAGTACCAGTGAAGGGTGATTTTGTCATTTTTCCAAGTAGACAAGACTTACAACTATCATCCGACTTGAGGTCGAACGACTCCAAGACTCCATCCTTTTGGAGCTGGCCTATGCGTTTCTTGCTTACATGTCCAAGACGACAATGCCACAAAGATGCTTTATCCAAGCTAGTAGAAGAATCAATACATAATACATTATTTCCTAAATTATCTACAACCGATACAGCTTCATACACACCATCACAAGGTAATGCTTTAAAATAAAGAACATTATTAAAGAAAGCATTAATACTACCAACTTCATTATCAAAAGAAAAGGTAAAACCTTGTTTGTACAAAGCATGAAAGGAAATAATATTCCTCGCCATTTCAGACGAGTACATACATTTATTCAAATCTAACTTTAATCCACTATCTAGCAACAAAGTATAAACTCCAATCTTGGTAACAGGTGCAACCTTCTTGTTCCCCATGATTAAGTTTATCTTTCCATGCTCCACATCCTCACTTCTTCTTAGGCCCTGCAAGTCACAACAGATGTGAATACCACAACCTGTATCAAGAACCCAAGAATTAGAATATGGTGAGTTATTAGACAATATAGTGTAAATACCTGCATCGGATGGTTTCACTTTCCCATCCTTGACATCGTGCAAGTACTTTGGGCAGTTTCGCTTCCATTGCCCCTTATTTTGACAGTAGAAGCATTCAGCATCCTTAGGGATGGCAGAAGGAGTGAGAGAACCACCTTTGGTTCCAGATGAGGAGCCTTCAAGGGACTTTCCCTTGGTACCCTTCGAAGGGTGCTTCCTCTTCTTCCCTTTGCCTTGCCCGATAGCCAAAAAAGGGGTAGTAGTAGGAGTAGGAGTAGCAACCGACTTACTTTTAAGACCACTTTCGGCAGTCTTCAGAAGTCCTTGAAGCTTACTGAGTGTGACTTCCTCCTTGTTCATGTGGTATGTCATACGAAATTGATCATAACACGATGGCAAGGAGTGCAAAATGATATCAATTGCCAACTCCTCAGGGAAGTTCACATTCAGTTTCATTAGACGGTCCACACACCTTTGCATTTTCTGCATGTGGCTCGTGATTGGTTCGCTATCCTTCATACGGGTAGTGATCATGGAGGAGATTATTTCATACCACTCTTGACGAGCACTCTGATGGTACCTTTCCATCAGATCCTGATGCATCTCAAAAGGGTAATAGTCCTCATAGGACTTTTGGAGTTCAGCTGTCATGGTGGCCATCATGATGCATGCCACCTTGGTGGCATCTCTTTCATGTGCCTGATACTCAGCGACCTCCTCAGGAGTAGCAGTGGACTCATCAAGCTCCTTTAGATCCTTATCGAGGACATATTCCTTGTCCTCGTAACGAGTGACCATCCTGATGTTTTGGATCCAATCCATGAAGTTGGAACCATCAAAGATGACCCTCCCACAAAGGTTCATGAGGGAAAAGGGGCCAGTAGGGTTAGAGCCCGAAGCTTTGTTGTTGGAAGACATCTGAAAAGAAGAAAACAAGTTTAGATTAGATATATCGAATCCTTAATAATACACCCAAATGTAATATTAAGGCTAGGATCCAACACAATATATTATAACTTGGAAGAGGGATGCCGTAATCTAATCTATAATATATTTGAAGGTAGGTGAATGACGATTCACCAATTTCCACCAAGAAAACGAAATGAATTATTAGGTTTAATTGGTTTTTGAAATTCCTAGATTCTTTTGAGATTCATTGAACTTTTCAATGGCATGTTTCAATCTCGATTGTGCCCTTCAAGTTTTGTGACTGGGATGCCGAGGATCACAAAACAAGGTGTGAATAACCATGCAAATTCACTTGGTACCCTTAATATTATCACCTAATCAATGTGCCGGTTAACCACACACGCTCCACCGATCTATGATAAACATTAAGTCACCCTTCGTGATCCTTACTAGTCCAAGTTAGTGTGCCGGTTAGCCACACACGCTCCACCAACGACTTGGTAAGGTACAAAGTGTGAATTTCATGGGTTAGCACCATATTCACATTTTCCTAAAGTAACTAAGATTGGGAATTTATAAAAGGTTTAGTTACTTTATAATATTCATCATACTTTTAATGAGAATTTATAAGTCCTTGTCCTACCCGTTCGGCTAACGACCCTCTACCAGTCAAGCAAGCGGTGGGTGAGAGTGGACACCCATTAAGTTGCCATTTTATAGGCAACAACCTTATACCCACCTTATAGACTGGCTTCGTGAATGAGGCGTACTAGCGGTAAGACGACTTTGATCTTATACATATATATAATAATTAACCATTAATGTTATAAATAGTATAAGGGTTGCATTTTAACTTTTAAAACTCTAAGGGTTTGGAATTAAAGTATATTAAAGTGTGTGTAACTTTACAAATTCCAAAACTTGAGGACAAGTTTTGAAACTATTCAAAACCTTTCATTTCATAACTTATGAATTAAAGGTTCATAAAAATGAAGACTCTTCATTTCCATGTAACTTATGTGTTTTAAGTGTGTGTTTAAAAGAAGTGACCTTTGGATATCCATAACTTGAGGACAAATTATGGACTCCATTAAAACACATAAATGATCAAGAATTAATCCTAAACAATTCAGCAAATAATTCCTATCATCTTCTAAATTCATAAGAACATGAACATGATTATCAAAGTTTCAAAAATTATATGAACACATACAAAGAATGAAATTTTGATATATGCTATTGTAAATGGATTAGAACAACCATTACACCAACCAAAAACAAGTTTTAAAACACCAAAACAGTTTAGGGTAATGTTTCTAGTCCATTTCCAGCAGCAAAAGTCGAAAATCTGCATTCTGAGGCTCCTACTCGACGAGTGCACGAACCTACTCGCCGAGTAGGATGAGTTTACTCATGAACTCGGCGAGTCCCCCCATGGACTCGGCGAGTTCATCACGCAGACAACAAAAAAATTCGACTTTTTTCACTATTTTGCATCAAGTATCAAACAAACAAGCCTAGTCTCTGATACCACTGTTGGGTTTTGAGCATTCTAACACTTCCTAAGTGTACATGCAACCCTATTAAACCTTGGATCTATGTTTGTCTAAGATACATGCAAAATATTATTTTCCAAGGTTTATAACCTATCTAGCATGGCATGGGGTACTTTTAACCATAAAAGAACTAGATGAATTACATACCTTTTGTTGATTGTTGATTCCTTGGAGTTTGAGAGCCAAGCACCAATAATGTGAATGCCTCAAATGGAAATCACAAATCACCACAAACTTGGAAAATATATGAGAGAGTATACTAACTCTTGATTTTGGCCACCACACTTACACACACATTAGGGTGTTTTTCATGCAACATAAGCTTGTTTATATAGTGTACATGGTTAGGGTGAAACCCTAATAACCCATGTCTTTTCCTCTTCCAAGGATCCATGGGTAAAAGCTCCATGGATCATCCATGGACTTCCATATAAACTTAGCCCATTCCCAAATGAGTGTTAGCCCACACCATATAAATATAATAGCCCATGATCTAATTAGTCTTCCTTTTAATCACTAAATTAATTCATAATTAATTCAAGATTAAAACTAATTAAGTAACATGACTTTATATTAATATATTATAACTTATAATATATTAATAAATCGTAAGTATACAACTCTCATAAAATTATCCATAACTAGTTTGGGTGAAGTGCAACCCAAATGGACCATGCCGGGTCGGGTCAAGTATATACCAAATAAGTTATGGACTTAGACACCTTATCCAACACAAACAACCCATGCAACTAACACCAGTATCTTTCTGCTACCTCCCCTCTCCTAGCAACGATAGTGCTAGAACCCAAAAGTTCTCCCATAGACCACTGCTGATCATACTAGAACAGATGATGAAACCACTATACCCCATCGATATAGGAGGACTAGCTTGATGAAGCTAACCACAGACCTTCCACATAATACCCCTGAGCCGACTTCGACCATAACCCAGGATAACATTGAACACTCTCCCAATTCGCAAAGAGGGAAACAACCTTTTAATAACCCCTAATAATTCACAGTATGCAATTGGCATATGACATCTCTTGAAAATATAATCCCAAGCATACGCAGAGAAATAACTCAGATATACATTTACCCCAACCGATGCAAGATTCCAGAAGAACATACATACTGATAAAACCATGAAGAAAGCAACATATAACATTCCCGCAATTCCGCCCGCTGGAGTCCTGACCTCCTCTGTCTGACACGACAAAGCTCGACTCCTTTCTGCCGGGCTCCTTCCCTACATCGGGCAGTCGGCCTCCTTGTGACCCGCCTGATCGCAGAGCAAACAAAACGGTCTTGCCCCCTGATGACAATCCCTGCTAACATGACCAAACCTGCCACACTTGTAACAACCCAAACCCCTGGAACGACAAGTCCCCTCGTGCAGTTTCCCTCACTTGCTGCACAGGTTCCAACCCTACTGGCCTTTCATGCGCTTGTCAGAAATCTCGAGTCTCTTCCCAGACCCTCCAATGTCTGCACCTGATCTAACCCCCCTCTTACCAATGTGCTCCAGATCTATCTCCCACTTACGGGCTCTATAAGTTATTTCATTTAGTGTCTCGCACCCCGAAATACTCACAAACTCCTTGATATCATCAACAACATATCATGATTCTTCACTTTCTTCATCTACTCATCTGCTGCATACTGTTGTACCGACAAAGCCCTCTCCCGAGACTTAGCAGTGACCTCAGCCACAGTCTAGGTAGTCTGGTGGAGACCCAGAAACTCTCACGCTAACTGATGCACCTCAATTGCCGAAGAAAACTTCGCTAGAAACCCGGTCGAAAATGATCAGATCACACTGTTGGATTAGATGTCTAAGCCCACAACTATTATTGGTATGTACTCGACCCGAGAGTAGCATGGTCCATTTGGGTTGCATGGCATCGGAACAATTGGATAGACAAATGAGAAAAGGTTATTTATAATTTAAATTAATATATTATAAGTTCTAATATATTAATATGAAATCATATTATTTAATTAGTATTGATCAAGAATTAATTTTGTGATCAAAAGAGACTAATTAAATATATGGGGATTGATTATGTAAATCATTTATTCTTATATATGTGGGTTTGTGATCCATAGTCCTTCATGTTGGGCTTAACCCATGTGGTAACCCATGGATACTCCATGGAGGTTAAAACCCATGGATCATGAAGGAAATGGAAAGTCATGCACAATAGGGTTTACATGGTATAACCCTAAATGAGCCACACTATATAAAGGACCCCATGGTTCATGAAATGGAACTAGTGGAGACACAAAGAGGGCAAAGTCGATTTCATAGAGTGAACCAAGTAACCTCTTCTCAAGTTATTCCGATTGTTGGTGGTGTTGTGTGATTCCATTTGAGGTGCAACACTTGGGGCACTAAGCTCTTAAAGGTTCAAGACTTCAAGCTCCATCAAAAGGTATGTCATCTAACAAGACTCTTGTAGTATAGATACTCCATTGTATGCTAGTTAGGATGATGCTTTGGAATTTTGAATGTATGCATGTATAATACATAAAACATAGATCCAAAGCACATAGGGTTGCATGTACACCATAGGAGTGTTAGAATGCTCAAAACCCAACAGTGGTATCAGAGCATAGGGTTGTTTTCAATTATACTTGATGCTACTTTCTTGGAAAAGCCTTAAAAACGATTTTCTGTTGTTCTGGACAGTGGACTCACCGAGTCCAAGGCAAAAACTGACCAACTCGCCGAGTTTGTTCATACACTCGACGAGTTGGTGCTCCAGAATGCAGATTTTCGAGGTTTTTGGCCAGAATTGGACTAGGATCATTACCCTAAGCTGTTTTTGAACTTGTAAACCTGTTTTTGATGTGGTAATGATCATACTAATCCAAATTAAAATACTTTTCAAAAGTTTCATGTTTTGTATTAGTTTAATGGTTAGGCTAATTACATGAAAATTACTTGATTTGAATTGTCTTGTTCATATGAGTTTAATCTAGATCATAGTTTTTTGACAAGTTTGTTAGTTTAATTAGTGATCTTAATGATTTTTAATGGACTCCATAACTTGTCCTCAAATTATGGAAAACCAAAAGTTTTTCCTTTTAAAAGAATCATTAAAGTCATAGGTTATAAACTTGAAGAGGTTTTTTTTTTCATAAATTGTTTTATGACCTCCATAACTTGTCCTCAAGTTATGGATTTTCAAAAGTTTCTTCATTAAAGTCTTTAAAACCTATATTAAACTCATATGTTATGGATTCCAAAAGTTTTTGAACTGTTCAAAACTTGCCCTTAAGTTTTGGAATTTGTAAAGTTACACTTTTGAATACTTTAGTTCCAAACCCTAGAATTTTAAATAGTTTAAAATTCAACCCTTCTATTTATATATATGTATAAGAGTAAAAGTAAGTCTTATCGTTAGTAGGCCTCATTCACGAAGCCGGTGTATAAGGGGGGGGGTGTATAAGGTTACTGCCTATAAAATGGCAGTTTAATGGGTGTCCACTCTCACCCGCCGCTTCCTTAACTGGTGGAGGATCGTTAGCTGAACGGGTAGGATAGGACTCTAATTCTCCCTTCATTGAAAGTATAATGATAAATATAAAGTAAGTAAACACTTATAAATTCCCAATCTTAGTTACCTTAGGAAAATGTGAATATGGTGCTAACCTATGAAATTGCACTTTGCACCTTGTTAAGCCGTTAGTGTAGCGTGTGTGGTTAACCGGCACACTAATCTAGACTGAATGTGCGTGGAAAAGGGTAGCTTGATGTTAATCATAGATCAATGGAGCGTGTGTGGTTAACCGGCACATTGATTAGGTGGTTGTAACATTGGGTGTACCAAGCTAATTTACATGGTTATTCACACCTTGTTTTTGATCCTCGACATCCCAGTCACAAACTTGAAGGGCACAATCGAGATTTGAACATGCCATTGAATTGTTAAATGAATCTCAAAGGATCTAGGAGTTTCAATTTACTTAAAACCTAAAACTCTTTTTCGTTTTTCGTGGTGGAAATTGGTAAATCGTCATTTACCTACCTTCAAATATTTTACAGTTTGGATTATGGCATCCCTCTTTCAAATTGTAAAATATTGTGTTGGGTCCTAGCCTTAATATTTCCTTTGGGTGTGATATTAAGGACTTAAATAAACTAACTTGAATTTCTCCCGTGTAGATGTCTGGTTCAAACAGCTATGGTCTTCCAAAATCTTTTCAAACAAGTTTTTCTCTCGAAGATGATACTTCACCTCCTCCACCTCCTCCAATCATTCTCCTTGACCCACAAGCTCAAAGACTTGAAAAGTTCAGGATCACTCAATCCCTATTGGATAGTAAATACAAAGATGGAAAGCCTATATGTGCACATGTCTTGGACATGAAGCTACATACTGACAGGCTAAAGATGTTGGGCGTCGTCTTCCCAAGGAAGTTGGCTATTGACTGGGTCCTTCAGTCACTTCCCGAGTCATATAGTGAGTTCGTTAAAGACTAATATGTGACAGATCACGGCATGACCCTAATTGATCTTACGTATTTGCTAATTGCTGTTGAATCAGCATTGATTTGGCGCAATGGCAAGCAAATCTGATTGGAAGGTCTACATCCCAAGCTGACATGGATATCCCAGAAAAGATTCCTTCTCTTAAAGGAAAGGAATTGGGCATGGTCAAAAGTTTTGATCATAAGAGAAAGGCCAAATCTGAGACTGCTCCATGTGAGCCTATGTGTTTATATTGCCAAAGACAGGGACATTGGAATCGAAGCTGCCCAGACCACCTGAGAAGTTTAATCAGATTGTATGGTTCTACTTCAGGTGAGTTCATTATCTAACTCTACTAAGTTCCTAATTGTTGATTCTTAATACATGATGTGCCAAGGTTGCATTTTGATGTTTTTTAGGATCATGCAAAGGGAAGGAAGCTTAAAGGAAGAGTATGATGAATCTGATCGCGAAGATGGATTTCAATCGCATGGTTCGAAGATCGGATTTTTGAGTTGCTGCTTCGAGTTATGATAGATTGCTAGGAAATATGTAATAGCATAGTTTTCATTTGTAAATGCATTGTAAGGAAAAGTTTTTTCCACATTTTATAAATAAATAAAATTTTGTTTTATTTTATTATATCTCCTTCCATTGGCAGTTGTGAAAATTGATGTTTGTGTGTTTCTATGTTAGCAATATGAATTTAATTCTTTCGTTTGTGATAATGTTGAGTATTTTCCAAATAAGGAAACATTCTCATCACTGAAGTTTCAATTGGACAGAAACTTGGAATCATGCAAGTTGTATTGTATGACGAATGAGAATTTTCGTCTTTGGCAAATTAAGACTAATTCATTGATCACATGTATATGTGGGTCAAGTGAAGGACTAGGGGATCGGGTACACTGGGTGTGCGCTGGTCAAGATCCACCACAAAGATTGATAAGACTATTCATCATGATTTACTAAAGTTTAGTAAACATGTTTATGCTTACAAGTTTAAGTATAATTCTGAAACATTGGAAAAAGGTTCAATGTCTGGCAGAACGAATGAGAAGAATCAAATTAGACAGAAAGATAAAAGTCTTTCTTCAATCTGAAAAGATGGGAGAGTACTTTAGTATCGTGTTTTATGATCATCTTAATGTTTATGGAAAACCATATCACAATTGATTCTCTAAGGACAACTTAGTGCATTTGCATGACTAAGAAGAGGAATCGTGAATTGTTGAAATGGTTAAATCAATTAAGGTGAATCATACTTCGTTCCAAAAACAAGTCTTAAAGTCATACTCCAAGATTGTAGTTTGAGTGACATAATCTTAAGAAAGGTTTAATACACTTATAAAATGTAGAGTAAAAGTTTTCCACTCCTGTACATTTGAAATTGGTAAGTTGTGATGTCTTGGATAAGACAACGACCAATTAAGACCAATTGTGTGAAGTGTTTGTCTTGATTAGGATCTGCACTAACTCTTGAATATCGGTTTGTCAAGTAATGTTCCTTGACAAAATGAATCATATATGTCAAGAGGTCAGTGGGAGTCTTAAAGATCTTGACAAGTTTCAAGAACTAATCAAGAATAAACCTATTGTTAAACACTAGCACACGGCTTGAGATTTGTGACCTATCGTGTTGACATATTCTTGTTTATGTGCCCATTCCAATTAAATTTGACTATGCATATGAGTTTTGAGAGTTCTCAATTGGTTGCATAACAACCTGGAAGCAATGGTAGGCCTTTGTGCTGCCAAGTGGCAAGAAATTAAGAATGTACAAGTTCAGTCCATATGAGTTTCGATTTATCACTAACCTTGTATTGTGATTATGGTTTTGACAAATTCACATGGATAGGAGCACATACGCCATAAAATCTAAGTTTCATAAGGTTTCTCTCTGATTCATGAAAATGATGGTGATGAAATGCTTTCACTAAGTAGATTTTAAATAGTTAGCAATTGTGATACTTGCATTTCTCAAATTCAATTATGATTACGGCATCACTCTTCATAGTTCGAATTGTGAGAAATGGAAAAGGTCTAAACAATTTATACTATGATTACGGCATACCTCTTCATAGTTCTAAAATTGTTTAGAAACACATGTGAGCTATCTAAGGAAATGTGTATGATTTTGATAAAGTCATATCAAAGCATCTCGTATCAGAAATTTGAACTTTGGTAAGAAAGTCAATAAGTATTGATTTCTAGAAGTCCAGCTGATTTCTGAATAATTGTCAAAGCTAGTGGGAGCATAAGAGTTATGCTAATAAGGATGTAATTATTATGCTAGTGGGAGTATAAGCAATTATAGTGAATGTTGCAAGTTAGCAATGTTAATTATAGAAAACAAAAGTTTCAATTTGCAAGTTGCAGGGTTTAAAAAGTTGTTTTGCTATAATTAAGGGAGAGGAATTCATACTTCATTTCAATTATAAAAGCTTAGATTGAGATTTTAATCACATTTAGTCAAATATATATATATATATGAATGTTATGTTGGAATGGTTCAACATAAGGAAATTCTATATAGGGATGTGTTAATTGCGTTCTCAAAATTTGATTATGATTACGGCATCCCTTTTCATAATTCGAATTTTGAGAAGATGGAAAATAATATAATATTCTCGTGTTCTAAATTTTTCCAAATGCCTAGGGCATTAAGAGGGAAAAAGGACTATAACCGGTTATGACTAAAGTGGTTGAGCGACTGTTAAGGACAATCTAAGGTTCGCCAAAGATTGGTCGCCTAAGGACAGTTGGAACTATGGTAATGGAAGGACCATATTAACATTATTATTAATAGACAGGAGTCTATTAATAATGAATTGTTGTATGGAAAATATGGAATGTTTCCATATTGGGGGGTTGAAGAATAGATGAGAATGTTAGAAACTTTTATGCAAGAAGGATGTTCAAAGGAATGTACTTTGAATTCAAGACTTCATTTCCATGGAATTATCTTGTAACAATCTCCAATGGAATATTTTGTAATATCATTGGTCAAGTCTCTGTGACTTTTGGTACCTAGACATTAAAAAAGAATCATTGCATGATAGTTTAGAATCTAACACTTCCTAGCAGTGACAAGAATTTGGAATTTTTACACCTGCAGTAAGGATTTGGAATTGTGAAATGAGCATCATTGAAATGTTTTTCGGTTGATCTATTTCACAAAGTAAGGACCGTAGACAAACATAGTGTGCATGCTTGGACCATGGCATAGCTATTGTTTAGACAAACATAGTGTGCATGCTTGGAGCATGGCATAACTATGGTTTTAATTCAAGTATTAAGTTGATTATTCGAAACATTAAACAATGAATAATGAGTAATCAATACATCTCAAAAGGTTCGGGGCCATATAGCATTAGTATTATTATTGTGTTTCACTTTGCATGTTTTGACTTCACGAATAACTAGGTTATTCAAACCATCCACAGTCAATCATACTTTGGAAGTAGGTATTGAGGCAAGTCTGTCATGAATGGGTCTGTAGTTTGTCTAGGACAAAGTGGCTGCAGTGTTCATGAGTACTCCTGGAATAAGATTCAAGTATTGGAATCAACCCACGCTCATTTTCATCACTTCATGGATTTTATCACGAGTGATCATGACACGATAATATCTTATATTCTTGGAACCAAGACATGTGAGTTGTAATTTACAAGTCGGTTGCACATTAACATATGTAAACGCACCAATAACTTGGTGTTATAAAACATATTGTTGTGTGTGATTTGATGAGTAAGTGCAAGCGATCATTTGAGTCGAAGTTTATCCATTCCTTTTACCCTTGGAGGGATAAAAGCGATATATGTGGGCCCATCGATGATTTAGTAATGACACCCCTAAGTGCTTGGCGAAGCCTGGACTGATTTGATTTGTTCAATTAGTCAGTCGTCATAAATCGGAAATCGGGAAACAACAGATGGACAGAGAGAATGATTATAATCCATGTCTCAGTCCATATGATATCTAAAATGGAGGAATTTATGATCCCTTTTCTAATGGACACGTCATTTGACTAGGTCAGAGTTCGACAGCGGCTTTAAGAGCTACGATTGCTAGTCGGGATCTTGGAGTCATACTTGAATAATAGTTTTAGACTTATCCAAGTGGCAGACTGTTGGATTAGTTGTCTAAGTCCATAACTATTATTGGTATGTACTCGACCCGATAGTAGCATGCTCCATTTGGGTTGCATGGCATCGAAACAATTGGATAGACAAATAAGAAAAGGTTATTTATGATTTATATTAATATATTATAAATTCTAATATATTAATATGATATCATATTATTTAATTAGTATTGATCAATAATTAATTTGGAATTAATTTTGTGATCAAGAGAGACTAATTAAATATATGGGGATTGATTATGTAAATCATTCATTCTTATATATGTGGGCTTGTGATCCATAGTCCTTCATGTTGGGCTTAACCCATGTGGTAACCCATGGATACTCCATGGAGGTTAAAACCCATGGATCTTGAAGGAAATGGAAAGTCATGCACATTAGGGTTTGGTGTAACCCTAAGTGAGCCACACTATATAAAGGACCCCATGGTTCATGAAATGGAACTAGTGGAGACACAAAGAGGGCAAAGTCGATTTCATAAAGTGAACCAAGTAACCTCTTCTCAAGTTATTCCAATTGTTGGTGGTGTTGTATGATTCCATTTGAGGTGCAACACTTGTCGCACTAAGCTCTTAAAGGTTCAAGACTTCAAGCTCCATCAAAAGGTATGTCATCTAACTAGACTCTTGTAGTATAGATACTCTATTGTATGCTAGTTAGGATGATGCTTTGGAATTTTGAATGTATGCATGTATAATACAAAAAACATAGATCCAAAGCACATAGGGTTGCATGTACACCATAGGAGTGTTAGAATGCTCAAAACCCAACACACACATCATCAGCCACATCATCACCCAACTCACTAGGAATCTCTTCCTACCAATCGCGTGCCTGGTCCTTCAACAGGCAGGAAGCATATCTGACCTTCGCCTCCTTGGGGCAGAAACTCGTCCTAAACGCGTTAGCCATTTCCGCTAACCACCTCCTGCTGAAAATGGGGTCCCCAACCCCACGATAGTCTGGAGCTCCACAAGCTCGAAACACCCAAAATTTCATCGTGTGTGTCCCTATCTTAGCCATCACCTCAGAACGAAATGCGCTCATCTTCTCATCAAGGACCTTTAAAATCCCCTCATTGACCGTATTAAAGATCACAGGAATCTGGTCAATGATACTGCACGTAATCTCAGTTGGAATAAACTCCCTCATCTGATCATCGAGCTGACCGACTCTAGAGTCCAAGCCTGATCCATTGCCGGAACCCGAACTGCCATCTAGTCTACCACGTAGCGTCACCATACTGGAAACATACCATAAAAACCATTCGAACACTCATCCGATATTGAGGGCTCACACACTCGCTACAAGTTTCCTGGTCTTATCACACACTCGCTACAAGTTTCACGGATCCGATGATTTCAGTAGTACGGGCCCATACTACCTTCCACATCTATCCATACTTTCCTCAAGAATTGCCTTAACTCCACCAAGTCCTTTTCACTAACACCCCTCCTAACACTAATCTCTTCCTAGGCGTACCCTAGGGTAATCTGCGACCCACTCTCCGCCATCAGCTGCATAAGAATTCCCTGCTATCTCTCCTAACTAGCTCGCGAATATCATTACATATTACCAAGACCAGATAATTCTTCGAATGAGAGGTCCTACCCTACAACGGTTGGACTCAGACGAGAACTGTGAAATAAGGCTAGACCTAACCTTCTAAAATTATTTAGTCCTCGTAATATGTAATCTAACGTATTCATTTACTAGTAAATTAAAGATAACTAGGACTCATAAAAGCACAAAGCAAGCAACATTCGAGCATTGAGTAACCAAAACCAAGTATATCCTAATCAGGCCATCATATTACTGACTAATCAGTACTATCATGCAGTTCACTAAACATATTCAGTAGACATACAAGGCATCCTTCCTAGATCTTTAGTCCTAATCTGGCATGTAGTTCAATTAGCACATACAGTAGGCATACACGGCATCCTTCCTATATCCTTAGCCCTAACCTAGCATGCAGTTCTCATAATCATATCATAACAACATGTATGGGTATCTTGGGGAAAACTTACCTTAGCTCGCTGATTGCACGCATCACACTCCTTGTTCTTTCTCAAAAACCTTAGTTTTAAATATTAGAAAAATCATTTTTCTTGTAAAAACCTTTCAAACCCTCGATTTGAGTCTAGACACCCCCGAAGGTGTGTCCGAATCCCTCAAACCAAGGCTCTGATACCAACTTGTAACTTCCTAAAATTTTAGACCAAAATTTCATTGTTAATTGAGTAATTATAAAACCATTAGTAAAAAAACATCCATCGTGTCATCACATATCAAAACGAAAATGTCAATAATCAAAAACATGTCATAATAAAACATCATCAAAGTATCACTACCAAAGATCTCGTATGCGGAAAACATAGTGTGATACGTTGCTATCATGCCGACTCCTTTCTTTTCGAAGAATAAGTACCTGAAACTAAAATTGAAAACCGTAAGTATGAAGCTTAGTGAGTTCCCCTATCATACCACATACCATAAAATACACATACTGCCTAGCATATCCGTGTGCTGGCCTACCCCTTCAGTCTCTTTCAACCGGTAACCGCCTAGCCTATCAGGGTGTTGGCCTACCCCTTCAGTCTCTTTCAACTGGTAATTTCCTAGCATATCAGGATGTTGGACTACCCCTTCGGTCTCTTTCAACTGGTAACTGCCTAGCATATCAGGGTGTTGGCCAACCTTTCGGTCTATTTCAACCGGTAACTGCCTAGCATATCAGGGTGGTGGCCTACACCTTCGGTTTCTTTCAATTGGTAACCGTGGATTATTCCACCCCTACGACTACCACATAATAGCATACATAATCATACTGCCATGTATATCTGGTTGCCCAACATACCCCTTCAGTCTTATCGACTGGATACGGGGACTATTTCACCCCTACCACTGTCACATAATATCATAGCATACTAACACGTACATCACAACAGATAGTGGCATACCAGATAATTATCATAAAGAAAATCATCTAACTACAAACTCCTACAGTCCTACTAGTGGGCCGGCCTTGGTGCCTTAGACCCACTGCTACCGGGAAGGTAACTCACCTCACACTGCTAAAGTCCCTCGGACAAAACTCTAGCTGATGGATGACAGATTCCCGAACTATCAACATCAAAACAACACCCAAATAATAATTGGGTTCCAATACATAACCATAAGTCCAGACTTGGGGTAAAAAGGCTACTTTACCCCTAACCTATCTATATTCAAATTCAAAGCCCAAACTCACACTCTAAAGGCCCAAAAGTCAAACAATGAACCAAAGCCCAACATATGACCCAATTTTCCAAATTGGGCCCAAACCCTTCACATAGGCCTTACCCTAAAGCCCATCCAAATTCCTTAGTCCATATACTTGTTATTAGTTGGCCCATCAAGAATCCAAACATCTAGGCCCAACAGAAAGGCCCAACTCAAAACCCAACACAATTAGGGTTTTCACATAAAATAACGATTAATGTTAATTAGAAACACTTAACCCATTAAGGACTTAATTCATTAAGTCCATCATTCTACTAGGTCAATTATACAATGTGATCGGGCCTAATTCATAATTCCAATCCAATGGTCCAAAATGCGGGTCCCGACAATTCCAAGACTAACAAATTCAAAATTAGGATTTTCTAAACCCTAATTAGGGTTTCCAACCCAATCGCGTGCCAATCAGTCCATTGGTTAAGTTTTTAGGTTAATTAATATTAATTAAGTCGGACACCACACACTACCACCTCGGTTAGTGGTGGTCAAAGGCGGCTCACGGTGACGGCCACCACCTCGTGGTGGTGGTAAAATATGTACAAGCATCCAAAATAACAATTACACACACAAATACACACAGCCACCCAAGGTGGCAGCTGGTTGTGGCAGAACGGCGGTGTGAGGTGGCAGCCACCACCTTACGGTGGTGGTGACAGGTTGTTTCCTTGAATAATCCGGCCAAAACATTACATTGTATAGCATTTATCTAAAAGAAACACACAATATGACACCCGCACACCCACACAGCCACCCTTGTGGCGGCAGGCTGTAGTTGGAGTTGATAGCCACCACCTCACGGTGGTGGTGGTGGTGGGTTTTCTCGTGAAGTCCGGCCAAGCAACCCCACATGGTGGCGTACGACGACGGCATGGTCACTGGTGGCAGCACACACACACACGCGTATTTTGCTCGGAAAAAAATGAACCCAAAGATCCAGCTGGTGGCGTAGGACGACGATAATGGTCTAAGATGGCGACAACAACAACACTACAATTGACGTTAGCGGCGGTGGATGACTGCGACTTCATCTTCAATGGGGACGGCACAGCGGCAGAAGAATGGGAGCGAGAGAGAGTGAGCGACTCAACTACGAACTACAGCGACCTTCACGGCTGTTGGTCTTCGATCTCCACGACTGAAACAACGACGGGTGATGGCTCTTCGTCTTCGTTGGCAGCAATACAACGACAATGGCTTCTCGGTGGTTCTCCGGCTTCAACAGGCAAGGAGGCGGCGGCCGGTGGTGGGGATCATAAGGTTGGCGGCTGATGAATACTACTAGGGTTAGGGTTATGGGTCGAGGGTGACGAGTTATATGCATTCGTCCAAACTCAAACTTGTAACCATATTTACGCTTTCAGCCCCTCCCTCTCTTTTCATTTCAATTTAAGTCCAAATTTAACCAAATAGCCCCTCCTCTACCAAATATTTTCAACTTAAGTCCATATATTACGATTCAGCCCTCAGCATTCCAAAATCCCTTAAATTTTAGTCCAATATTAACCAAACACTCCATGACTTCTGAAATCTTTACAAATCAATCTGAAAATTACACTTAGCCCCTAAAAAATATAACTTATGACATATTCATCCCTTCCTTCTCTAAACATTACATTTTAAATCCCTATTTTACTCTTTAACCCTTGCTTCCAAAACTTTATTACAATAAAGACCCTAATTTCTAGAAATTATGTAATTTAGCTTCTTGTGGCTAACACTGGTAACTTATTATGGATTTAGGGCTACTATTCATCTATTAATCTTTATCCATTTATTTATTTAATAAACGGGATGTTAGAGTACGATTAATATTTAGTTGATTACTCTTCTATTCATTCCTATTGTTTAAGAGGACTGAAGCAATAAATCTTGGTTTATTAACATTAGGCATACTTTCTTGTTGTATTGGTTGCTTTCCTGTTTCAACCTGTACTGCAATGAATCTTTATTGCCAACTTGATTAATCAATCCTTCTCTTACTTCTTATTGTCAAACGCCCAAACCAGACGACAGAAACGTCCAAGGGCTCGTGTGACTATCAATTGAAATATCATCACAATGAATATACATGAAACATAACACATTCATCACCAAACATTACATATTACAACTGGTATTGTTCACATCAAGTACTTTGTATTAGGTTACATAATTCCAAAATATTAATAGTACGATGAGTGACATTACACAAAATAAATCCATACACACTTGAAAGTCCTTCTGCTTAACGGTTACCTGAGAATACAAGTTTTTTTTTAAACGGTTAACATATATAATGTTGGTGAGTTCATAAGCATGTTTGAATGAAAGTTTTTGTATTGTTTGTAAAACCCAAAAAATCCGATATTTTCTGTAAAAAGTCTGAAAAATGATGTGAAAATCGAGTATAAATGCATGTGTGAATTTCATAGTAGTAACATATAGGAATGCAGTTCAAATTTCATTGTATTCTTTCTGTTGTAAGTAAGTGGTATTTGAATAATTGTATTTCTCCAGAAAATCCGATATTTTCTGATTTATAAAGATTTTACGGTCTTTGCACTGTCGTATGTTTTGTATCAATATGACTTAGGAGTTTTTAATTTCCGTAATGTCGTGATGGGAATGGATCTCTATATGAGTCGTTATAACCATGCATGATAGTGACTGATTTGCCTGTCTTGGCATTTTCCCAAACGCCGGATTTTCGATCAAGGTTTTGTCACCCTAGACTGGCCTAGTCTAACTGTAGCGAACAACTCAGGTGTGGGGGAGTCACCCCCGTATAGATCTATACACAAACTCTCGCTCTCCCTCCAGGAGACTCTGATTATAACTGTCACACCCCCAAACCAGAACGGCGGAAACGTCAGGGGCGGATGACGTCATGCTCAGTATCATAACCATTGTGAAGAAAGTAAAACACAACCATCATAGATATAATTCAAAAGATTACATTGTTTCCAAAATACATGTTCCAAAAATACATGTTTTCAATTAAATTACATATGATGATAAAATGTAGCAAAAGAATCTACGCCTTAGCATCTTGACTTCAGAAATCTTGCGGTTACCTGTATTATTGATTACCTGAGAATACAAGTTGTTTTGAAAAGAGAGTATCAGCATAAAGTTGGTGAGCTCATAAGTATTTTATAAAAATGAATGTTGTTTCCTTAACGTTTGTTACGAGTTTGTTTCCAAAAATCCAATATTTTCTAAAAGGTTTGTTGTAAACTGAAATGAAGCAAGGCTTAGTATGTGCAAGTAAATCGTCATACTTATGTGTGTGTTTTATATTTAAATAAAACCCCTTGGTATAAAGCCTTAGAATTTCCGTGAACTGTATGTTGTGTTAATATTCCATGCGAGATGTTATAATCATACTAAAGACTAGGTGGCCTTGAAATGCGACGTTCTTCAGGCGTCGTAAAGTTATGACACTTGTCACCACAGACCTGCCGGTCTAGCTGTTGCAAGCAACTCAGGTGCGGGTTTGTCGGGCCCAGTATAGATCTATACACAACTATCACGTTCTCACTCCAGGAGATTCTGATTATAACTAAAGGACTTTTCTGTGGTACTTGGAGTACCCCGAAGGAGAAATGTCACACAAATATTCATTAACGAGTTCACGTAGTGTGTAGTGAAAGTTCGTTTTGTAAATCGATAATGTTATTGTTTTCTTTGTTAAATGAAGTGTTCAAAACTATACCTATTATAGTTTATCTAAAGTGTTGTATGATGGTATGAACCCTTGTTACGCATGTATATGTATTTCAAATAAGGGACATTGGAAATACTTAGTGTAAATCTTACACACCTTGCTCAATATGTTACAAGGTGTGAATAACTCTTAAATATGTATTTGACAGTTTTACCCTTAACTGTCACTGTTTTTGAGTAATTATAGAAAATCATCGTAAGTCGTAAACTGAATCCGCAAACATTGAGTATTTGGAAAAAGTGTCTATTGTGTTCATAAATTTTTCCACAATTTTTGGTGGTCTCAAACTAGTGTGAAAATGTTCATTTTCACAACTTAGTCTGCTTTTTGTTGCTGCAGTGATAGGCAGTTTTGTAAAAATCACCATAAATTGTAGAAACATCGTATAGAGATGTGCAAGTAGTCATTTTAAAGGTATAAACCTAAACTACTAGCATTTTATACAGTTTTGAAAAATATTAAGTTTAAGTTGGGTAAAACAGTTCGTGAATAGGTCACGACTTTTCTGTTGTAAGCTGTCAAGTTAAGTTTTGAATATGTTTTGGTGTTTTAACTTGTATTCCCCCCCCCCCCCTGAAAACTGTAGAAAACTAGAAAATGTAGGGGCATGAACTCACCTTGAGTGATGACTTGAAGAGTGGAAGGTTGAAGCTAAGGAATATCAAGTCAAGAGCACTTGATGAACACGGGAAGACTTGGATGATCCTAAGAATGATTTTTGGCTTTAAGATGTGAGTCAATGATCCAAGAGTGTTATGAAATTATGGAATAACACTTGAGTTTAGATGGAATACTTACCAAAAAGTGCAGTAGCAACTCAAGAACACTTGCACAAGGTGGTGGAAAGTAGAGAGAAAGAAGCTTTCTTGAGGTGATATGAGATGTGTGTGTATGTTTGAAATGAGTAAGCAAATCAAGAAATCCTCCAGGGATTTCTTTATATAGAAGGTTGCTGGAGCAACTTGAGAGTTTGAAGTGATGTGTGCCTTGGTTTGTGTGATGTGGATAAGGTGGCAAGTGAGTGGGTGACACATGGAGGGCAAGTGGGCACACTTGACCCACTTGTGTGGTAGAATACTCCTCTTATAATAAAATAATGATTTTTAATTAAAAATCCTTGAAAAATAAATAAAATATAAGTTTTGGGGTTAAAAATGATAAAAATATGAATTTGGTGAAAAAATCCCGTCAAAAACGGGTTTAGGAGGCGAAAGTAGTCAAAAACCGGCATTAGGGACCGAACTTGCGAGGTTTGGCTCTTAGGAGTGTCAGAACCGAGAGGGAACCGAGAGTAGGAAGGGAAGAGCAAAGGTCTGAAGTGTGGAAGCCGAAGGTGCGAGGGGAGGGCCGAAGGTCAGGTCTCGTTCCGAAGTAGCTAGGGCACCGAAATATACCGAGCCCTCGGTCCATTTCGGTTGAGAGGGTTTCGGCTCTGATGTAGGTTCGGTCCGAGAATGAGAGGTTCGCTTCTGACAGGTTCGCTTCTGACAAGTTCGGTTCCTAAGAGGGGTTTCGGTTCCTAAGAGGGGTTTCGGTTCCTAAGATGGGTTTCGGTTCCTAAGAGGTTCGATTCCTAAGAGGGTTTTCGGTTCTATTTAGCTGTTTTTCGATATAACTCACCGTTTCGAGCGGTTTTTGGCCAAGTTAAGGGTCGGGATGACTACAAAAAGTTGAGAGAGATTGTGGAGAGATTTTGGGAGATATTTCACATACTTGGAGAGATTTGGGAGAGATTTCACATACTTTGAGAGATTTGGGAGAGATTTCACATACTTGGAGAGATTTGGGAGAGATTTCACATAGAGATTTCACATTCTTGGAGAAATTTGGGAGAGATTTCACCTTAGCCATTATTATCGTATAATCTCGTAATGCAAGGTTCGTGAATCCCGTTATGCTTCGTTTATGATTGTTTTAAGTCCCCGAAATGGTCCTTAGTCGTGTTTCGATGCGTTTAACTCTCTTTTTAGGGTTTTTACATTGTTAACACATAGATTCGTCGAGACACTTGAATTTTTGACATACAAATGCACATTTTTATACATAGAATAACTTCTAACATACAAGCACTAATTAAATGCGACCGGTTTGACTTGTTTGACTTTGACTTGAATTTGACGGTTGTCACAATAACTACAGGTTACGACCATACACTCAATGGAGTCAACCGACACGTCTCACTAGATTCCAATTATTGCCTCATGAATTTGTATATGGTATATGTATTTGAAAGTTCGAACCACTAGATGATGTATGAAATGAAAAGATAAGGCCCAATAAACATGAAGAAAAGACAACTATGGCTCATTAGACATGTAAGTTATTTCCAGGCTTGTTATGTATGCCATGGACACATTTAAGCCCATTAAGCACGTGATGAATTATTCCAGGCTAAATTAGCATGTAAATGGACCACTAAGGCCCAATAACATGTAAAAGCTAATTTAGGCCCATTAAGCATGTAATTGGGTCACTGAGGCCCAATAGACATGTGATAATTATATGTCGATGGACTGCTATGTAATCTCTATGGCATCAACCATCAACAAAAGACCTACTCCTCCACTATTTATACTCGACTAGACCGTAAACTGTGTTTGCGACCGTAAACAGGGTTTACGGCCGTAAACACACAAACTGACCAAAATCACATAAACAACTCATAAACTGTATTACAGACTCATACTGAACACAAAACAATGAAAGCCTAGACCAAACCATTTACTGGATCCTTCAATCTCCCCCTTGGTTTGGTGCTAGCTTGGACTCAGCTCTTTTTGACCACCAGTACATCGGACTTTCCCATCGCTCCGTTCCACATTTTGTTCTCTATAATTTCAGCCACCATCGAAGTGTATTCTTTTGCAGCGGGCTCAAAGAGAGCTTCAGCCACCATAATCTGATTGGTAGCAAGATGATGTATGTCCCACTTGCCAAATTGAAGCAAATTCCTTTTGTCATACAGACGGATGCAATCTTCCTTAAGCTTGATGACAGCAGCATATGTGGATTCATCATACACCTAATATAGCATGGATGCAAGAGAACCATCAGAATAATTTTGAAGAACGGGGACTTGCTTCACTTGGGCGGTAGCAGGCCACATCACTGATCTAAGTGGCTGTTTTGTCTTGGGATCAAACACTTTAGTGTAAACCTTGATTATCGACTCAGCAGTCTTCATCGAAGGAAAACCTTTAGCGACTTGATCTTCCAAAAATGATTTGAATTGACTCGCCCTGGGATTGTTTGATGGATTGGAGAAAGGAGCCTTAGACAACTCAATAAGATCAATCTTAGTAAAAGAATGAAAGTCGTGAGCATCTTTGTATAGTTCATTATTGCCGCTTTTTCTCCTCACCATAAACATATTCATGGTGTCATGGGATCCCCATGAGATGATTCTTGACCTATCACCATAGATGTCTCTGAAACGATTCTCGCCCAGATCTGTAACGGTGATCTGTGGTTTATCCCAGGGTGCCTTATGATCTGCGCTCCTTTTGAATAGCAATTTACCTTTGTCATCAGACTTGTCCAATTTGGCACGTTTTAATTCTGCTGCACTTGGAGCTTGAGTCGGTTCTTTTTCAAAACGATTCACGGCGGTGGTGGTTCTGGTAGGTTTCGGAGCAATGGGAGCATCTTGGTTGGGAAGATAAATCCGTGGCTCGTCAACGGATGACTTGAATTCGTCACCAAATTTATCTTCCAGCTTTTTCTTCAAATCGTAGTAGCTGGCGGTCAACAGGCCAAAATGTGTCTGAAGATTTGTAATCTGCTTTGTCTTCAGAACTTTATCTTCATTAAGTTTGGCCACTTGAATATTGAGCTGTGTGTTTTCAGTTTGAAGGTCTGCGACCTTGATATCAAGCTCAATATTTCTCTGATCCAACTCAACGTTTTTCTGGTTCAGAGCATCGATCTGTTTCTGAAGCCCAAGAAGTGACATACTCTCTTCTCCTGTGCTACCACCCCCGATAGAAATTCCTTTGCCACGTGGGGGTGATGTTGAAAATTGTTCTCTGGCCAAGAGCCTGGCTAACTTAACAGAGGTAGCATCATGCTCTGGCCTAGGAGGAGAGAAATCCGTTGGGAAGGAAGAGCCACCAGTTTCATAGAAGGTACTAGGACCTTCACTTGCGGGTTCAGCTGAGACTATAACAGGTGTAGTTGTTGGTGGAGCTGTAACACTTTGAATCACCAGTCTAGGGTCGAGTCTGCGTCTTTTACTTGGAGGAGGAGAGGCTTGTGTGGCTGGGTGATCACTTTCTAAAGGCACAGAAGGAGGTAAGACAACATCAAGAGGAGGAATCCCTGACGTTGCCACCATAGGAATTGCTATTTCCGCCGATGGATTGGTAGGAGGAGGCGTAGCTTCAACAACGTCTTCTTTTTCCCTTGTCTCTGTTTCTGGTTCAGCAACTTCATCGATATTGTCAAGCAGCTCATTGAGGTTCATCCCGGTCATAAAATCTTCATTACTCCCAAAATTGACAGGAATCTCATTATTGTCAAATCCTGTGAGGTCAAGGCCTTCATACAAATCAGTTTCTGATCCAGACCCCTCATGGTAATCTTTTTGTACCGGAATGGATGTAAATTCGTGTTCCTCAGCTACTTGTGCTTTAGGTGCTGGATTTTCTTCCTCATCATGATCTGAGACTGTGATGACATCTTCAAAAACAACCCTCTCGGAGGAAGTGGGCTCATATGACATCTTGTCTGACGTCCCGTGAGATTCAAAGGATTCATTGATTTCAGCGAATTTTCCAAACTTGTCGAGAGGATGTAAACCCTGGAAACAGACTTTGCCCTTTCGATTTTGCTTGATGAGACCAACCGTGTGTGGGCCTAGTGACTTTATATCCAGCTTGTCACCATCTTTGATCATCTCCGGGAATTGGTTGTCGATGAACACCTGAATAAGTCTTGGATACAACAAGAATGCATCTCTAGTTCCCCGGGATATAGCATTTATGTTCACCAAAAACTCATCTAGAATGAACTTCGAAAAGTTGAATTTGATGCCGGCGGCGAGTGAAACAATTGCTCCTGTGTTCCGGAGTGAGATCTCATCATCTCCTGATCTCCTTCCCGAAATGCAGCTTACGAAGACATGTGCCAGAAATCTCCAGTAGGGAGGTAGAAGTTTCTTCACCGTGGGAGGGTAGATGCCCTCATATCCCATCCTGCTGAGAATCCTTTGAACATCATCAATCCTAATTTCAGTAGGAAAATTGGGTTGATCATCGATCAGCAATGTGTCTCTGATTTACTGTTCGGTGATTACGATCTTGCATCCTTTGACTTCAGCTTTAATAGCAAACTCACCATTTTGTTTTGACACCTTGGCCGTTTGCCAGAACTCCCGGACAATGTTCTGATAAATGATGGGATTCACTGTGATGGCACAAGACAGACATCCCTCTCTCAGTCTGTTGATCATTGATTTGAATTCTGCATGAGCGACCGGAGGATCATCCAAGACAATCGCCAGGTTGTGCATGTCTGCAAACTTAAGATTCGCCATTGATCTACACTAAACAGGCCAAGTAAGAAAACAAAGTATTTAACAATTTAAAGCTTTAAGTTTTCTTAATTAAACAATTTTATTTTGGCCTTTAAAAATTAGTTTGACTACAAAAGATTGGAGTTTACGGTCAAAATTAGTCAACCATTGAGTTTAAGGTCAAAGTGGGTCAAACTGGGTTTCCGGTCAAAGTTGGTCATCTGACCGTAAACAGAGTTTACGGTCGTAAGGCCAAACCGAGTTTACGGTCGTAAGGCCAAACCGAGTTTACGGTTCTTGAATATCCCCAAACCGTAAACCCCTCAAGAACAGTAAACGCCGACGAACTTTTAAACTCAGATTACTCCTCCAGTTTTGGTCGGATCGATGAACAGAAAGCATATTCCCAGTCGGTTTTGACATACCATCGAAGTGGACTAGGTCGATTTCACAAAAACTCAAGAAATATTTTCGAGGAGAGAGAGTAGAGAGAGAAAATGAGCTTGCGGCTATAAAAGCGAGAGATGGAAGTGAAAAAGGGTTTACGGAAGTAAGCCCGTCCTTTTATACTTCCTTCGAAATTATCTGTCTCCCACACAGTTAAAATCACAGTCCTAATCCCGATTAAATTTTGAAAAATAAACATTTTGAGGATATTAAAATAAAAATAAAATTAAAATTAAACTAAAAATAAAATAAACTAATTTCTAAAATTTAAGAATTAAAATATTTTAAAAAATAAAATTTTTTTTTGACAATTATAAAAATAAAATAAAACTAAAAATAAAAATAAAAATAAAATAAACGCAGACAAAATTTATCTCAAAATTTACTGAAAATTTTCATGTGATGCTGGGATCAAAGTTGTTAAACAGCCTTAATCCACTTGTCGGTACCTTTCATCTTCACATCTTTGTCTGGTCGATCGCCGGTATTGTGGTCCACTTAAACACGAAAAATTGTGACAATTTTTAGGACATACTAATAATTGTAAGACAAAGTGATCCTAAGTTCCTAGATACTATATCTGATCCTAAGTTCCTAGATACTATATATTAAGGACCATTCAGCTGACGACGACCAGGGATATTGTCGTCCACCTAAATTGAGCATCAAGATCTATAGACAATCTGTAAGTGTTCAATTTTAATTGTACTAGAACATGGTTTCCGCTTCCTGATATGCCCCTGTAATCAAGGACTTCCAGAATACTCCTTACATCGGGTGAGCAGACAATTATTCATAAAGAGAATAGATTTAGATTATTATTAATTATAGTTTTTAGAGGGATTGAGAAGTAGAATGGTGCATATACTGTGTACCAGGTCGGATTGTGAGTCACGCAAAGGAGACAGTATATGGCTAACAGATAGGAAGAATTTCATAGATATAATATGCAGAGAAATAGATTTGCATATGTTGCAGTCCAGGTCGGATCTCTTCCAATCACGTAAAGGAGGCAACATATGACTAACAGACAGATAGAGAAAGAAAACAATTTTCTACAGACCTAACTCATCGGAATTTACCAGTCGCCCCATCAATACCGGAATTAAGGACAGAATCCGCACATCGAGGAAAAGTTAATCCACGGTTCCAAGTACAGGTGCATTTAATGTGACGAGTAGATTCACATATTTATCTCCCTGCTCAACCTATCCGAGCGTCGTATTGTCAGGCTAAACGGATCTAACTAGGTCAAGTGACATCTAACAATTTCTTAAGTTCAACTCTGCCTAGTCAAGTCCATTTAGAATCTTTCGTGCCTACCAGCGCATCCAACCAGAGCATAGACCCTTCAACTTTGGGTACGTTACGCAGACTCAGATTGCCTGTTATCACTTGATAATATCACTTCCTAGTACTATATCAACAAGCAGAACTGTAACCGACAATATTTTTGGATTTTTCTGAATTTTTAATGTTTCTGGATTTTTGAATGTTTTCTGAAAAAAATAAAACAGAAATAACACTATTTTTGGATTTTTGATTTTTCAATTTTTGTTTGGGTTTTTGTTTATTTCTCCCCCTAAATTTGTGTGTGGGAGAGAATAAAATGATTAAAATGCGCAAATTTAAACTAACCTAACCAAGAAAAAATTTAATCCTCAAAACGAATCATTTTTAAAAATCCCACAAGCACATCGAATCGAGCTTTGTTAAAATGCTTGGTGAACAGATCCGCCACATTATTGTCAGTGTGAACATGTTCTAGCCTAATGAGCGAGCGCTCATAACAATCTCTGATAAAGTGAATTTTGATATCAATGTGCTTGGTTTTGGAATGTTGGACCAGATTTTTAGTGATTTGAATTGCGGCCTCGTTATCACGGTGAATTGGGGTTTCTAGATAATTCAAACCGTAGTCCAACAGCTGATGTTGGATCCAGATAACTTGAGAACAGTAGGCAGAGGCAGCAACGTATTCCGCTTCTGCTGTAGAAGTGGAGACGGTATGCTGTTTCTTGCACTGCCACGACACTAGCCTATCACCAAGAAATTGGCACCCTCCTGATGTTGATTTCCTGTCAAGCTCACAGCCTCCATAATTACTGTCAGCAAAAGCATATAAATCAAATTCAGAATTCTTCGGATACCAAAGACCCAATTTTGTGCTGCCTTTGATATACCGAAAAATCCTTTTGACAGCAATAAGATGAGAGAGTTTAGGATTAGCCTGATAGCGAGCACATTGACACACTGCAAACATGATGTCGGGACGACTTGCAGTGAGATACATCAACGATCCGATCATCGATCTGTAGTGAGTCTGATCTACGGATTCGCCCTCAATATCTGGATTCAGCAGGGGTCTTTCGGCCATTGGTGTCGATGCAGGTTTCGCGTCTTGAAACCCGAACTTCTCAAGAATATCCTCCACATACTTAGCTTGATGTAGCAGGATTCCGGTTGAATTTTGTTTGACCTGAAGCCCCAGAAACATGGTAATTTCGCCTAGTGAACTCATCTCAAACCGCTTCTTCATCACGCCTTCGAACTTTTTGCAAAGCTGTGGACGGGTAGACCCGAAGATAATGTCGTCAACGTAGATTTGAACTAGTATCTGATCATTACCAACATGCTTGATGAATAAAGTTTGATCAATAGTGTCGCGAGAGTATCCATTCTCGAGCAAATGCTTTGTTAGAGTCGCATACCATGCTCAAGGAGCTTGATGTAACCCATACAACGCCTTGTCCAACTTGTAGACATGATTAGGAAACTTTGAGTCAACGAACCTAGGGGGTTGATCAACGTAAATTTCTTCCTTCACCTTGCCATACAAGAAGGCAGTCTTGACATCCATTTGGTAGACCGTGAAGTTCATGTAGGAAGCATACGCGAGAAAGATACGAATGGCTTCCAACCGAGCAACTGGCGCATAAACCTCAATATAGTCAAGACCCCCAACTTGTCGAAACCCGCGAACCACCAACCTTGCTTTATTGCGCACTATTACACCAGAATCATCTTGCTTGTTGCGATAGACCCAACGCGTGTCGAGAGACCTTTTGCCCTTTGTTAACTCAACCAACTTCCAAACCCCGAGCTTTTCAAACTGATTGAGCTCTTCATGCATCGCATCTACCCAGCTGGGCTCATTCAAAGCCATGTCAACGTTCTTGGGCTCTATTTAAGAGATAAAGCAAGAATAGAGACATGCATTGACATCTCCACTCTGACTCCTAGTTTTAACTCCATCACCCAGCTGGCCAATGACGTTATCAATCGGATGATCGCGTTGAATTCTTGAAGGAATGTCTTGGCTGATATCATTGAGTGAAACAGGAAGAGTGTGAATATTGAAACCTCCATCATTTGCTGATTGATCCACATTGGATGGATCTGCTACAAACTCATTTGCAATTTCTTCAGGAAAGAGTAGTTCCATAAAAGTTGCATTGACAGCGGAAGCATCTCTAAACATGAACTCTCTTTCAATAGGAGTAAGAGGTGTAGCATCAGCATTAGGAGTTCCATCTTGAACTTTAGACTCTGGACTATCAGGTTAATCAGATGACTCCCCCTCAGGTGGAGCAGAGGACTCCCCCTCTGATGGAGCAGAGGACTCCCCCTCAACCGTTGGAGGTCTGTAAACAACTTCTTCATCTTCGTCTTCAGAAAAAATCTTCGAACTAGAGGAGGATTCACTTGAACTATCTGAAGACACATTTAAAGATTTGAAGAGCGATGTGTAATCAAATAACCAGTCGGGACCCACTCAAGCGTCTGTTTCATTCTCCTCCAACCAGCACACGTCATAGGATTCGACAATCTGCTTGGTCTTCTTGTTGTAAACCCAATAAGCGGTGCGCGCAGCATAACCCACAAAGTAACAATCATCGGCTTTGGCATTGAATTTAGGGTTGGATTCCAAGTGAAGTAGGGTGCAAGGTCAGCCAAATACACGGAAATGGCTGACAGAAGGCTTGTGTCCATAGAGAATCTCGTACGGTGTCTTCATCTGTGCTTTGTTGATTAGAACACGATTCTGCACGTAGCAAGCAGTGTTAATCGCCTCGGCCCAAAAGAAAACAGGTAGTTTGGAATCACAAAGCATTGTCCTTGCGGCGTCTTTCAAATTTCTATTTCTCCTTTCAGCAACACCATTTTGTTGAGGCGTGTGAGCAGAGCTATATTGACGCACTATCCCCTTTTCTGCGCAAAAATGGTCAAGAACTGCATTCTTGAACTCAGTTCCATTGGCAGTACGAAGCGCCTTCACTTGGTTGTTGGTTTGCTTCTCAATCATCACAACGAACTTCTTTATCAGATCAGCAACCCCCGCTTTGTTGGATAAGAAGAAGACCCACGTAAACCGAGAGAAATCATCGATCACAACGAGACAGTACGAGCTTCTGTTAATGCTCAGGACATTAACCGGACCAAATAAGTCCATGTGTAATAATTGGAGCACTTGACTGATTGAGTTGACTTGCTTGGGCAGGTGTGGTTTCCGATGATGTTTGCCTTGAGCACAGGAAACACACTTCTCAAATGTAATAAAGTCTCTGACAGGTAGGCCTCGGACCATCTCATTCTTGGCAAGGTGATTGAGGTTTTTCACGTTAGCATGACCGAGCCTTCGGTGCCATAGCATTGCGTTTTGTTCGGAGACTTTTGAGAAAAGGCAAGTGACTTGTTCAGGTAGGTTGTTGTTCATGTCAATAATGTAAGCATTCCCATCCCGCTTAGATTTGACAAGAATCCACTCTTCCGGGATGACAATGTCTGGCTTGAGAATCATACATTCCTTGTCGGTAAAATGGGTAGAATAGCCTTTGTCGCAAATTTGGGAAACGCTCAACACGCTGTGCTTTAACTCGGGAGCGAAGTTGACATTCTCAAAGCTTAGCACTCCATTTGTGACAGTTCCTCTTTGTGTGATCTTGCCACCATCTCCGCCCGCGAAGGAAACATAGCCCCCATTAAAAGATTGAATTTCGCTCAATTGGGAGATGTGTCCTGTCATATGTCGGGAGCAGCCGCTGTCGACGTACCAAGGACGAACGACATTCCTCCGCAATTGTCCCTGCAAAATGAGCGGGATCATTTAGATTTGGGAACCCAGGTCATCACAGTCCTGGGTTTCCTTTTCACTTTCTCTGAATTAACATTTAATGATTTCAAATTAGGATCCTCATTCCTAATCACTTCAGAGGATGGTAATGATGGATTGGAAATTGATTTGGGCTTCCAATTATATTTAGGTTTTACAACATTCTCAGGAGGTTTTGAAATAGACTTCTTGTGAGTTTGCACTGAGCCACTGGATGTTCTACCAGAAGTGGTTGAAGATCCAGAATGGCTTTTTGACGAAAACGATCTTGGCGAAGCCTTGTTCGTTTTTGGCAAACTATTTTGAGATTTGTTAGTAAAAACCCTTTTATTCTTTTGAAAAACAGCTCGTTTTCTGCTTCGATCATCTTTCCAATCATCATTTCGAGAACGAATTCTTGAGGACTTTCTAATTAAAGACTTTCCTCGATATTCGTTCTCTCCTCTTGGTGACAAATAGTTTACAAAGATCCTATTTTGACAATTCCTAGCTATATGACCACCAACGCCACAATTAAAACAAATCTGTTTATTATTTGAACTTGTACTACATTTCTCAGATTTATTTTCTTGATAGACACTCTTACTTTTCTCAGAAGAACATGCATGAGAAATAGGTTGTGAGATAAGTGAGGGTGCCTCAGATGGTGTGATTTGTGAAATTGATGGTTTTTCATGAGAATTACAAGCATCAGAATTACCAAACAGTTCATCAAACACATCAAAGAAATTAAATTCAACAAAATCAGAAGTAGAAACATCACACAAAACACTATCAGTCTTAACATCAGAATCACAAATAGAAACAGAAATATCAGAAATAGGAACAGAAACAGAAACACCAACTCCATGTTTCGCCTGATCTAAAGGTTGATCTGCAGAGGAAGTAGAAGCGTCAGTACTTTCAACATTTATAAATCCTCCTGAAACGAAACCAGATGGCTTGCCATAAACCATAAAAGATTCATTGGCAATCTCATATTTGGACAAGGGTTGATACTGATATGTGTGATTATAAGGAGGAGGTACACTATCATATCCTAAACCCTTAGACTGATTTCGTTTAAAATCCATGCAATGATCGATCATGTTGGCAACTACCTCGCTTGATCCATCAAATTTTATGAATTTAAAGTTTGCATCTTCAAATTGTCATTTTAATGTATCAAGCTCGGTAATTAGCGCATCATTTTGTCTTTTAACATAATCATACAGTTCACACTTTTCACTGTATTCTGTCTGAATTCTTCTAAAATCTTTTATTTTAGTTTCTAACTGGGCTTTAAGGGGCTTTTGTCCTTTCCTAAGTTGGTAGCCCTCATATTTAAGGTCCTCTACTTCTCTACGTAATAATTGGATTTCATCACGAAGAACTTTAACATATTCTTTACATGCATGAGAACAAGATGGTAGGTTTACCTCGCTTTTCTTTGGCTTGGAAGAAGTAGACACCATTAGAGCAAGCTGCAGCTCCATCATCTCTGCTTCGGGATCAACATCATCATTCTTCAAGGCAGCATCATCAATCTGTGCTAGGTGAGCATTTTATGGCCCTGAGATATTCAAAGCCTGAATCTGGTCCTCCCAGTCAAAGGACTGAGCTACCATAGTAGTCTCACCATTAGCTGCAGCACCTGCACGGTTGTTTCCCACTGCTACCATCGTCCTGTTGTTGTTAATCCTACGATCTGGCTTAGGACACTCACGAGCAAAATGACCCGGCTCGTGGCAGTTGAAACATCTCAGCATGCCCTTGTTAAATCCCACCTTCTTATCAGCATTCATGCCCCAGTTGCTCTTCCCTGTCTTCTTAGCAAACTGCTTGGCCCTGAAAACAGCCATAGCAATCTGCCATGTAATTTTCATCTCTTCTACGTCTTCAGGATGAATCTGATCCAAATCAGCAAATGACAGCTGAGGTGGAAGATCTGCAGCCACAAAAGCATTGTAGCAGTTGATAAACCCAGTGGCTAGAGCCAGATTCTCATCAGTTTCTTTAGTGTTTGAGGAAGAGGCTACAGCTGGCACATTTGGAGCAGGGATAGCTTGTGGAGTGACAAATGGCTGATTTTGATAGTGAGGGATGGATGATGCAGCAGCGAAGGTCTGAATCTGAGGTTGTTGAGCTGCAAAGGCTTGACCCGAGGAAGACATGATTGATGAGAGAGCATTGTTGGATGAGATTCCCAGATTTGCAGTAGAGTATGAGTTCACATGATTAATCTCTCTCTGTTTGTCATCAATGTCACAAGCTTTGATGACCTCCATGATTTCAGCAAGAGTAAGGCGATTTAAATCCTTAGTTTTCTTAATCACAGCAACATTCATATCCCACGATCTAGGAAGAGCATTCAGAAGCTTCTTGTTGATTTCTGACTTGGTCAATAAAATCCCAGATATGTTCATGTCAGTTGTGAGAGTTGTGAACCGCTGTAGCTGAGCCTCAAGAGTCTCTCCTGGAATGTAGTTTAGCATATTGAACTTTTGTCTCAACATGTCCTGCCGACTCTCCTTCACATCTTCATTGCCCTCATAAACCTCAATTAGGGCTTCCCATAGATCTTTAGCTGAAGTGTACTCACGAAAACCTTGAGCAATATCGGGAGATAATGCCATGGTTAAAGTGGCTAAAGCCCTTTCCTGCTCCGCAACTTTCTCAAACTCCTCATAAGTGTAGTTCTCAACAGCCTTGTCAATTACCTGTCCTCCGACTGTCATAGTGATTCTAACAGGATCTCTAAGAATACTTCTCCAGACTTTGAAATCCTTCATCTTGATGTATTTTTCAATTCTGTATTTCCACTCAGGAAAACCATAAGCAGACATCAATCTTGGAATATGCGTGGTAGTGCCCATGACAGTGTCAAGTTCATGGAAATGATTTTGACTTTGAGATTCCATTTGAAATTGAAGCAAATTAAGCAAATTAAGTTCAAAAAGCGTGTTTACGGTTAATGAGGATTACGACCGTAAACTGAGTTTACGGTTTTGCAGTTTACGGTTTTGCAGTTTACGACCGTAAACAGTGTTTACGGTTGAACATTTTACGGTTTATACGTTTCCGGTTTATGTGTTTACGGTAAGTGAAGATTGGTTTACGGTTTTTGAAGATTCAGAGTTTACGGTTCTTCAAGATCTTGATTTAACAACCGTAAATTGGGTTTACGGTTGGCAGTAAACTCCCAGAAAGCCTTCAGAAACACGTTTTTGCAGTAGATTCAGTTCCCTTTACCACGAAAACACTAAAAGCAGGCTCGAACAATAAGAATATCGGTTGAAATAGCCCAAAAGTCGATTGAATGAAGCTTTAACACCGGTTTGTGCTCTGATACCAATTGTAAGGTCCAAATAAGGATCTTTACCAGCAATCAAGCAACAAACAATCACAGAACAAGAATAAGATGAAAAGAAACTGAGCTTGCACACGTTTATATTCAATAAATCGTCAGGTACAACTCGATGGACTGCTCTATAATCTCTATGGCATCAACCACCAACAAAAGACCTACTCCTGTACTATTTATACTCGACTAGACCGCAAACTGTGTTTGCGACCGTAAACAGGGTTTACGGTCGTAAACGTGTCTACGGCCGTAAACTCTGTTTACGGTCGTAAACACACAAACTGACCAAAATCACATAAACAACTCATAAACTGTATTACAGACTCATACTGAACACAAAACAATGAAAGCCTAGACCAAACCATTTACTGGATCCTTCAATAAACATGTAAATGGATCACGAAGGCCCAATAAACATGTATAGCAAATACTAGGCCCAATAATCGCACCATTGTTGTCTTTCGTTTATTTGCTATAGTATATTTCGTTTAGTCGAATTATTTATCCATAGCGTTATAAAAAGTCCAATGTTTTGTTATAAAGATATTTTTAGTTTGATACGTCAAAATTCTATAATTTGAACCCGTATTTATTAAAAATTACACTTTAGGTCCCTTAAGAACTAATTTGAACATTTAAAGGCTTATTTTTACATAAAATGTCATTTTGGTCTATATTAAATTAAAAATAACATTTTAGTCCATAAATTTATAAAATTTATATTTTCGCCCCAAATGTTTAGTAATTGACGGGTTTGGCCCAAAATACATGTAATGACATTTTCAGTCCATTTTTGCAGAAAATTACAAGTTCAGCCCTAATTTGAATAAAATGACATTTTCGGCCCAATTTTTATAAAATTAACATTTTTGGTCCAAATCTTGAAATAAGTGTCGTTTTCAGCCCCTAATCTCGTGGGTTTTCATTTTTGGCTCGAGTTTTTATTTCATAACATTTTGATCCATAAAATTACTTACTTTTGCAATTTGAGCCCAAAAAGCCGTAAGGCCCACATTAAGGCCCATAATGCCAAATTTTACACTTGTGGCCCTTTGGAAAATATGATTGTTATAAAAACTCATTTTTAAGCTAATATGACCCTTTTGGTCCCTATGAAACCGTAGGTGTCACTTTTGTCCCAATCTTTTGTTTATTTGCCAAAAATGATCCTTATACAAGATTTGTGTTTTGTTTTTCACAACTTAGTCATGTATAACACTTTTAACTTTGTAGTATGGTGACTAGAGTGTTTTAGTTTATAAATCTCACCTATTTTTGTTGAAGTTTCTTAGATCCATCGAGTTTTATCACACAATCACAACATAAACCAAGAAAATCACACATAACATGCATATATACATAGATCTGCACATAAACACTTGTATTCTCCCCCAAAAACAAGTAAAAACCAAAAACAAGGGGGTATGAACTCACCTTGCTTGTTTGTTCTCGGTTTGGTGAAGAAAAGAGAGAGGCTTAGGCCCTAGCAAGCTTTTCTTGAGTAGATCTTGAGCTTATGGGGTTTTCTAAGAGTATGATCACGAACAATGTTTAGAAGGAGTGATCTAACATAAGAATGAAGTTATTTAACTTTGATGTGTAGTGAGTTACCAAGGATTGATGATTTTTGGTGAATATCTTCTTGAAACACTTAGAAATCTCAAAATTTTTGATGGAAGGGGGGGATGTTCTTGAGTACTTGACAGAGTTTGAAGGAAATTTTGAAGATGTGTGTGTGTGTTTCTTCCTCTCGGCCGTGAGTAGAAGAAGAGAGGGGAAGATATAGAGTTTGATTAATTGTGGTGTGATAGGTGCATGGGTACATGCACCCTTGCATGGATACCCAAAAAATAAAGATTAGGTGTCAATGGTTAGGCAATCCTCCTTTTCCTTTCTCTTTTTTTACTTGGGCCGAGAATGGCCTAATGGAATGAAGGAAAAATGGTGTTGGGCTTAATTTCTTGGCTTTGTTCGAATTTCCTAGGCCCAACAATACTTTTCGGCCCATTGGGCCCTCAGTGATGTTCACGGCCCAATATGGTACAAAGAAATGAGTTTATGGCCCATTAGGGCTAATTAATTCATTTATGGCCCAATAAGTCCCATTAGGGTTACAATGAATCATTCTAGGCCCAAATGGTCCAAAATGTTATAGATTTATGAATTGGGTCCATTTAGAATTCAAATAGGGTTTCTAAGCCCAATGTAGTTGAATTGAATGCTTATTGGTCCATTAGGCCCAATAAGGAAATCCTAGTCCATAATGAACTTGAACCTGGATCTCTAGGGTTTTCAACTCCCTAATTGACTTTCTGAAATGTTTTGCATAGAGTTTTGAATTTCAATTGTAAATATTGACTAAGTTTGTGGTCATAGAATGAACAAAGTGTATGATATCAAGTTAGAGTTACAAGTATTATCATAAATGATGTTTACATGATCATAGAATTTCCTGGCAAAAATGTCAGTTGTGACCTCATCCCCCCGTTAGAGGGAATTTCGTCCCGAATTTCTTTCGAAAACTAGGATTTTGAAGGAGAGAATAAGTGAGGGTACTTCTGCTTCATTTGGTCTTCGCGTTCCCATGTGAATTCCGGTCCACGCTTGGCGTTCCATCGAACCTTCACAATCGAAATGCGACTTTGTTTCGTACGCTTCACTTCCCTATCCAATATCTCGACTGGTTCCTCGACGAATAGGAGATTCTCATTGATATCGATCTCTTCTAGAGGAATGACAAGAGTTTCATCTGATAGGAACTTCTTCAGATTCGAGATGTGGAACACGGGGTGTACGTTGCTGAGCTCGGCAGGTAGCTGCAGCTTGTAATCCACTGGACCAATCCGGGCAAGAATCTCGAACGGTCCAATGTATCACGGGTTCAGTTTTCCTCGTTTCCCAAAGCGAATCATTCCTTTCCAAGGAGAGACCTCTAATAACATGCGATCCCCGACTTGAAATTCTAATGGATTTCATCGCTTGTCAGCATAGCTCTTTTGTCGGTCTCGCGTTGCTTGGAGTCGGGCTTTGATTTGGATTATCTTCTCTGTCATCTCACGAATAATTTCTAGCCCTGTTAAAGTATTGTTAGATGATTGCCCTTTTGCTAGTTGGGTGTCACCCACCTCGGCCCAGCATAGGGGCGATCTGCATTTACGTCCATAAAGAGCCTCTAAAGGAGCAACCTTGATGCTTGTGTGATAACTATTGTTGTATGAGAATTCCATCAAAAGTAAGTGGGCATCCCATGACTTTCCGAAGTCAATCACGCAAGCTCGGAGCATGTCCTCAAGCGTCTGGATGGTACGCTCACTCTGACCATCAGTCTGTGGGTGATAGGCAGTGCTCATATCTAGTTGTGTTCTTATTGCCTTCTAAAGGGATTGCCAGAATCTTGAAGTGAACCTACTATCTCGATCCGAGATAATAGACACTGGCACTCCGTGGAGTCTCACGATCTCTTTGATGTAAATTCGGGTCAGCTTTTCCATCTTGTAGGATTCTTTTATTGGTAGGAAATGAGCGGATTTTGTTAACCGATCGATGATTACCCAGATAGCATCCAATCTATCTCCTGTCTTTGGTAATTTGGTCACGAAGTCCATAGTTATCCTTTCCCATTTCCACTCGGGTATCGCTGACTGTTGCAATAATCCCAAGGGCTTTTGGTATTCCACTTTCACCTTGGCACAAATAAGACACTTGCCCATGTAAGTGGCTATCTCTTCCTTCATATTAGGCCACCAATAATGTTGCTTGATATCCAGATACATCTTATCTGACCCCGGATGAATAGAATATCGCGTCTTGTGGGCTTCATACATGAATACTTCTCTGAATCGCCCAATCTTGGGAACCCAGATTCTTATCATGAAGTAGTGAGTTCTGTCTTCTTTAACTTCAAGTCCCTTATCCATTCCACGCATTGATTCACTAACGACATTATCCGGTTTCAATGCGTCTAATTGGGCTTCATTACTCTATGAGGCTAGATAAGATTAGATCGTGATTGATAGAGTCTTCACGCGATGAATTGAATACTCCTTTCGGCTCAGGTCATCGGCTACCACGTTAGCCTTGCCTGGATGGTACTTGATCTCACACTCGTAATCATTTAGCAGCTCAACCCATCTCTGCTACCTCATGTTTAGTTCCTTTTGATTTAAAATGTGCTGGAGGCTTTTATGATCGGTGAAAATGGTGCACTTGGTACCATAAAGGTAGTGCCTCCAAATTTTCAAGGTGAAGACCACCGCCCCCAGCTTGAGATCATGGGTGGTGTAATTCACTTCATGAGTTTTTAGTTGCCTAGACGCATACACAATTACCTTCCCGCGTTGCATAAGGACACAACCTAAACCTTGATTCGAAGCATCACAGTAGACTACGAAGTCTTCGGTTCCCTCCGGTAAGGATAGCACTGGTGCACTACAGAGGGCTTGCTTCAAGGTTTGGAAGGCAATCTCTTGCTTCTCAGTCCAGTTGAAAGGTACGCCTTTTTTTGTGAATGTGGTGAGGGGTTTGGCTATCTTGGAAAAGTTCTGAATGAACCTTTGGTAGTAGCCTACAAGACCCAAGAATTGGCGAATTTACGTTGGTGTTGTCGGATTTTCCCAACCTTCAATGGCTTTGACCTTGGAAGGATCTACATGAATTCCTTCCTTGCTAACAACATTACCCAAGAAATTTACACTGTGGGTCCAAAACTCACATTTGGAGAGTTTCGCATACAACTTTTCAGCCTGCAGAGTCTCTAAGATCTGTCGGAGATGTTGGCTACGATCTTCTTCGCTTCGAGAGTATACGAGAATATCATCGATGAAAACGATTATGAAATTGTCAAGGAATGGGCGGCAGACTCGATTCATGAGGTCCATAAATGCAGCGGGGGCATTTGTCAGACCGAAGGGCATCACTCCAAATTCGTAATGACCGTAGCGAGTTCGGAAAGCAGTCTTAGGAATGTCCTCATCTCGAACCTTGAGTTGATGATAACCGGATCTCAGATCTATCTTCGAAAAGTAACTAGCCCCTTGAAGTTGGTCAAATAGATCATCGATTCATGGAAGGGGATACCGGTTTTTGATGGTGAGTTTATTTAGTTCGCTATAGTCAATGCACATCCTGAAGGATCCGTCTTTCTTTTTAAGGAAAAGAACCGGAGCTCCCCATGGAGAGAAGCTTGGTCTTATGAATCCTTTATCCAGGAGTTCACTCAGTTGGCTTGATAATTCTTGCATTTCAGCGGGAGCCAACCTATAGGGTGATTTGGCGATCGGAGTTGCTCCAGGCACGAGGTCGATTTGGAATTCGACTTGCCTTTTTGGACGTATTCCTGGAAGATCTTCACGAAATACATCTGGAAATTCGCACGCCACTGGGATGTTATGAATGTTTAGCTCTTCCTTGGTTTTATCTACGACGTGAACGAGGAATGTGTAGTTCTTTTTGTGTAGGCACTTCTGTGCCTTGATACACGAGATAAGGAAAAGATTTGTGTCGGGTTTATCTCCGTAGATTATTAGGGTTTCGTGATTAGGAAGATGAAGGTGAACGGCCTTCTCGTGACACATAATATCAGCATGATGGGGGCTTAACCAATCCATGCCAATTATCACATCAAAAATCCTAACATTTACAAGCATCAAATCTATTTGGAAAGAGCGGTTGTTTAGTGTTAACGTGCATCCTATATAGATATCTTTAGTGGATTCAGTCTTCCCATTAGCCATTTCCACCGTGAAGATTTCATTGAGCTTCTGGGGTCGTTGTTTTAGTAAATCTTTGAACTTGTTACTAACGAAACTTCGCTCTGCTCCACTATCGAATAAGATGCATGCCTATGTGTTGTTAAGTAGGAACGTACCGGTGACAACGGTAGGGTCCTGGACTGCTTCACCTTTCCCCAAAGTCAAAACTCTTCCCGATCCTCCAGCTCCTTGATTGTTAACATTGGGGCAATTACGCCTGAAATGTCCGGTTCTCCCACATCCGTAACAGGTATGACTGGCCCCAACATTGGTGTTGTTGTTGTTGTTGTTGTTGTTGTGGTTCTTATTGTTGTTGTTGTTTGGCGTCTGGTTTTGTTGAAGCTGAGTCCTACAGTACTTTGTTGTATGGTCTTTCTGGTTGCACCTTGTGCAAATAATCTCTCCGCATTCCCCCTGATGGTGGAAGTTGCATTTGTTACATTTGGGGAGATTTCCTGAATACTGCTTTGGAGCATTTGACGTGGATGAGGTTGGAACATGTGGTGTGGTGGTAGCTTGAGTTGCAGCATGGACAGTCACAATTTGTTGTTTCTTTGATGATTCGGAGTTCTGTTTTCCCTTTCGCTTGTTGTTTTTCGCCTTCTTGCTCTCACCTTCTTTCTTAACCTCCGCTTCTACTGTTTTGGCACCATTTTTGTTGCCATGATCATATAAATTCTTAGCCAGCCTCATGGCGCTATCAAACGTCTCAGTGTTTGCCGCAATGACATTCCCTTGGATAGGTGCAGTCAATCCCCAGATAAACCTCTCAATCTGTTTCCCTTCTGAGGTGATCATTCCAGGACACAAGAGGGATAGTTCACTAAACTTGGATATGTATGCATCGATATCGTAGTTTTGAACCGTTACATTCCACAACTCTTGTTCCATCTTCTGAATTTCTCCTCTTGGACAATATTCAGCCAACATCATTTCTTTAAGCTCTTCCCATGGCAACGCGTTCGCCACCGGGAGAGTCATGGCCTTTATGTGGCCATTCCACCAGGAGAGAGCTTGAATAGTGAATGTGCAGGCCGAAAACGTGACCTTGCACCCATCCGGACACCCACAAATTTCAAAAAACTGATTCCACCTTCTCAATCCATCGCTTCATGGCTAGTACACCTACCGTTCCATTGAAGGTTCGAGGTTTGGCGTTGGTGAAGTCCTTGTAGGTGCATGTTCGTGTGGCTCCGTGGTTTGTTCCTTGATTTGTGCTTCCGGTTCCCTGTTCGTTGCCTTCTCTGTTGTTTCCATTGCGAATCTACGCAAGTAATGCAGTGACAGCAGCGGACACTGCTGCTTAGAATGCAATCAATATATTTGCGGTGGGGTCGGTGTTGCGTTGTTTCCATGGTTGGGTCTTTGAGGCATCTTTCTGTCAAAGAACGGAAAGATGTTGAGTGCATATCGTATTCCGAGTTTAGAATTCCATAGACTCAGCATATCGAGTGTGCATTTAGGTGATTCCATATACTAACATAAAACAAGGAAATAAACACATAGCAGATAACAACATCATGATAAAATAATAAAGCATTTCCATTAATACTAATTGTTTTTAATACATGAAAATTTGCCAGAAGGCATACAATACACTAAGAAGACATATAATCCGACAGCATGACGACCCTATGCGTAGTGTAATCACTTAAACACAAGGCCGATAGTACATAAAGTAGCATACATATAAAAGGAAACATAATGATACTAGTAAGTGAGGGAGCGAATCCTAATCATGACGAGATGCGTCTAACAGAAATAGCGATATCATATTCCAAAATGTTGTGTTACTAAAGTAGCCATCTCGGTCATTTCTCTAATGACCTCATCCCTTTCCTGTTCCACTCACACAGTTCGCGTCTCCATTGCTAGTAACTGCTGTCGAAGTGCGGCAATTTCTTCTTCCGAAGAGCGGGCTCCACTGATGGAGCTCCTTGGCGGTATAGGGTGGTCCTGATGCGCTTCTGTGGTAGGAGGCTCGCCAGAAACTTCATCAGTGTTCTTATCGTCCTCTTTGTCGTCATCAGTCTCGTCAAACTCGTAGTCCATGTCTGTATACGCCTCTTCCTCAAGGTCAGAGGCTGCCTCGGGTCCTACCACGGGGTCTTCTTCAATCTCTCCGTGAGCCACTAGGTTCTGGTGGAAAAGAATGCCCTGTCACACCCCCGAACCAGACGGCGGAAACGTCCGAGGGCTCGTGTGACTATCAATTGAAATATCATCACAATGAATATACATGAAACATAACACATTCATCACCAAACATTACTTATTACAACTGGTATTGTTCACATCAAGTACATTGTCTTAGGTTACATAATTCCAAAATATTAATAGTAAGATGAGTGACATTACACAAAATAAATCCATACACACTTGAAAGTCCTTCCGCTTAACGGTTACCTGAGAATACAAGTTATTTTGAAAATGGTCAACATATATAATGTTGGTGAGTTCATAAGCATGTTTGAATGAAAGTTTTTGTATTGTTTGTAAAACCCAGAAAATCCGATATTTTCTGTAAAAAGTCTGAAAAATGATGTGAAAATCGAGTATAAATGCATGTGCGAATTTCATAGTAGTAACATATAAGAATGTAGTTCAGATTTCTTTGTATTCTTTCTGTTGTAAGTAAGTGGTATTTGAATAATAGTATTTCTCCAGAAAATCTGATATTTTCTGATTAATAAAGATGTTACGGTCTTTGCACTGTCGTATGTTTTGTATCAATATGACTTACGAGTTTTTAATTTCCGTAATGTCGTGATGGGAATGGATCTCTATATGAGTCGTTATAACCATGCATGAAAGTGATTGATTTGTCTGTCTTGGCATTTTTCCAAACGCCGGATTTTCGATCAAGGTTTTGTCACCCTAGACTGGCCTAGTCTAACTGTAGCGAACATCTCAGGTGTGGGGGAGTCACCCCCGTATAGATCTATACACAAACTCTCGCTCTTCCTCCAGGAGACTCTGATTATAACTACAGGTTACGACCATACACTCAATGTTGTCAACCGACACGTCTCACTAGATTCCAATTATTGCCTCATGAATTTGTATACGTTATATGTATTTGAAAGTTCGAACCACTAGATGATGTATGAAATGAAAAGATAAGGCCCAACAAACATGAAGAAAAGACAACTATTACTCATTAGACATGTAAGTTATTTCCAGGCTTGTTATGTATGTCATGGACACATTTAAGCCCACTAAGCACGTGCTGAATTGGTCCAGGCTAAATTAGCATGTAAATGGACCACTAAGGCCCAATAACATGTAAAAGCTAATTTAGGCCCATTAAGCATGTAATTGGGTCACTGGTGCCCAATAGACATGTGATGAATACATTGGGCCCAATAAACATGTAAATGGATCACGAAGGCCCAATAAACATGTATAGCAAATACTAGGCCCAATAATCGCACCATTGTTGTATTTCGTTTATTTGCTATAGTATATTTCGTTTAGTTGAATTATTTATCCATAGCGTTATAAAAAGTCCAATGTTTTGTTATAATGATATTTTTAGTTTGATACGTCAAAATTCTATAATTTGAACCCGCATTTATTAAAATTTACACTTTAGGTCCCTTAAGAACTAATTTGAACATTTAAAGGCTTATTTTTACATAAAATGTCATTTTGGTCTATATTAAATTAAAAATAACATTTTAGTCCATAAATTTATAAAAATTTATATTTTCGCCCCAAATGTTTAGTAATTGACGGGTTTGGCCCAAAAATACATGTAATGACATTTTCAGTCCATTTTTGCAGAAAATTACAATTTCAGCCCTTATTTTAATAAAATGAAATTTTCGGCCCAATTTTTATAAAATTAACATTTTTGGTCCAAATCTTGAAATAAGTGCCGTTTTCAGCCCCTAATCTCGTGGGTTTTAATTTTTGGCTCGAGTTTCTATTTCATAACATTTTGATCGATAAACTTTTTTACTTTTGAAATTTGAGCCCAAAAAGCCGTAAGGCCCACATTAAGGCCCATAATGCCAAATTTTACACGTTTGGCCCTTTGGAAAATATGATTGTTATAAAAACTCATTTTTAAGCTAATATTACCCTTTTGGTCCCTATAAAACCGTAGGTGTCATTTTTGTCCCAATCTTTTGTTTATTTGCCAAAAAATGATCCTTATACAAGATTTGTGTTTTCTTTTTCACAACTTAGGCATGTATAACACTTTTAACTTTGTAGTATGGTGACTAGAGTGTTTTAGTTTTTGAATCTCACCTATTTTTGTTGAAGTTTCTTAGATCCATCGAGTTTTATCACACAATCACAACATAAACCAAGAAAATCACACATAACATGCATATATACATAGATCTACACATAAACACTTGTATTCTTCCACAAAAACAAGTAAAAACAAAAAACAAGGGGGTATGAACTCACCTTGCTTGTTTGTTCTCGGTTTGGTGAAGAAAAGAGAGAGGTTACGGCCCTAGCAAGCTTTTCTTGAGTAGATCTTGAGCTTATGGGGTTTTCTAAGAGTATGATCACAAACAATGTTTAGAAAGAGTGATCTAACATAAGAATGAAGTTATTTAACTGTAACGCCCGTGTTTCTAGGCTAGGCATTAATATTGACATGATAGTCTAGGTTAACCTTTGTAACTTATTTTGAAGAAATTAAAAGGAATTATGTGAATATTATGTGAATTATGTGTTTATGCTTAATTATTAGAGTTAATTAATTAAGAATAAAAAAAATAAGCGTTGAAAATAAATATTAGATAAAGCCGATATCTATTAAGAAAGTTGTAGTGGACGTGAAAAGGATTACGGATATATAAAGAATGTGAAAATCCGAGTTATAACGAAGAAGTTATGACCTATCGAAGTTTCGCGACAAACCGGCACGGTGCCGAATGACGTAAAAAGAGAGTTTTTGATAAACTACTTTTTAGCCTTAGTGATCTAAACGAAAGTCGTATTGTTCGTCAAACCGCGAGTATGTATAAAAACAACGCCGAAATCTGACTTCGTATGAGGAAGTTATGATTTTTCTAAGTTTCAGCTCGCAGTAGACAGCTAAAATGTCGAATTTTAGATGGAGTGATTTTTAGCCGACACGACCTAAACGAGAATTGAAGGTCTCGTAAATAATAGTACAACGGTAAAAAGACAGACGAAAACGGACGTCGGATGAAGAAGTTATGAATTTTTAACGGATTTCCTGTCCCGATATGTTAAAAATAATAATATAAAAATTAATGTCAAAATTAGCCGACGAAGTCTAAACGAAAGTTGTAGAGCGTAATTTTACCTACGCGTGCATATAAAGAACGTCAAAAACGCAGCCCGTATGCGAAAGTTATAGATTTTAGAAGGATTGGGTGCAATTTTCGAGAAATTCGCATGGATTGGAGCCGGTAACGTGATCCTCGCATGCATACCCCGTGACCGACACGCGTTTCGCTTGCTGATTTGACCGAGGGTGCGGTCTAATGATCTTCCGACGCGCCTCGCTTCTAACTCATCATCCGAGCTTTGCTGGTCCAATCCGAGGGTGTCGTGTGCCCTTCGCGTGTCCGAAGCTTGCACCCGCCACCTGGCCTCGCTCCGCGGCTGCCACCTGCCTTCGCTGACTCCTCCTTCTCGGCCGACCCTCGCAAGCTCGCCCCTATAAATAGAAGGCATGCGAGATTGCCCGGGTACTTTTAGGAAATTAGCAATTTTGACCCTTTTTTCAATATTTTTACTATCTCGACATCCCCCGAAGCCCCGATATCGATTATAGCACCCGAAACATGTCCCGAAGTGCCCGAAGACCCGGAAAATTTATCTTTTCGGTTTTAAAGCCCGACCCTCGTAGAGCCCGGTTTCTGAATAAAACTCTCGGTTTTATTAGAATTGATCGTTTTAGGAAACGAATTGCTCCCGATTTTCATTAAATCATGTGTGTGTAGTTACTTTCACCTTACACATAGATATGAAATATTTATATAAAATACGTGCTGTGTGAATATATATTATTTTTTATTTGAGATGGATGTTGAAGGAATGATGTATACAGGTTTTTAATAATTTAAACTGTATATATGTATTTTTATCTACAAAAATGTTGGGTAAAACATGGGTAGATGAAATAGTGGGTGTGTGCTGAAAGGTGAGTTGGATAAATGAGATGATCAGTGAAATAGATCATGAGTTGAGGGTGAGTGGTGAAATATGAGAGAATCACTTACCCAAACGTGGCCCCCGTCATTCAACAGAGTATGGATGACAACCATGGACTATTCTAGATGATCTGTGGAACACTAGCAGGCTCGCAACCTGTAAGTGTGTGAACTATATGTTCATCAGCTGTACTCTAAAAACCCATTGACATGTATTGCAGGAGGGGATTCCCGTGAATAATATTGTCGATAAATAAGAGCTATGAATTTAGCACATGTTGTATAAACCCTAGTAGCTATGGACTTAGTGCATGTTGTATAAATCCCGGCGACGATGTGACTTCGTGCCTATTCCTTAGAATGAATCCTTAGGAATGAGTGATAGTTGAATCTTAGGGTAAATCCTTAAGAAATACATAAGATAATGGGGTTGGGGTAATTTGGTTGATTGATTGATGTTTAAGTATAATAAATTTATTTATTGTGGGTTGAAAACCCTATATGCTCACCACGCTTCCAAGCCTGACCCACTTAGCTTTTTATATTACAAGTAGTGGACCCCGAGCATAGTCGGATGATGATGATGAGTGATTTTTGGATTATAGGTCAGTAGTTGTAAATAACTGTTGTAAGGCTTATAATGTCTTGTTTATGGTTTTGATCTGTATCGGAACATGACATCCTGAGGTTTTGATATGAAATGAAAATATATATTTCTTAAAGAAAGGTTTTGATAAATTTTTATCATGTTTTGTTTTAGGAACAAATTCTGCAACATCTTTTAAAAGGATTACTCTGATTTTATTTTAAAAAGCATAAAATAAATCGGTCTTTTCTGGCCGAGAAATTAAGGGATGTCACAGTTGGTATCAGAGCATTAGTTTAAGCGAACTAAGAAATTGTAGGATTTCTAGACTTAAACTTAGAATGCTAAGTGATGATTGTGAGATGAGTTTCTACCATATATTAGACACGAGCACTAGATTATTTTGGGAAAGATGTCTAAAATGCTTTTATGTGCTAAATGCTATATGTTTGCCATATATGCCATTATTTGTTCGGATCTATGGTCTGTTGCCGACCGGATCTGGAAACTTTATGTGTGTAGGATTCTAAACGTATGATTACGATATTAGAACTAACATATAAACGTTTCGGAGTAATAACGAAGATTTAACGTCTATCGAAAATAAAGATCTAAAATCACCTACGATTGGTGTATAGATCGAAATGGCGAGTACGCAAAGTGAATCCGGAAACGATAATCTGCAGCCTGAGCCAGTCACGATGGTTGGGGTACAGGCAATGGTGCGTACGATGTTCGATCAATAGATAGAAGAAACAAAACCTTTACTTCAACAAAGTAAGGATGAACTTACTGTGCCAGTACGTCAGGCATCTGTTCTTGAGGCAATTATCTGGGTTGCTAAGTCTATTGAAGAAATGATCAATGACAGGACTTCCAACAAGGTTGAAGTTGGCAAGAAGAGGAAATTTGAGGGGTCTTCAAGGCCCAACAAGAGCAACATATCTCAAAGTCTGGCAAAAGAGGAGGTAAAGGAAAATGGTGCGGGAAGTGCAAAAATAAACACTCTGGGAATTGTGACAGGAAGGTGAAGTGATTTAGGTGTGGAGAAATTGGGCATTACGACAATGAGTGTATGATTCCCAAGGGGGTGTGTTACGTATGTAAGGAAGAAGGCCATATTTCTAAGGACTGTGTAACGCCCGTAGATCCGGGCTAGTCAATTTAGAGACGATAAGCATCAAAAATGACTTTTTGATGGAAGATTATTTAGAAGGATAAATCTTAACTAAGTTATAGTATATGTTACAAGGATTCCGTACATATAAAGAACGCCGAAATCCGAGTTATAACGAAGAAGTTATGACTTGTCGAAGTTTCGCGACAGAACCGGCACGACACAGCGCGACGTAAATAGCGAATTTACGTTAGAGCGATATTTTGCCTTAGCGATCTAAATGAAAGTCGTAGAATACGTTAAACCGCGAGCGTGCATAAAAAGAACGTCTAAATCTGACTTCGTATGAGGAAGTTATGATTTTTCGAAGTTTCACCTTAGCAGTATGCAACCCGAAGTTCGATTTTGAGATCGAGTGATTTCTAGCCGAAACAATCTAAACGAGAATCGAAGATCTCGTCGATAGTAGTCCAACGGTAAAAAGACAGACGAAAACGGAATTCAGATGAAGGAGTTATGAATTTATAACGGAGTTTTCCTGTCCCGGCCTACTAAAAATAATATAATAATAATATAACATAAATAAAGTCAAAATTAGCCGACGAAGTCTAAATGAGAGTTTTAGAACATAATCTCACCTACATGTGGATATAAAGAACGTCGAAAACGGACTTCGTATGTGAAAGTTATGAATTTCTGAAGATCGGGGCGCGAAACCCCAAAACTGTCAGAGTTCACGACGTGAATACAGTGTTCACGACGTGAACTCAGTATTTATGACTTCTGCAGCCTGACAGACGCAAGTTGCGATGACGCACCTGATGACTATTGAACTCACGACGTGAATATTTGAGATTCACGACGTGAATCCAGAAAAATGGCCCTATAAATAGAAATCAAGGGTCAGCCGATTTTGGTTGCTCCTCCCTTACTCTCCCACTCCCGATACCCTCTCTAAGCCCTATTTTAACCCCCCGAAGCCCCGGTATCATCCCGACACACGAAGCAAGTCCCGAAGCCCGAAGATCCCGAGAAGAAAAGAGTTTCAGAGCCGAAGCTTTGCCTACGAGAAGCCCGGTGTGTGAAGATCTTCCAGTTTTACCGAAGAATACTACTTTACGAGCCGTAGTGCTGTCCGAGAATCATCTAATCAAGTGAGTGTATAGTCCCTTTCATAAACACGATTTTAATACAAGTATTGGTTGAATGTATTACATCTATGTTACGAGTGAGTGTATAGTTACCTTCTTCTAACACATAAGTATGAAGTATTTGCTATGAAATACGTGCTATGTGTTTATATATTGTTGTTTATTTGAGATGTTGGTGGAATGGATGAACTATATAGGTTTTAATGAGTTAAACTGTGTAAGTATTTATATCTACGAAAATGTTGGGTAGAACATGGGTAGATGGGATAGTTGGTGACTATGGAGTTAGCGCCTATTGTGTAAACCCTGGTGACTATGAGACGTAGTGCCTATTATGTAAACCCTGGTGACTATGAGACGTAGCGCCTATTGTGTAAACCCTGGTGACTATGAGACGTAGTGCCTATTGTGTAAACCTTGTTGACTATGAGACGTAGTGCCTATTGTATAAACCCTGGTGACTATAAGACGTAGTGCCTATTGTATAAACCCTGGCGACTATGTGACGTAGTGCCTGTTGTATAAACCGTAGAAGCAAATGGATTTTTGTGCCAATCCCTTAGGTCAATCCTTAGGAATGAATGAATGAAGGATAATTGACTCTTAGGGTAAAGCTTTAAGAAACAGAAGAAGATAATGGGGATGGGTAATTTGGGTTGATTGTCTGATGATTAAATATAATATCATATCTTACTGTGGGTTGAAAACCCTATATGCTCACCAGGCTCCTAAGCCTGACCCACTCAGTTTTCTTTGCATTACAGGTAATGGCACAAGAGTATAAGTTGGTGGACCTGACGAGAGGTTTTGGATTATAGATCAGTAGTTATAAATAATTGTTGTAAGGTCGAATTGTATTGTTTATGCTTTTGGTCTGTATCGGAACATGACATCCTGAGGTTTTATTATTTAATGAAAATACATTCTCTTTGAGAAATGTTTTGATAAATTTTATCATATTTTGTTTTGGGAACGAATTCCGAAACTCTTTTAATCAAAGGATTACTCTGATTTTATAAAACAAAGCATAAACAAACCGGTCTTTTCTGGCCGTGAATTTGGGGATGTCACAGTTGGTATCAGAGCATTAGTTTAAGCGAACTAGGAATTTGTAGGAAATTTCTAGACTTAAACTTAGAATGCTAAGTAATGATCGTGAGGAGTGTGTCTAAAATATGTTAGGTAGTACACCTAAATTGAGACGAGCACTAGTTTATTTTAGGAAAGATGCCTAAAATGCTTTTATGTGCTAAATGCTATATGTTTGCCATATACGATATTATTTGTTTGGATCTATGGTCTGTTGCCGACCGGGTCTGGAAACCTTATGTGGTTAGGATTCTAAGCTTACGCCTACGGTATTAGAACTAGCATGTAAACGTTTCGGAGTGATAAGGAGATTTATACGTCTATCGTAAATAAAGCTTTCTTAACTTAAATTCTCGCCCGGTACACCGAACGTCTGCTTGGATGTACAAAACGTTATGGTGAAGACTCGTAGAGAATTGAGTAAAAATGGAGGAAATGAAAGGCTTATGATAGTGAATGACACCTATCGGAAGATATCGTAAGAGTGATATCTTGCCTTTAGAATATGTATGATAAAATAGTGGAACATTTAGAGGAGTATGGTACGTCTGAAGTACACCTTCGATTGGCAGGATGATGGAACGATTGGTGTAATTTTTGAAGTTGTCCCATCGTCTGGAATTTCCATCACCAACCGAGTCGAAGTAGAATTGATGATTGAGGATACGCATGGAAGAAGTCCTAGTAGAGTCTAGGAAAATTTCTATGATTATTTGTACACATTCGTATGTGTTAAATTGTTTTGTGATTTTAGAGCTTGGGGACTGCGAGACAATACTTGGGTTGAGTATGAGTAGGTGTGAATAGTAGTAGAGATCTATACTACTGGAAGCACAGGACTCACGCTTGGATCAGGGAAAGTCACAAGGTTACCAAGAAGCTTGTAATTGAGTTCGTTTTTATTCAAATATGTCGTTACCATTGTTTCGGTAATGGCTAAAAAGATAACTGATATTCTGAACCTAGTGGTCATATCAAATTGAGTCCGACTACGATGAGTTTGTTACGTGGTTCATGGAACCAAGTTCAATGTAGCATCTGACTGAGGTCAGAAGATGGAAATCAATGCGACCGATAGCATCGCACTCGTTGATAAAGAAGTTTGTAGCTAGAGATGCTACATGCAAAAATGTGATTATATCACATTAGAATATGAAGGAAGGTTTAGTTTGTTCTGGAATTTGACTCTAAGAGACCTGAGTCTAAGCATTGCATCATACGATGAAAGGTGATTAGAACATGACCCATCGATCCGTTGCAATAGATAAAGGAAAGCACTTATCCTAATAAGAAGAGGGAGTCCTCAATAAGGATTTATTTTGTAACTTGTAGGTTACGATTGAAAGTCCAACATAGTACGAAGAACAGGTGCAAGATTTAGCATCATGGTTATTACTTAGGATGGAAAAATAACGTATGGAATCATTATACAAGTCCTATTTTCGTTGATGATTCCGGGACGTAATCATCCTAAGGGGGAGATAATTGTAACGCCCGTAGATCCGGGCTAGTCAATTTAGAGACGATAAGCATCAAAAATGACTTTTTGATGGAAGATTATTTAGAAGGATTAATCTTAACTAAGTTATAGTATATGTTACAAGGATTCCGTACATATAAAGAACGCCAAAATCCGAGTTATAACGAAGAAGTTATGACTTGTCGAAGTTTCGCGACAGAACCGGCACGACACAGCGCGACATAAATAGTGAATTTACGTTAGAGCGATATTTTTCCTTAGTGATCTAAATGAAAGTGGTAGAATACGTTAAACCGCAAGCTTGCATAAAAAGAACGTCTAAATCTGACTTCGTATGAGGAAGTTATGATTTTTCGAAGTTTCAGCTTAGCAGTATGCAGCCCGAAGTTCGATTTTGAGATCGAGTGATTTCTAGCCAAAACAATCTAAACGAGAATCGAAGATCTCGTCGATAGTAGTCCAACGGTAAAAAGACAGACGAAAACAGAATTCAGATGAAGGAGTTATGAATTTATAACGGAGTTTTCCTGTCCCGGCCTACTAAAAATAATATAATAATAATATAACAAAAATAAAGTCAAAATTAGCCGACGAAGTCTAAACGAGAGTTTTAGAACATAATCTCACCTACACGTGGATATAAAGAACGTCGAAAACGGACTTCGTATGCGAAAGTTATGAATTTCTGAAGTTCGGGGCGCGAAACCCCAAAACTGTCAGAGTTCACGACGTGAGTACAGTGTTCACGACGTGAACTCAGTATTTATGACTTCTGGAGCCTGACAGACGCAAGTTGCGATGACGCACCTGATGACTATTGAACTCACGACGTGAATATTTGAGATTCACGACGTGAATCCATAAAAATGGCCCTATAAATAGAAATCAAGGGTCAGCCGATTTTGGTTGCTTCTCCCTTACTCTCCCACTCCCGATACCCTCTCTAAGCCCTATTTTAACCCCCCGAAGCCCCGGTATCATCCCGAGACACGAAGCAAGTCCCGAAGCCCGAAGATCCCGAGAAGAAAAGAGTTTCCGAGCCGAAGCTTTGCCTGCGAGAAGCCCGGTGTGTGAAGATCTTCCAGTTTTACCGAAGAATACTACTTTACGAGCCGTAGTGCTGTCCGAGAATCATCTAATCAAGTGAGTGTATAGTCCCTTTCATAAACACGATTTTAATACAATTATTGGTTGAATGTATTACATCTATGTTACGAGTGAGTGTATAGTTACTTTCTTCTAACACATAAGTATGAAGTATTTTCTATGAAATACGTGCTATGTGTTTATATATTGTTGTTTATTTGAGATGTTGGTGGAATGGATGAACTATATAGGTTTTAATGATTTAAACTGTGTAAGTATTTATATCTACGAAAATATTGGGTAGAACATGGGTAGATGGGATAGTTGGTGACTATGGTGTTAGCGCCTATTGTGTAAACCCTGGTGACTATGAGACGTAGTGCCTATTGTGTAAACCCTGGTGACTATGAGACGTAGTGCCTATTGTGTAAACCCTGGTGACTATGAGACAAAGTGCCTATTGTATAAACCCTGGTGACTATGTGACATAGTGCCTGTTGTATAAACCGTGGAAGCAAACGGATTTTTGTGCCAATCCCTTAGGTCAATCCTTAGGAATGAATGAATGAAGGATAATTGACTCTTAGGGTAAAGCTTTAAGAAACAGAAGAAGATAATGGGGATGGGTAATTTGGGTTGATTGTCTGATGATTAAATATAATATCATATCTTACTGTGGGTTGAAAACCCTATATGGTCACCAGGCTCCCAAGCCTGACCCACTCAGTTTTCTTTGCATTACAGGTAATGGAACAAGAGTATAAGTTGGTGGACTTGACGCGAGGTTTTGGATTATAGATCAGTAGTTATAAATAACTGTTGTAAGGTCGAATTGTACTGTTTATGCTTTTGGTCTGTATCGGAACATGACATCCCGAGGTTTTATTATTTAATGAAAATACATTCTCTTTGAGAAATCTTTTGATAAATTTTATCATATTTTGTTTTGGGAACGAATTCCGCAACTCTTTTAATCAAAGGATTACTCTGATTTTATAAAACAAAGCATAAACAAACCGGTCTTTTCTGGCCGTGAATTTGGGGATGTCACAGACTGTCCGAAAAAAAAATGAAGTAACAAGGACAAGTGCACCGCCAACGCCAAGGGAATTTCAGAATATACTTGACAAAGCAAATATCAATGCTAGGAATTAGAAGTAAAGACTTGATATCCGAAGATCAAGTTATGAAGTAGTAATGTGTATAGTAACAAGTGGTTTAGCCTATAAGAGGCATAGTATAGGGTAAACTTGAACCTTTGTGTAATTGTATCAAGGAAATAATATAAACCCTGTTTTTGTCATCTGATGAATTGAATGATTATGTGAAATTTCTTGTATGGTGATTTGGTGAACTGCGAGAGAATACTTGGAACGAGTATGAGTAGGTGTGAATGGTAGTAGAGGCCTATACTACCAGAAGCACAGGACTCGTACTTGGATCAAGGAAAGTCACAAGGTTACCAAGGAGCTTGTAATTGATTCCGTCTTGTTCTTGTAACGACCATAAAAATTGCACCAATTTAAAACATTTTAATTCATTCAAAAGCCATTAAGTTATTACAATTTGTTTTCAAAAGAGTTTTAACATCAGAGTATCCCCAGAACCATATCACATAAATCATAAAACATGAGGAGCGGTACGATCACGCCTTCGCCTTGCCATGATCTCCTGAAGTACCTGAAACAATACACTGAAACTGTAAACCCGAACGCTTAGTGAGTTACCCCCAAAATACCAACCACATACAACCATACTCATATCATATCTCAAAACAGAACAACAATGCACATCAAGTCTACAGTATGACTGGTCCGCCCGCACCAGGCCTTCAGTCCATCTGGTCCACTCTCCGAGTCTAGCCATGTATATCGAGTCTCCAGTGTGATTGGTCCGCCCGCACCGGGCCTTCAATCCACCTGGTCCACTCTTTGAGTCTACAGTATGACTGGTCCGCCCGCACCGGGCCTTCATTCGGCCTGGTCCACTCTCCGAGCCTCGGCACGTCTGGACCGCCCTCTTGGGGCCTTCAGCCTATCCGGACCGCTCGCTGCGCCTTCGGTCTATCCGGTCCGCCCTGGGTATGTTATCCTACAGCACAAAGTAGGACCCGCCTCAACCCAACCATATTCAAACAACCATGTGCACATAAAACAGTTAATCACATAACAATCCTCAACCAAATAAACGAATCTATCAGATCATGCAGCATAACAACATCCTAACCAGGATACCGACCTAACCGGTCACTAACATAACATTACCCTACATACCAGGATACCGACCCTAACCAGGTCACTAACATAACACCATCCTAAAACCAGGATGTAGATCTAGCAACTCAAAACATATCAAACAAATACCCGAATTCCCATCCGATAAAGGGCCGGCCTTGGTGCCTTAGACCCTGTAGATATAGTGAGGATAACTCACCTTGCAACTGTCGAACCGAATCACAAAAGCACAACCCAAAGCACTGCCTCCAACTTCAACACCTATCATCATCAATGATCCAAGGTCATAAATATCTGAAAATTACCATAATATTCCTGAAGGTCAAACTGGTCAAAGTCCACCTTCCTGATGACCCTACTCACCGAGTCAACCCATTGACTCGCCGAGTTCCTAAACTCAGGAAACTCTCATAACATGACTCAACTCGCCGAGTCACCCCATGACTCGTCGAGTTCCACAATCTCCGAGTCCTATCCTGACCAACTCACTGAGTCACCACTCAACTCACTGCTCTGAGTCTAACCAGAAGAGGTTGGGGGTTTCTATGTCGTGACTCGCCGAGTCCAATAACAGACTTGCCGAGTCCACGGCAACCTTCATCAGAATCGCCGAGTTTTTCTTCCAACTCGTCGAGTCCAAGCTCATCATCATATGACTCGCCAAGTCACCCATGCGACTCGCCGAGTCACTACGCGACTCGATGCCTGAAACCATGGTCCAACTCGCCGAGTCGTCTCCCAGACTCGCCGAGTTCATACGTGTATTCCCATATTCGAGAGATACAGAGCTACTCCTTTGCTCCAAACAATAGATCTGGATCCCTAGAGTGCATTAGCAACATAAAGTTGCTACCTTTACGTGCTTCATGTCCCATAATTCCAAAAACCAAGCTAGAAAGGAACTTAACTCATGGGGAATGGCTTTTGCATAGCAACTAAAAGGGCTTTCTGCATGTTTGATCCAAATAGAACTCAGATCTGGAGTTTCAACTCCAGATCTAACTCATGCATCAAAATCTCATCATATTATCTCCAAACAAGCCCTAAAACTCCATGGAAGAGGGATCTAGAAAGGAGAAGGCCAAGGATAACGATTCATTACCTCCAAAACAACCTCCCACTGAAGAATAAACCGAATCTCCACAAATCTCCTTGATCCAAGCTCCTTGCCCTTCAAGATCTCTTCACAATTTACTTATCCAAGCTCTAATTTGCTTCCCAAGGACTCTCACACACGAATTTAGGGTTTCTGGATCTTAAAGGGTGCTAAGGGGGCTGAGGGGAGGACATTAAATCCTTTAAATAGGGTGCAAACCCTAAAATTAGGGTTTTCCTTTTCCAGCACTGACTCGTCGAGTCCAGCCGCCGACTCGGCGAGTCAGGCCACTTAATCACGTGCCCGACACTCGCTTTGACTCGACGAGTCAAGAGACCTACTCATCGAGTTCCTTCCTTAATTTTCACATAACACCCTTCAACTTCTTGCTTCTGAACTTGGGATGTTACAATTCTCCCCCATTTAGATTAGGCTTCGTCCTCGAAGCCTGCTGCAGCCCACCATTTTAGATGATACTCCCACAATGCATCTACTGATCTCACACCGGCCACATTCCTTCAAACACTACTATCGAATCCCTATAAAATCCATCTTTTCCCCTGCAGGGTCCTGACAACTGCTTCAAGCCGGCCACCGGATTCTTTTTCTCTGATGACAACACTCATCAACTAAGTGCCACCTGATGATACTACCATATTCCCGTCTTACGCATTCATTCGCCGCCTTCGAAAACTGGATACCATTATAAACCACCGGGTCCTGACCCAGTGTTAACCTGCTAACCCTTACCCAACTGGCGCTACTTCTATCAAAATGCACTGATGGAACTCATCCCGCTTCCTTCCTGGGTCAAGTCCACTACCGCGCTAACATGATAATACATTCCACAGCTTCCGAGCAACTCTCATGAACCCCCATCTATAACGCATAAACACCTATACCTTGCCCAAACAGCCTCGTGTTGGAATTCCAGGTACATCTACGACGGGTCCAGCCATTCCTCATATGGAACACCACCGCATACGTAACTCATGACTACATCTATACTTGGATCCCAAGGATCTACCCTTGCATCACTTCCGAACTCCTCTGATTCGACATCAGCGCTAACCGTTCCACAACCTCAGCGAACATCCAACCCGGATGTGCTTCCATACAACTGGTACAATCTCAGTGCTCACTATCAACAACCGAAATACTTCTGATCATCCATTTACACTACTACTTCCCTTCAGATGACCAACACCCCTTCCCGGAGCCACATACCTTTCCCTTCCATTCTTCAAGGAAGTCTACTCAACGACCTTTACCACATCAACAAGTGTCATGGTGCTAAAACTCCACTTCACACCACCCATGCAGAGCAACTGCTACTCCCTAACTCCCATATACTCCGAATCTGATCACACATCTAACGAAGCCCATACACGGCCTGTAGCTAACTCCATCATCATGATCAATACTTAGGGCCAGACCTTATCGATTGCTATTTCACAGCGACACAGTCGCTCATTCTCCGCATACCGGTCTACTAACACGTACAGAGTCTTCAGCATGCCTGGACCGCCTCACCAGGCCTTCAGCCTACCTGGACCACTCTTACAACCTTCAGCACGTCTGGACCGCCCTTCTGGGCCTTCAGCCTGTCTGGAACGTTCCTCGAGCCTTCGGCCTGACTGGTACGCCCACCGGCCTTTAGTCTATCCGGACCACTCAAAAACTGTTGTTCATCACCCTGAACCATTCCTCCCAGGAATCTCTCCCATGCCATCTGTTCTAGCCCTCTAGGGGTTCCGAACTCTAAATCCGTTCTATAAATTTCCACCCCGGCCTAATCCCAGGCCTTCCGTCGATCAACTACCTTACCAGAAACCATGGTCTGTTTCCTGCCCCATATGTCTATCACCTTCTTTAACCATACCACACTCTCGACTAATGACACTACTGAATCCAACCAGCTAACCATCCTTGGATGCATGTTGTTCCACTGGAGAATTTTCCAATTCTCCCCCACTTAGTGCACCGACTACTAACCACCGTCGCCCAAAACCGGCATAGCTCAATCGCCCTTACTCCATATATTCCCTCTTATCCATGAACTAACTCCCTCGGGAGTGAGTAACCTTCACCGAATAACCCTTCCGCCATCGTACACCCGAACTCCAAGGAAGTTGAATCTCAGCTGAACACTTCTCACATCGCAGGTGCCATACCCAGCAAAGATAACATATATCCTACCTTCCGATCATCCATCCTCTTGGATGTTAACCAAATACAAGTCCTGAATACTAAGATCCTTAATCATACTACGAATCATTCGGAAAAGCCAGACATGTTTACAATACCACACAAATAACAAGATAACAAGATGGAAACATACCCGCAGCTGCATCCGGCTCTGCACCCACCTCCTCTGCTATAAGCTGGAAAGCGCTTCCCTGAGCCCTCGGAGGCTCCGCTCCACCCTGACCCCCGCCAGTAATCCTCAAAGTTGCCGGTGCTGGAGCCTGCACCGGTCTTGCAACAAGCTGTGGACAGTTGGCCCTCAAGTGTCCAACCTAATGACAATGATAGCAAATCCTCATATCCTGCACCGGGGCCGACTGACGGTAATTCCTCGCATAATGCCCCTCTCTCCCGCACTTGCGACACCCACCACCGGATCGGCAAACTCCGGCATGACCCTTCCCACACTTCTCACAAGTGTGGCTGCTCTGACCTCCAACCCTAGAGTCAACGGTTTTGGACCGTTTCGGCACCGGTTGCGACTGCACCGGGGCCTGCCTCTGCTTTCGCAACTGCAACTCGATCTCCAACTCGCGCCGCCTGGCGGCCTCCTGCAACTCCAACAAGCTATCACATCTCTGTGTGTACACAAACTGCCGGATATCCCTCTTGAGCATACTCAGATATCGGGACATCTGAGCCTGCTCCGAAGCAAACTCCGGGCAAAACATCACCCTCTCAGTAAACATCCTGGTGATCTCCGTCACCGACTCTGAATCCAGCTTCAGCTCTGGGAACTCCTGAGCCAAGCTCTCTCTCTCTCTCTCTCTCTCAACCTGCAGAACATAACGAGTACTGAACATCTCCCGGAACTGATCGCAAGTAACCGCAGCCCGCTGCGCATCAGAATAAGATCCCGTAGTCAACCTCCACCAATCCTTCGCCCCGAGCCTCAAAAGGTTCAGAGCACACCTCACCCTCGGATCCGCAGGGCATGAACACGTAAAGAAACAACCCTCCACGTCTGACAACCATCTCATAGCAATGATAGGATCCTGAACTCCATCAAAGGTAGGGGGCTTCGTATTATCGAAGTCCCGATACTGAAAACCCCGACTGGCTCCTCCCCCTGCCGCTACCACAGCCGCTGCAGCTGCCGCGGCCGCTGTCTCTGCAAGAGCTGCATAGCGCTTATCAAAATACTCAACCATGGCGGTCTTGATCGACCCAAACATCTCTAGCAACTCAGCCCTGAACATGGCAGCAACCTCATCATGCAGGATCTCGCGAATCCTGGCATCCAACTCATCCGTACTCATCTGACCAATGACCTCGGGTGGTACTGGTCCATCCTGGCCACCCTCTCCTGATCCCGATCCCGAACTGGATCCTGCCCCGAAACGTCTCGTAATCGCCATACTGCAATACACCAACAAGACCCTTAGACACATCACATACCCGCCCGGGGAACTATCTCATAACCGACACCCTAGAGAGTTGTGAATTCCTTGATACGTGTATGGGTCCTATGCTTTCAGTAGTACGGGCCCATACTACCTTCCACACCTACCCATATTTGTTTCAAGTATCACCACAACACTCTAACCCTATATACACACCACTCAATCCTCACTCCTAGAGGAAAGTTGAATATCTCATATAAGGAAAACCCTAGGCTAGTAGGCATCACATAATCAGGCAATTCTATCATGCAATTCCTGAAATTCCCTAGCCTAGCACCAGCATGATGTTCTAACATATCACATAATCAAATAACTTGTATGGTATTTTGGGGTCTACTTACTGGCTCTGGCTGATCTTACCCTCTGCATCCTCCTTTACTTATTTCGAAAACCTTTTGAAAACCATTTTGAAAATCCCTCCTTGATTTGAGACTGGATTCACACGAATGTTCCTCCAATTCACTCAAACCAAGGCTCTGATACCAACTTGTAACGACCATAAAAATTGCACCAATTTAAAACATTTTAATTCATTCAAAAGCCATTAAGTTATTACAATTTGTTTTCAAAAGAGTTTTAACATCAGAGTATCCCCAGAACCATATCACATAAATCATAAAACATGAGGAGCGGTACGATCACGCCTTCGCCTTGCCAGGATCTCCTGAAGTACCTAAAACAATACACTGAAACTGTAAGCCCGAAAGCTTAGTGAGTTACCCCCAAAATACCAACCACATACAACCATACTCATATCATATCTCAAAACAGAACAGCCATGCACATCGAGTCTACAGTATGACTGGTCCGCCCGCACCGGGCCTTCAGTCCATCTGGTCCACTCTCCGAGTCTAGCCATGTATATCGAGTCTACAGTGTGATTGGTCCGCCCGCACCGGGCCTTCAATCCACCTGGTCCACTCTCTGAGTCTACAGTATGGCTGGTCCGCCCGTACCGTGTTGGATTAGTGTCTAAGTCCATAACTATAATTGGTATATTCTTGACCCGACCCGGCATGGTCCATTTGGGTTGCATGGTATCAGAACAATTGGATAGACCTTTTAATGAGAAGAAGATATTTGTGACATATTAATATATTATAAGTTCTAATATATTAATATGAAATCATATTATTTAATTAGTATTGATCTAGAATTAATTTGGAATTAATTTAGTGATCGAAATAGACTAATTAAATATATGGGGATTGATTGTGTAAATCATAGATTCTTATATATGTGGGCTCATGATCCATGAATCCTTATGTTGGGTTTAACCCATGTGGTGGCCCATGGATACTCCATGGAGATTAAAACCCATGGAGCATAAGGAATGGGTTAAGTCATGGGTTACATGGTGTAACCCTAATGTGCCACTATATAAAAACCCCATTAGTTGGTGAAATTGGCACTAGTGTATTACATAGAGGGCAAGCCGATTTCATAGAGATATAAGACTAATATCTTCTCTCATGGTTATTCCAAATATTCATGGTGTTGTGTGAACCATTTGAGGTGTCACACTTGGGGCACTAGGCTCTTGAGCTCCATGGAATCAAGCACCAAACAAGAGGTATGTAATTCTACTAGATTTTATATTATATGTACTTTATATTATGCTAGTTAGAACAATACCTTGGAAAATTGATATTTGCATGTATAATAGAGAAAACATAGATCCAAGGTATTTAGGGTTGCATGTACACCATAGGAGTGTTAGAATGCTCAAAATCCTACAGTGGTATCAGAGACTAGGCTTGTTTTCACTTATACTTGATGCAAACTGCTTAAAATCGAAGTTTTTTGGCTGCTGGGACAGTGGACTCGCCGAGTTTACTGATGGACTCGACGAGTCCAAGGCAAAGTTCATCCAACTCGCCAAGTTGGTTCATGCAGTCGACGAGTTGGAACCCCAAACAACATATCTTCGAGTTTTGGTGCTGGAATTGGTCTAGAATCATTACCTTTGATTGTTTTGGTCGTATAAAACCTGTTTTTTAATGTGGTAATGATTATGTTAAACCAATTTCAATGCTATAATCAAAGTTTCAAGTTTATATATGTTTATGTAATTCTTGAAAAATTGTTGATTATGAATTTTCATGCTTGTGAGTTTTTGTTAGATCATAGGAATTATGTGCAAATTGTTTTCTTAGTATAATTCTTGATCTTAATGAAATTGTATGGACTCCATAACTTGTCCTCAAGTTATGGATTACCAAAAGTTTTTTGTGTTTCCTTGGATTATGAGTTAGTTTAGATTAATAAAAAAAATTGTTTTTTAGTTGTTTTCAATCCATATTAATCTAAAAGAAGTTCATAAAATGTGTTTTTCTAACTTGTCTTCAAGTCACATAAAAGGTCACATTTATGAATCTTAAAAATCATAAAAGTGTCATAGGTTACATTAAAATGAAGAGCCTTTTTCATTTAATTATTTTATGACTCCATAACTTGTCTTCAAGTTATGGATGTTTAAGAGTCACTTTTCTAAAAGTGTTATTAAAGAATAAGAGGTTACATAAAAATGAAGAGTCTTCATTTTAATGAACTATTAAACTCATAAGTTATGAAATGAAAGGTTTTGAATAGTTTCAAAACTTTCCCTCAAGTTTTGGAATTTGTAAAGTCTCACACACATTAATGCTTTAATTCCAAACTCTACAATTTTAAAAGTTAAAATTCAAACTTTATGGACTTCATTAAATTAATTAAAGTGTTTAATTAAAAGAGTTAATAATTCCATAAAGACATGGTTTAAGTTTAATTAAATTAAGAGTATAGTTTAATTAATAGATTAAACCACCAAGTATTTTAAATGTTTAAAATACACCCTTATACTATTATTATAATTTTATTTATATAGATATGTATAAGATAAAGTCAATCTTACCATTAGTAGGCCTCATTCACGAAGCCGGTCTATAAGGGGGGTATAAGGTTACTGCCTATAAAATGGCAGTTTAATAGGTGTCCACCCTCACCCACCGCTTCCTTGACTGGTGGAGGGTCGTTAGCCGAACGGGTAGGAAAGGACTATAATTCTCCCTTCATTAAAAGTATAATGATAAATACTAAGTAACTAAACACTTATAAATTCCCAATCTTAGTTACTTAGGAAAATGTGAAATAGGTGCTAACCCAGGAAATTACACTTTGTACCTTACCAAGTCGGTAGTGGAGCGTGTGTGGTTAACAGGCACACTAATAAGGACTAGTAAGAGTGGCAAAGGGTAACTTGACCTTATTATAGATCGGTGGAGCTGTGTGGCTAACCGGCACATCGATTAGGTGATAAAGTTAAGGGTACCAAGTCAATTTGCATGGTTATTCACACCTTGTTTGTGATCCTCGGCATCCCAGTCACAAACTTGAGAGGGCACAATCGAGATTCAAACATGCCATTGAAAAGTTCAATGTATCTCAAAAGATCTAGGAGTTTCAAATCCAATTAAAACTTAATTATATTTCGTTTTTCATGGTGGAAATTGGTAAATCGTCATTTACCTACCTTCAACTATTTTATAACTTGGATTACGGCATCCCTCTTCTAGTTATAAATAGGTTGTTGGTTCCTAGCCTTAATATTTCATATTGGGTGTTATATTAAGGACTTTAAATCAACTAACTTGAATTTCTCCCTTATAGATGTCTAGTTTAGACAACTATGGTCTTCCCAAATCTTTAGGAACAAGCTATCCTAATGAAGATGATATCCCAAATGGCAATCAAGGTGAAAGATCAATCCCTTTGTTGTGCATTAGTGGGACTAGAAATCATACTTCACTTCCTCCACCTCCTCCAATAAATCTCCCTATCCCACAAGTTTCAATACTTGAATAGTTCTAAGTCACTCAATCCCTACTGGCAATTAAAGTCTATATGTGCTTACATCTTAGAGCTTGAGCCACATATTGACAAGCCTGGAGAGTCGGGTGTCAAAGTCTTGAGGAAAGTTGGCTATTGACTGGGTTCTTTAGTCACTTCCTGATAACAAACTATGACATGACCCTTAATGATCTTACATATTTGCTTGATGATGCTGAATCAGCAATGATTTGGAGCATTGGTAAAGCAAATTAGATTGGAAGATCTACTTCCCAAACCTATTTGGACATTGACAGTGGTAATATTGAAAGTCCAGAAAAACTTTCTCTTCACAACTGAAAGGGATTGGCCATGGTCAAGTCATTTTGAACCAATGGTAAAGGGAAAGGCTAAGTCTGTGATAGTCCCGTGTACCATTTCCAAAGAGTCCATATGTTTCCTTTTGCCAATAGGAGGGGCATTGGTTGCGAAGCTGCCGAATTACCTGAAACCTCATAAGGATGGTAAAGTCAAAAGTTTGACTCTACTTCAGGTAAAGTCCATTATCTAACTCTATTAAGTCTCTTTTGGAGATTCTTAATACATGATGTAATGTAATTACATTTTGATGTTTTTGAAGAATCAAAGGAAGCTTAAAGAAAAAGTGTGTTGATTCTGATCGCATGGTTCGATGACCAGAATTTTGAGCCACTGCATAAGAGTTATGAGATATTGCTTAGGAATAGATAAAAACAAAGTTTTCATATGAATTTGCATTGTAAGGATAAGTTTTTCCGCAAGTTTTTAAAATAAAAGAAAAGTTTTGAGTTTATTTATTTTAAGTATCCTTACAAAGGCATTTGTGAAAAATTGTTGTTTATATGTTTCCATTGATAAGCAATATTGGAAAATGAATTTGATTCTTTCGTTTGTGGTAGTGTCATAATTTATCAAATAAGGAAAGATTCTCATCACCCAAGTTTCAGTTGGATAGAAACTTGGAATCATGCAAGTTGTGTTGTGTGATGAATGAGAATTTTCATCTTTGGTAAATTAAGACTAATTCCTTGTTCACTTTCGCATGTGAGTCAAGCGAAGTACTAAAGGATCGGGTACATTAGGTTGTGCACTAGTCAGGTCCACCACAAAGGTTGATAAGATTATTCGTTATGATTTACTAAAGTTTAGTAAATATGATTATGCTTACAAGTTTAAGTGTAATTCTGAAACATTGGAAAGGTTTCAATGTATGACAGAACGGATAAGAAGAACCAAATAAGGCAGGAAGATAAAAGTTTCGCCAATCTGAAGAGATGGGAGAGTACTTGAGTATCTTGTTTTATGATTATCTTAGTGATTATGAAACCATATCACAATTGATCCTCTAAGGACACCTTAGTGCATTTGTTGGCTAAGGAGAGGAATTGTGAATTGTGGAAATGGTTAAATCAAAAGATAAATCATACTTCATTCCAAACAAAAATCTTAGAGTCATACTCCAAGATTGAGCCTTGAGTGACATAATCTTAACAAAGGTTTAAAACACTTGTCAAATATAGAGTAAAATGTTTTCTTACTCTTGTACATTTGAAATTGGTAAGTTGTGATGTTTTGGATAAAACAAAGACCAACTAAGGCCAATTGTGTGAAGTGTTTGTAAAAGAATCCACACTATCTCTTGAATATTGGGCAAGGGAGTCTTATATGTCAAGAGGACAGTGGGAGTTTAAAAGATCATGAAATAGTTTCAAGAACTAATCAAGCGTTTTGTTAATCACTAGTCACGACTTGAGGTTTGTAACCTATCGTGTTGACATATTATTATTTATGTGTCTATTCCAGTTAAAAGTTGATTATGCTTGTGAGTTCTATGAGTTCTCAATTGTTTGCATATCAACCTGGAAGCAATGGTAGGCCCTTGTGCTGCCGGGTGGCAAGAAATTAAGATTGAACAAGTTCAGTCCATATGTGTTTGGATTTGCCACTAACCTTGTCTTGTGATTATGGTTATGACAAATTCACATGGATAGGAACACATACACCATAAAATCTAAGTGTCATAAGGTTTCTCTCCGATTCATGAAAATGATGGTGAGAAAACTCTTTCACTAAGTATATTTTAAGTAGATAGCAATTGTGAGAATGACAGAAGGTCTAAACATTATGATTACGGCATCCCTCTTCATAATTGTTTAGATACACAAGTGAGCTATCTAAGGAAAGGTGTATGATTTTGATAAAGTCTTATCAAAGCAATTGCGTATCAAAAATCTGAACTTTGGAAAGAAAGTCAATAAAGTGTTGATTTCTAAAAGTCCAGCTGCTCTCTAGATACATGTCAAAGCTAGTGGGAGCATAAGTGTTATGCTAGTAAGATAATAATCATTATGCTAGTGGGAGCATGATTATTATGTTAAGTGTTACAAGTTAGCAATATTATATATAGAAAACAAAAGTTTCAATTCGCCTTGAAAAAGTTGTTTTGCTATAATTAAGGGAGAGGATTTTATACTTCATTCCAATTCTACAAGCTTAGATTGAGATTTTAATCTACTTTAGTCAAGGATATATAAGAATGTTATGTTGGAATGGTTCAACATAAGGAAATTCTATATATGTTGCGTTCTCAAAATTCGACTATGATTACGGCATACCTCTTCATAGTTCGAATTGTGAGAATATGGCAAATAAAAAATTTATAGCATGAATCATGTCCCATATGCTTCGGGTATAGGATCGATACATGAGCTATGATAGTTATCCTTTCTAAATTTTCCTAATGCTTAGGGCATTAAGAGGGTAAAAGGGATTAGAAATGGATATAACTAAAATGATTAAGCAATTGTCGAGGACAATTTGAGGTTTACCAAAGATTGGTTACTCATGGACAATTGGAAGTATAGAGTAAGGACCATATTGACATATTTTGAAAAGAGGCAACTCTTGTTCAAAAGTGATGGTCAAAATGTGAATGTGGAATTGTTTCCATAGGTGGAAGTTACTCTTTGAATCCGTGTAAGATTAGAGTACTTAATGCAAGAAGGATGTTCAAAGGAATGTACTTTGAATTTGAGACTTCATTTCAATGGGATTGCTTTCCATTGGAATACTCTGTAATGTATGTTGCCAAGTCTTTGTGACTTTTGTGCATAGTCATTACAAGGGGATCATTGCATATAAGTTTAGAGTCTAACAGATTACAGTAAATGGCAAGAGTTTGGTGTTCTTACATTTATTGTAAAGGATTTGGGATTGTGAAATGAGCATCATTGAAATGTTGTCAATCGATCTGTTTCACAAAGAGAGGACCACATGTAAACATAGTGTGCATACTTGGAGTATGGCATAGTTATTGTTTGGACGAACATAGTGTGCATGCTTGGAGCATGGCATGACTATTGTTTCAATTCAAGAATTAAGTTGATTAATCGAAACATGAATAATGAGTAATCAATATGGTGCTTAGATAAAAGATGTTTTTATTTACACTCAAAGTGTTGGGGCCATACATGATTAGTATTATTTTGTGTTTCACTTTGCATGTTTTGACTTCCAGAAATAAATAGGTCATTCTTCCTGAATGACTAAGTTATTTAAACCATCCACAGTCGGTCATATGTTGCAAGTAGATATGAATCAAGACTGTCATGAATTTGGCTTGTATGATTTGTCTAATGTGCATTAGACATAGCAGTGGTTGCAACAACATTCATGAGTGCTCATAAGTTCTGAGTATTGGATTCAACCCATGCTCATTTGAATCACTTCATGGATTTTATCACGAGTGATCATGAGACGATAATATCTTATATTCTTCAAACCTAGAGATATGAGTTGTTGACTATGAGTTGGTTATACATTGATTGCACGAATACGCATTGGTAACTTGATGTTATAAAACGTGACTTTGTGTATGATTCAACAAGTAGTCAGTACAAGCATATGAGTTAAAGTTTATCCATTCCTTTTACCCTCAAAGGGATAAAAGCGATATCTGTGGCCCCTCGATGATTTAGTGATGACAAAATGTAAGTGCTTGGCCGGGCCTGGACTGATTTGATTTGTTCAATTAGTCAGTCGTCATAAATCGGAAATCGGGAAACAACAAATGGACAGAGAGAATGATTATAATCCATGTCTCAGTCCATATGATATCTAGAATGGAGGAATATATGATCACTTATCTAATGGACGCGTCATTGATTTGTTCAGAGTTCGGCAACAGCTTTTAAGAGCTACGATTGCCGGTCAGGTTATGAAGGCATACTTGCAATAATAGTTATTAGACTTATCCAAGTGGGAGACTGTTGGATTAGCGTCTAAGTCCATAACTATAATTGGTATATTCTTGACCTGACCCAGCATGGTCCATTTGGGTTGCATGGCATCAGAACAATTGGATAGACCTTTTAATGAGTAGAAGATATTTGTGACATTTTAATATATTATAAGTTCTAATATATTAATATGAAATCATATTATTTAATTAGTATTGATCTAGAATTCATTTGGAATTAATTTAGTGATCAAAAGAGACTAATTAAATATATGGGGATTGATTGTGTAAATCATAGATTCTTATATATGTGGGCTCATGATCCATGATTCCTTATGTTGGGTTTAACCCATGTGGTGGCCCATGGATATTCCATGGAGGTTAAAACCCATGGAGCATAAGGAATAGGTTAAGTCATGGGTTACATGGTGTAACCCTAATGTGCCACTATATAAAAACCCCATTAGTTGGTGAAATTGGCACTAGTGTATTACATAGAGGGCAAGCCGATTTCATAGAGATATAAGACTAATATCTTCTCTCATGGTTATTCCAAATGTTTACGGTGTTGTGTGAACCATTTGAGGTGTCACACTTGGGGCACTAGGCTCTTGAGCTCCATGGAATCAAGCACCAAACAAGAGGTATGTAATTCTACTAGATTTTATATTATATGTACTTTATATTATGCTAGTTAGAACAATACCTTGGAAAATTGATATTTGCATGTATAATAGAGAAAACATATATCCAAGGTATTTAGGGTTGCATGTACACCATAGGAGTGTTAGAATGCTCAAACCCCTACACACCGGGCCTTCAGTCGGCCTGGTCCACTCTCCGAGCCTCGGCACGTCTGGACCGCCCTCTTGGGGCCTTCAGCCTATCCGGACCGCTCGTTGGGCCTTCGGTCTATCCGGTCCGCCCTGGGTATGTTAGCCTACAACACAAAGCAGGACCCGCCTCAACCCAACCCCATTCAAACAACCATGTGCACATAAAACAGTTAATCACATAACAATCCTGAGCCAAATAAACGAATCTATCAGATCATGCAGCATAGCAACATCCTGACCAGGATACCGACCTAGCCGGTCACTAACATAACATTATCCTACATACCAGGATACCGACCTTAACTAGGTCACTAACATAACACCATCCTAAAACCAGGATGTAGATCTAGCAACTCAAAAACATATCAAACAAATACCCGGATTCCCATCCGATAAAGGGTCGACATTGGTGCCTTAGACCCTGTTGATATAGTGAGGATAACTCACCTTGCAACTGTCGAACCGAATCACGAAAGCGCAACCCGAAGCACTGCCTCCAACTTCAACACCTATCATCATCAATGATCCAATGTCATAAATATCTGAAAATTACCATAATATTCCTGAAGGTCAAACTGGTCAAAGTCCACCTTCCTGATGACCCTACTCGCCGAGTCAACCCATTGACTCGCCGAGTTCCTAAACTCAGGAAACTATCATAACACGACTCAACTCGCCGAGTCACCCCATGACTCTTCGATTTCCACAATCTCCGAGTCCTATCCTGACCAACTCACTGAGTCACCACTCAACTCACTGCTCTAAGTCTAACCAGAAGAGGTTGGGGGTTTCTGCGTCGTGACTCGCCGAGTCCAATAACAGACTCGTCGAGTCCACGGCAACCTTCATCAGACTCGCCGAGTTGTTCTTCCAACTCGTCGACTCCAAGCTTATCATCATATGACTTGCCAAGTCACCCATGCGACTCGCCGAGTCACTATGCGACTCGATGCCTGAAATCCTGGTCCAACTCGCCGAGTCGTCTCCCAGACTCGCCGAGTTCATACGTGCATTCCCATATTCGAGAGATACAGAGTTACTCCTTTACTCCAAACAATAGATCTGGATCCCTAGAGTGCATTAGCAACATAAAGTTGCTACCTTTACGTGCTTCATGTCCCATAATTCCAAAAACCAAGCTAGAAAGGAACTTAACTCATGGGGAATGGCTTTTGCATAGCAACTAAAAGGGCTTTCTGCATGTTTGATCCAAATAAAACTCAGATCTGGAGTTTCAACTCTAGATCTAACTCATGCATCAAAATCTAATCATATTATCTCCAAACAAGCCCTAAAACTCCATGGAAGTGGGATCTAGAAAGGAGAAGGCCAAGGATAACGATTCATTACCTCCAAAACGACCTCCCACTGAAGAATAAACCAAATCTCCACAAATCTCCTTGATCCAAGCTCCTTGCTCTTCAAGATCTCTTCACAATTTACTTATCCAAGCTCCAATTTGCTTCCCAAGGACTCTCACACACGAATTTAGGGTTTCTGGATCTCAAAGGGTGCTAAGGGGGCTGAGGGGAGGACATTAAGTCCTTTAAATAGGGTGCAAACCCTAAGATTAGGGTTTTCCTCTTCCAGCACTGACTCGTCGAGTCCAGCCGCCGACTCGGCGAGTCAGGCCACTTAATCACGTGCCCGACACTCGCTTCGACTCGACGAGTCAAGAGACCTACTCGTCGAGTTCCTTCCTTAATTTTCACATAACACCCTTCAACTTCTTGCTTCTGAACTTGGGATGTTACAGTTCTAGTCTGTCGTTACCATCGTTTCGGTAATGACTAATAAGATTATTGTTATTCTGACCGTAGAGGTCATATCGAATCGAGTCTGACTACAATGAGTTTATTATGTGGTTCAGGGAACCAAGTTCGATGTAGCATTTGACTTAAGCCAGAAGATTGAAGTGAAAGATGATCAAAGCGATCAATAGAAGTATCGCACTCATTGTTAAAGAAGTTGGTAGTTAGAAATGATACATGTTGAACTGTGATTGTATCACATTAGAATATGAAGGAAGGCATAGTTTGTTCCGAAATTTGGCCCTAGGAGATCTGAGTCTAATTAGTTCATTATACAATGAGAGATCATTAGAACATGACCCATCGGTTTGTTACAATAAATGAAGGAAAGTACCTATTCTAAGAAGAAGAAGGAGACCTCAATAAAGATTTATTTTGTAACTCGAAGGTTACGATTGAAAGTCCTACGAAGATCTGAAGCTTTTTAGGATTAGCTGGATATTACCGAAGGTTTATCCAAGGCTTTTCTTCGATCGCGACTCCATTGACAGCTTTGACCCACAAAGGAGCTCTTTATACTTGAAATGAGAAGCATAAGGAAGTTTAAAGAAGAAGTTGTGTGAAGCACCGATTCTTTCGTTACCTGAAGGAGTTGATGACTTCACAGTTTATAGTGATGCCTCTGGAGTTGGGTTAGGTTTTGTTCTGACCCAAAGGGATAAAGTGATAGCGTATGCATCGAGGCAATTGAAGGAGCATGAAAAGAACTACCCTACTCATGATCTGGAGTTGGCAGCGGTAGTATTTGACTTAAAGATATGGAGGCACTATCTTTATGGTACTAAATGCAAACTTTTCACTGATCATAAGAGTCTTCAATATCTCTTTAATCAGAAGGAATTGAACATGAGGCAACGGCGCTGGCTAGAGTTACTCAAGGACTACGACTGTGAGATACTTTACCACCCTGGTAAATCAAATGTGGTTGCTGATGCTCTCAATCGGAAGGTAAATCTTGAAAATCAAAGGCCAAAAGCGTTGAGAATTGAAGTTGTCTTGACAATTATGGAAAGTATAAAGAAAGCTCAAGAGGAAGCTTTAGAGAAAAATGACCGAAAGAAGAACGTTTGGGTAAAACTTTAGTGTTTGATACAAACGGTCAATGACTGAAGGTATTCAAAGATAGGATTTGGGTACCTAAGACGTGAGGAATAAGAGATCTTTTGATGGAAGAAGCTCACAAGACCATGTATTCAATTCATCCTGGTAGTACAAAAATGTATAGGGACCTAAAACCCTACTACTGGTGGCCGACAATGAAGCTCGATGTTGCTAAGTATTTGGCCGAGTGTGTAACATGTGCTAGGGTTAAGGCACAACATCAGAAACCGTATGAGAGTTTAGAACCTTTGCCTGTACCCATGGGTAAATAGGAAGAAATCACCATGGATTATGTGACTAAACTGCCCAGAACAAGGAACGGTCACGACATGATTTGGGTGGTCGTTGATCGCTTCACTAAGAGTGCGCGCTTCATAGCAGCCAACGAGAAATGGTCTATGGATAAATTTGCGAATTCTTACGTGAAGGAAATTGTGAGGCTTCACGGTGTTCCGTTAACGATTGTATCCGACCGTGACAACCGTTTTACCTCAAGGTTTTGGAGGAGTCTACAAGAGGAATTGGGTACTAAGTTGTGTTTGAGTACAGCTTACCATCCGCAAACCGATGGTCAGAGCGAACGAACAATTCAAACGTTGGAGGATATGCTGAGAGCATGTACCCTAGAATTCCAAGGTAAGTGGGATGAACATTTACCTCTAGTAGAATTTTCCTATAATAATAGTTTCCACTCAAGCATTAAGATGGCACCTTATCACGCTTTGTATGGAGAAAAGTGTCGAACGCCGTCATGTTGGCTGGAAGCTGGGGAAAAGCAGTTTATGGGACTGAAATAGTCCATCAGACTGCTGAAAAGTTGAAAGTGATTAGGGAAAGGAGGTTAGCTGCTCAAGAGAGCTATGCTGACAAGAAAAGACAACTGATATCATTCGAAGTTGGAGATTCGGTTTTACTTAAATTCTCGCCGTGGAAGGGACTTATAAGATTTGGTAAAAGGGGAAAGTTGAGTCCAAGGTTTATTGGACCATTTAAAGTTCTTCAGAGGATCGGGGATCAAGCTTACAAGCTAGAATTACTAGAAGAACTAGAGGGTATTCATAACACCTTTCATGTGTGTTATTTGAGAAAGTTCACGGGAGGTGTGCCCGACATAATTCCCATTTCTGAATTTAGGTTTGATGAAAACAAGAGGTTAATTGAAGAACCTGAGGCAATCGTTGACCGTAAGACTAAAAAGTTGTGACGCAAGATGGTCGATTTAGTGCTTGTGCGTTGGAAACATACGAATGGGCCAAATCTCACCTGGGAAACGGAGAGTGACATGATGAGTCGCTACTCGTATTTGTTTGCTGATGTGTGATTCCGGGGACGAAATCATTCTAAGGGGGAGAGAATTGTAACGCCCGTGTTTCTAGGCTAGGCATTAATATTGACATGATAGTCTAGGTTAACCTTTGTAACTCATTTTGAAGAAATGAAAAGGAATTATGTGAATATTATGTGAATTATGTGTTTATGCTTAATTATTAGGGTTAATTAATTAAGAATAAAAAAAATAAGCGTCGAAAGTAAATATTAGATACAACCGATATCTATTAAGAAAGTTGTAGTGGTCATGACAAGGATTACGGATATATAAAGAATGCCGAAATCCGAGTTATAACGAAGAAGTTATGATCTGTCGAAGTTTCGCGACAAACCGGCACGGTGCCGAATGTCGTAAAAAGTGAGTTTTTAATAAACTACTTTTTAGCCTTAGTGATCTAAACGAAAGTCGTAGTGTTCATCAAACCGAGAGTATGTATAAAAATAACGCCGAAATCTGACTTCGTATGAGGAAGTTATGATTTTTCTAAGTTTCAGCTTAGCAGTAGACAGCTAAAATGTCGAATTTTAGATCGAGTGATTTTTAGCCGACAAGACCTAAATGAGAATCGAAGGTCTCGTAAATAGTAGTACAACGGTAAAAAGACAGACGAAAACGGACATCAGATGAAGAAGTTATGAATTTTTAACGGATTTCTTGTCCCGGTCTGTTAAAAATAATAATATAAAAATTAAATCAAAAATAGCCGACGAAGTCTAAACGAAAGTTGTAGAGCGTAATTTTACCTATGCGTGCATATAAAGAACGTAAAAAACGGAGCCCGTATGCGAAAGTTATGGATTTTAGAAGGATTGGGTGCAATTTTCGAGAAATTTGCATGGATTGGAGCCGGTCACGTGATCCTCGCATGCATACCCCGTGTCCGACACGCGTGTTGCTTGCTGATTTGACCGAGGGTGCGGTCCAATGATCTTCCGACGCGCCTCGCTTCTGAATCATCATCCGAGCTTCGCTGGTCCAATCCGAGGGTGTCGTGTGCCCTTCGCGTGTCCGAAGCTCGCACCCGCCACCTGGCCTCGCTCCGCGGCTGCCACGTGCCTTCGCTGACTCCTCCTTCTCGGCTGACCCTCGCAAGCTCGCCCCTATAAATAGAAGGCATGTGAGATTGCCCGGGTACTTTTAGGAAATTGGCAATTTTGACCCCTTTTTCAATTTGTTTACTATCTCGACATCCCCCGAAGCCCCGGTATCGATTATAGCACCCGAAACACGTCCCGAAGTGCCCGAAGACCCGGATAATTTATCTTTTCAGTTTTGAAGCCCGACCCTCACAGAGCCCGGTTTCTGAATAAAACTCCCGATTTTATTAGAAACGATAGTTTTAGGAAACGAATTGCTGCCCGATTTTCATTAAATCATGTTAGTGTGTAGTTACTTTCACCTTACACATAGATATGAAGTATTTTATATAAAATATGTGTTGTGTAAATATATATTGTTTGTTTATTTGAGATGGATGTTGAAGGAATGATTTATACAGGTTTTTAATAATTTAAACTGTATATGTATTTTTATCTACAAAAATGTTGGGTAAAACATGGGTAGATGAAATAGTGGGTGTGTGCTGAAAGGTGAGTTGGATAAATGAGATCATCAGTGATATAGATCATGAGTTGAGGGTGAGTGCTGAAATATGAGAGAATCACTTACCCAAACGTGGCCCCCGTCATTCTACAGAGTATGGATGACAACCATGGACTATTCTAGATGATCTGTGGAACACTAGCAGGCTCGCAACCTGTAAGTGTGTGAACTATATGTTCATCAGTTGTACTCTCAAAACCCATTGACATGTATTGCAGGGGGGATTCCCGTGAATAATACTGTCGATAAATAAGAGCTATGGACTTAGCACATGTTGTATAAACCCTGGCAGCTATGGACTTAGTGCCTGTTGTATAAACCCCCGCGACGATGTGACTTCGTGCCTATTCCTTAGGATGAATCCTTAGGAATGAGTGATAGTTGAATCTTAGGGTAAACCCTTAAGAAATAAATAAGATAATGGGGTTGGGGTAATTTGGTTGATTGATTGATGTTTAAGTATAATAAATTTATTTATTGTGGGTTGAAAACCCTATATGCTCACCAGGCTTCCAAGCCTGACCCACTCAGCTTTTTATATTACAAGTAGTGGACCCCGAGCATAGTCGGATGATGATGACGAGTGATTTTTGGATTATAGGCCAGTAGTTGTAAATAACTGTTGTAAGGCTTATAATGTCTTGTTTATGCTTTTGATCTGTATCGGAACATGACATCCCGAGGTTTTGATATGAAATGAAAATATATATTTCTTAAAGAAAGGTTTTGATAAATTTTTATCATGTTTTGTTTTGGAAACAAATTCCACAACATCTTTTAAAAGGGTTACTATGATTTTATTTTAAAAAACATAAAATAAATCGGTCTTTTCTGGCCGAGAAATTAGGGGATGTCACATTAACTTGGATATGTAGTGACTTACCAAGGACTGATGATTTTTGGTGAAGATCTTCTTGAAACACTTAGAAATCTTGAAAGTTTTGATGGAATGGGGGGGGGGATGTTCTTGAGTGCTTGAGAGAGTTTGAAGGAAATTTTGAAGATGTGTGTGTGTTTCTTGCTCTCGGCCGTGAATAGAAGAAGAGATGGGAAGATATAGAGTTTGATTACGGCCCAATATGGTACAAAGGAATGGGTTTATGGCCCATTAGGGCTAATTAATTTATTTATGGCCCAATAAGGCCCATTAGGGTTAGAATGAATCATTCTAGGACCAAATGGTCCAAAATGTTATAGATTTATGAATTGGGTCCATTTAGAATCCAAATAGGGTTTTGAAGTCCAATGTAGTTGAATTGAATGCTTATTGGTCTATTAGGCCCAATATGGAAATCCTAGTCCATAATGAACTTGAACTTAGATCTCTAGCGTTTTCAACTCCCCAATTGACTTTTTGTAATGTTTTGCATAGAGTTTTGAATTTCAATTGTAAATCTTGACTAAGTTTGTGGTCATAGAATGAACATAGTGTATGATATCAAGTTAGAGTTACAAGTATTATCATAGATGATGTTTACATGATCACATAATTTACTGGCAAAAATGCCAGTTGTGACTCGTGTTCTACCAAATCGAGCCCTTGCAGCAAATAGATGGAAATTTCCAATCCATACACTATTCAAACCGTCTACTATATGGTTGTGGTCCTTTGATTTTAAGAACCTAATAAACGCAAACCTTTTTCCTAGTTTGGATAATTTTCTAGCAATGTAGACGTCTGCCACTTTCCCATGTCGATCACAAACGTTCCACAAATCTTTCGAAGTCATCGTTTCTGGGAAGTTTGTTACATAGATGCTTATAGTTACCGATCCAAATTCTTGACATTCCCATTCAAATTGTTCCTCCGAGTCGATTCCTTAGGCTTTTCAATCCGAATCTGATGCTTGCCCAATCGCCAATGCCAATCTTCCATCATCACGTAGCAGATTATCCCATCCTCTGGAGGTTACCGAAATTTACAAGTTAACCCAAAGTCAACGCCGACTAGGGTATCGCCTCACACGTCCTTTGCGAAATCTCTTTTTTAAACTTTTAAAGATTTGATTCCACATTCTTTTTTTAAATCTTACATATTTAACCTCCAAATATTACACATTTTCCCTTCCTCTTTTATCTTTATTTTAATTTATATTTTTCATTATTAAACTACTTAATTTTTACCCTTGCCATATATTATACATAAGTTAATTTAGTCCATAATATATGATTATAACGTAAGCATTATTTTTAACAACTTAAACGATTAAATAGATGTTACAAATATCTTTAAATATATATATATATATCAATATTGAATATATTATAACGTTATTACAAGACCGATTAAAAACGATATTACAACACAAAATTAAACATAAATTATACTCATAAACGGACGATTCACTCACTTACTTTTATTGAGTTTTCATAAATAATGACAATTGTTTTAATTTGTTACCACCCAAATAGACGGACGATTCACTCACTCACAAACATTACAAAATTAAAAGACCAATTACCATCCCAATATAAAACAATCGTAAACGGACGATCTAGAGCGATAATCCTAAATAATATGTAGCTAGTTATAGATGAATGAACGGTGAGCATGATAAGAGGGAAAGAACAAAAGTTTGAATTTGTGAAAGAATTTTTTCAGGATGTAATGAGATGAATACAAATTATAATACCAAAAAGTGAATTTATTTGACAATTCACTCACTTATTTTTATTGAGTTTTTAGAAATAATGACAATTGTCTACATATAAGTTAGCATTTGTAGTGGAATCATGACGGCCTTTGCAATGGAATCATGAAAATGACATAAGTAGACTTAGAATATTATATCAACAAAATTGTCCTTTAGAAATACATTATAATATCGTTTTTAATTGGTTTTTTAATTTCGTTACGTTGTAATATATTTAATATTTGTATCTATTTGATGATATTTGTAAGATCTATTTAATGGTGTAAGTTGTTAAAAATAATACGTACGCTATAATTTTAGACTAAGTTAATTTATGTATAATATATGAAAAGGGTAAAAGTTAAATAGTTTAATAATAAAATATTTAAATAAAAATAGAGATAAAAACCGAAGGCTAAATGTGTAACATTTAAATTAAAAAAAAATCAAAATTAGTAAAAATATATAAAGATGAGTCATCTCTCAAAATCAACTTATTTCTCCAACTCTTGTTCAAAATAATGTGCTTCAGCAAACACTTTTAAAAACAAACCTACTTATACACAAAAAAAAAAAAAAAAAAAAAAAAAAAAAAAAAAAAAAAAAACTAGTTTTACTTTATGAGGTCAAATATTCAGCCTAAAAAAGAGTTATTTCCATTGGATTGAGTTGCTTTTGGGGTAAATAAATAGCGGACTATTATTTTCCGAAAGGCACTTTTTTTTTCTTCATGTTTTATACAATTAACTCTCTGCGTTCAAAATATTCTATTTTAATATTAAAAGAGAGTACCCTTTGTAAATAGTACTTTCGATTGGACCAAAATAATTTGTTTTCTTATATATTTTTAATCTATTTGTTCACCGCCAATGTGACCAATAAAAAATGTGATTAGTGTACCTCTCCACCGCTTCATTCTTTGGAAGTATTCCACCGTTCTTCCTTACATTGTCCTTGATCCACTCAGATAAACCACCGCTTTTTTTTTCTACATCCCTTCAACGTTGCCCTTCACCTTCCACAGTCTCTTCTATCTCTTCTACAGACTTTCACCACCGCCATGATTTTCATTGTTCAGGGCTTTAGTTAGATATGGACAGAGGTCAACGCTCCACCGATCCACCGCCCCTGAACGCTTCTTGCGGATAAGAGATGCAAAAGCCCTAAACTCCATTTACGTCGTCTATGTCTCCATCTCCTCTCTCATCTCTAAATCATTTGACCAACGTTAAGCCACCAGATATGATATTTCTTCCCCTTTTTTTTCTTTCCTCCAACTGAGACCCCCCCCCCCCCTTAATAACGAGGCTTTGGCTTACCTGAGAAGGTGATGCGTTGTAAAGCTTTCAGGAAAATACCTCGATTTTGCGTCATCTAGACCTTCCTTGGCTGTCTGATACAGGCCAGATGTTACATGTTACAGGACAATCTTCTCCACAGGAGTCCACCATGAGGCCCAAATGAGTCATCAGGCTTCCAGCTCGTTTCAGATAATAAGAAGTTCAGCAACCCTAGTTTTGACTAAGGTGCTGTTTGTTTTTTATGAGACAAAATGTCTGCAGTCTGCGGACCACATCTGTAGACCTCTGCAGTAGAAGAGGTGGACCAAACGTCTACAGTCAGTTTATTTTTAACATCTGCGGGCTACTAAAATAAACTGAAATCTATATAAACTGATTTTTTTAAACTTCAAAGTGATTTTTTTAATATTTGTATGACTTTGTTTTAAATAATTAACGAATCTAGATCAACTTTTATGTATTATTGTATAAAAAATAAAAATAAAAATGATATGAATTAACGTACATATTTGATAAAAACCAACAACTTTAGTTGCAAAGTTATAACTAAACATTATAATTAGTGATCAAAGAATTTGATACATAAATGGATGGAAATAAACTTCGATTTTTTCAATTAAATCCATTAAAAACGTACCATAAATATTTTCTCGAGAAATTGACGATACTGTATTAAATAATGTTTTACAAAATTTGGCAAAAAAATATAAGAATATATTATGATTTTTTTTCATATTTATATAAACAACTTCAACGACTATTATTGTAATAAATCTTTATTTATAAATTTGTCAAAAATATCATGTTTGTATCGTCGAACGTTTTTTTTTAAAATTTTGTAATTTTTTTTTTCAAATTGTTTATCATTAATAAAGTTTGAAAAAATATAAATTAATAAAAAACTTAAAAAAATTAAAGATATATATGTTTTTTTAGGCTACAAGATGTCTGAAGATGTTAGATGACTCTGGTCCACATCTACGCCAAGAAGAGGGCGCGCAAACATTTTTTGGTCTGCAGTCTTCAGAAAAACAAACAGTCTGCGAAGGCTAATGTCTGCGCGTGGTCTGCACGGCGCAGACAAAAAAGGCTACGCAGATATGCAGACAAAAAACAAACACTACCTAATTCTTATTGCAGTCGTATGTAGTTAGAGCACTTCCATAGAAGTCCTAGTCTTTAGTCACGTTTCCTTATTTCCAATATCTAGTTCTTATTTAATAAACATTGTAACGTTACTTTTAGGATATTAAAAAAAAAAAACAGAATATTGCTCCAAACTTCTACATGTCTTCTTCTTCTTACTTCCTGGGAGACTAGCCCTCTCTAAAAGGCTTTATCAATTTGGTGCTTTCATTTGATCTTACCATGCCTCCAAAAAACGAACACCGTCCCGAAGAACCCCCTCCACCAACGATCAATTGCAAGCTCTCCTTCACCTTACCACTGCCACCAACAGCCGCCTTGACACCCTCACCACCAACATGACGAATCTGGTCAACCTTATTACCACCCATCACAACAACCAACCACCACCACCGCCGCCGCCCAATTACACCATCCGGCCACCTAAAATCCATCTCCATACATTTGACGGGTCTAATCCCTTATATTGGCTTTTTCAAGCCGAAAATTATTTCACTTACTATGCAATTCCACCTGCCCAACGACTCTCCCTCACTGTCTTCTACTTTACCGACGAAGCCCTTAGTTGGTACAAACACCCCACAAACAATAATCTTCTTGGAACTTGGCAGTCCTTTTCCCGCTCATTGCAACTCCGCTTCGGCCCATCTTCTTATGAGAACCACCAAGCCACTCTATTCAAACGTCGCCAAACCAGTTCAGTTGCCCCCTACCAAGATGAATTTGAAAGAATTAGCAACTACATGGACGACCTTTCCACCGAAGCCCTAAGAAACTGTTTTATTTCGGGCCTTCGATCTAACATCCAGTCTGAACTAGCCCTCCTCAAACCCACCACACTCCATGACAACTATGGGCTAGCCAAACTCATAGATGACAAACTCTCACATTCTTGCAATCGTTTCGCACCTTGATTTTCAACAACACCACCATTAACCTTCCCTAAACTTACCATCACCACCACCACCACAAACCCACCCTTATTGCCAACACCACCCAAGCAAACCACCACACTACCGCTCAACCGCCTCTCCCCATAAGCTCTCCGAAAATGGCGCGCTGATGGCTTATGCTTCAAATGCCCAGAGAAATACCACCCAGGGCACAAGTGTAGTCCCCCCCCCCCCCCAATTCCTTTTGATTGCTGACAATGAGGATGGACCCACCGAAATACCTGTCGCTGCTTTTAACTCTAATGGAGATGACCATTATACGGATTCCCTAGTCCCTCAATTCCTATCCCTCTCTACAACTGCTTATTTTGGGGTTGATTCACCACAGTCACTTCGCATCAAAGGGCATATCCACAACAAACATATCATCATTCTCGTTGATTCCGGCAACAATCACAATATTTTTCAACCACATATTGTCAACCATCTCCACATTCCCACGATTCCAGTGCCCTCCTTTCCTGTCATGGTTGGAAACGGAGCAAAACTCACTTGTACGGGTTTTTGTCTAGACACCCAGTTACAGCTAGATCATGATACCTTCAATGTCCCACTGTTTATCCTACCTATTCAACGAGCAGACCTGGTATTAGATATGGCATGGCTTCATACGCTTGGCCCAATGTTAGTTGACTTTTCCATTCCCCATATGGCTTTCTCTTTCAATAACAGAGACATACTCTTACGTGGTGAGCCTCTCTCCAAGTTGACATCACCAGTGTGACATCCCCATTTTCACGGCCAGAAAACACCGATTTTGTTTATGCTTTATAAAAATCAAAGTACCTCTTTTAATAAAAACGTTGCATAATTTGTTCCCAGAAAAACATGATAAATACGTTATCAAAGCATTTCCGAAGAAATGTATTTTTATCCATTTTAAAACATTTCGCATGTCATCGTCAATACAGAAACATAAGCATAAATAGATCTTACATTCATTTACACTAGTGATCTACATCTCTTTTAATTCCCTCAGTGTAAAGTAGCTTCATATCGACACCTATGATACAAATAAGCTTGAGTGGGTCAGGTTGGGAAACCTGGTGAGTACATAGGGTTTTCAACCCACAATAATTTAATTATTATGTTTAAACATCAAACAATCAACCCAATTACCCATCCCCATTATCTTCCTTACTCTTAAGGATCTACCCTAAGAATCATCTATCTTGCATTCGTTCATTTCCAAGCCTATTGCTTCCAGGGTTTATATGATAGGCACTAAGTCCATAGCTACTAATGCTTGTTCGTAAAGCACTAATTCCAGAGCTGCTAAAGTTTATTCATCGGGTACTAAATCCATAGCTACTAGTGTTCAGCTAATAGGTACTAAATCCATAGCTACCAACATTTATTTAACAGGTACTAAGTCCATAGCTACCAACGTTTATCCAACAGGTAATAAGTCATAGCTACCAATGTTTATTCGATAGGAACTAAGTCCATAACTGTCGATGTTATTTGTTAGGCACTAAGTCGATAGCTGTCAATGTTCACTCATATCATCTTTCATCTCTCATAATTCATCTACCTATGTTTTACCCAACATATTCGTAGATATAAAATACATATACAATTTAAATTAATTAAAACATGTATAAAATCGTTCATCCAGCATAGAAAGCAAGTATTCAAATAATATGCACATATAGCACATAATTTATATAAAATACTTAATATCTATGTGTAAGATGAAAGTAACTATGAACTCACTTGTTAAAGTGATGATTCCAAACTCGGGCAGCGCTTCACTTTTAACGATTCTATTTTCCTTCAACGAAACCTAGCATTATTATCGCTAAATTTTAGTCTAATATTTACCGTGACAAATTATTAGTCTTAGCATTATTATTATTATCTAAACGTTTAAACAATATTTTCCAACCACTATGTACAGATAGGGGCCAGGCATAAAACACTGGAGGGCAGGACCATTTTGGCATATAGCACTTCTGAAATCCAACAACCATATGCGGCCCTTTAAACCAGATTCCCCGTACCGCGAGTAGTTAAAAAGATATTATAACGACACTTATATAACCCATAATAATATCTCAAATAATTATTATAAGGTCCTAATAACGTTACTATATTTAAATAAAAGTTATATTAAAAATTAGGTCGGCGTATCTTACCTACAAGGGGGTTTAGCTAGAAGCTGGACTCCGCAGTGGCAGGACTTCCGAGCCAAAAGTACTTCTTCTTGGAGCCGTCGAGTGCTCCGGGGCTTTCTTCTAGCGCTAGGGGAGTTTTTTTTTGGAGGTTTAGATAGAGTGTAGAGAGAAGAAAGAATGGGAAAGGTGTGAAGAAAATGGGGGTGGGAGAGGTTCTATTTATAGGGTGAAATATGGCTGAACTTGGTGCCATATGTCACCATCTGGTGGCAAGACTTGGGGAGAAAGCAATGGCCAAGATTGTGCCACATCACCCATTTTCGCACAACACACTTCTGATGTCTAAAATCCGTAACTTCCGCATACGAGCTCCGTTTTTGACGTTCTTTATATCGACGCGTAGGTAAAAATATGATCTACAACTTTCCTTTTAACTCTGTCGGCTAATTCTTGACCGATCTTAAATTTAACAGTAGAATGTGACTACACTGTTAAATGTCCGCGTAAAATTCATAACTTTTACATACGGACTCCGTTTTCGTCTGTCTTTTTGTAGTTGAGTTCCTATTAATGAGATATTCAATTCTCATTTAGGTCACGTTGGCCAAAAACCGCTCGATCTAAAATTCGAGTTTCGGGCCGTGCACTGCTAGACCAAATCTTAGAAAAATCATAACTTCCTCATACTAAGTCAGATTTGGGCGTTCTTTTTATGCACGCTCTCGGTTTAACGTATATTACAACTTTTGTTTAGATTACTAAGGCCAAAAAGTCCTCTATCGTAAATTCACTATTTACGTCACGTGGTGCCGTGCCAGTTTTGTCGCGAAACTTCGACGGACCATAACTTCTTCGTTATAACTCGGATTTCGGCATTCTTTACATGTACGAAACCCTTGTGATATATTCTACAAATTGGTTAAGATTACACCTTCTAAATAATATTCCATCAAAAACTCATTTTTGATGCTCATTGTCTCTAAATTGACTCGTCGGGATCTACGAGCGTTACAATTATCTCCCCCTTAGGATGATTATGTCCCGGAATCATCAACAAAAAAGGGCTTGTATAATGACTCTCTACGTTAACTCTTCATCCTAGGTAATAACCGTAACTTCTATGTTGCTTCAAACGAGTATTTAACTCTTGGACTCCTTGACTACAGGCGGTGCTCGATCTTGCACCTGCTCCCTATCTCACGTTAGACTCCAAATTATGACCTTCAAGTCACAATCTCGATCCTTAATGGAGACTTCTTCTTCTTCTTAACAAACTTAAGATAAGTTCTTTTATTAGTACAATGGACCGATATGTCATATTCTAATGACCTATCATCGCATGTTGCAACGCTTAGAATCAAGTCTCTTAGAGTCAAATTCCAGAACAGACTATACCTTCCTTCATGTTCTAATCACATCTTAAAAGGTAGCATTTCTAGGTACAAGCAACTATCACGATACCTCTACTGATCGCTTTGATTATCTTTTATTTCAATCTTCTAGCTTAAGTCAGATGCTACATCGAACTTGGTTCTCTGAACCACATAACATACTCATCGTTGTCGGACTCAATTTGATATGACCACTAGGGTCAGAGTAACCATCATCTTCTTAGTCATTACCGAAACAATGGTAACGACTTACTTGAAAAAAATGGAATCAATTACTTGCTTCTTGGTAACCTTGTGACTTTCCCTGATCTAAGCGTGAGTCCTGTGCTTCCGGTAGTATAGGCCTCTACTACCATTCACACCTACTCATACTTGTCCCAAGTATTGTATCGTAGTTTTCCAAGTTATTATCACAAAAACAATTTTAACACATACAAATGTGTCCAAACAATCATATAATTTTCCCTAGACTCTACTAGGACTTCTTCCATGCATATCTCCAACAACAATTCTGCTTCAACTCGATTGGTGGTGGAAACACCAGACGATAGGACAACTTTAGGAATTACACCAATCGTTCTATCATCCCGCCAATCAAATGTGTACATTCGTACATATCATACTCCTCTATACGTAACGTTATTTGATCATACGTATTCTAAAAGCAAGATACCACTCTTACGATTTCTTCCGATAGGTATCATTCACTATCGTAAGCCTTCTCATTTCCTCCATTTATTCAATTCGCTACGAGTCTTCACCAAGACGTTATGTTCATGGAAGCATCCGTTTAGTGTATCGAGACGAGAATATAGATAGAGAATATTTAGACGCGTATTCCTCCTTATTACTCCGAAAAGTGACATGTCAGTTCTAATGTCGTAATTAAACATTTAGAAATCTGAACACATAAAATTTCTAGATCCGATCGACAACAGACCATAGATCTGATCAAATGATAGCATCATAAAGCATCACAAATCATTTAGCACATAAAAGCAATTTAGGCATCTTCCCTAATTGAGCTAGTGCTCATGTCTATTCAGGTGTACTTCCTAAAATATATTAGACACACTCCTCACGATCATCGCTTAGCATTCTAAGTTTAAGTCTAGAAATAACTCCTTATTCCTAGTTCTCTTAAACTAATGATCTGATACCAACTGTGACATCCCCATTTTCATGGCAAAAAAAAACCGATTTTGTTTATGCTTTATAAAAATCAGAGTACCTCTTTTAATAAAAACGTTGCGGAATTTGTTCCCATAAAAACATGATAAATACGTTATCAAAGCATTTCCGAAGAAATGTATTTTTATCCATTCTAAAACATTTGGGATGTCATCGTCAATACAGAAACATAAGCATAAACAGATCTTACATTCATTTACACTAGTGATCCACCTCTCTTTTAAATCCCTCAGTGTAAAGTAGCTTCATATCGACCTCTGTGATACAAATAAGCTTGAGTGGCTCAGGTTGGGAAACCTGGTGAGTACATAGGGTTTTCAACCCACAATAATTTAAGTATTATTTTTAAACATCAAACAATCAACCCAATTACCCATCGCCATTATTTTCCTTACTCTTAAGGATCTACCCTAAGAATCATGTATCCTGCATTTGTTCATTTCAAAGCCCATTGCTTCCAAGGTTTATATGATAGCCACTAAGTCCATAGCTGCCAATGCTTGTTCGTAAAGCACTAATTCCATAGCTGTTAAACTTTATTCATCGGGTACTAAATCCATAGCTACCAGTGTTCAGCTAATAGGTATTAAATCGATAGCTACCAATGTTTATTTAACAGGTACTAAGTCCATAGCTACCAACGTTTATCTAACAAGTACTAAGTCCATAGCTACCAATGTTTATTCGATAGGCACTAAGTCCATAGTTGTTGATGTTATTTGTTAGGCACTAAGTCTATAGTTGCCAATGTTCACTCATATCATCTTTCATCTCCCATCATTCATCTACCCATGTTTTTACCCAACATATTCGTAGATATAAAATACATATATAGTTTAAATTATTTAAAACATGTATAAATGCGTTCATCTAACATAGAAAGCAAGTATTCAAATAATATGCACAAATAGCACGTAATTTATATAAAATACTTCATATCTATGTGTAAGATGAAAGTAACTATACACTCACTTGTTAAAGTGATGATTCCAAACTCGGGCAACGCTTTACTTTTAAAGATTCTATTTTCGTTCGAAGAAACCTAGCATTATTATCGCTAAATTTTAGTCTAATATTTACCGTGACTAATTATTAGTCTTAGCATTATTATCATTATATAAGCGTTTAAACAATATTTTCCAACCACTATGTACAGACAGGGGCCAGACATAAAACACCGGAGGGCAGGACCATTTTGGCATATAACACTTCTGAAATCCAACAACCCTATGCGGACCTTTAAGCCAGATTCCCCATACAGCGAGTAGTTAAAAAGATATTATAACGACACTTATATAACCCATAATAATAGCTCAAATAATTATTATAAGATCCTAATAACGTTACTATATTTAAATAAAAGCTATATTAAAAATTAGGTAGGCGTATCTTACCTACGAGGGGGTTTGGCTAGAAGCCGGGCTCCGCAGTGGTAGGACTTCCGAGCCAAAAGCACTTTTTCTCGGAGCCGTCGAGCGCTCCGGGGCTTTCTTCTAGCGCTAGGGGAGTTTTTTTTTGGGAGGTTTAGATAGAGTGTAGAGAGAAGAATGAATGAGAAAGGTGTGAAGAAAATGGGGGTGGGAGAGATTCTATTTATAGGGTGAAATATGGCTGAACTTGGTGCCACATGTCACCATCTGGTGGCAAGACTTGGGGAGAAAGCAATGGCCAAGATTGTGTCACATCACCAATTTTCACACAACACACTTCCGACGTCTAAAATTCGTAACTTCCGCATACGAGCTCTGGTTTTGACGTTCTTTATATCGACGCGTAGGTAAAAATAAGATCTACAACTTTCCTTTTGACTCCGTCGGCTAATTCTCGACCGATCTTAAATTTAACAATACAAGGTGACTACACTGTTAAATGTCCGCGTAAAATTCATAACTTCTACACACGGACTCCGTTTTTGTCTGTATTTTTGTAGTTGAGTTCCTATTAATGAGATATTCAATTCTCATTTAGGTCGCGTTGGCCAAAAACCGCTCGATCTAAAATTCGAGTTTCGGGCGTACACTGTTAGGCCAAATCTTAGAAAAATCATAACTTCCTCATACTAAGTCAGATTTGGGCGTTCTTTTTATGCACGCTCTCGGTTTAATGTATACTACAACTTTTGTTTAGATCACTAAGGCCAAAAAGTCCTCTATCGTAAATTCGCTATTTACTTCACGTCGTGTCGTGCCGGTTTTGTCGCGAAACTTCGACGCGCCATAACTTTTTCGTTATAACTCGGATTTCGGCATTCTTTATATGTACAGAACCCTTGTGACATATTCTAAAACTTGGTTAAGATTACTCCTTCTAAATAATGTTACATCAAAAACTCATTTTTGATGCTCATTGTCTCTAAATTGACTAGCCCGGATCTACGGGCGTTACAACCAGCAGGTCTTCACTCCATGTTGAGACAAGGGACCATTGTCACCTTATACACTATAATCACCAACCCATCTACACCCACCCCGACCGAAATCATCCATCACCCTAATCCAATTATTTCTCAATGACTCACATCCTTCACCTCAGTCTTCATGCCACCTCAGACCCTCCCACCCCCTTGGAATCACGATCACCACATTCCAATACTCCCAACAGCTGCCCCCGTTAATGTACGAACATACAGGTACCCCCACTACCAAAAAGAGATCATGACCAACCTTGTCTCTGATATGTTACGTGACGGTGTCATTACAGCAAACCACAGCCCATATTCGTCTCTTGTTCTTCTGGTTCGTAAGAAAGATGGTACCTCGCGATTCTGTGTAGACCATCGGGCTCTCAACGCCATCACTATCCGCGACCGCTTTCCGATACCGACAATCGATGAATTATTAGACGAATTGTTTGGGGCTCACGTATTCTCCAAGATAGACCTCCGCTCGGGCTATCACCAAATCCGCATCACACCATCGGATACCCACAAAACTGCATTTCGAACAGTAGACGGTCATTATGAATTTCTCGTAATTCCCTTCGGGCTTTCCAATGCTCCGTCAACATTCCAAGAGGCAATGAATGACATTTTTTGGGATGTCCTACGTAAGTTCGTTCTTGTTTTTTTCGATGACATACTCATTTATAGCCCTTCCTTGGAACTCCATTACCAGCACCTTACTCACGTCTTCAAGACCTTGGCGGCTCACCATTACCATGTAAAATATTCCAAATGCACCTTTGTTGTTCTTAACATTCCATACCTGGGGCACATTATTTCATCGAGTGGTGTACGACCAGATCCATACAAATTAGATGACATCCATAACTGGATAGCACCCATTTCCATCACAACCTTACATGCCTTTCTAGGCCTAATGGGATACTACCGGTATTTCGTAAAAAAATATGCTAGTATGGCATCTCCGCTCACCGACTTGCTCAAAGATAAGTCGTTTCTCTGGAACCAGCTAGCCCAAGAAGCCTTCCTCCCTCTAAAATCTGCTATGTCATCACTGATACAATTTGCACTTCCAGATTTCTCAAAGGCATTTGATATAACAACAGATGCCTCAGGTACTGCTATCGGAGCCGTGCTTTCCAAAAACGACAAACCAACCTTGTTTTTCAGTAAAAAGCTCAATCCTCGCATGCAGAGTTCTTCTACGTATGTCCGTGAGCTCTTTGCCATCATCGAAACTGTCAAAAAGTGGTGCCAATACTTACACAGTCCGTTGTGGCATCCATTGATATTACATTGGCTGAACACCAAAGACTTCGACAAATGCTAAAGAACACTTTGGCCCGTACTCGCCAACGAATGACTGATATGGCCAATAGGAAACATATTGACAAAAACTTTTCTATCGGTGACATGGTTTTCCTCAAACTTCACAACTACAGACAACATTCTGTGGAGCATCGCCAAAGCAAAAAACTTTCCAAACGATAATTTGGTCCATTTCCAATTCTCGAGAATATCGGATCTGTGGCGTATCGTCTCGCTCTACCCCGGGACTCAAAGATTCACCCTGTATTCCATGTTTGATTGCTCAAGCCACCTTTCGGCAATCATCCTACCAGAACTGCTCCATTACCGGCGGTTGTCGATCAAACATACAAACCTTTTACACCTGAAATCATTTTGGAACATCGTGTTACCTCTACAGGTTGTCCAGAAGCACTAGTCAAATGGAAATAACGGGAGTTGGCAGAAGCCACTTGGGAAAGCTATGAAGACCTCACTAATCAATTTCCAACATTCCAGATTTCAAGCCATCATGAGCTCGAGGACGAGCTCTGTTCTCACAAGGGGGGCTTTGATGAAGGCCCTGATGTTACAAGACCATCTTCTCCACATGAGTCCACCATGAGGCCTAAACGAGTCATCAGGCTTCCAGGCTCCAGCTCGTTTCAGAGAATAAGAAGTTCAGCAACCCAAGTTTTCACTAATTCTTATTGCAGTCGTATGTAGTTAGAGCACTTCCATAGAAGTCTTAGGGGGTGTTTGGCTTAGCTTTTTAGAGGCCAAAAGTCCTTTTTGGAAAAGTTGCAAAAAGTCAGGTTTTCCTGACTTTTCCAAAAAGTTCATTTTCCTTATATCCAAAATCCAAAAGTAGCTTTTAAAAGTGTTTTTGCCAAACATATTTTGCCTTTTATCTTTTCCTAAAAGGACTTTTGGCCTCTGAAAAGCTAAGCCAAACACCCCTTAGTCTTTAGTCACGTTTCCCTTATTTCCAGCATCTAGTTATTATTTAATAAACATTGTAACGTTACTTTGAGGATATTAAAGAAAACAAAAAATTGCTCCAAACTTCTCTGTGTCTTCTTCTTCTTACTTCTTGGGAGACTAGCCCTCTCTAAAAGGCTTTATCAGTGTCCGGGTGTTACAGTCGGTGACAAATCCTCGAATTTCCTTCGCTCGCAAACTGGTGTAGATTTGATCTTCAGTTGTGTTTCTTCTTCAACACCTATGGCATACCGACTGATTATCTTAAACCAAATCATTCGATTTACATGTCAATAATCTCTTCGTATCTCTCAAAAGTAGGGTTTCTAGCTGATTTTGTTTCTTTGTCTGCTTCAAGCCTAAGCTCAGTTCAAAACAAGCTCTGATTTGTTATTCATCACTTGAGTTTTTGTTAACTTTTTTTTGATTAATTTTTTGTGCAATTTTCTCTTCTACCTTTACATATAATTAAAATCTGATTCTTACCAATCTTGTGATAATGTTTATAGTTTGGTGACTGTTTTATGGGTTTTTTGTTAACTTTTTTTTTTAAAATTTTTTTGTGCAATTTCTATATATGCTTTCTTCTACCTTTACACATGCTTAAAATTTGATGCTTACCAATCTTGTGATAATGTTCATAGTTTGGTGACTGTTTTAACTTTTTCAGGTTGGAAAAGATTTAAGTGAGAGGAGATATAATGTTGCATTTGATAAAGATGATGATTTGGATTTAGTTGGATTTCATACCAGGATATAAAGAGGGGTACACTTTTGATTGTGGATTTTTTGGGGTTCTTACACAATCTCGGTTTCTTAATCTGTGGATGTCTTCTGCCTGGTGTTGTGTGGGGGAGGTGTTAACTAATAAGCTTAAATGTTTAACTGGGGAGGGGCATAGTTGGAAATTGGTTATTGTGATGATCACCAACAGTTTTCCTTCGTTTACAGGTGCTTCTTTAAAGAATCTTGAAGAAAGAGGACGTATCATACTTTTTTTCATTGGTATGAGGTTTGTTCTTCTAAATTCTGCATCGAATGCTTTTCGATCGGACGTTTTCAGTTTTTTTTATAAAATAAACAGTTTTTCTTAAGTGTTCTAGATTTGCAGGTCAAGAAGTGTATATGAGTTTTTTTTTAATAGGGATTTCCAATAATAGTTGCAGTAAGAGGGACTAATTTCTGTAATCGAATTGAAATTGTTTGTTCTATTCCCTATTTTCATTGATTTTATATGTAGTTTTCACTATTTGCATGTTTATATGATGTAGGAGACATTGTCTCAAGAAGAACATGGAGCATAATCTGATTCGCCTAAAAAGGTTGTAAACAACAATAACAAAGTTATGGAGGATATAAGGCACATGAAAATACTGGAGAGGAGGTAATGGTTATACCTTCCTATAGTTGAGTGGGTCAGCTTCTGATGAAGGGTTTATTGAATACCTATTCATAAATCTCATTATTTTTTGTGTGATGTAGTAACTGTAACTGTGACATGTGTTCTCCACATAACAAGTATAATTCAAATCATGACAGCGTTGATCATCTTTTTTTAGTTTCTTTTTCAGTCGTATGAAGATCGAATGATGGAATAGAAGATAATGATGAAGCCGAAGGATTTAATGGTTGTGAAAATTCTGATTTCTTTCTAACGAATTTTTCTGCCATTTAAATATATTTTCCATTATTTCTGGCCTAATGAATCGTTTTTGCATTATATTTTGGTAAGTGTTTACGTTAACCATTGTCTTTATTATTATTGTATAAAATATAGAATCTGTGTATTACTATATAATGGAGAACTACCATTTTGAAAAGACTACTGGGATAATTTCTATAATTATATTACCGTTTTCACCATTTATGAAATTAAGTTCAAATTTAGACCATTTCTGAAAGTATGTTACTATATTGACCCTTAAAATACCCATTTTTACCAATTTTAATATCCTAAAAATAATTACCTGCTGACAATGAACTTGAAACTCCTTAAAATGAACTTCAGCCTTGTATAATTTGTTTCGATTAGCATACGTCGATTTCCTTTTTGTCGAAAACAAGACATTACATTACTTTTATGATATGGAAGTTAGTACACCAGTCATACAAAAAACGGGTAAATAGAAGATAAGACAAAATGCTTCCGTTTTGTGCATTCCTTTAGCGTATCTAATCCCGCAAAACGGGATTCTTCCCTAGTTATTATTTATTTGTAAGTTTTCTCAACTTTGATCTACAATATTAAATGTTACATTCGTATTAGTCTTATGATATATTTATCATTTTTAACTTAATTTTAAAATTATATAATTAGAAAATGATATAAAATCAAAATATAGACTCTAGATTTAATAGTAATCATTTAAATTTCTTGTCATGTAATATAACTCATGGTTCTAAATAAAGTTAGGCGTGAATTGATGACAATGTCAAACATCAAGTTTTTACGAGTTATGACAAACCATATCGTTTATAAGGCGTGATATAAGACGACAATTTAGTATATAATTCTTAATTTCACATATATTTTCTACTATTATTCATTTTTATATACATATATAACTTAAGACGACCTTTTGTCAAAATTTGACGTCAACTATAGCTTTGGAGCCATAACGCGCTATGCCGAGCTTTTTAGAACTTTGAATATACTTAGTTTATTTTTACTGTTAAGTATATATTTGTTTTAATTTTATAATTATTACACATGCTTAAAAGATTAAAAATTAGATGATGAGACTTTATAAAATATTAAAAAAACAGGAGGATAAATTAGTAAATTAATATATATATATATATATATATATATATATATATATATATATATATATAGAGGTTCAGGTTCATTTGAGACCATTCTAATTTTGTGAGACCGTGAGACCAAAATCTAAAAATAATTTTAAAATGCAGAATAAATGGAAAAATCCAAAAATTCTTTTTTTAAATATTATTTTCGGAACTTGAATTAACTAAAAATAAATAAAAAAAAAATAAAAAAAAATAAAAAAAAATCCCGTTTTTTTTGAAAAATACGTGAAATATTCTAATAGAATATTACACTGACATATTCTAAAAAATAATTTTAAAATGCAAAATAAATGGAAAAATCTAAAAATTCTTTTTTAAATATTATTTTCGGAACTTGAATTAACTAAAAAAAATAAAAAAAGATAAAAAAAAATCCCATTTTTTTTGAAAAATACGTGAAATATTCTAATAGAATATTACACTGTACATATTCTAAAAAATAATTTTAAAATGCAAAATAAATGGAAAAATCCAAAAATTCTTTTTTTAAATATTATTTTCGGAACTTGAATTAACTAAAAAAAATAAAAATAAAATAAAATAAAAAAAAAATGTGTCTCACGGTCTCACAAAATTAGGCCGTCTCACATGAACCTAACCCTATATATATATATATATATATATATATATATATATATATATATATATATATATATATATACACACACACACACACGGGTGAATGATTAAATAATTTGATAACATTTAGTTTGATAAAGTCGGTGGAAAAATAACGCGACACTACAAGAATAACGACTATTAGTGGCTACGCCATTTGCGACGACACCCATCAAACGCTTTGGATGTCGCCGCTAATGGTGGTTGTCGCCTTATTCTTTTCAATATTAGACTTTGCGGTGACTTGACATTATTCTCTTTGTACCCGATCTCTAATGGCTAGAGCATGTATAACTGAGCTTGTGTTCTTATTCTTGGTCATATTAGACTTTGCGGTCTTAAGCATTCAATGTATCTCTATAGTGGATTCTTTCCATATTGTTTATATTAAAGTCTAGGATGAAATATCATACGAACCTGGCGGTGAGTTCAAAATTATATATGTTGCTAACTCCTGTATAATTGGAAGTGCTATAAAAATACCGACTAGATCCCGATTAATCTTTGATTAGTTCTTTGGCGTTACCCGTCCGACTAGAAGGTGTCTAACAATTAATCCCTACCTAGACAATGAGTGAAGTTATAGAAAACCGATAACTTTTAACACATTGAAGAAGTTTCATCTCAATACTAACTATTTAAGGAATAATTAGTGATATATTTAGCGTATTAAGCTATTTTGTTATGATAGTTGTAACACTAGTTTCCAGGTATTTCCACTTTTAACCAAAAAAAAAATATGAAATTGTTTTGCAAATGAAGTCCTTATGTTGGGCGTAAAGCCATAAGTAGATTGTGACGGAGGTGGAGTACGCTGTGCGTACACGTGAGTATGTCGGGCGTACTGGTGCTACCCGTAAACCCTAAATTTTTAGGGTTGTGTCCCCTATTTAAACATATTATTCCCCTTGGACCTTCTTATGACCAACCTCCATTCCTCTAAACCCTAAAATCAAAACCATAGGCCTTGAGAGTGAGTTTTGAAGCCTTTGAGTGATATTTGGGTGTTCTTGGTGGTGAAGGAAGATCATTAAAGAAGTGGTGGTGCACTCAAGCTCTTCAATGCAGAATCTACACCTAATTTTTTCATCTCCACAAGGTATAAAGTTCACACACCTTGGGACTTGCTTTGCTAGATCTTCTTTAAGCTTAACTTTATGTTCATTTTGTCTCAAAATCTTGATCTTTGTGAGCATAGACTACTCCATAGCATTTGAGTTGTCCTTTCAGACGTTTTAGGGTGCATAGTGTCATAAAAATGCAAGCTTGTTCCTTTCCTTTCTTCCATGCATGAGTTATGGAGTTTTTGTTGATGCTAGAAGTTAGGGTTTTGAGATTAAGCTCTCTTTAGCCATGCAAAGGCATAAAGTCAGAGACTTTATGGAATAGGATATCTTTTAGGGTCAGATCTGAGGTTGGGGTAAAGTGTCTTAATGATTAAGACCTTAAAAGTTGAATTTTGAGTTAAGACCATGTACGCCAAGCGTAAATCTAGCTATGCCCAACATAGCCAGTTGTGAACCTATTTTCTTCCAGCCATATTCTCTACGCCCAACGCAGAGCTAGGTACGCAGCGTGTAAAAGTCACCTTTGTTGACTTTTGACTTTTTGACCAAAGTGTGACTTTTGACCAATTTGTGTGGGATTTGGTCTTGGAAGGGGCAAAATGGTCCTTCTGCCGAAATTAGATATTATATTTGGCTTGAGAATAGTTGAGTATTGAAAAAGTATCTTAATTGTTAATTAGGGTTATTTGGTTTAATTAATAGGCGGAGTCTAGTTCTGGCAGTTCAGGTGTGAGTCCTATCAATCATCTGTGCGAGGTGAGTCTTCTCATTATACTTGCATGTGTTGTAGTATATACATGCTGACCAGCTGGGTCTTATTTGTTGTTATTGTGATATGTGTTACTGTGCATACTAAGACTTTGGGTAGTCTCTAGGGTTGCTAATAACCCATAGGGCTTGCTGTGTAACGTCCCAAAAACTGTAAGGTAAAATTTTCATTTTTAATTCAACCATTAAAACACCATTTAGTATTACTAATCATTCAAAAGTATAGTAATGTAAAAAAGATATCAGAGTACAATCCCAAAATCATAAGATTGTGGAAACATGGGTGGATGCAGTGCAGTCATGCCAGTCCCTTCTCTTTTGTACCAGAAGTATCTGAAATCATAAACAATAAACCGTAAGCACAAAGATTAGTGAGTTCCCCCAATATACCATATACTATAAAAAACATACTACCAAGCATATATGGGTGCTTTCCTACCCCTTCGGTCTATGTCAACTGGATACTATCAAGCATATCTGGGTGCTTGCCTACCCCTTCGGTCTATTTCAACCAGATACTACCAAACATATATGGGTGCTTTCAATCCCCTTCGGTCTATTTTAACTGGATACCGACTTTATTTCACCCTTACTACTACCACATAATATCATAGGAGGAATCATAGAGTCATCAAGAAAATACATGCATAACTGACAATTTTCACAAAGACAAGCATCATACTACATCATAAACTAGTGGGCTGGCATTGGTGCCTTCGACCCATGGATACTACAAAGAAATTGTTGGTGAGGTGTCGAAGCATTCCTGGTCATGTCTTAGTGTCGAAGACTGTTTTTTTTTGTTTTTTTTTTTTTTTTGCATAAGGGCATTGTTAGTGTCGAAGCTGTATTGTTTAGACCCTTATATATTTTTTGTACGCTTTTGTCATCCCTATAAATATGGGATAGGTAATAGAGTTAGAGTAATATTTTGGAGTCTTCGACTTGTACTCTATTTTCTCTGTATCTTTTAAAAGCGTAATCGAGCCAACCAGATCATATTTACATTCTGTGTTCATATTTTAATCTATACTCTGATTCATTTCATATACTCGATTAATAACAACTACATATAGTCCTCGCTACTTCGCATAGTGACCTGTTTCTCCTTTCGACAACACCATTTTGTTGAGGTGTGTAAGGAGACAAAAAATTATGCGTTATCCCTTGATTAGTCAAAAACGAATCAAGAACATGATTCTTGAATTCTGAGCCATTGTCAATTTTTATTTTTGTGACATTCTTCCTCAAACTTAGTTCAATGTGCTTGATGAAATCAATCATTACTTGAGCTGTTTTAGACTTCTGACGAAGAAAGAAAACCCAAGTAAACCATGAAAAATAATCGACAATGACCAATATGTATGTCTTCTGGTTGAGAATCTCAACAATCAAAGGTTCACAAAGGTCAATGTGAAGAAGTTCCAAAGGTTCTATGATCTTCGAATCAATGACTATTGGATGACCTTGACGATGTTTCTTCCCCTGTTCACATGCTGCACATAATGAATCATTATAAAATTTTAAAACGGGTAATACTCGAACAAGATCAGTTACCACCAATTTATTCTGATTTTTTAAATTCAGATGAGATAGTCTTCGATGCCACAACCAACTCAAATCATACGAGGCCTTCGAACTTAAGAAAAAATAAAGGGTACTCCAATGATGTGCTTGATGTCGAGAGTGAACATATCACCTTTTCTCTTAGACTTGAGCAAAACTTCTTTGGTTTCTTTGTTTGAAATGATACTACCTTCCACATCGAAGACCACTTGATTACTGGTACCCACAACAAGCTGTGAAATACTTACCAAGTTGTGTTTAAGACCTTAGACGTATGCCACTCGATTTACTATGAACTTGTCATTTGTGACTTTCCCATAGCCTTTAACCTTGCATTTCTAATTATTTCCAAATTTTACGACTCCAACGTTTTCCATACTTCGATAATCTCGCATATTTTCCTTTCGACCTGTCATGTGACGAGAGCAACTACTGTCGATATAACAATGCTCATCGTATTGCTCGTCACTTAACATCTGCGATTAATTAAAGAATTTAGGTCCCCAAGGCTTTTTGGGTCCTTGGTGATTAGAATGAAATGAATTATGAAACGATGAACCTAAGACCCAATTCCAAACCATGGATTTCAAACTATCGATCAAGTCAACTTCTATGGACTTAGGTATCAAAATGAAATTATTCATTGGTTTAGGTTCGACAATGAGTTTCCCTTTATCCCCAACAATTCGTTTTACTTCAACTTTTGGATTAGGAACAACTTTCCACTGTCGAACAGAGGGATTCTGTAACAACTGGAAAATTTTGGAACCAGCATGGTCTAAACCCTAACCAAGTATAAGAGAAACCACATTTGCAACCTTGTAGCATTGTATCAACTATAGCCTTGAGGGTATGTTTATAGAGCTAATAACTAAGTGTATATTGAAACCCAAGTTGACTTTAGCTAATGTAAATCATCATAAGCTAGTTTAAGCTTAAAAACATAAATAAACACCCTATATAAGGGTTTTCAGTTTTAAGGATCTAAAATATGGAGATTTTGGTCCAAAGAATCTAGAACAAATACGTTTTCGGTTTGGAAATCAATTCAAAAGGGGTTTTCGGTTTTGACTATGACCGAAATCTCAAAGTAATCTACTCTATGACCGAAATCACTTCCATAGGCCCATTAGGACCGAAATCAACTTCTATATATATTCAACCGAAAAATCAATTCATTTCTCAATTCCCAAACCGTAAACACCTCAAATTTTCTCTCTAAACTCATCCAGAATTCTCTCAACTATCATACAGAATCTTCATATCTTCATAAGACTTTACCCAAATTCCTTCATATCTTCATAAAGTTATCAAGAACATTCATAAGGATTTTAAAATCTCCTTATTCTCACTCAAGAACACCAAGAACACTTCAAACAATTTTAAGAATTGTTTTTGTAAGTATTTCTTACATAATTTAGTGTTGTCTAACACTTTAAATTATTATTACGCTAATTTAAATACGATATCATGTATAAATATTTTTAGGATATGACTACTTTCACGTATTCTAACTCGAGGATCATTTGCAATCACTTCGTATCCAAAATGAGCACACACACTCGAGGTGAGTTCATACCCCTACGTTTTCACTATTTTTCAATATTTTCAGAGGGGTGGGGTGGGGGGAATACAAGTAAAACACAAGAAAATCTTTTGATAACATTAAAGCGATTTCAAATGATTTCCAATTATTTCAAGTTATTTCAACTGATTCAAACCGTTTCAAACTACTTTAATTGTTTCAATACTATTTATCCAAAATGTTATGTTACAAAGGTTTTAATTACATGCAGAACAAACATATAAACTATAATAGGTATAGTTTATGGAACATAAGTATTATTTTTCAAAGTCCAGGTTACAATACGGAAACAAACATATAAACTATAATAGGTATAGTTTATGAAACACACACACAGTTTATTCAATACAAAGTTACATTTTCATTTACTAAAGGGTATTACATTTCAATTACTAAAAGGGTTTTCAGTTTATTACTCGTAAACTCGTTCAAGCAATTTGTGAGACGCCTTCAAGTACTTATTTAAGTGCCCACGAAAGTCCTGACTTATAACATGAGTCTCTTGTAGGGAGAGCGAGATATTTGTGTATAGATCTATTCGGGACTGATAATCCCGCACCTCAACTGTTAGCTACAGTTAGGCCGGCAGGCCTGGGGTGACAAATGTCGTTAACATTCCGACGCTTGAACAACATCACGATCAGGCCATCTTAGGTTACAGTATGGTTATAAGATCTCACATGGAGAAAACAATGACACATTTATGGAGTAATATATTTTCAGACAGTTTCATTTAAACATTAACTTTACATTTGGTTTACAGAGCAAACATACTTTCAAATAGTTCTACATAACAATAAAACTACATTACACGATTTCTCAGTACAACAAGGGTTACATTTCTAGAAACATACGTTTAAAGGGATTGCATACTAGTGCAACTACAGTATACTGTTTTCCTAGTACCGTGCAACTTACATTTCTGAAAAGGCTATTATTGTTTACTCAATGATGACTTAGCGTATACATTATGTTTATATAAAATGAGGATGCAATAGGCATTCAAATGTGTGATTTCCGCCTTATTTCCCGTTCTTTGTTTGGTTGTGGGCTTAGGGCTGATCCACTCATTCAATTGTGCGTTCGATCTTGATTATATATAACTTGTATACTCTAAGTGATCATAGGGGGAAACAGTAAGTGTCACATCACTTACATGAATTAGAACTTCAAATTACAGATTGTAAACATAATAAACTTATACATATTGTCTTAAGGTATTAAGACTACAATACAATTACAACAAAAAATATAGGATTTTCTGGATGAACACACTTACGTTTTCAAGGAACCAAGAACATACTTTTATATACGAAATACTTATGAAATCACCAACTTAAATGTTGACACTTTTTTAAACCACTTGTATTCTCAGGATTTGAGTAGACAGGTACCCTCACAGGTTTCGAGAAGACGAAGCATAGTAACGTCATGTCTTAGTTTTTATATAGAATAAAGTTTACATTGTTTTCGAATCATATATAGCTGAATCCAAAAGTAAATAACAAGTAAGACTCGAAGCTACTATGCTCCATCTTCTTGAACCCGGTGCGTGTACCTGTCTACTAGTGTCCTGAGAATACAAATAGGTTTTGAAAGAGTATCAGCATTTAAGCTGGTGAGTTCATAAGCGTTTTGTTTTAGAAAATAGGTTCTATGTTCTTGAAAAGTACGTTGTGTTTCTCCAAAAAAAACCTTATATTTTTTGATGTAATGAATGCTAAGTAAAATGATTCATACAAGTTCCTTCCGCGAGTACTTAGTGTATACAAATAGTATACAATCCAGATCGAACAAACAATCGATTGCATGGTTCTGCCCCAAGCCCACAACCAAACAAGGAATAGGAAATGAGGCGGAGGCCACACATTCCACTAGTTGTCGGATCCTCATGTACATAAATCTGAAGTATTCACTAGGTAGTTACAGAGTTGACTGTATTGTTCCTCTGATATCTGTTGAAAGTATTCCTCAAGAAAATCCAGTATTTTCTTAGTAAAAGTATGATAATACCAATTCCTACTATAACCACTTAGCTCATACTAGCTATGTATAAACCAATATCGAACAGACAGTTCATTGTGTGGATCAACCCTAAACCCACAACCAAACAAGGAACAGGGAATGAGGCGGAAACCACACATTCCACTGCCTATCGGATATTCTTCATACGTAACCCGAATGCATAAACTAAGAAATTATAGAATTATTAATGAATTTTCGTTAGTTGAATGATAAACCGATTGTTTGTAAAGTATTGATGTTTGTCCTGGAAAATCCTATATTTTCTCTAAGTGTAAGTTGTTGTCTTAACTGTTCCAAAACTGAAAAGTACAAGTATCTTCCATACTTATGTTGTTAAAGCATTGTTCTGAATGAAAAACCCTGGCTACTACCAGTAAAGTATAGTAGTTTTATTACAAAAAATAAAACTAGTTGAAAACATATTTTTCTGTATACTAAAAGTGTTGTTAATACCCTCCTGTGATCACTTAGTACATACGCGTTATAGAAATCTAGATCGAACAAACAGTCGATTGGGTGATTCTGCCCTAAGCCCACAACCAAAAAAGGAACAGGGAATGAGGCAGAAGTCACACATCCCACTGCATGTCGGATGTTCATTTCATATCACCCTGATGTGTATACTAAGTATTCCCCTAGTTATTAACCCGGATGACTGTTTGTTAAGTATATTATTACGTGAACGAGTCATTGTTTCCCCTATGAGTTCTTATAACCATGCTAATGGACGATAAACACTATTACGTACTTTGGACGTCGTAAACTGAAACTCATGCTCTCCCTCCAGGAGACTCTGGTTCCTAAGGAGTAGACTTCCCAGAAGTCGTGTCTCACAATGTAGTTCTCTTAACGAATTCACGAATAATACTATGAAAACCCCTTTTTGCTATTAACATGTATCCTTACGAAAATAGTACCTTTGTTCCTAGTTCATGAGTTTGTTTTCCTTGTTAGAAACCTGTGTTGTGCTTATAAAGTTTGTATCTTAGTTGTTTGTAAAATTGTTCGTCAGTCTAGTAGTAACAACTTTTGTCATGTTTAGTAGTTCTACGCTCAAATGTGTGTTAACGATAAAAAGATATAATAAACCAAATTATATATTTTTAAACACTAATATCTTGTGTTTTACTTGTATTCCCCCCCTTAAAAAATTAAAATTTTGGAAAAATATGGGGGTATGAACTCACTGTTGTTTATGTGCACGTGCTGGACAACGAGACTGGAAGGATGACCTTCGAGTTGTTGTACGCGAAGTTAACGGAATCCTAACAATGATTAAACATATATTTGCATTTAAAATAGCGAGACCATTAATTAAAGTGTTAGAAAACACTTGATTTTGGTTTAGGAATGTTACCGAGACTCGATCGAAGTGGAACAAGTGGGTTTTCAGCCTAGATTCCGATTGAGGCTCATTGCGGCTGTGAAAGGATTACGATTGTGAACTGTTCTCGGTCGTGAACGGCTCTTAGCCTTTGAAGGGTTTACGGCCTGTTCTTGGTGTTCTTGGTGAAATATGAAGATTTGAAGGGTTTACGGCCATGAACTCAAGAACAAGGAATGCTTGATTTGATGAAAGGATGAATGTTTGATGCTCCACAACGATTTATAAGGGGAATTGAGTGATAGATGAAGAGAAACTTGGGTTTTCGCTTGATGTTTTTAGAGAGAGAGAGAGAGAGAGTAGTGTTTTTGGCCAGAAAAGTATAAATGAGGGTATGAACACATATATATAGGTTGGGTTCATGGTCGGTGGTGGGGTCCACCCAACCATGCACGGTTCACGCCAGTGAACGGTTTACGGCCGTGAACACGAGTGCGGCCGTGAACACCGGGTTGCGCGACACTTGGTTGATTTTCGAAGAAAGACTTGATTTTCCGCACGATTTTAGACCCGACACTTATATAAATTTAATTTATATAATCTAAGTTATTCTCAACCCTTACAAGCTTGACAAAATTTACAAAATAAATAAAACTCGAAATTTTTAATTAACGGGATTGGACTTTTGTTGACTGAAAAAGGTTCGGGTTGTCACAGAGGTGCACTTCGTTTTTTAGTTAATCCCTTAATTCATCTGGAAAGAGATGTTTGGAGGTGTAGTTTCTCAAAATTCATCTGGAAAGAGATGGCCGGAGAAGAGGAATTGGATCATTGAAAAGTTTGGAAATTAAAGATCCTCCTAATCATCATATGAATCTGGTAAGTCGATTGACAGGGTTGAAAAAAAATATCATCTTCGTTTTACAATTTCTCTCCAGTTTAAAGCCTCTGTTTTTGCAATTTTTGGGTTCTAATCGATTTTTTTTGTTGAATTTAAATTATATGTATTAGCTCTGTTCATATTCTGATTAGTAATGGTTCATTTAGATATGGGTTTTGTTGAGGAGCACTAGTTATTAACAAAGATTGGTATAAAGCCTAATATATCAGTAGTTTTGTTAATTGTGCTAGAAAAACAAGAGGGGATGTGTCATCTTTAGTGTTATTTCTATCACCTCTGGCTTCAATCCCTTTAACGAGTAATACATGTATTGTGTTCTATCATAATTTAAGTGCATTATGTTGTGTATTCTATCAGAATTTATTGGTATAGAGCCTAATTTAAGTGCATTATGTAGTGTATTCAATCAGAATTTATTTAAATAAGTGTATTCTGTCAGAATGTCTTTAAGAATGTTTGTTAAAATTTACTATTTTTTCTATTGTACAAAAATTTCAAGATTGTTAAATTGTAAATTGTTGTTTTGTTAAGTTTCATCATCTTGAAATACGATTGAAAGTTGCAAGTAACATGTTTTTAATTCTTTATAGTGAAAATTAAAGGTATAAGTAGCAAAAATGTATTCAATGTATTCTGTTAGAATGTATTCTATGTATTCTGTCATATCTGTTAGAATGTATTCTATGTATTCTGCTAGAATGTATTCTATGTATTCTGTCATACTCTATTTATTCTGTCAGAATATATATAAAGTGATAACATGCTTTTAACAATTCTTAGTTTTTGTTGTATTTGTGATAGAAATGGCTGGAAGAATGTGTTGAAGACCTGATAGGAATAACTTGAAGAATGCATAATAGATTGATCACACTCAAAGTTAAAGAATGTTGTTATGTTTTAATAATTTTATTCATTTTTGTTGATATTCTTTTAGAATATGTATAATTATATTAAAATGTATAAGACTATTAGTCTGTAAGAATATGTATGTATTTGTATTTAAGTTCAGATATATAAGAATATATTAGAATTTTGTTATTCTTCAACTGGGGATTCAAAAATCTCTGATTCTTCAATAATATTCTAATAGAATAAAATTATGAAAGAAAATCATTCCAATAAAAAAACATTATAACGGAATATAATCAGTTATTTTTACAAAGTACGTTAGAATTAAAATTGAATTAATTTACAAAATTCAGATTTTAAAAATTAGAAAAATTAATTATCCCTAAAAATCCGAAATTTTCATTTTTTAAAAATAGTTAATTGTCCAAAATCTCTTATGCTGAAATTTGTGTGATTATATGGTACATGTTATCCTATTGTAATATTGTACACTCTCAGATCATGGTCATTGATTAATTTCATCCGTTGGTCCAGATTTGTGCTTACGAGCACATAATAGATGCTAGGAATATATATATATATATATATAGGGAAGGGTTATTTGAAAAACAAAAAAACCCTAAAAAAACCGTAAAAATCATAAAAATGCATTAAAAAAATGCTTAGAGATCACAAATTTTTTTTTTTTTGAAAAAATCGTAGCTTTCTATACAAATTCGCTGAAAAAAATTTGAAAAAAAAATTTGATTTTTTATTTTTTTTCCAGCGAATTTTAAGAAAAAATTGCGATTTTTTTTAAAAAAAAAGTTTTGTGATCTCTAAGTATTTTTTTTAATGCATTTTTATGATTTTTAGGGTTTTTTGTTTTCCATAGAACTTAATAATAGATATTCAATATGTGTCAACTTGATTAAGGCATGACTATATAGGATCATATGTCATTAGCTAATGTCATTCAATAATGTCTCTTGAACATATAGATCCTACAATATTTGCATTAGAACACATAAGGTCGGTGGCTCCATTATCAATGACAAATGACAAGTGTAGCTTGAGGAATGCAGATGACTTAAGTACGTTAGCAACAAAATGCGTACAAGAGAAAGGTTTACCATCAGATGTCATGGATCCATCAGTAACAATAGAATTAGCATTGTTATAAGAAGATGAGTAAATATTGTTGTGACTGAGAAGTTGAAGGAGGTGTTGATATTGTTCTTGAGAAATGTTTGTTGAGGATTCAGCAGTAGCAACTTATACAACAGATTTAGGTTCTTTTTTCTTTTATTTGGTGAATTTGAAGGTTGATGGAAACAGATCAAATGATAATATTGAGATATAGAATGGGCTGAATTCTTACAATGACTGCAAATCAAAGATTTACTGGAATAATTTGGGGGCATTCGAAACATTCATAGCAATGGCATCTTGATTGATTGAGTGAGGCAGATTGATATCTTTTTAACATTATTCTTGTATAAGTATTGAGTAAACAATGGAAACACTCGGCAATGGCTTCACGGTTAAGATTTGGACTCCATGTATCTTGTATGAGTCATTCAATCCCATGATCAACTGAATTATATGCTGATCTTCTCGATCTTAATAATACCTACAGCAGCAGTAACACAAGTTCAGTTTGGAATGGTTTGAACTATGCAAAGTTTGTCCCAAATCTTCATTAATTTGCTGAAGTATGTAGAAAAATCATGATATCCTTGAGACAGACAAATACAATTGTTGTTGGATCTGGTAAATTAATGCACCATCAGTTTGTTGATATCGATGATTAATTTCTTCCAAGTATCTATCAGCAATGTGGCGAAGAAGTGCATTGAGAATCCAGCTAGCATATTGTGGTGAATCAGTTGCCGGTTTAGAAATAGAACCATTAACCAAAATCAAGGTTGTTCTCCGCTGAAAGAGCAATAATAATCGAATGTTTCCAGGTTGAAAAACCAAATCTAGTGAAAACAATGGAAACAACAACAGTGCTTCGATTATCAGAAGATCCAAGGTAAAAATACCTCGAGAGACCGATAGTTGTTGATTGATTTGAATTGTTGAATTGGTTTGAATTGCTTTCACCCAGTATCAACCATGATTGATGAAGAAAAATGAAATTTGAGATGAATTTGATGCGAAATCAACCAAAAACATGATCATGCTCTGATACCATGTTACAATGAAATACAAAACTAAGAGAGATAGATTTTGATTTCTTGTTTTCAATTTTTGATTGTAAGTGACAAGCTACGAGTTACATATATTTACCGAAAGAGATGCTTAGCTAATAACTATTAACTAACACAACTGTTCTAACCGCCCATATAAGTAAAAGACTATATTAACCTTGGTAGTAACTAACTCGTGGTTTAAGCTTATCTAACAAACCCTTATCTGACTCGTTTGTATTATCGAGCTTCTTTCATCCCTAATTGTGAAAATACTTGGCTTTCACTCGGATAGCTCGAGCTCGAGCTATCATTCACTTCGAACTCATGATTAATACATGACGGAAGCCGTTGAATCACTGACATTGGAAACTTCAATGATGTGTTGATCGTGCTATTTTTGTAGAACTCACTGTCGTCATCTACCGGTTGTTGAAATCCCAATGCGTATTCTAAATCACGTTGCACTTCTATCATGGTAGGCCTTTCGACCCCTGAATCCTTTAAACATCTCTCAACCAAGGTCAAAAATATCCGTAACGAATCCATATTTATCGTACCCATAAGAAATGGATCGATTATAGTCTCGACATTCCCGCACTTTATATGTTTCTTTGCCCAATCAGCCAAATTCACCTCCTTTTCAGGAAGATTGTGGCCGATAACGGGCCTTGCGCAAAGTACTTCTAGCATAACCATTCCAAATGCATAAACATCGGATTTTTGTGTCACTTTCATGTATATCGCGTATTCAGGATCCATATAACCGAAACTCCCCTTGATATCAGAAATCCCGCTTTCATCTACATTATCGAAACGAGATATACCAAAATCGGCCCCCTTCGCAACGTAAAGATCGTTAAGCAAAATGTTTGTTGACTTCACATCGAGATGAATTATCCCATCTTTTGAACCCGTGTGAAGGTAATGCAAACCTCGGGCCACACTAATACAGATCTCAAGTCTCTGTTCCCATGAAAGCTTTAGGTTGTATTCGTTACCATATAAATGATCTTGAAGAGTACCCTTTTCCATGAACTCGTACACGAGTATCATCTCGGATTTCTCATCACAATAACCAACCAAAGAAACTAGGTGGCGGTGTCGTATCTTTGACAACACCATGATCTCCGTTACAAACTCCGGCCGCCCTTGTCCGTGACCTTTTCCGCCTCGTTTCACCGCCACTTTTCGACCATTTGAAAGTGTTCCTTTATAGACCTTACCGAAACCTCCTTGGCCGATTATCAACTTCTCATCAAAATTCTTGGTCGCTTTTAATATATCACGAAATGGGATTCTAAGGTTGAGACTCAAATGGGGGGCTGTTGATGGATCAGTATCTAAATCCGTGTAAGAATCACCACCGTACGATAGTAGCACCTGAGATCTTGGGTTGATCAACTTTTCTTGATACTTCTTCCCCATGAAAAACCCGATTAGTAAAATCAGCACAAAAGCTACACATCCAACCACAATGAACACGATTGTGTTTATGTTCTTCCTTTCATTCTCCTGATCAATCTCGCCGGAATTCTTCAACAACTCCATGATCTCGACCCCGTTCAAGAACGCCGTGTTATTGGTACCGGGAGTCGCACCAATACCGATGTTCATAAACTGTGACTCCACTGAATCCACCACCATGTCAACAAAAAACGGTGCTTCCAGAACGATCACTCTGTCACTCGGTCCAATATTCTTGCTAAAGTGGCTGTAGATGAAGAATTTGAAGGCGTCATGACTGAGACTGGTGCTTATAAAGTCGCAGAAATGTGCTCGAACAAGGTAGGTAGCGTTCTTTTTTACACCAAAATTCCATGTTATGTTGAATGAATTGTTGTTCAATTGTTTGGCTGTTTTGTAAACATAAGCAGGAGCATGGTATTCGGTTGCTCCATTATCTCCAACGTTAAGAAGCTCGTGGAAACTTTTGTTTGTTGCTCGTTCACTGTTGGAGATAAAGTAATCATCTGGTTTCCATTTTCTTCCTAGAGTAGTGTCACGCTCATCTTCAGTCGTCTGCAGTCCTCCGACGTCAATTCTGTAAATTAGGTTGAAAGCATAATCCGATGTTAAGTTATGCAGATCTGCAATTTTTCCGGCAGGTGAAGTACGGGGGAAAGGGCTGCCTTGCGTGAACATATTAGCTGGTGTCGTGAAAACTTCAATGGCTTTAACAAAAGCAGGAGATGAGGATTGGAGGGTGAGAATACGATTCTGTAGCTTTTTTTAGTTCCAGTTGGGATGAAAAATTCTTTAATTTCAATCGCTTCACCGACACTAAAATTTGATAACAACCAAAACCCAGAAACTGAAATGGCGAATCTCGAATCGGAAAGTTTAAATTTCTTTGTGGAGAATGCGAAAAAATGAAGGCGTACCAACACGAAAGTGTTGGGTTCATTTGCTTGGAGTTCGTACCATGATTTCTTGGTGAAAACTCTTGCTGTATGGTAGATTGGATGCGTATTGGATGAAGTGTTCAAGTTTTCAACTGCGGAGGCTCCGCCGGAAGCGTAATTGCCATCGGAGACAAATGTCTGTCCACTGAAAATAATGTTAGAGTTTGATCCACAGTTGATGAAGAGAGGGTCCGGTAAACCGTAAAGTGAGGAAACAAGAGAGAGAAGAGTGAGGAGAGAGAAACAAAGGGTGGACGCCATTGAAGGAAAGTGAATAACTTCTGGTTCCAGTGGTGAATAATTATGTGTTCCATTCACGGGGAGGAAGAAGACAATGTGGGAAAAGGGTATTGAGGAAGACTGAGACTGTTGACTTTTAGCATGTGGTTGTGAGCGGATTGTTGAAGAACAACGGATTATAATTTCATTCCTCGTTTTAAAAATCACGATCACTACCTTTGTTACCATAAGTATAAATAATAGCACCAGTAATAACAACCAACTACGTATCTTTGTCACCATAAGGATAAATAAATTGAGTAATCTAACATTTTTCTGTTGTTTTTATTTTTTTTAATTAGTCAGTTTTAAAAACTTTTGAAAAATAACATGTCCGAAATGCCTATTATGGACCCGAATTCCAAAATCAGTAATATGGTCACTGTATGTATAGAACGTCGGACACCTTGTTCCGAACACACAGTTTCAGACCTCGTTTGCTCATCCCTTGTTACGGACTTTATCAATTTTGAACAATGTCTTCTTCTAATAGTGAAAAGATTCAACATTTGTCGGTAGGTGTTGATTTTTTCTATCATTATATGTTATTAAATGTGATTATATGTTAAAGATAAAAAGTTTTTATGTTTTTTTTGTGATTTGACGCGATTAATTGGTAATAAATAGTTTATCTTCCAATTTTAGTTGTTAGACTTTTTTATGATTATATACGTATAATAAGAAAACTACAATCATAAAAAATTATGTTTGAATCGCTCTAGAACAAGTCCAGAATACGCGAAAGTAATGAGGAATGCGTAAAACACAATAAGAATACGTAGAACAATCCTGAAATGTCTAGAGTTGTTCCAAAATATTGTCTGGAACACTACCATTATATTCGGGAATGGTGTTCATAATAGTATTCTAGAATGTTGTCTGGAACACTACTTTTTAGTACAGAACATTCAGCAGTGGGCTAACTTAAATTTCCTTCATTCTAGCATGACATAACATATGAAACGGTTTTCACTACAATCTACAAAACTAAACTCGGCAGGGAAAGCATGGACCATTCACATACCCCCTAACATGCGACCATGTTTAGGGCTTCCTGTTTCGGTGCATATGTTGGCATGTCGATGGGTATAGAATGTCACCCGTTACTAGGTCATTACCTTATGTGCAAGGAGGTTGCTACTTGTCCTCGGTTCTGATTTGGAGGATATTCGCTTCCCGATAGGTGACCATCGGGTTTGCTTTAACACGAGAGTTTTCTGCCTTTTTACCGGGTTGCAGTTTGGGGAGTATTTTCGGGCTACTTTATCTTCCACACAGTTCAGACATCTTGTGTTTCCATTTTCTTGGGTTTAGAGTCAGTAAAAGCTAACATTAATCAAGTATTCAATAATTCACTTCATCGATTATCAAATTCAGACAATGTGAAAGTCTTCCCATTGTATATGTTAGAGCAAGGATTTTGTAGCAGATATCTTTGACAACCAGTGCATGATGAATACCTTGCACTGGTCTCTAATTTGAACGACTTTAACATGTATAAAGTTATTTAGATTATATTTATGAAACTATATCAAATGATTCTTTTAATTTATTGTTATAAAATGGAAATGGTGACACATGTACTCGTAGGGAAGAGAAATATGGGATTTTACTTACAGACAGTTGTATGTTGTCTTTGAAAAGATTGAGTCTCTAAACCCCACCCGCCCAAGACTTGACAGTAGACCTTCATATAGTGTGCATGGATTTTTCTATGATTTTAGGGTATGCCCAATGTCTTTCATAACACTTTTCATGCAAAAAGTATTGTAACATTATAATGATTTTTTATTGTTTGACATCTTAATTTCGTAGATTTAGATCATAGAGACATTTCCTAACAGTAGGATAGTTGGTACCCCTAGACCGGGTGTGAATGTACGTATCTTAGTTTACCTCCTTATTTATAACTTACTTTGAGATATTAAAATATCATTGAGCTTTATTTATTGTTTTTTGCAACTTCCCCCGAACAAGATGTTGCAGCCTATTTCGCAAGAGCGTGCTGCTTTGTGTTGGGTTGAGAGTTAGCCATGGATATAGACTGCAAATTTACCTCCTTGTTGATTTGTGGTGTTTGTGTATTTTTGAGACAATTTCCATATGTTGATGTAATAAAAACAAGATTGTGTCACTAAACAAAATTTTTTATTTAATTATAGAATTTCAAATTTTGTTACAAACATGACTAAGGGTACTTTAGCTTAACAATATCATACTCTTGACTACTTTTTGACTTACTTTTACATTACACATAGTGCTAGACTGATCCTTACTTTTGACACTTAACTTAGTCCAACTTGATGATTTGGAGTTTGTTGAATCTGTGGGAACTGAGCGTCACAATTTCTATTTGTGTTACCGATCAATATTTTGTCCCCCACTTAAATTATATTCCGTCCTCGAAATCCATCCTTACCCATTACTCCTTAAACACCCTCCGAACCCCTTGAGGGCTTTTTCCGATCCCACTCCATCCCGTACTAGCCGACAAATCTACCTTCCCAATGCCTAGAGTTAACAACCCCATGGTCTCCACATATAAGTGCAAAGTCTATTTCGGGATAAAGCGTCCAACAATCGATATTTTGTCCGCTGCAGCACTGGAATGATACCCTAATCAGATGTCTGCCTTTCTACGTTAAGGCCGAGTCAATCCTTAGCGAGAAGCACACAAACCGATCAAGAAACAAACACCATCCCAAAGAACAAACATCAAGGAGAGCAAATTCCTTAATCATGATTCGAAAATTCCCAGATTTTGCTTGACCATCCATGTAACATCCCAAAATTTAAGACCAAAAATTTCATAAGAAGTCCCTACTATCTCTCCCTAACTAGCCCATGAATACCATTACCTATTACTAAGACCAGATAATTCTTCGAACGAGAGGTCCTACCCTACAACGGTTGAACTCAGACAACAGTTGTAAAGTAAGGCTAGACCTAACCTTCTGAAATAATGTAGTCCTTGTAATATGTAACTTAACGTATTCGTTTAGTAGTTAATTAAAGATAACTAGAACTCCTATAAGTAAAAAGCTAGCAGCATTCGAGCATTGACTAACCAAAACCAGGCATATCCTAAACATGCTATCATATCACTGACTGATCGGTACTATCATGCAGTTCAATAAGCACATACAGTAGGCATACAAGGCATCCTTCCTAGAACCTTAGCCCTAATCTAACATGCAGTTCAATAAGCACATACAGTAGGCATACAAGGCATCCTTCCTAGATCCTTAGCCCTAATCTAGCATGAAGTTCACATATTAACACTACATATCATAATATAACATGTATGGGTATCTTGGGGAAAACTTACTTAGTTCGGTCGATTGCACAATTCACACTTCTTGTTCTTTATCCAAAACCCTTATTTTAAATTTTTTAAAAATTATTAAGATTTTTTTTCTTGTAAAAATTTTTCAAACCCTCGATTTGAGTCCATACACCGCCGAAGGTGTGTCTGAATCCCTCAAACCAAGGCTCTGATACCAAATTGTAACATCCCAAAATTTAAGACCAAAAATTTCATTTTAAATTAAGTAATTTATAAAACGGTAGTATAAAAACATCAATAGTTTCATCCCATATCATAATATAAAAACCAATATCTCGAATATCAAAACATGTCATAAGGAAACAATCATCAGAGTACAACTCCCAAAGATCTCGTGTGCGGAAAATCATAGAGTGATGTGCTGCAATCATGCCGGCTCCTTTGCCTTCGAAGAAGAGGTACCTGAAACCAAAACTGAAAACCGTAAGCACTAAGCTTAGTGAGTTCCCTCATCATACCATATCCCATACAATACACATACTGCCTAGCATATCCGGGTTCTGGCCTACCCCTTCGGTCTCTTTCAACCGGTAACCGCCTAGCATATCAGGGTATTGGCTTACCCCTTCGGTCCCTTTCAACCGGTAACCGCCTAGCATACCTGGGTGCTGGCCTACCCCTTCGGTCTCTTTCAACCGATTACGGGGACTATTTAACCCCCTACCACTACCATATAACATCCTAGCACGTACACATAAATCACATACTGCCTAGCATATCTAGGTGCTGACCTACCCTTTCGGCCCTTTCAACCGGTTATGGGGACTATTTCACCCCTCCTACCACTATCACATAATATCATACCGTACTAGCACATAAGGCATAGCAGATAGTGACATACCAAACAATTATCACAAAGATAATCATCTACTAGTGGGCCAACATTGGTGCCTTCGATCCACTTCTACAGGAAGGTAACTCACCTCAACTGTGTGCCGAAATCGTACTCCTTGGATGGCTCGAGACTCCTCTCCCTAAAACAAAGCAAGTCCTTTAGTTAGTTATTGGGCCCAAGTATGACTCCCTTATGGCCCAACTTCTAATTCATGTCCTAAGGCAAGGCTCCCAAGTCCTTACCCTAATGGGCCTTTTCCCCCAAGGCCCAATCCATAATAAATTTAAGGCCCAAGACCATTACTTTAAACTTTAAGGCTCAATAAAGCCCAAGTCCATTATTTTAAACTTTAAGGCCCAATAAGGCCCAAGAGGCCCAACACCGTAAATTCTAGTCCTAGGCCTAGAGGACTTTCTCTACAGTGGGCCATGAGGCCCAACAATCCAGGCCCAAACTTCTAAGGCCTAAAAACCGTTATTCGACACTCTATATGCGTACGCACGGCGTACCGGGAATGTACGCCCAGCGTACGCTGGCCTTGACCAGAAGCAGGAAGTTGACCTAGTACGTGCAGCGTACCAGGGTGTACGCCCAACGTACTGGCCAACTTCCTTAAGACTCATTTTGTGACTTAATCCATTAAGTCCTAACGTCCAAAACATAGATCCAGGTCCTTTAAGACATCCTAATCCATAAAGTTACAAACTTTGTGACCATCAAACACTTGCATGGTTGTGGCTTAACCATCAAGGTCCGATTTTTATGACTCTAAATGCTTCCAAAAGCTCAAAAGCACAACTCTTATGGTCTGGAACTACCAAGACACAAGAAACCTCCACAATGGAGTCAAATTAACCCATAAAACACCCCCAACACTACAACTAAACATGCAATGGTCAAGTTTGAAGCTTGATACCTCAAATGAGTCAGAAATGGTGCTGGTCCCCTGGATCTACAAGCTCTCTTCAAGTCCTTGCTCCTTCTTCAAACGTCTTTCTCTTCAAAATCACCAAAACAACACCAAAATGCTCAAAGTAAGCTACAAAATACAAACAAGAGTGTTAGGGTTCGAGTTAGGCACCGAGAGGACACGGGAGGCTGAGAGTATAAGGGTTTTGAAGATTAAAAGTTGTTTAAATAGGGTGCAAACCCTAAAATTTAGGGTTTACATCTAGTCACCCGACGCCCAACGTATACTTGGGTACGCCCAACGTACGCATGGGAGTCCACCGATCTGCGCCTCATAGGCATACGTCGTACGTACACCTTGTACGCCCAGCATACGCTCCACCCAAAAAATTCCATTATTTAACAATTATAACTTGAATAGAAGGAATACCATACCTGATAAATTTCGGACGTTACAAATCTCCCCTACTTGAATTAGAATTCGTCCTCGAAGTCTGCTGCTTCTGCCGAGAATAACTCGGGGTAATGCTCCCTCATCTCGTCCTCTGGCTCCCACATTCATTCTACGCCCGTACGGTGCTGCCACTGCACCTTCACCAACTCTACTTCCTTGTTTCTCAGAGCCTTCGTCCACCTGTCGAGAATGCCTACAGGCCTCTCGATGTAGTTTAGGCTGTCGTCCACCTGAATATCCTCCAAAGGAACCATCGCGGTATCATTGACTTTGCAGTTTTGCAGCTGCGAAACATGAAAAGTGTTGTGGATCTGTCTAAGATCCTCCAGAAGGTCCAACCGATATGCTACCTTGCCCACCCGGGCTACCGCCCTGAAGGGTCCGATATACCTACGGCCCAACTTGCCTCACTTTCTGAAGCGGATGACACCCTTCGAAGGTGACACCTTCAGAAGGACCATATCCCCGACCTAGAACTCCAAGTCCGGTCCGCGTTTGTCGGCGTAGCGCTTCTGCTAACTCTAAGCGGTTTGGAGTCTACTCTAGACCTGCTGGATCTTCTCCGTCGTCTTGAGTACCACCTCGGTACTCCCCATGACTCTCTAACCGACCTCACCCCAACATATTGGGGTCCTGCACTTCCTACCATAAAGCAGCTCGAAGGGAGGTCGATCGATGCTGGCGTGGTAGCTATTATTGTAGGAAAACTCTGCCAAGGGAAGTTAGGTATCCCAACTACCACCGAAGTCTAGAACGCACGCCCGCAACATATCCTCCAAAGTCTGGATGGTCCGTTCGCTTTGACCATCCGTCTGCGGGTGGAAAGTCGTGCTGAAGTGCAGACGATTACCCAAATTGTCATGAAATTTCTTCTACAATCTGGAAGTAAACCGCACAACCCTGTCAGAAATCACAGAAACCGACACCCCATGCCGAGCTACTACCTCCCGGATATAGATGTTTGTCAACTTCTCGGCCAAAATACTCTCCTGAATCGGGATGAAGTGGGCGCTCTTTATCAATCGATCCATGATGACCCAAATCGAATCCACTCCCCGTGCGCTCCTGGGAACCTTCGTGATAAATCCATAGTAATATCCTCCCATTTCCACACAGGGATATCCAACGAATGCGTCTTTCCATGAGGTCTCTAGTGTTCGACCTTGACCTTCCTGCAGGTCAAGCACCTCTCAACGTACCAGGCTACATCTTGCTTCATGCCGGGCCACCAGTAATTAGGACGAAGATCTCTATACATCTTCATCGCCCCGGGATAAATGGAAAATCTGGATTTGTGCGCCTCCTCCATCAGGACTTGGCGCACACCGCTCGCGTACGGAACCCATACTCTACGATGGAGTGTCAAGAGCTCGCGGCTATCATAATCGAAGGAGGAAACCTGTCCCACGATACGCTCACTCTTTTGGTGTTCCTCCTTCATAGCCTCCTGTTGAGCCTCCCAAATCCGCTCCACAAGCGGAGTCACACCATCATCATCAGACATATATCTATGATCGGGGCCGTGAATGCCTTGCGGCTCAGTGCATCGGCCACAACATTGGCCTTCCCCGAGTTGTAGAGGATCTCGCAATCGTAATCCTTCCCCACATCCAACCACCGTCGCTATCTTATGTTCAGATTTGGCTGGTCCATAAAGTACCTCAAACTCTTATGATCTGTGCAAACGGTACAACGGACCCCATAGAGGTAGTGTCGCCAAATCTTGAGGGTAAAAACTATTGGGTTCTAGTATACTATAGCATCTTATGGCGCACATACAACCCTAAATGCTTTGAATCTATGTTTTCTCTAAATATACATACAATATTGTTTCCAAAGCATTAAGCCTACAACTAGCATACAACTGACATAAACAACATAAAATACTAGTTAGGAGTTTACCTCTTTATGTAGCTTATAGAACTTGTTGTATTTGGCCTTTAAGAACTTAGCACCCCAAGTGTGATTCCTCAAACGGTTCACAACACACCTAGGACAAAGGATAACTTGAGAGAGATGTTACTAGCTCCAAAATCACCTCTAATGAACTCCAAGAACTCTAGTTGCCGATTTTGGGTGCTAAGGGAGTCCTTTTATAGTGTGGCAAATTCTAGGGTTACATCCATGTAAACCCTAATGCCCATGACCTTTCATATTACTTAGGCTCCATGGGTTAAACCTACATGGACTATCCATGGACTACCATACTGGTTTAGCCCATCCTAAATAACAATTGGCCCACACTATAAGAATCATTGATTTACAAAATCAATCCCCATATATTTAATTAGTCTCTTTTGATCACATAATTAATTCCAAATTAATTCTCGATCAATACTAATTAAATAATATGATTTCATATTAATATATTAGAACTCATAATATATTAATAAATCATAAGTAACCTCTTACTCAAGTATCCATCCTATCAAATTGTCATGGTGATATACAACCCGAAATGGACCATGCTACTCTCTGGTCAAGTACATACCAATTATAGTTATGGGCTTAGACACCTAATCTAACAGTCTCCCACTTGGATAAGTCTAATAACTAGTATTGCAAGTATGACTCCAAAATCCCGACTAGCAATCGTAGCTCTTAAAAGCTGTTGTCGAACTCTGACCTAGTCAATGACACGTCCATCAGATAATGGATCATATATTCCTCCATTCTAGATATCATATGAACATGAGACATGGATTATAATCATTCTCTCTGTCCATCTATTGTTTCCCGATTTCCAATTTATGACGACCGACTAATTAAACAAATCAAATCAGTCCAGGCTTGGCCAAGCGCTTAGGGTTTCATCACTAACTCATCGAGGGGCCCACATATATCGCTTTTATCCCTCTAAGGGTAAAAGGAATGGATAAACTTCGACTCAAATGCTTGCTTGTACTTACTCATCAAATCACACACAATAATATGTTTTATAACACCAAGTTACTGGTGTGTTTACATATGTCAATGTGCAACCGACTTGTAAACTACAACTCACATGTCTTGGTTTCAAGAATATAAGATATTATCGTCTCACAATCAGTCGTGATAAAATCCATGAAGTGATTCAGATGAGTGTGGGTTTAATCAAATACTCGAATCTTATTCCAGGAGTACTCATGAACACTGCAACAAACTTGTGCTATGTCTAAAACACCTACACAATCTACAGTCATATTCATGACAGTCTTGTCTCAATACCTACTTCCAGAGTATGATCGACTGTGGATAGTTTGAATAACCTAGTTATTCGGGAAGTCAAAACATGCAAAGTGAAACACAAGAATAATTGAATCTAATATGGTCTCATAACTTATGAATATAAAAAAAACATCTTTTATTTAATCACCATATTGATTACACATTATTCATTGTATAATGTTTTGAGTAATCAACTTAATACTTGAATTAAACAATAGTTATCCCATGCTCCAAGCATGCACACTATGTTTACCTATGGTCCTTTCTTTGTGAAATAGATCAATTGAAAGCATTTCAATGACACTCATTTCATAATTCCAAATCCTTACCGTAAATGTAAGAATACCAAATTCTTTCCATTTACTGTAATCTATTAGATTCTAAACTTATATGCAATGATCCTCTTGTAATGACTATGCACAAAAGTCACAGAGACTTGGCAACAGACATTACAAAGTATTCCAATGGAGATCAATTCCATGGAAACGAAGTCTCACATTCAAAGTACAATCCTTTGAACATCCTTCTTGCATTAAGTTTTCTAATCTTACACAGATTTAAAGAATAACTTCCACTTATGGAAACATTTCCATATTCCCATTTTCACTATCACTTCTGAACAAGAGTTACCTCTTCTCAGAGTATATCAATATGGTCCTTACAAAATTCAGAATATACTTCCAACTGTCCATAAGCAACCAATCTTTGGTAAACCTCAGATTGTCCTCGACAATTGCTTAACCATATTAGTCATATCTCGTTCTAGTCCCTTTTCCCTCTTAATGCCCTACGCATTTGGAAAATTAGAACATATTAATGTTATAGCATATGTAATCGATCCTATATTCGTAAAGATATGATACTTTACCAGTCTCTTGCTATAACATTTCCATATATAGAATTTTCTTATGCTGAATCATTTCAACATAACATTCACATATGTCCATGAATAATTCGATTAAAAATCTCAATCTAAGCTTTTAGATTTGAAATGAAGTATGAATTAATCTCCCTTAATTATAGCAAAACAAATTTTCAAACCCTACAACTTTGCGAATTGAAACTTTTGTTTTCTATAACTAACATTGCTAACTCGCAACACTTAACGTAATAATTGTGCTCCCACTAGCATAATAATTACATTCTTATTAGCATACCACTTATGCTCCCACTAGCTTTGACATATACTAAAAAATCAGTTGGACTTCTAGAAATCAATACTTATTGATTTTCTTACCAAAGTTCAGATTTCTGATACGAGATGCTTCGATAAGACTTTATCTAGGCTTCTCAAACTCATACACAATTCCTTAAATAGCTCACATGTGTGTCTAAACAATTTTAGAACTTACACCCATAATGTCACAACTGGCATTTTTGCCAGGAAATTCTGTGATCATGTAAACGTCATCTATGATAATACTTGTAACTCTAACTTGATATCATACACAATGTTCATTCTATGACCACAAACTTAGTCAAGATTTACAATTGAAATTCAAAACTCTATGCAAAACATTTCAGAAAGTCAATTGGGGAGTTGAAAACCCTAGAGATCCAGGTTCAAGTTTATTATAGACTAGGATTTTCTTATTGGTCCTAATGAACCAATAAGCATTCAATTCAACTATATTGGGCTTAGAAACCCTATTTGGATTCTAATTGGACCCAATTCATAAATCTATAACATTTTGGACCATTTGGCCCTAGAATGACTCATTCTAACCCTAATGGGCCTTATTGGGCCATAAATGAATTAATTAGCCCTAATGGGCCATAAACTCATTCCTTTCTACCATATTGGGCCGTGAACCCTCCTAAGGGCCCAATGGGCCGAAAAATTATTTTTGGGCTTCATAAATTCGAACAAGTCAAGAGAAGGCCCAAATTTCTTCATCCTCTTTCCTCCTAGCCCATTCTCGGCCCATATACTATTTAAACAAAATAAAATAAAATACGAGGATTAACTAGCATTAGACACATCATTATTACATGATGGACTTCCATGCAATTTAACCACTAAATAATCCATACATCTCATGCATCTAGGTATCCATCACATCCTCACCCCTCTCTTCATCTACTTACGGCCGAGAGCAAGAAACACACACACACATCTTCAAAATTTTCTTCAAACTCTCTCAAGCACTCAAGAACATCCCCTCCCTTCCATAAAAAATTTCGAGATTTCCAATTGCTTCAAGAGGATCCTTCACAAAAAAATCATCAATCCTTGGTAAGTCACTACACCTCTAAATTATACAACTTCATTCTTATGTTAGATCACTCCTCCTAAAAATTTTCTTGTGATCACACTCTTAGAAACCTCATAAACTCGAGATCTACTCAAGGAAGCTTGTTAGGATCAAAAACTCACTCCATTCTTCTTCAAAACCGAGATCATCAACCCATTGTGAGTTCATACCCCCTTGTTTTCGGTTTTTACTTGTTTTTAGGGGAGAATACAAGTGTTCATGTGTAGATCTATGTATTATTGCATGATGTGTGTGATTTTCTTTGTTTATGTGGAAACAATTGGGATCTAGTGAGACGTGTCGGTTGACATTACTGAGTGTATGGCCGTAGCCTGTCGTTATAATCAGAGTCTCCTGGAGGGAGATCGAGAGTTTGTTTATAGATCTATACGGGGGTGACTCCCCTACACCTGAGCTGTTCGCTACAGTTAGACTAGGCCAGTCTAGGGTGACAAAACCTTGATCGAAAATCCGGCGTTTGAAAAAATGCCAAGACAGGCAAATCAGTCACTATCATGCATGGTTATAACGACTCATATAGAGATCCATTCCCATCATGACATTACAGAAATTAGAAACTTATAAGTCATATTGATACAAAACAAATCATACGACAGTGCAAAGACTGTAACATTTTTATAAATAAGAAAATATCAGATTTTCTGGGGAAATACTATTATTCAAGTACCACTTACTTACAATAGAAAGAATACAAAGAAATTTGAACTGCATTCCTACATGTTACTACTATGAAATTCACACATGCATTTATACTCGATTTTCACATCGTTTTTTTCAGACTTTTTACAGAAAATATCGGATTTTATGGGTTTTCAAACAATACAAAGACTTTCATTCAAACATGCTTATGAACTCACCAACATTATATACGTTGACCGTTTTCAAAATAACTTGTATTCTCAGGTAACCGGTAAGCAGAAGGACTTTCAAGTGTGTATGGATTTATTTTGTGTAATGTCACTCATCGTATTATTAATATTTTGAAATTATGTAACCTACGACAATGTACTTGATGTGAACAATACCAATTGTAATATGTAATGTTTGGTGATGAATGTGTTATGTTTCATGTATATTCATTGTGATGATATTTCAATTGATAGTCACACGATCCCTCGGACGTTTCTGCCGTCTGGTTCTGGGGTGTGACAGGTTGGTATCAGAGCATTGTTTATAGTGAACCGGCATATCTAACCATACATGATATGCAACTATAAATACAATGGGACTAAAACACTCTGAATAAAGTGCATACATTAAAACAATAACATTAAAAGTCTCTAGAGGAAATGGAACGCTGTGATTAAACCCGGGCAGTTATGTAGTTATATTGGGGGTAAATATAGCCTGATCAACTATATTTATTCAAAATATGACCAACATGTGTTTGGGGGTAATTTTGGCGGGAAATTGACCTAGAAACTTACCTCATATCCAAAAATTCTCAGGAATTCAAACATAAATAATGAAAATACTATAGGAGTATTTTTGAAATTTTATATACATCCCCTTTTACACACTTCTCACTCCCAGCTTCTCGCGCAGCCACCATGGATGGAGCGCATCAGGGCATTATTTTCCACCAGAACCTAGTGGCTCACAGAGAGATTGAAGAAGACCCCGTGGTAGGACCCGAGGCAGCCTCTGACCTTGAGGGTGAGGAGTATACAGATATGGACTACGAGTTTGACGAGACTGATGACGACGAAGAGGACGATAAGAACACTGATGAAGTTCTCGTCAACCCTCCTACCACATAAGTGCATCATGACCACCCTATACCGCCAAGGGACTCCATTCGTGGAACCCGCTCTTCGGAAGAAGAAATTGCCGCACTTTGACAGCAGCTTCTGGCAATGGAGGCGCGAGCCGTGCAAGCGGAACAGGAAAGGGATGAGGTCATTAGAGAAATGACCGAGATGGCTACTTTAGTAGCGCAACATTTTGGAATATGATATCGCTATTACTGTTAGACGCATCACATCATGACTAGGATTCGCTCCCTCACTTACTAGTATCGTTATGCTTCCTTTTATATGTATGCTACTTTATGTACTATCGACCTTATGTTTAAGTGATTACACTACTCATAGGGTCGTCATGCTGTCGGATTATATGTTTTCCTATGTACTGTACACCTTCTGGCACATTTTCATGTATTAAAAACAATTAGTATTAATGGAAATGCTTTACGTTTTTATCGTGATGTTGTTATCTGCTATGTGTTTTATTTCCTTGTTTTATGTTAATACATGGAATCACCTAAATGCACACTCGATACGCCGAGTCTATGGAATTCTAAACTCGGGATACGATATGTACTCAACATCTTTCCATTCTTTGACAGAAAGATACCTCAAAGACCCAACCGTGGAAACAACGCAACACCGACCCCGCCGGAAATAAACTCAGTTGCATTCCAAGCAGCAGTGTCCGCTGAGGTCACTGCAGCACTTGCACAGATTCGCAATGGAAACAACAGAGAAGGCAACGGACAGGGAACCGGAAGCACAAATAAAGGAGCAAACCACAGAGCCACACGAACATGAACCTACAAGGACTTCACCAACGCCAAACCTCGAACCTTCAATGGGACGGGAGGCGTAATAGCCATGAAGCGATGGATTGAGAAGGTGGAATCAGTTTTTGAAATTTGCGGGTGTCCGGATGGGTGCAAGGTCAAGTTTACGGCCTGCACATTCACTGACCAAGCTCTCTCCTGGTGGAATGGCCATGTAGAGGAGATGACACTCCCGGTGGCGAACGCGATGCCATGGGAAGAGCTTAAAGAAATGATGCCGGTTGAATACTGTCCAAGAGGCGAAATTCAGAAGATGGAACAAGAGTTGTGGAACCTCACAATTCAAAACTCCGATATTGATGCGTACATATCCAAGTTTAGTGAGCTATCTCTCTTGTGTCCCGGAATGATCACCTCAGAAGGGAAGAATATTGAGAGGTTTATCTGGGGATTGACTGCACCTATCCAATGGAATGTTATTGCGGCAAACCCTGAGACATTTGATAGTGCCAAGAGGCTGGCTAAGAAATTGTATGATCATGGCCACAAAAGGGTGTCAAAACAGGAGAAGCGGAGGTTAAGAAATAAGGTGAGAGCAAGAAAGGGAAAAACAACAAGCGAAAGGGAAAATAGAACTCCGAATCATCAAAGAAACAACAAACTGTGACTGTCCATGCTGTAACTCAAGCTACCACCACACCACATGCTCCAACCTCATCCATGCCAAATGCTCCAAAGCAGTACTCAGGAAATCTCCCCAAATGTAACAAATGCAACTTCCATCATTAGGGGGAATGCAGAGAGATGATTTGCACAAGGTGCAACCGGAAAGGCCATAAAATAAAGTACTATAGGACTCAGCTTCAACAAAACTAGATGCCAAACAACAATAACAACAGTAACAACCACAACAACAACAAAAACAACAATAACAACAACACCAATGATGGGGCCAATCATACCTGTTACGGATGTGGGAGAACCGGGCGTTTCAGGCGTAATTGCCCCAATGTTAACAATCAAGGAGCTGGAGGATCGGGAAGAGTGTTGACCTTGGGACAAGGTGAAGCAGTCCAGGACCCTACCGTTGTCACCGGTACGTTCCTACTTAACAACACATATACATGCATCTTATTCGACGGTGGAGCAGAGCGAAGTTTCGTTAGTAACAAGTTGAAACATTTACTAAAACAACGACCCCAGAAGCTCAATGAAACCTTCACGGTGGAAATGGCTAATGGGAAGAATGAATTAACTAAAGATATCTATATAGGATGCACGTTAACACTAAACAACCGCTCTTTCCAAATAGATTTGATGCCTGTAAATGTTAGGATTTTTGAAGTGATAATTGGCATGGATTGGTTAAGCTCCCATCATGCTGAAATTATGTGTCATGAGAAGGTCGTTCGCCTTCATCCTCCCAATCACGAAAGCCTAATAATCTACGGAGATAAACCCGACACAAATCTTCGCCTTATCTCGTGTATCAAGGCACAAAAGTGCCTACACAAGGAGAACTACGCATTCCTCGCTCACGTAGTAGATAAAACCAAGAGATAAACATTCATAACATCCTAGTGGCTTCCGACTTTCCCGATGTATTTCCTAAAGATCTTCCAGGAATACCTCCAGAAAGGCAAGTCGAATTCCGAATCGACCTCGTGCCTGGAGCCACTCCGATCGCCAAATCACCCTATAGGTTGGCTCCCACTGAAATGCAAGAATTATCAAGCCAACTTAGTGAACTCCTGGATAAAGGATTCATAAGACCAAGCTTCTCTCCATGGGGAGCCTCAGTTCTTTTCGTTAAAAAGAAAGACGGATCCTTCAGGATGTGCATTGACTATAGGGAACTAAATATGCTCACCATCAAAAACCGGTATCCCCTTCCACGAATCGATGACCTATTTGACCAGCTTCAAGGGGCTAGTTACTTTTCGAAGATAGATCTGAGATCCGGTTATCATCAACTCAAAGTCCGAGATGAGGACGTTCCTAAGACTGCCTTCCGAACTTGCTACGGTCATTACGAATTTGTCGTGATTCCCTTCGGTCTAACAAATGCCCACACTGCATTTATGGACCTCATGAATCGAGTCTGCCTCCCATTCCTTGACAATTTCGTGATCGTTTTCATCGATGATATTCTCGTATACTCTCGAAGCGAAGAAGAGCATAGCCAACTTCTTCGACAGATCTTAGAGACCCTGCGGGCTGAAAAGTTGTATGCGAAACTCTCCAAATGTGAGTTTTGGATCCACAGTGTAAATTTCTTGGGTCACGTTGTCAGCAAGGAAGGAATTCATGTAGATCCTTCCAAGGTCAAAGCCATTAAAGGCTGGGCAAATCCGACAACACCAACGGAAATTCGCCAATTCTTGGGTCTTGCATGCTACTACCGAAGGTTCATTCAGATCTTTTCCAAGATAGCCAAACCCCTCACCACATTGACACAAAAAGGCATACCTTTCAACTGGACTGAGAAGCAAGAGATTGCCTTCCAAACCTTGAAGCAAGCCCTCTGTAGTGCACCAGTGCTATCCTTACCGGAGGGAACCGAAGACTTCGTAGTCTACTGTGATGCTTCGAATCAAGGTTTAGGTTGTGTCCTTATGCAACGCGGGAAGGTAATTACGTACGCGTCCAGGCAAATAAAAACTCATGAAGTGAATTACACCACCCATGATCTCGAGCTAGGAATGGTGGTCTTCGCCGTGAAGATTTGGAGGCACTACCTTTATGGTACCAAGTGCACCATTTTCACCGATCATAAAAGCCTCCAACACATTTTAAATCAAAAGGAACTAAACATGAGGCAGCGGAGATGGGTTGAGCTGCTAAATGATTATGAGTGTGAGATCAAGTACCATCTAGGCAAGGCTAACGTGGTAGCCGATGCCCTGAGCCGAAAGGAGTATTCAATTCGTCGCGTGAAAACTCTATCAATCACCATCCAATCTCATCTAACCTCACAGATCAAGGAAGCCCAATTGGACGCATTGAAACCGGAAAATGTCGCTAGTGAATCATTGCGTGGAATGGATAAGGGATTTGAAGTTAAAGAGGACGGAACTCACTACTTCATGAACATAATCTGGGTTTCTAAGATTGGGGGATTCAGAGAAGTAGTCATGCATGAAGCCCACAAGACGCGATACTCTATTCATCTGGGGTCAGATAAGATGTATCTGGATATCAAACAACATTATTGGTGGCCAAATATGAAGGCAGAGATAGCCACTTACGTGGGCAAGTGTCTTACTTACGCCAAGGTGAAAGTGGAATACCAAAAGCCCTCAGGATTATTGCAACAGCCAGCGATACCCGAGTGGAAATGGGAAAGTATAACTATGGACTTCGTGACCAAATTACCAAAGACAGCAGATGGATTGGATGCTACTTGGGTAATCGTCGATAGGTTAACAAAATCTGCTCATTTCCTACCAATAAAAGAATCCTACAAAATGGAAATGATGACCCGAATTTACATCAAAGAGATCGTGAGACTCCATGGAGTGCCAATGTCTATTATCTCGGATCGAGATAGTAGGTTCACTTCAAGATTCTGGCAATCTCTTCAGAAGGCAATGGGAACATAGCTAGATATGAGCACTGCCTATCACCCACAGACGGATGGTCAGAGCGAGCGTACCATCCAGACGCTTGAGGACATGCTCCGAGCTTGCGTGATTGACTTCGGAAAGTCATGGGATGCCCACTTGCCTCTGATCGAATTCTCATATAACAACAGTTATCACACAAGCATCAAGGTTGCTCCTTTTGAGGCGTTATATGGTCGCAAATGCAGATCACCTGTTTGCTGGGATGAGGCGGGTGACACCCAACTAGCAAAAGGGCAATCACCAAACAGTACTTTAACAGGGCCAGAGATTATTCGTGAGATGACAGAGAAAATAATCCAAATCAAAGCTCGACTTCAAGCCTCACGAGACCGACAGAAGAGCTATGCCGACAAGCGGCGAAAGCCATTAGAATTTCAAGTTGGGGATCGAGTGCTATTGAAGGTCTCTCCCTGGAAAGGAATGATCCGCTTTGGGAAACGGGGAAAACTGAACCTACGATACGTTGGACCGTTCGAGATTCTTGCCTGGATTGGTCCAGTGGCTTACAAGCTGCAACTACCTACCGAGCTCAGCAACGTACACCCCGTGTTCCACGTCTCGAATCTGAAGAAGTGCCTATCAGATGAAACTCGTGTCATTCCTCTAGAAGAGATCGAGATCAACGAGAATCTCCTGTTCGTCGAAAAACAAGTCGAGATATTGGATAGGGAAGTGAAGCGTACGAAGCAAAGCTGCATTCCGATTGTGAAGGTTCGATGGAACGCCAAACATGGACCAGAATTCACATGGGAACGTGAAGACCAAATGAAGCAGAAATACCCTCACTTATCCCCTCCTTCATAATCCTAGTTTTCGAAAGAATTTCAGGACGAAATTCGCTCTAACGGGGGGATGATGTCACAACTGGCATTTTTGCCAGCAAATTCTGTGATCATGTAAACGTCATCTATGATAATACTTGTAACTCTAACTTGATATCATACACTATGTTCATTCTATGACCACAAACTTAGTCAAGATTTACAATTGAAGTTCAAAACTCTATGCAAAACATTTCAGAAAGTCAATTGTGGAGTTGAAAACCGTAGAGATCCAGGTTCAAGTTCATTATGGACTAGGATTTCCTTATTGGGCCTAATGAACCAATAAGCATTCAATTCAACTATATTGGGCTTAGAAACCCTATTTGGATTCTAATTGGACCCAATTCATAAATCTATAACATTTTGGACCATTTGGGCCTAGAATGATTTATTCTAACCCTAATGGGCCTTATTGGGCCATAAATGAATTAATTAGCCCTAATGGGCCATAAACTCATTCCTTTGTACCATATTGGTCCGTGAACCCTCCGAAGGGCCCAATGGGCCAAAAAATTATTTTTGGGCTTCATAAACTCGAACAAGTCAAGATAAGGCCCAAATTTCTTCATCCTCTTTCCTCTTAGCCCATTCTCGGCCCATATAGTATTTAAACAAAAAGAAAAAGAGGATTAACTAGCATTAGACATATCATTATTACATGATGGACTTCCATGAAATTTAACCACTAAACAATCCATACATATCATGCATCTAGGTATCCATCACATCCTCACCCCTCTCTCCCCTCTCTTCATCTACTCACGGCTGAGAGCAAGAAACACACACACACATCTTCAAAATTTCCTTCAAACTCTCTCAAGCACTCAAGAACATCCCCTCCCTTCCATCAAAAATTTTGAGATTTCTAAGTGCTTCAAGAGGATCCTTCACAAAAAAAAATCATCAATCCTTGGTAATTCACTACACCTCTAAATTATACAACTTCATTCTTATGTTAGATCACTCATCCTAAACATTTGCTTGTGATCACACTCTTAGAAACCTCATAAACTCGAGATCTACTCAAGGAAGCTTGCTAGGATCAAAATGTAACATCCGGATTTTTAGGTGCATTAATGTGTGTTTAACATTGAGATTCATGAAGTGACTCAGCGAGTTGTGAGTCCAACTCGTCGAGTAGAGTCGGGTTGTCTGCGTGACTTTAATGAATGGACTCGACGAGTCAGTGAGTCGACTCGCCGAGTAGGAGCTGGGCAAAGAAACTCTAATTTACCAGGGTTGGGGCCTATATAAGGGGACTTATGCCCCCATTTGTGCCTCACCAGTTACCCTACACCCCTGAGAGCAAACCCTAATTGCCAATAGAGCTAGAGAGTGAGTGAAGAGCTAATTTGAGTGGTTTTGTGCATCCTTTGAAGGATATTTTGAGAGCTTGGTGTGTTTGATCAAGGAGGGGCTGTAGATCCAGAGTTCTTCAGTGGTGAGCTTCAGTGCAAAGGTAAAAACCTCCTATCTTGACCTTTCCTTTGTGAGATCTTAGTTTAGGGAGATTTTGAGGGTTTTCTCTAATCCATTCTTGGCAATGAGTTGTTTGAGCATATCATGAGGTTGAAACCTCAGATCTGGACTGTAGAAGGACTTGAGAGACCAAAGATCCAAGCTTTATTGAGCTAGAGTCTAACTTTTGTGCATCTAGCCCTTGTGGGAGCATGTATTGGCATTATGAGTCTTATATGCCATGTTTAAACGTAAAGCTTGCAGCTTTACGTGACAATCGACCCTTAGGATGGTAGATCTAGTGTTTGGAGTGATGGATCTGCCTTAAATCGTCTGAATGAGGAATCTGATCGAAGGGACTCGCCGAGTCCATGACCGGACTCGACGAGTCGGTTAGGGTTTGTCTCGATGAGCTGGACCATGCAATAACTCGGCGATTTAGGGGTTAACTCGACGAGCTAGACCTTCACGAGACTTATGAGGAACGAGTAGACTCGACGAGTCGCATTAGTGCACTCGGCGAGTCGGGTCAAACATGGACTGTTGACTCGAGTTTGAGTTCTGTTGACCTTAGGATTTGGTCAACATGAGTAATGGAGACCATGGAGGGGTAAAATGGTATTTTACCCAATTCAAGAGTTAGAGAGAGAAGAATAACATTTGGTTATTGAGAATCGAGAATCGAGTATTAATTAGAGATATTTATCCTATGTGTTAGGCAGTGGCTAGTTCGAGATTCGAGTTCGAGGATGATTGCTTGCTACTTGCAAGGTGAGTCTTCTCACTATACTTTACCAAGAGTGGTACTTATGTGTGACCTGAGGGTCTTATGAGCTTACATTGAGTATTATGTTATCTTGCCTTATGTTTTATGTTGTGCATTATGTCTTTGTGATTTATGCTATGCGGAGCTTTACAGACCGGACCAGAGGGTCCAACGAACCGTGGGACTAGAGGGTCCCACTGAGACGCATTGACCGGAGGGTCTTACAGTGATATAGCCTCGAGTGGCTAATGAGCTGTGTGTGTAGTATTTTGGGAAACTCACTAAGTTTCGTGCTTACCGTGTTATGTGATATGTGTTTCAGGTTTTCTCAGAATCGCGGGAAGGCACCGGCTTGATTGTACACACCAGAGAAAGAGTTATGTTTTGAGGATGCTATTTATTAATCAAAAAATTATGAAGTTGTGTTTTGTAAATTAAACCAATGAGGTTTTTATCAAATGTGTTATGAGAAACATGTGATTTTAAAACGAAAAATTTGTTTGAAAATTTACGGTGTTACAAGTTGGTATCAGAGCCTTGGTTTGAGGGATTCGGATGCACCTTCAGGTAAGTCTGGACTCAAACTAAGGATTTGAGAAAAGTTTTCAAAAAGAAAAGATTTTTCTATAACGAGTAAGAGTTTCTAAGAGAAAACGAGAAGGAGCAGTGTGTACAATCAGCCAGAGCGCGAACGGTGATTTCCCAAAGTACCATTACTTATTTGTGTTATAAGTTATGATTGAGATATTGGTAATGCATGCTAGAATGTAGGCTAGGTATTTCATATTTTAGGGCTAGAGATGCCTGATTTGTGATGCCTTAGCCTAGGAATTGTTGCTATATGTGATGTGCTTTGAGTATGTGAGGAGTAAGAGTATCCAGCAGGAATCTTTTAGAGAACTTTGAGTAGAGGAGTAATCTCAGAGAGATACCTAGATGAGCAGTTGAGGAGTCTATTGAGGGAGTAGTGAGATACCCGTGAGAGGTAGGGTTGCTTGAGTTCAGTGATACCTTTTGAGTGTGAGTAGAGCAAGTGGAGTTGTAGCCTAGAGTGGTTTTGTGTGTTGGTGGACATTATTCGATGCCCGAATGATGCTTTCTTTGTGCTTTGTGGAACTCTTGATGATGGGAGTCAGCTACCGAATGAATATGACGATATTCAGGAGATAGATGGCTGGCATCATGAGGAGTTCTTCAGCAGCTGATGGCGGAGAAGTGTGAGAACCTAGGAAGAGCCTGGGAAGTGACTTTAGTCAGAAGAGTACGTTGATAGAGGAGAGTATTCGTTTTATAGCGACCATACATATCGGGATTAATGATCGAGGGGGTCGAGCAGCTACTTAGGAAACCTGGGAAGATCCGTGTGATGGGTTTTGAGCATTCTAACACTTCCTAAGTGTACATGCAACCCTAATAACCTTGGATCTATGTTTGTCTAATTATCATGCAAAGTTGAATTCCAAGGTTATATTCCTATCTAGCATACATGGGGAACAAATTTTAACTTGCATGAAAGATAGAATAACTTACCTTGTTGTTGCTTATGATCCTTGAAACCCTGTGAGCCTAGCACCCCAAGTGTGATGCCTCAAATGCTTCACACAACACCAAATGCTTTTGGAATGACTTTAGAGAGAATACACACTTCTAAAATCGGCCTAGCCCTCTTGTTTCTTATGTGTGTCCGATTTTGGTGGAGAAGGGGTTTCTTATATAGTGTTAACACATCTAGGGTTACACCATGTAAACCCTAATGTGTCATGACTCTTCATTTCCCTGACCCATGGGTTTGTAACTCCCATGGAGCATCCATGGAGCATCCTATGGGTGGAACCCAACTTGATAATCCATGGAGCCTCTTAGCCCACTATATAAGATATGGAAGATTTACATAATCTACCCATATATTTAATTAGTTATCTTTTGATCACTTAATTAATTCTAAATTAATTCTTGATCAAACTAATTAAATAATATTATTAATATATTAGAACTTATAATATATTAATAAACCATAAGTGTTATTTCTCTCATTTTAGTTTATCCAATTGCATGGTGCCATGCAACCCAAATGGACCATGCCGGGTCGGGTCAAGTACATACCAGAAATAGTTATGGACTTAGACACCTTATCCAACAGTCTCCCACTTGGATAAGTCTAATAACTATAACTGCAATACTTAAGGAACCGATCGGCAATCGTAGCTCTTTCAAGGTCTCTCGGAACTGAGAAGATGATGATACGCCATTTAAGATAAGTGATCATATAATCCTCTGTTCTAGATATCAGTCGGACAAATACATGGAACAATGTCTTACTTATTGTCCATCAGTTTGTTTCCCGATTTCCGATTTGTTTGACAAAGAACTTAATTGAACACATCAACTTAGTTCTGACCGGGCCCGATACATAGGTCAAAACAAAATCATCGAGGGGCCCAGTTATCAGCTTCTAATCCAAGAAGGAACAGATAAACTTCGACTCATATGTTTGTTCTACTACTCATTGAATTATACACAAGAGCACGTTTTATAACATCGAGTTACCAATGCGTTTTTGTACAATCAATGCATAACCAACTCATAAGTAACAAATCATATATCTAGGTTTGAAGACTTATATAATATTACCATCTCACGATCACCCGAGATAAATTCCATGAAGTGATTCCAGTGAGCGTGGGTTGAGTCCAATGCTCAGAACTTATGAGCACTCATGAGTGTTGTAGCCATGTCCAACAACTTAGACCTCTGCAACCAATCATGACAGTATTCATTCATACCTACTTCCGCCATATGACCGACTATGGAGGTTCGAATAATATGATATACCAAACATAATTATTCTGGAAGTCAAAACATGCAAGAGAAATATAGTAAACGATCGACAAGAGATAGCAACACTTTACTCATAAATAAAACACCTTTTATTCATCATCTAATGTCAATTACACTTTACAAATTTCAAGGTTATCTAACTACTAAATCTAATATCATCCTTCAGCCTTATGCTCCGAGCATGCTGGAGATGCTTAACCCGAGTCAGTCCTTTCATGAGGGGATCTGCTGGATTCTCATCCGATGATACCCTCTTTGCCACGAGGAGTCCTTCTTCTATTCGATGTCTGATGAAATGGTATTTTCTGTCGATGTGTCTGGATCTCCCGTGATCCCTTGGTTTCTTGGCTAAGGCAACTGCCCTTTCACTATCACATAAAATTTCCATTAGCTCTTTAATAGCTGGTACAACTCCAAGGTCTCCAATGAAGTTCTTCAGCCATATCGCCTCCTTTGCTGCCTCGCTAGCTGCTATATACTCTGATTCGCAAGTTGAATTAGCCACTGCCTCTTGCTTGGAACTCTTCCAAGAAATTGCTCCTCCATTTAAGGTAAAGACCCAGCCTGACTGAGAGCGGAAATTATCCTTATCAGTCTGAAAGCTAGCATCACTATACCCTACAACTCTCAAGTCTTCACTCCCACCAAGGGTAAGGACCCAGTCCATAGTCCTCCGTAGGTACTTGAGGATATTCTTTACCGCAGTCCAGTGTGCCTTGCCAGGGTTCCTGTGATACCTGCTAACCATGCTCAAAGCAAAGGCTACATCAGGTCGAGTACACGTCATAGCATACATGATCGATCCTACAACCGAAGCATAAGGTATTCGACTCATTTCTGCTATCTCAGCCTTAGTACTAGGGCTTTGTGTCTTACTCAATATGACGTTACTCTGGATGGGTAACTCTCCTTTCTTGGAGTCCTGCATGCCGAATCTCTTCAGCACCTTATCCAAGTAGGTACTCTGACTAAGTCCAATTAGTCTTTTACTCCGGTCTCTCAAGATCCTTATCCCTAGAATATAGGCAGCTTCTCCTAGGTCCTTCATAGAGAAACACTTCCCAAGCCAGGACTTAACTTCCTGCAGAGTTGGGATGTCATTTCCTATGAGTAGTATGTCATCCACATACAATACCAAAAAGCTAACTATACTCCCACTAGCCTTGACATATACACAAGATTCATCTTCACTCCTAGAAAAGCCAAATTCCTTGACTTTCTCATCAAAGCAAAGATTCCATCTGCGAGGTGCTTGCTTTAACCCATAAATGGATTTCTCAAGCTTACACACTCTATTAGGGTACTCTGTGTTGACAAAACCCTCTGGCTGACTCATGCAAACATCCTCAGCCAACTTTCCATTAAGGAAAGCGGTTTTGACATCCATTTGCCATATTTCATAGTCATGAAATGCGGCTATGGCTAACAGAACCCTAATAGACTTAATCTTGGCCACTAGAGAAAAGGTCTCATCATAATCAACTCCCGGAGTTTGTGAGAAACCCTTTGCAACCAGTCGTGCCTTATAAGTGTGTACATTACCATCCATGTTGGTCTTCTTCTTGAAGATCCATTTGCACCCTACAGTCTTACGACCTGGTACATTCTCAACCAAGTTCCAAACTTGATTGTCATACATGGACTGTATCTCGCTTTCCATTGCCTCTTTCGACTTGGCTGACTCAGGGCCTGCCATGGCTTCCGCGTAACTGTTAGGTTCATCCAGACCTATCAGTGTCTCATCACTGATAAGTGTATCACCTTCCGCAATAATATGGAATCCATAGTAATGCTCAGGTGCATTCCTAACCCTTGTGGAATGCCTCAGTGGGACAGACTTGTCAATTGGCTCAACAGAAGTTTCCTCCTCAAGTTGAGTGCTAGGGTTTGAAGTTCCTTCACCACTTGACTCTTGAATTTCTTCAAGGTCAACTTGCCTCCCACTGTCTCCTTGGCTTATGAACTCTCTCTCTCTCTCGAAAGAAAGCCCTCCTAGCTACAAAGACCACATTCTCACTAGGTCTCTAGAAGAGGTAACCAAAGGATTTCTGTGGGTAGCCAATGAAAATACACCTCTCACTTCGAGGTTCGAGCTTATCATGAGTCTCGCGTCTCACGAAAGCCTCGCAACGCCAAATCTTAATGTGGTCTAGTTTGGGTACTTTACCAGTCCACATCTCATGAGGAGTTTTGGCAACTTTCTTTGTGGGAAATAGATTAAGGATATGGGTGGCAGTCTCTAAGGCATACCCCCAAAATGAGATTGGTAGCGAAGCTCGAATCATCATGGTACGAACCATATCCAACAAGGTTCGATTACGCCTCTCAGCTACACCATTCAACTGCGGTGTCCTGGGAGCTGTCAATTGTAAGACAATCCCACATTCCCTAAGATAGTCGAGGAACTCTGAACTAAGATACTCACCACCTCGATCGGATCGAAGCATCTTAATGTTCCTGCCCAATTGATTCCCGACTTCCTGTTTAAACTCTTTAAACCTCTCAAAAGTCTCTGACTTATGCTTGATTAAGTAGACATATCCATATCTACTGTAATCATCAGTAAAAGTCAAATAATAATGATTAGCATCCCTTGTGGCATGTTTGAAGGGCCCACACACATCCGTGTGTATAAGATCCAACAAACCTTCACCCCTATCACAAGAACCTGTGAAGGGTGACTTTGTCATTTTTCCAAGTAAGCATGATTCGCAACTATCATCTGACTTTAGGTCAAATGACTCCAAGACTCCATCCTTTTGGAGTTGGCCTATGCGTTTCTTGCTTATATGTCCAAGACGACAATGCCATAATGATGCTTTATCCAAGTTATTATCATTAACAGAATCAATACACAATACATTATTTCCTAAGTTATCAACCACGTATACAGTTTCGTACACACCATCACAAGGTAATGCTTTAAAATAAAGAACATTATTAAAGAAAGCATTACTCGAACCAACTTCATTATCAAATGGAAAGGTGAAACCTTGTTTATACAATGCATGAAAGGAAATAATATTTCTTGCCATTTCTGGCGAATAACAACATTTATTCAAATCTAAACTAAACCCACTACTTAGTGATAAAGTATAAACTCCAATCTTGGTGATAGGTAAAGCTTTCCTATTCCCCATGATTAAGTTTATTCTTCCATGCTCCACATTCTCACTTCTTCTTAGTCCCTGCAAATCAGAACAGATATGAATACCACAACCGGTATCAAGGACCCAAGAGTTAGAATGGGGTGAGTTATTAGATAAGATAGTGAAAATACCTGCATGGTTGGGTTTAACTTTCCCATCCTTCACATCTTGCTGGTACTTTGGGCAGTTCTGCTTCCAATGTGACTTTTCATGGCAATAGAAGCATTCAGCCTCTTTAGGGTCAGAAGAAGGAGTGAAAAAACCTTTCTTGGTTCCACTTGAAGAAGAGCCATCAAGGGTCCTAGCCTTGGTACCCTTCGAAGAGCTCTTCCTCTTCTTCCCTCTACCTTTCCTGATTTCCAAAACCGGGGCGGAGTTTGGAGTAGGAGTGTTAACAACCGACTTACCCTTAAGACCTGTTTCTGCGGTCTTGAGGAGTCCCTGAAGTTTGCTGAGTGTGACCTCTTCCTTATTCATGTGATATGTCATGCGGAATTGATCATAACTGGTAAGGAGTGCAAAATGAAATCTATTGCAAGCTCCTCAGGGAAGTTCACATTAAGCTTCAGCAACCGATCCACATACCTTTGCATTTTCTGCATGTGGCTCGTGACGGATTCCCCGTCCTTCATCATGGTTGTTATGATAGAGCATATGATTTCATACCTCTCTTGTCGTGCACTTTGATGGTATCTTTCCATCAGATCTTGGTGCATTTCAAAAGGGTAGAAGTCCTCATAGGACTTTTGGAGTTCCGCTGTCATGGTGGCCAACATGATGCATGCCACTTTTGTAGCGTCCCTTTCATGTGCCCGGAAGTCAGCGATCTCCTGGGGAGTTGCAGTGGTCTCATCAATCTCCTTAAGCTCCTTGTCAAGGACATATTCTTTGTCCTCGTAACGGGTAATCATCCTGATGTTTCTCATCCATTCATTGAAGTTGGATCCATCAAAAGTGACTTTCCCACACAAGTTCATAAGGGTAAAGGAGCCATTAGGATTAGAGCCAGAAGCAACATTGTTTGAAGACATCTGAAAGAAGAGAACAAGATTAGTTTAGATATTAAAAGAGTCCTTAATAAAACACCCAAATGTAATATTAAGGCTAGGATCCAATCACAATATATTATAACTTAGAAGAGGTATGCCGTAATCCAAGCTATAACATATTTGAAAGGTAGGTGAATGACGATTCACCAAATTCCACCATGAAAAACGAAATATAAATATTAGGTTTTTAATTGGTTCTTAGAAATTCCTATATTCTTTTGAGATTCAATGAACTTTTCAAAGGCATGTTTCAATCTCGAGTGTGCCCTCCAAGTTTTGTGACTGGGATACCGAGGATCACAAAACGAGGTGTGAAGTAACCATGCAAATCACTTGGTACCCTCAAGGTTTATCACTCATTCGATGTGCTGGTAAACCACACACGCTCCACCGATGCTATGGTAAACCTTAAGTCACCCTTTACCTACCTTGTTAAGTCCAAGTTAGTGTGCCGGTTAACCACACACGCTCCACCAACGACTTAAACAAAGTGTAAAGTGTAATTTCATGGATTAGCACCTTATTCACATTTTCCTAAAGTAACTAAGATTGGGAATTTAATAAAAGCATTTAGTTACTTTATAATATTCATTATACTTTTAATGAGAATTTATAAGTCCTTGTCTTACCCGTTCGGCTAACGACCCTCCACCGATCAAGGAAGCGGTGGGTGAGAGTGGACACCCATTAAGTTGTCATTTTATAGGCAACAACCTTATACCCCCCTTATAGACCGGCTTCGTGAATGAGGCGTACTAGCGGTAAGACGACTTGACGTTATATATATATATATATATATATATATATATATATATATATATATATATATATATATATATATATATATTAGTAACTTATAATATTATAAAGTATCAGGGTTGAATTTTAACTTTTAAAATTCTAAGGGTTGGAACTAAAGTTTTAATCAAGACTTTACATGTTCCAAAACTTGAGGGCAAGTTTTGTAAACTTCCAAAACTTTTCATTTCTTATAACTTATGAATTAATTGAGTAATAAAAATGAAGACTCTTCATTTTTATAACTCTTGTGTTCTTTTAATGACTTTAATAAAAGTGAGACTTTTGGTTTTCCATAGCTCGAGGACAAGTTATGGACTCTATTAAAACACATTATGATCATGAATTAAACTACCATGAAGGTTACAAACAATTCCTATGATCATCTAATCTTCATAAGTTCAAGAACATGAATATGAACACTTTCAAGAATAAAAAATTACACATAAAAAAAAACTTGTAATTTTAATAATTGCCATTGTAAATGGATTAGCATAAACATTACACCATCTAAAACAACCTTTAAAACATCAAAACAGTTTAGGGTAATGTTTCTAGTCCATTTCCAGCAACAAATGTGCAAACTTTCATACGAGCAGAAAACAGAAAAACGATTTTTTTTCAAGCTATTTGCACACAAAAAAAAACAACAAACGAACCATGCTCTGATACCACTGATGGGTTTTGAGCATTCTAACACTTCCTAAGTGTACATGCAACCCTAATAACCTTTGATCTATGTTTGTCTAATTATCATGCAAAGTTGAATTCCAAGGTTATATTCCTATCTAGCATACATGGGGAACAAATTTTAACTTGCATGAAAGATAGAATAACTTACCTTGTTGTTGCTTATGATCCTTGAAACCTTGTGAGCCTAGCACCCCAAGTGTGATGCCTCAAATGCTTCACACAACACCAAATGCTTTTGGAATGACTTTAGAGAGAATACACACTTCTAAAATCGGCCTAGCCCTCTTGTTTCTTATGTGTGTCCGATTTTGGTGGAGAAGGGGTTTCTTATATAGTGTTAACACATCTAGGGTTACACCATGTAAACCCTAATGTGTCATGACTCTTCATTTCCCTGACCCATGGGTTTGTAACTCCCATGGAGCATCCATGGAGCATCCCATGGGTGGAACCCAACTTGATAATCCATGGAGCCTCTTAGCCCACTATATAAGATATGGAAGATCTACATAATCTACCCATATATTTAATTAGTTATCTTTTGATCACTTAATTAATTCTAAATTAATTCTTGATCAAACTAATTAAATAATATTATTAATATATTAGAACTTATAATATATTAATAAACCATAAGTGTTATTTCTCTCATTTTAGTTTATCCAATTGCATGGTGCCATGCAACCCAAATGGACTATGCCGGGTCGGGTCAAGTACATACCAGAAATAGTCATGGACTTAGACACCTTATCCAACACCGTATTGAAAGTATGGGTAGATGTGGCAGGTAGTATGGGCCCGTACTACTGAAAGCATAGGACCCGTACTCGAAACAGGAAGAATCCCAGCGGTTCTGAGTAGCAGATTGAGAAGTGATAACATGGTTCGAGTACCATGACTCATAGCAGATTGAGAAGTGATTTGTAGCAGATTGAGGTACCAACATGGTTCGGGTACCATGATTCGTAGCAGATTGAGAGGAGATCGCATGGTTCGAGTACCATGATTCGTGGCGGCTAGTGCTTCTTGTTTTACCAATTATCCCTTTGTGATTGATTAGACTGAGAACAAATATGATAGAGTGTAGGGCCAGAGGGCCATGTCGAGCGAGTTAATGGAGCATACCTGGAGAGGGAAATCGAGTTAGTTTTGAGAGATTTTCATTGGTAAGATGCCAATTGTAGTCGCAAGACACGGGGATGAGTAGAGATGAGATTTTATGGAGAGTTGCGGCCTGAGTTGAGAAATCGGCTGATAGTTGAGATGTCACTTTCTGTGACGAGAGTTGTGTTGTTTCCGCTTCGTGGGAGAAGCAAAATAAGATATTGAGTTTCCAGTTTCAGAGTTGGAGGTAAGCCTCGTATGGTAGCATAGGGTTGCAACCTTTTCACCAGAGTATTTGGGCAGTATGGTTGCTGCGAGGTATTCCATATACCACAGGAGAGCTATTAGTGTAGACTGAGATGAGGACAAGGAGATGCCTTAGTCGAGTCAGGCATACTTTTAGCAGCAGTTTCAAGTGATCAAGAGGAGTATACTGGGGCGGTGGCCCTCGTTGTCTACATTGTGTATCGACTGTGAGAGTGAGGTCTCTTGCTTTTATGAAGGCTTCTGCGATGAGAGGTTGGTTGAGGAATCAGAGACGAGGTGCGCGATAGTACACTATTTCCAGATTGAGAGTCACGACTGTTTGGAACAGTTAGGGTATCCGGCATTGTGTCGGTTTGAGACTTCGAGATGACTAGAGGCAGTCACATCGAGGGGATTCTAAGACTTTTGTCTGAGCTACGAGATATTTGGAATTGTCTTATTTGCATCGGAAGATCATCGAGTGTTGCGTTGTACGAATCCAAGAGTCAAGTGTAATGTACCTGGTGAGACAGTCTGTAGAATAGATGGTTGGTGTGCCAAATGGTGATGGTTCGAGCCCTGAGTGGGGGACAACCGGGCATTGTATTGATAGTATCATAGTTTTGCTCAAGAGCGGTTAGAGGACTGGATATAGTGACCTGCGGTTCGAATATAGGAGACCAGGGTTATTGGTGATCAAGGCGAGGTGCAGAGCGAGATAATGCATGTTGTACGTGTTCAGGAAGAAATGAGTGTCTCCACGACAGGTGGCCGTTGGTCGAAGACCTTGTGGTGGTTAGGAATTCTTCGAGGTTGTAATGGTAGATTCGAGGTGGGTGTCTCGTAAGGATAGCTTCGGCGGTAGATAATTTCTGGTTCAATGTGTGGGTTGTTATATGCACTCTGGGAAGGGTAGACGTTGATTAGGCAGTCAACTTCAGAGTTGGTATGAGTATTCTCGCATGGGTTTTGAGCCATTGAGGATGGGGTTTCGGATGGTCGTCAACGGATTCTTGACATTGACGATTCCTCCGTCTGTCAAGTTGTGAGTTGGGGTATTTCGAGGTTGCGAGCTGTGTAAGTAGATGAGACAGTACATTGTGAGATTCTGAAAGAGTGTATTGTGGTATCCAAGTATGATGTCGTGAGAGGAAGATCAGTGTATGAGACAAGACATCGTGAGATTTCGTGATGATGTACCAGGGTATCTGAGTATGACGCCCTAACTTTTTGGATTCTTTTGAGATTTGAGTTTGCAAGTGGAGTACCGAGTGACTATTGTTCCAGTGGGAACCCATCAGTTAATTGTCGCCAGAACGAGACTGTCTAAGGGTGTACCTGTGTTGAGAAAAGTGTCTTACGTACGAGAGTTCACATCAGGAGCGGTGGTGCATAAGCTGAGTAGGTGGGTGCACCTATCTATGTTGGAGTTGTGGAGCATGAGTTAGTGAACTCAGTATAGTGATGATATGATGGTGATATTATGAGGTGATAAGAGGGCAAGTGGATCCGAGTGGGGGTGATCACTTAGGATTATCAGGGAAAACAATGGAGTGATCCCATAGCGAGTCAGTGAGTGAGAGAGTGTTGTAAGACTACGGGGAGCCGTAGAATCCATGAGTTAGTGAGAGAAAGGGTATCGTGTGACTGCGGGGAGCCGCATCATACGTGAGTCAGAGATAAGAGTATCGTGTGACTGCGGAGAGTCGTAGCATACGTGAGTCAGAGAGAGTATTGTGAGACTGCGGGGTTGGGGCCGCAGCCTTATTAATCAGGGAATGATGCAGAGCGGCTCTTAGGCATGGGTAGCCTTACCAGAAGAGTCTGTGAGAACCTGGGGGCCGAACAAAAGGCAAGACTGGGATCTCGACGGTGGTCGAAAACCATCGTGTTTTGAGTTAGAGAAGGGTTGTCGTGAATCGGACGGATCGAGGTGTAATAGATGCGTATAATCGTGGAGCATGGGTCATGAGTGGAGTGCTAGATTGGTACGAGTGGTTCCAATTATATGTCGGATTAGACTCTGGTGGGTGAATTTAGTTCTATCTGTGTGGACGATGAGCAGTCTGAGATTTCGGGTGGATCTCATTCTGAGGGAGACGTGTTTCCGTCTGTTTTAGACTTGAGTGAGCTAGTTCGTTGGGTTGGGTAGGACCAAGAGGCACACAGAACTAGTAGGTAGTAGACGACAGAGGTTGGAAGAGAGGCGACTTAAGATAGTGTTGTAGTATTCGCTTGGGGTAAGGCTAACTTCGTGACTTGTACGTCACGACGGGCCGAGATGGTCACTGTGAGAAGGAAGCTGGTAAGTCGTTTTATTGGGTGTATAGTGGGTAACCTTTGGAGGTTAAACTATTGGGTTGAGAGTAGATCTAGTGCTCAGTGTTGGAAGCGATATGTGAGAGGGAGACGAGGCTTATTCTCATAGAGGTCCGAGGACACCTCTGAGCGAGCATGACCCTTTTCTTGTATAAAGAACAGAGTATTGGGGGTACGTTTTGTTCAGATGGGTTCTGATTGCAGTTCAATGGGCGGGTGCCTGGTGTGATGTGACCCTTTCGTCCCTTGGAGTATGATCTGGATTATTTAATGTGTCTTGTATGAGTGATCGGTAGCTAATTCTTGGGCATTGACTTGTTTCTATCAGTCGCAACGAGAGAATCAGAGGGGCAGTGAGTTATCGAGGTCTGTTATTCGAGGAGCGAATAACATGGTGATATCTTGAGAGGGCGGTTTGGCAGTGAGACAGGCCACTAGAGTTTCTAGATTCTGGAGAGTCGAAAGGGGGTTTCGTAGCGGCAGAAGGGTGTGTCCTTTCCGAGATGGGAGTTCCTGTTGGACTCAGGTGTCCATGGAGGAAGTTAGCTATGTGGTATGAGATCCTTTCGGTGGTGCTTTTGGATTTTGGATTCGATCTAGCTGTTGTGGAGGAGCGATTTCGAGGGCGAAATCTAATTCAAGTGGGGGAGAATTGTAACATTCAGATTTTCAGGTGCATTAATATGTGTTTAACATTGAGATTCATGAAGTGACTCGGCGAGTTGTGAGTCCAACTCGTCGAATAGAGTCGGGTTGTCCGCGTGACTTTAATGAATGGACTCGACGAGTCAGTGAGTCGACTCGCCGAGTAGGAACTGGGCAAAGAAACCCTAATTTCCCAGGGTTAGGGCCTATATAAGGGAACTTATGCCCTCATTTGCGCCTCACCAGTTACCCTACACCCCTGAGAGCAAACCCTAATCGCCAATACAGCTAGAGAGTAAGTGAAGAGCTAATTTGAGTGGTTTTGTGCATCCTTTGAAGGAGATTTGGAGAGCTTGGTGTGTTTGATCAAGGAGGGATTGTAGATCCAGAGTTCTTCAGTGGTGAGCTTCAGTGCAAAGGTAAAAGGCTCCTATCTTGACCATTCCTTTGTGAGATCTTAGTTTAGGGGGATTTTGAGGGTTTTCTCCAATCCATTCTTGGCAATGAGTTGTTTGAGCATATCATGAGGTTGAAACCTGGATTATTAATCAAACAATTATGGAGTTGTGTTTTGTAAATTAAACCAATGAGGTTTTTATGAAATGTGTTATGAGAAACATGTGATTTTAAAACGAAAAATTTGTTTGAAAATTTACGGTGTTACACAAAAACTCACTCCATTCTTCTTCAAAACCGAGATCGTCAACCCATTGTGAGTTCATACCCCCTTGTTTTTGGTTTTTACTTGTTTTTGGGGGAGAATACAAGTGTTCATGTGTAGATCTATGTATTATTGCATGTTGTGTGTGATTTTCTTGGTTTATGTTGTGTTTGGGTGATAAAACTCGATGGATCTATGAAACTTCAACAAAAATAGGTAAGATTCATAAACTAAAACACTCTAGTCACCATACTACAAAGTTAAAAGTGTTATACATGCCTAAGTTGTGAAAAACAAAACACAAATCTTGTATAAGGATCATTTCTGGCAAATAAACAAAAGATTGGGACAAAAGTGACACCTACGGTTTTATAGGGACCAAAAGGGTCACATTAGCTTCAAAATGAGTTTTTATAACAATCATATTTTCCAAAGGGCCAAAAGTGTAAAATTTTGCATTATGGGCCTTAATGTGGGCCTCACGACTTTTTGGGCCCAAATTGCAAAACGGACAAATTTTATGGATCAAAATGTTATGAAATAAAAACTCGAGCCAAAAGTGAAAACCCACGAGATTAGGGGCTGAAAATGCCACTTATTTCAAGATTTGGACCAAAAATGTTAATTTTATAAAAATTGGGCCGGAAATGTCATTTTATTGAAATAAGGGCTGAAATTGTAATTTTCTGCAAAAATGGACTGAAAATGTCATTACATGTATTTTTGGGCCAAACCCGTCAATTACTAAACATTTGGGGCGAAAATATAAATTTTTATGAATTTATGGATTAAAATGTTATTTCTAATTTAAAATAGACGAAAATGACATTTTATGTAAAAATAAGCCTTTAAATGTTCAAATTAGTTCTTAAGGGACCTAAAGTGTAATATTAATAAATACGGGTTCAAATTATAGAATTTTGTTGTATCAAACTAAAAATATCATTATAACAAAACATTGAACTTTTTATAACGCTATGGATAAATAATTCAACTAAACGAAATATACTATAGCAAATAAACGAAATACAACAATGGTGCGATTATTGGGTCTAGTATTTGCTATACATGTTCATTGGGCCTTTGTGATCCATTTACATGTTTATTGGGCCCAATGTATTCATCACGTGTATATTGGGCCTCAGTGACCCAATTACATGCTTAATGGGCCTAAATTAGCCTTTACATGTTATCGGGCCTTAGTGGTCCATTTACATTCTAATTTAGCCTGGAATAATTCATCATGTGCTTAATGGGCTTAAATGTGTCCATGGCATACATAACAAACCTGGAAATAACTTACATGTCTAATGATAGTTGTCTTTTCTTCATGTTTGTTGGGCCTTATCTTTTCATTTCATACATCATCTAGTGGTTCAAACTTTTAAATACCTATAACTTTATACAAATTCATGTGGAAACAATTGGGATCTAGTCAGACGTGTCGGTTGACATCACTGAGTGTATGGCCGTAGCCTGTAGTTCTAATCAGAGTCTCCTGGAATGAGAACGAGAGTTTGTGTATAGATCTATACGGGGGTGACTCCCCCACACCTGAGTTGTTCACTACAGTTAGACTAGGCCAGTCTAGGGTGACAAAACCTTGATCGAAAATCCAGCATTTGGAAAAACACCAAGACAGACAAATCAGTCACTATCATGCATGGTTATAAAGACAGATATAGAGATCCACTCCCATCACGACATTACGGAATTTAAAAACTCGTAAGTCATATTGATACAAAACAAATCATACGACAGTGCAAAGACTGTAACATTTTTATAAATCAGAAAATATCGGATTTTCTGGGGAAATACTATTATTCAAGTACCACTTACTTACAATAGAAAGAATACAAAAAAATTTGAACTGCATTCCTACATGTTACTACCATGAAATTCACACATGCATTTATACTCGATTTTCACATCATTTTTTTCAGACTTTTTACAGAAAAGATCGGATTTTCTGGGTTTTCAAACAATACAAAGACTTTCATTCAAACATGCTTATGAACTCACCAACATTATATATGTTGACCGTTTTCAAAATAACTTGTATTCTCAGGTAACCGTTAAGCAGAAGGACTTTCAAGTGTGTATGGATTTATTTTGTGTAATGTCACTCATCGTACTATTAATATTTTGGAATTATGTAACCTAAGACAATGTACTTGAGGTGAACAATACCAGTTGTAATATGTAATGTTTGATGATGAATGTGTTATGTTTCATATATATTGATTGTGATGATATTTCAATTGATAGTTACATGAGCCCTCGGACGTTTCCTCCGTCTGGTTCGGGGGTGTGACACATAAGTCTGAAATGTTTAGACCTTTTGCCATTTCTCACAATTCGAACTATGAAGAGGGATGTCGTAATCATAATTAAATTTGAGAATGCAAATATCACAAATGCTATCTTTTTAAAATCTACTTAGTGAAAGCGTTTCCTCACAATCATTTTCATGAATTGGAGAGAAACCTTATGACACTTAGATTTTTATGGTGTATGTGTTCCTATCCATGTGAATTTGTCAAAACCATAATCACAAGACAAGGTTTGTGTCGAATCCAAACTCATATGGAATGAACTTGTTCAATCTTTATTTCTTGCCACCTAGAAGCACAAGTGCCTACCATTTCTTCCAAGTTGTTATGAAAACAATTGAGCACTCATAGAACTCACATGCATAGTCACCTTCAACTGGAATGGGCACAGAAACAAGAATATGTCAACACTATAGGTTATAAACCTCAAGTCGTGAGCTAGTGATTAACAATAGGTTTACTCTTGAAAAATTCTTGAACCTTTTCAAGATCTTTAAGACTCCCACTGGCCTCTTGACATATAAGTTTCTCTTTATCAAGAGACATTACTTGACAAACAAGTATTCAAGAGTTAGTGCGGTTTCTTATCAAGACAAACACTTCACACAATTGGTCTTATTTGGTCTTTGTTTTATCCAAAACATCACAACTTATCAATTTCAAATGTACAAGAGTAATAAACATTTTACTCTACATTTGATGAGTGTTATAAAGCTTTCTTAAGCCCATGTCACTCAAGTTACAATCTTGGAGTATGACTCTAAGACCTGATTTTGGAACAAAGTACGATTTATCTTCTTGATTCAACCATTTCAACAATTCATGATTCCTCTTCTTATCCATACAAATGCACTAAGATGTCCTTAGAGGATCAATTGTGATATGGTTTCATAATCACTAAGACAATCATAAAACACGATACTCAAGTACTCTCCCTTCTTCTTAGATTAGAGAAACTTTTATCTTTCTGCCTAATTTGATTATTCTTATTCCTTTTGGTATACATTGAAACTTTTTCAATGATTAAGAATTACACTTAATCTTGTAAGTATAACCATATTTATTAAACATAACGAATAGTCTTATCTTTCTTTGTGGTGGACCTGACCGGCGCACAATCAAGTGTACCCGATCCCCTCGTCCTTCACTTTACTCACATATACATGTGAACAAGGAATTAGTCTTAATTCCCCAAGTATGAAATCACTCATTCATCACACAATACAAGTTGCATGATTCCAAGTTTCTACCCAATTGAAACTTGGGTGATGAGAATATTTCCTTATTTGGTAATTTTGACACTACCACAAACGAAAGAACCAAATTCATTTTCCAATATAAAATAAAATCAAAATTTTTTTCTTTTATTTATAAACTTGCGGAAAACTTGTCCTTACAATGCAAATACATATGAAAAACTATGTTGTTATCTATTCCTAAGCAATTTATCATAACTCTTAAACAACAACTCAAAATTTTGATCATCGAACCATGCGATCGAAATCCATCTCTTCGCGATCAGAATCAGCTTACTCTTCCTTTAAGCTTCCTTTCTTTTCTTCGATTCTACAAAATATCAAAATGTAATTACATTACATCATGTATTAAGAATCTCCAAATAGGAACTTAATAGAGTTAGATAGTGGACTTACCTGAAGCAGAGCCATACACTCTGACTTTACCATCCTTATGATCCTTCAGGTAGATTCGGGAGCTTTGCAACCAATGTCCTTTTTCTTGGCAATAGAAACAAATGGCTTCTTTCGCATCGGCACATGACATAATTCCGAACCGGCCTTTCTCTTAAGTTCAAACTTTTTGACTTTAGCCAATTTCTCTCTCCTAGGAGAAGAAATCATTTCTGGATTGTCACTGTTGTCCATGGAAACTTTGGAAGTAGCTCTTCCGATCAAATTTGCTTTACCAGTGCGCCAAATCATTGTTGATTCAGCAACAACAAGCAAATAGGTTAGATCAATAAGGGTCATGTCGTGGTCTGTCACATAGTAGTCCTTAATGAACCCGCCATATGACTCAGGGAGTGACTGAAGAACCAAGTCAACAGCCAGCTTCCTCGAGACTTCGACACCCAACAATCCCAGCTTGTCAATATGCAACTTCATCTCCAAGATGTGAGCACATATAGACTTTCCATCTTCATGGTTGCTTGCAAATAGGGCTTGAGTGACCTTGAACTTTTCAAGTCTTTGAACTTGTGGGTTAGGGAGAACTATTGGAGGAGGTGGAGGAAGTGAAGTTCCACTACAACACAAGGAAGAGATTAAACTTTCACTTTGATTGTCTTGTGGAATATCATCTTCATGAGGAAAGTTTTTGTTTTCATAAGATTTGGGAAGACCATAGTTGTCTGACTTAGACATCTATAATGGGAGAATATTCAAGTTAGTTGATTTAAGTCCTTAATATAACACCCAAATTGAATATATTAAGGCTAGGACCCAACACAATATTTTACAATTCGGAAGAGGGATGTCGTAACCCAATTGCAAAATATTTGAAGGTAGGTAAATGACGATTACCAATTTCCACCATGAAAAACGAAATTGATTACTTAGTTTTAAATGAATTGAAATTCCTAGATCTTTTGAGATTCATTGAACTTTTCAATGGCATGTTTAAATCTCGATTGTGCCCTTTAAGTTTGTGACTGGGATGCCCAGGATCACAAACAAGGTGTGAATAACCATGCAAATTAGCTTGGTACACTTAATGTTACAGATCACCTAATGAATATGCCGGTTAACCACACACGCTCCATTGATCTATGATTAACATCAAGCTACCCTTTGCCACATATTGTCAGTCCCAGATTACTGTCCCAGATTGCAAAGTGCAATTTCATGGGTTGGCACCAAATTCATATTTTTCCTAAGTAACTAAGATTGGGAATTTATAAGTGTTTAGTTACTTGGTATTTTCATTATACTTTTAAGGAGAATTAATGTCCTATCCTACCCGTTCGGCTAATGGCCCTCCACCAGTCAAGGAAGCGGTGGGTTAGAGTGGACACCCACTAAACCGCCATTTTATAGGCAGTAACCTTATACCCCCTTTATAGACCGGCTTCGTGAATGAGGCCTACTAACGGTAAGACCGACTTTTTACTTATACATATAATATATTAAACTTTTAATACTATAATACTATATAAGGGTGTATTTGAAACTTTTAAAATACTAAGTGGTTTAATATATTAATTAAACTATACTCTTAATTTAATTAAACTTAAACCATGTCATTATGAAATTATTAATTCTCTTTTAATTAAACTCTTTAATTAACTATTATTAAAGTCCATAAAGATGTAATATGAATTGTTGAAAACATCAAGATGCTAAAACAAAATTAAAACTATTTAATTTATTATTAAGTTATGAACCCATGAGTTACACTTTTGAAAACTTTTCAAATAACTTTAGTTTTAGAATTCAATATGTCATAAAAAAACGTTTCAAATTCCAAAACTTGAGGGCAAGTTTTGTAACTCTTGAAAACTTTTAGAATTCCATAAAAGAGACTTTCCAAGTTCCATAACTTGAGGGCAAGTTATGAAACTCTTCAAAGCCATTTATAACAAATTTTGTAACCTTTGAAGACTCTTGAAATTCATAAGTTAAAAAGTTAAGGAATGAGACTTTTCACATCCATAACTTATGGAAGTTTCAAAACTCTTAAGATCATAACTTTTAAGAAAGACTTTTGAGTTCCAAAATTTTATGACAAAATTTGTAACTCCTTAAAAACATTTAGATCAAACTTTTAAAACAAATAAAATAATCATATCATTCTATCTTTTAATAAATTGACCTATTTCAACTCTTGTAGTAAAATGACTCAATTTTTACAAATAATTAGTTTTTCATAAAATCAAGTAATTATCTTAAAATCTGACAAACTTCATGTTTATTTTTCAACTTTGAAAATCAAACATTTGCATCAATATAACAGAAAACAACCCATGGCTCTGATACCACTGTTGGGTTCTAGTATACTACAACATCCTATGGTGCACATACAACCCTAAATGCTTTGGATCTATGTTTTCTCTAATTATACATGCAATATTGTTTCCAAAGCATTAAGCCTACAAATAGCATACAATTGACATAAACAACATAAAATACTAGTTAGGAGTTTACCTCTTTATGTAGCTTGTAGAACTTGTTGTATTTGGCCTTTAAGAACTTAGCACCCCAAGTGTGATGCCTCAAACGGTTCACAACACACCTAGGACAAAGGAGAACTTGAGAGAGATGTTGCTAGCTCCAAAATCGCCTCTAATGAACTCCAAGAACTCTAGTTGCCGATTTTGGGTGCTAAGGGAGTCCTTTCATAGTGTGGCAAAGTCTAGGGTTACATCCATGTAAACCCTAATGCCCATGACCTTTCATATTACTTAGGCTCCATGGGTTAAATCTCCATGGACTATCCATGGACTACCATATTGGCTTAGCCCATCCTAAATAACAATTGGCCCACACTATAAGAATCATTGATTTACCAAATCAATCCCCATATATTTAATCAGTCTCTTTTGATCACATAATTAATTCCAAATTAATTCTCGATCAATACTAATTAAATAATATGATTTCATATTAATATATTAGAACTTATAATATATTAATAAATCATAAGTAACCTCTTACTCAAGTATCCATCCTATCAAATTGTCCTGGTGATATGCAACCCGAAATGGACCATGCTACTCTCGGGTCAAGTACATACAAATTACAGTTATGGGCTTAGACACCTAATCCAACAAAAACAATTGCTCCCAAATCTAGGTCGTGCGTGTGATAGTTCTCCTCGTGAGCCTTCAAATGCCTCCAGACATAAGTGATGACGTGCCCTCTCTGCATCAATACTACGCCCAAACCTGAGATGGACGCGTCACAGTACACCACGAAATTCGCAACGCCCTCAGGCAGGGCTAAGATCGGCGCCTCGCACAACCTCTGCCTCAAAGTCTCGAAGGTTGCCTGCTGCTCAGGCCCCCAGCAGAAAGTCAGCGACTTCTTGGTCAGCCGGGTCAGAGGTACCGCTATCTTGGAGAAATCCTGAATGAACCTCTGATAATAGCCTACTAAACCGAGGAAGCTCCGAATCTCGGATGGAGACGTTGGAACCTCCCATCTCATCACGACCGTCACCTTGGTCGGATCGACCAATATACAGTTCTGGTTGACGAGGTGCTCCAGAAGTTGCACCTCGTGCAACCAAAACTCACACTTAGAGAACTATGTGAAAAGTCTCTCCCTCCTCAGTGTCTCCAGCACCTCCCTCAGGTGCTCCTCGTGCTGCTCCTAGGTCTTGGAATAAACCATGATATCATCAATAAAGACTATCACAGACCGATCCAGCATCGGTCTACATATGCGGTTCATGAGATCCATTAAGGCGGCAGGAGCATTGGTGAGCCCAAATGGCATCACCACGAACTCATAGTGACCATAGAGAGTCTGGAAAGCAGTCTTCTGTACATCCTCATCTCTGACTCTCATCTGGTGATAGCCTGAACGCAAATCGATCTTGGAAAACCAACATGCCCCCTGAAGTTGGTTGAAGAGATCGTCAATCCACGGGAGTGGGTAACGGTTCTTCTTAACAAATAGAATTGGGGCTCCCCAAGGTGAACTGCTCGGCCTGATAAATCCCTTGTCTAACATCTCCTGCAGCTGTGTAGACAACTCCTGCATCTCGGGAGGAGCCAACCGATACGGTGCCTTGGCTATCAGAGCCGCACCTGGAACTAGGTCAATCCTGAACTCCACCTGTCTCTCCGGAGGTATCCTAGGAAAATTCTCCAGGAACACATCCGGGTACTCCCGCACAACTGGCAGCTCGGTCACTGTCATCTTACCCTCCTACCGGGTATCCATAACGTAGGCGACAAAACTTGCGCACCCCTGCTGTAGCTAGCATCTGGCTCTCGCTACTGAACACATGACCGGTCCACGATGTGGTCTCTCTCCCTTAATCACCAGATCTCCCCCACTTGGGGTCCTGACCCGAACCAACTGTTGCTCACAGTCGTTCACCGCCCCATTAGGTCTCAACTAATCCGTGCCTATGATGACCTTGTTCCCACGCAAGGGAATGGGAACCAAATCCACGAGGTAACGCCCATCATACATCCTCAGGACACAATCTCTATAAACCTCTGATGCCTGGGCGGATTGGTCGTTCGCAATCTCGACCTCTAAAGGACAATCTAACGTGCCTGAAGGATCAGCAAACATCTTGCTGAGTGTAAGAGAAACGAATGATCGGGTAGCTCCTGAGTCAAATAACACCAACACTGGGATACCGTTCACATGGAACGATCCTAAAACAAAATACATCGAACATAAATATCAAAACTGAAATATAATGAAAGATAGGGAGAAGAAACATACCAGTCACCACATATGGTGCGATACGCACCTCCTTGGCAGTCAACTGGCAGGCCCGACTCCTCACCACAAGAGCATCTGCCTTGCCCCATCGGCCATCTATGATCCGCAGGGTCGTTGGAGCTGGCGCCGCCACTAGCGCTCCTAAAAACAATCTCGGGCAGTTGGCTTTTTTATGGCCCTTCTGATTGCAATGGAAGCAAATCAGGTCTGATGTCTGAATGGTGGGGGTAGGGGCAGTACAATCCCTGCCAAAGTACCCAAGCTTGCCGCACTTATAGTTGTCCGATGCCCCTAATCTACAAACTCCTCATGCGTCTTGTTGCACTTCCCACAGCGGCTCCATCCCTACTACCCTTTGACCTCGAGTCGAATCCCTTGGGTTTCTTCACCGAAACCCACGTTGTCTGTCCGGCCTCTGCCTTCCTCTTCCTAACGAGCTCTATGACAATCTCCCTCTCTCGTGCCCTGGCTATCATTTCATCCAAAGTCGGGCACGCCGAGTAACTGACATGTTTCCGAATGTCAGCTCTCAACATGTCATGGTACCGGGTTTTCTTCATCTCCTCATTGTTGGATAAGGTGTCTAAGTCCATAACTTATTTGGTATATACTTGACCCGACCCGGCATGGTCCATTTGGGTTGCACTTTACCCGAACTATTTATATGGATATTATTATGAGAATAGTATGTTTATGACTTATTAATATATTATAAGTTATAATATATTAATATAAAATCGTATTATTTAATTAGTATTGATCTTAAATTAATTATGAATTAATTTAGTGATCAAAAGGTGACTAATTAAATAATGGGCTATTATATTTATATAGTGTGGGCTAATACTCATTAGGAAATGGGCTAAGCTTGCATGGGAGTCCATGGATGATCCATGGAGCTTTTAGCCCATGGATCCTTGGAAAAGGAAAAGACATGGGTTATTAGGGTTTACATGGTTCATAACCCTAATCATCTACACTATATAAAGAGGCTTGTGGTGCTTGAAATGACACTATGTGTGTGTGCATAAGAGTGGCCAATTTCTAGAAGCTATTGTACTCTCTCATAATGTTTTCCAAGTTTGTGGTGTTTTGTAATTTCCATTTGAGGCATTCACATTATTGGCGCTAGGCTCTCAAACTCCTAAGGAATCATCTCACTACTAAAGGTATGAAACTCTTCTAGTATCTTTTATGTTTAAAAGTACCCATGCCATGCTAGATAGGTTATGAACCTTGGAAAATTATTTTGCATGTATTTTAGTCAAACATAGATCCAAGGTTTCTAGGGTTGCATGAACACCTTAGGAGTGTTAGAATGCTCAAAACCCAACAGTGGTATCAGAGCCAGGTTTGTTTATTTGATACTTGATGCAAAATAGCTGAAAAAGTCGAAGTTTTTGTTGTCTGCACAGGGGACTCGCCGAGTCCATGGGGGGACTCGACGAGTCCAAGCGAAACTTCAACCAACTCGGCGAGTCAGTTCATGCACTCGACGAGTTGGCTAGGCAGAGTGCAGTTTTTCGACTTTTGCTGTTGGAAATGGACTAGAAACATTACCCTAAACTGTTTTAATGTTTTAAAACCTATTTTAGATGGTGTAATGTTTGTGTTAATATGTTCTTGAAATTTTGATATGATATTCATGTTCTTATGAATTATTGTTAGAACATAGGAATTATTTGATAAACTATTTATTAATTAATTCTTGATCATTTATGTGTTTTAATGGAGTCCATAACTTGTCCTCAAGATTATGGATTTCCAAAGGTCACTTTCTTTTATGCACATTAAAACACATAAGTTACATAAAAATGAAGAGTCTTCATTTTTATGAACCTTTAACTCATAAGTTATAAAATGAAAGGTTTTGAATAGTTTCAAGACTTGTCCTCATGTTTTGGAACTTGTAAAGTTGCACACACTTTAATATACTTTAATTCCAACCCTTAGAGTTTTAAAAGTTAAAATTCAACCCTTATACTATTTATAACATTAATGGTTAATTATTATATATATGTATAAGATTAAGTCGTTTTACCGTTAGTAGGCCTCATTCATGAAGCCGGTCTATAAGGGGGGTATAAGGTTGTTGTCAATATAATGACAGCTTAATGGGTGTCTATTCTCACCCACCGCTACTTGATCGGTGGAGGGTCGTTAGCCGAACAGGTAGGATAATGACTTTAAATTCTCATTAAAAGTATAATGATTATTATAAAGTAACTAAATGTTTTTATAAATTCCCAATCTTAGTTACTTTAGGAAAATGTGAATATGGTGCTAACCCATGAAATTTACACTTTGTACCTTACCAAGTCGTTGGTGGAGCGTGTGTGGTTAACTGGCACACTAACTTGGACTAGTAAGGATCACGAAGGGTGACTTAATGTTTATCATAGATAAGTGGAGTGCGTTTGGTTAACCGACACATTGATTAGGTGATAATATTAAGGATACCAAGTGAATTTGCATGGTTATTCACACCTTGTTTTGTGATCCTCGGCATCCCAGTCACAAAACTTGAAGGGTACAATCGAGATTGAAACATGCCATTGAAAGGTTCAATGGATCTCAAAAGAATCTAGGAATTTCAAAACCAATTAAACCTAATAATTCATTTCGTTTTCATGGTGGAAATTGGTGAATCGTCATTCAGCTACCTTCAAATATGTTATAGCTTATATTACGGCATCCCTCTTCTAAGTTATAATATATTGTGTTGGATCCTAGCCTTAATATTACATTTGGGTGTCTTATTAAGGACTCTATTTATATATAATCTAAACTTGTTTTCTTCTTTTCATATGTCTTCCAACAACAATGCTTCAGGCTCTAACCCTACTGGCTCCTTCTCTCTCATGAACCTTTGTGAGAGAGTCATCTTTGATGGTTCCAACTTCATGGATTGGATCCGGAACATTAGGATGGTTACTCGTTACGAGGACAAGGAATATGTCCTCGATAAAGAGCTAAAGGAGCTTGATGAGTCCACTGCTACTCCTGAGGAGATCGCTGAATACAGGACACATGAGAGAGATGCCACCAAAGTGGCATGCATCATGATGGCCACGATGACAGCCGAACTCCAACAGTCCTATGAGGACTATTACCCTTTTGAGATGCATCAGGATCTGATGGAAAGGTACCATCAGAGTGCTCGTCAAGAGCGGTATTAAATAATCTCCTCCATGATAACAACCTGTATGAAGGATAGCGAACCAATTACGGGCCACATGCAAAAAATGCAAAGGTATGTGGACCGTTTACTGAAACTGAATGTGAACTTCGCAGAGGAGTTGGCAATTGATATCATTTTGCACTCCTTACCCTCGTGTTATGATCAATTCTGTATTACATACCACATGAACAAGGAGGAAGTCACACTCAGTAAGCTTCAAGGACTTCTGAAGACCGCCGAAAGTGGTCTTAAAAGTAAGTCAGTTGGTACTCCTACTCCTAGAGCAACCCCTGTTTTGGCTATCGGGCAAGGCAAAGGGAAGAAGAGGAAGCACCCTTCGAAGGGTACTAAGGGAAAGTCTCTTGAAGGCTCCTCATCTGGAACCAAAAGTGGTTCAATCACTCCTTCTGCCATCCCTAAGGATGCTCGTTGCTTCTACTGTCAGAATAAGGGGCACTGGAAGCAAAACTGCTCTAAGTACTTGCAGGATGTCAAGGATGGGAAAGTGAAACCATCCCATGCAGGTATTTATACTATATTGTCTAATAACTCACCATATTCTGACTCTTGGGTGCTTGATACAGGATGTGGTATTCACATATGTTCTGATTTGCAGGGCCTAAGAAGAAGTGAGGATGTGGAGCACGGGAAGATAAACCTGATCATGGGGAATAGGAAGGATTCACCTGTTTCCAAGATTGGACTTTATACTTTGTTGCTAAATAGTGGGTTAAAGTTAGATTTGAATAAATGTGTGTACTCGTCAGAAATGGCGAGAAATATTATTTCCTTTCATGCTTTGTACAAACAAGGGTTTACCTTTTCTTTTGATAATAAATGTGGTGGAATAAATGCTTTCCTTAATAATCTTCTTTATTTTAAAGCATTACCTTGTGATGGTGTGTATGAAGCTGTGTCGGTTGTAGATAATTTAGGAAATAATGTGTTGTGTATTGCTTCTTCTACTAGTTTGGATAAATCATCTTTGTGGCATTGTCATCTTGGATATGTAAGCAAGAAACACATAGTCCAGCTCCAAAAGGATGAAGTCTTGGAGTCGTTCGACCTTAAGTCGGATGATAGTTTTAAATCTTGTCTACTTGGAAAAATGACAAAATCACCCTTCACTGGTACTTGTGCAAGGGGTGAGGGTTTATTGGACCTTATACATACTGATGTATGTGGACCATTCAAAACCGCCACAAGGGATGCTAATCGCTATTATGTGACTTTTATTGATGATTTTAGTAGATATGGTTATATCTACTTAATCAAACATAAGTCAAATACTTTTGAAAGATTTAAAGAGTTTAAACAGGAAGTAGAAAATCAATTGGGCAGGAACATTAATATGCTTCGATCCGATCGACGTGGTGAGTATCTTAGCACTGAGTTCCTCGACTATCTTAAGGAGTGTGGGATTGTCTCACAATTGACACCTCCCAGGACACCACAGCTGAATGGTGTGGCTGAGAGGCATAATCGAACTTTGTTGGACATGGTTCGCTCTATGATGAGTCGAGCTTCGCTACCAATCTCTTTCTGGGGGTATGCCTTAGAGACTGCCGCCCACATCCTTAATCTAGTCCCTACAAAGAAGGTTGCCAAAACACCTCATGAGATGTGGACTGGGAAAGTTCCCAATTTGGACCACATCAAGATTTGGGGTTGCGAGGCTTTTGTGAGGCACGAGACTCATGATAAGCTCGAACCCCAAAGTGAAAGGTGTATTTTCATCGGCTACCCGCATAAATCCTTTGGTTACCTCTTCTACAGACCCAGTAAGAATGTGGTCTTTGTGGCAAGGATAGGGGTCTTTCGAGAGAGAGAAATTATCAGCCAAGGAGACAGTGGGAGGCAAATTGACCTTGAAGAAATTCAAGAGTCAATTGGTGAAGGAACCTCAGACACTAGCAATCAACCTGAGGAAGAAACTTCTGTTGATCCGCCTGACGAGTATGTACCTCCGAGGCGTTCCACAAGGGTTAGGAACACAGCTGAGTTTTATTATGGATTTCATATTACTACGGAAGGTGATACATTTATCAGTGATAGTACACTGGTAAATCTGGATAAACCTAACAGTGTTAGGAAGCCATGGCAGGCCCGAAGTCTGCTAAATGTAAGGAGGCTATGGATAGCGAGATACAGTCCATGTATGACAATCAAGTTTGTGTTGGATATAGTGTCTAAGTCCATAACTATATTTGGTATGTACTTGATCCGACCCGGCACGGTCCATTTGGGTTGCACTTCACCCGAACAATTTATGGATAATCGTTTGAGAATAGTATAAGTTATGATTTATTAATATATTATAAGTCCTAATATATTAATATAAAATCATATTATTTAATTAGTATTGATCTATAATTAATTTAGAATTAATTTAGAGATCAAAAGTATGACTAATTAAATATGGGCTCTTGTATTTATATAGTGTGGGCTAATGCTTATTTGGAATGGGCTAGGCTTGCATGGAAAGTCCATGGATACTCCATGGAGCTTTAACCCATGGATCTCATGGAAATGAAAAGACATGGGTATTAGGGTTTACATGGATGTAACCCTAATCCACCACACTATATAAAGGAGGCTTTGGTTCTTGAAATTGCACTAGTTGATGTGTGTAAACCAAGAGGGCCGATTTCAAGAAGTTTGTGACTATTCTCTCAAGTTTCCAAGTTTGTGGTGATTTGTGACTTCCATTTGAGGCATCCACATTATTGGTGCTAGGCTCTCAAACTCCAAGCAATCAACTACTACTACAAGGTAAGTAATTCTACTAGTTTTATTTGATTCAAGTATCCCATTCCATGCTAGTTAGGATAAGAACCTTGGAAAAATAATTATTTGCATGTATCTTAGTCAAACATAGATCCAAGGTTTCTAGGGTTGCATGTACACCATAGGAGTGTTAGAATTCTCAAAACCCATCAGTGGTATCAGAGCCTGGTTTGTTTATTTGATACTTGATGCAAAAAAAAAAAAAAAAAAAAAAAAAAAAAAAAAAACTTGAAAATCGAAGTTTTGTTCAAAAGCTCGTATCAAAATTTCAAGTTTTGTATATGTACTTACGATTCTTGAAATTTTTGATATGAACATTCATAAACATATGAGTTTAGAAGATCATAGAAATTATGTGCTAATAATTGATTAGATTAATTCTTGATCCTTATGTATTTTAATGGAGTCCATAACTAGTTCTTAAGTTATGGATAACCAAAAGTCACATTTATAAATAACCATTAAAAGAACACATAGGTTACAAAAAATGAAGAGTCTTCATTTTTAATAACCATTAACTCATAAGTTATGAGAAATGAAAAGTTTTGAAAGTTTACAAAACTTGTCCTCAAGTTTTGGAACATGTAAAGTCATATTAAAAACTTTAGTTCCAACCCCTAGAATTTAAAAAGTTAAAATTCAACCCTTATACTTTATAATATTATAAGTTTAATAATATTTATATATGTATAAGATCAAGTCGTCTTACCGCTAGTACGCCTCATTCACGAAGCCGGTCTATAAGGGGGGTATAAGGTTGTTGCCTATAAAATAGCAACTTAATGGGTGTCCACTCTCACCCACCGCTTCCTTGATCGGTGGAGGGTCGTTAGCCGAACGGGTAGGACAAGGACTTATATATTCTCATTAAAAGTATAATGATAATACTAAAGTAACTAAACTTTATTGAATTCCCAATCTTAGTTATTTTAGGAAAATGTGAATAAGGTGCTAATCCATGAAATTACACTTTACACTTTGTTTAAGTCGTTAGTGGAGCGTGTGTGGTTAACCAGCACACTAACTTGAACTTAACAAGGTAGGTAAAGGGTGACTTAATGTTTATCATAGTATCGATGGAGCGTGTGTGGTTAACCGGCACATCGATTGAGGGGTAATACATTAAGGGTACCAAGTAATTTGCATGGTTACTTCACACCTTGTTTTGTGATCCTCGGCATCCCAGTCACAAAACTTGAAGGGCACACTCGAGATTGAAACATGCCATTGAAGAAAGTTCAATGAATCTCAAAGAATCTAGGAGTTTCTAAACCAATTAAAACCTAATTAACTATTTCGTTTTTCATGGTGGAAATTGGTGAATCGTCATTCACCTACCTTCAAATATCTTATAGCTTAGATTACGGCGTCCCACTTCTAAGTTATAAAATATTGTGTTGGGTCCTAGCCTTAATATTACATTTGGGTGTTTTGTTAAGGACTATCTCTATATCTAATCTAATCTATTCCCTCTTCTTTTCAGATGTCTTCCAATAACAATGCTTCTGGCTCAAACCCTACTAGCTCCTTCTCTCTCATGAATCTTTGTGGGAGAGTCATCTTTGATGGGTCCAACTTTACAGATTGGATCAGAAACATCAGGATGGTCACTCGGTATGAGAACAAAGAATATGTTCTTGACAAGGAGCTGAAGGTACCCGAGCCAACTGCTACTCCTGAAGAGCTTGCTGAATATGAGGTACATGAAAGAGATGCTACAAAAGTGGCATGCATCATGATGGCCACCATGACAGCCGAGCTCCAAAAGTCCTATGAGGACTATTATCCTTTTGAGATGCATCAGGACTTGATAGACCACTACCATCAAAGTGCTCGTCAAGAGCGATATGAAATAATCTCCTCCATGATAACAACCCGAATGAAGGATGGTGAACCCATCACGGGCCACATGCAGAAAATGCAAAGGTATGTGGACCGTTTACTGAAGCTGAATGTGAACTTCCCTAAGGAGTTAGCAATAGACATCATTTTGCACTCCTTGCCATCGTGTTATGATCAATTCTGCATGACATATCACATGAACAAGGAAGAAGTCACCCTCAGCAAACTTCAAGGACTCTTGAAGACCGCCGAAAGTGGTCTAAAGGGTAAGTCGGTTGTTACTACTCCTACTCCTACTCCAACTGCGGCCAATGTCTTGGCAATCAGGCATGGCAAAGGGAAGAACAGAAAGAACCCTTCTAAGGGCACCAAGGGTAAGACCCTTGAAGGATCCTCTTCAAGCAAAACCAAGAAAGGTTTTGTCACTCCTTCTGCTAACCCTAATGAGGCTGAATGCTTCTATTGTCATGAAAAGTCGCACTGGAAGCGAAACTGCCCAAAGTACCAGCAAGATTTGAAGGATGGGAAAGTAAAACCCAACCATGCAGGTATATACACTATATTGTCTAATAACTCACCTCATTCTAAGTCTTGGGTCCTTGATACAGGTTGTGGTATTCACATATGTTGTGATTTGCAGGGACTAAAAAGAAGTGAGAATGTGGAGCAGGGAAAGATAAACTTGATCATGGGAAACAGGAAAGCTTCACCTGTCACCAAGATAGGAGTTTATTCCTTAGTGCTAAATAGTGGGTTTACATTAGATTTGAATAAATGTTATTATTCGCCAGAAATGGCAAGAAATGTTATTTCCTTTCATGCATTGTATAAACAAGGTTTTACCTTTTATTTTGATAATAATAATGGTAGTATTGATGCTTTCTTTAATAATGTTCTTTATTTTAAAGCATTACCTTGTGATGGCGTGTATGAAACTGTATCTGTTGTAGATAATCTAGGGAATAATGTATTGTGTATTAACTCTTCCACTGGCTTAGATAAAGCATCCTTATGGCATTGTCGTCTTGGACATATAAGCAAGAAACGCATAGGCCAACTCCAAAAGGATGGAGTCTTGGAGTCATTTGACCTAAAGTCAGATGATAGTTGTGAATCTTGTTTGCTTGGTAAAATAACAAAGTCACCTTTTACTGGCACTTGTGCTAGGGGTGAAGGTTTGTTAGACCTCATACACACGGATGTGTGTGGACCCTTCAGAACCGCCACAAGAGATGCTAATCGGTTCTATGTGACTTTTACTGATGATTTTAGTAGATATGGATATGTCTACCTAATCAAGCATAAGTCAGAAACCTTTGAGAAATTCAAAGAGTTTAAGCAAGAAGTGGAGAATCAGTTGGGCAGGAACATTAAGATGCTTCGATCCGATCGTGGTGGTGAGTATCTTAGTACTGAGTTCCTTGACTATCTTAAGGAATGTGGGATTGTCTCACAATTGACACCTCCTAGGACACCACAGTTGAATGGTGTAGCTGAGAGGCGCAATCGGACCTTGTTGGACATGGTTCGTTCCATGATGAGTCGAGCTTCGCTACCAATCGCATTTTAGGGGTATGCCTTAGAGACTGCCGCCCATATCCTTAATCTAGTCCCTACAAAGAAGGTTGCCAAAACACCTCACGAGGTGTGGACTGGAAAAGTTCCCAATCTAGACCACATCAAGATTTGGGGTTGCGAGGCTTTCGTGAGACACGAGACTCACGATAAGCTCGAACCCCGAAGCGAAAGGTGTATTTTCATCGGCTACCCACATAAATCCTTTGGTTACATCTTCTACAGACCTAGTGATAATGTGGTCTTTGTAGCAAGAAGAGGATTCTTTCGAGAGAGAGAATTCATGAGCCAAGGAGACGGTGGGAGGCAAATTGGCCTTGAGGAAATTCAAGAGTCAAGTGGTGAAGGAACCTCAAACCCTAGCCCTCAACCTGAGGAGGAAACTCCTGTTGAGCCGACTGAAGAATCTATACCTCTGAGGCGTTCCACCAGAGTTAGGAATGCACCTGAGCATTATTATGGTTTTCATATTACTGCAGAAGGTGAGACACTTATCAGTGATAACACACTGGTAAATCTGGATGAGCCTAACAGCTACACAAAAGCCATGGCAAGCCCTGAGGCTGCTAAATGGAAAGAGGCTATGGATAGTGAGATACAGTCCATGTATGACAATCAAGTTTGGAAATTGGTTGACAATGTACCTGATCGTAAGATAGTTGGGTGCAAATGGATCTTCAAGAAGAAGACCGACATGGATGGTAATGTACACACTTATAAGGCACGACTGGTTGCAAAGGGTTATTCTCAAACTCCGGGAGTTAATTATGATGAGACCTTTTCACCAGTGGCCAAGATTAAGTCTATTAGGGTTCTGTTAGCCATTGCTGCATTTCATGATTATGAAATATGGCAGATGGATGTCAAAACCGCTTTCCTTAATGGAAAGTTGGCTGAAGATGTTTACATGGTTCAGCCAGAGGGTTTTGTCAGTACAGAGTACCCCAATAGAGTGTGTAAGCTCGAGAAATCCATTTATGGATTGAAACAGGCACCTCGCAGATGGAATCTGTTCTTTGATGAGAAAGCCAAAGAATTTGGCTTTTCAAGGAGTGAAGATGAATCTTGTGTCTATATCAAGGCTAGTGGGAGTATAGTCAGCTTTTTGGTACTGTATGTGGATGATATACTACTCATAGGAAATGACATCCCAACCCTGCAGGAAGTAAAGTCCTGGCTTGGGAAGTGTTTCGCTATTAAGGACCTTGGAGAAGCTGTCTACATCCTAGGGATAAGGATTTTGAGAAACAGGAGTAAAAGACTAATTGGACTTAGTCAAAGCACCTATGTGGACAAAGTGTTTAAAAGGTTCAACATGCATAACTCCAAGAAAGGAGAGTTACCCATCCAGAGTAACGCCAGATTGAGTAAGACACAAAGCCCTAGTACTGAGGCTGAGATAGCAGAAATGAGTCGAATACCTTATGCTTCAGCTGTAGGATCGATCATGTATGCTATGACGTGTACTCGACCTGATGTAGCCTTTGCTTTGAGCATGGTTAGCAGGTATCAGGGGAACCCTGGCAAGGCACACTGGACTGTGGTAAAGAATATCCTCAAGTACCTACGGAGGACTAAGGACTGGGTCCTTACCCTCGGTGGCAGTGAGGACTTGAGAGTTGTAGGGTACAGTGATGCTAGCTTTCAGACTGATAGGGATAATTTCCGCTCTCAGTCGGGCTGGGTCTTTACTCTAAACGGAGGGGCAATTACTTGGAAAAGTTCCAAGCAGGAGACAGTGGTTGATTCCACTTGTGAATCAGAGTATATAGCAGCAAGCGAGGCAGCAAAGGAGGCTATATGGCTAAAGAACTTCATCGGAGACCTTGGAGCTGTACCAGCTATAAAGGAGCCAATGGAGATTTTCTATGACAGCAATAGTGCGGTTGCCTTAGCCAAGGAACCAAGAGATCATGGGAGATCCAGACACATTGACAGAAAATATCACTTCATCAGACATCGAATAGAATAAGGAATCCTCGTGGCAAAGAGGGTATCGTCGGATGAGAACCCAACAGATCCTCTCACGAAGGGACTGACTCGGGCTAAGCATCTCCAGCATGCTCGGAGCATAGGGCTGAAGGATGATATTAGTTTTAGTAGTTAGATAATCTTGAAATTTGTAAAATGTAATTGACATTTGATGATAAATAAAAGGTGTTATTTATGAGTAAAGTGTTGCTATCTCTTGTCAATCGTTTACTATTATTTCTTTTTGCATGTTTTGACTTCCATAATAATTATGTTATGGTTATATCATATTATTCAAACTCTCCACAGTCGGTCATGTGTTGGAAGTAGATATGAATCAAGACTGTCATGGGTTGGCTTGTAGAGGTCTAAGATGTTAGACAATGCGGGGCTACAGCACTCATGAGTGCTCATAAGTTCTGAGTATTGGATTCAACCCACGCTCACTTGTATCACTTCATGGAATTTATCTCGAGTGATCGTGAGACGGTAATATCATATAAGTCTTCAAACCTAGAGATATGATTTGTTGCCTATGAGTTGGTTATGCATTGATTGCACGAAAACGCATTGGTAACTCGATGTTATAAACCGTGCTTTTGTGTGTAATTCAACAAGTAGTAGAGCAAACATATGAGTCGAAGTTTATCTGTTCCTTCTAGGATTAGAAGCGATATCTGGGCCCCTTCATGATTTTGTTTTGACCTATGTACCGGGCCCGGTCAGAACTAAATTGATGTGTTCAGTTAAGTTCTATGTCAAACAAATCGGAAATCGGGAAACAAATGCTGGACAATAAGCAAGACCATGTTCCATGTATTTGTCCGGCCGATATCTTGAACGGAGGATTATATGATCACATATCTAAAATGGCACTTCATAGTTCAACAGAGTTTAAAGAGCTACGATTGATGATCGGTTCCTGAAGTCATACTTGCAACTATAGTTATTAGACTTATCCAAGTGGGAGACTGTTGGATATAGTGTCTAAGTCCATAACTATATTTGGTATGTACTTGACCCGACCCGGCATGTTCCATTTGGGTTGCACTTCACCCGAACAATTTATGGATAATCGTTTGAGAATAGTATAAGTTATGATTTATTAATATATTATAAGTCCTAATATATTAATATAAAATTATACTATTTAATTAGTATTGATCTATAATTAATTTAGAATTAATTTAGAGATCAAAAGTATGACTAATTAAATATGGGCTCTTGTATTTATATAGTGTGGGCTAATGCTTATTTGGAATGGGCTAGGCTTGCATGGAAAGTCCATGGATACTCCATGGAGCTTTAACCCATGGATCTCATGGAAATGAAAAGACATGGGTATTAGGGTTTACATGGATGTAACCCTAATCCACCACACTATATAAAGGAGGCTTTGGTTCTTGAAATTGCACTAGTTGATGTGTGTAAACCAAGAGGGCCGATTTCAAGAAGTTTGTGACTATTCTCTCAAGTTTCCAAGTTTGTGGTGATTTGTGACTTCCATTTGAGGCATCCATATTATTGGTGCTAGGCTCTCAAACTCCAAGCAATCAACTACTACTACAAGGTAAGTAATTCTACTAGTTTTATTTGATTCAAGTATCCCATGCCATGCTAGTTAGGATAAGAACCTTGGAAAAATAATTATTTGCATGTATCTTCGTCAAACATAGATCCAAGGTTTCTAGGGTTGCATGTACACCATAGGAGTGTTAGAATGCTCAAAACCCATCAGTTTGGAACTTGGTTGACAATGTACAAGGCCGTAAGACAGTCGGGTGCAAATGGATCTTCAAGAAGAAGACCGACATGGATAGGAAGGTGCACACTTATAAAGCGCGACTGGTCGCGAAGGGTTTTACTCGGACTCAGGGTATTGATTATGATGAAACCTTTTCACCAGTGGCGAAGATTAAGTCTATTAGGCTTATGCTAACCATTGTTGCATTTCATGATTATGAAATATGGAAAATGGATGTCAAAACCGCTTTCCTTAACGGAAAGTTGGCTGAGGATGTTTACATGAATCAGCCAGATGGTTTTGTCAGTGCAGAGTACCCTAATAGAGTGTGCAAGCTTGAGAAATCCATTTATGGATTGAAACAAGCATCTCGAAGCTGGAATCTTTGTTTCGATGAAAAGGCCAAAGAGTTTGGCTTCTCGAGAAGTGAAGATGAGTCATGCATGTATGTCAGAGCTAGTGGGAGTATAGTTAGCTTTTTGGTACTGTATGTAGATGACATACTACTCATAGGAAATGACATCCCAACCTTGGAGGAGGTTAAGTCCTGGCTTGGGAAGTGCTTTGCTATGAAGGACCTTGGGGAAGCTGCCTATATCCTAGGGATGAGGATATTAAGAGAAAGGAGTAAAAGACTAATTGGACTTAGTCAGAGTACCTATTTGGATAAGGTGTTGAAAAGGTTCAACATGTAAAATTCCAAGAAAGGAGAATTACCGATCCAAAGCATGCCAAACTGAGCAAGGCTCAGAGCCCGAGTACGGAGGCTGAGATAGCTGATATGAGTCGATTACCTTATGCTTCCGCTGTTGGCTCGATCATGTATGCTATGACTTGTACCCGCCCTGACGTGACCTTCGCTTTGAGCATGGTCAGCAGATATCAGGGGAACCCTGGCAAGGCTCATTGGATTGCAGCAAAGAATATTCTCAAGTACCTGAGGAGGACTAAGGATTGGATCCTTACCCTTGGTGGGAGTGATGACTTGAGAGTAGTAGGGTATAGTGATGCTAGTTTTCAGATTGATAGGGATATCTTCCACTCTCAGTCGGGCTGGGTCTTTACTCTAAATGGAGGGGCAATCACTTGGAAGAGTTCCAAGCAGGAGATGGTAGCTGATTCGGCTTGTGAATCAGAGTACATAGCAGCGAGTGAAGCGGAAAAGGAGGCGATATGGCTGAAGAACTTCATCGGAGACCTTGGAGTTGTACCAGCTATTAAGGAGCCTATGGAGATTTTCTGTGACAGCAATAGTGTGGTTGGCTTAGCCAAGGAACCAAGAGATCATGGCAGATCTCGACACATTGACAGAAAATATCACTTCATAAAACACAAGATAGAAGAAGGACTCCTCGTGGAAAAGAGGGTATCGTCGGATGAGAACCCTGCGGACCCCCTTACGAAGGGACTGGCGAGGGTTAGGCATTTACAGCATGCGAGGCGTATCGGGCTGAGGGACGATATTAGTTTTACGGATTAGATAGTTATTACTGAAACTTGTAAAATGTAATCGACGTTTGATGATGAATAAAAGTTGTGATTTATTTATGAGTAAGGTGTTGCTATCAAGTTCAATTATTTACTATTGTTTCAGCTTTGCATGTTTTGACTTCCAAAATAATAAATTCAAATTCTCCACAGTCGGTCATATGTCGGAAGTAAGTATGAATCAAGACTGTCATGAATTGGGCTTGTAGATGACTAAAGGTGTTTAGCCATAGCAATGGTTGCTACAACATTCATGAGTGCTCATAAGTTATGAGTATTGGAATAAACCCACGCTCACTTGTATCACTTCATGGAATTTATCTAGAGTGATCGTGAGACGGTAATATCATATAAGTCTTCAAACCTAGAGATATGAGTTGTTACCTATGAGTTGGTTGTGCATTGATTACAAGAAAACGCATCAGTAACTTGATGTTATAAAACGTGCCTTTGTGTACAATTCAACAAGTAGTAGAACAAGCATATGAGTCGAAGTTTATCTGTTCCTTCTTGAATTAGAAGCGATATCTGGGCCCCTCGATGATTTTGTTTTGACCTATGTACCGGGCCCGGTCAGAACTAAATTGATGTGTTCGATTAAGTTCTTTGTCAAACAAATCGGAAATCGGGAAATAAACTGCTGGACAATAAGTAAGACGTTGTTCCATGTATTTGTCTAGCTGATATCATGAGAGCCGAGGATTGTATGGTCACTTATCTAAAATGGTGCTTCATAGTTCAACAGAGTTTTCGAGAGCTACGATTATCGGTTGGTTCCCGAAGCTATATAGGCAAATACAGTTATCAGACTTATCCAAGTGGCAGACTGTTCGATAAGGTGTCTAAGTCCATAACTTATTTGGTATATACTTGACCCGACCCGGCATGGTCCATTTGGGTTGCACTTCACCCGAACTATTTATATGGATAATATTATGAGAATAGTATGTTTATGACTTATTAATATATTATAAGTTATAATATATTAATATGAAATCATATTATTTAATTAGTATTGATCTTAAATTAGTTATGAATTAATTTAGTGATCAAAAGGTGACTAATTAAATAATGGGCTATTATATTTATATAGTGTGGGCTAATACTCATTAGGAAATGGGCTAAGCTTGCATGGGAGTCCATGGATGATCCATGGAGCTTTTAACCCATGGATCCTTGGAAAAGAAAAAGACATGGGTTATTAGGGTTTACATGGTTCATAACCCTAATCATCTACAATATATAAAGAGGCTTGTGGTGCTTGAAATGATACTATGTGTGTGTGCATAAGAGTGGCCGATTTCTAGAAGCTATTGTACTCTCTCATAAAGTTTTCCAAGTTTGTGGTGTTTTGTGATTTCCATTTGAGGCATTCACATTATTGGTGCTAGGCTCTCAAACTCCTAAGGAATCAACTCGCTACTAAAGGTATATAACTCTTCTAGTATCTTTTATGTTTAAAAGTACCCATGCCATGCTAGATAGGTTATGAACCTTGGAAAATTATTTTGCATGTATTTTAGTCAAACATAGATCCAAGGTTGCTAGGGTTGCATGAACACCTTAGGAGTGTTAGAATTCTCAAAACCCAACACTCATCACCCGTGTACTGAGGCACCAACAAGGCCCTCTCCCTGAACTTGGCGGTAATCTCCACCACTGTCTCCGTAGTCTGCCTTATATCCAAAAACTCATTGGATAGCTACTGAATCTCCACAGCTAGCACAAACTCGGCCCGGAATCTGGCCACAAAGTCTGACCAGGTCATAGCCTCAATGGCTGGGGCTTCCAATGTATCACTGACTACCTCCCACCAGTCTCTAGCTCTTTCCCTCAAACAACCAGTATCATACCTGACCTTCGACCCCTCAAGGCAGAAGCTCGTCAACTGTACAGACTTGATGTCTGCAATCCATCGCCTAGCCACAACAGGGTATTTCACCCCGTCGAAGTCTGGTGCTCTGCATCCCCTGAAATCCTTGAAGGAGAGCGTATGAGTCCCCGACTGGCCAGATTCCATGTCGCTCCTAAATGCCCTAAGTCGATCCTCTATCAGCTCAATGATACCCTCCTTGATCGACCCGAAAATCAACAGGGTCGACTCAAGGATGCCTCTCATCATCTCGGATGCAATGAACTCACGTAATCCATCATCAATCGGCTCGGAACTCATATCCGAACCAGTCCCAGACTCTGAACCTCCTGCTCTGTGATGTGTCATCACCATTCTGAAACAAACCACACAATCGTCAGAGTCATCCATAATATCATGATAGACCTTATGCTCACTACAAGTTCCCTGGTTTAATCTCAGTTCTCCTTGACTAGAGTACGGATCCTATGCTTTCTATCCGTACTTTCCTCAAGGATTGCCTTCACCTCACCATGTCCCCTTCCCTATTTCTGCTCTCCACACTAATCTCGTCCTAGGCTTGCCCTAGGGTAATCTCCAACCCACTCTCCGCCATCAGCTGCATAAGAAGTCCCTACTATCTCTCCCTAACTAGCCCATAAATACCATTACATATTACTGATGGGTTTTGAGCATTCTAACACTCCTATGGTGTACATGCAACCCTAGAAACCTTGGATCTATGTTTGACTAAGATACATGCAAATAATTATTTTTCCAAGGTTCTTATCCTAACTAGCATGGCATGGGGTACTTGAATGAAATAAAACTAGTAGAATTACTTACCTTGTAGTAGTAGTTGATTGCTTGGAGTTTGAGAGCCTAGCACCAATAATGTGGATGCCTCAAATGGAAGTCACAAATCACCACAAACTTGGAAACTTGAGAGAATAGTCACAAACTTCTTGAAATCGGCCCTCTTGGTTTACACACATCAACTAGTGCAATTTCAAGAACCAAAGCCTCCTTTATATAGTGTGGTGGATTAGGGTTACATCCATGTAAACCCTAATACCCATGTCTTTTCATTTCCATGAAATCCATGGGTTAAAGCTCCATGGAGTATCCATGGACTTTCCATGCAAGCCTAGCCCATTCCAAATAAGCATTAGCCCACACTATATAAATACAAGAGCCCATATTTAATTAGTCATAATTTTGATCTCTAAATTAATTCTAAATTAATTATAGATCAATACTAATTAAATAATATGATTTTATATTAATATATTAGGACTTATAATATATTAATAAATCATAACTTATACTATTCTCAAACGATTATCCATAAATTGTTCGGGTGAAGTGCAACCCAAATGGACCATGTCGGGTCGGGTCAAGTACATACCAAATATAGTTATGGACTTAGACACTATATCCAACAGTCTCCCACTTGGATAAGTCTAATAACCATAGTTGCAAGTATGACTTCAGGAACCGATCAGCAATCGTAGCTCTTTAAACTCTGTTGAACTATGAAGCGCCATTTTAGATAAGTGATCATATAATCCTCTGTTCTAGATATCAGCCGGACAAATACATGGAACATGGTCTTGCTTATTGTCCAGCATTTGTTTCCCGATTTCCGATTTGTTTGACATAGAACTTAACTGAACACATCAATTTAGTTCTGACCGGGCCCGGTACATAGGTCAAAACAAAATCATGAAGGGGCCCAGATATCGCTTCTAATCCTAGAAGGAACAGATAAACTTCGACTCATATGTTTGCTCTACTACTTGTTGAATTACACACAAAAGCACGGTTTATAACATCGAGTTACCAATGCGTTTTCGTGCAATCAATGCATAACCAACTCATAGGCAACAAATCATATCTCTAGGTTTGAAGACTTATATGATATTACCGTCTCATGATCACTCGAGATAAATTCCATGAAGTGATACAAGTGAGCGTGGGTTGAATCCAATACTCAGAACTTATGAGCACTCATGAGTGTTGTAGCCCCGCTTTGTCTAACATCTTAGACCTCTACAAGCCAACCCATGACAGTCCTGATTCATATCTACTTCCAATACATGACCGACTGTGGAGAGTTTGAATAATATGATATAAACCATAACATAATTATTATGGAAGTCAAAACATGCAAAAAGAAATAATAGTAAACGATTGACAAGAGATAGCAACACTTTAATCATAAATAACAGCTTTTATTTATCATCAAATGTCAATTACATTTTACAAATTTCAAGATTATCTAACTACTAAAACTAATATCATCCTTCAGCCCTATGCTCCGAGCATGCTGGAGATGCTTAGCCCGAGTCAGTCCCTTCGTGAGGGGATCTGTTGGGTTCTCATCCGATGATACCCTCTTTGCCACGAGGATTCCTTCTTCTATTCGATGTCTGATGAAGTGATATTTTCTGTCAATGTGTCTGGATCTCCCATGATCTCTTGGTTCTTTGGCTAAGGCAACCGCACTATTGCTGTCATAGAAAATCTCCATTGGCTCCTTTATAGCTGGTACAGCTCCAAGGTCTCCGATGAAGTTCTTTAGCCATATAGCCTCCTTTGCTGCCTCGCTTGCTGCTATATACTCTGATTCACAAGTGGAATCAGCCACTGTCTCCTGCTTGGAACTTTTCCAAGTAATTGCCCCTCCGTTTAGAGTAAAGACCCAGCCCGACTGAGAGCGGAAATTATCCCTATCAGTCTGAAAGCTAGCATCACTGTACCCTACAACTCTCAAGTCCTCACTGCCACCGAGGGTAAGGACCCAGTCCTTAGTCCTCCGTAGGTACTTGAGGATATTCTTTACCACAGTCCAGTGTGCCTTGCCAGGGTTCCCCTGATACCTGCTAACCATGCTCAAAGCAAAGGCTACATCAGGTCGAGTACACGTCATAGCATACATGATCGATCCTACAGCTGAAGCATAAGGTATTCGACTCATTTCAGCTATCTCAGCCTCAGTACTAGGGCTTTGTGTCTTACTCAATCTGGTGTTACTCTGGATGGGTAACTCTCCTTTCTTGGAGTTATGCATGTTGAACCTTTTAAACACTTTGTCCACATAGGTGCTTTGACTAAGTCCAATTAGTCTTTTACTCCTGTTTCTCAAAATCCTTATCCCTAGGATGTAGACAGCTTCTCCAAGGTCCTTAATAGCGAAACACTTCCCAAGCCAGGACTTTACTTCCTGCAGGGTTGGGATGTCATTTCCTATGAGTAGTATATCATCCACATACAGTACCAAAAAGCTGACTATACTCCCACTAGCCTTGATATAGACACAAGATTCATCTTCACTCCTTGAAAAGCCAAATTCTTTGGCTTTCTCATCAAAGAACAGATTCCATCTGCGAGGTGCCTGTTTCAATCCATAAATGGATTTCTCGAGCTTACACACTCTATTGGGGTACTCTGTACTGACAAAACCCTCTGGCTGAACCATGTAAACATCTTCAGCCAACTTTCCATTAAGGAAAGCGGTTTTGACATCCATCTGCCATATTTCATAATCATGAAATGCAGCAATGGCTAACAGAACCCTAATAGACTTAATCTTGGCCACTGGTGAAAAGGTCTCATCATAATCAACTCCCGGAGTTTGAGAATAACCCTTTGCAACCAGTCGTGCCTTATAAGTGTGTACATTACCATCCATGTCGGTCTTCTTCTTGAAGATCCATTTGCACCCAACTATCTTACGATCAGGTACATTGTCAACTAATTTCCAAACTTGATTGTCATACATGGACTGTATCTGGCTATCCATAGCCTCTTTCCATTTAGCAGCCTCAGGGCCTGCCATGGCTTCCGTGTAGCTGTTAGGCTCATCCAGATTTACCAGTGTGTTATCACTGATAAGTGTCTCACCTTCTGCAGTAATATGAAAACCATAATAATGCTCAGGTGCATTCCTAACTCTGGTGGAACGCCTCAGAGGTATAGATTCTTCAGTCGGCTCAACAGGAGTTTCCTCCTCAGGTTGAGGGCTAGGGTTTGAGGTTCCTTCACCACTTGACTCTTGAATTTCCTCAAGGCCAATTTGCCTCCCACCGTCTCCTTGGCTCATGAATTCTCTCTCTCGAAAGAATCCTCTTCTTGCTACAAAGACCACATTATCACTGGGTCTGTAGAAGATGTAACCAAAGGATTTATGTGGGTAGCCGATGAAAATACACCTTTCGCTTCGGGGTTCGAGCTTATCGTGAGTCTCGTGTCTCACGAAAGCCTCGCAACCCCAAATCTTGATGTGGTCTAGATTAGGAACTTTTCCAGTCCACACCTCGTGAGGTGTTTTGGCAACCTTCTTTGTAGGGACTAGATTAAGGATATGGGTGGCAGTCTCTAAGGCATACCCCCAAAATCCGATTGGTAGCGAAGCTCGACTCATCATGGAACGAACCATGTCCAACAAGGTCCGATTGCGCCTCTCAGCTACACCATTCAACTGTGGTGTTCTAGGAGGTGTCAATTGTGAGACAATCCCACATTCCTTAAGATAGTCAAGGAACTCAGTACTAAGATACTCACCACCACGATCGGATCGAAGCATCTTAATGTTCCTGCCCAACTAATTCTCTACTTCTTGCTTAAACTCTTTGAATTTCTCAAAGGTTTCTGACTTATGCTTGATTAGGTAGACATATCCATATCTACTAAAATCATCAGTAAAAGTCACATAGAACCGATTAGCATCTCTTGTGGCGGTTCTGAAGGGTCCACACACATCCGTGTGTATGAGGTCCAACAAACCTTCACCCCTAGCACAAGTGCCAGTAAAAGGTGACTTTGTCATTTTACCAAGCAAACAAGATTCACAACTATCATCTGACTTTAGGTCAAATGACTCCAAGACTCCATCCTTTTGGAGTTGGCCTATGCGTTTCTTGCTTGCATGTCCAAGACGACAATGCCATAAGGATGCTTTATCTAAGCCAGTGGAAGAGTTAATACACAATACATTATTCCCTAGATTATCTACAACAGATACAGTTTCATACACGCCATCACAAGGTAATGCTTTAAAATAAAGAACATTATTAAAGAAAGCATCAATACTACCATTATTATTATCAAAATAAAAGGTAAAACCTTGTTTATACAATGCATGAAAGGAAATAACATTTCTTGCCATTTCTGGCGAATAATAACATTTATTCAAATCTAATGTAAACCCACTATTTAGCACTAAGGAATAAACTCCTATCTTGGTGACAGGTGAAGCTTTCCTGTTTCCCATGATCAAGTTTATCTTTCCCTGCTCCACATTCTCACTTCCTTTTAGTCCCTGCAAATCACAACATATGTGAATACCACAACCTGTATCAAGGACCCAAGACTTAGAATGAGGTGAGTTATTAGACAATATAGTGTATATACCTGCATGGTTGGGTTTTACTTTCCCATCCTTCAAATCTTGCTGGTACCTTGGGCAGTTTCGCTTCCAGTGCGACTTTTCATGGCAATAGAAGCATTCAGCCTCATTAGGGTTAGCAGAAGGAGTGACAAAACCTTTCTTGGTTTTGCTTGAAGAGGAGCCTTCAAGGGTCTTACCCTTGGTACCCTTAGAAGGGTTCTTTCTCTTCTTCCCTTTGCCATGCCCGATTGCCAAGACATTGGCCGCAGTTGGAGTAGGAGTAGGAGTAGTAACAACCGACTTACCCTTTAGACCACTTTCGGCGGTCTTCAAGAGTCCTTGAAGTTTGCTGAGGGTGACTTCTTCCTTGTTCATGTGATATGTCATGCGGAATTGATCATAACACGATGGCAAGGAGTGCAAAATGATGTCTATTGCTAACTCCTCAGGGAAGTTCACATTCAGCTTCAGTAAACGGTCCACATACCTTTGCATTTTCTGCATGTGGCCCGTGATGGGTTCACCATCCTTCATTCGGGTTGTTATCATGGAGGAGATTATTTCATATCGCTCTTGACGAGCACTTTGATGGTAGCGGTCCATCAAGTCCTGGTGCATCTCAAAAGGATAATAGTCCTCATAGGACTTTTGGAGCTCGGCTGTCATGGTGGCCATCATGATGCATGCCACTTTTGTAGCATCTCTTTCATGTACCTCATATTCAGCAAGCTCTTCAGGAGTAGCAGTTGGCTCGGGTACCTTCAGCTCCTTGTCGAGAACATATTCTTTGTTCTCATACCGAGTGACCATCCTGATGTTTCTGATCCAATCTGTAAAGTTGGACCCATCAAAGATGACTCTCCCACAAAGATTCATGAGAGAGAAGGAGCTAGTAGGGTTTGAGCCAGAAGCATTGTTATTGGAAGACATCTGAAAAGAAGAGGGAATAGATTAGATTAGATATAGAGATAGTCCTTAACAAAACACCCAAATGTAATATTAAGGCTAGGACCCAACACAATATTTTATAACTTAGAAGAGGGATGTCGTAATCTAAGCTATAAGATATTTGAAGGTAAGTGAATGACGATTCACCAATTTCCACCATGAAAAACGAAATAGTTAATTAGGTTTTAATTGGTTTAGAAACTCCTAGATTCTTTGAGATTCGTTGAACTTTCTTCAATGGCATGTTTCAATCTCGAGTGTGCCCTTCAAGTTTTGTGACTGGGATGCCGAGGATCACAAAACAAGGTGTGAAGTAACCATGCAAATTACTTGGTACCCTTAATGTATTACCCCTCAATCGATGTGTCGGTTAACCACACACGCTCCATCGATACTATGATAAACATTAAGTCACCCTTTACCTACCTTGTTAAGTTCAAGTTAGTGTACCGGTTAACCACACACGCTCCACTAACGACTTAAACAAAGTGTAAAGTGTAATTTCATGGATTAGCACCTTATTCACATTTTCCTAAAATAACTAAGATTGAGAATTCAATAAAGTTTAGTTACTTTAGTATTATCATTATACTTTTAATGAGAATTTATAAGTCCTTGTCCTACCCGTTCGGCTAACGACCCTCCACCGATCAAGGAAGCGGTGGGTGAGAGTGGACACCCATTAAGTTGCCATTTTATAGGCAACAACCTTATACCCCCCTTATAGACCGGCTTCGTGAATGAGGCGTACTAGCGGTAAGACGACTTGATCTTATACATATATAAATATTATTAAACTTATAATATTATAAAGTATAAGGGTTGAATTTTAACTTTTTAAATTCTAGGGGTTGGAACTAAAGTTTTTAATATGACTTTACATGTTCCAAAACTTGAGGGCAAGTTTTGTAAACTTTCAAAACTTTTCATTTCTCATAACTTATGAGTTAATGGTTATTAAAAATGAAGACTCTTCATTTTTTGTAACCTATGTGTTCTTTTAATGGTTATTTATAAATGTGACTTTTGGTTATCCATAACTTAAGAACTAGTTATGGACTCCATTAAAACACATAAAGATCAAGAATTAATCTAATCAATTATTAGCACATAATTTCTATGATCTTCTAAACTCATATGTTTATGAATGTTCATATCAAAAAATTTCAAGAATCGTAAGTACATATACAAAACTTGAAATTTTGATACGAGCTTTTGAACAAAACTTCGATTTTCAAGTTTTTTTTTTTTTTTTTTTGCATCAAGTATCAAATAAACAAACCAGGCTCTGATACCACTGATGGGTTTTGAGCATTCTAACACTCCTATGGTGTACATGCAACCCTAGAAACCTTGGATCTATGTTTGACTAAGATACATGCAAATAATTATTTTTCCAAGGTTCTTATCCTAACTAGCATGGCATGGGATACTTGAATCAAATAAAACTAGTAGAATTACTTACCTTGTAGTAGTAGTTGATTGCTTGGAGTTTGAGAGCCTAGCACCAATAATGTGGATGCCTCAAATGGAAGTCACAAATCACCACAAACTTGGAAACTTGAGAGAATAGTCACAAACTTCTTGAAATCGGCCCTCTTAGTTTACACACATCAACTAGTGTGATTTCAAGAACCAAAGCCTCCTTTATATAATGTGGTGGATTAGGGTTACATCCATGTAAACCCTAATACCCATGTCTTTTCATTTCCATGAGATCCATGGGTTAAAGCTCCATGGAGTATCCATGGACTTTCCATGCAAGCCTAGCCCATTCCAAATAAGCATTAGCCCACACTATATAAATACAAGAGCCCATATTTAATTAGTAATACTTTTGATCTCTAAATTAATTCTAGATTAATTATAGATCAATACTAATTAAATAATATGATTTTATATTAATATATTAGAACTTATAATATATTATTAAATCATAACTTATACTATTCTCAAAAGATTATCCATAAATTGTTCGGGTGAAGTGCAACCCAAATGGACCATACCGGGTCAGGTCAAGTACATACCAAATATAGTTATGGACTTAGACACTATATCCAACAATTACTAAGACCATATAATTCTTCGAACGAGAGGTCCTACCCTACAACGGTTGAACTCAGACAACAGCTGTGAAGTAAGGCTAGACCTAACCTTCTGAAATTATTTAGTCCTTGTAATATGTAACTTAACGTATTTGTTTAGTAGTTAATTAAAGATAACTAGAACTCCTATAAGTAAAAAGCTAGCAGCATTCGGGCATTGAGTAACCAAAACCAGGCATATCCTAAACATGCTATCATATCACTGACTGATCGGTACTATCATGCAGTTCAATAAGCACATACAGTAGGCATACAAGGCATCCTTCCTAGAACCTTAGCCCTAATCTAGCATGCAGTTCAATAAGCACATACAGTAGGCATACACGGCATCCTTCCTAGATCCTTAGCCCTAATCTAGCATGTAGTTCACATATTAACACTACATATCATAATATAACATGTATGGGTATCTTGGGGAAAACTTACTTAGTTCGGCCGATTGCACAATTCACACTTCTTGTTCTTTATCCAAAACCCTTATTTTAAATTTTTGAAAAATTATTAAGATTTTTTTTGTTGTAAAATTTTTTCAAACCCTCGATTTGAGTCCAGACACCCCTAAAGGTGTGTCTGAATCCCTCAAACCAAGGCTCTGATACCAAATTGTAACATCCCAAAATTTAAGACCAAAAATTTCATTTTTAATTAAGTAATTTATAAAACGGTAGTATGAAAATATCAATAGTTTCATCCCATATCATAATATAAAAACCAATATCTCGAATATCAAAACATGTCATAAGGAAACAATCATCAGAGTACAGGTCCCAAAGATCTCGTGTGCGGAAAATCATAGTGTGATGCATTGCAATCATGCCGACTCCTTTCCTTTCGAAGAAGAGGTACCTGAAACCAAAATTGCAAACTATAAGCACAAAGCTTAATGAGTTCCCCCATCATACCACATCTCATACAATACATATACTTCCTAGCATATCCGGGTGCTGGTCTACCCCTTCAGTTTCTTTCAACTGGTAACTACCTAACATATCAGGGTGCTGGCCTACCCCTACAGTCTCTTTCAACCGGTAACCGCCTAGCATACCTGGGTGCTGGCCTACCCCTTCAGTCTCTTTCAACCGGTTACGGGGACTATTTCACCCCCTACCACTACCATATAACAACATAGCACATACACATAAATCACACACTGCCTAGCATATCTAGGTACTGACCTACCCCTTCGGCCCTTTCGACCGGTTACAGGGACTATTTCACCCCTCCTACCACTGTCACATAATATCATAGCGTACTAGCACATAAGGCATAACAGATAGTGACATACCAGAAAATTATTACAAAGACAATCATCTCTACTATAATCATCTACTAGTGGGTTGACATTGGTGCCTTCGACCCACATCTACAGGAAGGTAACTCACCACAACTGTGTTCCGAAATCGTACTCCTCGGATGGCTCGGGACTCCTCTCCCTAAAACATAGTAAGTCCTTTAGTTAGTTATTGGGCCCAAGTACGACTCCCTTATGGCGTAACTTCTAATTCATCTCCTAAGGCAAGGCTCCCTAGTGTTGGATTAATGTCTAAGTCCATAACTATAATTGGTAAGACTTGACCCGACCCGGCATGGTCCATTTGGGTTGCATGGCATCATGCATTTGGATAGACTATAATGAGAGAAATAACACTTAAGGTTGGTTAATATATTATAAGTTCTAATATATTAATAAGGTTATTTAATTAGTATTGATCAAGAATTAATTTGGAATTAATTAAGTGATCAAAAGGAGACTAATTAAATATATGGGTTGATTGTGTAAATCATTCATTCTTATATATGTGGGCTTGTGATCCAAGATTCCTTATGTTGGACTAAGTCCATGGGGTGACCCATGGATACTCCATGGAGGTTAAAATCCATGGAGCATAAGGAATGGGTAAAGTTATGAGTTACATGGTGTAACCCTAATAGCCACCATATAAAAGAATCCCATGGCTCAAGAAATCGTGCACTAATGTGTGAGTGTGAGGGCTAGACGATTTTAAGGAGTGTTCAAGTTTCTCTCAAGTTATTCCAAGTGTATTTGGTGTTCTGTGAACCATTTGAGGTGTCACACTTGGGGCACTAGGCACTCAAGGTTCATGAAGACATTCTACATCAAAGAGGTATGTATTCTATCTTGTTATATTTATTATTTTGTATGCTAGATTAGGATAATACCTTGGATGTTCATAATTGTATGTATAATAGAGAAAACATAGATCCAAGGTATTTAGGGTTGCATGTACACTTAGGAGTGTTAGAATGCTCATAACCCAACAGTGGTATCAGAGACTAGGCTTGTTTTCTTGTTATACTTGCAAAAGTAGCTGAAAAATCGAGTTGGATGCATATATTCGATTGTTTTGGCTGGAATTGGACTAGGAACATTACCCTAAGATGTTTTTGGACTTATAAACTTGTTTTTGATGTGGTAATGTTCATGCTAATCCAATTTCTAAGATAATTGTCATAATTTCAAGATTTGTATTAGTTTGTATGTTCATGCTAATTTCTTGAAGATTGATGATTTGAATTATCTTGTTCTTATGAGGTTCTTAGATTAATAGAAAAGTTGTGTGAAATAGTTGTTTTCAATCCATTTTAATCTAAGAGTTGGTTCCAAAGTGTGTTATATGAAAAGTCACATTTAAGAATCATAAAACTCATAAAAGTTGGCAAAGGTTACAAAATGAAGAGTCTAGTTCTAATTAAATGGTTTTATGACTCCATAACTTGTCCTCAAGTTATGGAGGTTCAAGAGTCTCTTCATTAAATTAAAAAAAAAAAGTGTAACCTTAATTAGTTCCATAAGTTACAATAAAAAAAAGTTATTTTTTTTTATTAATTAGTTTAAAGTCTTCCATAACTTGTCCTCAAGATATGGAACTTGAAGAGTTTTTTTTTTTTTTTTTTTTTTTTTTTAATTAAAACTACTTTAAACTCATAAGTTATGGAATTAATTAGTTTTGAATAGTTTCAAAACTTGCCCTCAAGTTTTGGAATTTGAAAAGTTTTCACTTATGAATACTTTAATTCCAAGTTAGCCCTTAGAATTTTAAAAGCTAAAATTCAACCCTTATACTTTATAATATTATAAGTTAATAATATTTATATATATGTATAAGAGTAAAGTCAGTCTTACCGTTAGTAGGCCTCATTCACAAAGCCGGTCTATAAGGGGGTATAAGGTTACTGCCTATAAAATGACAGTTTAATGGGTGTCCACTCTCACCCACCGCTTCCTTGACTGGTGGAGGGTCGTTAGCCGAACGGGTAGGACAAGGACTATAATTCTCCTTTCATTAAAAGTATTAATGATAAATACTAAGTAACTAAACTCTTATTAATACCCAATCTTAGTTACTTAGGAAAATGTGAATTTGGTGCTAACCCATGAAATTACACTTTGCACTTTGCTTAAGTCGTTAGTGGAGCGTGTGTGGTTAACTGGCACACTAAGCTGGACTTAACAAGGTAGGCAAATGGTAACTTAATATTTATCATAGTATCGGTGGAGCGTGTGTGGTTAACCGACACACTGATTAAGGGGTAAATATTAAGGGTACCAAGTATATTTGCATGGTTATTCACACCTTGTTTTGTGATCCTCGGCATCCCAGTCACAAAACCTGAAGGGCACACTCGAGATTGAAACATGGCTTTGAAAGTTCAATGAATCTCAAAGATCTAGGACTTTCAAATCCAATTAAAAGCTAATAATTTATTTCGTTTTTCATGGTGGAAATTGGTGAATCGTCATTCACCAACCTTCAAATATTTTATAGCTTGGATTACGACATCCCTCTTCTAAGTTATAAAATAGTTTGTTGGGTCCTAGCCTTAATATTTCATATTGGGTGTCATATTAAGGACTTTAAATCAACTATCTTGAATATCTCCCAAAAAGATGTCTGGTCTAGACATTTATGATCTTCCCAAATCTCTTGAAACAAGCTTTCCTAAATGAAGATGATGTCCCATGGATATCATACTTCTTTCACCTCCTCCAATTATTCTCCCTAACCTACAAGTTCCTAAAAAGTTTAAGGTCACTCAAGCTCTATTGGCAAGGCAAGGTCTAGGTGTGATCACATCTTGGAGATGTAGTCACATATTGACAAGCCGGGAGAGTTGGGTGTCAAAGTATTGAGAAAGTTGGTGGCTCAACTACTTTCTAAGTCACATAGTGAGTTCTTTTGGGAATCCTATGAAACAGACTAAGACAAGACCCTTAATGATCTTATCTATTTGCTAAGATCAACTTCCTAAAACGTTATGGACATTGACAATGATGACATTGGATATCCAGTAAAGCTCTCTCTTCCCAATGGAAAGGGATCGGCCATAGTCAACTCGGTTGACCCAATGGTAAAGAGAGAGGCGAAGTCTGAGATAGTCCCATTATCAAGGGGCCATAGGTAACTATTGCCAAAGAAAGGGGCATTGGTTACGAAGCTGCCAAATTTACCTAAGGATGTTAAAGTCAATAAGTTTGGCTCTACTTCAGGTAAAGTCCATTGTCTAACTCTATTAAGTACATGCTGATTCTGATCGCGAAGATGGATTTTAATCGCATGGTTCGGTGATCAGAATTTTGGGCTATTACTTAAGAGTTATGATATTTATATTGCTTAGGAATAGATAACAACAAGGTTTTCATATGGATTGTAAGGATAAGTTTTTCCGCAAAGTTTTAAAATAAAAGAAAAAGGTTTTGATTTTATTTATTTTAAGTATCCTTACAATGGCATTTGTGAAAAGTTGTTGCTTATAAGATTCCATTGATAGCAATATTGGAAAAATGGATTTGATTCTTTCGGTTGTGGTAGTGTCTAATATTACCAAATAAGGAAAGATTCTCATCACCCAAGGTTCAATTGGACCGAAACTTGGAATCATGCAAGTTGTATAGTATGATGAATGAGAACTTTCAGCTTGGAAAATTAAGACTAATTCCTTATGTGAATAAGGAAAGGACTAAGGGATCGAGTACACATTCTTGTGCACTGGTCAAGTCCACCACAAAAGATCAAGAAGACTATTCGTCATGATTTACTTAAGTTCAGTAAATATGGTTATACTTATAAGTTTAAGTATAAGTCTGTAGCATTGGAGAAGTTTCAATGTGAGACAGAACGAATAAGAAGAATCAAAGTATGGCAGAAAGATAAAAGTTTCTCAAATCTGAAAAGATGGGAGAGTACTTTAGTATCATGTTTATGATCATCTTAATGATTAAGATACCATATCACAATTGGTCCTCTAAAGTCATCTTAGTGCATTCTTATGACTAAGAAGAGGAGTCATGAATTGTTGAAATGGTTAAATCAAAAAGATGAGTCATACTTCGTTCCAAAACAATTCTTAGAGTCATACTCCAAGATTGTAACTTGAGTGACATATCTTGAAGAGGGTTTGTTAACACTAGTCAAATGTAAGAGTAAAAGGTTATCTACTCTTGTACATTTGAAATTGGTAAGTTGTGATGTTTTGGATAAAATAGAGACCAACTTAGGCCAATTGTGTAAAGTGTTAGTCTTGATAAAGAATCCGCACTATCTCTTGAATATTTGACAAGGGAGTCTTATATGTCAAGAGGACAGTGGGAGTCTTATATGTCAAGAGGACAGTGGGAGTCTTAAAGCTCTTGAAAGTTTCAAGACTTAATCAAGAATAAAACCTAAAGTCCTTCACTAGCACACGACTTGAGGTTTATAACCTATCGTGTTGAAATTTTTGTGCCTATTCAAGTTGGCTTTGCATAGGAGTTCTGAGAGTTCTCAATTGGTTGCACAACTACTTGGAAGCAATGGCAGTCACCTGAGCTGCCAAATGGCAAGAATTTAAGATTGCACAAGTTTAATCAATATGAGTTTGGATTTGTCACTAACCTTGTCTTGTGATTATGGTTTTGACAAATTCACATGGATAAGAACACATACACTATTAAATCTAAGTGTCATAAGGTTTCTCTCCGATTCACGAAAATGATGGTGAGGAAACACTTTCACTAAGTAGATTTTAGCTAGATAGCAATTGTGATATTTGCATTCTCAAAGTCGTTAGTGGAGCGTGTGTGGTTTACCGGCACACTAACATGGACTTGTGAGAAGTGGCAAAGGTCTAAACAATTGAGACTATGATTACGGCATCCCTTTTCATAGTTCTAAAATTGTTTATACACACATGTGAGCTATCTAAGAGAGGTGTATGATTTTGATAAAGTTTTATCAAAACAATCTAGTATCAGAAATCTGAACTTTGGTAAGAAAGTCAGCTGATTTCTGAGTACATGTCAAAGCTAGTGGGAGCATAAGTGTTATGCTAATAATCATCATGTTAGTGGGAACATGATAATTATGACAAAGGTTGCAAGTTAGCAATGTTAATTATAGAAAACAAAAGTTTCAATTCGTGAGGTTGCAGGGGTTGAAAAAGTTGTTTTGCTATAATTAAGGGAGAGGAAATTATACTTCATTTCAATTCTAAAAGCTTAGATTGAGATTTTAATCGTATTTAATCAAGGATATATATATGAATTTCATGTTGGAATGGCTCAACATAAGGAAATTCTATATATGGGTCCATTATTTGCGTTCTAAAATTCGATTATGATTACGGCATCCCTTTTCATAATCTGAATTTCGAGAACTTGGAAAATTGAAATGGAAATATTATAGCAAAAGACTGGTTTAGTCTTTATGTGAGACATCATGAATCGTGTCTCATATGCTTCGGATATAGGATCGAATACATGTGCTATATTCATCCTTTCTAAAATTTTCCAAATGCCTGGGGCATTATGAAGGGAAAAGGTTTAGAATTGGATATGACTAAAATGATTAAGCAATTGTCGAGGACAATCTAAGGTTTACCAAAGATTGGTTGCTCAAGGACAGTTGGAAGTATAATGTTAATTCTGGAAGGACCATATTGACATAATCTGTAAGGAGGCAACTCTTGTTCAGAAGTGATAGTCAAAATGGAATATGGAAATGTTTCAAAGTTAGAAAATTATTCACTCTGTGTAAGATTAGGAAACTTAATGAAAGAAGGATGTTTCCAAGGAGCTGATCTCCTTTGGAATGCTCTGTAATGATTGTTGTCAAGTCTTTCTGACTTCGTGCATAATCATTAAGAGGATCAATGCATATAAGTTTAGAATCTAACATATTTCAGTAAATGGCATGAATTTGGAATTCTTGCATTTGCAGTAAGGATTTGGGACTGTGAAAAGAGGATCATTGGAGTGATGTTCAATTGATCTATTTTACAAAGTAAAGATCATAGACAAACATAGTATGCATACTTGGTGTATGGCATGACTAGTGTTTAGAAAACATAGTGTACATGCTTGGAGCATGGGACAACTATTGTTTTAAATTCAAGTATAAAGTTGATAAAACCGAAACAATGAATAATGAGTAATCAGTATGGTGATAAATAAAAGTGTTTATTTATATTCATAGGGTTTGATACCATATTTGATTCATTTATTCTTGTGTTTCACTTTGCATGTTTTGACTTCCAGAATAACTAAGTCGCTCTTCCTGAATGATTAAGTTATTAAAACCATCCACAGTCGGTCATATGTTGGAAGTAGATATGAATCAAGACTGTCATGGGTTGGTTTGTAGAGGTCCAAGTTGGTGGACAAAGTGGTGCTACAACACTCATGAGTGCTCATAAGTTCTGAGTATTGGATTCAACCCGCGCTCATTTGAATCACTTCATGGATTTTATCACGAGTGATCATGAGACGATAATATCTTATATTCTTCAAACCTAGAGATATGAGTTGTTACTATGAGTTGGTTATACATTGATTGCACGAAAACGCATTGGTAACTCGATGTTATAAAACGTGCCTTTGTGTATGATTCAACAAGTAGTAGAACAAGCCATATGAGTCGAAGTTTATCCATTCCTTTTACCTTCGGGATAAAAGCAATATCTGTGGGCCCCTCGATGATTTAAAGATGATACATGTAAGTGCTTGGCCAAGCCAGGACTGATTTGATTTGTTCAATCGGTCAGTCATCATGAATCGGAAATCGGGAAACAACAAATGGACAGAGAGAATGATTGATAATCCATGTCTCAGTCCATATGATATCTAGAATGGAGGAATATATGATCCCTTATCTAATGGACAAGTCATTGACAAAAGTCAGAGTTCATCGACAAGGTCAGAGTTCGACAGAAGCTTTTGAGAGCTACGATTGCTGATCGGTTCCTGAAGTCATACGCAATAATAGTTTTAGACTTATCCAAGTGGGAGACTGTTGGATTAATGTCTAAGTCCATAACTATAATTGGTAAGACTTGACCCGACCCGACATGGTCCATTTGGGTTGCATGGCATCATGCATTTGGATAGACTATAATGAGAGAAATAACACTTAAGGTTGGTTAATATATTATAAGTTCTAATATATTAATAAGGTTATTTAATTAGTATTGATCAAGAATTAATTTGGAATTAATTAAGTGATCAAAAGGAGACTAATTAAATATATGGGTTGATTGTGTAAATCATTCATTCTTATATATGTGGGCTTGTGATCCAAGATTCCTTATGTTGAACTAAGTCCATGGGGTGACCCATGGATACTCCATGGAGGTTAAAATCCATGGAGCATAAGGAATGGGTAAAGTTATGAGTTACATGGTGTAACCCTAATAGCCACCATATAAAAGAATCCCATGGCTCAAGAAATCGTGCACTAATGTGTGAGTGTGAGGACTAGACGATTTTAAGGAGTGTTCAAGTTTCTCTCAAGTTATTCCAAGTATATTTGGTGTTGTGTGAACCATTTGAGGTGTCATACTTGGGGCACTAGGCACTCAAGGTTCATGAAGACATTCTACATCAAAGAGGTATGTATTCTATCTTGTTATATTTATTATTTTGTATGCTAGATTAGGATAATACCTTGGATGTTCATAATTGTATGTATAATAGAGAAAACATAGATCCAAGGTATTTAGGGTTTCATGTACACTTAGGAGTGTTAGAATGCTCATAACCCAACACCTAGTCCTTTCCCTAATGGGCCTTTTCCCTAAGGTCCAATCCGTAATAAATTTAACGCCCAAGTCCATTACTTTAAACTTTAAGGCTCAATAAGGCCCAAGTCCCATCACTTTAAACTTTAAGGCCCAAGAGGCCCAACACCATAAATCCCAGTCCTAGGCCCAGAGGCCTTTCTCCATAGTGGGCCATGAGGCCCAACAATCCAGGCCCAAACTGCTAAGGCCCAAAAACCCTTATTCGACACTCTGTATGCGTATGCGCGGCGTACCTGGCACGTACGCCCAGCGTACGCCGACCTTGACCAGAAGCGGGAAGTTGACCTGGTACGCTGCACGTACCAGGGTGTACGCCCATCGTACTGGCCAGCTTCCTTAAGACTCCTTTTGTGACTTAATCCATTAAGTCCTAACGTCCAAAACATAAATCCAGGTCCTTTAAGACATCCTAATCCATAACGTTACAAACTTTATGTCTTTGCATGCATAGATGGGGGTTAAACATGATTTAAGTCCTTAAAGAAACTTTGTGAGCATCAAACACTTGCATGGTTATGGCTTAACCATCAAGGTCCGATTTTTATGACTCTAAATGCTTCCAAAAGCTCAAAAGAACAATTCTTATGGTCTGGAACTACCAAGACACAAGAAACGTCAATAATGGAGTCAAAATAACCCATAAAACACCCCAACACTACAACTAAGCATGCAATGGTCAAGTATGAAGCTTGATACCTCAAATGAGTCAGAAATGTTGCTAATCCCCTGGATCTACAAGCTCTCTTCAAGTCCTTGCTCCTTCTTCAAACCTCTTTCTCTTCAAAATCACCAAAACAACACCAAAATGCTCAAAGTAAGCTCCAAAATACAAACAAGAGGGTTAGGGTTCGAGTTAGGCACTAAGAGGATAAGGGTTTTGAGATTATAAGTTGTTTAAATAGGGTGCAAACCCTAAAATTTAGGGTTTGCATCTGGTCACCCTACGCCAACGTACGCATGGGAGTCCCTCGATCCACGCCTCATAGGAATACGCCATGCGTACACCCTGTACGCCCAGCATACGCTCCACCCTAAAAATCCCATTATTTAACAATTATAACTTGAATAAAAGCAATACCATACCTGATAAATTCTGGACGTTACAATCCAGCGGACGAAGCCATCCGATACATTAGCCATGCAGACCAAAAAAGATCCTCGACTTTATATCGATTATTTTAATCCCCCTAGTGACTCTCAGGTCTAACCATGTTCTTCATCCACTAATGGCTCCTAGCCTCACCCTGATATGTCGATCACTATCGACTCTCGGGCTCACCCCAATCCATCAACCACTAACAACTCTCAGGCTCGACTCGATCCGTCGACCACTAACGAGTCTCGGGCTCACCCCGATCCATCAACCACTAACAACTCTCGTACTCACCTCGATTTGTCAACCACTAACTACTCTTGGGCTCTCCCCGGTCCGTCAATGATATGTGCATATTTAATCATATATTTTGTACATTATCTTAATACTTTTAGCTACAATTACACTTATTTTTGGACATAAGGTCCATTATCATATTCTTCATGATACGTGCCAGCTCTCTTAGGGTTGCATTTTCTTGATTTTTTGTCACAAGTGCAATTCTACAACTTGTGCAATTCTGCAACTGATCCCTTCTCTCTCCATTCAAGAAACCTTCAACCTGTAAATTCATTATTCTTTCCATGTCTCCCGCTTCAAGTTGTTAACATCTTTCAAGAAGTGAAGACTACCAAAAAATGGCTTAATCACTAACCATTGTCTCTTTTCTTCTCCCGGAAAAATGGTACAATCTTGATTCACTTTTTCGCTCTACTGATTTTCTTGTTGTAGGTCCGCATTTTTTTAATTTGGTAATGTTGAGAAATTAATGGTCATATTGTTGTTATTTTAACAATAATGCTAACACACATTAAACTCGTCTTTAAAATCGTATAAAGATTAGGTATGATGCAATATAGTTAAACATTATAGGTTTCATTTATTGGTTTCATGGTATACATCTTATTCCTATTTCTTGTGTTCAGACATTAGTTAAAAAATTACCTAAAACTATAGTTTATTATAGGTCTTATTTCCATTTTTGTGACATTAAATTAAATAAATGATGGCCTAAGATTGTAATTTCCTTTCACACATCATGCACAAATAAAAAGAAAAAAAAAATCGAAGTCCTGAAATTTGTGACCATCACCATACGGCAATAGGAGAAACATATAATGCAATATGTATGCCACATGCATTTAGGTGCATGTGATATGAATATGCACGTGACTTGTTTGTTGTCTAGTAATTTCTGGTCAATCCAGTTCAACAAGTTTATTCATCATGATAAGTGTTCGCTTATTTTGATCGAGTTTTACTCATATTTACTACGAAAATTTTAACCTTGTAACCTTTATATAATTTTATGTAGTAATTATCTATTTAGTAACTTGATCGATAATCTATAGTTACTCAATACTCAAACTATTTATTGATGTCTTTTTGTTAATTCTTGAATATGTACAGGGATATAGGGTCCCAAAAATATATAATGTATATATTTCTTCGATCATAAATTATTTAATTAAAATATCGCACAATTATTTAAATTATCTAACTATTTAAACAATAATGGAGCATAAATCGAAGCATCAATAATTTAAAGCGATAGAAAGTAGATAAAATCAACTATTTTTTAAGTACATATATTATTATTTTTTTTCACAAAAATGTTAATGAATAGAATTTCACGAAAAAAAACATATTTCATAGGTAACATTTATATAGATTTGGGTATAGTTTTAAAAATCAATGAGTTATTTTATTAGTTCGATAGTTCAACTAATTTAATCAGCCGAACCAATCCAAATAAACAGGTGACATCGTTCTTACATCGTAATTATTTTTGAATTACGGAAAAAAGTACAAAAAAAACCTCCAAAATTAAGAGAGATCGGAGAAATAAGTATAGTTTTTGTTCACAAAATGGCTAATGAAAGTACAAAAAAATATCATCTAATATTTTTATTTGCTAAGTTATATTTAAAAGAGATGATGTCAAAAAAAGCCTTAAGTTTGACACAAAATGTCGGTTTTATCCTTCGACAGATTTTTGGTTTGTTTATGTCGCAAACTTGTCATTTTTTTGTCGGTTTGCCATTTTTACCTGTAATAGCAGGTTTACAGGTTACCATAAATTATTTTTTGCGAAAAAACCCTTAAGTTTACAAATATTTTGCAAAAAAAACTCTTAAGATTATAAAAATATAAAATATAAATATATATTCAAATTTTGATAAAACTAAATGGTTTTGCAAAATTTAATTGTTAAAAGTTTATATCAAACTAATATAAGTTTTATTGTAATTATATTATGAAACCAAAACTGAAAATATTTCTAGCTTTACGTACATTAAATTTTATATTGGTTCGATGTAAACATTTTATATTTAAATTTTTAAAAAGTTACCTAGTTTTATCAAAATTTGAATATATTTCTTAATTAATACTTAAATTTTTCAAAGCAAAATTAAAAAACGTCTGTTAGCTAATAATTAACTATGCTAAAATAGTTAAACATATGAATAATATGATATTAATTAAATTCAATTAATTTTTTTAAAATAAAAATAAAAATATTTTATATGTTTAAAAGGTTTGTATTTCAGAAATAATAATGTATCATATTTCTTATAAAAACAAAATATATTTAAATAATAAATTAGACAGATACATTTATATTTTATATGTTTAAAATGTTTAAGTTTGTGTTTTAGAAATAATAACTTATACAACTATATTTATTTTTATAAAAAATAATATGTTAATATTTTTATTTATGAAATACAAAACTTTTAAACATATAAAATATTTTCATTCTCCTTTAAAAAAAATAATTGCATGGAAATAATGTCACCATATAGTGACTATGATCACCTCCAAAATTGTTTTACGAGTCATGGATATATACAACGAATCCAAAAAATATGATACATTATTATTTTTGCAATACAAACCATTTAAACATATAAATATTTTTATTTTCTTTTAAAAAAATTAATTGAATTTAATTATCATATTATTCATATGTTTAACTATTTTAACATAGTTGATTATTAGCTAACAGACGTTTTAGTTTTTACTTTGAAAAGTTTAAGTTTTAAATTAAGTAATATATTCAAATTTTGATAAAACTAGATTACTTTTTTAAAATTTAAATATAAAAAATTTATATCGAACCAATATAAAATTTACCTTACGTAAAGCTAAAAATATGTTTTAGTTTTGGTTTCATAATATAAGTCTAGTAAAACTTATATTACTTTGATATAAACTTTTGACATTTAAATTTTTAAAAACTATTTACTTTTATCAAATTTTGAATATATATATTTATATTATATATGTTTATAACCTTAAGTGTTTTTTTTGCAAAATATTTGGAAACTTAAGGGTTTTTTCGCAAAAAATAATCAACGGTAACCTGCAAACCTGGTATTACAGGTAAAACCGATATTTTTTGTCAAACTTAAGGCTTTTTATGGCATTATCCCTGTTTAAAAGTACAAAAAATATCTATCACAAATGAAAATATGAGAATTAAACCTAATAAATAAAACAAAAAGAAGATAATATCAAACCAATGAAACCTTATTATATATATACTTTCATTAATTCTCATATTCATAAATAATTAAATATGATAAAAGTATTATACTTTCATTACTTCTCAATTTCCCATATTCGTAAATAATTAAATACGATAAACGTATCATACTTTCATTACTTTTCTTATATTTCAAGACATTATTGATTTACTAGCCATCCAACTATTGAATTTGCCAAAATAAGAAAATAATAACAACAATATTTTTAAGTCAAGTCAATTTAAACTCTTTCTTGGTTAATTCACATTAAAACCGTAAGTGCAAGTGCTAGTAATATATATTTAATGTTTATATGTTATATATTTATATTTTTATTTCTTCCTAGTAGAATGTTCTTTTTATCTAACTTTTAATATCATTCGAAATATAGTATTTTGGATGTAACATGTCAAAATACATCATCTTATAATAAAAACAATTATAAACGAGCATATTAAAACTATACCACTACTAGAAAACTGCACATTATCCACAACAGATTTCGTCAGTAATCTGTAGGTAAAACAAGTTACTTATGGATTGACTACGGAAACAGGTCCGTAGGAATATAGCTCGTGGGTAATTGGTTATGTCGGATTACCTACGGAATTTTCTAGAGACTACCTATGGAAAATTATGTTGGTAATTTACCTATGGATTGCCTAAAGCTACATTTACATACGGATTACCTACGTAAATCTTTTTATGACAGATCACCTACAAAAATATCATCTCCAGATTTCGTACAGAATTATTACCTACCGATTCCCCTACATAATCATTTCCTACTAATTGACCACGAAATATTTTACTACAAACTGCCTACGACTTTTCCAATTTGTTGTGACAGATTTATCTGTCGAAATCCGTCACTAAAAGGATTTTTTTTCCCTAAAATGCAAGAAAAACCCAATATATTAGACCTAAAATTATATTCGTATTCAACCACAAAAAATAATATTCATTATAAGAAAAAATTGTCTAATGCATTAAAATAGCCAAATACATTACAAATGTCTAACAAAAACGTAAAGAGAAGAACTATTTTGCGGATTACCAAGCGGGTTATTCAAATGTCTAAAAATGGCCGCCATTTTTTTCTTTTAGTTGTGTTTGGTGCACATCCATTTCATGTTGTCTTAGCAATCAACTAATCTCACATCTATTTCCACTTCTTTTTCTTGCAATTGCAAATCAAATTGAGTGCTTTGCACCACAATTAACACAGCAAGAATAACCAATTTTTTCCCATAGGTGATTTGTGTAGGTAAATTGTATTTTTCTAGTAGTGTACGTTAATAGAAAAAAACTAAAATATAGTTTTTTAATAGAAAAAATATGTATATCTTTATAATATACAAATAAAGAAATATAATATACAAATAAAGAAAATCTATATTTATTTTCCTACATTTAATCCTACAAAGAATGATTAAAATCTTTTGTCTAAAATACATGTAAATACATTTTAACCTCATGATTGGATTTTAACAAAATAATTTTGGTAATTGTAAATTGATTCCCAGAAGGAATAGTTCACTCTAATTAATAGAAGGATCTTTTTTCCCAATATTTATAGGGATTTTTTAATATGTGCCTAAGGACACATATAAGAAAGTATTAATTATGAAAAATATTACCATAATTAAATATGAAATGCATTCATTATGGAGATTATTAATGAATTTTATATTTAATTATGGTAATATTTCTTATAATTAATGTATTTAACATTTAATTATGGTAATAATTGTGATTAATTAATACTTCTTATATGTGCCTTAGGACACATATTAGAAAATCCCATATTTATATCCAAATGTTTACTACATAAATTCTATGCGATCATTATCCTCTAAATGTATGACAATTTTAATGACCTAACGTCAAGCTCTGATAATATTGTTTCTATCAAATAAACAAAATTCACATCTTAAAGGGAAAGGCTTTTTAGCCATTCATTACTTTCATAGCCATGGAGTTGTAACCATTTATACTTTTTTGAAGTTGTAACCATTTATAGCCATAGTAAAAGCTTTTTACTGGCTTTTTTTCTTGTATATATACATAATGAAATCACCTTCATTCGAATCATCCAAATCTTCACTCATTCATTACTTTCATAGCCATGGAGTCTCATTGCTTCCTTTTGGCCTCTTTTCTCTTGGTTGCAACTTCTGTAAGTTTCTTTTACCCACTTTAATCTTGTACATTTTGCATTTTCATCAAATGATTATGTACTAATTTTATAATGTATAACTTTCATTTGCATAACATACAAGCTTCAATGCATAACGTACAAGGTCCATTGGCAAGTTTTGTTAGGTTTCATTCGCATAACATAAACATTATTATGCATAATGTCCACATTTTAACTTTCTAAAGTAAATGTTCATATGGATATGAGATTGTTAAATCACGTTTGGATATTGCATTCAATGACTATTGGTGTAATTTCACTAAACAATGGACAAATTTCATGCACAATGTATAAATTAATTGCAAGGTATACTAAAACAATGATGAATTGTCATAATCGGGGCAAAATAGATAAAATAATAATAAATTTTTTCATATTTTATAATTTCATAGATTTGGCAAAAACATATGTTATTGCATACTACCATTATTATAGTTATATCAATTACATCACGATTGCATATTTTCAATTTTCTGTTATATTACATACATAAGCTATATTTGGTTGTAACATATGCATGGACGTTTGTACATTATGCATATTTAGTTTATATTTAAATATGAAAACATGTCTAACCTTAATTCTATTATACGAACTATGAGCATTTTAAATGATCATTTATAGGTTACCCATTTCGGTTTTGCTTCTCCACTACCACTCCCTTTGACACCAACATCGCCACCCGCCGTTTACCCAGAATGTGACAACACACCTCCACCATCACCCAACACACCTCCACCATCACCCACCGTATCTCCGCCTATTTATCCACCTCCACCACCGAATCCATACCCACCTGTACCTGCTCCATCACCGTCTAATGCACCCACCCCTCCCCCACCGGTGTCAGCCTGCCCACCTATGGCACCACCACCCAGCACAACTCCACCACCGCCATCTTTACCTCTTCCATATCCACCCACCACTCCACCATCTAACCCACCTGGTGTAGCACCACAACCTTCACCGGTGAAACCACCAACACTTCCACCATATATAAACACTCCACCTCCTTATAAACCAGGATCTCCACCACCTCCAGGGACACCGACAATTCCGCCATCACCCAAGATGCCACCCGGTGTTCCACCAACATTTCCGGTGATACCACCACCTCCATATACACCCAACCCTTCACCGTCTCCTACACCAGCTCCTCCAGGTGTAGCACCACCGATATCCCCAGTGATACCACCGATAGTTCCACCGTTTCCATATCCACCTTCTCCTTCACCGGCTCCTGGTGTAGCACCAATATCTCCCATAACACCGACATCTCCACCGCCTCCATATTCACCCCTCATTCCACCTAGTCCAGTGACGCCACCACCTGCACCATCTCCATATCCAATCAACACTCCACCTCCCGCTATGCCACCGTCGCCACCTTGTAGCACCCCACCCCCACCGCCTACTAATTCAACTCCACCATCTCCCAATTCACCCAAGACGCCACCACCATTTGTCCCACCGCCGATCACTCCACCATCTCCGAATCCACCAAAGACACCACCGCCATTTCTCCCACCACCAATCACTCCGCCATCTCCCATTTCACCTATCATCCCTCCATATATAAGTCCTTCACCAAGTATTCAACCATATTACCCTGTCACGCCTATCCCCACACCACCACCACCTTGCAACGATGCTCCACCGATGGGCAGCAAGCCACCATTAAATTCAGAAGGTACTGGTATAATTAACGACTAACATTTTCATTTAATCATGAGCTACAAAACATATGTTTAATAATCTGTAATCATATATTGTAGAATGTTTTTCATCATGCGAGTTAAGGTGCGAGTTAGACGCGAAGCAAGAAAGATGCCACCGAAGTTGCATGGCGTGTTGTCATCGTTGCAATTGTGTTCCACCTGGACAATATGGAAATAGAGAGATGTGTGGTTCGTGCTACACTGATATGAAAACTCTCGCTGGAAGACCTATGTGCCCTTGAAGGCCTCCTACTTTATATTATAATTTTCCCAATTATATGAGGGGATCAATAAAATGATTTTGGTAATTAATGGAAGTTAAAAATAACATGGTTTGGGATTCTGATATATGTCTACATGCGGATGTATGAAAAGCATGAGTATTTTCAATGAATGTATGCGTTATTGCGTTATTATTAAAACTATTATTTGGTTTGAAGTCAAAAGCGTTACAAAGTCATAATATTAACACATTAAGTCACATTGATCAAGTTTGAAGTAAGTGTTTATAATAACACGTAGACGTTGACTGTAACTCAAAATTATGTATGAATAGGGATCAACTTGTGAACTATAGAATAAAAAATAGTGTAATTAAGATGTGAAACATATGCGTTCATGCTTTAACAAACAATCCTCAACAAAAGTTCAAAGTAGTTTACTGATAATCTGATATATAAAAGAGTTATACAAATAAAAAAAAACGAAGAACATATGAACTTTGAGTCAATTTTGTGCATAAGCATTCATGAAATAGAATGTCATCTTTGTTATTTACACGCGAAGGGCTATATTGTAATTTAGTTACAAGTTAGTTAATAGTTTGTTGAGAGTCGTTTAGTCTGGTTAGTTTTGTTTTATATAAGATGTAAGTTGTTTTGTCATTGATTCGGTAACGAGAAACAGAAAATTCCAAATCTTTCTTTTCGTTTTTACTTTGAAAGATCACATATTTGTGTAAGTAAATTCTGTTGAAATCACCAATACGATGAATATGAAACAAAATCCCAAGAGTAAAACGAAAAATCTCAACGATAGAATAATTTTTTTGAATCTTATTAGTAGTGTCGGGGAGCAGAGGGCATGCCTGTGCTGAGCTCTGATGAAACCATCTAATCTAAAGGACACCAAATTCAGGGACACCAAAACCATATAGTTTTTTTCTAAAATATATAAAAACGTTTAATTAAAGTGGGATTACAAGAGAAGTTAAAAATATGTTAAAATCAAAAGTCAAGATTCAAAATTTAAAATACTCTCATGATTTTTCCTCAAATTTTACTCAAAAACACCCCTAAAATCTTAGAAAAACTAAACTGAAAACCACATCAAAGTACAGTGGCCATGACAAGCGCTACAACAATAAACATCTATAGGACGAAACCTATAGGGACCACGAAAGTTGTCGCTATAGATGACCCTATAGGGACGACATATTGTCGCTATAGGGTTGACCAAACATTTTTGACTTTATAAGCTAAAGTGACCACAAATCGCCTCCATTATTAAAGCTGGAACGAAAAAAATGTTGGCGGGATTCCAAAAACCTATAGGAACGACATTTTGTCCCAAAAGGAAATTAAATTAAATATATATACATTTTTAAATTTGTTTAATTAGAAATTAGGGACGACGTCGTTTTGCTTGAGGTATAGGGACGACAAGTCGTCCCGATAGAATTGTATGCTCTCTGAAATTGGAAGAATTATCCATTTCTCATTAATTGATCGTTGCTCCTCTTTTGGCTATCACTCTCTCAGGCGGCGATTTGCTTCTCGCCGGCCACCATAGCGACAACCAGGTAACCGTCGGCCTCCTCAGTGACCACCATCTTAGCTACAACGTTGATCCGGTAATTCCTTCTCTCCCTTCACCTTTCGCTCTCCTATCTTCTTGCTGACTACCTTAGAGAAGAGCAGTTTCACCGTCGGCCTCTACTCCTTTAGCTTTCGGCGACCTCCTGGTTACTTCTACTACTTTCGGCAACCTCATTCCCTTGAGATTGTAGTTCTCTCTCCAACTCCCATTTTCTTCAACAGGTTTGTCTCCTGATTTTGTGATGTATAATTGTGTGATTTTGTTAATACCTTGTTTGAATATGTTTGAAACTTTATGGAAATGTATGAATCTATTTAGGATTATGTTTAAGGTTACTGATTTGTTATGTGAACGCTTGGTTTTGTATGATTTTCTTAAAAAATAATGCTATAGATTTTTTGAACAAATGAATACTATGAAAGATTCATCGGGTTATCATTGGTACGTACATATGTCAATGATGATCTTGTTGGTATGGCTTTGTGTTGATATATATATTTTTTTAAAACTGAAATGTATTGAAATGATGCCCGATCACATGTATTATCTTTCAATTGTGCTGCTCATGGAACCCATAAAGTTACAAACTTCACATTGGAAAAGCTATCTGTAACGCCCTGATTCTCAGGTATTGATTTTTATATAAGATTTTCTTGATTTCAAGGTCTACTTGACGAGTCGGTTGCCCTACTCGTCGAATAGCAGCGGGTTGGTCCACGTGTTTTAGTGACCTACTCGTCGAGTCCAAGAAGGGACTCGACGAGTAGGAGCAGGCAGATGGGTTGAGGTGATACTGCTCCGTGCGGTAACCAACAAACCCGGGAGGCAATCCAGATGTGAGTTGTGGGCCCGTAAGGCAATCCAAACTCACACTGTGGGCCTAGGGGGTAATCCAGTCTGTAAAGTTGTGGACCCAGTATATGCTGTTATTTGTATATGTGTTATGTGCAGTGTATTGGTATTTTGGGGGAACCCACTAAGCTTTCGGGCTTACAGTTTTAGTTTATTGTTTCAGGTACATCAAGGGATCGCGACAAGGCAAAGACATGATTATACAATGTAACGCCCGTGTTCTTGGCTAGGCATTAATATTGACAAAATAGTCTAGGTTAACCTTTGTAACTCATTTTGAAGAAATGAAAAGGAATTATGTGAAACTTATGTGAATTATGTGTTTTATGTTTAATTATTAGGATTTAATTAATTAAGAATAAAAATGAGCGTCGAAAATAAATATTAGATATAGCCGATATCTATTTAGAAACTTTTAGTGGGCGTGACAAGGATTACGGATATATAAAGAATACCGAAATCCGAGTTATAACGAAGAAGTTATGACCTGTCGAAGTTTCGCGACAAAACTGGCACGGTGCCGAATGACGTAAAAAGTGAGTTTTTGATAAACTACTTTTTAGCCTTAGTGATCTAAACGAAAGTCATAGTGTTCGTTAAACTGAGAATATGTATAAAAAGAACGCCCAAATCTGACTTCGTATGAGGAAGTTATGATTTTTCTAAGTTTCAGCTTAGCAGTAGACAGCTAAAAACTCGAATTTTAGATCGAGTGATTTTTAGCCGACACAACCTAAACGAGAATCTAAGGTCTCGTCAATAGTAGTACAACGGTAAAAAGACAGATGAAAACGGACGTCAGATGAAGAAGTTATGAATTTTTAACGGATTTCCTGTCTCGGTCTGTTAAAAATAATAATATAAAAATTAAAGTCAAAATTAGCCGACGAAGTCTAAACGAAAGTTGTAGAGCGTAATTTTATCTACGCGTGCATATAAAGAACGACAAAACGGAGCTCGTATGCGAAAGTTATGGATTTTAGAAGTTTTTACACAAAAATCGAGAAAATTCGCATAGTCATGCTTCGGCCACGACACCTTCGCTCCATGCGTGCCACGTGTCCGAAATTGCTGAGTCATCCGAAGCCGTGGCGCATCCGAGGAGTGACGCGTGTGCAGCCTCGTCCGAGCCTCGCACCACCTGTCGCGTGTCCGACCTTCGCACCATCTGTCTCCCTTCCCTCTTGCTTTGGATCCGAACCTCGGACCTAGACTTCGGTCCAATCAGAGGTCAGCAGCTGGACCCTCGCACGTGCGAGCCATGTGCCTCCTCTTCGGATCTGCTGACACCTGGTAGCTTCTCAGCCCTTGGATCAGAAGCCTCGCCCCTATAAATAGAAGGGTGCGAGACCTCCCGAGGATAATTTGGAAATTTGCCTTTTTACACCCCTCTTTCAATATTTCTTTCATTCCAACTTCCCCCAAAGCCCTGGTATCATACCAAACACCCGAAACACGTCCCGAAGTGCCCGAGAAGCCCGAGAAATTTATCTTTTCGGTTTTGAAGCCCAACCTTCGCAGAGCCCGGTTTCTCAATAAAACTCTCGTTTTATTAGAAACGATCGTTTTAGGAAACAAAGTGCTGTCCGATTATCATTAAATCAGGTGAGTGTGTAGTCACCTTCATCTTACACCTAGATATGAAGTATTTTCTATAAAATACGTGCTATGTGTAATTATATTAATTGTTTAATTGAGGTGACTGTTGAATAGATGTTTTATACAAGTTTTAAACTGTATATGTATTTTATCTACAAATATGTTGGGTAAAACATGGGTAGAGGAAATAGCCGATGTGTGTTAAAATGATAAGAGGCCTCGATGTGATTGTGATCCAGTTATCTAGCGGAGTATGGATGACGACCACGAACTTTTCTAGACAGTCTGGTGGAACGCTGGCAGGCTCGCAACCTGTAGGTGTTAATGAGCTTGGGTGTTCATTTGTTGTACTCCATCCCCCTCATGGTTGCCTTTAGGACATGTATGGCTGAGGAATCCCCTTAGCAGTAGTGTCCATCCCGATGATATTCTTTAGGCTAGGTCCCTTGTGATAGGTGTTTAGGGATGTAAAGTGAGGATAACGGGAATGAGTAATCAGGGTTATTGTTGATTGATGAACTTAATAAGTTTATTATTATTGTGGGTTGAAAACCCTATATGCTCACCAGGCTCCCAAGCCTGACCCACTCAGCTTTTTATGTTACAGGTAGTGGACCCCGAGCATAGTCGGAGGATGATGAGAGATTTTTGGATTATAGGCCAGTAGTTGTAAATAACTGTTGAAAGGCTTATAATGTCTTGTTTATGCTTTTGATCTGTATCGGAACATGACATCCCGAGGTTTTGATATAAAAGGAAAATATACACTTTCTTAAAGAAAGGTTTTGATAAATTTGTATAATGTTTTGTTTTGAGAACCAATTCCGCAACAACTTTTAAAAGGATTTCTCTGACTTTATTTTAAAAAACATAAATTAAATCGGTCTTTTCTGGCCGAGAAATTAGGGGATGTCACAGTTGGTATCAGAGCATTAGTTTAAGCAAACTAGGAATTTGTAGGATTTCTAAACTTAAACTTAGAATGCTAAGTGATGATTGTGATATGAGTGTCCACCATATTTTAGACACGGGCACTAGTTTATTTTAGGAAAGGTGCCTAAAATGCTTTTATGTGCTAAATGTTATATGTTTGCCATATATGCCATTATTTGTTCGGATCTATGGTCTGTTGCCGACCGGATCTGGAAACCTTATGTGTGTAGGATTCTAAGCGTACGATTACGATATTAGAACTAACATGTAAACGTTTCGGAGTGATAAGGAGAATTTAAATATCTATCGAGGATAAAGACCTAAATTCGCCTTATTCGGTATATAGATTATAATGGCAAGAACTCGCAGTGGAGTTGGAAATGCAAACGGAAACAGGAATCAACAACCTCAACCCCAAGTAGTTGAGCAAGTACATGTTGTAGGAGCTGCACCTGAGCCAATGACGATGGCTGGGGTACAAGCAATGATGCAGATGATGTTGGATCGCCAAATGGAGGAGACAAGGCGATTACTACAACAGAATAGGGAAGAAACTACGATACCTGTTGAACAACCCAAATTGAATGAAGGGCAATCAGTAGGAGGGAACTACAGTGGGACTCTTGGTCAAGCCAACCCACCGATAGTTAGACAAAACAACCAGGATGGAGGAGTTGATGGACGTGGATGCAAATACAAAGATTTCATGGCATCCAAACCACTGTGTCTATCTGCAAGCCCGACACCGGTGGAAGTCATGAATTGGATCTCCGAAATGGAGACAATGTTTGAAAGTTGTGAGTGCAGCAAAAAACAGAAGACCGCACTTGCAATTCCTCTGTTAAAATCTGTGACACCAGTCAAATTTTGGTCAAAAATAAATTGATCAATAATCATAATTGGGATGAACCAAGTGGTAGAGTTTTTAACAAGGTTTCCAAAAATATAAAGAACACTGAAATCCGAGTTATAACAAAGAAGTTATGACCAATCGAAAATCCGCGATAAAACCGGCAAAACACTGTTCAGTGTAAAAAGTGAATTTTCGATAAAAGGCTTTTTAACCTTAACAATCTAAATGAAACTTTTAGAATATGTTAAACCGAGAACGTTCATAAAAAGAACGTAAAAATCTGACTTCGTATGAGGAAATTATGATTTTTCGAAGTTTTGGTTTAGCAGTAGACAACTAAAAATTCAAAATATAAATCGATCGATATTTAGACGACGCAACTTAAACGAGAATCGAAGGTCTCGTCAAAAGTAGCACAACGGTAAAAAGACAGACGAAAACGGACGTCGGATGAAGAAGTTATGAATTTTTAACGGATTTCCTGTCCCGATCTGTTAAAAATAATAATATTAAAAATAAATTCAAAATCAGCCGACGAAGTCTAAACGAAAGTCGTAGAGTATGATTTTACCTACGTGTGCATATAAAGAACGCCAAAAACCGACCTCGTATGCGAAAGTTATGATTTTCGCAAGTTTTTGGCACAAAAATCAAGAAAATGTTGAAAACTGAGAAATTTCGCATGAGGCACTCCTCTGCCACGTCACCCTCGCATGCGAGCCTCCACGTGTCGTCTTCTGATTTGACCGAAGCTTTGCGTGGCACCTTCTGATTGGACCAATTCCGAGGTCCAATGAGCAACCGACAGCACTCGCAAGAGACACCCCGGAGATGCCCCTCGGACACCCCTTCGCATGCGTGCCCTTCTCCGATTGGTCTGAAGCCTGGTCCAATCCGAAGCCTCCACCTGTCCGAGCCTCGCACGTGGACCTCGCTGCTAACCGACGCGTGGCTGCTGACTCTTCCTTCGCCTCGCCACCTGTCCTCCTCGGCCGAACCCTCGCACCCCTATATAAAGGGTGCGAGCCTTCTCGCATTTGAAGAGTTTTTCACCCCAAAATTTCCCCTTTTTCACATTTCCACCCCGTAAACTTTCTCACGACCCCCCAAGGCCCCGGTATCGTGTCTAAAGCCCGAAGCAAGCCCCGGAGCCCCGAAATTCTCGAGAAGTCATCCTCTCTCCTGTCGAAACTCTGCCCGATTTGAGCCGGTACTCGTCAAATAAACTCCTTCCGGGAAACGAAACGCTGCCCGAATCACCGCTTATCAAAGTGAGTTCATACCCCTATAATTTACATTTTTAATAGTTTTTAAATGCTTTTTAGGGGGGGAATACAAGTTTAACACAATATAAATTGTGTTAATAATTATGTGATAAAAATCACACAAAGGCTTTTCGTATATTTTTAATAATTACGAAATACTTCCAAAATGACTTGAAGCCATGTTAAATCTTTAAAGTCATGTAACACTCCGTTAAATTCTTTGAAAAATGTTTTATAAACTATTTCAAATTATAATTTCCAAAATCATGTTTATATATGTATAAATATATAAATAAGATTTAAAGGACTTAGGACTAATGAATTATCTTAATTCCTTTTCCTTGTTTGGATGTGGAATTAAGGTGGTGTTATTTGTCTGAAGGTCGTTTCCTTCTTAATTATATATATATATATTATACATATATGAGTATAAAAGGTTACTCGTTTTGGTATCATTACCTTTCTATCAGGCTGAGCAAAGGTGTTCATCCATGAGAAATCTTGCTAATCAGATAGAACATATAAATTATAATAGGTATAATTTATGATTCAGAACTAAATACACAAGTATGATTCACGATTGTATACTTTCCAAGGAAATTACCAAAAATTCATTTAAATATACTAGGATATGTATAATACCTTTAATATATGAACAACATATTAAATAAGTAAAAATACATCATATCGAGTTTGCATTAACAAAGGTACTATACAGAGTACCAGGGTTAGCAAACACGGGGTAATAATACATCATACGGAGTTTTCATTAACAAAGGTACTATACAGAGTACCAGGGTTAGCAAGCACGGGGTAATAATACATCATACCGAGTTTGCATTAACAAAGGTACTATACAGAGTACTAGGGTTAGCAAACACGGGGTAATAATACATCATAAATCTCGTTGAAACAATAAATTTGTGAGGCCCTTCACGGTGTACTTATCTAAGTACGACTTTTAAGTCCTGACCTATTAACCATAATCTCTTGTAGGGAGAGCGTGAATTTATGTATAGATCTATATGAGACTGACAATCCCGCACCTCTACTGTTCGCTACAGTTTGGCCGGCAGGCCTAGGGTGTCAAATATCATACCATTCCGACGCCTGAAGAACGTCGCCACAGGCATATCCGTCATATTAGTATGGTTAATAGAACTCACATGGATAAAACAACGAGTGAATTACTAAGTAATATACTTATCTTAAAACAGTCAGAAAAGATAATTACATCCCGACCAAATATACCTTCTATAGTTTTTACTTACAGTAAAAGCTACGTATCATGAAATCAAGTATGGTAAATATACTTGTACTTCTGGTTTTGAACATTTAAAACCACAAGGCAGTATTATGGATAATATAATATTTTCCAGGATTAATACTAATGTTTTACTGTGGAACGGATAAAACTAAGAATACTTTTACAAATGAAACGGTTTATGGGATTAAACCACTTTTACAAAGCAAACGGTTTATGGGATTAAACCACTTTTACAAATGAAACGGTTTATGGGATTAAACCACTTTTACAAATGAAACGGTTTATGGATTAAACCACTTTTACAAATGAAACTGTTTATGGAATTAAACTACTTATCAAATGGAACTTATTCATTTAATCTCTGTAAAATAGTATAACATAAAAGACCTTTAGTGGTTAATTCTATAATTCCTTAGTTTCTACATCATAGTTATACATAAGTAATACCCGATTGACAGTGAAATGTGTGACTTCCGCCTTACTTCATGTTCCTTGTTTGGTTGTGGGCTTAGGGCAGATACACCCATTTAACTGTCCATTCGATATTGGGTTATATATAATCAGTATAAACTAAGTAATTACAGAGGGAAACTATTAAGGTTATCAGTTAATCACCTCAGGAAATATAGGATTTCCTGGAGAAACCAGTGAACTTATCCAAAGAACTTAGGGTATACTTAACAGAACTAAAATACTTATGAACTCACCAGCTTAAATGCTGATTTACTCTTTCCAAATAACTTGTATTCTCAGGAATCCAGTAGACAAGTACACTCCCGAAGCTTTTGAGAAGACTACCTAGTACCTTACAGTAACTCTTGTCTTCTACTGTACCTACTTTGGTGTTTGAATATGTAATGTTTAAACACTTATGTAAAACTTATACTTATTAATGCAATGGTTGTTTGTACTTTGATTACTATATTGTATGTGTTGTGATACTTACATGAAGTCCTCCGCCCCCGAACGTTTTCGCCGTTCTGGTTTGGGGGTGTGACAGATTGGTATCAGAGCAGTGTTTATAGTGAACTCAGTATATCAATCATAAAAGATATACAACTATAAACCCATTGGGATAAAAACACTCTGACCAAGAGTTATACTCTAAAAATATATCAATATTTTATAAAAGTATAAGTACATGCAGAGTATATATACTAGAATAAGTATCACAAGAAGAACAAAACAAAAGTATTTGGATGTTGGACATTGCAGTTAAACCTAGACAGTGACGTAATCATATCTGGGATCAATATAGCCTGATCAGCTATATTCATCCGAGATATGACCAACACGTGTTTGGGGAGTGATTGTAGTGTTGCAACTGGTCTAAAACTTACCTAAGTACCAGAAGAATTCTAGAACCAAACATAAAGATTAAAATACTATGGGAGTATTTTAGGATGCTAAAACAAGAAAACTGAAAACTTGTCAAATTCTTATATCTAGAAGTCCAAGAATCAACCTCATAACTAAAATAACATGGAGGTATTCTACATACCTTTGGGGAAATGTTAAAAAGATATTTTCTGATAGGTCTATAGTTACTAAGTGGATACGTTAAGGTTATATATAGCCGAGATTTTATAGACTTAGAATATGTGATTTTCACTCTACTTCCTTTTCCTTGTTTGGATGTGGTTTTAGAGTAGGATTACTTATTCAAAGGTCTATTTAATCTGGATTATATATCAATATTTTATAAAAGTATAAGTACATGCAGAGTATATATACTAGAATAAGTATCACAAGAAGAACAAAACAAAAGTATTTGGATGTTGGACATTGCAGTTAAACCTAGACAGTGACGTAATCATATCTGGGATCAATATAGCCTGATCAACTATATTCATCCGAGATATGACCAACACGTGTTTGGGGAGTGATTGTAGTGTTGCAACTGGTCTAAAACTTACCTAAGTACCAGAAGAATTCTAGAACCAAACATAAAGATTAAAATACTATGGGAGTATTTTAGGATGCTAAAACAAGAAAACTGAAAACTTGTCAAATTCTTATATCTAGAAGTCCAAGAATCAAACTCATAACTAAAATAACATGGAGGTATTCTACATACCTTTGGGGAAATGTTAAAAAGATATTTTCTGATAGGTTTATAGTTACTAAGTGGATACGTTAAGGTTATATATAGCCGAGATTTTATAGACTTAGAATATGTGATTTTCACTCTACTTCCTTTTCCTTGTTTGGATGTGGTTTTAGAGTAGGATTACTTATTCAAAGGTCTATTTAATCTGGATTATATATAATTGGTACACACCATGTAATTATAGAAGGACCAGAAAGAATCACCTTCGTAAAAATTTAAATTTTCTCATAGATTCTTTAGACATTCCCATTCTCGTGTAAACCCCTTAGATAAACATAGTTACTCCAGTAATCAATAGAAGAGTCAAGGAGGATCCAACAAAATTTCATTAAGGGAATTCCAAGAAAGAGACATATGAGAAGTAAATAAACTATAGAAATCATTTAGTGCCCTTACCCTATTAAGGACACCAATGAGAGATTCGTATGAACTTCCAAGATTCCAAAATCTTCATTACGAAGTAATAAGGATCAGTGTCAGAATCGGAAGTAAGACAGCCCCGGAATTCAATATACCTACAGAGGAGAAGGACACCCTATAGATACTAGGAAGAAACAAATCATTACCACTCAGAATAGAACAAAGAACAAAAGAAAACCACGTGTGATTCATGTGAAGTGTTTGAGCGTCTTTTCATCTAAGTAATAACTAGTAAATCGATTCAACCTAGTGAGTTAGTGATTTCATTACTCACATTATGTTTTGAGTTTATCATCTTTTCCGGTCACGGCTAATAACAATAAATTAGATCACGAAATCTTAATTGATAGTGATTACTTCTCAAATTCATAAGTCTATTTATGTAGACACTGTTATGAATTATTTTCGAATATTTTCAAAAATTGGGAAACGATATCCACCAAACAAACGTAACTTAGTTCGGATGATACTCGGTTCATAACCATTCTAGAAACTTATTTATGTTCCTTACCAGGACTGCATCATAGGGATGCAGGTCGAATCATTAAGAATAATATAACGAAACGAAAGATTTATACATAGATACAAATGGTTAGAATACATCTTGAGACACGATAGTCGCTCACGAACTCATTTTCTTATCATGTAACAGAATCATGCCTCCAAATAAATGTAACCAACCCACCAACGACACACCAATCCTTCAGATAGATGCGGCTACGTTTCAAGCTGCGGTCACAGCAGCTGTAGCAGCTGTCATGGCACACCTTAATGCTAACAATGCAAATGTTAGTAGTAATGCTATCGGTAACCCCGATCGTGGTGATAGCCAAGTACAGCAACGCGCACCTATTTGTAAGAACACCTTGAACTTTAAGCCTAATATCATGAAACGAAAGTTCGAGAACAAGGAAGGGAATTGTTCAACTCAAGAACTTAACAGAGGGCAACGAACTGGGGCAGTCAATACCCCCATCAGCCCTGTTATTCTAACACCAACCAAGCCGTACTTAGGAAACCTCCCACACTGCAGCAGGTGCAACTACCATCATCATGGAGTTTGCCGGGAGCTGCATTGAAATAGATGCAACATAAAGGGGCATACCGCCCGTATCTGTAGAACTCCGGTTGAGTTCATCACTTCAACTGTCGATGTTGGAACCATTCCCATATGTCACCTTTGTGGTGAAATAGGACATTACAAGAGGGATTGTCCAACAGAGAAGAACGACGGGGGAGCAGGAAGATTTTGATCCCAATACATGGGAAAGCATCAAAGAACCCTGCTATATTTTGGTACGCTTCTAAACCCTGATAATTATCTATAATTATGATTACTCTTCCGTTCAAATTAAATCACAACAATTATATAAAATTTGAAACCCTAACAGGTAAGTTATGATGACTTAGTATATACATAAGGGCCATTTATAATTAAGATTTGTAGACTTAGAGTGAGTAGTTCCGCCTCATTTCCTGTTCCTTGTTTGGTTGTGGATTTAGGGCAGGGTTGCTCAGTCAAAGGTCTTACCAATCTTAATTATACATGACTTGTATACACCAAGCGGTTATAGAGAGACCTAGTAAGGATCGTTTCATGAAAGTTCGTAATTTCAAATTATCAGAACCCTCGTATTGGTAGTACCCGCCAATTTCGAATCAAAAAGGGGTTCGTAGCGATAATAACAGAATAAAACTAGAAGCGCTGAAAACTTAGGTACATAGGATATCATCCTAGTAATCATTCCTCCCAGAACGACTTAATATCTATTTCGTCGAGAAAATTTCGACATTCTCATTCGACATGGTTTGGCCTGGCCCTTACCATGTGAAAATTCTTATGTTGTATAAGAAAACTTTTTCCTTAATCAGCCGTAAGATGAAATTCTTCCAATCCATAACGTAAAACCCTTAGCTTGTCTCTCATTTCAAAACTTCAGAAGTACCCATACGAAGGGTACCACACCATTCTAGCCTACTCAGTAAACAGGAAACTTCAAACGAAAAGCACCGAAGTAGTCATTGAAGTCAGTAACTACCGAAGTACCCCTATAGATCTCATAGGAAAATCATTGAACCGCAGGTCAAGTTCAAGAATAGAGACTAAGAACTCATTAAGTTAATCTATCGCTGCTAAGTGTATACACGAGGGTGGTATATAAGTTAGACTTAACAAGATTAAGGATGTGTGATTCCGCCCTATCTCCTGTTCCTTGTTTGGTTATGGACCTGGGGCAGAGTCACCCATCCGAACGTTTTGTGAAATCTAAATTATACACGACTTGTATACACGAAGTAATGGTAGATGAGCCAAGTATGAGTCTGATCATGAACTTTGGAGCAAAAGCCTGCATCATGTATTCTACCAGGTGGAATTCAATATGAGACCACGACAGTGGGTCGAGCTACTAAATGACTACGAATTCGAAATTCGTTATCATCTCGACAAAGCCAATATAATAGCTGACGCCCTAAGTCGGAAAGAGTACCCAGGTCATAGTGTCAATCATGGACTATGATAACCCTTTCAAATCTCTCCATACAAAGTAAGGAGGCTCAACAGGAAGCCTTTAAACCTGAAAATGTGGCAAGTAGAGAAGATAACTAGAATGTGTGAGTGCGCGGTATGCCAAATTCTGTTATCTCCACTGAGATAATAGAATCATCTCCCAGTTCGGGCCGTCACTCAAAAATCTCTAGGAACCAGAGTAGTCATGATTCTATGGGATCGACTATGGTAAAGGATGGGATACCCATTTACCAATTAGTCGAGACCTTTATCACGCTAGCATTCAAGTTGCTTCATTCGAAACCTTCTGTGGTCACAAGTGCAGATCCTATCTGCACTAGACTAAAGTAGGTAATATGCAAATAGCTAGAGATCCAATTTCCACACAGCACCTTTGCTGATCTGGAATTCATCCGAGAAACTACCAAAAACAAAATACGAATCAGGAAGCGACATAAAGCTTCCAGAGTTAATCAGAGAAGCTACGGCTTCGATAAAGGAAAACCCTTGGAATTCCAGGATTGATGACCTTGTCATATGAAGGTCTCATCCTGGAAGGACAAGATACGCTTGAGAAAGCGTGGAATACAAAATTCAGGGTACATAGGAGCATTTGAGATTCTTACCAGAATCGGTCTTGTACTTATAAACTTAAACTACCACAAAAACTTAATAACATTCATCCCATCTTTCACATATCTAATCTAAAAAGGGGTCTATCCGATGAAACACTTTGTATTTCACTCGATGAAATCAAGTTAAATAAAAGTCTACACTCTGTAGAAGAACCAATAAAAACCATGGATAGGGAAATCTAAAGAATCAAGCAAAGTCTTATCCCGTTAGTGAAGGTTTGCTGGATTACAAACCGGGGACCTGAATTCACTTGGGAAAGGAAGATTAGACCTAGTCCATGAGTATCACTTTAGACTTAATTTCGGGACGAAATTCTCTCTAACGGGGAGATAATGTGACACCAGTCAAATTTTGGTCAAAAATAAATTGATCAATAATCGTAATTGGGATGAACCAAGTGGTAGAGTTTGTAACAAGGTTTCCAAAAATATAAAGAACACTGAAATCCGAGTTATAACAAAGAAGTTATGACCACTCGAAAATCCGCGATAAAACCGGCAAAACACTGTTCAGTGTAAAAAGTGAATTTTCGATAAAAGGCTTTTTAACCTTAGCAATCTAAATGAAACTTGTAGAATATGTTAAACCGAGAACGTTCATAAAAAGAACGTAAAAATCTGACTTCGTATGAGGAAGTTATGATTTTTCGAAGTTTCGGTTTAGCAGTAGACAGCTAAAAATTCAAAATATAAATCGATCGATATTTAGCCGACGCAAACTAAACAAGAATCGAAGGTCTCGGCAAAAGTAGCACAACGGTAAAAAGACAGACGAAAACGGACGTCGGATGAAGAAGTTATGAATTTTTAACAGATTTCTTGTCCCGGTCTGTTAAAAATAATAATAATAATAATAAATTCAAAATCAGCCGACGAAGTCTAAACGAAAGTCGTAGATTATAATTTTACCTACACGTGTATATAAAGAACGTCAAAAACGGAGCTCGTATGCGAAAGTTATTATTTTCGCAAGTTTTTGGCACAAAAATCAAGAAAATGTTGAAAACCGGGAAATTTCGCATGAGTCACTCCTCTGCCACGTCACCCTCGCATGCGAGCCTCCACGTGTCGTCTTCTGATTTGACCGAAGTTTTGCGTGGCACCTTCTGATTGGACCAAGTCCGAGGTCCAATGAGCAACCGACAACACTCGCAAGAGATACCCCGGAGATGCCCCTCGGACACCCCTTCGCATGCGTGCCCTTCTCCTATTGGTCCGAAGCCTGGTCCAGTCCGAAGCCCCCACCTGTCCGAGCCTCGCACGTGGACCTCGCTACTAACCGATGTGTGGCTACTGACTCTTCCTTCGCCTTGCCACCTGTCCTCCTCGGCCGAACCCTCGCACCCCTATATAAAGGGTGCGAGCCTTCTCGCATTTGAAGAGTTTTTCACCCCAAAATTTCCCCTTTTTCACATTTCCACCCCGTAAACTTTCTCACGACCCCCCAAGGCCCCGGTATCGTGTCTAAAGCCCGAAGCAAGCCCCGGAGCCCCGAAATTCTCGAGAAGTCATCCTCTCTCCTGTCGAAACTCTGCCCGATTTGAGCCGATACTCGTCAAATAAACTCCTTCCGGGAAACGAAACGCTGTCCGAATCACCGCTTATCAAAGTGAGTTCATACCCCTATAATTTACATTTTTAATAGTTTTTAAATGCTTTTTAGGGGGGGGGGGGGAATACAAGTTTAACACAATATAAATTGTGTTAATAATTATGTGATAAAAATCACACAAAGGCTTTTCGTATATTTTTAATAATTACGAAATACTTCCAAAATGACTTGAAGCCATGTTAAATCTTTAAAGTCATGTAACATTCCGTTAAATTCTTTGAAAAATGTTTTATAAACTATTTCAAATTATAATTGCCAAAATCATGTTTATATATGTATAAATATATAAATAAGATTAGAAGGACTTAGGACTAATGAATTATCTTAATTCCTTTTCCTTGTTTGGATGTGGAATTAAGGTGGTGTTATTTGTCCGAAGGTCGTTTCCTTCTTAATTATATATATATATATATATATATATATATATATATATATATATATATATATATATATATATATATATATATATATATTATACATATATGAGTATAAAAGGTTACTCCTTTTGGTATCATTACCTTTGTATCAGGCTGAGCAAAGGTGTTCATCCATGAGAAATCATGCTAATCAGATAGAACATATAAATTATAATAGGTATAATTTATGATTCACAACTAAATACACAAGTATGATTCACGATTGTATACTTTCCAAGGAAATTACCAAAAATTCATTTAAATATACCAGGATATGTATAATACCTTTAATATATGAACAACATATTAAATAAGTAAAAATACATCATATCGAGTTTGCATTAACAAAGGTACTATACAGAGTACCAGGGTTAGCAAACACGGGGTAATAATACATCATACCGAGTTTGCATTAACAAAGGTACTATACAGAGTACTAGGGTTAGCAAACACGGGGTAATAATACATCATACCGAGTTTGCATTAACAAAGATACTATACAGAGTACCAGGGTTAGAAAACACGGGGTAATAATACATCATAAATCTCGTTGAAACAATAAATTTGTGAGGCCCTTCACGGTGTACTTATCTAAGTACGACTTTTAAGTCCTGACCTATTAACCAGAATCTCTTGTAGGGAGAGCGTGAATTTGTGTATAGATCTATATGGGACTGACAATCCCGCACCTCTACTGTTCGCTACAGTTTGGCCGGCAGGCCTTGTTTGGTTGTGGGCTTAGGGCAGATACACCCATTTAACTGTCCATTCAATATTGGGTTATATATAATCAGTATAAACTAAGTAATTACAGAGGGAAACTATTAATGTTATCAGTTAATCACCTCAGGAAATATAGGATTTCCTGGAGAAACCAGTGAACTTATCCAAAGAACTTAGGGTATACTTAACAGAACTAAAATACTTATGAACTCACCAGCTTAAATGCTGATCTACTCTTTCCAAATAACTTGTATTCTCAGGAATCCAGTAGACAGGTACACTCCCGAAGCTTTTGAGAAGACTACCTAGTACCTTACCGCAACTCTTGTCTTCTACTGTACCTACTTTGGTGTTTGAATATGTAATATTTAAACACTTATGTAAAACTTATACTTATTAATGCAATGGTTGTTTGTACTTTGATTACTATATTACATGTGTTGTGATACTTACATGAAGTCCTCCGCCCCCGAACGTTTCCGCCGTTCTGGTTTGGGGGTGTGACAAAATCCGATGTATTAAGCTGGTGGAAGTTACTAGCTGATTCGATGCCCAAGGGAGAAGCTAGGAAGATGTCTTGGGAAGACTTTGTGGTACAATTGAAATTGCAATACTGCTCTGAGCAGGATCTTCTGGAAATCAACAATGAGTTCCAAAATTTGAAGAAGGGAAAGATGAGCGTTACTGAATACGCTGCTAGTTTTACGGAAAAGATGAAGCTTGTTCCTTATCTAGTTCCAACTGAACTCTCCAAGGTCAACAAGTTTGCCCTCGGATTACCAGCGGACTTTGGTCCGATGGTCAAGCAAGCAACCACTTTGAAAGCCGCCATCTGGACTGCTAATAATGTTGAGACTCAGATCAGAGAGAAGGGTCTGGAGAGGGCAGAAGTTGGCGAAAATAGAAAGTTTGAAGGAACTTCAAGTTCCAACAAGAAAAGCAAATTTTCAAAGTCTAAGAAGTTTGGAAGAGGAGGAGGCGAAGTGAAATGGTGTGAGAAGTGCAAGAAAAAGCACTCTGGGAAATGTAATGAGGGGGTGGCTTGCTACAAATGTGGAAAGACTGGGCATTATACCAACGAGTGTCCGTCCAACAAGAGGGTATGCTTTGGATGTAACGAAGAAGGGCACGTTTTGAAAGACTGTCCGAAGAAGAAGGTTGCAGCAAAGCCCAATCTTCCACCAAAGCCGAAGGCGAGAGCCTTTCAGATGACACTTGAAGCTGCAAAAGAAGAAGTCGATGTCGCTTCAGGTACCTTTCTCGTAAACGAATTGCCTGCCCAAATTTTGTTTGATTCTGGAGCCAATTACTCCTTTATTTCGCATGAATTTGGTAGAAAACTAGCTTTGCCTGTTGATAGACTAGTTAATGCTTTATTAGTCGAGATTGCTAGTGGCAAGTTTGTACCTGTTAGCCATCGTATGAAAAACATCCTCATTGACTTGAATGGGAATAAGTTCCACGAGGAATTATTACCTATCGAGTTAAATGGTTTCGACATAGTTTTAGGAATGGATTGGCTTAGCGCCAATGATGCCGAAATATTGTGTAGAAAGAAGATAGTAAAAGTAAAACCGCCAGGAAAAGAGACGTTTATGGTGTATGGAGACAAACACAAAGTAAACTCTGGAATCATTTCCCTAATGAAAGCCAGAAAGTGTTTGGCCAAGGGATGTACATCATATATAGCGTTCGTGATCGATGCTAAGAAGGAAAAGAAGGAGGTGCAGAATATTCCGGTGGTGTGTGATTATCCGGAAGTCTTTCCGGAAGATCTTCCCGGATTGCCCCCTAATCGACAAGTAGAATTATGTATCGACTTGTTACCAGGAACGACGCCAATAGAAAAAGCACCGTATCGATTAGCACCAACAGAGATGAAAGAACTTATGACACAACTTCAGGAGTTATTGGACAAAGGTTTTATTCGACCTAGTTCATTACCCTGGGGAGCCCCAGTGTTATTTGTAAAGAAGAAAGACGGGAGCATGAGAATGTGCATCGATTACAGACAGTTGAATAAAGCAACAATAAAGAACAAGTACATGTTGCCGAGGATCGATGACATGTTCGATCAGTTGCAAGGTTCGAGCTATTTCTCGAAGATCGATCTTAGGTCAGGATATCATCAACTAAAGGTGAGAGAGTAGGATATTGAGAAGACTGTGTTCAGAACAAGATATGGAAACTATGAGTTCTTGGTTATGTCGTTTGGACTAACCAATGCTCCAACAGCTTTCATGGATTTGATTAACAGGGTTTGTAAACCATACCTTGATAAATCCGTGATAGTTTTCATAGTTGATATCTTGATTTATTCGAAAAGCAAGGAGGAGCATGACAAGCATCTGCGTGAAGTGCTAGAAGTTCTGAAAAAGGAGAAGTTGTATGCAAAGTTCTCCAAATGTGAATTTTGGATTCAAGAAGTCCAATTTTTAGGTCACGTGGTTAACCAAGAAGGAATAATGGTTGACCCAGCAAAGATTGAAGCTGTGATGAAGTGGGAACAACCAAAAAGTCCTACGGAGATTCGAAGCTTTTTAGGATTAGCTGGATATTATCACCGATTTATCCAAGGCTTTTCTTCGATCGCGACTCCATTAACAGCTTTGACCCACAAAGGAGCTACTTATACTTGGAATGAGAAGCATAAGGAAGCCTTTGAGAAGTTAAAGAAGAGATTGTGTGAAGCACCGATTCTTTCGTTACCTGAAGGAGTTGATGACTTCGCAGTTTATAGTGATGCCTTTGGAGTTGGGTTAGGTTGTGTTCTGACCCAAAGGGATAAAGTGATAGCGTATGTATCGAGGCAATTGAAAGAGCATGAAAAGAACTACCCCACTCATGATCTGGAGTTAGCAGCGGTAGTATTCGCCTTAAAGATATGGAGGCACTATCTTTATGGTACTAAATGCAAACTTTTAACTGATCATAAGAGTCTTCAATATCTCTTTAATCAGAAGGAATTGAACATGAGGCAACGGCGCTAGCTAGAATTACTCAAGGACTACGACTGTGAGATACTTTACCACCCTGGTAAAGCAAATGTTGTTGCTGATGCACTCAGTCGGAAGGTAAATCTTGAAAAGAAAAGGCCAAGAGCGTTGAGAATTGAAGTTGTCTCGAGAATTGTGGAAAGTATAAAGAAAGCTCAGGAGGAAGCTTTAGAGAAAAATGACCGAAAGGAGGAACGTTTGGGCAAAACGTTAGTGTTTGATACAAATGGTCGAGGACTGAAGGTATTCAAAGATAGGATTTGGGTACCTAAGACGGGAGGAGTAAGAGATCTTCTGATGGAAGAAGCTCACAAGACCATGTACTCGATTCATCCCGGCAGTACAAAAAATGTATAGGGATCTAAAACCCTATTACTGGTGGCCGACGATGAAGCTCGATGTTGCTAAGTATGTGGCCGAGTGTGTAACTTGTGCTAGGGTTAAAGCACAACATCAGAAACCGTATGGGAGTTTAGAACCTTTACATGTACCCATGGGTAAATGGGAAGACATTACCATGGATTTTGTGACTAAACTGCCCAGAACAAGGAACAGTCACGACATGATTTGGGTGGTCGTTGATCGCTTCACTAAGAGTGCGCATTTCATAGCAGCCACCGAGATATGGTCTATGGATAAACTTGCGAATTCTTATGTGAAGGAAATTGTGAGGCTTCACGGTGTTCCGTTAACGATTGTATCAGATCGTGACAGCCGTTTTACCTCAAGGTTTTGGAGGAGTCTACAAGAGGAATTGGGTACTAAGTTGTGTTTGAGTACAACTTACCATCCGCAAACCGATGGTCAGAGCGAACGAACAATTCAAACATTGGAGGATATGCTAAGAGCATGTACCCTGGAATTCCAAGGTAACTGGGATGAACACTTCCCTCTAGTAGAATTTTCCTATAATAATAGTTTCCACTCGAGCATCAAGGTGGCACCTTATCACGTTTTGTATGGAGAAAAGTGTCGAACGCCGTCATGTTGGCTGGAAGCTGGGGAAAAGTAGTTTATAGGACCTGAAATAGTCCATCAGACTGCAGAAAAGTTGAAAGTAATTAAGGAAAGGATGTTAGCAGCTCAAGATCGACAAAAGAGTTGTGCTGACAAGAAAAGACAACTGATATCATTCGAAGTTGGAGATTCGGTTTTACTTAAAGTCTCGCCGTGGAAGGGACTTATAAGATTTGGTAAAAGGGGAAAGTTGAGTCCAAGGTTTATTGGACCGTTTAAAGTTCTTCAGAGGATCGGGAATCAAGCTTACAAGCTAGAATTACCGGAAGAACTGGAGGGTATTCATAATACCTTTCATGTGTGTTATTTGAGAAAATTCACGGGAGATGTGCCCGACATAATTCTAATTTTTGGATTAAAGTTGGATGAAAACAAGAGGTTAATTGAAGAACCTGAGGCAATCGTTGACCGTAAGACTAAGAAGTTGCGACGCAAGATGGTCGATTTAGTGCTTGTGCGATGGAAACATACGAATGGGCCAAATCTCACCTGGGAAACGGAGAGTGACATGATGAGTCGCTACCCACATTTGTTTACTGATGTGTGATTCCGGGGACGGAATCATCCTAAGGGGGAGAGAATTATAACGCCCGTGTTTCTAGGCTAGGCATTAATATTGACAAAACAGTCTAGGTTAACCTTTGTAACTCATTTTGAAGAAATGAAAAGGAATTATGTGAAACTTATGTGAATTATGTGTTTTATGTTTAATTATTAGGATTTAATTAATTAAGAATAAAAATGAGCGTCGAAAATAAATATTAGATATAGCCGATATCTATTTAGAAACTTTTAGTGGGCGTGACAAGGATTACGGATATATAAAGAATACCGAAATCCGAGTTATAACGAAGAAGTTATGACCTGTCAAAGTTTCGCGACAAAACCGACACGGTGCCGAATGACGTAAAAAGTGAGTTTTTGATAAACTACTTTTTAGCCTTATTGATCTAAATGAAAGTCGTAGTGTTCGTTAAACCGAGAATATGTATAAAAAGAACGCCCAAATCTGACTTCGTATAAGGAAGTTATGATTTTTCTAAGTTTCAGCTTAGCAGTAGACAGCTAAAAACTCGAATTTTAGATCGAGTGATTTTTAGCCGACACAACCTGAACGAGAATCTAAGGTCTCGTCAATAGTAGTACAACGGTAAAAAGACAGACGAAAACGGACGTCGGATGAAGAAGTTATGAATTTTTAACGGATTTCCTGTCCCGGCCTGTTAAAAATAATAATATTAAAATTAAAGTCAAAATTAGCCGACGAAGTCTAAACGAAAATTGTAGAGCGTAATTTTATCTACGCGTGCATATAAAGAACGTCAAATATGGAGCTCGTATGCGAAAGTTATGGATTTTAGAAGTTTTTGCACAAAAATCGAGAAAATTCGCATAGTCATGCTTCGGCCACGTCACCTTCGCTCCATGCGTGCCACGTGTCCGAAATTGCTGAGTCATCCGAAGCCATGGTGCATTCGAGGAGTGACGCGTGTGCAGCCTCTTCCGAGCCTCGCACCACCTGCCGTGTGTCCGACCTTCGCACCACCTGTCTCCATTCCCTCTTGCTTCGGATCCGAACCTCGGACCTAGACTTCGGTCCAATCAGAGGTCAACAGCTGGACCCTCGCACGTGCGAGCCATGTGCCTCCTCTTTGGATCTGCTGACATCTGGTAGCTTCTCAGCCCTTGGATCAGAAGCCTCGCCCCTATAAATAGAAGGGTGCGAGACCTCCCGGGGATAATTTGCAAATTTGCCATTTTACACCCCTCTTTCAATATTTCTTTCATTCCAACTTCCCCCAAAGCCCCGGTATCATACCAAACACCCGAAACACGTCCCGAAGTGCCCGAGAAGCCCGAGAAATTTATCTTTTCGGTTTTGAAGCCTAACCTTGGCAGAGCCCGGTTTCTCAATAAAACTCCCGTTTTATTAGAAACGATCGTTTTAGGAAACAAAGTGCTGCCCGATTATCATTAAATCAGGTGAGTGTGTAGTCACCTTCATCTTACGCCTAGATATGAAGTATTTTCTATAAAATACATGCTATGTGTAATTATATTAATTGTTTAATTGAGGTGACTGTTGAATAGATGTTTTCTACAAGTTTTAAACTGTATATGTATTTTATCTACAAATATGTTGGGTAAAACATGGGTAGACGAAATAGCCGATGTGTGTTAAAATGATGAGAGGTCTCGATGTGATTGTGATCCAGTCATCTAGCGGAGTATGGATGACGACCACAGACTTTTCTAGACAGTCCAGTGGAACGCTGGCAGGCTCGCTACCTGTAGGTGTTAATGAGCTTGGGTGTTCATTTGTTGTACTCCATCCCCTCATGGTTGCCTTTAGGACATGTATGGCTGAGGAGTCCCCTTAGCAGTAGTGTCCATCCCGATGATATTCTTTAGGCTAGGTCCTTTGTGATAGGTGTTTAGGGACGTAAAGTGAGGATAACGGGAATGGGTAATCAGGGTTACTGTTGATTGATGAACTTAATAAGTTTATTATTATTGTGGGTTGAAAACCCTATATGCTCACCAGGCTCCCTAGCCTGACCCACTCAGCTTTTTATGTTACAGGTAGTGGACCCTAAGCATAGTCGGAGAATGATGAGAGATTTTTGGATTATAGGCCAGTAGTTGTAAATAACTGTTGAAAGGCTTATAATGTCTTGTTTATGCTTTTGATCTGTATCGGAACATGACATCCCGAGGTTTTGATATAAAAGGAAAATATACACTTTCTTAAAGAAAGGTTTTGATAAATTTTTATCATGTTTTGTTTTGGGGACCAATTCCACAACAACTTTTAAAAGGATTTCTCTGACTTTATTTTAAAAAGCATAAATTAAATCGGTCTTTTCTGGACGAGAAATTAAGGGATGTCACATACAGCTCCTCATGTTTTATTTATGTTTCTGGGAAAAACTCTGATATAGACTATTTTGAAAACAAATCAGTAATAATTGTTGGTTTTAAATGTTTTGAAAAGTTTTAAATTGGCTTGAATTTTATGGGTGTTACAAGTTGGTATCAGAGCCTTGGTTTGAGTGAATTAGAGGAACATTCGTGTGAATCCAGTCTCAAACTAAGGAAAAATATTTTTGAAATAATTTTAAATGGTTTTCAAAATAAGAAAGGAGGATGTGAAGTGTACGATCAGCCGGAGCCAGTAAGTAGATCCCAAAATACCATACAGTTATCTGATATTGTGATATGTTAGAACTGTTGGATTAGGTGTCTAAGCCCATAACTATAATTGGTATGTACTTGAATTGATAGCAGCACAGTCCTTTTGGGTTGCCCTCAACCTAGCAACTAGACAAGGAAATTATGAAAGGAGAGATATTAATTTATAAGATTAATGAATTAATATAAATGATTTATTAATATGTTAAAAGATTAATATATTAATAAGAAATCATTATGTTTAATTAATTGTTAACCAGAAATTAATCAGAATTGATTTTGGGGTTAAAAGAATTAATTATAAGGTGCAGGGACTAGTTTGCAATTATCTAATAGTTGAGTGGAAGGCTCTAGAACCCCCTTGGAAGAGGGTGGACGAAATCTTTAGGGGAAACCCTAATAATTTCGTCCATAGGGGCTTGGATAAGGCCCTTGGGTTTGCTTAGGCCCTAAGCAAAGGATAACTAGGGTTTCCCTTGAACCCTAGATCCCTCAGCTATATAAGGAGCCTCCTGGTTCATGTTTTTGGTCACTGATTTCTTTGGAAGAAACCCTAAGGCCGAAATTGCATACTCTTTCCATCCTCTCTCCTCCAAGTTTCCTTCTTGCTAGTTCTTGGGTGTGATTCCATTAGAGGCATTACATTTGTGGTGCTAAGCTTCCAAGAAGATCAAGATCAAGATCAAGATCAAGAGGATTATCAATTGTTTGCTATAACAATTGAAAGGTATGTAACTCCTAAACCCTAGTTTGTTAATTTCGAAATTAGCCTCTCTCCTCTAGGGTTCTTGTTTTGCAATTCAAAGTTGTATGTTCAATAGTTAAAACATAGATCCAAAGTAGGTTGCATGTGAACTTAGGAATTGTTTTCTAGTTTATTTGTTGTACCGAAAACCCATCAGTGGTATCAGAGCCATTATTGTTTTAAATTGAATTGCTACAATTGTTGAATTGCAAATTAGGGTTTATAGCTATTAAACCCTAAAGGCCAATTTTTCGATTTCTAGGGTTTTGGATCAAAGGGTTTTTTCGAAAACCCTAGCCTCCAAAGAACCCTAATCGAAATTAGGGTTAGGGTTTTGAAAACCCTAGCCTCCTCCCTTGTAAATTTCGAAATATGCTAGAGGATAACTAGGGTTTCTTGTTTTGGATAATTGTTACTTAATTAGATTAATTGGATAATTATCCTTACCCTATTTTTCGAAATTTAGAGGGATAAGGATTAGGATTAAATTAATGGATTAATTTAATTAGATAATCCTTACAAGATTTAATAATTTGATTAATAGTTAATTAAAAGATAAATATTAAATCTAGTTAATTGGTTTATTTAAATTTAAATTTAATAGCTTAAATTTCGAAATTTATAAACCCTTGAAGTTTTAAAATGTTTTAAAACACACCTTATATATATATTATAATTAAAAGTTTAATATTATATATGTATAAGAATATGGTCAGTCAAATCGCTAGTATGCCTCATTCACGAAGCTAATCTATAAGGGGGGTATAAGGAAACTGCCTATAAAATGGTAGTTGAATGGGTGTCCACTCTCACCCACCGCTTCCTTGATTAGTGGAGGGTCGTTAGCAGTGTGTGGTTAACCAGCACACTAAAGGGCACTACTTCTCATTAAAAGTATAATGATATTAAAGAAAGTACTAGAACATTATTTTCAAAATCGCAACTCTAGTTACTTTAGGAAAAATGTGAAAAGTATGCTAATCCATGAAATTGCACATTATGCTTTATTGGTCGTTAGTGGAGCGTGTGTGGTTAACCAGCACACTAAAGGGCACTAATAAAGAGTAGTAATGGGTATCTCATAATTGTCATTTTGATGGAGCGTGTGTGGTTTACCAGCACATCAATAGTTAATGATAAAGACAATGAGGTTACCAAGCACATTTGCATGGTTATTCACATCTTGTTTGTGATCCTCAGCATCCCAGTCACAAATAGAAGAGCATAATCTGAGATTAAAACATGCCATTGAATAGTTTCAATGTATCTCAAAAGAATTAGGAATTTCACTTCGTTTGTTTCGTCTAATGGTGGAATTGGTGAATCGTCATTCACCTACCTTTATGAAATTTGCACTTGGATCTCGGCATCCCATTTCTAAGTTGTGAATCTTCATAGTTGGATCCTAACCTTGATATTATATCTTTGGGTTATTCTATTAAGGTATCTTGAAATCTAACTAAAACTTTCTTTCTTTTCAGATGTCTACTCCTGGAAACACTTCTGCTTCATCCTCCTCCAACCAAAACTTCTCTTTGCTCAATATCTGCTCCAAAGTCGTTATGGATGGCTCAAACTATAACGATTGGATGCGCAACATCAAGATGGCTCTTCGTTTCGAGAACAAAGAATATGTTCTTGAAAAGGAGCTGAAAGAGCTTGATGAGAATGAAGCTACTCCTAAAGATCTTGCTGCCTACAAGAAACATTACGATGATGCTACCAAAGTGGCATGCATCATGGTGGCAACTATGTCCCCAGAACTGCAGAGGTACTATGAGGACTACTGGCCTTTCGAGATGAACAAGGACCTTATGGAAAAGTACCATAAGCGAGCTCGTCAAGAAAAGTTCGAAGTAGTCAAGTCACTCATGGCTTGCAAGATGAAAGATGGGGAGTCAGTTGTGTCACATGTGCAAAGAATGCAACGCTACATAGAGCGTTTGGTCAAGCTCAATATTCACTTTGATGAGGAATTGGCCATTGACATGGTCTTGAACTCACTTCCTGAATGTTATGGTCAGTTTATTCTAACTTACCATTTGAACAATACTGAGCAGACCTTGGCCCAATTGCACAACTTGTTGCAGACAGCTGAGGCAGGGATGAAAGGTAAAAGTATACCCTCCACACCTGCTAGTGCCCCTGTTTTGGCTATTGGACAGGGAAAGGGGAAAAAGAGGAAAGGTCCTCCCAAGCAAAACTGGAAGAGCAAGGCTCAAGCTGGGTCATCTAGTAATGGCCCAAAGGCTAAGCCCAATGGTTCCACTCCCCATGTTTCTGATCCAAAAGAGGCAGTTTGCTTTTACTGCAACCAAAAGGGGCATTGGAAGAGATCTTGCCCACAGTATCTGCAAGATATCAAGGATGGCAAAGTGAAGCCATCTTCGGCAGGTATTTACACTATTTCTGCTAATAACTCATTATCTTCTCGTTCATGGGTCCTTGATACAGGATGTGGTTTTCATATCTGTTCTGATTTGCAGGGTCTAAAGGAAAGTGAGGAGATAGAGCGAGGAAGGATAAACCTGATCATGGGAAACAGAAAGTCTTCACCAGTAACCAAGATCGGAGTTTATCAGCTTCTGCTTAGTAATGATGTTAGATTAGATTTAATAAATTGTTGCTATTCGTCTGAGATGACGAGAAACATTATTTCATTTCATGCATTGTTCAGACAAGGTTTTACATATTCTTTTAATGATTTGAATGGTTCAATTTCTGTTTATAAGAATGGTGTTTTTATGTTTGAAGCTTTGCCTTGTAATGGTGTGTATGAAACAGTGACTTGTGTTGATAGCCTAGGAAATAGTGTACTTAATATTGACTTGTCTAATAGTGTAGACAAGGCATGCTTGTGGCATTGTCGTCTTGGACACATTAACAAGAAACGCATAGCCCAACTCCAAAAGGATGGAGTGTTGGAATCATTTGACCTAAAATCAGATGATATGTGTGAATCTTGTCTTTTGGGAAAGATGACAAAATCACCATTCACAGGGTCTTGTGAAAGAGGTGAAGGTCTGTTGGATCTCATACACACAGATGTGTGTGGGCCATTCAGATCAACTACAAGAGATGCTAATCGATTCTATGTGACTTTCACTGACGATTATAGCAGATATGGATATATCTACTTGATCAAGCATAAGTCAGAAACTTTTGAAAAGTTCAAAGAGTTTAAGCATGAAGTCGAAAATCAATTGGGCAGAAAGATAAAGATACTTAGATCCGATAGAGGCGGGGAGTATCTTAGTATCGAGTTCAACGACTATCTGAAAGAATGTGGGATAGTCTCACAATTGACTCCTCCTAGGACACCACAGTTAAATGGTGTAGCTGAGAGGCGCAATCGAACCTTGCTAGACATGGTTCGTTCTATGATGAGTCGGGCTTCGCTTCCTATTCACTTCTGGGGGTATGCCTTAGAGACAGCCGCCCACATCCTCAATCTTGTCCCTACAAAGAAGGTTGCCAAAACACCTCACGAAATGTGGACAGGGAAAGTTCCCTCGTTAGCACACATTAAAGTCTGGGGTTGTGAAGCTTTCGTAAGACGAGAGACTCACGACAAGCTAGCAGCTAGAAGTGAGAAATGTGTTTTCATTGGTTACCCAAAGCAGTCTTTTGGATATTTGTTCTACAGGCCTAGTGAGAACGTGGTCTTTGTAGCACGAAGAGGAGTCTTTCTTGAAAGAGAGCTCATATTCAAAGAGGACAGTGGGAGCACTATTGACCTTGAAGAAATACAAGAGTCAGCCAATGAAGGAACCTTAGATGACACTAGCACTCAAACAGAGGAAACAGTTCCTGTTGAACCAATTGATAACTCATTACCTCTTAGAAGATCCACTAGGGTGAGTGTGCCACCTGAGTTGTATGGTTTTCATATTACTTCAGATGGTGACACATTCATAAGTGACAGAACACTGGTAAACTTGGATGAACCAGTCACTTATAAGGAAGCAATGGCAGGCCCAGAGGCTTCCAAGTGGAAAGAGGCAATGGACAGCGAGATTAAGTCCATGTATGACAACCAAGTTTGGAATTTGGTTGATAGTGCACCAGGTCGCAAGACAGTTGGGTGCAAATGGATCTTCAAGAAGAAGACAGACATGGATGGGAATGTGCATACATTCAAGGCTCGACTGGTTGCAAAAGGTTTTACTCAAACCCCAGGGGTTGACTATGATGAGACTTTTTCGCCAGTGGCTAAGATTAAATCTATTAGAATATTGCTCGCCATAGCTGCCTTTCATGATTATGAAATCTGGCAGATGGATGTCAAAACTGCTTTCCTTAATGGGAAGTTGGCTGAAGATGTTTACATGAGTCAGCCAGAGGGTTTTGTTGATGCAAAGTTTCCCAATAGAGTGTGCAAGCTTGAGAAATCCATTTATGGATTGAAACAAGCATCTCGCAGTTGGAATCTTTGCTTCCATGAGAAAGTCAAAGAGTTTGGTTTCTCTAGAAGTGAAGATGAGTTTTGTGTGTATATCAAGGCTAGTGGGAGTATAGTAACTTTTCTGGTGTTATATGTCGATGACATATTACTCATTGGTAACGACGTTCCAACCTTGAAAGAGGTTAAGTCTTGGCTTGGAAAGTGTTTTGCAATGAAAGACCTTGGAGAAGCTGCCTATATTCTTGGGATTAGAATATTGAGAGATAGAAAGAAGAGACTAATTGGACTTAGTCAGAGCACATACTTGGATAAGGTACTAAAGAGGTTTAGTATGGAAAATTCCAAGAAGGGAGAGCTACCTATCCAGAGCAATACCAAATTGAGTAAGACTCAATGCCCGAGTACAGATGTTGAAATAGATGACATGAGTCGTGTACCTTATGCTTCCGCTGTCGGATCGATCATGTACGCTATGACATGTACTCGCCCTGATGTGGCATTTGCTTTGAGCATGGTCAGTCGCTATCAGGGAAACCCAGGTAGAGCTCATTGGATAGCAGTTAAGAATATACTCAAGTATTTGCGAAGGACAAAGGACTGGGTCCTTGTGCTTGGTGGCAGTGATACTTTGAGAGTAGATGGTTACAGTGATGCCAGCTTTCAGACGGATAGAGATAACTTCCGTTCTCAGTCAGGCTGGGTGTTTTTACTGAATGGAGGAGCAGTTACTTGGAAGAGTTCCAAGCAAAATACGGTGGCTGATTCTACTTGTGAATCAGAGTACATAGCAGCAAGTGAAGCGTCGAAAGAAGCAGCTTGGTTGAGGAACTTCATCGGGGATCTCAGAGTTGTTCCAACCATCCAGGAGCCTATGGAACTGTTCTGCGATAATGAAGGAGCGGTTGCCTTGACAAAGGAACCAAGAGATCATGGTAAGACCAGACATATCGACAGAAAGTACCATTTCATCAGACATAGAGTAGAAGAAGGCCATCTTATAGTAAAGAGGGTGTCATCTGAAGATAACCCAGCAGATCCTCTCACAAAGGGTCTGAGTAGGGCTAAGCATATTCAGCATGCTCGGAGCATAGGACTGAAAGATGATATTAGTTTTAGTAGTTAGATTAGTTTTTGAAACTTGTAACAAAGTAAATGTAATTGACTTTTGGTGATTAAATAATAAAGTATTATTTATAAGTTTGGCTACTACCTTTTGTCGATTGTTTATTATTGTGTTTCATTTTTGCATGTTTTACTTCCTGAATAATGAGATTATTCAAACTCCACAGTCGCTCGTACTCTTGGAAGTAAGTAGTGAATTAAGACTGTCATGAATTGGATTGCAGATTGTCTAAGGATAGACATGGCAATAGAATTGCTGCAATGTTCATGAGTACTCAGAAATTGAGATTTGAGTATTGGATAAACCCTCGCTCAGAGTATTACTTCATGGAATTCATCACGAGTAATACTGAGACGATAATATCTTATAATCTTGAAACGAAGATATATGAGTTGTAATTTACAAGTCGGTTGTGCATTGGTGATACGAAAACGCATCAGTAACTTGGTGTTATAAAACGTATTGTCATGCATAATTTGATGAGTAAAAGATACAAGCATATGAGTCAACGTTTATTCGTTCCTTTTGCCCTAACAGGAAAAGCGATATATGTGGGCCCCTCGATGATTTGGTGTTGACTTATGTGCTGGGCCCAGCCAGGACTAAATTGATGTGTTCAATTAGAAGTCCTACATCATCACAAATCAGGAATCGGGAAACATAGATTCTGGACAAAGAGATTGATTACATTCCATGTCTTATGTCTAGGGATATCCAGCAGAACGAAGGATTATATGATCACTTATCTTAGGACACGTAACTGACTGGGTCAGAGTTCGGCAGCAGCTTTCTGGAAGCTACAATTTGCTGGTCAAATTTAGAAGGCATACTAGCAATTATAGTTACAGACTTATCCAAGTGGGAGACTGTTGGATTAGGTGTCTAAGCCCATAACTATAATTGGTATGTACTTGAATTGATAGCAGCACAGTCCTTTTGGGTTGCCCTCAACCTAGCAACTAGACAAGGAAATTATGAAAGGAGAGATATTAATTTATAAGATTAATGAATTAATATAAATGATTTATTAATATGTTAAAAGATTAATATATTAATAAGAAATCATTATGTTTAATTAATTGTTAACCAGAAATTAATCAGAATTGATTTTGGGGTTAAAAGAATTAATTATAAGGTGCAGGGACTAGTTTGCAATTATCTAATAGTTGAGTGGAAGGCTCTAGAACCCCCTTGGAAGAGGGTGGACGAAATCTTTAGGGGAAACCCTAATAATTTCGTCCATAGGGGCTTGGATAAGGCCCTTGGGTTTGCTTAGGCCCTAAGCAAAGGATAACTAGGGTTTCCCTTGAACCCTAGATCCCTCAGCTATATAAGGAGCCTCCTGGTTCATGTTTTTGGTCACTGATTTCTTTGGAAGAAACCCTAAGGCCGAAATTGCATACTCTCTCCATCCTCTCTCCTCCAAGTTTCCTTTTTGCTAGTTCTTGGGTGTGATTCCATTAGAGGCATTACATTTGTGGTGCTAAGCTTCCAAGAAGATCAAGATCAAGATCAAGAGGATTATCAATTGTTTGCTATAACAATTGAAAGGTATGTAACTCCTAAACCCTAGTTTGTTAATTTCGAAATTAGCCTCTCTCCTCTAGGGTTCTTGTTTTGCAATTCAAAGTTGTATGTTCAATAGTTAAAACATAGATCCAAAGTAGGTTTCATGTGAACTTAGGAATTGTTTTCTAGTTTATTTGTTGTACCGAAAACCCATCAAGAACAGCATGCTAGTACTAGGCTAGGGATCTTCAGGAATTGCATGATAGAATTTCCTGATTACGTGATGCCTGCTAGCCTAGGGTTTCTTTATATGAGATTGACATCATTACTGTAGTTACTTAAGTATGCATCACGACTGTACATAATTAAGATCTTATAGCCCAAGAATGTTTGATTTGGCCTTATGTTTTGTTCTTATCGATTAAGGCTTAGGGTAGGATTGGATATTCGAAAGTCTATAGGGTCCAGCGTTATGTATGGCTAGCATACACTAGTGCTACAGGGTTGGTGGAAGTTTCATGGATGGGTGAGTTGTGTGGGACCGGTAGGTCAGTTGTGAGACAGTTAGCTTTCCTCTAGGAGTGAGGTTTGAGTGCTCGCTATGCTTATGTATATTGTTAGGGTGTTGTGGTGTTGTGGTGATACTTGAGACAAATATGGGTAGGTGTGGAAGGTAGTATGGGCCTGTACTACTGAAAGCACAGGACCCATACGCGTATCAAGGAAGTCACAACCCCTAGGGTTTAGTCGGGAGTTGGTTCCCAGTTATTTATGTGGATTATTTGATATCTTGTGGTATGTTTCAGAATGGTGATGACGAGACGCTTTGTGACTGGATCCAGATCAGGATCAGGAGACGGAGGCCAGGAGGGGCCAAGAGCACCTGAGCCTGTGGTGCGGATGGGTACAGAGGAGTTGGATGCCAGGATTCGGGAGATCATGCACGATGAGGTTGCTGCTATGTTTCGGGCACAGCTGTCGGAGATGTTTGGGTCTGTTAAGACCGCTTTGGTTGAGTACTTCGACGAGCGTTACGCAGCCCTTGCAGAGACGACTGCCGTTGTAGCTGCCTTGGCTGTATCAGCGGCAGGAGGAGGTGGAGCCAGTCGGGGCTTCCAGTACCGGGACTTCGATAACACGAAGCCCCCGAAATTCGATGGTACCCAGGATTCGATTAGAGCCATGAGATGGTTATCTGACGTGGAGGGCTGTTTCTTCACGTGTTCATGTCCTACTAACCAAAAGGTCAGGTGTGCCCTGAACATGTTGAGGCTCGGGGCCAAGGACTGGTGGAGATTGACGACAGGGTCTTACACTGATGAGCATAGAGCTGCTATTACATGGGAACAGTTCAGGGATATGTTCCGCGCCCGATATGTCCCACGGGTCGAGCGGGAACGGTTGGCTCAGGAGTTTTTGAGTTTGAGACAGGAAGGGGATTCTGTGACGGAGAGCACCCGCATGTTCACAGAGAGGGTGATGTTCTGCCCTGAGTTTGCTTCTGAGCAGGCTCAGATGACCCGTTATCTGAGCATGCTCAAGACTGACATCCGTCAGTTTGTGTCTACCCAACGATGTGATACTCTTTTGGAGTTGCAGGAGGCCGCTAGGCGGCGTGAGTTGGAGATTGAGCTACAGTTGAGGGAGCAGCGGCAGGCCCCGACACAATCGCAGCCGGCGCCTAAGCGGTCTAAGACCGTTGATTCTAGGATCGGGGGTCAGCAGAGTCACACTTGTGGAAAGTGCGGCAAGAGTCATTCCGGGGTTTGTCGAGCTGGTAGTGGGTGCCACAAGTGTGGAAAGGAGGGGCATTATGCGAAGGACTGTCGCCAGGCCGCCCCGGTTCTGAGTTTGAGGTTATGTTATCACTGTGATGAGGTTGGCCACTTGAAGTCCAACTGCCTGTTGCTTGCCGCTAAGCCGGCGCAGGTTCTCGCGCCAGCTACATTGTGGATTTCTGATGGGAGGCCAGTTAAGACAGAGCTTCCGAAGGCTCAGGGGCGTGCGTTCCAGCTTACAGCGGAGGAGGCCAGGGCAGCACCAGATGTGGTTGCTGGTATGTTTCTATCCTTTATTTCATTTATTATATTTGTTTTATGCTTATCTGTTGTACCTGTGAATAGGTACGTTTTTAGTGAAAGTTTTGCCTGCTTTGGTTTTATTTGACTCGGGGGCGAGTTTGTCCTTCGTATCTCAGTCGTTTAGTAGGGAGTTCAGTGTGCCAGTGGGCGAGTTAGAGTGTCCGTTGCGAGTCTCTATCGCCAACGAACATGGGGTTTCTGCTTCTTCGGTCTACCGAGGGTGTGAGTTGGAGATTTTCGAGGTGTCCTTTCCAATAGATTTGATTCCGATTCCCATGGGGGAGGTGTGTGTGATTGTAGGGATGGATTGGCTTAGTCGGTTCGGTGACATGATTGACTGTGAGGGCCAGCGAGTGGTAGTTCGAACCCCAAGTGGGGGAGAACTGATTGTATATGGTGAGGGCACCAGAGTGGAATCAGGGTTTTGTTCAGCTGCCAGGGCTTGGCAGTATATGTTGGATTAGTGTCTAAGTCCATAACTATAATTGGTATGTACTTGAACCAACTCGGCATGGTCCATTTGGGTTGCATGGCATCAGAACATTTGGATAGACCGTTTGTGAGAAGAGGACATTTGTGACATATTAATATATTATAAGTTCTAATATATTAATATGAAATCATGTTATTTAATTAGTATTGATCAAGAATTAATTTTGACTTAATTTAGTGATCAAAAGAGACTAATTAAATATATAGGGATTGATTGTGTAAATCATTCATTCTTATATATGTGGGCTTATGATCCATGATTCCTTATGTTGGGTTTAACCCATGTGGTGACCCATAGATACTCCATGGAGGTTAAAACCCATGGGGCATAAGGAATGGGTAAAGTCATGGGTTACATGGTGTAACCCTAATGTGCACACTATATAAGGACCCCTTTAGCTCAAGAAATTGGAACTAGTGAAACATATATGAGGGCTAGCCGATTTGAGCATGAGTGTTTTCTTCTCATGGTTATTCCAAGTGTTGATGATGTTGTGTGAACCATTTGAGGTGTCACACTTGGGGCACTAGGCTCTCGAGCTTCATGGAGTCAAGCTACATCAACAAGGTATGTATTCTATCTATTTTATTACCCAAGTATCAAAGATTGTATGCTAGTTAGGGTAATACCTTGGAATATTCATATTTGCATGTATAATAGAGAAAACATAGATCCAAGGTATTTAGGGTTGCATGTACACTTAGGAGTGTTAGAATGCTCAAAACCCAACAGTGGTATCAGAGCCTAGGCTTGTTTTCAATTATAGTTGATGCAAAGTGCTGAAAAAATCGATTTTCGGGATGTCTGGGCACTGGACTCGCCGAGTCCACTGATGGACTCACCGAGTCCATGAGGAAACTCATCCTACTCGTCGAGTAGGTTCATACACTCGACGAGTAGGACCCCTTGACAGCATATTTTCGACTTTTTAGGCTGGAATTGGACTAGAATCATTACCCTAAGCTGTTTTTGAATCTATAAAACTATTTTTGATGTGGTAATGTTCATTCCAATCCAATTTCAAAGATAATTATCAATAGACTCATGTTTTGTATTAGTTTAATGGTTAGGCTAATTTCATGAAAAAGTTTGATTTGAATTATCTTGTTCTTATGAGTTGCTTAGATTAATAGGAAAGTTATGTGAAATTGTTGTTTTCAATCCAAATTAATCTAAGAGTTGGTTCTAAAATGTGTTTTTGTAACTTGTCCTCAAGTTATATGAAAAGTCACATTTAAGATTCATAAAACTCATAAATATTTCCATAGGTTATGAATAAAGAAAAGTCATATTTTTATTAGTTTAAAGTCTTCCATAACTTGTCCTCAAGTTATGGAACTTGAAGAGTTTTTTGAATTAAAACTACTTTAAACACATAAATTATGGAATTGAATAGTTTTGAAAAGTTTCAAAAACTTGCCCTCAAGTTTTGGAATTTGTAAAGTTTTCCCTTATGAATACTTTAATTCCAAGTTAAGCCCTTAGAGTTTTAAAAGTTAAAATTCAACCCTTATACTTTATAATATTATAAGTTAATAATATATATATATATATATATATATATATATATATATATATATATATATATATATATATATATATATATATATATATATATATATATATATATATATATATATATATATGTATAGGAGCAAGTCGTCTTACCATTAGTAGGCCTCATTCACGAAGTCGGTCTATAAGGGGGGTATAAGGTTACTGCCTATAAAATTGCAGTTTAATGGGTGTCCACTCTCACCCACCGCTTCCTTGACTGGTGGAGGGTCGTTAGCCGAATGGGTAGGATAAGGACTATAGTTCTCCCTTCATTAAAAGTATTAATGATAAATACTAAGTAACTAAACTCTTGTAAATTCCCAATCTTAGTTACTTAGGAAAATGTGAATTTGGTGCTAACCCATGAAATTACACTTTGCACTTTGCTTAAATCGTTAGTGGAGCGTGTGTGGTTAACCGACACACTAACCTGGATTTAACAAGGTAGGAAAAGGGTAACTTAATGTTTATCATAGGATCGGTGGAGCGCGTGTGGTTAACCGGCACATCGATTAAGTGATAAATATTAAGGGTACTAAGTACATTTGCATGGTTATTCACACCTTGTTTTGTGATCCTCGGCATCCCAGTCACAAAACTTGAGAGGGCACAATCGAGATTGAAACATGCCATTGAAAAGTTCAATGAATCTCAAAAGATCTAGGAGTTTCAAATACAATTAAAACCTAATATTTCTATTTCGTTTTTCATGGTGGAAATTGGTGAATCGTCATTCTCCTACCTTCAAATATTTTATAGCTTGGATTACGGCATCCCTCTTCCAAGTTATAAAAGTATTGTGTTGGGTCCTAACCTTAATATTTCATATTGGGTGTTATATTAAGGACTTTAGATCAACTATCTTGAATATCTCCCAAAAAGATGTCTAGTTTAGACATATATGATCTTCCTAAATCTCTTGGAACTTCACCTCCTCCAATTATTCTCCCTAGCCCACAAGTTTAAGGTCACTCAAGCCCTATTGGCAAGCAAAGTCTATGTGTGCTCACATCTTGGAGATAAAGTCACATATTGACAAGCCGGGAGAGTTGGGTGTCAAAGTCTTGAGGAAGTTGGATGGTCAATTACTTTCTAAGTCACATAGTGAGTTCCTTTGGGACTACTATGAAACAGACTATGATATGACCCTTAATGATCTTATCTATTTGCTTGGTGCTACTGAATCAGCAATGATCTGAGGACTAGTAAAGCAAATTTGATTAGAAGATCAACTTCCCAAACCTTCAATGGACATTGACAATGGTAACATTGGATACCCAGTAAAAGCTTTCTCTTCCCAATGGAAAGGGATCGGCCATAGTCAACTCGGTTGACCAAATGGTAAAGAGAATGGCTAAGTCTGAGATAGTTCTACCAAAGGGTCCATATGTGTCTATTGCCAAAGGAAGGGGAATTGATTGCGAAGCTGCCTATTTACATGAAAGATCATAAGGTTGATCAAGTCAAGAAGTTTGACTCTATTTCAGGTAAAGTCCACTATCTAACTCTGTTAAGTTTCTATTTTGAGATTCTTATTACATGATGTGATTGGGTCACATGTTGATGTTTTAAAAATCAAAGAAAAGTGAACAAACTTAAAGGAAGTATATGTTGATTCTGATCGCGAAGATGGATCTCGATCGTATGGTTCAGTGATCAGAATTTTGAGTTGTTTCTTAGGAGTTATGATATATTGCTTAGGAATAGATAACAACAAGTTTTTCATATGTTTTTTGCACTGTAAGGATAAGTTTTTCCGCAAAGTTTTAAAATTAAAGGAAATTTTTGATTTTATTTATTCTAAGTATCCTTACAATGGCATTTGTGAAAAAACTGTTGCTTATATGATTCCATTGATAGCAATAATGGAAAATGGATTTGTTTCTTTCATTTGTGGTAATGTCTAATTTACCAAATAAGGAAAGATTCTCATCACCCAAGGTTTCAGTTGGATAGAAACTTGGAAATCATGCAAGTTGTATAGTATGATGAATGAGAATTTTTATCTTTGGAAAATTAAGTTTAACTCCTTGTTCACATGTATATGTAAGTCAAGTGAAGGACTAAGGGATCGAGTACACATTCTGGTGCACTGATCAAGTCCACCACAAAAGATCGATAAGACTATTCGTCATGATTTACTAAAGTTTAGTAAATATGATTATACTTACAAGTTTAAGTATAATTCTGAAACATTGGAAAAGTTTTGATGTATGGCATAACGAATGAGAAGAAGCAAATTAGGAAGAAGGATAAAAGTTTCTCAAATCTGAAAAGATGGGAGAGTACTTTAGTATCATGTTTTGTGATCATCTTAATGATTTCATATCACAATTAGTCCTCTAAGGAAATCTTAGTGCATTCCTATGACTAAGAAGAGGAATCAAGAATTGCTGAAATGGTTAAATCAAGAAGATGAGTCATACTTCATTCCAAAAACAAGTCTTAGAGTCATACTCCAAGACTGTAAGTTGAGTGACATATCTTAAAGAAAGGTTTATAACACTTGTCAAATGTAAGAGTAAAAGTGTCCCACTCTTGTACATTTGAAATTGGTAAGTTGTGATGTTTTGGATAAAACAAAGATCAACTAAGGCCAATTGTGTGAAGTGTTTGTCTTGATAAATAATCCGCACTATCTCTTGAATATTTGGCAAGTGAGTTTTATATGTCAAGAGGACAGTGGGAGTCTTAAAAATCTTGGAAAAACTTCAAGATCTAATCAAGAGTAAAAACATGTAGTTTATCATTAGCACACGACTTGAGGTTTATAACCTATCGTGTTGACATATTCTTATTTCTGTGCCCGTTCCAGTTAAAGTTGGCTTTTCATATGAGTTCTGAGAGTTCTCAATTGATTGCATAACAACTTGGAAGCAATGGTAGGCCCTTGTGCTGCCAGGTGGCAAGAATTTAAGATTGCACAAGTTTAGTCCATATGAGTTTGGATTTGTCACTAACCTTGTCTTGCGATTATGGTTGTGACAAAATTCACATGGATAGGAACACATACACCATAAAATCTAAGTGTCATAAGGTTTCTCTCCGACTCATGAAAATGATGGTGAGGAAAGGCTTTCACTAAGTAGATTTTAAATAGATAGCAATTGTGATATTTGCATTCTCAAAGTCGTTAGTGGAGCGTGTGTGGTTAACCAGCACACTAACATGGACTTGTGAGAAATGGCAAAGGTCTAAACAATTGAGACTATGATTACGGCATTCCTTTTCATAGTTCTAAAAATTGTTTAGACACACATGTGAGCTATCTAAGGAAAGGTGTGTGATTTTGATAAAGTCTTATCAAAACATCTCGTATCAGAAATCTGATCTTTGGTAAGAAAGTCAATAAAGTATTGATTTCTAGAAGTTCAGCTGATTTCTGAGTACATGTCAAAGCTAGTGGGAGCATAAATGTTATGCTAATAATCATCATGTTAGTGGGAGCATGATAGTTATTATTAGTATTGCAAGATAGCAATGTTAATTATAGAAAACAAAAGTTTCAATTCGCGAAGTTGCAGGGGTTGAAAAGTTGTTTTGCTATAATTAAGGGAGAGGAAATTATACTTTATTTCAATTCTAAAAGCTTAGATTGAGGTTTTAATCATATTTAGTCAAGGATATATATATATATATATATATATATATATATATATGAATTTCATGTTGGAATGGTTCAACATAAGGAAATTCTATAATATGTGAACATTATTTGCAGTCTAAAATTCGATTATGATTACGGCATCCCTTTTCATAATCTGAATTATTAGAAGCTGGCAAATAGAAATATTGTAGCAAAAGGACTGGTCTAGTATCATGTCTTTATGTGAGACATCATGAATCGTGTCCCATATGCTTCGGATATAGGAACGATTGCATGTGCTATAATATTCATCCTTTCTAAATTTTCCAAATGCCTGGGGCATTAAGAAGGGGAAAAGGTCTAGAATTGGATATGACTAAAATGATTAAGCAATTGTCGAGGACAATCTAAGGTTTACCAAAGATTGGTTGCTCAGGGACAGTTGGAAGTATAGTGTTAACTTTGGAAGGACCATATTGACATATTCTGAAAAGAGGAAACTCTTGTTCAGAAATGATAGTCAAAATGGGAATATGGAGTTGTCTCCATAGATGGAAGCAATCTGTGTAAGATTAGAAAAACTTAATGCAAGAAGCATGTTCAAAGCAATGTACTTTTAATATGAGACTTAGTTTTCATGGAGTTGATCTCCTTTAGAATACCCTGTAATGACTGTTGACAAGTCTTTATGACTTTGTACATATTCATTACAAGAGGGTCAGTGCATATAAGTTTAAAATCTAAACAGATTTCGATGAATGATAAGAATTTGGAATTCTTACATTTATGATAAGGATTTGGGAGTGTGAAATTAGAATCATTGAAATTATGTTCAATTGGTTTATTTCACAAAGTAAGGATCATAGAAAAACATAGAGTGCATACTTGGTGTATGGCAAAACTATTGTTTAGAAAAACATAGTGTACATGCTTGGAGCATGGGACAACTAGTGTTTTTAATTCAAGTATAAAGTTGATAAAACCGAAACAATGAATAATGAGTAATCAGTATGGTGATAAATAAAAAGTGTTCTATTTATATTCATAGGTTTTGATACCATATTGGATTCAATTATTCTTGTGTTTCATTTTGCATGTTTTGACGTCCAGAATAAACTAGGTCATTCTTCCCGAATGACTAAGTTATTCAAACCATCCACAGTCGGTCATATGTTGGAAGTAGATATGAATCAAGACTGTCATGGGTTGGATTGTAGAGGTCTAAGATGTTGGACAAAGTGGTGCTACAACACTCATGAGTGCTCATAACTTCTGAGTATTGGATTCAACCCGCGCTCATTTGAATCACTTCATGGATTTCATCACGAGCGATCATGAGACGATAATATCTTATATTCTTCAAACCTAGAGATATGAGTTGTTACTATGAGTTGGTTATACATTGATTGCACGAAAACGCATTGGTAACTCGATGTTATAAAACGTGCCTTTGTGTATGATTCAACAAGTAGTAGAACAAGCCATATGAGTCGAAGTTTATCCATTCCTTTTACCTTCGGGATAAAAGCGATATATGTGGGCCCCTCGATGATTTAATGATGACACATGTGAGTGCTTGGCCAAGCCAGGACTGATTTGATTTGTTCAATCAGTCAGTCATCATGAATCGGAAATCGGGAAACAACAAATGGACAGAGAGAATGATTTATAATCCATGTCTCAGTCCATATGATATCTAGAATGGAGGAATATATGATCCCTTATCTAATGGACTAGTCATTGACAAAGGTCAGAGTTCATCGACGAGGTCAGAGTTCGACAGCGGCTTTTAAGAGCTACGATTGCCAGTTGGTTGTTGAAGTCATACTCAATAATAGTTTTAGACTTATCCAAGTAGGAGACTGTTGGATTAGTGTCTAAGTCCATAACTATAATTGGTATGTACTTGACCCGACTCGACATGGTCCATTTGGGTTGCATGGCATCGGAACATTTGGATAGACCATTTGTGAGAAGAGGACATTTGTGACATATTAATATTTTATAAGTTCTAATATATTAATATGAAATCATGTTATTTAATTAGTATTGATCAAGAATTAATTTGGACTTAATTTAGTGATCAAAAGAGACTAATTAAATATATGGGGATTGATTGTGTAAATCATTCATTCTTATATATATGGGCTTATGATCCATGATTCCTTATGTTGGGTTTAACCCATGTGGTGACCCATGGATACTCCATGGAGGTTAAAACCCATGGAGCATAAGGAATGGGTAAAGTCATGGGTTACATGGTGTAACCCTAATGTGCACACTATATAAGGACCCCTTTAGCTCAAGAAATTGGAACTAGTGAAACATATATGAGGGCTAGACGATTTGAGCATGAGTGTCTTCTTCTCATGGTTATTCCAAGTGTTGATGATGTTATGTGAACCATTTGAGGTGTCACACTTGGGGCACTAGGCTCTCGAGCTTCATGGAGTCAAGCTACATCAACAAGGTATGTATTCTATCTATTTTGTTACCCAAGTATCAAAGATTGTACGCTAGTTAGGGTAATACCTTGGAATATTCATATTTGCATGTATAATAGAGAAACATAAATCCAAGGTATTTAGGGTTGCATGTACACTTAGGAGTGTTAGAATGATCAAAACCCAACAGTATATTCAGCACGGGTGTGCGGGTTATCTAGCGTATGTGGTGGATACGTGGGTCAGGGATCATATTTCAGTTTTAGAGGTTCCAGTGGTTAGGGAATTTGCCGACGTGTTCCCGGAGGAGTTTCCAGGGATACCTCCGGAGAGGCAGTTCGAGTTCTGGATCGACCTGGTGCCGGGTGCGGCTCCTATCGCCAAGGCGTCGTACCGGTTGGCGCCACCCGAGATGCAGGAGCTGTCTTCACAGCTGCAGGAACTGTTGGGCAAGCAGTTCATTCGACCTAGCAGTTCTCCATGGGGAGCACCAATCCTTTTCGTCAGGAAGAAGGACGGTTCGCACCGGATGTGTATTGATTATAGGGAGTTGAACAAGTTGACGGTGAAGAACCGTTATCCACTCCCGAGGATATATGATCTTTTCAATCAATTACAGGGTGCATCTTGGTTCTCCAAGATTGATTTGAGGTCGGGATATCATCAGGTCCGGGTCAGGGAGGAGGACGTGGAGAAGATCGCGTTTCGGACTCGTTATGGTCATTATGAGTTAGTGGTGATGCCATTTGGGCTCACCAATGCACCAGCAATATTCATGGACCTAATGAATCGGGTCTGCAGACCGATGCTTAACCGCTTGGTCATGTGTTTATAGATGATATCTTGGTGTATTCCAAGACCCGAGAGCAGCACGAGGAGCACCTTAGGGAGTTGTTGCGAGTTCTGAGACGAGAACGACTATATGCCAAGTTCTCGAAGTGTGAGTTTTGGTTGCGAGAGGTCCAGTTCCTAGGACATCTCGTTAACCAGGAGGGGATTTTGGTCGACCCGGCCAAAATCGAGGCAGTCATGCAGTGGGAGGTGCCGAGGTCACCTTTGGACATCAGGAGTTTTCTGGGTTTAGCAGGGTACTACCGGAGTTTTATTTGGGATTTCTCTAAGATTGCAATACCCCTCACTCGTCTGACGAGGAAGGGGTGGATTTTCGGTGGGGTCCCGGACAGCAGAGGGCGTTTGAGACTCTCAGTCAGTGTTTGTGCGAGGCTCCAGTCTTAACACTCCCGGAGGGAGTGGAGGATTTTGTGGTGTTCTGTGATGCATCCATCACAGGTTTGGGGGCGGTCCTCATACAGAGAGGACGGGTGATAGCCTACGCGTCGCGACAGCTGAAGCCGCATGAGACGAGATATCCTACTCACGATTTAGAGTTGGTAGCGGTGGTGTTCGCTCTCAAGATATGGAGACATTACTATATGGGGTCCGTTGTACCATATACACATATCACAAGAGTTTGAGACACATCATGGATCAGCCGAACCTGAACATGAGGCAGCACAGGTGGCTGGATGTAGTCAAAGACTACGACTCACTACTAGAAAAACAACCTTTTACGACGCGCAATGCATGTCATAAAACGCTCAGATGACGCGCAAATGCGAGTCAAGGAAGGCCCTGTCATAACGAGAGACGACACGCTTTTGTGCGCCGTCTATTTACGACGAGCATTTACGACGCGCATTCATGACACGCATTTACGACGCACAGTTATGACACGCAATGCGTATCAAGGAAGGCCCTGTCATAAAGGAAGATGACACGCATTTGCGTGTCGTAACCTTATGACACACGTGTTTATGACACGCAATGCGTATCAAGGAAGCCCCTGTCATAAAGGAATACGACACGCATTTTTGCGTGTCATAATTTTAAATGTTTTTAAAATTATATATTTTTGATAGATTTACTAATTTTCAAATTAAATAACACACATTAAAAGTCTCATAATACAAAATAAAATACCATAAACAATAAAGATAACGAATTGCATTAATATGTCAAATACAAATAATCATTCCAATAGTAAGTAAATGTAACACATTGCTAATATTGCATAATATTTATTATAGAAAACAAAACATGTACAACATTAAAAGAAAGTCATGACTAAATTATCCTTTGACAATTTCCTTTCTAATAGAATATGAACCTTTTGCTGATGAGAATGCTTTTGGCAAAAAGACTTCACTCTATCAAGAGCTTCTTCAAGAGAAGATGGGTCTGCAACAAAAGTTACACGAATCCAGTTTTTCAAACCTACTGTAAGTCCTGCAAAACCCAAAAAGAAAAGTCAAAGGGGTATATTATATGGTAGTTTGTATTAAGATAAGAATATGTGTATCTACATGAGAACGAATGAATTTCCATAAAAAATCACCAGCCAAACCTGAACATAATTTTAGGTGCTAAGATATTATAATGGGAAAACAAGAAACATAAACTGAGAAACTCAACAAGGAAATTTTGGCTTACTATAATCACAGGAAGTGCTTCAGCTTCAGACACGTCCTCCTTAATCACACTGGATTCACTTTCTTTTTAGGAAGCATCCTCAACCTTTTCAGTGGGTTTAACATCTGTATCATTATTATTTCTTTCAATGCCATCATCCCCTTTACCCTGAAAGAACAGATTATAGGTATGATTAAACAAGATAATTATAAATCAGACTTATTATATAAATAAACGACCATTGACCACAACTAACATACATCTCCCACTTTCTCTTTCTCAAGTTTGGTTTCTCCTTCAGAACCCTGCATGATGAACATGCCCCAATACTATTGAAAACAGCCACAACTTTAAACAATCAAAGAGAAAAAAATGTATGTTCTGTCTTATGATCATTGTCCTTATGGGCTCTAGGTTAATTGGATGTCTGAGGATAACATTTTGTTAAAGGCTCCATCACTTCATCACTAAGCAGCCTAAACCTTTTCTTCATTGACATCTCCAAGAAATAGCATTTATTTCAGTAATTAATTTAACATCTTACTTTTATTTCTTTCTATTAAGGTTTTGTAGAATTTTCAAAGTTGAATACTATAATAGGAAAAAAGTGAAGTGAAAGTATATAATAAAGAAATAGATGAAAGTAGATTGGTGTATATAAAATATAATATACCTGAACAATTGAGAGAAGGGAGTCAAGGTCATCTAATGTTGAAGCACGCACAGGAACTCCAATGACAGGTAAGGGTGTCAATGCAGCTACCATACCTAATCACAAATTTTGGAAAAAAATGAAAAATAAAAAAAATTGAAATTGTTGTATTTGGTAGAAATAAAAGTAAAGTAGAGAATAAAACCGGGCAAATGGGCTGCACCAGCAATAATAACTTGGATACCTCTACAGCTACCATACCTAATCAAAAATTTTGGAAAAAAATGAAAAAAAAAATTGAAATTGTTGTATTTGGAAAAAATAAAAGTAAAGTAGAGAATAAAACCTGGCAAATGGGCTGCACCCCCTGCACCAACAATAATAACTTGGATACCTCGTTCTCCAGCAGATGAAGCATACCAAAACATCAGTTCACCTGTTCTGTGTGTTGATACTATTCTAACCTGAATGATTAACTTTTTTTTTCTTATTTAATTACCCAAGTATTGCTTTGTATTTGGATTTAAATGACTTTCAAAGTACAATGTTGTAATAAATAAATAACAAATAATAAAAGCCAAAAGATGAAGAAATAACAATACCTCCAGTAGTATCATCTTCTCCTTCATTAGTATTGAATTCCATATTGAAATCCAACTTCCCCAATTCTTTTGCAAACCACCTGATCCCATTCAACAACATATTCATCTTTTGTCCCTGGTCATATTCCATTCAACATCAGAATCATCACTAGGTTTAGAGATTCCTGTAAAGATATCATCAATGTAGATTCGTGGTCCCAAATCCTTCTTCACAAAAGTATTCTTCTTTAAATGGTTCTGAACATTACTTGAGGCCATTTCATAAATATCATCTAGCATTTCTCCTCAAATATGATCTATTTAACATATTTGTGAGAATGTCAGCAAGTGAAAGGATGAGAAGAAGTATGTTAGTCAAATGTTTTCCCATAAAACTCTCAATTTTGTCTTCATTATAAATATAAGTTATGTACTTTTGGATACTTACCAGACTTGTAGTATGTCGTTGAAAAGCTTCTTCTTTGTGCTTCCTAATACCAACATCAGGATTTGTAGAGATGAAAGTGTTGTTTTCAACCCGACCTCTGGATACCTTTCCAGAACTTTAAATCATCATGGGCTGAAAAAGATAAACAAATCAAGATTATATAGTAAAGAAGATAAGCAAGTATATAAAGACTACTATGGAGTGGCCCTGTGAAAGGGTCCAATTTAGGCATGCCCTATCACCTAGGCTGCAGAAAAAAACTTATCAAGAATCAGGCTTTAGAGCAAAACAATGAAACTAGAAATAGTTAATAATAAAATGAATGAAAGAAATTTGGATTATGCTAATCACCAATATAACTGAAGTAAATGATAGAATGATACCTGGATATTTTAACTCAGTACTTCTTTCTGCATAAATACTCTTTTGTGTTTTAAAATTATGAAATTGCATTTCTATATTCTAAGAATCTATACACACAATTCAACAGGAGCTCAAAATACCAGAGTTCTCTACACAGGAGGCAAAGGGAAACCTATCAAACATTCTTCCAAATATTGTTTTGCCACCAGCCTGCAAGGAACTATTGATTTTGTCTTGTATGTTCAGTGCAGATTCAAGATTGACAACAACCTCAACCATGGTAGGGCGCTCCTTTGGATGGCTAAGCAAACATCTCTTTGCAATTCGAACAAACCCCTTCCAACATTTTGTGGATATTTCACCTTTTATATCAGAATCAATCTTAAGATCAGGTTCAAAATTCAGATATGTATAGATAGAACTCATGAAAAAGAAAAAAAACAGAGACAAATTGTCTTAACTTACAGATCATTAAGGTAAATATACCCTAGAAGATGAACAACATACGACCATTCATCTTGAAATGCAACGCCTTGTGAAGCAATCTACATGAAAAAAAGAAAAAGAAAGTAACAGTAAGATTGAAATCAAGCCAGCAGATATAAAATTAGGGTTTCAAATCTTAACCCAACACACAGTCAGTCGAAGTAGTAAGCCACGATTAGCGCACAACGATCATTACACAGATTCATATGTATGTTACCTGAAGCATAAGTTGATCGCAAATATCAGCGACTTTGTCGTACGATCTTGACGCCATTGCGTCATTGAGTTGAGATAAATCCAATGAAAAACCTATATGAAAGGGGAAATTAAGATGAATAGAATTGAATAGCCAACAATCAATCGACACTACAATCGAGAGGAGTTGCAGTTGCCGAACCAGTTAGTGTGAGGATCGATGTGGAAGAAATTAGACTACAGATCTGATTGCTTCACCTTTGCGATTTCATAGATGTGTTTTAGGGTTGTCGTAGTTGTCGATCGACGCCACAATCGAGGGCTTCCGATTTGTAATTCTGGGTGCAAGCGTTAACTTTGTATTGAACTACTACCGGTGGTCCAGGTATTCCTCCGCCAACTGGGATGGCGAGACGGACTGTTGCAGCCACAGGCCGACGACCAGACGCATTAGCTTTCCTTCAGGGACGCCATTTGACTAAAATCCAAACCTGAACAAAAAAATTGGAACAGTAATATGAAAAAAACCCTAAATCCTTAATTACAAGAGTGAGAAATTAAAGGAGAATGATAAGAGAGTGATGTATGTGCTTGTTCTAGAGTCTGAACGAATCAAAAAATCGATGGCATAACTGGTGGAAACAAGGGAGAAAAGAATGAGCGCGGTTTTTGATTTTTGGGATTTCATTTCCCTCCTTAGGTATACCGAGATGCAATATGGATGGAGACGTGCCTTTCATTAAAATATTATAAAACGACAGGCCTAGACGACACACTATTTATAAAAGGTGCCCTCCGTGTTTTTTTTGACGCAAATTTTAGGGCGCGCAAAAATGCGTATCCTCTATTCTTGAATTTTAGGAAAAGCTGACATTATTTTTAGGGCACGCATAAATGCGTATCGTAAATCACTACGTGTCATTGTTCGCGCGTCATTAAAGGGCTGTTTTCTAGTAGTGACTGCGAGATCCTTTACCACCCCGGTAAAGAGAATGTGGTGGCGGACGCTCTGAGCCGCAAGTCCGCTAGGTCTTCCACCCCAGCGGTATGTATGAGGACAGCGGTGGATTCTCCTCTTGTGAGTTTGATCAGGGATGCTCAGGTGGATGGCATGCGACCAGAAAACTGGAAACTAGAAAGGATTAGGGGTGAGAACACCCGGTTTGTGCAAGATAGCCGAGGATTACTGACCCGATGCGGTCGGGTATGGGTTCCGATGTCTGGTGAGGTCAGACAGGCAGTGATGGAGGAGGCTCATAAGTCTCACTTCTCCATTCACCTGGGGGCCACTAAGATGTACCAGGATTTGATTTTGAGCTACTGGTGGCCGTGCATGAAGTGAGAAATCGATTGGTACGTCGAGAGGTGCTTGAACTGTAGGATGGTCAAGGCCGAGCATCAGAGGCCGCATGGCAAGCTGCAGCCCTTGGAGATTCCCATGTGGAAATGGGAACAGATCACGATGGACTTTATTACCAAGTTACCGAGGACGGCGAAGGGGTTTGATGCTATATGGGTCATCGTGGATCGATTAACCAAGAGTGCCCATTTCTTGGCCATACGGGAGAGTTCATCGGCCGAGAAGTTGGCCGACGTGTACGTACACGAGATCGTGGCTCTCCATGGCGTTCCGGTCTCCATTATCTCCGACCGGTATGTTAGATTAACCTCCCGTTTCTGGAAGAAGTTCCACGAGGAACTGGGCACGCGGTTTCACTTTAGCACATCATTCCATCCGCAGACTGACGGTCAGAGCGAGCGGACCATTCAGACCCTCGAAGATATGTTGAGGGCGTGTGTCATTGACTTCGGTAGGAGTTGGTATTCCCACCTACCCCTTGCAGAGTTCGCCTACAACAACAGTTATCATTCCAGCATTGGCGCCCCGCCTTTTGAGCTGTTGTATGGGAGGAGATGTCGCACCCCGGTTTGATGGGGTGAGGTCGGTCACAGGGTGATGGGACGGACGGAGGTAGTCTTGTAAACTACCGAGAAGATTCAGCAGATTAGGCAGCGACTGCAGACCGCTCAGAGCCGGCAGAAGAGTTACGCCGACAGACGCCGATCTGAGTTAGAGTTTCAGGTGGGTGATATGGTACTCCTGAAGGTCTCACCCTGGAAGGGTGTGATCCGCTTCAAGAAGAGGGGGAAATTGGGTCCCCGTTTCATTGGGTCGTTGAGGATCATTACCAAGATTGGCAAGGTGGCATACAGGCTAGAGCTACCGGAGGAGCTTAGCCGGATCCACAACACTTTCCACTTTGCGAAAGTGCATTATGGATCAGGAGGTAGTGGTGTCGTTGGACGATATTTAGGTCGATGAACACCTGAATTACGTGGAGAGGCATGTGGCCATACTGGAGAGGAAGATGAAAGTTCTGCGGAACATGGAGATACCTTTGGTAAATGTACAGTGGGAGCATCGGAGGGGATCCGAGTGGACGTGGGAGCAGGAGGCAGAGATACGGGAGCACTATCCGGAACTATTCACCACGGAAGACTTCGAGGACGAAGTCTAGTTCAAGTGGGGGAGAATTGTAACGCCCCGATTCTCAGGTATTGACTTTTGTATAAGATTTTCTTGATTTCAAGGTCTACTCGATAAGTTGGTTTCCCTACTCATCGAATAGCAACGGTTTGGTCCACGTGTTTTAGTGACCTACTCGTCGAGTCCAAGAAGGGACTCGACGAGTAGGAAATCGACGAGTAGCTGAGGGTACTCGACGAGTTGAGGTCAACATGGACTGTTGACCTTGATCAATGACTTTGACTTTGATCAGGGATTGACCAGTGGCCTTCTGGGGGCATTTTGGGAAATTGGAAAATTTACAAGTATGGTTCTATAGTAAATATAGGTGGTGGAGTTTGTGCTGGTAATCCGAGAGCTTGAGTTTATCTTTGAGTCGACAGTGTGAGGTGAGTTACCCTCACTATACTAAGGGATCTAAGGCACCAAGGCCGGCCCATTGGATTTGATATCCTAGTAGTTATTGATATGTTGAGTTTGAGCTAGTGATGTATGCCAGTGATATGTTAGTCTGGTAGATCTGTAGGACTACCTATGATTATGTATGATTATCTGTATGTGCATTAGTTATGTTATATGTCGACATATTATGTGAGATGGGTTGAAGTGATACTGCTCCGTGCGGTAACCAACAAACCTGGGAGCATTCCAGATACGAGCTGAGGGAGACTCGTATTGTGGGCTCGGTGGAAATCCAGATGACATGTGGGCCCGTAAGGCAATCCAAACTCACACTGTAGGCCCAGGGGGTAATCCAGTCTGTAAAGCTGTGGACCCAGTATATGCTGTTATTTGTATATGTGTTATGTGCAGTGTATCGGTATTTTGGGGGAATTCACTAAGCTTTTAGGCTTACAATTTTAGTTTATTGTTTTAGGTACATCAGGGGATCGCGGCAAGACGAATGCATGATCGTACAGCTCCTCATGTTTTATTTATGTTTCTGGGAAAAACTCTGATATAGACTATTTTGAAAACAAATCTGTAATAACTGTTGGTTTTAAATGTTTTGAAAAGTTTTAAATTGGCTTGAATTTTATTGGTGTTACACTATCAGTTTACACAGAAGTATATTTTTCATCAAACATTTTTGATTTTTGGTATTAAATTACTTATTTGCAGTTATTATTGTGTATATCTCTAAATAAGGTTACATTAATTGAGTTGGATTATTTGGGGAGAAGCTATCAATTTACATAGAGGTCAAGTCATATATCATTGAGCTAGTACTCATATCTTCGTACTCTAACCTTAATGGGGTTACCCTTTGTTAAAAAATATAACTAAGTTATTGTAAGATTAACATTGAGAGTAATACTGGAATTTGGGTAAAATCTGTAAATATGGAAAAAGGTGAGTTCAGAATGTAATGTGAGTTTTATGTTATTTTGGGTATGTTTTGCATTATTGTTATTTTGCAGGGATCGGGGCTCATTTTTCATTAAAATGTTGAAAACACGCTGATCTATCCAGGTAGGTGTGGGTCGGGTAAAGTTCGACTTGATCTATGTATGTTGACCCGATGTATATATTGGGTGATTCAGTCTTGAAGAGCTCATTATTCAGATTGATACATACTCATACTCTGTAGTCTCTCATGTTCTCTCGTCTTCTTCGTTTTTTAGGGTTTCTCTTAAGATTAGAGTTTCTACTTTTAGTTTACTGAATCTTGTTCATAAATTGGTACTTATTTTTGTTTTTCTTTCTTGTTTGAGTGAGAGTGATTTTTGTAGGTGAGGTTTCAGTTGTAAGTATCTGAAAACCGACTAGATCTTATTGTTCATAATAAAAGATTTGTTGATGTTGTCATTTTGATTTGTTCTTTACAATTTTAACATTGTATCAGAGCAGGTTTATTCCTGCTTCTTTTTTTGTTTGATTTTCTGTTTTTTGAGTTAGGGTTTTTATTCTTCTCGAGTTAAGGTTTTTTGATTGTTTTTATTTGTTTTTTGGTTCCTGTAAGAGCGTATTTTGTATTTGATCGGTTCTTCTTGTTCCGATCATTTATCGATTTGTTTGGTCGTTTTTTTCTGTTCGGATTTCCATTCGATCAGTTTTGTTCTTGGTGATTAAACTATCTCAGACATTGTCAATCTTGAGAGTAAACGCTCGCTTGACTATTGACGTTAGATCTAACATCTTGTTACTTTTAACGGCCAACGTTAAGCGACAGTCAACGTCAAGGTTGGAAACAGTCCAATCTGAGAGGTTTGGTGGTTTTCTGGCATTGGAATGGTTGTCTGCTTCAATGTTAGAGTTTGTTACGTATAGATCTAACGGTAAACTACTTTGCTGCTTGCTGAGCGTTATTTCTAGTGGATCACTGTAAGGTTTCCACACGCCTTCTTATTTGTTCAGGTTTATTATCTTGGGTGCTTCTTTGTTTCTTAAGCATATATTTATTTGTTCTTGTTGTATATCTTTGTTTGCGACTCTTACAACTTGTTGATAACAGAGGATTGTGGTCTTGTGGTTGTACTAACTTGTCTTCCCCAAGAAAGGTGGTTGAATGTGGTTTAGTACAATGACTGGGTTTGCCAAGAGTACAGTGTTTGGTTGTTATATAAGGTGTATCAGTCATGGTTGGGGAAACTCCAGCTTCTACTTCTTGTTCCAAGAGTCCAGATCATTATGATTTTGATGATCTCTTGTTTTTACATCCTTCTGGTAATGGTGTGGTGTCTATCATTAGTTTCAAATTGATTGGTCCTGAAAATTTTAGAATTTAGAAAAGTTTAATGACTAGGGCCTTGAAAGGGAGGAATAAGTTAGGGTTTGTTGATAAAAATTTTCCTAAACCATCTCAAGATGAAACTAAAATTCGAAAATGGGATCATGTTAATGTTGTGGTTTGTTCTTGGATTCTTGGTTCTATTTCCGAGTCTCTGTATGCCAATCATGCTTGTAATGAAATTGCTTATGATATTTGGTCTGAATTTAGTGAAACATATCGTAAAGCTGATGGTTCACTTATTTTTAACATACATCAAAAAATAAATTCTCTTACTCATAGTGGTATGTTTGTTTCAGAGTATTATAGTAAGCTTGATGCTTTGTGGAAAGAATTTGATGGACTGGTTAACTTTACTGAATGTACTTGTGAGGCCGATGTTGATTTTACAAATCATTCGATGTTAATGAAGTTAATGCAGTTCTTATTTGGTCTTGATGATACATTCAGTCAGGTTAAGAGTCACATCTTATTGATAGAACCTCTTCCTAATGTTAAAACTGCCTTCTCAATTGTTTCTCGTGAGGAATCTCACCAGAAGGGAGGCTCCATTTCCCAGTCTTCGACTAAGTCTCAAGCTACATCTTTTGTTGGTAAGATTAATGATCAAAAGCGTAATAAGACTCGTGGAAATTCTAATCTTCAGTGTAAAAATTGTGGTCTTAAGGGACATACAATTGAAAGGTGTTATAAACTCATTGGTTTTCCAAAAGATATTAAGTTTAGAAATGAATCACAAAATCTTAATAAATCTTTCTCTACTAACAACTCCACTGCTTCTGTTTTAAGTGATCATTCAGTTTCTGATTCTAAATCTAACAATTCGTCTGATAAGTTCTTTCTTACAAGCGAGCAATATACTAAGTTTTTTAGCCTCATTAATTAAAATTCGTCTACAAGTGAAGTATCTCCTAACATGGAAGATATTTGTTGTAACTCTTCTGTGTCTAATAGTAGAATGTGGATTGTTCATTCTGGTGCTAATCATAAAATGACTAAAACTGACTTTAAGTTTTATATATATATATATATATATATATATATATATATATATATATATATATATATATATATATATATATATATATATATATCATCGACCTTTTAGAAATGGTTCGGCAATTTCTCGACAGTTCGGTCATTTTCGGTTGGTTCGGTCATCCCCAGACGATTCGGCTATTTTCGGCCAGTTCTAGGAAGTTCGGTCACTTCTAGGCAGTTCGTCCCGTTCTAGGAAGTTCGGTCATTTTCGGCTTGCTTCTTCCCGAGGCGAAAAGTACATCAGTCACCTCAACCTTCTCATGTCCAGCTGTTAAGCTTTCTCCCCAAATAATGTGGTACATATGATTATACTCATGGTTCTAAATAACTTAAGGCGTGACTTGGCGGCAATGTCAAGCCTCAAGCTTTTCCGAGCCTTGGCGAGTCACGACGTTTGTAAGGCGTGACTTAAGGCGGCAATTTTCTATATAATTAATATTTTTTTACGTATTTTCAACTATTATTCATTTTTATACACATATATGAGTTAAGACGACGTTTTGGTAAAGCTTGGCGGCAGGTGCAAGCCTTAGAGCCATGGCGAGCTTTTTGGAACCTTGATTGTACTATTTATACACCTCTCAAGACACTCCAAACAGAGGTTACAACTCTCTCTCTCTCTCTCTGTATATATATATGTATATATATATATATATATATATATATATATATATTGTGACAACCCGAAATTTCTATCTTGTACAGCCATTCAATTCAATCAAAAGTCAGACTTGTTTTTGCTATTTTTTAGCATTGTTAAGGGTCTGTTTGAGTGTTCTAAACCTAGTACATTGAAGGATTGGGTGTTAGGAAGTATCTGCTAGAGTTCATTGTGCAGCATTCAGCCGGAAAACTCCAAGTCTTGGAGTTTACAGCCGTAAACTAGAGATTACGGCCGTAAACTCTTGGCTCGCCGTAAACTCCTCCCATATACATGATATTCCTTCATTTTTCACCACTTTTCACACTTGCAACTCAAGAAACTCGATTCTCTCTCAACTATCATCAAGAGTTTTCATCTTGATCTTTAAATATATCTTCAAGAACACCAAGAACATACACTAGCTCTTAAACCGTGAACACCCCCTTCAAGCTTCAAAACGTAAGTAATCTTCCATATACTAGTTATCCTATAGAAGCCCTTTAATATACACCCTTGAAAACAACCATTTCCCAAAAACAATAAGAGTTTATGGCCATGAGCATCTCCCTTGGCCGTAAACCCTCCTAAAGATCTTCAATGACCGTAAACTCCGATGGCCGTGAACATCTTTGACCGTAAACATCTTTGGCCGTAAACACCATGGCCGTAAACACCATGGCCGTAAATACCCTTGTGTGGCCGTGAACCCCTTTAATGCAATCATATGTGATTGTAACACTTCAATCTAAGTGTTTCGTAGTCCCTAAGGTGGTTCCCTAACATGATTAGTTGTTATATACACTAATTATATACATATATGTCATCATATGCTTAATAGGATCCGTTTGTGCTCGAGACTTCACTTGACACTTAGCATCCTATATCGATCTTACATTCGAATCACTCACTACAGGTGAGTTCATACCCCCGTATTTTCATAGTTTTTACTGTTTTAAGGGGGGGGGGATACAAGTCTAACACAAAGATTTTGTGTTATAAACAAAAGGTTTTAAACATCTTATAAAAATGGATTTCGGTTATCATCAATACAAATGGTTTTCAAAGATTGTGTTAAAATGACATTAAGTCATTAAAAGTATTTCAAAGTATTAAACTCGTTTTTAAATGTTTCTTTTTATAAACTTTTATTTTCCCCATAAATCATATATATATATATATATATATATATATATATATATATATATATATATATATATATATATATATATATATATATAAGATTTAAAAGGCTTAGGACTGATAACCCACTTTGGTTCCTTTTCCTTGTTTGGATGTGGGATTATAAGTATCAGTTATTTTTCCGAGTGTCATTTAAATTTTACTTATATATATATTTGTATATGTATATAAGTATAAAAGTTAGTTCATTAAGTTCAATTACCCTTTGTAACATGTTGAGCAAGGGGTTGCAATCATGAATACTCGATATCAATTCAGAAAGTACATATAAATTATAATAGGTATAATTTATGAATCATAGAACATTAATTCATAATTCAAGTATACTAAAGTACATTGTTTTACAAGAACAAAGGTTTGATTCAAAACTAAGCAAGGATATACATCTTTCAGATATATGTTAAGAATACTAATTCAAGAATATATTGTCAATCATTTATTTCAGAATGATTGGGTTTTCATAACCATTATACATGTAACGTTTATATGCTTTTTATGAGTCATTTGATACAGATTGTTTAATTCATTTAAACAATATAGTTAAAGTCCTGACATTATAACCAGAATCTCCAGCCGGGGATCGAAACAATGTGTGTACAGATCTATATTGGGATTGACAACCCCGCACTCAGACTGCTAGCTACAGTCAGGCATACGCGCCTACGAGTGACAGTTGTTATCAACAGCTTTCAACGCATTCATAGCGTTGGGTCAGGCCATCTAGTCAGTATGGTTATAATAACTCATATAAAAGATATTAACAATACGTTAGTGTATAATTAACTAAACATAAGTACATTTTCAAAGTACTAGTTTACAAGATACAATTTACAGTATTACATTACAGTTTACAACAACAGTTGATGAAACCACGCACACTCACAGTTACAAATTTTAGAAAAGGAATACAAATACCTAACATTGGTTTACAAACAGAACGGTTTTATGTGATTAAAACTACTTTTCATATACAACAGAAAATATAGGATTTTCTGGAACAGTTTACATATTCAAGAAACAGAAAACATTCATTCAAACATAAATACTTATGCACTCACTCAACTTTATGTTGATACTCTCTTTTCAAATTACTCGTATTCTTAGGGAATCAGTAGACAGGTACTCCCCGAGCTTTTGAGAAGATGGAGCTATTTTTGTGCCTTGTCTTCTTCTTTTGTATAACTATCTGGTTTCAGTATACAATGATGAAACACATGTAAATACTTATACTTTTTAAATACAGTAGTTGTTTGTACCCTGATTACTATATTGCATGTGTTGTGATACTACAAATGAAGTCATCCACCTCCGGACGTTTCTGCCGTCTGGTTTGGGGGTGTGATATATATATATATATATATATATATATATATATATATATATATATATATATATATATATATATATATATACAATCGGGTTCCTTCCACTCGAAGGACCCGACCTCGTTTCGTATCGATACTAACTTGATCGTCAGAGGCCGCTCCCAGGACGCAAGTTTTGAGGCGACTCTAACGATCTCGTTTATGAGTGTAACAAGAATCAAATCGGGCCTCGCTAGCGGCAATGAAGCACATATCCAAGATCTCATCTCTATCAGCCTCATGACGATTTTCAGATTACATCAAGTGGCGCCATCCGTGGGACCCCGAGCAAATAGCAGCTGCTTTGTGGGTTTCAGTTCCATCTCTTCAAAGATCTCTACAGGTCTATTCTTTAAACGCTTTATCTAAAAATATGGGTTCAACAGAGGTCAACACGATCCAAAGACCTTTTCTCCAAGGTTAAGTTTTTTAAAAACCTGTATAAATAGTATTTATTTTAAAGTTTTGCATCTAAAAACCCATATATAAACGAGGAGAATCCCATTTCTTTTGGTACAAGCTAGAATAAATCGAAACTCACATCTTTCTTTTTAACACAAGGAGTGTTGGATATTTAAGAGTTTGTCAGCAATAAAACACGTATATCAAAATTCTTCCAAACAATTATGCTGTATCAAATTGTACACGGTGTGGCATAAGAAATAATGTTGACATGGTTCAGCAACAAAAAATCTGAAAAAGCAAGTTTCTATTTAACAACTGTTAAAAGCAATAATACATAAAGTAAAAGAAAGCTATTACCAGCTGTGAGTTGTACGATTATATATAAAAAGAGCATATAGCTAAGCTAGTCTCTTGTCAAAAGCTGCAAGATCTGTACCAGACGCATTAAAACTAGTACTCATTCTCACAAAAGTGGTCTTCTCAGTAACGACCTGTGGATCGGTAAAAAAAAAAATTTGAAATTTCTATGCATTCCAATTTAGCTGGTGTAAAAACATCAGTCCACGTTCAATTTAGCAATATTGTATTCTTTACTCCACCCTAAATACCCAACAAAAGGTGCCTGGTGTATTCTTCTTTTCAAGTACCGATATAAAAAAAAAAAAAAAAGAGGGGCAAGCTATGATAACGACACAAACAATGGAGAACATTGAAAGAACCCATATTCAAGCTCTTTGAATCCACATGTTCTAGAAGCTGCTGCAACTTTCGCTCCTAAAGTTCAATCTATTCGCATCTCCCTCGATGATATACCTGAATGAAATCAAGTCAATCCAACAACATTGATAAAGTCTTCACTCTTCCCATTGACAAATTATTCATCGATTAAACCAATCATTGGTTATTCCAGATTTGAAAATGACCACATGCCTCTCCTAACATCAATATCGAAAAAAGAATAAATACCACACATCGTTCTTCTCCATGCGAGTTAAGAAATTCTCAGCACACGTGGTTCGAGTATCTATGGTTGGGTTCATAAATTCCACGGTATATATGGGTCGGTCATCTATGGTTCGAGCATTTATGGTTCGGGTATCCACTGTTCGAGCACCTATGGTTGAGGCATATATGGTTCATCTCTACTTCGGGAACACATGGTTCGAGCATCTACGGTTCACCTCGGTCCTTTATGGTTCGGACATTACACATCGGTCATCATTGGTTCGGGTATTTACCGTTCGTCTCTACTTCGGTCACAGATGGTTCAGGCACCTGATCTTAGGTTACATATGGTTCGACGCCTATTCTAGCAAGTTAGAGCGATCTATCGAACCGTGGTAACTTTGTATTATAATCTTTTTCTACAACACACCCACCAGTAATTGATCCCTCCAGTCTTGATTCTCCACTACCAAGCAGTCATTGGTCGAAGGGCGAGAATGTAAAGATTGGATTTGTCCCTGTTCAATGCTTTGGTGCTTTTTGATTCCTCGAATCTCGTTTTTATCTCCCGATCCAGCTTTCTAGATGTTGCTTGTTATTTATTTTTACAGAAGGAAGAAAAGGAGACCCACTTGGTCCATCTCCTTCATCACACGGTCGAGAGAGAGGGAGGATGCATATACCGATGTCCATGTAAAAAGATTTGGAGATGAAATATGAACCTATGGTTCACATTCACGCCTCGATCATCTGTACTACGGGCATTGGTACTTCGGTCATCTATACTTCGGTCGTCTGTGGTTCGGACATCACTACCTCGGTATCTTTTCTTCTGGGTCGACCACATGGTTTGGTAGTTATGGATTGGTATCTATGGATCAACATGTATGGTTCAACATGCTTCGGTTATCTGGATTCGGTGTTTATTGACCGGTACCTCTGGTTCGGTATTTTCTATTAATCAGTATCTGTGTTCTCATATTCGTTGATCTGCATCTATTCTTCGGTCATTCACGGACCGACATGCTTCGACCATTATGGTTCGGTATCTTTGGTTCGGTACCCATGATCCGGTATCTTTTGTTCGGGCATTTGCGGTTCGGTATAGTCGACTATTGTTCGATATTCATGGATCGATTATATATGGTTCAAGAATCTTCACTTCGGTCACACGTGGTTCAAGCGTACACGGTACATATCTACTTGGGGCATCTGAACTTCGGCCATCTGTACTTCGGGCGTCTGTTCTTCGGCCATTTGTGGTTCGCTATATATATATATATATATATATATATATATATATATATATATGGCTTCGTATACATTGATCGATACTCATTCGTAATCGTCACCGACAACTGAAAGACTAGCATCGTCGATTGAAGATTTTATCCAGTCGATTAGTTACAATAGCCGAACCACCACGTTCTTCTGCGTATTCCTCATAGCTAACAAGGGCTGTTACCAATTGAAATGCATTCTGATTAGTTAAGCAACAAAGATGCATTTTCTTACCTTGATTTCGCCTCCTAAGCCTCATAACTCAACCTACGTGTTCTCCCTTCTGTTTACTGAAGTAGATAGTGAAGAAAGAAATGCATCCAACTTATGTTGAAGCTAAAAGAATGAAGGATGAGTAGTGCACAAAAGATGCTCGATGAAATGCCTGTGAGAGCAATTTTTCTTATTATTGGTTATTCCACCTATCGCCCTAAGCTGTAAGTCGCAATGTATCTGTTGGGGAATATGGATCGAGCACATATGCAACCGAGGTTCAGCATCTCTACTTCGGTCGTTTGAGGTTCCGTGTACATGGTTCGGCTACTCAAGATGTTATCACATACCTAAGAATTCTTAGAGCTACCAACAAAACTCATGTGTCCCAACCTCTATTACTTCACATAAGGGCAAATGTGAACACAGGTCATCCAATGAAACAAAAACCTACAAGGAAGAAAGAACTAACTTATTTCTTTATCCAGTTGATAAATGGGGCCAACAGTAGTTCGGTATCCATGGTCCGGTACCTGTGGTTTGGCACCTGTGGATACTACTTGTTCTGTTGATATTCATGAAATCTTCTGCATCAGATCGCCCACCTTCTTCTTTTTCTACAATATTTTTATCAGCTTCCCACTTACGGTCTTCACCTACTTCAAACCTTTGAATCTTTCAAATAAACGCCCGAACTTCCTTATGGGGTCCTTGATTCCTTTTAAAGACACATATTCCTTACCCATTATTCCCATCGCACAAGGGTATGCGTGGTCTTGCTCCATCAGTTTGGTTTCTAACCTCATGGTCGAATATAATCAGGCTTATACTTACTGTTGTCCCATTTAACTTTATCTCTGTTTCGGTATGCTGAATAGAACAATTCACTACTCCATATTACTTACTTACCAAGAAGAAGGGGTTATAAAGACTTTCTCGGTTCGATTACATCGATGTAGTTGTATTGGTTGATAACATCGGTTCATCCATTTGATTTGGCATAATCACCTCGAGCACCCACGGTTCGAGCATTTATACTTCGGTCATATTTGATTCGGTACATACGGGTCGACGTCTATGGTTTGGGAAATATGGAAGGGTGAAGCAAATTGATGTTGCCAACAGCTACAAGCAGCAATAACTTTCTGCTAATTCAAATCTTCAAATCGGAAGTATCTTGTTCCCTTAGACCTCAAATTGCTTATTTTAATTCCAGTTTCACCCCTCAATAAATGTGTCGGCCCTCAAGGTTCAAAGCCTTTCACATCTTTGTTATACCAATAAACATTCAGGCATCTACACTCCGCCATTTGATTTGGCATGGCGTCTTCGAGCATTCAGTTCGGGTATCAACGATTCGATCACCTGAGGTTCCGGCATCTCCATCTCGGTCATCTTTGGTTCGTGCATTCACACTCCGGTCATTTACATACTAACGTGCTTCGTCTGTGGTCCGGTAGTTATGGTGCGGTATATGTTGACCGGTATACACATTTCAGATATGTAAAATGATATCGGGGGCTCGGTATTTATAATTTGGTACATATGGATCGGTATATGTACTCATAATATCGCTAACAAGGTGCTTATTCTCTTCAATAAGCTTACGAAGAAATGGAGAAAAGAAGGCTCAAGTTCGGTGTGTACAGTTCGACACATGTGGTTCGTGTACCTATGCTCCAGTCACAAGGGTTCGATATTTATGGTTCGAGTATCTACACTTCGGTTATTTTTAGGCCGGACAACACTTCAGTCATTTTTCGGATCGGCATGCTTCGGTCATTTGTGGTTCCTTATTTATGGCTTGGTATACATTGATCGATACTTGTGGTTCGGTATTCGGTGATTAGCATTTGTGGTTTGGTACATATAGGTTTTCTTACCTCATTACAATCACAAAACCACAGCCAAACCTCGATCCCTTGCCTCTATTTGATAATCGACTTCAGTGGTAACGTCACCTATGTTCGTTGACGATCGATCAAACCAGACAACAATATATATCTACATCTAAGAATTACTATGTATACAATCAACTATAAACTGCAAAACCACCCGAATCATTTGGCTCATTTTGGATACAAGTATTCTCATGTCGCCAATTGAGTATGCCAAACAATTCCATATTGTCAATTGAGCAACCCCGCTTCGCAACTCTCAGCAGCCCTGCCTTCTTGGTTTTATTGTTGATAACCATAACTACACTATGTAGTTAAAAATTCTGAAAGGAATTCCGCTACAATACTTTACGAATAAAGCTTGTTGCTTCAACCGCTCCGACCTTACAGAACACACTCAGAATAAAAGGGGAGATCTGGCTTCGCCCACATCAGACGGGTAAAACCAACTCTTCGATTCTCATAGTTGCATGACAAATGCTTTGCATTATTGTGATTTAAGCTAAGCTACTTTCTGACAAAACACCTCACACTTCAAACAACATACCACATCAGGAAAATTTTAAGGTACAATTTCACATATTTTTAACATGTTTACGATAAACAGATGCTAATTCACGGGAATAAAATGCGAATTCACGGGAATAAAATGCAAATTATACCACGCGCTTGTCGCAAGCATAGCAGCTCTTGTATGATTTGATATCTTGTTCTATTATTTAAATATGATATTTTGTTCTATCATAATTGGTCACAAATTTGGATTGGCTTGACACAGTCACTCCATTATACCTCACTTACGCATTTTAGTCCGTTCCACCGGACTCCGAGGTTGATCAAATTCGATATCACCTCTCATAAAGCCTAAGTCAAAACTTAGCACTACGAACCATAAGCCAAAGTCATATTATTGAAACGAAATTTACCGAGATGGCAATTATCGACACGACTAGTACCGCAACTAATCGAAAAATAATCGAATAACAACTATCAAAATGACTAGTATCGCAACTAGTCGAAAAAGCTATCGAATAAAATCAGGCTACACCCGATGTCATATAATTATCGAAACGACATCTATCAAAATGGCAATTATCGAAATGGCACATGACGAATACCGACGAATTATACACGTATAAACGGACACTATGCTTCGTAAAATCCATGGAAACTGAATGTTGATGTTATGCTTAAACCAACATCAATTTATTGCTTTGCAACATTCATAAATAACGCGAAAACGATGTTTATCGAAATAACAGCTTTTGAAGTGAAATTTATCAAAATAACACTTATCGAATCAACAGTAAACGACACTTATCAAAACGATTTCCGTCCTAAAATGGATATATGTAAACACTGAATGGGCTGATAAATAATACAAACACAAGGTGCAAATTGTACCATATACTTGTCACAAACATAACACTTTTGTATCATCTGACAATATATTTTATTGTTTGAATTCCAAATTTTAATGTTCATCAATAAATCATAACTCTCTATTCTGGTTTGTTCACCGAAGTCGTCCAACTCTCGGTAGGCAAATACAATTGGTCTATACCAAAGCCACCATGGTTCGACATCATTAAGTGTCACCATCGGTCGAAACCATGGTCTGACCTATAAAGCCACCATGGCTAATCACCATGGTTCGGCATAACGAATCACCATCGGCTCTGGGCCATGGTTCGATATAAAAAAGCCATCATGGCTAATCACCATGGTTCAGCATAACGAATCACCATCGACGCTCAGTGCCATGGTTCGATATAATAAAGCCACCATGGCTAATCACCATGGTTCGGCATAACGAATCACCATCGGCTCAGGCCATGGTTCGATATAATAAAGCCACCATGGCTAATCACCATGGTTTGGCATAGCAAATCACCATCGAATCTGTATAATGGCATGACACAATAAAGCCACCATGATTTGGCTAAGTATAGGTCATCAGGTTCCTTGTACCATGGTTCGACCAAATACAAGCCACAATGGTCTTCATACCATGGGTAGGCTAAATTTAGATCATTTTGGTTCATACGATGTTTTTGTTATAATTCAGCATAGTATAAGCCCGAAGTAGGATCAGACATCGACTTACTCCTACTTCAAACTTGGGGGACTTATTGGACAAATCCCTTTTTAAGGAAATTCGAACAACGTTAGTTTTTGTGACACCTTCGATTTATTAAAGCTTCATGACCATACAAAGTCGTAGCGAATTAATGTTAAGATGAACAGAGTCTTCATAACCCTAATCTTGTTCACATGCACTTGAAAACATTTAATTGCATATGCGTGCTACTATAAGTCCGAAGCAGGACTAGACATCGACTTGCTCCTACTTCAGACTTGGGGGACTTATTGATATGTATATCTCATCGACCTTTTAGAAATGGTTCGGCTATTTCTCGACAGTTCGGTCATTTTCGGTTGGTTCGGTCATTTTCGGCCAGTTCGGCCATTTTCGGCCATTTTCGGCCAGTTCGAGGAAGTTCGGTCATTTCTAGGCAGTTCGGCCAGTTCTAGGAAGTTCAGCCACTTTCAGCTTGCTCCTTCTCGAGGCGAAAAGTACATTAGTCACCACAACCTTCTCATGTCCAGTGGTTAAGCTTTCTCCCCAAGAAATAAGCTACATCTGATTATACTATATATACACCTCTCAAGACACTCCAAACACAGGTTACAACTCTCTCTCTCTCTCTCTCTCTCTACATACAATCGGGTTCCTTCCACTCGAAGGACCCGTCCTCGTTTCGTATCGATACTAACTTGACCGTCGGAGGCCGCTCCCGAGATACAAGTCCTGGGGCGACTCTAATGATCTCGTTTATGAGTGTAACAGGAATCAAATCGGGGCTCGCTAGCGGCAACGAAGCACATATCCAAGATCTCGACTCTATCGGTCTCGTGACGATTTCTGGGTTACATCAGATTACATTGTTGATGTTTCCAAACTTGATCTTAGAGTAAATTATCCTAATGGATCATCTGCTAGAATAAACAAGATTGGAAATATGAACCTGTCTAATTCTGTTGTGTTATCAGATGATTTTGTTGTTCCTGATTTTAATGTCATTTTGCTTTCTTTTCATAAATACTGTAAGGATAATAATTGTCAAGTTGTTTTTGATGAAGTTAACTATGTTGTTCAGGATTCACTGTCCAATGTGACTGTGGGGACTAGTAGTGAGTTTGGTGGACTGTATTATCTTGAAGATTCCCATTCTTTAGGTAATATGTCCTCTTTAAGTAGGGTTAATTTTTATGTGTCTAAAATCACTTGGCATAATAGACTGGGCCTGTCATTCAGTCTTTAAATACTCTTAAGAGTGTTCTTTCTTTTGGTTCTGAGTCTCTTCCTCTTTGTGATGTTTGTCACAAGTCTAAGCAGTCTAGGAACTCTTTTTAGTTGAGTGAACATAAAAGTGTCTCTCTAGGTGATCTAGTGCACTTAGATGTTTGGGTTCCTTATAGAGTTTCTACTGTTGATGGTTATAAATACTTCGTGACTATTGTGGATGATTTCACCAGGGGTGTGTGGGTTTATTTGTTAAATCCAAAACTGAAGTGTTTTATTGTTTTTTTTGTTTTATAATTTCTTGAAAAATCATTTTAATTCAAGTGTAAAAGATGTTAGGACAGATAATGGTACCGAGTTTGTTAATGTTCAATTTAACGATTTTTTTTTTGATAAAAATTGTATTTCTCATCTGACTTCTTGTACATATACTCCACATCAAAATGGTATTGTGGAGAGAAAACATAGACATTTGTTGAATGTTCCTATGTTTCTTTTGTTTCCGTCTGGTTTGCCTCTCATGTTTTGGGGTGAATCTATTTTAACTGCGATGTTTTTAATAAACAGACTCCCTACCTTGGTTTTAAAGGGGAAGTCACCTTTTGCAATGATTTATAATTGTTTGCCTAAGTTTGAAAACTTGAGAGTTTTTGGTTGTTTGTGTTTTTCTGTTAAACAAAATCAATCTGATAAATTTGTTGAAAGGTCTGAAAAATGTGTTTTTATTGGTTATTCTAATGAGAAAAAAGGATATAAGTTGTATAGTCTTGATAATTTGTCTGTTATCTTTTCCAGGAAAGTAATGTTTTATGAGGATGTTTTTCCTTTCAAAATGAAAAAGAATTTGGGTGATGAAAACATATTTTCATTTTTTAATGATTCTATTTGTGCTGACCCTATACACCCAAGTCCCTGTGATGAGATATTTCAGTCATCCTATATGGATGAAGTTCCTAAAATTGGTTCACATATGATGAGCCACCAGACTGATAACACTAGTGCAACTTCTCCTTTTGAGCAAGCTAGTGTTAGCAGCCAAGATAGCTTGGTACAAGTGTCTCAGTCTCAGGAGGTTGGTCCAGGTGTATTCAGTTCTTCTGAGGGAAATAGTTTTGAAAGTACTTAACCATCTGGTAGCATTTCTGTATGGAGGTATCGTAGAGAGTCTAGGATGCCTCTTAGGTTTAATGACTATGTTGTTGAGGGTAAATATAAGTATGGTATACATAAAACTTTAAACTACGAAAAATTGAATTCTGAAAATTTGTGTTTTGTTTCAAATCTTAATAAAATTGTTGAGCGTAGGAATTTTTTTTGAAGCTTCTTTTGACCCAAATTAGATAATTGCCATGAATGAGGAAATGGAGGCTTTATATCGTAATAAAATTTGGGTGATTACTAATTTACTTATTGATAGAAAACTCATTGGTTGTAAGTGGGTATATAAAATCAAATACAAAGCTAATGGTAAGGTTGAAAGGACTTGTAGCTAAAGGCTATAGTCAAAAAGAGGGTATCGACTACGAGGAGACTTTCTCTCCTGTAGCAAAAATGGTTACTGTTAGGGTTTTTATTTCTTTAGCTGTTAATAACTCTTGGAATTTATATCAAATGATGTTAATAATGCATTCCTTTATGTAAATCTTGATGAGGATGTGTACATGTCCCTTCCTCAAGGATATCATACTCATGGTGATACTTGTGTTTGTAAATTGTTGAAGTCTTTATATGGATTAAAACAAGCTCCTAGGAAATGGAACGAAAAACTCTCTTCTTCTTTATTTGAGTTTGGATTTGTGCAAAGCGTAAATGATTATTCATTGTTATTAGGAATAAGAATGGTATTGTTGTGTTTTTACTTGTTTATGTGGATGATATTGTTATAAATGGTAATTGTGAAATTGAAATAAATAAAGTAAAGGATTTTCTGAAATCTTAATCTTTGATTAAAGATCTGAGGAAGTTAATGTTTATTTAGGTATTGAAGTTATTGATAAATATGATGGTATTTGTTTAACTCAATGCAAGTATTGTTTAGAAATGATTTATGAGTTTGGAAAGTTAGGATGTAAACCTGTAAAAACGTCTTTGGATTTGAATTTTGTTATTCTAAAAAAAGGATCGATGATAAATATGATTTGTTAAATAGTATAACAGAATATCAAAAGCTTATAGGCAAGTTAATTGACTTGACTATAACTAGACCTGATATTCCATTTACTATTCAAATACTTAGTCAATTTATGCATTCTCCAAGAAAGTCTCATTTAAACATTGATATGCGTGTTTTGAGGTATTTAAAACAAAATCCTGGTGGAGGTATTAGTTTTTTTGGGTATGGAAGTTATTAATAAATATGATGGTATTTGTTTTACTAAACGCAAGTATGGTTTAGAATTGATTCATGGGTTTGGAAAGTTAGGATGTAAACCTGTAAAAACTCCTTTGGATTTGAATTTTGTTATTTCTGAAAAAGGGAGTGATGATAAAGATAATTTGTTAAATAATAAAACTGAATATCAAAAGCTTATACGCAAATTAATTTACTTGATTATAACTAGACCTGATATTTCATTTATTGTTCACACGCTTAGTCAATTTATGCATTCTCCAAGAAAGTCTCATTTAAACATTGATATGCGTGTTTTGAGGTATTTAAAACAAAATCCTAGTAGAGGTATTAGTATCTCTAAACGTCAAAATCCTTTGTTATGTGTTTATGTGGATGCTGATTGGGCAAAATATGTGTCTTCTAGAAGATCTATTATAGGCTATTGTGTTTATTTTGGTAACACATTGGTATTTTGGAAAAGTAAAAAACAAGACACTGTGTCCAGATCATCTACTGAGTCTGAATACATGCCGTTGGGTACTGTTACATGTAAGATCATGTGGATTCTTAAACTTTATTTTGATTTGGGTGTTAAAGGATTGTTTCCTGTTAATGTTTATTGTGATAATGATTTAGCAATTAAGCTAGCTCTTAATCCTGTTTTTCATGGCAAAACAAAACACTTTGAAGTGGATGTTTATTTTGTGAGGGATAGAGTTTCTAAAGGATTTTTGAAGATTGTTAAGATTGCATCAGAAAAACAAAAGGCAGATATTTTTACAAAGTCTTCAACTTCAAAGCAACATGATTTCTTATATTCCGAATTGGGTTTATGTGATCCATTTAAAGTTGAGTAAGTTTGTTTCCTCTCTCAATGTTCATCTTTAGAGGGGGTGTGAAAAATATAATTAAGTTATTGAAAGATTAACATTGATAGTAATACTAGAATTTGGGTATAATCTGTAAATATGGAAAAACATGAGTTCTGAATGTAGTGTGAGTTTTATGTTATTTTGGGTATGTTTTGCATTATTGTTATTTTGCAGATCGGGGCTCATTTTTCATTAAAATGTTGAAAACGTGTGGATCTATCCAGGTGGGTTTGGGTCGGGTAAAGTTCGACTTGATCTATGTTTGTTGACTCGATGTATATATTAGGTGATTCAGTCTTGAAGTGCTCATTATTCATATTGATACATACTCATACTCTCTAGTCTCTCCTATTCTCTTGTCTTCTTCACTTTTTAGGGTTTCTCTTCATATTAGAGTTCCTCTGTGTTGTTTAATGAATATTGTTCATAAATTTGTACTTATTTTTGTTTTTCTTTCTTGTTTGAATGAGAGTAATTTTTGTAGGTGAGGTTTCAGATGTAAGTATCTGAAAACCATCTGGATCTTGTTGTTCATAGTAAAAGATCTGTTGATGTTGTCATTTTAATTTGTTCTTTACAATTTTAACACCCTTAATCCTATTTGCATGAAATAAAAAATTTGTTACACATTATTTTACTAATTGTGTTGTTGATTTGTACTTCACATATGATATTTAACTTTCCTAGTGGAAACAAGTCGATTGTACTAAACCTTGTTTCAATGGGGAAAGGTGAAGTCTGGATCAATGGCCAAGTATTTGAAGATATTGTATCTCGTTTAAGACCCCTACAGGCTCTCCTTCACAGACATGGTTCGATGATTTGTGACATTGGGTTTATGTCTGACAGGTACAGTACCATGATATTTCCTTAAACCAACAGGAACCTACTAGTTCTGTTCAAGGAAGAATATGGAAACCCGCTTAACTTTTCATTAGATATTGTTTCTATTATCAACTCTAGTTTGTTTTGTATGAACATCTAAAAGATTTCAAATTATGTTGTTTGTTTTTAGTAAACCGATCGTCTAATATATTTTTAAACTTTGGATTGTAGATATTTGAAATGTTTTATAATTAAATTTACTCTTTTTTGTTTTATTGTATATAAAAATTCTATTGTAAATAAAAATCATGGAAAATTAAACAAATCACAGGGGCATGGTTAAAATCTGTGAAGAACCTATAGGGACGACTTATCGTATCTATGGGGATATGTATGGCGACAAGAAGCCGTCGCAATATGTTTACCTACGACGAAAACAAGTCGTTGCTATAGGGTTGGCTATAGGGATAAAGGCTATGTCGACAACAATAGGATCTAAAGCGACAGACCTATGTCGACAAGGCCTATAGAGACGACATGTCATCTCTAGGGTCTGTAGAGACGACTTTGCACCCAATGGCAATGTCTTTTGTCGTCCCGATAGGTATATAATCTTGGAGTGAAGTCGTCGGCACAGCCTATACCGACGACAAATCTTCGGCTCAGCGGCGTCGTCATAGCTCTGTTGCAATAGGTGAAAATTATCGTCAATATAGATGTCGTCGGGATAGGTGACCCCTATGCCGACGACATCTCGTCGGCATAGATATCGACATGAATTATTTGTGAAAAAAAGTTTTATTAATTACTTGTACCGACAACATGTTGTCAAGATAAGTTAAATTTAAGACGACGACATGTTGTCAAGAAATGTTGGCTCTATACCGATGACATGTTGTCGTGAAAGAGTTTCAACTGTTTTCAACGAAGATTTATGCCGACAACATGTTGTCGGCATAGCCACTGTAATTATTTTTAAAATTTTTCACAAATTCTGAATTATTTACCATTCATGTTTTTGTTAGGCATTAACATATAGTCATAACATACAAACATTCAATAAATATTAGCAACACATTGTTCAAATTTAAGTCTAATATTACATACCAAATTTAAGTCTAACATTGTTCAAAATAACACAAAAAATCAACCATCATCATCATAATATTCTCCTTCTCTTTCTTCTTCTCTTCATTCTCATCCTTCTCCATCTTCTTCTTCTTTTTCTTCGATTTGTTGAGAGGTATTTAGTTTTGAAGTACTTCCTTGTGTGTAGTTGGGATTGAAAAAAAATTAGGAATTGTTGGTGGTTGGAAGTTAGGAATACATGCCGCCAACGATTCATTATATTGTTACAAATATTGTTGCATTTGTTGGCTATATGCATCAAATTGGGATTGAGATGGGGTTTGAGATTGGGTTTGAGATTGGGAAGATTTTGAAGGTCGTTGATTTGGAATTAGACCTATGTTGGTAGTTGGTTTCCTTCCCACTCCTCGAGTATGCCCGTGTCTCATCCCGAGGGCACGACCAATACATTCTTTCTCATCTACAATTCCACCCTCCTCGGCCTGTGTTTGCATTTTCTCATATCTGCTTGAATTTTCTCCTAAAATAAAGAATACAATAAACATAAAATAACTAAACCAAAAATTAAATTTAAGCACTAAAATAATAATTATAATAACAAAAAAACTATTATTAATTTCGTTTATCACTTACCCAATCTTGTTGTGCTTGAATTGAAAACCAACCGGAGCTTTCGTTGAAATGCATTAGTCTCCAACCCTCAATATGGCATGGCTACAATCCTTGTTGTACCTATAATAAGCTAAAAACAATAAAAATATTTAAATAGGCGTTCATAAAAATTTTATATAATACAAATATATTTTATTACCTCTAACCAATGTCTTTGAGCATATGACCTGCAACCATGTGCGCTTGTATACAGACGTTTTGCCTGGGTACCTTTAAATTTAAAGTATTCAACTTTCAAATTTTTTTCTTATTAAGACATTGTTCTTTGAAAAATATACCCAATGATAGCATTGTACTTATAAAAACTCAATGATCTAAAATCAATAAAAGTATGTTTCTATGTTTAGATATATTTCTAAAAATTCAATGCTCTAATATGATTAAATATGAAAGTGAATTTCTATTTTTGAATAGATTTTGAAACTACAATGTTATAATATGATGGAATATGAAAGAGAGGATGAATTGTTCTAATTCTTAATGTTGATTAAAGTACCTTTATTTTTTTTTTGCAAAATGTGTCTATATGCCGAGGTCAAGATCAACAAATCGAGCTGCTTATTCCAAGCATCGACGGACCAATTCTTTGGTGGATGTGCTCTTTCAGCTTCCACGCTATGATATCCACCGACGGTGTTAAAATGTTTTTTCACTTCATGTTTGTGTTCTCTAAACCATGCACATTCTTTGGATTTGCTACATTCACACATAGAATTGGAAATTTATAAATTTAGAAATTAAAAATTATATCCAATACTTAAGAATCTCATGTAACTTACAAGATTGGCAACCCGATGGTAAGCTGTATACATGCCAGTGTGGTGGTCTATCACCACCATGTAACACCCAGATTCCACGTATTTCTTATTTTGACCATTGATATCAAATTAATATGAAAATTTGGTCCTAAGGGGTGAAAGTGTAATTTTTATGGAGGGGTTATGTACGTTGGGCGTACTTCTTATTCGCGGGGCGTACGTTGTCTAGGATCAAACCCTAATTTTTAGGGTTTGGACCATATTTAAGCATCATTATGGACCTAAGACCTTTCCCCTCACCAGTCTGCATATCTTAGAAGATATCCCACGAAACCCTAGCACTCTTTTGAGATTTCTTGAGCCTTATAGTGATCTTTTGGTGCTTTGGGTGGTTCTTGGTGGTGTAGGAAGTTCCTTAAAGATAGAGTGGTGCATTCAAGTTCTTCGATCCAGATTCCACACCAACGTGTGCATCTATGGAATGTATCAAGTTCACACCTTGGAGTTCTTTGTTCTAGATTTCTTTATGTTTATATTTATGCACTTTTTGTCCCAAAACCTTGGTCTTATGGAGTATGTGTTGGATTAGGTGTCTAAGTTCATAACTTTTTCTGGGTTGTACTTGACCCGACCCGGCATGGTCCATTTGGGTTGCATGGCATCATGCATTTGGATAAACTAAAATGAGAGAAATAACACTTATGGTTTATTAATATATTATAAGTTCTAATATATTAATAATATTATTTAATTAGTATTGATCAAGAATTAATCTAGTATTAATTAAGTGATCAAAAGATGACTAATTAAATATATGAGTTGATTATGTAAATCATCCATAACTTATATAGTGGGCTAAAGGCTCCATGGATTATCAAGTTGGGCTAAGGTCCATAGGATGCTCCACGGATGCCCCATGGGAGTTACAAACCCATGGGTCATGGAAATGAAGAGCCATGTTACATTAGGGTTTACATGGTGTAACCCTAATTGTAACACACTATATAAAGGATATGAAGCTCACCAAAATCGGACTAGAAGCAAGATTGAGGGCAAGCCGATTTATAAGTGTGACATTCTCTCTCAAAGTTTATTCCATGTGCATTTGGTGTTGTGTGAGACATTTGAGGCATCACACTTGGGGTGTTAGGCTCTCAAGGTTTTTTCAAGGAATCAAATCAATTACAAGGTATGTAACTCTAGCTAACTTTTATGTTTAGAAGTTCCCCATGTATGCTAGATAGGATTATGAACCTTGGAAAAAGTATTTTGCATGTATTTTAGACAAACATAGATCCAAGGTTTTTCTAGGGTTGCATGTACACTTAGGAGTGTTAGAATACTCAAAACCCAACAGTGGTATCAGAGCCTAGGCTTGTTTGTTGATACTTGTTGCAAAATAGTGGAAAAAGTCGAATTTCTTGCTGTCTGCCAGGGGACTCGCCGAGTCCATGGGGGGGACTCGACGAGTCCAAGCATAAACTCATCCTACTCGTGGAGTAGGTTCTTGCACTCGACGAGTAGGAGCACCTGAGTGCAGATTTTCGATTTTTGCTGCTGGAAATGGACTAGAAACATTACCCTAAACTGTTTTGGTGTTTTAAAACTTGTTTTTTGATGGAGTAATGGCGTTCTAATTCATTTACAATGGCTAATATCAAAATTACATGATTATATGTGTTCATATGTTCTTGAAATTTTGATATGACTATTCTTGTTCTTATGAGTTCTTGATAGATCATATGAATTACTTGTTTAATGCTTGATTCATGATCTTTATGTGTTTTAATGGAGTCCATAACTTGTCCTCAAGTTATGGATTACCAAGAAGTCATTCTTTTAAAGTCCATTAAAGAAACACATAGGTTACATAAAATGAAAAGTCACTCATTTTATTAAACCATTAACTCATAAGTTATGAAAGATGAAAAGTTTTGAAAGTTACAAAACTTGCCCTCAAGTTTTGGAACATGTAAAGTCACATTTAAAACTTTAGTTCTAACCCCTAGAATTTTAAAAGTTAAAATTCAACCCTTATACTTTATAATATTACAAGTTTAATAATAGTTATATATGTATAAGATTAAGTCGTTTTACCGTTAGTAGGCCTCATTCATGAAGTCGGTCTATAAGGGGGGTATAAGGTTGTTGCCTATAAAATGGCAGCTTAATGGGTGTCCATTCTCACCCACCGCTTCCTTGACTGGTGGAGGGTCGTTAGCTGAACGGGTAGGACAATGACTTAAAATTCTTATTAAAAGTATAATGATTATTATAAAGTAACTAAATGTTTTATAAATTCCCAATCTTAGTTTCTTTAGGAAAATGTGAATAAGGTGCTAATCCATGAAATTACACTTTGCACTTTGATTGAGTCGTTGGTGGAGCGTGTGTGGTTAACCGACACACTAACTTGGACTTAACAAGGTAGGCAAAGGGTGACTTAAGGTTTTTCATAGGTCGGTGGAGTGCATGTGGTTAACCGGCACATCGATTAAGTGAAAAAACATTAAGGGTACCAAGTAATTTGCATGGTTACTTCACACCTTGTTTTGTGATCCTCGGTACCCCAGTCACAAAACATGAAGGGCACACTCGAGATTGAAACATGCCATTGAAAGTTCAATGAATCTCAAAAGATCTAGGAGTTTTAAATCTAATTAAAACCTAATAATTTATTTCGTTTTTCATGGTGGAAATTGGTGAATTGTCATTCACCTACCTTCAAATATTCTATAGCTTGGATTACGGCATCCCTCTTCCAAGTTAGAAAATATTGTGTTGGGTCCTAGCCTTAATATTTCATATTGGGTGTTATATTAAGGACTTAAATCAACTAACTTGAATATCTCCCATTGCAGATGTCTGGTTTAGACAACTGTGATCTTCCCAAATCTCATGGAAATCATATTTTTCTACCTCCACCTCCTCCATTTATTCTCCCTGACCCACAAGCCCGAAGACTTGAAAGGTTCAAGGTCACTCAAGCTCTACTAGAAATGAAACATAAAGATGGAAGACATGTGTGCACCCATGTCTTAAGAATGAAGTCACACATTGACAGGTTGAGAATGTTGGGTGCTATTATTTCAAGGAAGTTTGCTATTGACTGGGTTCTTCAGTCACTTCCTGAGTCGAATAGTGAGTTTATTAAAGACTACTATGTGACAGATCACGACATGACCCTAATAGATCTATCTTATTTGCTTATTGCTGCTGAGTCAGAAATGATGTGGCGCAATGGTCAAGCAAATATGGGTGGAAGGTCTATTTATCAAACTTCCATGGACATTGACAATGGTAACATTGGAAGTCCAGAAATGCTTTCCCTTCCTAATGGAAAGGGATCGACTTTGGTCAACCCGGTTGACCAAAAGGTAAAGGGAAAAGCTATGTCTGTGATAGTCCCATGTACCATTCCCAAAGAGTCCATATGTTTTCATTGTCAAGAGAAGGGGCATTGGTTGCGAAACTGCCCTAACTACCTGAAAGATCTAAGAGAGAAGAAAAAATCAAGAAGATTTGACTCTACTTCAGGTAAGTCCACTATCTAACTCTATTAAGTTCCTTATTGATGATTCTTAATACAAAATGTGACTCGGTTACATTTTCTTTGTGTTTGGCAGGATCAAGCAAAGGGAAGGAAACTTAAAGGAAAGGTATGCTGAATCTGATCGCGAAGATGGATTTCAATCACATGGTTTGAAGATCGAATTCTTGAGCTACTACTTAAGAGTTATGATAGATTGCTAGAAAAATATGTAATAGCATAGTTTTCATTTAAAGTTGCATTCCAAGGATAAGTTTTCCGCATTTATTAAATAAATAAAATTTTGTTTTACTTTATTTTATATCTCCTTGCAATGGCATTTATGGAAAATTGATGTTTGTATGGTTCTAGCAATAAAGGAAATGTGGATTTGATTATATCATTTGTGGTAATGTCTAAATTTAGCAAATAAGGAATATTCTCATCAACCAAGTTTCATTTGGACCGAAACTTGGAATCATGCAAGTTGTATAGTATGATGAATGAGAACTTTCAGCTTTGGAAAATTAAGACTAATTCTTTGCTCACATGAGTCAAGTGAAGGACTAAGGAACCGAGTACACAGTCTTGTGCACTAGTCAAGTCTGCCACAAAAGATTGATAAGACTATTCGTCATGATTTACAAAGGTTTAGTTAATATGGTTATACTTACAAGTTAAGTATAATTTTGAAACATTGGAAAAGCTTCGATGTATGACAGAACGAATGAGAAGAATCAAATTAGGCAGAAAGATAAAAGGTTCTCAAATCTGAAAATATGGGAGAGTACTTTAGTATCATGTTGTGTGATCATCTTAATGATTAAGAAACCATATCATAATTGGTCCTCTAAGGACATCTTAGTTCATTCCTATGGCTAAGAAGAGGAACCAAGAATTGTTGAATCAAGAAGATGAGTCATACTTCGTTCCAAAACAAGTCTTAGAGTCATACTCCAAGACTGTAAGTTGAGTGACATATCTTAAAGAAAAAGGTTTATAACACTTGTCAAATGTAAGTGTAAAAGTGTCCTACTCTTGTACATTTGACATTGGTAAGTTGTGATGTTTTGAATAAAACAAAGACCAACTAAGGCCAATTATATGAAGTGTTTCTCCTGATAAAGAATCCGTACTATCTCTTGAATATTTGGCAAATGAGTCTTATATGTCAAGAGGACAGTGGGAGTCTTAAAGATCTTGGAAAAGGCTTCTAGATCTAATCAAGAAGGAAAAACCTATAGTTTATCACTAGCACACGACTTGAGGTTTATAACCTATCGTGTTGGCATATTCTTATTTTTGTGCCCATTCCAGTTAAAGTTGGCTTTGCATATGAGTTCTGAGAGTTCTCAATTGGTTGCATAACAACCTGGAAGCAATGGAAGGCCCTTATGCTGCCAGGCGACAAGAAATTAAGATTGAGTTCAGTCCATATGAGTTTGAATTTGTCATTATTCTTGTCTTGTGATTATGGTTTTGACAAATTCACATGGATAAGAACACATACACCATAAAATCTAAGTGTCATAAGGTTTCTCTCCGATTCATGAAAATGATGGTGAGGAAACACTTTCACTAAATAGATTTTAAGTAGATAACAGTTGTGATATTTGCATTCCCAAAGTCGTTAGTGGAGCGTGTGTGGTTAACCGGCACACTAACATGGACTTGTGAGAAGTGGCAAAAGTTTAAACAATTGAGATTATGATTACGACATCCCGTTTCATAGTTCTGAAAGTGTTTAGACACACATATGTGCTACCTAAGGAAAGGTGTATGATTTTGATAAAGTTTTATCAAAAACATTTCGTATCAGAAATGTGAACTTTGGTAAGAAGGTCAATAAAGTATTGATTTCTAGAAGTCCAGCTGATTTCTGAGTACATGTCGAAGCTAGTGGGAGCATAAGTATTATGCTAATAATCATCATGCAAGTGGGAGCATGATAATAATGATAAGTGTTGCAAGTTAGCAATGTTAATTATAGAAAACAAAAAGGTTTTAATTGGGAAAAGTTGTTTTGCTATAATTAAGGGAGAGAAAATTATACTTCACTTTAATTTTAAAAGCTTAGATTGAGGTTTTAATCATATTTAGTCAAGGATATATATATATATATATATATATATATATATATATATATATATATATATATATATATATATGAATTTCATGTTGGAATGGCTCAACATAAGGAAATTTTATATATGGTCCATTATTTGCGTTCTAAAATTCGATTATGATTACGGCATCCCTCTTCATAATCTGAATTATGAGAACTTGGCAAATAGAAATAGAAATGTTATAGCAAAAAGACTGGTCTAGTATCATGTCTTTATGAATCGTGTCCCATATGCTTCGGATATAGGATCGATTGCATGTGCTATAACATTCATCTGTTCTAAATTTTTTCAAATGCCTAGAGCATTAAGAGGGAAAAAAGTACTAGAACTAGATATGACTAATTTGATTAAACAATTGTTGAGGACAATCTAAGGTTTACCAAAGATTGGTTGCTCAGGGACAGTTGGAAGTATAGTGTTAATTTTGGAAGGACCATATTGACATATTCTGAAAAGAGGCAACTCTTGTTCAGGAGTAATAGTCAAATGGGGAATATGGAAATGTTCCCATAGGTGGAAGTTATTCATTAAATCTGTGTAAGATTAGGAAACTTAATGCAAGAAGAATGTTCAAAGCAATGAACTTTGAATATGAGACTTCGTTTCCATGGAGTTGATTTCCATTGGAATACTTTGTAATGTCTGTTGACAAGTCTTTATGACTTTGTGCATAATCATTACAAGAGGACCAATGCATATAAGTTTAGAATCTAACAAATTTAGGTAAATGGCAGGAATTTGGAATTCTTGCATTTGCAGTATGGATTTGGGATTGTGAAATGAGAATCATTGGAAGTATGTTCAATCCATCTATTTCACAGAGTAAAGATCATAGACAAAATTAGTGTGCATACTTGATGTATTGCATAACTAATGTTTAGACAAACTTAGTGTGCATACTTGATGTATTGTGTCACACCCCGCTAAAGCGGAAACGCAAGGTATGACAGCGACAAAGGTTTCATTGCAAAAGATAAAGATACATCACCATAGCAATATTTAAAAGTTTACAACCCATAGCTTAAACAAAACAATGTACAAGTTTTCCAAAATGACATTGTTCAAAATATAACTTCATAAAATAACTTCCACACGATGCAGCATGCTCTATGATGATGAATCTCTATATCCACTTACTAATTATTTCCTGAAAAAGCATGTAAAACGAGCGTCAACTATGAAAATAGTTGGTGAGTTCACAGGTTTATAAAATCAAGATTTGGTATAAGACTTTTCATAAATACAAGTACATTACTTTAATGAGAACAAAGTTCATTGCTATAATGAGAAACAAAGTTGATTGCTAAAATTGATAAACGAGTTTATTGCCATAATAGATAACAAGTTTATTGCTATAATGTGTAACGAGTTTGTATGTGTATGAGCAAACAATGAGTCTCAACCAAACCTATGACTGAAGCCCTATCAAGATCTATGATTATCGTTCCATAGATGAATATGGTATCATGCACTCCAGCAATAGGGCGAGTGAGGAGTTGTCAATTCCTAATAGCGCTATCCATAATGACCATTGGCTCAAAGAGTTAATGGTTAGAGATAAGGGAAGGGCCTTAGTACGATAAGTTCTCATGTTCCGTGTTGCATAGACATACATAGAGAGACATAGCAATAAAATAGCAATCATGTTTGATACAAATCAATTTAAATACAACATTAAAATAATAGTTTTTCGGGACATGCTTTTCCACCCCAAAACATAAAAACTGAAAATAGCGGAGTGCGTGAATACTCACAACGTTTCGAGTAGGTACAAGTGGTACTTCGGAATGCACCAACGTCTTACTACCGGGATCCTACGACATCAAACACACACTAGTGAGTTTCCATGTTGAAATCTAATGCTAATATACTAAATTCTACATATAGTGAAATGCCAATTTATGTTTTAGTATTTGATTTTATATTAATTGATTACACTTTTTCTGAAATAATGAAATTCTACAAATCGTGCGATTAATTACAACATTGGAATATAAATTTTCCAAATTTTTAAGTCCTTATTACAACATAAATTCACGGAAATAGCATTCAAAGGATAAAAATTCTCAAACTTTTTATTTAACTGTTATTACACAATACTAAGCTGGGAAAATTATAAAAATGGATTTCCAAGCTGTTTAATTATATTTTATGATTTTTGAGCATTTATTCCAATAAAAATTGAAATAAATAGAAAACAGTTTCCAAAATTACCCAAACTTTTTATTTAACTGTTATTATACATAAATAGGCTGGGAAAAATATAAAATGTATTTTTCAGTGGGTATTTCTATTTTTCCTTGTTTTATTCCTTTAAATAATCTTTAATTGAAGAAATAATATTAAACAGTTAAAATAAATTACCAAAATTTTTTGAAACATCATTTACAGTATAAATAACCTGAGAAAAATATCAAAAGTGGTCTTCATATTATATAATCCGGTTTTGGGTATTTATGTGTATTTAAGTGTAATTAACTTTAGAAATTAAGAGAAAAATAGTTTACAGTGGAGAAAAATCCTTAAAATTTTTATGTAACCTCCTACTGTAAAACATGATGTTCTGGTAAATTTTCATGAATTTTGGATAATGTGAACTATTTTTCCTATTTTTAAACCATTATAATTACCAAAAATTGGGAAAAATAGCAAGACATGATGAAAAATGTTGAAATTATTTCTCTGAGTTATCCATCACAGGTAAGGTATGCGAAAATTGTTAGATAAAATTTTCACACTCTCCAAAGTGGTTTTGTGATTTATTATATCCTAACAAAAAGAAAATTGGAAATCATACCAAACAGCAACAAAAATTGATGAAATTTAGTGAGGGGTCATTATCCATCATAAGGGTCATTCATGAATTTGTTCCGGATTTATTGACCTCTGGAAGTATTTTATGTGATTTATGCCCTTGGTTTCTAGCAATAATTTTAATAAATCAAAGAAATAATAAAAGCTTTTGGTATTTTACAGATTATCACATGCATGTGAGGGCTTTCAAAAGAAAAAATGTTCGAAATTTATTCAGAAGGGAAATAGGGGTATTGAACCCAAACAAGATAAGAAATGTTGCATGCAATGGTGCATGAGATGTAAATGTGGCTGAAGTTCATGAATTTGTGAAGCACATTCTGTGGGGTTTTAAGCCACGAAATTTCAGCCATCATTCACTGGATATGTTAAGTTTCTAAAGTATTTTTCCCCAGCTTTATGGTTGGGTTTAAGGCCATTGATCATGCAAGGCAAAAATGGTGATCATAGAAAAAGAGCTGTTTGCGCAACCATTTTGTAAAAATTGTCAAAAATCGGATATTTAATATTTTACAGTAAGACCAGTTGGGTTTGAAAGTTAACACATGGAGCTATCCAATGCAAAAAGAATATCATGATTTGGTTAAGGAATGACCGAGATACGGTCGTTCAAAGCTGAATAAAGTAATCTGGCAGATTGCATGTTTGCTTTGAGTGCATCCTTAGGACATTTTGACAAGAACATCATGCATGCCTTTGATAAGGTCCGATTTCTAGCACATGCATGGAGTGAATGAGCATCCAAGATGTACTAGAAATGGTTTAAATGCTTTTGACCATGCAAGAACACAAAAGAAATGGAGAAGAAGATGTAATACTTGTTTTTGAAGTCACATGAAAATATGTGCATCATTTTCACTCCTTGCATGGGTTTGATCCCGGATTTTCACCATTTCAAACACATGCATTGTGTTATGGTGAGAATCTACAAACCACAAGGGAAAAATAAAGATTTCTAGCCATGGAAAGGCATAGAATCCGAAAAGAAGAGAAAACTAAGAAGAAGAGGTAGTAGAATCATGAAATTATGGAAGAAGATGTTGTTGTTTACCTTGGTTTTGATCTTGAGGGAAGTAAGAACACATTCAAAGTCTTCAAAATCTTGAAATTTGGCAGAGAAATGAGAGAAATTTCGTGAGTTAGAGAGAGAGAGGAAGAGAGTTTGTGTGTTAGGAGGGTGGAGTGTGAGAGAGTGAAGAGAGAAGAGGTAGAGTGAAGGTTTAAGTCTAATGATTGAGTTTTGGGAAGAGAGAGTGCATGGGGAGGGGAGAATGGCTGGCTCTATCATGTATTAGGCCTCCTCTCTCCTAATTTCAAATTTTATAAAATTCCCTCCAATAATTTTATAAAAACCCTAATTTTTATAAAAATATTTATTAAGCAATTCTTGATTTATTTGTAAAAAATCTTGTTTTTAACTAATAAATTATGATTATTGCATGATAATTTAATTTCTATTTCAATGATTATAATCCATAATTTGATTAATAAAAATTTGATATTAGAAAGTTTATAGCCAAATTTTATAAAGTTTTTAAGCTTTATGATTTATAAATTTGGATTTTTAGCTCTCTTAGGGTTTTTGGAATATTGTTTGATATTCATCATCATAATGAAGTATAATTAGAATATTTTAATTTATTTTTAGGGTTTTATACCCTTTTTCAATTATAACAAAGCTTGAAAGTTTCATTCAAATTATAGCATTGGCATTTCCTATTGTAGTTAAGCAACTTACTAGAATCGTAAGTGTCAAGTATATTAGTCCTAGGTCTTAGATGGATCCTAGTTTATGTAAGATTTTGACCTAATTTATACTACTAGGCCATGGCATGATGTGCATGAATGGTTATTATAAAGATGCATGAGTCCGAGAATGACCTGAATTGACAGTTGTCACAGTATCCCCCACTTAAAAAGAATTTCGTCCCGAAATTCATTCTATGTCATCGCTTGTCATCGTATGGGAAAAGTTGTGGATACTTTTCCTTCATGAAGTCCTCACGCTCCCAGGTGTACTCCGATCCGCGTTTTGAGTTCCATCGAACTTTCACAATCGGGATCTTACTCTGCTTAAGTTGTTTTACCTCCCTGCCAAGGATTTCTATCGGTTCCTCAACGAAGTTTAGCTTATCATTGATCTTAATTTCCTCCAGGGGTACTATCAATGTTTCGTTGGCTAGACATTTCTTAAGATTGGAGACGTGGAATGTGTCATGAATGGCGCTTAACTCTTGGGGCAACTGGAGTTTATAAGCTACCGGACCAATCCTTTCAATGACTTCAAAGGGTCCAACATATCTCGGGCTTAGTTTTCCTTTCTTACCAAAACGCACAAGCCCTTTCCAAGGCGACACTTTTAAAAGTACCTTGTCTCCTACTTGGAATTCTAATGCTTTTCGACGATTATCCGCATAACTTTTCTGACGATCTCTAGCAGCTTTAAGCCTATCCTTGATGATAGCAATCTTGTCAGATGTTTCCTGGATAAATTCGACTTTAGTCAACTGTCTGTCTCCGATTTCTGTCCAGCATAAGGGCGAACGACACTTGCGTCCATACAATGCTTCATATGGAGCACATTGGATACTCGTGTGGTAACTGTTATTGTAGGAAAACTCAATTAGAGGCAAATGAGTATCCCAATTTCCTTTGAACTCAATGACACACGCCCGTAGCATGTCTTCCAATGTTTGTATTGTTCTCTCTATTTGCCCATCTGTCTGAGGGTGGTAAGCTGTGCTCAAATCTATCTTGGTTCCTAGTGCCTTCTGTAACATCCACCAAAATCGTGATGTAAAACGACTATCTCTATCAGAAATGATGGATAGGGGGGTAGACCGGGCAATTCCTCCGGAAACACCTCGGGATAGTTTTGAACCACTGGAATCTCCTTGAGTTGCTTAGCTTCAGGTTCTCTTTCTAGCACGTGGGCCATGAATGCAATACAATTCTTTTTCAGGTACTTGTGAACCTTCACGCTTGATACTATGTTTAAACTTCTTCCTGGCTTCTCACCGTGTATGATAAGGGTTTCTCCATTAGGGAGAGGCATCCTAATGACTTTCTCGTAACAACCAATGTCCGCTCTATTTTTGGATAACCAATCCATCCCTACTATCACATCAAAACTACCTAGCTCTATAGGAATTAGGTCAATGCTAAAGAGTTTATCAGCTAAATTCAGAGTACAACCAGGAATTATATCATCAGCCCTAATTTCATACCCATCAGCAAGTTCAATAGTATGAGTATTCCTCATCTTTCTTGATTTCAAGTCGAGTACCGGTCTAAATGTTAAAGAAACGAAACTCCTATCTGCTCCCGCATCGAATATTACTGATGCAAAATGATTGTTCAGGAGAAACGTACCTGTTATCACTTCAGGGTTCTGACGAGCTTCTTCTGCACCAATCACAAAGGCTACACCTCTTGGCCGTCCAATTTGATTTCCTTGGAAGTTTTGCCTGGCTTGGCCTTGTCCATTGTTACCAGGTCCATTGTTCAGTTTGGGACATGCTCTACGGAGATGATCAGTACTCCCGCACTCGTAACATGTCCTTTTTCCCTCCTTATTCACCTTACAATACTTCGAGTAATGGCCTGTTTGCTTACAGTTTTGGCACACTGGGCAAGCTCCCTTGTGATGGAAGTTACACTTATTGCACTTCGGAAGCGGCCCTGAGTACTGCTTTCGCTCCTGCACTTCCCGTTCTTGAGTTTTCACTGATTCTTGCTCCTGGGCTCTTACCATAAAGTTTCTTGAGACTTTCTGCTTCCTCCCTGACTTGCCTCCATACTTCTTCTCTCCCTGATCTGCTGGCTTCCTCTTGCTACTAGAGCTTTCCTTTGTCGATGCTCCCATCCTTATCACATCATTGGTTAGTCGATTTGCTAGACTTACTGCACTTTGAATGATAGTTGGGTTTGCTGAGGTAACCATTCCCCGAATCTCTGGTGCCAGACCCCAGATGTAACGATCTATCCGTTTCTCCTCAGGAGTAACCATGTGAGGTACCAGTTTTGCTAGTTCATGAAATCGGACTGTGTACTTCTCTATTTGTGTTCCAACCATAGAATGGTTCCAGAATTCAGATTCAACCTTCTGAAGTTCATCCTTGGGACAATACTCCTCTATCAGCAGCTTCTTTAGGTCTTCCCAAGTTAGCTGGTATGCCGCTGTACGGCCTCGGGTTTGCACTAGAGTATTCCACCAGGTCAATGCCCTATCTTGGAATAGGCAAGATTCATACTCAACTTTGTTGCGCTCGAGGCATTTGCTAATGTGAAGGACCGACTCCATGCTGTCAATCCATTTCAGCAACCCGACCGCACCTTCCTTTCCATGGAACTCCTTAGGTTTACAGGCCATAAAGGACTTGTAGTTGCATTCTCTTTCATTGTTTCCCCGATTTCCTCCACTACTTCCTTGGTTAGCATTAAGTCATGCAGTTACTTGAGTAACAATGTTTGGGGTTGCTTCCATGAGTTGTTGTGCTACAATTTGAGCAACATCGGGTGTTTCGTTCTGTGGGCGCCCGCGATTAGGCCTTCCTGACATGGTTCTAAGACACAAGAGAAGAAATACGTATAAATACATAAAATAATGTATAATATTTAGTTCACTACTATTTTGAAAACCGTAAGTGTTGTCAAATTAATGGTTTGCATTAATACTAGGCATATAGATTTTAGAAAGGAAAGAAAAGAAAAATCTTTTTATTCAACTATTGACTAAATAAGTTCTAGGGTTTGACCTCATAGTAAAAGTTTTCAAACATAAAATAAACTTCTTCATTACCATTTGAAATAGTCTTAAAACCAAAACAATACATCAATCCCAAAATAAAGTTTTAATGTCTTTCCCCAAAAGATACCCAACATGGGTTTTCATTTCATGACACAATAAAAATACTAAAATCAGAACCAAGTACGAATCGCTATCCCAACAAGAAACATCCACACCACAATCAGTAACAGCCCTCCAAATACATAACATGCGGTCATCGCACGACCTGCCACTCGTCTAGCAGCACTAGCAGTGTCAGCAGTCTCCATCGAATGCTGAAACAGGATTTCCATCCTTGTCAACACTTCATCCAAAACTTCCCGATGCTCAGCTATCACATCAAGACTGTGATGTAGGCCCGCTGCCATCGAATGCATCCTCCGGGACTCCTCCGGGGTCATACCTGACTGCCTGACAGGTATCCCTATAACTCGCTGAGGTGGGGGTGCTCTCGGTCCTGCCATGCTGGGTCCTACCCGACTGGTTCCTGCCGTGCCAAGTCCTGCTGTACTGGTTGCTATCCTTCCTGGGATAGGGACACTCTTCCTTGCTGTCCTCCGAATACGAAGCCCATAAAGTGGTGGTTGTGGCAACACCGATGCAGGCGATGCCTCACGTTGCTGACTCGGGGCGTTGTCATTGCTGATCTCCACCGAGTTTCCTGTATCTTCTGTGTCTTCCGAGGGGTCTTCCTCCACCGAGGCGGGGGGATCACGTCGAGGAATAACAGTGACATAGCCGGACTCATCAGTTGAGGCGGTAGCGTGAGAAGATGACGATGTTGACATAGTGGACTGAGACATAATTTCAATGAGATATGAAATGAATAACAATGTATACCTATAATATGCAATGCTTACTCACACCAAAATTTAACCTTTTTGAAATTTTAAAATAAAGTTTTCTCAAATATTTTTGTTGAACATATTCCCATTATAATTAGCTCAAGCTTTGTATAAATCTTTCCTTAATTAAACATAGGTGATCAGGCTATGTTTAATCGAGGTCCAATAATACAACTCCCGACCTAATTATACTCGTAATATGTTTGATGTAAAAAGAATTTCTTTGTAAGTTTTAGTTATAGGTTGTGTTTTCTTAAAGAAAAACCGATGTTCTCTATAACTTTAGCTCTGATACCACTTCTGTCACACCCCGCTAAAGCGGAAACGCAAGGTATGACAGCGACAAAGGTTTCATTGCAAAAGATAAAGATACATCACCATAGCAATATTTAAAAGTTTACAACCCATAGCTTAAACAAAACAATGTACAAGTTTTCCAAAATGACATTGTTCAAAATATAACTTCATAAAATAACTTCCACACGATGCAGCATGCTCTATGATGATGAATCTCTATATCCACTTACTAATTATTTCCTGAAAAAGCATGTAAAACGAGCGTCAACTATGAAAATAGTTGGTGAGTTCACAGGTTTATAAAATCAAGATTTGGTATAAGACTTTTCATAAATACAAGTACATTACTTTAATGAGAACAAAGTTCATTGCTATAATGAGAAACAAAGTTGATTGCTAAAATTGATAAACGAGTTTATTGTCATAATAGATAACAAGTTTATTGCTATAATGTGTAACGAGTTTGAATGTGTATGAGCAAACAATGAGTCTCAACCAAACCTATGACTGAAGCCCTATCAAGATCTATGCTTATCGTTCCATAGATGAATATGGTATCATGCACTCTAGCAATAGGGCGAGTGAGGAGTTGTCAATTCCTAATAGCGCTATCCATAATGACCATTGGCTCAAAGAGTTAATGGTTAGAGATAAGGGAAGGGCCTTAGTACGATAAGTTCTCATGTTCCGTGTTGCATAGACATACATAGAGAGACATAGCAATAAAATAGCAATCATGTTTGATACAAATCAATTTAAATACAACATTAAAATAATAGTTTTTCAGGACATGCTTTTCCACCCCAAAACATAAAAACTGAAAATAGGGGAGTGCGTGAATACTCACAACGTTTCGAGTAGGTACAAGTGGTACTTCGGAATGCACCAACGTCTTACTACCGGGATCCTACGACATCAAACACACACTAGTGAGTTTCCATGTCGAAATCTAATGCTAATATACTAAATTCTACATATAGTGAAATGCCAATTTATGTTTTAGTATTTGATTTTATATTAATTGGTTACACTTTTTCTGAAATAATGAAATTCTACAAATCGTGCGATTAATTACAACATTGGAATATAAATTTTCCAAATTTTTAAGTCCTTATTACAACATAAATTCACGGAAATAGCATTCAAAGGATAAAAATTCTCAAACTTTTTATTTAACTGTTATTACACAATACTAAGCTGGGAAAATTATAAAAATGGATTTCCAAGCTGTTTAATTATATTTTATGATTTTTGAGCATTTATTCCAATAAAAATTGAAATAAATAGAAAACAGTTTCCAAAATTACCCAAACTTTTTATTTAACTGTTATTATACATAAATAGGCTGGGAAAAATATAAAAGGTATTTTTTAGTGGGTATTTCTATTTTTCCTTGTTTTATTCCTTTAAATAATCTTTAATTGAAGAAATAATATTAAACAGTTAAAATAAATTACCAAAATTTTTTGAAACATCATTTAAAGTATAAATAACCTGAGAAAAATATCAAAAGTGGTCTTTATATTATATAATCCGGTTTTGGGTATTTATGTGTATTTAAGTGTAATTAACTTTAGAAATTAAGAGAAAAATAGGTTACAGTGGAGAAAAATCCTTAAAATTTTTATGTAACCTCCTACTGTAAAACATGATGTTCTGGTAAATTTTCATGAATTTTGGATAATCTGAGCTATTTTTCCTATTTTTAAACCATTATAATTACCAAAAATTGGGAAAAATAGCAAGGCATGATGAAAAATGTTGAATATATTTCTCTGAGTCATCCATCACAGGTAAGGTATGCGAAAATTGTTAGATAAAATTTTCACACTCTCCAAAGTGGTTTTGTGATTTATTATATCCTAACAAAAAGAAAATTGGAAATCATACCAAACAGCAACAAAAATTGATGAAATTTAGTGAGGGGTCATTATCCATCATAGGGGTCATTCATGAATTTGTTCCGGATTTATTGACCTCTGGAAGTATTTTATGTGATTTATGCCCTTGGTTTCTAGCAATAATTTTAATAAATCAAAGAAATAATAAAAGCTTTTGGTATTTTACAGATTATCACATGCATGTGAGGGCTTTCAAAAGGAAAAATGTTCGAAATTTATTCAGAAGGGAAATAGGGGTATTGAACCCAAACAAGATAAGAAATGTTGCATGCAATGGTGCATGAGATGTAAATGTGGCTGAAGTTCATGAATTTGTGAAGCACATTCTGTGGGGTTTTAAGCCACGAAATTTCAGCCATCATTCACTGGATATGTTAAGTTTCTAAAGTATTTTTCCACAGATTTATGGTTGGGTTTAAGGCCATTGATCATGCAAGGCAAAAATGGTGATCATAGAAAAAGAGCTGTTTGCGCAACCATTTTGTAAATATTGCCAAAAATCGGATATTTAATATTTTACAGTAAGACCAGTTGGGTTTGAAAGTTAACTCATGGAGCTATCCAATTCAAAAAGAATTTCATGATTTGGTTAAGGAATGACCGAGATACGGTCGTTCAAAGCTGAATAAAGTAATCTGGCAGATTGCATGTTTGCTTTGAGTGCATCCTTAGGACATTTTGACAAGAACATCATGCATGCCTTTGATAAGGTCCGATTTCTAGCACATGCATGGAGTGAATGAGCATCCAAGATGTACTAGAAATGGTTTAAATGCTTTTGACCATGCAAGAACACAAAAGAAATGGAGAAGAAGATGTAATACTTGTTTTTGAAGTCACATGAACATATGTGCATCATTTTCACTCCTTGCATGGGTTTGATCCCGGATTTTCACCATTTCAAACACATGCATTGTGTTATGGTGAGAATCTACAAACCACAAGGGAAAAATAAAGATTTCTAGCCATGGAAAGGCATAGAATCCGAAAAGAAGAGAAAACGAAGAAGAAGAGGTAGTAGAATCATGAAATTATGGAAGAAGATGTTGTTGTTTACCTTGGTTTTGATCTTGAGGGAAGTAAGAACACATTCAAAGTCTTCAAAATCTCGAAATTTGGCAGAGAAATGAGAGAAATTTCGTGAGTTAGAGAGAGAGAGGAAGAGAGTTTGTGTGTTAGGAGGGTGGAGTGTGAGAGAGTGAAGAGAGAAGAGGTAGAGTGAAGGTTTAAGTCTAACGATTGAGTTTTGGGAAGAGAGAGTGCATGGGGAGGGGAGAATGGCTGGCTCTATCATGCATTAGGCCTCCTCTCTCCTAATTTCAAATTTTATAAAATTCCCTCCAATAATTTTATAAAAACCCTAATTTTTATAAAAATATTTATTAAGCAATTCTTGATTTATTTGTAAAAAATCTTGTTTTTAACTAATAAATTATGATTATTGCATGATAATTTAATTTCTATTTCAATGATTATAATCCATAATTTGATTAATAAAAATTTGATATTAGAAAGTTTATAGCCAAATTTTATAAAGTTTTTAAGCTTTATGATTTATAAATTTGGATTTTTAGCTCTCTTAGGGTTTTTGGAATATTGTTTGATATTCATCATCATAATGAAGTATAATTAGAATATTTTAATTTATTTTTAGGGTTTTATACCCTTTTTCAATTATAACAAAGCTTGAAAGTTTCATTCAAATTATAGCATTGGCATTTCCTATTGTAGTTAAGCAACTTACTAGAATCGTAAGTGTCAAGTATATTAGTCCTAGGTCTTAGATGGATCCTAGTTTATGTAAGATTTTGACCTAATTTATACTACTAGGCCATGGCATGATGTGCATGAATGGTTATTATAAAGATGCATGAGTCCGAGAATGACCTGAATTGACAGTTGTCACATATTGCATAACTAATGTTTAGAAAAACATAGTGTGGATACTTGGTGTATGGCATGACTAGTGTTTAGAAAAAATAGTGTACATGCTCGGAGCATGGGACAACTATTGTTTTAATTCAAGCATAAAGTTGATAGTTTGAAACAGTATACTGTGCAATCAATATGGTGATAAATAAAAGGTGTTTTTATTTATATTCATAAGTTCTGAGACCATAGTTGATTCGATTATTCTTGTGTTTCACTTTGCATGTTTTGACTTCCAGAATAACTAAATCGCTCTTCCTGAATGACTAAGTTACTCAAACTATCCACAGTCGGTCATACGTTGGAAGTAGATATGAATCAAGACTGTCATCGGTTGGATTGTAGAGGTCTAAGATGTTGGACAAAGTGGTGCTACAACACTCATGAGTGCTCATAAGTTCTGAGTATTGGATTCAACCCACACTCACTGGTATCACTTCATGGAATTTTATCTCGAGTGATCGTGAGACGGTAATATCATATAAGTCTTCAAACCTAGAGATATGACTTGTTGCCTATGAATTGGTTATATATTGATCGTACGAAAACGCATTGGTAACTGGATGTTATAAAATGTGCCTTTGTGTATGATTCAACAAGTAGTAAAACAAGCATATGAGTCGAAATTTATCTGTTCCTTCTTGGATTAGAAGCGATATCTGGGCCCCTCGATGATTTTGTTTTGACCTATGTACCGGGGCCGGTCATAACTAAGTTGATCTGTTCACTTAAGTTCTATTTCAAACAAATCGGAAATCGGGAAACAAACTGTTGGATAGTAAGTAAGACATTGTTCCATGTATTTGTCCGGATGATATCTAGAATAGAGGATTATATGATCACTTATCTTAAATGGAGTATCATCATCATCTCAGTTCTGCGAGACCTTGAAAAGAGCTACGATTGTTGATCGGTTCCTGAAGTCATACTTGCTGTTATAGTTATTAGACTTATCCAAGTGGGAGACTGTTGGATTAGGTGTCTAAGTTCATAACTATTTCTGGGTTGTACTTGACCCGACCCAACATGGTCCATTTGGGTTGCATGGCATCATGCATTTGGATAAACTAAAATGAGAGAAATAACACTTATGGTTTATTAATATATTATAAGTTCTAATATATTAATAATATTATTTAATTAGTATTGATCAAGAATTAATCTAGTATTAATTAAGTGATCAAAAGATGACTAATTAAATATATGGGTTGATTATGTAAATCATCCATAACTTATATAGTGGGCTAAAGGCTCCATGGATTATCAAGTTGGGCTAAGGTCCATAGGATGCTCCATGGATGCTCCATGGGCGTTACAAACCCATGGGTCATGGAAATGAAGAGCCATGTTACATTAGGGTTTACATGGTGTAACCCTAATTGTAACACACTATATAAAGGATATGAAGCTCACCAAAATCGGACTAGAAGCAAGATTGAGGGCAAGCTGATTTCTAAGTGTGACATTCTCTCTCAAAGTTTATTCCAAGTGTATTTGGTGTTGTGTGAGACATTTGAGGCATCACACTTGGGGTGCTAGGCTCTCAAGGTTTTTTCAAGGAATCAAATCAATTACAAGGTATGTAACTCTAGCTAACTTTTATGTTTAGAAGTTCCCCATGTATGCTAGATAGGATTATGAACCTTGGAAAAAGTATTTTGCATGTATTTTAGACAAACATAGATCCAAGGTTTTTCTAGGGATGCATGTACACTTAGGAGTGTTAAAATGCTCAAAACCCAACAATATGGACTACTCCAGACCATTTGAGCTGTTCTTTTGGGCATTTACAAGTATATGAATTCATAAAAATCAGACCTTGAGGGTTGAGGTTCACCCATGCTTGAGTTGTTGGCCTTTTTATGTAGTTTTGGACCTTGAGTTTGATATTGGGTCCTTTTTAGCCATGCAAGTTAGTAAAGTTGTCAACTTTATGGTTTAAGACCTTATTAGTGGTTTGGACGTTAAGGTCTTAAGGGATTAAGAATCTTGGATAGCTTTTGGGACTCTGGCCAGTACGTCGAGCGTACTCCTGAGTGCACTGCGTGTACTGGGTTAGCATCCCGCTTCCGGTTCAACGCGTGTACGCTAGGCATACGTGTTGGGTAAGCGAGGTGTACGCCAAGTTGTGGGCATCCTTTGATTTTTAGGTCACTTTTGGGCAATAGGATTTTGGGCCTTGAATATCTTATGGAGTTGAGCCATTTTAGAGCCTTTAGTGCTATTTAGTTTGGGCCATTTGAGGAAGGCTAAAATGGTCTTTTTCCGTTGAAGTCGAGAATTGTGAATTAAGTCTCGGTTATGGTTTATAACCTAATTATTAATCTTCGCATTATTTGATCATGTTTAGTGTGGAGATTTCCCGGGCCAACAGTCTGAGCATTTATCTGATTTCTTTCAGCAGTTTGAGGTGAGTCTCCTCCTAGTGTTTGACGGGTTAAAGGAACCAATGTCAGCCCATGGATTATTGTTATTTGTATGCTAGTTGTATGTGTGACTCTTTCATGTGTTGTATGTGTTTTTATGTATATCGGGCGGGGCCCGATGCAAGGCGATGCCTGATGAGTGTGTTGGGCGGGGCCTATCTCATGTTACTGACAAATCTGTTTTGGGCGGGGCCCGATGCTTGTCGGGCAAGGCCTATTGTATGTATGGTATGTGGTATTTTGGGGAACTCACTAAGCTTTGTGCTTACGATTTTCAGTTTATGTTTCAGGTACTTCCGATTTGAAGAGGAAGAGCTCGGGATGATTGCATTGCACACACCACGATTTTCTGCTTATTTGAATCTGATGTACTTTGGGATATTTTTGGATACACTATGATTACTTTATGGTTTTTGATAAATATGTTTGGTTGTTGGTTTGATTAATATAAAAACGAAAATGTTTGTTCTGAGTTTTAGGACGTTACAAGTTGGTGTCAGAGCCTATGTTTGAGGGATTTAGGCATACTCTCGGGTGTGCCTGAAATCAAACTGAGGATTTGGTATATTTTTATAAGAAGAAATGTTTTATAAAAGAAAAGGGTGTGGTGCATGAAATCGACCGAGCTCAATTAAGTTTTCCTAAAATATCCATACATGTTTATGATATGATTTGAACTGAGAATCTGTGAATCGCATGCTCGATTATGGCTAAGGATCTGCTCGGGATTGCATGATAGAATGCTAGGAGAGATTCCTTTATACGCCTACTATATGAGCTTGTAGACTTGCATGCTAGTACTGATCAGTCGGTGATGGCATGTTTAGAACTAGTGAGGTGTTTAAAGTGGGTTTGCAAACAGTATACTTTGTATTCCAAACTAAACCTACCTCCAATTTGATCTTAGTTGGTTGTTCCTTATCAAATATAGATCAGTAGACTTTGAATCAATGATAAATCTAGACTTATAATTAATCGCAATAAATATTAGACTAAGACTTAGTGATAATGGTACTAGGTTACATCAAAGCAAAAGACAGTTGCTAAAAGCAAAGCGCTGTTCAAATTTCAAGTTGTCACTTTAATAAGTGAGTGCATAGTTACTTTCATCTTACACATAGATATGAAGTATTTAAGATAAATTGCATGTTGTATGTACCTTTTATCTGTGATCTTGATATCTATGGTAGATGAACGATTTATACATGTTTTACTTGATTTAAGCTGTATATGTATTTTTTTACCTATAAGTATGTTGGGTAAAGATGGGTAGATGAAATATGATATAGATGATGAGAGATGAAAGATGAAATAGATGAGGAGAGGCCTTGACTTTAAAGATGATTCAGTCGTCTAACAGAGTATAGATGACGACCACCGACTATTTTAAACAGTCTAGTGGAACGCTGGAAGGCTTGCAACCTGTAGGTGTTTTTGAACTAAGTGTTCACCGGGTGTACTCCATCCCTCCATGGTTGCCTTATTGACATAAATTTATAAGGAATCCCTAAGCATTATTGTCTATCCCGAATATAATCCTTAGTACTGGTCCCTTGAATTAGATGTTTTAGGGACAGAGAGTGAGGATAACGGGAACGGGTAATCGGGTTGAATGATTTGATCAAAAATAAAGAATTTAATTATTGTGGGTTGAAAACCCTATGTGCTCACTAGGCTCCCAAGCCTGACCCACTCAGTTTCTTGTATTACAGGTAATGGCATAAGAGCACAGTAGAATAATAGATGTTTGTAAGGCCTGTACTATTTCCTTTTATGCTTATGTATTATATTGACGATAACATCCCAATTTTTTTAATATAATTAAAATTCATTTCTTCAGAAATGATTTGATAATATCTTTATCATATTTTGGAGACAAATTCTGTAATATTGTTCTTCAAAAGGATACTCTGATTTTAAATAAAGCGTAAAGAAATCGGTCTTTTCTGGCCGTGAAATTGGGGTTGTCACACTATTCCTTAGATTCCTCAACAATATCAATGAATACATAGAGATCTATCAAATAAGGAATAACCATGTAAGATCATATCAGAGGTAGGACCTGTTTGGTATATAGAGTATACTGTTTTGGAAAACCCACTTTAAAAACCTCATTACTTCAACCTAGACATCACTCTGGTAAGTAGATCAATTAGTATTTTGACTTGGAATGACTGATAAATCTTGTTTATAGGTTCATAGTAATGACAATAAACTTAAACATAAGTTATAATTAAGGCATAATAAGTGTAACTTAACTTATAGAGTTTCTGACAAAAACAAAAATCTACACGGGAAGAATATGTACTTAAAGCTCCTCTTCTTCGGGCTCCTATATATTTCAAAGCCTCACTAAAGTAGAATTCTCTAGAATCTTGAAAACCTCAGAAAAATTGGAACTAGAGAGAGAAATTATACAAAAAGAAAAGGAGGGAAAAAGTGTGATGAAATGAGCCAATTTCAACATTTATTTATAGCAGATTTTATGGGGCGTGCCGCGTATTACGCTAGAGGCGCGCCACACTTTTGCAATGATGCTCCTTTCTTTGGCTATCACATGTCATCATTTTTGTGGTCTACGTTGTTGACACATAACTAGGTCTACTAGAGTTGAACTCGTCCAACAAGGCCACGTGGCGCCTCCAGGTGGTGCCACGTCATCATTCCCGTAGGTATTTTTCACAAACATCGAAAAATCATATCTCTCTCATACAAGCTCCATTTTTTTTACATTCTTTATATCTACGCGTTCCAAGTACTACAACTTTTCTTTTGACCTTAACAGTCACTCTATTTTAAATTCAAATTTTATAGAGCTTACACTGTTGAAATTCGTGCAAAAATAGTAACTCCTTCATACGAACTTTGTTATCGACTGTATTTATATCGACAGACTCGTATTTACATGATATTCAACTCTCATTTACATTGTTTTGGCTGACACTGAACCAATTTAAATTTTGAATTCTGTGTCGCACACTCTGTACCGAAACATCGAAATATCATAACTTCCTCTTACGAAGTCATATTCTGGCGTTCTTTATATGCACTTTCTCAGAATTACGATTACTAAGACTTTTATTGAGATTACTTAGGCTAATAAACAACCTATCTCTGATTCTTATTTTACGACACACTTTGTCGTATAGGGCTGAACACAAAATTTCAAAAAATCATAACTTCTTCATACGAAGTCGGATTTAGGCGTTCTTTTGACCCCCAGAATCATCATCACATCCACTAAAACTTTCATCAAAACTATTTATCCTAAATAGTCTTTTTATTTTTAGACGTTCATTTGAAGTAATCCGTTAGTTTTATAATAATAATATTTTATTCAAATATTATAAGCCCATAATATTTTCCCATAAAATAGTACGCAATATAAATATGATTCATATTATTTATATATCCTTAAAATGTTTAGCGTAAATTTGCAGGCGTTACACATAGGTAACCAGGGAGGATGTGATAAAAGTCAAGCAAGGAACGAAGATCAGGGTGTTAACCAGAAGGTGGTATTTACAACGCAAACTCTAGACATAGTTGTGATAAGTGATAAATAGCAAGGTGGCAGTGAACTGCTAAAAATGTTGAATCCCATGAACCGCCCATGAAATCTTCTTCTAGTGATGTTGATGTCGGAAGGGAAGACGGGTCTGAAACTATAGCAATGAGAAGATCAATAAAGGATATTCAAAAACCTGATAGATTAATGGGATGCATCAATTCATGTGAACATGACCCCATTTGTCACATCCCGGCTGAGGCGGCAGAACACGTCGGGTTATGCAACTAAATTCATGGATCACATGAAATTGGATATATAGCACAAGTACAACAATAAACAAAATAGAATTTATATTCCATCTTGATGCTTGAATAAAGGTTCTTACAAATAATAGTATAGTACATAAATTTCCTTAAACAGGTAGACAAATATAACGAAATAAAACTAGATAATTAAGTCGCCTGAAAATCCATGACTAACCTTTTATCTAAAAGCTTGTTTGATGAAATCCTGAGAATACATGTAGTTTAGAGGGTCAACACAAGGTTGGTGAGAGTTACAAGTTTTCTGCTAATAGTAGTAATACTTTTTAATAGTCTAAAACGTATTTTCTTTGTAAGTGTAACCATGCTTAAAACTATGTTTGTAAATATTTTTTGAATAAACTTTGAAAGCCAAAATGTATCTTTGCATAAGTAAATTCATACTTATAATAGTTTTGAAAGCAATCAAACCCATGGTTTTGTAGTAAGAGATAGGGATTCTAGTTCATGTTTATAGTAAATCTGATAACCAAACTATGTGACGAGATATAACCCTTACAATGCTTCATTGGACGAAATAGTTAAAGGTTTAAGATAGTTATACGGATAAAGTAGTACGATTGAAATTATATGGATAAACGGATATACACATATACAGATAAAGTCATCTGCCAATGTTGCAGGTAGCAACCGTAGATACGGATAAAGTTGTACGGACAAACAGATAAAGTTATATGTCATGGTTGTAATTAGCAACCATATATACAGATAAACGGATATACAGATAAAGTTTTATAATAAAGTTGGACTATAAAGTCATGAACTAAACTATATGGATATAATTGTATGGATAAAAGTCGAGTATGTTTGATAAGTATAAGCGTAACAATGTATGATATTCATGTAAATAGGTGACAAATCTTATGGGAGTGTACATAAATACATGTAAGAATCTAGGATACAAGTTTTATAGCTTATATATATATATATATATGTATATATATATATATATATATATATATATATATATATATATATATATATATATATATATATATATATATATATATATATAACCACGATATAATGTTTAAAACTATAGAGTTGATAACCGATTACGACACATGTTTTATGGCAAGTTTTTTATACATAAAAAGTCATAACATTTTGTAGTAGAAAGATATATCATTTTTATTAGACTTGCATGCTAGTACTGATTAGTCAGTGATAGGGTAGACTGATAAGGCGACGTTTGATTCTGGTTACGTGATGCCCGGAAGTTGCTTGCTTTGTGCTTTATAGGAGTTCTAACTAGCATTAACTAACAAGTAAGCGAATATGATAAGTTACATATTATTAGAACTAAATAATTTGAGAAGGGTAGGTTTTAACTCTATTGCGCATCTCTTCTCTAAGTCCAACTGTTGTAGTGTGAGACCTCTCATTCGAAGAATTATCTGGTTTTAGTAATATGTAATTGTATTCATGAGCTAGTTAGAGGAAGTTAGCGGGAGTTCCTTCTGCAGCTGATCGCGAAGAGTGGTGTGGAGTTTGTCCTAGGAAAACGTAGGATGAGATCTAGTGCTTAGAGCCTTATCCGAGAGGGGTAATTATATGTATATAGAGTGACTTGGTGGAGTCAAGGCAATCCTTGAGGAAAGTGCGGATAGATGTGGAAGGTAGTATGGGCCCGTACTATTGGAAGCAGAGGATTCGTACTCGATTCAAGGAGGGCTGCGATGAAACCAGGGAACTTGTGGAGTTTGTGATTCCCCGACATATATATATATATATATATATATATATATATATATATATATATATATATATATATATATATATATATATATATATATATATATCGATGCGCATTCTGATGGTTTGTCTTGTCTATTTTCAGTATTGTGACATTGCGATGCAGACCTGTTGCACTACAAGAAAAACGCATTTTTGCTACGGAAGGAATCCGTTGCGAAAAGCTGAAATTCCGTTGCAAAAGACGAATAGCGACGAAATTTGCAACAACCTATTTCCGTCCCTAAAAACGCCGTAGCGAGGGTTTGCAACGGAAAAGATAATTCCGTCACAAATGTGACAACGGAATGAAATCCGTGGTAGGTGGTATTCCGTCGTGTATTCCGTAGTAGGATTCCATCGCACAATCCGTGGTAGTTTTTCCATCACAAATTCCGTGGTGGTGATTCCCTAGCAAATTCCGTGGTGGTGATTCCCTAGCTAATTCCGTGGTGATGAATCCCTAGCAAATTCTGTGGTGGTGATTCCCTAGTAAATTCCGTGATGGTCATTCCCTAGTAAATTCCATGGTGGTCATTCCCTAGTAAATTCCGTGGTGGTGATTCTGTAGCAAATTCCGTCGTGCTGAATCCCTAGCAAATTCCGTTTGATGATTTCCTAGCAAATTCCATGGTCATGAATCCCTAGCAATTTTAGTGGTGTATATTATATACCAGATTCCATATGGACCGATGGATAATTGATTTATAAATTATATCCAAATTATTTTGTAGTAATATATGAAAAACAAAAAAAAACAAAAAAATCAAAACCATTATATCATAAAATAATACAATAATTATTTATTACATGGAAAAAAGAAAGTTGCTACACTAAAATACATAATCTGCATTAAACATATATCAACCTACTATTGTTGTTGTTTTGTAAAGACATTAATAAGATCCAATGCCGTTTGAAGTTGTTTTTCAAGATGCCCGACCCTTACTTTTTTTTTCCTCTTGTTGGGGGTTCATCATTTCTTTAAGCTCGTCGTTTTGCTGTTTTTGTTTAGCAACAAGCTCCCTCATTTCTTCCATTTCATCATTTTTTTTCCGGAATGTAAGATACATCCGTTTTACCGTTCCTATTGGGAACCGCCTTTGCAAAAGAGCCTAATCCATAAAGTCTTTTTTTTATCATGACCACCACCAACAACATAAAATAGCTTGTCCTCCTCAAATTCAACCCCTTCAGCTTCCAACTCTTCCCGTTTTTCTGTATACGCCGCCTACAAAATAAAAATATTATAAGTTAAAAGATATCAAATTTATGAATCATACTATGGAGTAGCTACAATATAAAAGTTTAACACTGAAATGAATATTACATGAATTTGTCTATCTTTTTCATTTGTGAAAGTGACTCCATCGTGATTCTTCGTGTGTGTATACAGGAACAATTCGCAATGGGGTGGATAATGTCCTAATTTCCTCTTCTACATAAATACCATATATAATTTCAAATATACTGATAAACATATATAAACATTGATACGATGTACCATTAAAAAAATTACCACATCAGAAGCTATCTTCAAATGACTTGCATATCCAGCGTTATGTGTAGGTTTTGCTACTCCATCAGTCACACCATTACGCCTATTTTTCTTCTTCTGCTCAGATTTTAGCTTGTATTCTTCTGTATTCCATTTTAATTTCCAGGAGTTCCAGACTTCCTGTGGAATATGAGCAGGTTTAAAGCCATGTTTGTTTCTTTTTGGGCTCCGCATGTTGAAGAGATATTGACCATAACTTTGTGCCGCTTTCTTTGCCCAAGCTTGCCTGGCCAGTGAGTCTATTGTTTCATACCAACAACATTTTTTCTACACATTAACAATATAAACATAAGTTTAAGTGTAAATGTTTACCAAACAACAATTTATGACATATAGTTAATTACCTGAAACTCCTCCCAACGCATTTCTTTGCTTACTTTCCCCCAAACGTACCCTTCAGGATCTACTCTTTGATAAAACGACTGACTAATAAAGTGTGCACAAGGGTCTGGTGGCATTAGTCTAGAAGTAACTAATCATGTGATGTGTTAAGTTATGAATTGATATGCACTTGTAAACCAAAAGGTTATACATAGAAAAAGTTGTAATTAAGATTTGATTGGTAACTCACGTTTTTTCCAAACATGAACATTTAAAAGTCCATCTGGTCCACAATCTTCAGAGGAATTGTTTTCACCTTCTACACTTTCCACTACATATCCATTCATGGTTGGTTGTGTTGGTGATGGGGTAGATTCTGGGATAGGTGTTATTGATGGGGTATATTCTGGGGTAGGTGTTGGGATAGATGTATATGTTGAGGCTGTGTTAGTTCCTTTACTTAAGGAGGATGTGGTAGTTACTGTAGTTGTGGAGGATGATAGTGTAGATGCAGGTTTTGAGGTTGTGGTAGTAGATATAGGTGTTGATGATGTGGTAGTGGGTTTCGGTGTTGAAGATGGTTTAGATGATGTAGGTGCTAAAGTTGTGGTTATTGATGTAAGTGTTGAGGATTGTATTGTTCCAGTTTCTGAAGTTTTACATGTATTTTCTAAGGACGGTGTGGATGTTGTAAGTGATGCCGAGAAAGTGGCAGTCATGGTTGATGTTAATGATATAGGTTTAGGGGTTTTGTTGGTAGATGTTATAGGTGCTTTGGATGTGGTTGTTGGTATTGGGAAGTCGATTTCTTCATCTTGTAATTGTCTGTTTACGAATATTGCAGCTGATATCCTGTTGCGTTTCATAACCTGTGGTGCAATGAATTTAGTTGGCTTCACACCGGATGCTCCTTTTGCTTTCGAGTTCGACATCTTTCTTGCTTAAAAATTAAAAAAAAAACTGTAGTCAATACCAATGTATTAAAGATGATAAACTACTGATGAGAATAGAGAAACAAACAATAAAAATAAATTATATATGAAGGCATTAATACGCATGCAAAGTACTGAATACAATCAAAACCAATTTACTTGTAATTTAAGATACAATATACATGCAGATGATCAGAGAACAATAAACGATCATCACGATAACAGTAAATAAATAAAAATTAATTTTAGATGAGTGACAACCTATATCGCCAAAGTCAGTGCATAAACGTATAATGAACAAAGATTTCGATCAATTATGTAACGACGTAAAATTTTCAAACAATTTTTCTCATTTTAAAACACAATGTAACCCATTTCATAATTCTCAAACTCACATATGTCTTAAATGTCAACAAATAAACATAAATCCCAGTATCATAAAACAATCTCTCCCCAGTGTGTACAATCATGCCGGTGCCTTGCCGCGATCCTCGGAACTACCTGAAACACATTACACATAACACGGTAAGCATAAAGCTTAGTGAGTTCCCCAAAATACCACACACAGCTCATTAGCCACTCGGGGCTATAACTCAATAGGACCCTCCGGTCAATGTGTCTCAGTGGGACCCTCCAGTCCCAAAACTCAGATGGACCCTCCGGTCCCTCATCTCAACAGCTCAATATAATACACAGTAAGCATATCACAAAACAAATAGCAGGACATCTCAATACACAGCTCATTCACATAAGACCCTCTGGTCACACATAAAATTACAACTCAAGGTAAGCATAGTGAGAAGACTCACCTCGTACGCTAGTGAATGAATATCTCGTACTCAGGATCTTGAACTATACCCACCGGTCTAGCCTCCGCCTAACACATAATAATTATCCCTAATTAATATTGGCCCTCAAGAAGCTAGACTAACCCTTCTACAACTCACAGAAGGGTAAAAGACCATTTTACCCCTCCAAGGCTTAATAGTCCTCAATCTTGACCAAACCCTAAAAGTCAACAGCAGGGAGTACGCTACGCGTTGCACCTCCCTACGCTGGGCGTACTCGGCTGCTATACAGAATCGGGGGTGCTCGACCCCTACGCTACGCGTACTGGGGTTACGCCCACTGTACGCCCCAGTTTCACTCTTCTCACATTTTTGGTCTTAACCAGGTAAGACATAGGCTCATATCTCAGATCTGGACTCTCTAATGTCTCTTAATCCATAAAGTCATCGACTTTAAGCCTTTGCATGGATGATTAGTAACCATCCTCCAAAATATACACTCTTTTGTCTCAAGGATCTCATAACTCATGCATGGAGTGATTTCACCAACCAAGATTGGATTTTTATGGCATAACACTACTCATACACTCAAAAGCGGTTGGTCCTAGACTCTGGAGTTCATGATCTCATCAATACTCCACCTTTATGGGACAAAACCCTAAAATGCTCAATAACATGCTCATAACAAAGGAAAGGCAAAGTCTAAAGCTTTATACCTCAATAAGAAGCTTCCCACTCAGATTTGCTCAGATCTAGAAGCTTGGACCCAACTCTTCCTTCTTCAAGACATTCTCTTCTCTTCAAAACCACACAAACACTCTCAAGGCTCAAACACACACACACAAGCTCTAGAACGGAGGTTAGGGCACTCTTAGGGTTTTCTCTCTGGGAATGGTGGCCATAAATGAGGCCATCATATTCCTTATATAGGGGACTCACCCCAAATTAGGGTTGCACTCTGGGCCTAGTATGCCCAGCGTACTCACGGGTACGCCAAGCATACTAGGTGGCCTCCGCGTCACAAGCACGCTGACGATTACGCTAAGCTTACACCTCATGCACGCCCCGCGTACTCGTTTTTCACTCTTTTTATAATAAGGACCAAAAATGACATTAGCTCAATAGATCAAGGTTTTCGAAGTATACCTGGACTCGGAATGTTACAATTCTCCCCCACTAGAATCAGAGTTCGCTCTCGAAGTCATGCTCCTCAAATAGCTCTGGATGCTTCTCCCGCATCTCGGACTCCGACTCCCATGTCATCTTGGACCCCTTCCGATGTTGCCACCGAACCTGAACCAGGGGCACCTCTTTGTTCCTCAAAACTTTCACCTTTCTATCCATAATCGCGATCGGTCTCTTGATATAATTCAGGCTTGCATCCACCTGAATGTCCTCTAGTGGTATCACTGCCGTCTCATCGGCCACACACTTCCTCAGCTGAGACACGTGGAAGGTGTTATGGATATGGCTCAACTTCGCAGGTAGCTCCAAACGGTATGCTACCTTACCCACTCTAGCGGTCACCCTGAAAGGGCCGATGTATCGGGGCGCCAGCTTGCCCCTCTTCCTGAACCGTATCACCATTTTCCACGGGGATACCCTCAGGAGAACGAAATCTCCAACCTGAAACTCAAGCTCGGATCGTCGCCTGTCCGCATAGCTCTTCTGGTGACTCTGAGCCGTCAGTAACCTCTGTCTGACCTGCTGAATCTGCTCAGTCGTCTTTAGCACTATCTCAGTGCTACCTATCACTTGCTGCCCCACCTCTCCCCAACAGATGGGGGTTCGACACCTCCTCCCATAAAGAAGCTCAAAAGGAGGCATGCCGATACTGGAATGGTGGTTGTTGTAAGAAAACTCAGCCAGGGGTAGGTATGTATCCCAACTTCCACCGAAGTCCATAACACATGCTCGAAGCATGTCCTCGAGCGTCTGAATCGTCCACTCACTCTGCCCGTCTGTCTGTGGGTGGTAGGCTGTGCTAAAATGCAATCGCGTACCCAACTCCTCATGGAACTTCTTCCAGAATCTGGAAGTAAATCGCACATCCCGATCTGACACTATAGATATCGGCACCCCATGCCGAGCTACCACCTCTCTCATATATATCTCTGCCAGCTTCTCTGCAGAAGAGCTCTCACTAATAGCAAGAAAGTGAGCGCTCTTCGTCAATCGGTCCACAATTACCCAAATCGCGTCGACACCCCGCGCGGTCCTTGGCAACTTGGTGATAAAATCCATAGAAATTTGCTCCCACTTCCACTAGGGAACCTCCAGTGGCTGCAACATTCCATGACGACGCTGGTGCTGGACCTTAACCTGACGACAGGTCAAGCACCTTTCGACTACCCACATAACGTCCCTCTTCATACAGGGCTACCAATAATCTCTCTTCAGGTCCAAATACATCTTAGTGGCCCCAGGATGGATCGAGAATCTCGATCTATGCCCCTCCTCCATCAGTGTACATCGAGCTCTGCCTGTATAGGGCACCCAAATCCTCCCCTGAAAGGTCATAAGTCCTCGGCTGTCCGTCACAAACTCGGACACCTGCCGAATCACCCGCTCTCTCTTGCGATTCTCTGGTCTCACGGCCTCTGCCTGTGCCTCTCGAATGATATCTAAAACTGGAGTCATCACTGACATCCTCATACACACGTCTCGAATCAGAGTACTCTCTGCTCTACGGCTCAGGGCGTCGGCTACCACATTAGCCTTGCCCGGATGGTACAGGATCTCGCAGTCGTAATCTTTCACCACATCCAACCATCTCCTCTGTCTCATGTTAAGGTTGGGCTGATCCATAAGATATTTCAAACTCTTGTGGTCCATGTATATGGTACACCGAACCCCGTACAGATAGTGACGCCAGATCTTGAGGGCAAACACCACTACCCCCAACTCCAGATCGTGGGTGGGGTATCTCGTCTCATGAGGTTTCAACTGCCTCGATGTGTACGCTATCACATTCCCTCTCTGCATCAGTACCGCACCCATGCCCGTAATAGATGCGTCGCAATAAACCATAAAATCCTCCATCCCCTCCGAAAGGGCCAACACGAGAGCCTCGCACAATCTCTGGCGAAGGGTCTCAAATGAGGTCTGCTGCTCGGGACCCCAAGTAAACGCGACGCCCTTCCGGGTCAAACTGGTGAGTGGGACGGCAATCTTGGAGAAATCTCTGATAAATCTCCGATAGTACCCGACCAGTCCCAGAAAACTCCTGATCTCGGTGGGGGATCTTGACACCTCCCATCTTATAACTGCCTCAATCTTGGCCGGATCGACCAAAATACCATTCTTGTTAACGAGGTGTCCCAGGAACTGGACCTCTCGTAACCAGAAATCACACTTGGAGAACTTGGCATAGAGCCTCTCCGATCTCAGTATACCCAAAACCTCTCTCAGGTGCTCCTCATGTTGCTCTCTGGATCTCGAATACACCAAAATATCTTCGATGAACACAATCACTGAACGATCCAACATGGGCCTGCACACCCGGTTCATGAGATCCATGAACGCTGTCGGTGCGTTGGTGAGCCCGAAGGGCTTCACCACGAACTCATAGTGCCCATAACGTTGTTGGATAAGGTGTCTAAGTCCGTAAGTATTTCTGGTATGTACTTGACCCGACCCGGCATGGTCCATTTGGGTTGCATGGCATCATGCATTTGGATAGACTAAATGAGAGAAATAACACTTGTGGTTTATTAATATATTATAAGTTCTAATATATTAATAGTATTATTTAATTAGTATTGATCAAGAATTAATCTAGGATTAATTAAGTGATCAAAAGATGACTAATTAAATATATGGGTTGATCATGTAAATCATCCATAACTTGTATAGTGGGCTAAAAGGCTCCATGGATAATCAAGTTGGGTTAAACCCATTGAATGCTCCATGGAGGCTCCATGGGAGTTACAAACCCATGGGTCATGGAAATGAAGATTCATGCCACATTAGGGTTTACATGGTGTAACCCTAGATGTGACACACTATATAAGCAACATGTTCTCCACCAAAATCGGCGACAATAAGAAACAAGAGGGCTAGGCCGATTTTAGAAGTGTGTATTCTCTCTAAAGTCATTCCAAAAGCATTTGGTGTTGTGTGAAACATTTGAGGCATCACACTTGGGGTGCTAAGCTCACAAGGTTTCAAGGATCATAAGCAACAACAAGGTAAGTTATTCTATTTTTCATGCAAGTTAAAATTTGTTCCCCATGTATGCTAGATAGGAATATAACCTTGGAATTCAACTTTGCATAATAATTAGACAAACATAGATCCAAGGTTATTAGGGTTGCATGTACACTTAGGAAGTGTTAGAATGCTCAAAACCCATCAGTGGTGTCAGAGCCAGGTTTGTTTGTTGTTGTTGTTTTTTTTTTTTTTGTGTGCAAACAGCTTGAAAAAAAATCATTTTTTCTGTTTTCTGCTCGTATGAAAGTTTGCACATTTGTTGCTAGAAATGGACTAGAAACATTACCCTAAACTGTTTTGATGTTTTAAAGCTTGTTTTAGATGGTGTAATGTTTATGCTAATCCATTTACAATGGCAATTATTAAAATTACAAGTTTTTTTTAAGTGTAATTTTTGATTCTTGAAAGTGTTCATATTCATGTTCTTGAACTTATGAAGATTAGATGATCATAGGAATTGTTTGTAACCTTCATGGTAGTTTAATTCATGATGATAATGTATTTTAATGGAGTCCATAACTTGTCCTCAAGTTATGTAAAACCAAAAGTCTCACTTTTATAAAAGCCATTAAAAGAACACAAGAGTTATAAAAATGAAGAGTCTTCATTTTTATTACTCAATTAATTCATAAGTTATAAGAAATGAAAAGTTTTGGAAGTTTACAAAACTTGCCCTCAAGTTTTGGAACATGTAAAGTCTTGATTAAAACTTTAGTTCCAACCCTTAGAATTTTAGAAGTTAAAATTCAACCCTTATACTTTATAATATTATAAGTTACTAATATATATATGTATAATGTCAAGTCGTCTTACCGCTAGTACGCCTCATTCACGAAGCCGGTCTATAAGGGGGGTATAAGGTTGTTGCCTATAAAATGGCAACTTAATGGGTGTCCACTCTCACCCACCGCTTCCTTGATCGGTGGAGGGTCGTTAGCCGAACGGGTAAGACAAGGACTTATAAATTCTCATTAAAAGTATGATGAATATTATAAAGTAACTAAATGCTTTTATTAAATTCCCAATCTTAGTTACTTTAGGAAAATGTGAATAAGGTGCTAATCCATGAAATTACACTTTACACTTTGTTTAAGTCGTTGGTGGAGCGTGTGTGGTTAACCGGCACACTAACTTGGACTTAACAAGGTAGGTAAAGGGTGACTTAAGGTTTACCATAGCATCGGTGGAGCGTGTGTGGTTTACCGGCACATCGATTGAGTGATAAACCTTGAGGGTACCAAGTGATTTGCATGGTTACTTCACACCTCGTTTTGTGATCCTCGGTATCCCAGTCACAAAACTTGGAGGGCACACTCGAGATTGAAACATGCCTTTGAAAAGTTCATTGAATCTCAAAAGAATCTAGGAATTTCTAAGAACCAATTAAAAACCTAATATCTATATTTCGTTTTTCATGGTGGAAATTGGTGAATCGTCATTCACCTACCTTTCAAATATGTTATAGCTTGGATTACGGCATACCTCTTCTAAGTTATAATATATTATGATTGGATTCTAGCCTTAATATTACATTTGGGTGTTTTATTAAGGACTCTCTTAATATCTAAACTAATCTTGTTCTCTTCTTTCAGATGTCTTCAAACAATGCTGCTTCTGGCTCTAATCCTAATGGCTCCTTTACCCTTATGAACTTGTGTTGGAAAGTCACTTTTGATGGATCCAACTTCAATGAACGGATCAGAAACATCAGGATGATTACCCGCTACGAGGACAAAGAATATGTCCTTGACAAGGAGCTTAAGGAGATTGATGAGACCACTGCAACTCCCCAGGAGATCGCTGACTTCCGGGCACATGAAAGGGATGCTACAAAAGTGGCATGCATCATGTTGGCCACCATGATAGCGGAACTCCAAAAGTCCTATGAGGACTTCTACCCTTTTGAAATGCACCAAGATCTGATGGAAAGATACCATCAAAGTGCACGACAGGAGAGGTATGAAATCATATGCTCTATCATAACAACCATGATGAAGGACGGGGAATCCGTTACGAGCCACATGCAGAAAATGCAAAGGTATGTGGATCGGTTGCTGAAGCTTAATGTGAACTTCCCTGAGGAGCTTGCAATAGATATCATTTTGCACTCCTTACCATCGTGCTATGATCAATTCCGCATGACATATCACATGAATAAGGAAGAGGTCACACTCAACAAACTTCAGGGACTCCTCAAGACCGCAGAAACAGGTCTTAAGGGTAAGTCGGTTGTTAACACTCCTACTCCAAACTCAGCCCCGGTTTTGGCAATCGGGAAAGGTAGAGGGAAGAAGAGGAAGAGCTCTTCGAAGGGTACCAAGGCTAGGACCCTTGATGGCTCTTCTTCAAGTGGAACCAAGAAAGGTTTTGTCACTCCTTCTTCTGACCCTAAAGAGGCTGAATGCTTCTATTGCCATGAAAAGTCACATTGGAAGCGGAACTGCCCAAAGTACCAGCAAGATGTGAAGGATGGGAAAGTTAAACCCAACCATGCAGGTATTTACACTATCTTATCTAATAACTCACCCCATTCTAACTCTTGGGTCCTTGATACCGGTTGTGGTATTCATATCTGTTCTGATTTGCAGGGACTAAGAAGAAGTGAGAATGTGGAGCATGGAAGAATAAACTTAATCATGGGGAATAGGAAAGCTTTACCTATCACCAAGATTGGAGTTTATACTTTATCTCTAAGTAGTGGGTTTAGTTTAGATTTGAATAAATGTTGTTATTCGCCAGAAATGGCAAGAAATATTATTTCCTTTCATGCATTGTATAAACAAGGTTTCACCTTTTCATTTGATAATGAAGTTGGTTCGATTAATGCTTTCTTTAATAATGTTCTTTATTTTAAAGCATTACCTTGTGATGGTGTGTATGAAATTATATCTGTGGTTGATAACTTAGGAAATAATGTATTGTGTATTGATTCTGTTAATGATAATAACTTGGATAAAGCATCATTATGGCATTGTCGTCTTGGACATATAAGCAAGAAACGCATAGGCCAACTCCAAAAGGATGGAGTATTGGAGTCATTTGACCTAAAGTCAGATGATAGTTGCGAATCATGCTTACTTGGAAAAATGACAAAGTCACCCTTCACAGGTTCTTGTGAGAGGGGTGAAGGTTTGTTGGATCTTATACACACGGATGTGTGTGGGCCCTTCAAACATGCCACAAGGGATGCTAATCGTTATTATTTGACTTTTACTGATGATTACAGTAGATATGGATATGTCTACTTAATCAAGCATAAGTCAGAGACTTTTGAGAGGTTTAAAGAGTTTAAACAGGAAGTCGAGAATCAATTGGGCAGGAACATTAAGATGCTTCGATCCGATCGAGGTGGTGAGTATCTTAGTTCAGAGTTCCTCGACTATCTTAGGGAATGTGGGATTGTCTCACAATTGACACCTCCCAGGATACCGCAGTTGAATGGTGCAGCTGAGAGGCGTAATCGAACCTTGTTGGATATGGTTCGTTCCATGATGAGTCGAGCTTCGCTACCAATCTCATTTTGGGGGTATGCCTTAGAGACTGCCGCCCATATCCTTAATCTAGTTCCTACAAAGAAAGTTGCCAAAACTCCTCATGAGATGTGGACTGGTAAAGTACCCAAACTAGACCACATTAAGATTTGGGGTTGCGAGGCTTTCGTGAGACGCGAGACTCATGATAAGCTCGAACCTCGAAGTGAGAGGTGTATTTTCATCGGCTACCCACAGAAATCCTTTGGTTACCTCTTCTACAGACCTAGTGAGAATGTGGTCTTTGTAGCTAGGAGGGCTTTCTTTCGAGAGAGAGAGTTCATAAGCCAAGGAGACAGTGGGAGGCAAGTTGACCTTGAAGAAATTCAAGAGTCAAGTGGTGAAGGAACTTCAAACCCTAGCACTCAAGTTGAGGAGGAAACTCCTGTTGAGCCAATTGACAAGTATGTACCTCTGAGGCGTTCCACAAGGGTTAGGAATGCACCTGAGCATTACTATGGATTCCATATTACTGCGGAAGGTGATACACTTATCAGTGATGAGACACTGATAGGTCTGGATGAACCTAACAGTTATGCGGAAGCCATGGCAGGCCCTGATTCAGCCAAGTGGAAAGAGGCAATGGACAGCGAGATACAGTCCATGTATGACAATCAAGTTTGGAACTTGGTTGAGAATGTACCAGGTCGTAAGACTATAGGGTGCAAATGGATCTTCAAGAAGAAGACCGACATGGATGGTAATGTACACACTTATAAGGCACGACTGGTTGCAAAGGGTTTCTCACAAACTCTGGGAGTTGATTATGATGAGACCTTTTCTCCAGTGGCCAAGATTAAGTCTATTAGGGTTCTGTTAGCCATAGCTGCATTTCATGACTATGAAATATGGCAAATGGATGTCAAAACCGCTTTCCTTAATGGAAAGTTGGCTGAGGATGTTTACATGAGTCAGCCAGAGGGTTTTGTCAATACAGAGTACCCTAATAAAGTGTGTAAGCTTGAGAAATCCATTTATGGGTTAAAACAAGCACCTCGCAGATGGAATCTTTGGTTTGATGAGAAAGTCAAAGAATTTGGCTTTTCTAGGAGTGAAGATGAATCTTGTGTATATGTCAAGGCTAGTGGGAGTATAGTTAGCTTTTTGGTATTGTATGTGGATGACATACTACTCATAGGAAATGACATCCCAACTCTGCAGGAAGTTAAGTCCTGGCTTGGGAAGTGTTTCTATATGAAGGACCTAGGAGAAGCTGCCTATATTCTAGGGATAAGGATCTTGAGAGACCGGAGTAAAAGACTAATTGGACTTAGTCAGAGTACCTACTTGGATAAGGTGCTGAAGAGATTCGGCATGCAGGACTCCAAGAAAGGAGAGTTACCCATCCAGAGTAACGCCAGATTGAGTAAGACACCAAGCCCTAGTACTGAGGCTGAGATAGCAGAAATGAGTCGAATACCTTATGCTTCGGCTGTAGGATCGATCATGTATGCTATGACGTGTACTCGACCTGATGTAGCCTTTTCTTTGAGCATGGTTAGCAGGTATCAGGGGAACCCTGGCAAGGCACACTGGACTGCGGTAAAGAATATCCTCAAGTACCTACGGAGGACTAAGGACTGGGTCCTTACCCTCGGTGGGAGTGAAGACTTGAGAGTTGTAGGGTATAGTGATGCTAGATTTCAGACTGATAGGGATAATTTCCGCTCTCAGTCAGGCTGGGTCTTTACCTTAAATGGAGGAGCAATTTCTTGGAAGAGTTCCAAGCAAGAGACAGTGGCTGATTCAACTTGCGAATCAGAGTATATAGCAGCTAGCGAGGCAGCAAAGGAGGCGATATGGCTGAAGAACTTCATTGGAGACCTTGGAGTTGTACCAGCTATTAAAGAGCCAATGGAAATTTTCTGTGATAGTGAAAGTGCAGTTGCCTTAGCCAAGGAACCAAGGGATCACGGGAGATCCAGACACATCGACAGAAAATACCATTTCATCAGACATCAAATAGAAGAAGGACTCCTCGTGGCAAAGAGGGTATCATCGGATGAGAATCCAGCAGATCCCCTCACGAAGGGACTGACTCAGGTTAAGCATCTCCAGCATGCTCGGAGCATAGGGCTGAAGGATGATAATAGATTTAGTAGTTAGATAACCTTGAAATTTGTAAAGTGTAATTGACATTAGATGATGAATAAAAGGTGTTTTATTTATGAGTAAAGTGTTGCTATCTCTTGTCGATCGTTTACTATATTTCTTTTGCATGTTTTGACATCCAGAATAATTATGTTTGGTATATCATATTATTCGAACCTCCACAGTCGGTCATATATCGGAAGTAGGTATGAATCAAGACTGTCATGATTGGTTGCAGAGGTCTAAGTTGTTGGACATGGCTACAACACTCATGAGTGCTCATAATTTCTGAGCATTGGACTCAACCCACGCTCACTGGAATCACTTCATGGAATTTATCTCGAGTGATCGTGAGACGGTAATATCATATAAGTCTTCAAACCTAGAGATATGATTTGTTACTTATGAGTTGGTTATGCATTGATTGTATGTTAACGCATTAGTAACTCGATGTTATAAAACGTGCTTTTGTGTATAATTCAATGAGTGGTAGAACAAACATATGAGTCGAAGTTTATCTGTTCCTTCTTGGATTAGAAGCTGATATCTGGGCCCCTCGATGATTTTGTTTTGACCTATGTATCGGGCCCGGTCAGAACTAAGTTGATGTGTTCAATTAAGTTCTTTGTCAAACAAATCGGAAATCGGGAAACAAACTGCTGGACAATAAGTAAGACATTGTTCCATGTATTTGTCCGGCTGATATCTAGAACAGAGGATTATATGATCACTTATCTTAAATGGCGTATCATCATCTTCTCAGTTCCGAGAGACCTTGAAAGAGCTACGATTGCCGATCGGTTCCTGAAGTATTGCAGTTATAGTTATTAGACTTATCCAAGTGGGAGACTGTTGGATAAGGTGTCTAAGTCCATAACTATTTCTGGTATGTACTTGACCCGACCCGGCATGGTCCATTTGGGTTGCATGGCACCATGCAATTGGATAAACTAAAATGAGAGAAATAACACTTATGGTTTATTAATATATTATAAGTTCTAATATATTAATAATATTATTTAATTAGTTTGATCAAGAATTAATTTAGAATTAATTAAGTGATCAAAAGATAACTAATTAAATATATGGGTAGATTATGTAAATCTTCCATATATTATATAGTGGGCTAAGAGGCTCCATGAATTATCAAGTTGGGTTCCACCCATAGGATGCTCCATGGATGCTCCATGGGAGTTACAAACCCATGGGTCATGGAAATGAAGAGTCATGCCACATTAGGGTTTACATGGTGTAACCCTAGATGTGACACACTATATAAGCAACATGTTCTCCACCAAAATCGGCGACAATAAGAAACAAGAGGGCTAGGCCGATTTTAGAAGTGTGTATTCTCTCTAAAGTCATTCCAAAAGCATTTGGTGTTGTGTGAAGCATTTGAGGCATCACACTTGGGGTGCTAGGCTCACAAGGTTTCAAGGATCATAAGCAACAACAAGGTAAGTTATTCTATCTTCCATGCAAGTTAAAATTTGTTCCCCATGTATGCTAGATAGGAATATAACCTTGGAATTCAACTTTGCATGATAATTAGACAAACATAGATCCAAGGTTATTAGGGTTGCATGTACACTTAGGAAGTGTTAGAATGCTCAAAACCCATCAAACATGTCCTGAAGGCCGTCTTCAGAACGTCCTCCTCGCGAACTCTCATCTGATTATACCCAAACCTCAAATCGATCTTGGAAAACCAAGACGCCCCCTGAAGTTGATCGAACAAATCGTCGATCCTCAGAAGTGGGTAACGGTTCTTGACCGTCACCTTGTTCAACTCCCGGTAATCAATGCATATCTGGTGTGAACCATCCTTGAGAAAAAGGATCGGGGCTCCCCACGGCGAGCTACTCGACCTGATAAACCCCTTCCCCAACAGCTACTGCAGCTGTGAGGATAACTCCTGCATCTCTGGAGGCGCAAGGCGATAAGGTGCATTGGCAATGGGCGCCGCTCCTGGCACCAAATCGATCTGAAACTCTACCTGCCTCTCGGGAGGCACTCCCGGCAACTCCTCGGAAAAACATCTAAAAACTCGCGCACTATCGGAACCTCGGATATAGAACTCGATCTCTCTGCGGTAGCCCGCGTATCCATAACATACGCCAAGAATCACATACATCCCTGCTGTAGACTCTGTCTCGCTCTGGCGGCCGAACAAAATGCCAAACCAGATCGGGTACCCTCACCATATACTGTAAGCACTCCCCTACTAGGGTCTTGTATGGTCACCAGCTGACGCTCACAGTCGATCATAGCTCCAAATCGACTTAACCAGTCCATGCCCATGATGACACAGACATCCCTCATTGCGATCGATACCAGATCTATCGGAAACTCAACTCCGAAAATCTCGAGCACACATCCACGAATCATATCAGTCGTAAATACCGCATGCTCGTCGGCTATGGAGACACACAGAGGTCGACTCAACGCCTCTCGTCGGATGCTGATATGACGACTAAATGCTAATGATAGAAAGGATCGACTCGCACCCGAGTCAAATAACACCAAGGCAGGCACATAACTCACAAGAAAAGTACCTATACACAATTACAATATAAGCACAAAATATCTCAAAAGAATATAATAAGAACACGTACAGCCACAACATCATGTGCTGCGCGGACCTCCTCCGCTGTCAGCTGAAAGGCTCTCCCACGAACCCTCGGTGTCGGCCTTCGCTGGCCGAATCTCAGTAGCACGCACAGAAGTAGGTGCAGATCCCTGGGCTGATCCCTGCACGAGCTGAGGGCACTCAGCCTTCCGGTGGCCGGTCTGGTAGCAATGAAAGCAAACCGAGAATCCCTTGGGGAAATCCTTCGCCATATGCCCCTCCTTGCCGCATTAGTAGCAAATCCCCGAATGGCAAGAACCCTCGTGGCTCTTGCTGCACTTTCCACAAGTGCGACCCTTTTGGCCCCCAACTCTGGAATCAGCGGGCTTGGCCCGCTTCATCGCCGGCTGCGACTGCACTGGTCTCCGGTCCCTCCCCTGGGACTCCTCTTCCTCCTCCCTGGTCTGCAACTCAAGCTCAATCTTCCTCCTCCTGGCATTGGCCTGAAGCTCGGCCAATGTCTTATACGACTAGTTCGCCACGAACTCTCGTATGTCCCTCCTCAGTATGCTCAGATATCGGCTCAAACGTGCCTGCTCAGTGGACACATGTTCAGGGCAAAACATCGCCCTCTCATGGAACATCCTCGAAATCTCAATCACTGATTCTGTCTTCTGTTTGAGAGACAGAAACTCCTGTGCCAAACGTTCCCTCTCCACTAGGGGAACATACTCGTCTCGGAACATCTGAACAAACCTCTCCCATGTCAATGCAGCATGATCTGCAGGGGTAAAACCAGCTGTCACAAACTTCCACCAGTCCTTCGCCCCCAAGCGAAGCTGGTTCAGCGCAAACCGAACTCTCAAGTAGCCGGGGCATGAACACGTGTAAAAACACCCCTCGATATCAGAGATCCAACTCATCGCAGCAATCAGTTCCTGCGTCCCATCAAACTCTGGTGGCTTCGTGTTGCTGAACTCTCCGAACAGCAACGAGTCACCTCCCTGTGGCCTAGCAGCGGCGACGACTGCAGTGGCCGCGGCAGCAGCAGCCTCAGTGATAGAAGCGTATCGCTCATCGAACGTCTGTATCAAGGTGGTCTTAATAGACCCAAACATCTTTGGAATCTCTGCTCGGATAGCTGCAACCACCTCCTCGTGGATCATCCTCTGTATCTCCTCATCACTACTCCCACTACTACCAGGGTTATGGCGTGTACCCACCATGATGTCTCTGAAACACAACACAAAATCATCAGAGACTCGCTCGAGCATACTCACACTCGATCACCCGCCCCTACTTGTTCCTTAGCATCCTAAGGATTCTTACTTGGACCGCTCACTGATCCGGTGCTTTCAGTAGTACGGTCCCAATACTACCTTCCACACTGCATCAGTGTTCAGCCCAAGTCCTCCTCCTCGGATCCTAATTACAAGTACTCTATTCCTCACAAGCTACTCTCACAGTAGTCATCTCATTGGCTCGCTCCTGCTAGATACTCATACTCAAAACAAATCACTGACAACAGAAATCCCTAGGCTAAGACATCACAAATCAGGCCATCGTAAACCTAATATATGAATCACCTAGCCTATTCTCTAGCATGCATTATATCACATAAAATATCTCGTAACACAAAATGAGGGTATTTTGGGAAATCACCGCTCGGCTCTGGCTGATTGTACACACTGCTCCGGCTCGTCTTCTCTTAAACTCTTTCTCATTTTTAAAAAAATTCATCTCTTTTGAAAATCTTTCTCAAATCCTCAGTTTGAGTCCAAACACACCCGAGGGTGCATCCGAATCCCTCAAACCAAGGCTCTGATACCAACTTGTAACGAAGTAAATTTTTCAAACAATTTTTCTCATTTTAAAACACAATGTAACCCATTTCATAATTTTCAAATTCACATATGTCTCAAATGTCAACAAATAAACATAAATCCCAATATCATAAAACAATCTCTCGCCAGTGTGTACAATCATGCTGGTGCCTTGCCGCGATCCTCGGAACTACCTGAAACACATAACACATAACATGGTAAGCATCAAGCTTAGTGAGTTCCCCAAAATACCACACACAGCTCATTGGCCACTCGAGGCTATAACTCAATAGGACCCTTCGGTCAATGTGTCTCAGTGGGACCCTCCGGTCCCACAACTCAGATGGACCCTCCGGTCCTTCATCTCAACAGCTCAATATAATACACAGTAAGCATATCACAAAACAAATAGCAGGATATCTCAATACACAGCTCATTCACATAAGACCCTCTGGTCACACATAAAATTACCACTCAAGGTAAGTATAGTGAGAAGACTCACCTCGTAAGCTAGTGAATGAAAATCTCATACTCGGGATCTCAAACTCTACCCACCGGTTTAGCCTCCGCCTAACACATAATTGTTGGGTTTTGAGCATTCTAACACTTCCTAAGTGTACATGCAACCCTATTAAACCTTGGATCTATGTTTGTCTAAGATACATGCAAAATATTATTTTCCAAGGTTTATAACCTATCTAGCATGGCATGGGGTACTTTTAACCATAAAAGAACTAGATGAATTACATACCTTTTGTTGATTGTTGATTCCTTGGAGTTTGAGAGCCAAGCACCAATAATGTGAATGCCTCAAATGGAAATCATAAATCACCACAAACTTGGAAAATATATGAGAGAGTATACTAACTCTTGATTTTGGCCACCACACTTACACACACATTAGTGTCTTTTTCATGCAACATAAGCTTGTTTATATAGTGTACATGGTTAGGGTGAAACCCTAATAACCCATGTCTTTTCCTCTTCCAAGGATCCATGGGTAAAAGCTCCATGGATCATCCATGGACTTCCATATAAGCTTAGCCCATTCCAAATGAGTGTTAGCCCACACCATATAAATATAATAGCCCATGATTTAATTAGTCTTCCTTTTAATCACTAAATTAATTCATAATTAATTCAAGATTAAAACTAATTAAGTAACATGACTTTATATTAATATATTATAACTTATAATATATTAATAAATCGTAAGTATACAACTCTCATAAAATTATCCATAACTAGTTTGGGTGAAGTGCAACCCAAATGGACCATGCCGGGTCGGGTCAAGTATATACCAAATAAGTTATGGACTTAGAGACCTTATCCAACAGACTCCCACTTGGATAAGTCTAATAACTGTATTTGCCTATATTACTTCAGGAACCAACCGGCAATCGTAGCTCTCGAAAACTCTTGTGAACTATGAAGCGCCATTTTAGATAAGTGATCATATAATCCTCTTCTCTCATGATATCAGTCGGACAAATACATGGAACAATGTCTTACTTATTGTCTAGCAGTTGTTTCTCGATTTCCGATTTGTTTGACAAAGAACTTAACTGAACACATCAATTTAGTTCTGACCGGGCCCGGTACATGGGTCAACACAAAATCATCGAGGGGCCCAGATATCGCTTCTATTTCTAGAAGGAACAGATAAACTTCGACTCATATGCTTGTTCTACTACTTATTTAATTGCACACAAAGGCACGTTTTATAACATCAAGTTATTGATGCGTTTACGTGCAATCAATGCACAACCAACTCATAGGTAACAAGGGTAAGGATCCAATCCTTAGTCCTCCGCAGGTACTTGAGAATATTCTTTACCGCAGTCCAATGAGCCTTGCCAGGGTTCCCCTGATATCTGCTGACCATGCTCAAAGCGAAGGCCACATCAGGACGGGTACAAGTCATAGCATACATGATCGAACCAACAGCGGAAGCATAAGGTAATCGACTCATCTCAGCTATCTCATCTTCTGTACTGGGGCTCTGAGCCTTGCTCAGTTTGGCATTGCTTTGGATCGGTAATTCTCCTCTCTTGGAATTCTGCATGTTGAACCTTTTCAACACCTTATCCAAGTAGATACTCTGACTAAGTCCAATTAGTCTTTTACTCCTTTCTCTTAATATCCTTATCCCTAGGATATAGGTAGCTTCTCCAAGGTCCTTCATAGCAAAGCACTTCCCAAGCCAGGACTTAACCTCCTATAAGGTTGGGATGTCATTTCCTATGAGTAGTATGTCATCCACATACAGTACCAAAAAGCTAACTATACTCCCACTAGCTCTGACATACACGCAAGACTCATCTTCACTTCTTGAGAAACCAAACTCTTTGACCTTCTCATCGAAACAAAGATTCCAACTTCGAGATGCTTGTTTCAATCCATAAATGGATTTCTCAAGCTTGCACACTCTATTGGGGTACTCTGCACTGACAAAACCTTCTGGCTGATTCATGTAAACATCCTCAGCCAACTTTCCGTTAAGGAAAGCGGTTTTGACATCCATTTGCCATATTTCATAATCATGAAATGCAACAATGGCTAGCATAACCCTAATAGACTTAATCTTTGCTACTGGTGAAAAGGTTTCATCATAATCAATACCCTGAGTCTGAGTAAACCCCTTCACAACCAGTCGAGCCTTATAAGTGTGCACCTTCCCATCCATGTCGGTCTTCTTCTTGAAGATCCATTTGCACCCGACTGTCTTACGGCCTGCTACATTGTCAACCAAGTTCCAAACTTGATTGTCATACATGGACTGTATCTCGCTGTCCATAGCCTCCTTCCATTTAGCAGACTCTGGGCCTGCCATGGCTTCCTTAACACTGTTAGGTTCATCCAGATTTACCAGTGTACTGTCACTGATAAATGTATCACCTTCCGTAGTAATATGAAATCCATAATAAAACTCAGGTGTGTACCTAACCCTTGTGGAACGCCTCGGAAGTATAGACTCGTCAGCTGGATCAATAGGAATTTCCTCCTCAAGTTGATTGATAGTGTCTGAGGTTCCTTCACCAATTGAGTCTTGAATTTCTTCAAGGTCAATTTGCCTCCCACTGTCTCCTTGGCTTATAAATTCTCTCTCTCGAAAGACCCCTCTCCTAGCCACAAAGACCACATTCTCACTGAGTCTGTAGAAGAGGTAACCAAAGGATTTTTATGGGTAGCCGATGAAAATACACCTTTCATTTTGAGGTTCAAGCTTGTCATGAGTCTCGCGACTCACGAAAGCCTCGCAACCCCAAATCTTGATGTGGTCCAAATTGGGAACTTTCCCAGTCCACATCTCATGAGGTGTTTTGGCAACCTTCTTTGTAGGGACTAGATTAAGGATGTGGGCGGCAGTCTCTAAGGCATACCCCCAAAAAGAGATTGGTAGCGAAGCTCGACTCATCATAGAGCGAACCATGTCCAACAAAGTTCGATTGCGCCTCTCAGCTACACCATTCAGCTGTGGTGTCCTGGGAGGTGTCAATTGTGAGACAATCCCACACTCCTTAAGATAGTCGAGGAACTTAGTACTAAGATACTCACCACCTCGATCGGATCGAAGCATCTTAATGTTCCTGCCCAATTGATTTTCTACTTCCTGTTTAAACTCTTTAAACCTTTCAAAAGTTTCTGACTTATGTTTGATTAAGTAGACATAACCATATCTACTAAAATCATCAATAAAAGTCACATAATAGCGATTAGCATCCCTTGTGGCGGTTTTGAATGGTCCACATACATCAGTATGTATAAGGTCCAACAAACCCTCACCCCTTGCACAAGTACCAGTGAAGGGTGATTTTGTCATTTTTCCAAGTAGACAAGACTCACAACTATCATCCGACTTGAGGTCGAACGACTCCAAGACTCCATCCTTTTGGAGCTGGCCTATGCGTTTCTTGCTTACATGTCCAAGACGACAATGCCACAAAGATGCTTTATCCAAGCTAGTAGAAGAATCAATACATAATACATCATTTCCTAAATTATCTACAACCGATACAGCTTCATACACACCATCACAAGGTAATGCTTTAAAATAAAGAATATTATTAAAGAAAGCATTAATACTACCAACTTCATTATCAAAAGAAATGGTAAAACCTTGTTTGTACAAAGCATGAAAGGAAATAATATTCCTCGCCATTTCAGACGAGTACACACATTTATTCAAATCTAACTTTAACCCACTATCTAGCAACAAAGTATAAACTCCAATCTTGGTAACAGGTGCAACCTTCTTGTTCCCCATGATTAAGTTTATCTTTCCGTGCTCCACATCCTCACTTCTTCTTAGGCCCTGCAAGTCACAACAGATGTGAATACCACAACCTGTATCAAGAACCCAAGAATTAGAATATGGTGAGTTATTAGACAATATAGTGTAAATACCTGCATGGGATGGTTTCACTTTCCCATCCTTGACATCCTGCAAGTACTTTGGGCAGTTTCGCTTCCAGTGCCCCTTATTTTGACAGTAGAAGCATTCAGCATCCTTAGGGATGGTAGAAGGAGTGATAGAACCACCTTTGGTTCCAGATGAGGAGCCTTCAAGGGACTTTCCCTTGGTACCCTTCGAAGGGTGCTTCCTCTTCTTCCCTTTGCCTTGCCCGATAGCCAAAACAGGGGTAGTAGTAGGAGTAGGAGTAGCAACCGACTTACTTTTAAGACCACTTTCGGCAGTCTTCAGAAGTCCTTGAAGCTTACTGAGTGTGACTTCCTCCTTGTTCATGTGGTATGTCATACGAAATTGATCATAACACGAGGGCAAGGAGTGCAAAATGATATCAATTGCCAACTCCTCAGGGAAGTTCACATTCAGTTTCATTAGACGATCCACATACCTTTGCATTTTCTGCATGTGGCTCGTGATTGGTTTGCTATCCTTCATACGGGTAGTGATCATGGAGGAGATTATTTCATACCGCTCTTGACGAGCACTCTGATGGTACCTTTCCATCAGATCCTGATGCATCTCAAAAGGGTAATAGTCCTCATAGGACTTTTGGAGTTCAGCTGTCATGGTGGCCATCATGATGCATGCCACCTTGGTGGCATCTCTTTCATGTGCCTGATACTCAGCGACCTCCTCAGGAGTAGTAGTGGACTCATCAAGCTCCTTTAGCTCCTTATCGAGGACATATTCCTTGTCCTCGTAATGAGTAACCATCCTGATGTTCTGGATCCAATCCATGAAGTTGGAACCATCAAAGATGACCATCCCACAAGGTTCATGAGGGAAAAGGAGCCAGTAGGGTTAGAGCCCAAAGCTTTGTTGTTGGAAGACATCTGAAAAGAAGAAAACAAGTTTAGATTAGATATATCGAATCCTTAATAATACACCCAAATGTAATATTAAGGCTAGGATCCAACACAATATATTATAACTTAGAAGAGGGATGCCGTAATCTAAGCTATAATATATTTGAAGGTAGGTGAATGACGATTCACCAATTTCCACCATGAAAACGAAATGAATTATTAGGTTTAATTGGTTTTGAAATTCCTAGATTCTTTTGAGATTCATTGAACTTTTCAATGGCATGTTTCAATCTCGATTGTGCCCTTCAAGTTTTGTGACTGGGATGCCGAGGATCACAAAACAAGGTGTGAATAACCATGCAAATTCACTTGGTACCCTTAATATTATCACCTAATCAATGTGCCGGTTAACCACACACGCTCCACCGATCTATGATAAACATTAAGTCACTCTTCGTGATCCTTACTAGTCCAAGTTAGTGTGCCGGTTAACCACACACGCTCCACCAACGACTTGGTAAGGTACAAAGTGTGAATTTCATGGGTTAGCACCATATTCACATTTTCCTAAAGTAACTAAGATTGGGAATTTATAAAAGGTTTAGTTACTTTATAATATTCATCATACTTTTAATGAGAATTTATAAGTCCTTGTCCTACCCGTTCGGCTAACGAACCTCCACCAGTCAAGCAAGCGGTGGGTGAGAGTGGACACCCATTAAGTTGCCATTTTATAGGCAACAACCTTATACCCACCTTATAGACTGGCTTCGTGAATGAGGCGTACTAGCGGTAAGACGACTTTGATCTTATACATATATATAATAATTAACCATTAATGTTATAAATAGTATAAGGGTTGAATTTTAACTTTTAAAACTCTAAGGTTTTGGAATTAAAGTATATTACAGTGTGTGTAACTTTACAAATTCCAAAACTTGAGGACAAGTTTTGAAACTATTCAAAACTTTTCATTTCATAACTTATGAAGTAAAGGTTCATAAAAATGAAGACTCTTCATTTCCATGTAACTTATGTGTTTTAAGTGTGTGTTTAAAAGAAGTGACCTTTGGATATCCATAACTAGAGGACAAATTATGGACTCCATTAAAACCATAAATGATCAAGAATTAATCCTAAACAATTCAGCAAATAATTCCTATCATCTTCTAAATTCATAAGAACATGAACATGATCATCAAAGTTTCAAGAATTATATGAACACATACAAAACATGAAATTTTGATATAATCTATTGTAAATGGATTAGAACAACCATTACACCAACTAAAACAAGTTTTAAAACACCAAAACAGTTTAGGGTAATGTTTCTAGTCCATTTCCAGCAGCAAAAGTCAAAAATCTGCATTCTGAGGCTCCTACTCACCGAGTGCACGAACCTACTCGCCGAGTAGGATGAGTTTACACATGAACTCGGCGAGTCCCCCCATGGACTCGGCGAGTTCATCAGTCAGACAGCAAAAATTCGACTTTTAATCACTATTTTGCATCAAGTATCAAACAAACAAGCCTAGGCTCTGATACCACTGTTGGGTTTTGAGCATTCTAACACTTCCTAAGTGTACATGCAACCCTATTAAACCTTGGATCTATGTTTGTCTAAGATACATGCAAAATATTATTTTCCAAGGTTTATAACCTATCTAGCATGGCATGGGGTACTTTTAACCATAAAAGAACTAGATGAATTACATACCTTTTGTTGATTGTTGATTCCTTGGAGTTTGAGAGCCAAGCACCAATAATGTGAATGCCTCAAATGGAAATCACAAATCACCACAAACTTGGAAAATATATGAGAGAGTATACTAACTCTTGATTTTGGCCACCACACTTACACACACATTAGTGTCTTTTTCATGCAACATAAGCTTGTTTATATAGTGTACATGGTTAGGGTGAAACCCTAATAACCCATGTCTTTTCCTCTTCCAAGGATCCATGGGTAAAAGCTCCATGGATCATCCATGGACTTCCATATAAGCTTAGCCCATTCCAAATGAGTGTTAGCCCACACCATATAAATATAATAGCCCATGATTTAATTAGTCTTCCTTTTAATCACTAAATTAATTCATAATTAATTCAAGATTAAAACTAATTAAGTAACATGACTTTATATTAATATATTATAACTTATAATATATTAATAAATCGTAAGTATACAACTCTCATAAAATTATCCATAACTAGTTTGGGTGAAGTGCAACCCAAATGGACCATGCCGGGTCGGGTCAAGTATATACCAAATAAGTTATGGACTTAGACACCTTATCCAACAATAATAATTATCCCTAATTAATATTGGCCCTCAAGAAGCTAGACTAACCCTTCTACAACTCACAGAAGGGTAAAATACCATTTTACCCCTCCAAGGCTTAATAACCCTCAATCTTGACCAAACCCTAAAAGTCAACAAAAGTCAACAGCAGGGATTACGCTGTGTGTTCCACCTCCCTACGCTGGGCGTACTCAGCTGCTATACAAAATCGGGGGTGCTCGACCCCTACACTGCGCGTACTGGGGTTATGCCCATCGTACACCCCAGTTTCACTCTTCTCACATTTTTGGTCTTAACCAGGTAAGACATAGGCTCATATCTCAGATCTGGACTCTCTAATGTCTCTTAATCCATAAAGTCATCGACTTTAAGCCTTTGCATGGCTGATTAGTCACCATCCTCCAAAATATACACTCTTTTGTCTCAAGGATCTCATATCTCATGCATGGAGTGATTTCACCAACCAAGATTGGATTTTACGGCATAACACTACTCATACACTCAAAAGGGGTTGGTCCTAGACTCTGGAGTTCAAGATCTCATCAAGACTCCACCTTTCTGTCACAAAACCCTAAAATGCTCAATAACATGCTCATAACAAAGGAAAGGCAAAGTCTGAAGCTTTATACCTCAATAAGAAGCTTCCCATTCAGATTTGCTCAGATCTAGAAGCTTGGACCCAACTCCTCCTTCTTGAAGACCTTATCTTCTCTTCAAAACCACACAAACACTCTCAAGGCTCAAACACACACACAAGCTCTAGAACGAAGGTTAGGGCACTCTTAGGTTTTTCTCTCTGGGAATGGTGGCCAGAAATGAGGCCATCATATTCCTTATATAGGGGACTCACCCCAAATTAGGGTTGAACTCTGGGCCTAGTACGCCCAGCGTACTTACGGGTACGCCCAACGTACTAGGTGGCCTCCGCGTCACAAGCACGCTGACGATTACGCTCAGCGTACACCTCATGTACACCCCGCGTACTCGTTTTTCACTCTTTTTATAATAAGGACCAAAAATGACATTAGCTCAATAGATCAAGGTTTTCGAAGTATACATGGACTCGGGATGTTACAAATTAGTTGCCGGAGATGATGATTACAGAAAATGTAAACCCTATTTCGAAACAGTAAAATTACCCTAATATGCAGTCTAAACGTGTGTAGGTTGGAGGGAAAGGACTTGCGAAATATTTTGAACCTCCGCTAATCAAAAATTCAAACTGTGCTAATTACCGCTAAATATTTAGTAATTCAAATTTATTAAAGTAGTTCTAGATTGATAGATAGGTTATATACATCTAGCTAACGTCAAGAAAGAACATACACTAACGAGGTGTTCATAGTATAATTTTTATTTAAAATTATAAACGAGGATTAAACATTAATAAACTATTAATCTTTATGCTTTTATGTTTCAACCAAAATTTATATACAAAAGACGTACGGGTCATGTCAATATATATGGTAGTTTTTTATGGTGTCATGGTATCACCCATGGATGACATATGGGTCATTGGTCAACATGGTAGTTGCTTATGGTGTATATGGATGACATATAGGCCATTGGTCAACATGGTAGTGGCTTATGGTGTCCCTGGATAACATATGATTGACATATGGGTCATTGGTCAACTTGGTAGTTGCTTATGGTGTATATGGATGACATATGGGCCATTGGTCAACATGGTAGTGGCTTATGCTGTCCACGGATGACATATGGGTCATTGGTCAACATGGTAGTGGATTATGGTGTATATGGACGACATATGAGCCATTGGTCAACATGGTAGTGGCTTATGGTGTCCATGGATGACATATGGGCCATTGGTCAACATGGTAGTGGCTTATGGTGTCCATGGATGACATATTCGTCATTGGTCAACATGGTAGTGGCTTATGGTGTATATGGATGACATATGGGCCGTTGGTCAACATGGTAGTGGCTTATGGTGTCCATGGATGACATATGGGTCATTGGTCAACATAGTAGTGGCTTATGGTGTCTATGGATGACATATGGGCTGTAATATTAATGAACATAATATTATGGTTTTTCGATTAGAAGAAACGGAAGTCAATTTAGTTTAGCTCGCAAACGCGTCTTACTACCTACCCGAAGTCGCAGGTTCGAATCCTATTTATGTCACTAATTTTATTTAAATTCGTCTCTCTAAATTTAATCAATAATTTTATTTAACTTCATCTTTTTAAATTTAAAATGTTAATTTATTTACAAAAATGCCTGTAGGTATTGACAAAAATACCATAACCATTTACGTAGTAACCTTTGTACGTTAAAGGTAAATTATGTCAATTCATAGTCTAAACACTTAAGCGCCATAATTTGTAGTCAGACTTATCCTGTCGTTTCAGTTTATCGGCGATTGATCATCTACATTCCATTCCCAACAATCAAAATTTCGGCACCTTGATCAATAAACCCTAAAATCGTTGTTGTTATATAATTTGAATTACACTCGACGCAGTTCAACATAATGGCAGCGAGTTGTTCATCAGAAAGAATTCAAACAAGACAACAAGGAACAAGAATTACTGCTTTGCCGTCGCACTTGATCGAAAAAATAGTAACTACGGTTGGAGGAAATTCACCAATCGATGCTTTTAAGTGCCAGTTAGTGTAAGTATGATGTGCATTACTTATATTATACTTATATACATATTTAATTTAGTGTTTAATAGATTAATTTTGTTGATTTGTGAATTATAGTTGCAAACTCTTTAGGGATTCTGTAACATCAGACGCAATATATAAAATCATAGACACAAATCGATTAAGGTTTCGTCCATTAAGTATTCAACAGTATAAAGTCATAAGCAAATGCAGAAAGTTGAACAACCCACACGTACTCTTCAACGATGGAATGGTACTCTTTTTTTAAGCAATCGGATAATTGCGAATTCAATTAGTTTTCTATATTTGTATTTTTAAAATTGTATGATTACTTATTGTATGTCAGGCGAAGTATTTTACGATAGGGGAAGAAATAGCACGGAAAAAGTTGCTTCAAGATGCAGCCGATCAGGGGCAGTTGGATGCGATCTTCGTTCTGGGAATGATGTTGATGGCCGAACGCATTGAAAGGAAGCAAGAAGCTCTGATCATGTTAAATAATGCCTACGTTAATACTAGAAGAAGTTGGAATCTAAGGCATACCTGTAACAAGGTTCAAAACCACTTGGTAAGGAGATCAAAGCAGATAAAATTACATGGCTTACATAGAAGTTGTGCAAAGCATCCGTCTGTGAGCAGTTATGGAACAGCTTTTATGTATCAATATAGTTGGTTGTTGAATTGTGAAATTTGTTTGTGGGGTGCATGTTTTGTTAAGTTTGCTAGGATGTTTGACATTAGTTTGGAGTAGTTATATATATGATTGTTGTTTGATTCACACAATTAGTGATGCATATTGTATGTTTATTTTGGTGTAATGGGAATACATACTTTTAACTTTATTAAATGTTAATATATATATATATATATATATATATATATATATATATATATATATATATATATATATGTTAGTTTTGATATGTATGTTATTTTTGTCTTTTTCATTTTACTGACCAAAAGTTCATTGTGACCTAGTTGGATAGATTTCAAGGGCACTTTGGTCTATTTTCAATCTCTAAGGTGAAGGCCCCATTTTTGCTATGAAAATAAAAAAAGTGTTTAATCAAGTCGTTATTAAGGAAAATACTGTATATATAGAATTTATATTTTAAGTAGATCTATAACTATATTTATTATGAATGTTAATTAAATTTATAATTACCCGTATACTACATGGGTTTTAATCTGGTATTGAATAATATCCACCCAATAATATGACCTAGCATCCATCCAACACATTGAAATGAAGGGTTGTCGAAGGTTCCCTAATCGATACACACTTTGTTTGAATATGTGTTCTGCAAGCGTCGATCTCAATTAAACCATTCTACTAATATTCTAAGACTTTATCCAATTATAAAAGTTATTCAACCATTCAAATTAGAAAACTTTGAAGATTTGTTCAGCATTCGGTCATTAGCTTTGTGAAACGAGTCGTTGTTAAGGTACCTTTGCGATGTTTGTATGGTAACTATATATTTACTTCAAATGTCATATATGAATTCAAATCAACATTAATGAACATACAATTAATATTGTGTTATTTAAATTTATACTTTACAGATTTAAGACAATGAACAATCCAAGTAGAAAATGGATGTATGAAAGAAAACATAGTAGTAGTTGTATATCGCTTGTTTTCGTACAAGGAGTGAAAAAATTTATAGATTTTTCTACCAGTCAACATAGGTTCATGCACGAAGATAAAATCAAATGCCCATGCATAAAATGTCGTAACATACCATATACAGAAGTTGATACTGTTAAGCATCATTTGTACAAGTTTGGTTTTGTTGAGGAATATTAGTGTTGGGATAAACATGGCGAAACATCAATTAATGATGACAATGCGTTTTTAGGGGTGGATGATTCAAACACAAATTTTAGTGAAGGTGCATGTTCTTATAGAGAAATGGTCATAGATGTAATGGCTCATGATTTAAATAATAGTGATCCTGAAGAGGAGCCAAATGCACTATATAAAAAATTCTTTGATATGCTAGATGCAGCCGATAAAGAATTGTGGCCTGGATGTAAAAAAGTGACACAACTATCTGCTGTAGCTAGACTATTGAATATAAAATCAGAGTATCGCATACCTGAGCAAAGTTATGACGCTATCTTCCAGTTGATAAATGATGTGTTACCGGAGGAGAATAATATGGTAGGTAGTTTATACGAGAGCAAAAATTTAATACAAGCACTAGGTTTGCCTATGGAGATGATTGACTGTTGTAGGTCTGGATGTATGATATATTAGAGGTAAGATAAAGATCTTTATCGGTGCAAATTCTGCAATGCAAATAGGTACAAACGGTCAAAAAATTTGGCCAGATATTCTCGCGTATCCTTCAAGAAAATGGATTACTTTCCTTTGACTCCAAGGTTGAAGAGACTGTATGATTCACAAGCCACAGCCGCTTCCATGCGATGGCAGTCCGAGAATCATGGACATGATGCTGGAGTAATGTGGCATCCATCCGATTCAGAAGCTTGGAAGCACTTTGACAAAAGTCATCCTTCATTTGCAGCAGAAGTACATAATGTAAGATTAGGCCTAAGTACAGATGGGTTTGCACCACATGGAGCATTTGGAAAACAATATTCATCTTGGCCTATTATTATAACACCTTATAACTTTCCACCTTCTATGTGCATGAACGAGCCTTACATGTTTTTGACCGCACTTGTGCCAGGACCGTCAAACCCTAAGCATAAAATAGATGTATTTTTTCAACCAGTTGTTGCAGAGTTGGTGCAATTATGGGAAGAAGGCGTAGTAACATATGATATATCTTTAAAACAAAATTTCCATCTAAGAGCAGCTTTGATGTGGACAATAAGCGATTTTCCAGCATATGCAATGTTGTCCGGATGGTCTACAGTAGGTAATCTAGCATGTCCTCATTGTGGGAAACATACATAAGCATTCAGACTAAAGAATGGTAATAAAATGTCATGGTTCGACTGCCATAGAAGATTTCTACAGGTAAATCACCCATATAGAAAGGATAAAAATAAGTTCAAGAAGAATCGTGAAGTGATAGAAGGTCCTCCTCCAAGTAAGAATGGTGAACAAACTTTAAGGGAGATTGAACAATTAGGTTTGGCAAAAGTGACTGAAATAAATGCTGATGATGTAAACAAAAGATGTGGCGATCATTGTTGGAAAAAGAAAAGCATATTTTGGGATTTACCATATTGGAAAATCTCAAACCCCAAAACCGGAACGGCGGAAACATTCTGGGATGGAGGACGTCATGTTTAGTATCACAAGACATGCATCATAGTAAGCAAGTAATAAACAACCATTTCATTAGAAAGAAAGTGTTTACAAAGTATGCGATTCACATAATATAGAATACATAGCAAATAACAAAAAGACATGAAGCTATACTGCTCCATCTTCTGAATCCCAGTGCGCGTACCTGTCTACGGGTCTCCTGAGAATACAAGTTATTTTAAAATAGTAGATCAGCATTTAAGCTGGTGAGTTCATAAGATTTTAGTGATGTAAGTAAGTTGTAAGAAAGTTGTAGTAAGTTGTAGTAAGTTGTAAGTTCTGTTTAGAAAAGTTCGCCTGTTCCTCCAGAAAATCCTATATTTCCTGCTTTGTTGAAAGATAAGTAAAAATGACTCTACAATCCTTTCTATGAGTACTAAATGGATACAAATTATATAAAACCCAGAGTAAACAAACAATCGGTTGTGTGTATCTGCCCTAAGCCCACAACCAAACAAGGAATAGGAAATGAGGCGGAAGACACATATCCCATTGTTTGTTAGATCGTTGTTGTATATAACCCTGGCGTATTCACTTGATACTCACGGAGTTAAATGTAATAGTTCCTTTATATTTGATGAAACGATTCTTTAAGAAAACCCTTATTTCTTATAATAAAAATGGTAACCAAAGTGGTTCCTTCTAAAATCACTTAGTTTATACTAGCTATATATAATCTAATATCGAACAGATAGTTAATTGTGTGAATCTGCCCTAAGCCCACAACCAAACAAGGAACATGAAATGAGGCGGAAAGCACACATCCAACCACCTATCGGGTATTAATTATATATAACCCTGATGTATAAACTAAGGTATTATAGAATTAACCACCTAAGGTCCTTTAAGTTATACTGGTTTAATAAAATGGATTAAACCCTTGACTGGTAAGTTTCTAGTTTTGAATACCACATGTTCTATTTGAAAAGTATGTTTTGTACTAGAAAACTGTGCATTGAATTAATGTCCTATGTCCTGGCCCATACCTGGTACCCCTTATGATTACTTGGTGTATACAGAATATATTTATAACTAAGATCGAATAAATAGTAGGCTGGGTAAATCTGCTCTAAGCCCACAACCAAACAAGGAACAGGAAATGAAGCGGAAAGCACACATCCTACTACCCGTCGGATCCGATTAATATATATCCCTGATGTATAAACTAAGGAATCATAAAGTTAGCATTATAGGCCCCTTCTCTACTGAATATACTAGACTCGACTGTTCTGTTTGTCGTGTGTAAAATGTAAGTTTTCCCTAGTTTATAACTATCTTGACTCGAAAATAGTTTGCACTAACTTTCAAGTGCAACTGTCACAAAATGAAAGTAATGGAAAATTATAAGTACACAGTTGTCTTTTGAATTGACATCCTGACGTACTGAGTACCTTTAAAACATGTTTGTTTTATTAAGGTCATAATGTGAAGGCTAGTACACATACTATACGCTCTCCCCGTTAAGAGATTTTGGGGACCAAACGCGACTTCAGCAAACAATTGCTAGGCCGTGTAAATTCACATTAAAGTTATACGATCATGTCTACCCAATTTAACTATCACCTTTTGTTTAGAACAATGAGTTAGTGATTCACTGTTATAATTACATCCTATAGTTGTTCTCATGCTATAGCATCTTATATGTTCGTTCTGTTATAGTATCTTAGTATGTTCTCTTTGAAGTATTGTATCTACCTCCCTGTTTCTCTTTATAGTATGTTCTAGCATCTAGTATGAACTGAACCTCTAAACTATACCCCTTAGAGTTTACTAGTATTTTACTTGAACTGTTATTGAAAAGACTCATTTTTCTACTAAGTTATGCTGGTACTTTAAAAACGGAGTTTTGTTAAACTATAAAGTAACATAACTTTAAAAGAGTTTTTGAAATGTTTTGATCACTTATAAAAGACATAAGCAATCTTTTGAAAGATGTTTATAACAAACAATTACACAATTATCATTGTGTTCAACTTGTATCCCCCCCCCCCCTTAAAAGCATTTAAAACAATTTAAAAGATTGATTATAGGGTATGAACTCACCTTATGTTGGTGATTCAAACGAATATGCGCGTATGAATAAGAAGTTCCACGAATGAAGTCCCGAGACACAACGAGTCCTAAATGACATATAATGGCATATATTGGCATAAATATAGTGTTTAGAAGCAACCAAATGCAAGGAAACACCTTAAAGGACTAGGAAACACTTTGACCAAGTGTTGGAATCACATGTGATTCATCTAAGGGGAGTGTACGGCCACTTTGAGGAGTGTGCGGCCATGGGTGTGCCGCCAGGGAGTGTGCGGCCACACACTCATGGTAATGAGTGCACAAAAGTGTTTTCCAAAGGTAGGGAGGCTTGTGGGAATAATGCTCATCAAGTGTTGAAGCTAGAAATGCATTTTGAAGGCCCTTTAGGGGTGTTTTGAGGGGTGTACGGCCACACATGGGTGTGCGGCCGCACACACCTTGTGTTCATGAGTTCTGGGCATTTTTAAGGTGTTAATCTAGTGTTCCTATCAAGTACTAAGGATAGGGAAGGAGTACTTACGATCTGGAGGCTCGAGAAGGCTCAAAATCACCAAGAACAAGTGTGTGTTCTTGGTGTTCTTGGTGAAATGGATGAAGATTTGAAGATCTAGCCAAAAGATGATTTCTAATGGATGAAATCAAAGGGTGTTACTAGGTTAAGAGGAATAACAACAAATCAAAATGGAAGAAAGCTTACATTCTTGAAGATCGGGTGAAAGGCTTGATGATAGTTGAGAGAGAATTCGATGTTCTTGACTTGGAAACTGATGAAATGGCTTGGAAATGGAAGGATATCACTCTTAGGGAGGGGGTGTACGGCCAACATGGGTGTATGGCCGCACACACATGTGTGTACGGCCGCACACTCATGTGTACGGCCGTACACTCCCTCAAATGGAGTGTAGGGCTTGATTTCAAGGCTAGGAACTTACGTGACCCAATCCTATACCCAATGCTTGAATGTATTGAGCTTTGAACCCTTCAACAGACTCTAAACAAGGCTAACTGATAGCAAAAATGAGTCTGACACACGGTTGGATTGACTGGCTGAATTTACAAGGCAGGGATTTTCGGGTTGTCACATCATCCCCCCGTTAGATGGAATTTCGTCCCGAAATTAGCTTTCTTAGCTGTACTACTGGGGTTGCGCTCCTCTGATTGGCAGAATACCCAGTCGTAAACCTGGCAACTTTGCCCTAGTGTTCATAATCGGATTCATACTCGGTCCATCTATCATTACCTCGTGTATACAAGTTGTATATAGTTAGGGTTAGTAAGACAGTCGGATGTGCGACTCTGCCCCAGGTCCACAACCAAACAAGGAACATGAGATAGGGAGGAAACACACATACTAGATCTGCATAATCGTAATCATATACCACCCTCGCGTATACACTAAATAGTGATAGGTGGGTTGTATTCATCCTTAGCCTCTGTGCTCAAACTTGGTCTGCTGGACGAGTGGTATTTCGGAAAGGTCTGCGGAACATACGACGGTAAGGCTTCGGAAGACAAAGTACCCTTCACATGAGTACTTCAGGGTTTAGAATACGAAAGACTAAACTGAGGTTTAGGTCGGATTGTCGTTACGAATGACGAAGGCTTCGTGAACTTGACAATCGAGGCGATAGGAACATATGAACTTAGTATGGTGAGGACCATGCCAACTCATGACGAATGATAGTAATGGACTCTTTACTGAACAAAGTTTTTGGCTGATTTGAAAGAAACATTTGTTATACGATGATGTACCCCTAGTGTGCTCGAAAATGTACCCTTTGTGAATGTTATAGTGTTTTCTATTTTCCTCTTGTTGATAACACTTCTACGTATCGTACCGCGATGTGTGCGTACATACTGCGAAAGTGCTTTGGTAACTAGTGTCGATACTTTTTACTACGATCCTCCTTGGTATCACTATGATTGCCTGTCATATACAAGTTATGAATAATTAAGATAAATAAGATGGTCGACTGAGTAACTCTGCCTTAAACCCACAACCAAACAAGGAACATGAATTAAGGCGGAATCTCTCACTCTAGGTCTGCAAAATCTTAGCTATGCACAACCCTGATGTACATACTCAGCCATCATAGCTTCTCTGAACGGATCTTTTAGTTCTCTTGAATACTGTGGCTTATTTCAATAAGTGAGTTATTATAATTACTTTTAAATGTTTTCCCCAAGTTTTAATCTTATATAAATATAAATTAATTTTTAAAGTAATTCCTTAACTCGAAAACGTATCGCTACTCGCTGACGACTCCGGGATTGATTCTCCTGCGGTGATCATCAGAATTCGTCCATCTGCTCCTGAGCTCTTTGTTATCGGGCAGTCCCTCTGGTAGTGTCCTGTCTCACCACAGCCATAGCAGGCTTGGTTTTCTTCAGCTCCGGGGACTTGGGAGATCGGTTGAGCCGGTGCCCTGCAGAAACGGACTTTGTGTCCCTTTCCGTGGTAGTTCAGACACTGCATTTCCCGGCATACTCCGGTGTGGTGGTAGTTGCACTTTCCACACTTCGGGAGGGTTCCAACATATCGACTGGCAGGTGTTGGAGTAGCAGGTGTTGGGGCGGCGTACATAGTACTCGTTTGTTCCTCCCGCGGGGGTTCCAGTGTTGTTCGCTTCTTCTTCCTCTTGTTCCCCGACTTCTGGCTATTGTCCTCTTCCCTCGATGGCTAGGGATTGGGGACTTCCACAGCATGGCGGACTCCATGGTCGATGAGCCGCTGAGCCATGCGTTTAGCACTATCGAATGTGGCTGGGTTAGAAGACATCACATCTCCTTGGATCGGGACAGTTAGACCCCAGATGTATCTTTCTATCTTCTTGCTCTCTAGGGTAACCATACCGGGGCATAGAGCTGCTAGGTCACTGAACCGGTCAGTGTAGGCCACTATGTCTGAGCCGACCATCGTTAGCTCCCATAGTTCTTGTTCCAGCTTTTGAACTTCGCCCAACGGGCAGTATTCTTCCAGCATTACCTCTTTTAGGTTTTCCCAACCTATTGAGTTAGCCACTGATAGGGTCAGTGACTTAACATGGCTGTTCCACCATGTCAGGGCTCTGTCCGAGAAGGTGCAGGCAACAAACTTCACTTTGCTCCCTTCTGGGCACGAACAGATTTCGAATACCGAATCTGTTTTCTCGAACCATCACATCAGAGCGATGACTCCACCATTTCCATTAAAGGAATTTGGGTTGCAGTTCATGAAGTCTTTATACGAACACTCCCTTGGGTGTCTGTGAGTAACTCAGGGGTTGGTTAAGTGGGTACCGCTACCAGATCCGAAGGTACCACCTTCGCCGAAATGAGCTAGAGCAGTTGCCACTGTGGAGGATATCGCTGCTTGGAGAGCAGCAGAAGCGAACTGTGGCGTTGGAGTTGGAGTTATCGGAGTAGTGCGTCTCGCTGATCGACGAGGAGGCATCTTTGCTAAAAGAATACAAAGATGAGATGGAATAAGTCTATAGCAGTGGTTTATAAGTCAAAAGCTGAAAGACAAGGTCATCCTAGTTCTGAGTGTATCGGGTCCTGACTTCCACAGGATTCTGGAAACAATTCATAAAAGATTCTATACCGAATAAACTTTATGAATTTGGAATAGCTATCATCGAATGAATATCTGTTACCTGAATAACTGTTACCAGCTGCATGTAAGAAAATAATCCTAACACATAATGTGAGCAGTGTTTCCACTAGCCCATTGAGTTAAACAAGATTATTATTTATTAGTGTGATGCATAAGACGTTTTGGCTACTTCGGCTGATCCTTCTTTGAATGCTTCTCATGAACTTGCTCTTGTTCCTCCTTGACTCATCTGTTGGCTGCTATGAGGAAGTGTTTACATCTATCTGGGTTTGTCGTACGAGAATGTAAGTGTCTAGAGAATCTATGAGATTAAGTGAAACCTTATAGGGTGATCCTTACAGAGTCCTTCTATAATTGCACAATGTATACAAGTTGTATATAATTTAAGATTAAATAGACCTTCGAATAAGTGATCCTACCCTAAAACCACAACCAAACAAGGAACAAGTAGTGAAGCGTAGATCACAAATTCTAAGTCTATAAAGTCTCAATTATATAAAACCTTGGGAGTATACATTGCAAGATTATAGACCTATCTGTAAGGGTCTTTTAAGCTTGTTAATGTAATGAACTTGGTATGTTTTAAACTTGTTATCATTTTATAGTATCATAAAATACTCCCATAGTATCTTATCCTTATGTTCTGATCTAGAATTCCCTTGAATAGAGTTAGGTAAGTTTTAAGATTGTTGCAACACTACATCACTCCCAAACACATGTCGGTCACATCTCGAATGAATATAGTTGATCAGGCTATATTGATCCTAGCTGTGATTACATAACTGTCCAGGTTTGACCACAGTGTTGAACCTTTACATACTTATGTTCTGTTCTTCTTGTGATACTTGTTCTAGTATGTATATATGTATAAGCACGTATGTATACTTTTATAAGGTATCGTTATATCCTTAAAATATAATATTATCCAGAGCACTTCGGCCCCATTGTATTTATAGTTGTATATCTTTTATCGGTTGATATACTTAGTTCCCTATAAACAATGCTCTGATACCAATCTGTCACACCCCAAAACCGGAACGGCGGAAACGTTCTGGGGTGGAGGACGTCATGTTTAGTATTACAAGACGTGCATCATAGTAAGCAAGTAATAAACAACCATTTCATTAGAAAGAAAGTGTTTACAAAGTATGCGATTCACATAATATAGAATACATAGCAAATAACAAAAAGACATGAAGCTATACTGCTCCATCTTCTGAATCCCAGTGCGCGTACCTGTCTACTGGTCTCCTGAGAATACAAGTTATTTTGAAAGAGTAGATCAGCATTTAAGTTGGTGAGTTCATAAGATTTTAGTGATGTAAGTAAGTTGTAAGAAAGTTGTAGTAAGTTGTAAGTTCTGTTTAGAAAAGTTCGCCTGTTCCTCCACAAAATCCTATATTTCCTGCTTTGTTGAAAGATAAGTAAAAATAAATCTACAATCCTTTCTATTAGTACTAAATGGATACAAATTATATAAAACCCAGAGTAAACAAACAATCGGTTGTGTGTATCTGCCCTAAGCCCACAACCAAACAAGGAACAGGTAATGAGGCGGAAGACACACATCCCATTGTTTGTTAGATCATTGTTGTATATAACCCTGGCGTATTCACTTGGTACTCACGGAGTTAACTGTAATAGTTCCTTTATATTTGATGAAACGATTCTTTAAAAAAACCCTTATTTCTTATAATAAAAATGGTAACCACAGTGGTTCCTTCTATAATCACGTAGTTTATACTAGCTATATATAATCTAATATCGGACAAATAGTTAATTGTGTGAATATGCCCTAAGCCCACAACCAAACAAGGAACAGGAAATGAGGCGGAAGGCACACATCCAACTACCTGCTGGGTATCAATTATATATAACCCTGATGTGTGAATATTCCCCCCCCCCCTTGAAAGCATTTAAAACAGTTTAAAAGATTGATTACAGGGGTATGAACTCACCTTATGTTGGTGATTCAAACGAATATGCGTGTAAGGATAAGAAGTTCCACGAATGAAATCCCGAGACACAACGAGTCCTAAATGACATATAATGGCATATATTGGCATAAACATAGGGTTTAGAAGCAACCAAATGCAAGGAAACACCTTAAGGGACTAGGAAACACTTTGACCAAGTGTTGGAATCACATGTGATTCATCTAAGGGGAGTGTACGGCCACTTTGAAGAGTGTGCGGCCATGGGTGTGTGATTAAGGAGTGTACGGCTGCACACTCATGGTAATGAGTGCACAAAAATGTTTTACAAAGGTAGGGAGGCTTGTGGGACAATTGCTCACCAAGTGTTGAAGCTAGAAATGCATTTTGAAGGCCCTTTAAGGGTGTTTTGAGGGGTATACGGCCACACATGGGTGTGCGGCCGCACACACCTTGTGTTCATGAGTTATGGGCATTTTTAAGGTGTTAATCTAGTTTTCCTATCAAGTACTAAGGACAGGGAAGGAGTACTTACGATCTGGAGGCTCGAGAAGGCTCAAAATCACCAAGAACAAGTGTGTGTTCTTGGTGTTCTTGGTGAAATGGATGAAGATTTAAAGATCTAGCCAAAAGATGATTTCAATGGATGAAATCAAAGGGTGTTACTAGATTAAGAGGAATAATAACAAATCAAAACGGAAGAAAGCTTACATTCTTGAAGATCGGGTGACAGGCTCGATGATAGTTGAGAGAGAAATCGATGTTCTTGACTTGGAAAATAATGAAATGGATTAGAAATGAAGGGATAACACTCTTGAGGAGGGGGTGTACGGCCAACATGGGTGTACGGCCGCACACACATGTGTGTAAGGCCGCACACTCATGTGTACGGCCGTACACTCCCTCAAATGGAGTGTAGGGCTTGATTTCAAGGCTAGGAACTTACGCGACCCAACCCTATATTCAATGCTTGAATGAACTGAGCTTTGAACCTTTAAACGGACTCTAAACAAGGCTAAAAGATAGCAGAAACGAGTCTGACACTCGGTTTGATTGAATGGTTGAACTTACAAGGCAAAGATTTTCGGGTTGTCACAGAAAACAAACCTCATTAGACATAATTTTGATGTTATGCATATTGTGAAAAATGTATTTGAATACTTTTTTTACACTGTAATGGATGTCAAAGGGAAGACGAAGGAAAATGTAGCAGCCAGAAGAGATCTGAAGCTCTATCGTAGGAAGAGAAAAGGAGTCGAAGATAATGAAAGAGCATACTACACTCTGGACAAGAATCAAAAGAAAGCCATATGTCAACGGGTGGAGAAATTGCGTTTCCCCGATGGTTATGTTTCTAATTTGGGGAGGTGTGTTGATTTAACAGGGTGTAGACTATTCGGAATGAAAAGCCACGATCGTCATGTTTTTATGCAAAGATTGATGCCAATTGCATTTCGTGAGATGTTGCCAAAACAAGTGTGGGAAGCATTAACAGGGTTGAGTATTTTCTTCAAAACATTAACAGCAACATCAATCACAACAAAAGACATGGAAAGGATTGAAACCGAGATCCCAATAACACTATGTAAATTAGAGACCATCTTTGTCCCTGGTATTTTTAACTCCATGGAACATTTACCAGTACATTTGCCATACGAAGCGAAGATAGCCTGTCCTGTCCAATATCGGTGGATGTATCCATTTGAAAGGTTTGCCTGCTTTGGTTTTATTTGACTCGGGGGCGAGTCGGTCTTTCGTATCCCAGACATTTAGTAGGGAGTTTGGTGTGCCACTGGACAAGCTAGAGTGTCCGTTGCGAGTCTCTATCGCCAACGAACACGGAGTTTCTGCTTTTTCGGTGTACCGAGGATGCGAGTTGGAGATCTTCGGAGTATCCTTTCCGATAGATTTGATACCGATTCCCATGGGGGAGGTGTGCGTAATCGTAGGGATGGATTGGCTTAGCTGTTTTGGTGCCATGATAGATTGCGAGGGTCAGCGAGTTGTAGTTCGAACCCCAAGTGGGGGAGAATTGATTGTTAATGGCGAGGGCACCAGGTTGGGATCAGGGTTTTGTTCAGCTGCCAGGGCTCGGCAGAACATTTAGCATAGGTGTGCGGGTTATCTAGCGTACGTGGTAGATACGCGGGCCAGGGAGCAAGTTTCAGTTTCAGAGGTTCCGGTGGTCAGGGAGTTTGCTGATGTGTTCCCGGAGGAGTTACCCGGAGTGCCTCCGGAGAGGCAGGTCGAGTTCAGGATCGACCTAGTGCCAGGTGCGGCCACTATAGCCAAGGCGCCGTACCGGTTGGCACCACCAGAGATGCAGGAGTTGTCATCACAGCTGCAGGAACTGCTGGGAAAGCAGTTCATTCGACCTAGCAGTTCCCCGTGGGGAGCACCGATACTCTTCGTCAGGAAGAAGGATGGTTCGCACCGGATGTGCATTGATTACCGGGAGTTCAACAAGTTAACGGTGAAAAACCGTTATCCACTCCCGAGGATAGATGATCTTTTCGATCAATTGCAGGGTGCGTCTTGGTTCTCCAAGATAGATTTGAGGTCGGGATATCATCAGGTCCGGGTCAGAGAGGAGGACGTGGAGAAGACCGCATTTCGGACTCGTTATGGTCATTACGAGTTCGTGGTGATGCCGTTTGGGCTCACCAACGCACCGACATTATTTATGGACCTGATGAATCGGGTCTGCAGACCGTTGCTGGATCGCTCAGTCATCGTGTTTATAAATGATATCTTGGTGTATTCCAAGACTCGAGAGCAGCACGAGGAGCATCTCAGGGAGTTGTTGGGAGTTCTGAGACGAGATCGTCTTTATGCCAAGTTCTCGAAGTACGAGTTATGGTTACGGGAGGTCCAGTTCCTCGGGCACCTCGTTAACCAGGATGGGATTTTGGTCGACCCGGCCAAAATCGAGGCAGTCATGCAGTGGGAGGTTCTGAAATCTCCCTCAGACATCAGGAGCTTTTTAGGATTGGCAGGGTACTACCAGAGATTCATACAGGATTTCTCCAAGATTGCAGTACCTCTCACTCGTCTGACGAGGAAGGGGGTGGATTTCCGGTGAGGCCCCGAGCAACAGTGGGCGTTTGAGACCCTCAGACAGCGTCTATGCGAGGCCCCAGTTTTGACTCTTCCGGAGGGAGTCGAGGATTTTGTGGTATTCTGTGACGCGTCCATCACGGGACTAGGGGCAGTCCTCATGCAGAGGGGACGGGTGATAGCTTATGCATCGCAGCAGTTGAAGCCGCATGAGACGAGGTATCCTACTCATGATCTGGAGTTGGGAGTGGTGGTTTTCGCTCACAAGATTTGGAGACATTACCTATATGGGGTCCGTTGTACTATATACACGGATCACAAAATCTTGAGACATATCATGGATCAGCCGAACCTAAACATGAGACAGCGCAGATGGTTGGATGTAGTCAAGGACTACGACTGCGAGATCCTTTACCACCCCGGTAAAGAAAATGTGGTGGCGGACGCTCTGAGCCGCAAGTCAGCTGGGACTTCCACCCCAGCTATATGTATGAGGATAGCGGTGGATTCTCCGCTTGTGAGTTTGACCAGAGATGCTCAGGTGGAGGGCATGCGACCAGAGAACTGGAAATTGGAGAGGATCAGGGGCGAGAACGCTCGGTTTGTGCAGGATAGCTGGGGGTTGTTGACTCGATGCGGTCGGGTATGGGTTCCGATGTCTGGTGGGGTCAGACAGACGATCATGGAGGAGGCTCATAAGTCTTACTTCTCTATTCACCCGGGGGCCACCAAGATGTACCGGGATTTGAGTTTGAGCTACTGGTGACCGTGCATGAAGCGAGAAATCGCTTGGTACGTCGAGAGGTGCTTGACCATTAGGATGGTCAAGGCCGGGCATCAGAGGCCGCATAGCCAGCTGCAGCCCCTGGAGATTCCCATGTGGAAATGGGAACAGATCACGATCGATTTTTATTACCAAGTTGCCAAGAACGGTGAAGGGGTTTGATGCTATATGGGTCATCGTGGATCGATTGACCAAGAGTGCCCATTTCTTGGCAATACGGGAGAGTTCGTCAGCCGAGAAGTTGGCCGATGTATATGTCTGCGAGATCGTTGCTCGCCATGGGGTTCCGGTCTCCATTGTCTCCGACCGGGATGTTAGATTTACCTCCCATTTCTGGCAGAAGTTCCACGAGGAACTGGGCATGCGGTTGCACTTCAGCACATCATTTCATCCGCAGAGAGACGGTCAGAGCGAGCGGACCATTCAGACCCTCGAGGACATGTTGAGGGCGTGTGTCATTGACTTCGGTGGGAGCTGGGATTCCCACCTACCGCTTGCAGAGTTCGCCTACAACAACAGCTATCATTCCAGCATTGGCGCCCCGTCTTTCGAGGTGTTGTATGGACGGAGATGTGGCATCCCAGTTTGTTGGGGTGAGGTCGGACACAGGGTGATGGGACGGATAGAGGTAGTCTTGCAGACTACCGAGAAGATTCAACAGATTAGGCAGCGACTGCAGACCACTCAGAGTCGGCATAAGAGTTACGCCGACAGACGCCGATCTGAGCTAGAATTTCAGGTGGGTGACATGGTTCTCCTGAAGGTCTCACCCTGGAAGGGTGTGATCCGCTTCAGGAAGAGGGGGAAATTGGCTCCCCGTTACATCGGACCGTTCAGGATCATTGCCCGAGTTGGCAAGGTGGCTTACAGGCTAGAGCTACCGGATGAGCTTAGTCGGATCCACAGCACTTTCCACATTTCGCAGTTGCGGAAGTGCATTATGGATCAGGAGGCAGTGGTGTCATAGGATGATATTCAGGTCGATGAGCGCCTGAATTATGTTGAGAGGCCTGTGGCCATCCTGGAAAGAAAGAGGAAGGTTCTACAGAACAAGGAGATACCTTTGGTAAAGGTACAATGGGAGCATCGGAAAGGATCCGAGTGGACTTGGGAGCCAGAGGCAGAGATGCGGGAGCACTATCCGGAGCTGTTCGCCGCGGCAGACTTCGAGGACGAATTCTAGTTCAAGTGGGGGAGAATTGTAACGCCCCGATTCTCAGGTATTAAATTAATATAAGAATTGTCTTGTTTTCAAGGTCTACTCGACGAGTTGGTTGCCCTACTCGTCGAGTAGCAGCGGGTTGGTCCGCGTATTTTAGTGACCTACTCGTCGAGTCCAAGAAGGGACTCGACGAGTAGGAGCTGGCAGATGAAACCCTAAATTCTGGGGTTTTGCACCCTATTTAAGGATCACTTATCCCCCTTAGCCTCTCTTACTGCTCCCCTCGAATTCAGAAACCCTAATTTGTGCTTGTTCTCTATATTGGTGTGCTTCTTAGCTTGGAAGAGGGATTTTGGTGAGGAAAGGTTTGAAGATCAAGAAGCTTGGAGCAAGGAACAACTGGGGATCTGAAGTCTACCTCACTTTATCACCATTTGGAGTTATCAAGTCATCACCTTGAGCTTCTTCTAGTTAAACCCCCTTTCTATATTGAGTTTTGGGACCATTTTGGGCATTTGGTGTTGCATTTCGAGTGATGAACCAAGATCTGAAGTTGCAACTTTAGCTTGTTTTGGGCCATTATCATCTTGCATGTACGTAAAGTTTGCAACTTTACGTGATAAACATGCCTTGGGAAGCTGGATCTACAATATGGAGCCTTAGCATGGCTTAAAAAGCATCTGTATGAATGAAGGATTGAAGGGACTCGGCGAGTCGCAAGGTCAACTCGGCGAGTTATATGAAGACGGTCATGAACTCGACGACTTGATGAACAACTCGGCGAGTCCGATGAAGATTGCCTTGGGCTCGGCGATTCAGTCAATGACTCGGCGAGTCGGCTAGGGTTTTCCCAACCTTTGGACACGTATGAACTCGACGAGTTACAGGGAAACTCGACGAGTCAACTAAGGATTTCACGACTTCTCGATTTAAGGAAGGACTCGACGAGTCGGTGAACTGCACTCGACGAGTCAGGTCAACATGGAATGTTGACCTTGACTGTTGACTTTGACTTTGACCAAGGGTTGACCAGTTGACTTCTGGGGATATTTTGGTAATTTGGAAATTTATGGAAAAGGGTTTTATGGTGACTATAGGTGGTGGAGTTCGTGTTGTTGGTTCGAGAGTTTGAGCCTATCACTTCAGTGCGACATTGTGAGGTGAGTTATCCTCACTATATCAACAGGGTCTACGGCACCAAGGTCGGCCCTTTATGATTTACATCCTGGTTTAGGATGGTTGTTATGTTATTGCTATGCTAGATTTCATCCTGGTTTAGGATGGTTGGTATGTTAGATTTCATCCTGGTTTAGGATGGTTGCGATGTTAGATTTCATCCTGGTTTAAGATGGTTTCTATGCTAGAGATCGGTTAGATCGGTATCCTGGTTATAGGATGGTTTCCATGTTAGTGATATGTTAGATCTGCATGTTTACTTGTCTATATGTATGTCCACATGTTTGTTGGTTTGGGGAAAGGGTTGAGGCAGGTCCTGCTGTGTCGAGTAGGCCAAGACACCCTGGGCGAACCGAGTAGACTGCAGGCCCGGGCCGGGCAAATCTACTCAGGCCGAAGGCCTAACGAGCGGTCCGGATAGGCTGAAGGCCCCGAGGATGGCGGTCCAGACCTGCCGAGGGCTCGGAGAGCGGTCCAGATAGACTGAGGACCGGGGTTCAGTCCAGTCAAACTGATGGCTCATTATGCATGATGGTTGCTTATATGCTTATATGATATGGTTATATTTGTATGGCGTTGGTATTTTGGGGGTAACTTACTAAGCCTTCGAGCTTACATTTATCGATTATTATTTCAAGTACTTCTGATGATCGCGGGAAGGCGAAGGCGTGATCGTACCGCTCCTCACATTTTATGATTTTATGATTTGATTCTGGGATACTCTGACAATATACTATTTTGAAAACAAGTTTTGTAATAACCATGTGTTTTGAAATGTTTTAAAAAGTTTAAATTTGGCATGATTTTTATGGGTGTTACAAGTTGGTATCAGAGCCTTGGTTTGAGTGAATTGGAGGAAACACTCATGTGTCTCCAGTCTCAAACTGAGGACAATGTTATAAAACGATTTTCTTAAAATGTTTTCAAAATAATAAAAGGAGGATGCAAGCGTACGATCAGTCGGAGCTCGCGGCTAGACCCTAAAATACCATACGGATTAATTGATTATGTGATATGTTAGAACAACATGCTAGTACTAGGCTAGGGATCTTCAGGAATTGCATGATGGAATTGTCTGGTTAGGTGATGCCTGATAGCCTAGGGTTCTTCCTTATATGAAATTGACATCATTACTGTATTTTCTTAGTGTATGCATCACGGCCGTACATAATTAAGATCTTATAGCTTGAGAATGTTTTGTTTGGCTTTATTTCCTGTTCTTGTTTGATGAAGGGCTTAGGGTAGGATCAGATATTCGAAATTCTATAGGGTCCATCGTTATGTATGGTTAGCATACACAAGTGCTACAGGGTTGGTGGAAGTTTCATGGATGAGTAGGTTGGTTCGCATGATTTTTATAGGTGTTACACAAAAATCTAAAGTTGTTTTGTGTTTTTTTTACCAAAATGTAAAAGTATTGTTTCCAAGGGCCAAAAGTGTCAAAGTTACCAAAAAAATGTGGCAAAAATCTTAATGCCCAAAAATTTCATATTGCTAACTCTTTTGTGCTTATATATATATATATATATATATATATATATATATATATATATATATATATATATATATATATATATATATATACACTAATGTATTACATTATAGGTTATGATATATATGTTATTTTTGTCTTTTCCATTTCAACAATCAAAATTCCACTGTTACCGATAAAAGGTTATAATATTTGAATAATGTGTTTTGCCAGCAATATCTACTTTATAATTCATTTTTACATTTTTTAGCCATTAGTTTATGACACATATTACCAATTCAAAAACATTTCATTCAAACCATATCTTACAAATTCCATTGATCATAATAATAATTCATCCATAGTATAAGAAGATTAATTAAGCATACAACATCCCAACAAATGTCGTCACAAATTAGCTACGCGTTTTGTTCTATTGCAAAACAAGCAAACGAAATCATATTCCATAGCAGAATTCCCTAGCAAATACCTACGAATGGTACTTCCATAGCAATTCAACTATGGAATTGGTTTCCGTCACAAACTCCGTTGCATAGTAACCACGATAATGAATTCCATAGCAGCAGTACAACAGAAAGTGATTTGGTAACAAATGTCGTTGGAAAATTGCTACGAATTTTTGTTCCATAGAACTATCGGTAGCATAATACCAACGGATATGGAGTCGGTAGCATTTTCCCTAGCAAGTCCCATTCTCGCTATCAGAAATAAAATCCGTAGACAATATGGTAGCAACATTGCTATGGAACGACATTTCATAGCACGATCCATTGCAGATTAACAACGAAAATACGTTCCACAACGACCTTCCCTAGCAAAATCGCGTTTTTCTTGTTGTGTTGGCAGTTTTGGTGCTGGAGAGGACTCGAGCTCAAGATCTGGAGCCTGGCAGCTGGATGACTAGACGAGGGAGTCCATCTCATCTGAGATTACGCATAATATCCTTGAGCAGACTCGTGTGATCTTTGGCACGGTCAAGGAGGGTATTCTGGAGATTCTGGATGAGCGGTTGAGCGCCTTTCGCTCAGAGATTTTGGCTTTGGTTGGGGGCGCGTTCATTGACATTCAGGGAGTTCCGGGCATGTGGAGCTCCGGTTTATCATGGGGCGAAGGACCCGAAAGCGAGCAGGAGGTGGTTAGCGGATGTTGCTAACGCCTTCCGCACCAACCGTTGCTCCGAGGGGTATACAGACTAGCTTCCTGCCTTTTAAAGGATAGGGCACGATACTGGTGGGAGGAAGTGGGATGTGCAGTGGGTGATGATGTTGTTGACGTGATGTCATGGGATGATTTCTCGACCAGGTTCCGAGCTGAGTTTGCATCGGTGATTGAGGTGTAGCAGTTGGCGCGAGAGTTTCAGGATCTCCGCTAGACTACGGAGACGGTGGCCGAGATCACCATGATGTTCCGGGAGAGAATGCTTCTGGTTCCTCAGTATGTGGCAGACGAGGAGATAAATAAGGTCCGGTTTTATGAGATGTTGAAGAGTGATATTCGGCAGTTTATCAGCCGATCCAGCTGTAGGACGCTGGAAGATATGATAGTGCGTGCTAGGGAGAGGGAGATCGATCTAGAGATGGAAAAGAAGAGGAAGCCAGATTTTGTGCCGAGTGCTGAGGGTTCGGGAACGAGACCCAAGGTATCTGATTCTAAATCGAAAAGCCATCCGGGCCGAAGCCGCTGTGGCAAGTGCGGTAAGGTGCACGAGGGAGCGTTCAGGGTGGGTGGTTCTGGCTACTTCAAGTGCAGTCGGACATGTCATATTGACAGAGATTGCACTGCTACCACCACCATAACCACTTCGATATCGGATATGATTTGCTTTCATTGCAATCAGAGGGACCACAAGAGGGCCCATTGTCCGAGTTTGGCTGCAGCTGGACCGATGTCAGCACCAAGTCCTATAACTCTTCGGATTACTGATGGCGGTCAGGGCCGGGAAGACACACATGTGGTGAAGAGCAGGGCTTTCCAGTTGACAGCGAGGAGGCGCATGTAGCTCCCGGCGTGGTGACGGGTATGTATCTTCTCCTTATCTCTTTATTTTTATTGAATTGTTTGCTTATGTTTATGTGTTTCATTTTAGGATTGATCTTTGTGAACGGTATTTCTACATTAGTATTGTTTGATTCGGGGGCTACCCGATCATTTGTATCGCTTGCACTGAGCAAGAGATTTGATGGAGATCCGGAGGAGCTGGATTGTCCTCTAGATGTCGGGATTGCTGATGATAGGTCTGTTCTGGTTGCGAGGGTTCATCGGGGTTGTACTCTCCAGTTATTCAGTGAGTAGTATTCGGTTGATTTGGTTCCATTTCCTCTACGTGGGAACAAGGTTATCATGGGCATGGATTGGTTAATCCCTAATGGAGAAGTGATCGACTGTGTGTAGCAGTTGGTTCGGGTTCGGACCCCTAGTGGGGGAAAGATAGTAGTTCATGGGGAGAGATCTCAGTGTGGACCAATTTTGTGTTCTACAGCGAGGGCCAGATGCTATTTTCAGCAGGGTTGTTCCGGTTATGTCTCCTATGTTATGGATACCCGGGATAAGGGTAAGGCGACCATGGATGATGTGTCGATTGTGTGGGATTACCCGTATATATTCCTAGAGGATTTATTTGGGGTGCCTCCAGAGAGGCAGGTTGAGTTCAGGATTGATCCTGGTTCCAGGTGTGGCTCCAATAGCCAAAGCATCGTATTGGTTGGCTACTCCCGAGATGCAGGATTTATCTACACAGCTGAAGGATCTGTTAGACAAGGGATTTATTCGACCGAGTAGTTCCCCTTGGGGAGCACCGATTATGTTTGTGAAGAACCATTATCCACCCCCGATGATTGATGATCTTTTTGACCAGCTTCAGGGTGCATCTTGGTTCTCCACGATTGATTTGCATTTGGGCTATCATCAGATGCGGGTCAGGGATGGGGATTTGCATAAGACCACTTTCCGGACTCGTTATGGTGATTACGGGTTCGTGGTGATGCCTTATGGGCTCACCAATGCTCCAACTACATTCATGGACCCCATGAACCTCGTGTGCAGACCGATGTTGGATTGGTATGTGATAGTATTCATTGATGATATCTTGGTTTATTCCAAGACTCAGGAGCAACACGAGTAGCACTTGAGGGAAGTGTTGGAGATATTGAGGAGGGAGAGACTTTTCGCAAAGTTTTCCAAGTGTGAGTTCTGGTTGCGTGAGGTGCAGTTTCTGGGGAATCTTGTCAACCATAATAGTATTCTGGTCAATCCGGCCAAGGTTGAGGCCGTGATGCAATGGGAGGTTCTGAGGTCTCCATCTGAGATTCATAGTTTTCTTGGTTTGACGGGTTACTATCGGAGATTCATCCAGGATTTCTTTAAGATGGCTATTCCTTTGACCCGACTGACAAAGAAGACGGTTACATTTCGCTGGGGGTCTAAGCAGCAGGAAACTTTTGAGACTCTTAGACAGCGGTTGTGTGAGGCACCGATTTTGACCCTACCGAAGGTTGTTGATGATTTAGTGGTTTATTGAGATGCTTCAATATCATGATTAAGGGTGGTGTTGATGCAGAGGGGTCGCGTGATCGCCTACGTCTCGAGGCAACTGAAGCCTCATGAGGAGAACTATCCGACGCATGATTTGGAGTTGGGGGCTATGGTTTTCACCCTCAAGATTTGGCGGCATTACCTCTATGGAGTCCTTTGTACTATTTACACGGATCACAATAGCCTGGGGTACTTGATGGATCAGCCAAATCTAAATATGATGCATCGTCAATGGTTGGATGTAGTGAAGGGTTATGAATGCAAGATCCTTTATCACACGGGGAAGGCCAACGTGGTGGCCGATGTTCTCATCTGCAAGGCGGTCGCGGCTCTTATCAGAGACATATGTTTGAGGATGATCGTGATTACTCTGTTGTTGGAGCAGATTCATGAGGCACAGGTTGAGGCTATGAAGGAAGAGCACCGAAAGAGCGAGCGTATTGTGGGTCAGGTGGCTTCCTTAGATTATGATACCCATGGGTTGTTGACTCTGCATCGGCGAGTTTGGGTCCCATATTAGGGCGGTGTACGTTAGATTCTGACGGAGGAGGCTCGCAATTTGTGGTTCTCCATCCATCCCGGTGCGACGAAGATGTATAGGGATCTTCGTCCTGATTATTTGTGTCCCTGCATGAAGCGGGATGTGGCATGGTATGTGGAGTGGTGTTTAACCTGCAGGAAGGTCAAGGCCAAACATCAACGACCTCACGACAAGATGCAGCCGTTGGAGATTCCCAAGTGGAAATGGGAGGACATCAGCATGGATTTTATCATGAAGCTTCTCACAACTGCATGCGGAGTGGATTCAATATGGGTCATCGTGGATCGTTTTACCAAGAGCGTGCATTTCATCCCGGTTCAGGAGAGTATTTCTGCAGAGAAGTTGGCCTAGGTTTATATCAGGGAGGTTGTGGCACGTCATGGGGTGCCGATTTCAGTGGTTTCTGAAAGAGATGTTCGGTTTACTTCCAGGTTTTGGAAGAAGTTGCATGATGAGTTGGGCACTCGTCTCCACTTCAGCACCACATTCCATCCATAGACCAATGGTCAAAGAGAGCGGACCATTCAGACCCTCAAGGATATGTTGCGTGTATGTGTGTTGGAATTTGGTGGGAGTTGGGATATGTATCTTCCGTTAGCGGAATTTTCGTATAACAACAGTGATCACGCTAACATTGATCGACCTCCATTCGAGATGCTTTATGGACGGAAATTCAGGACCCCAATATGTTGGGGCGAGGTCGGTCAGCGGGTTATGGGGAGTACCGAGGTGGTACTCAAGACCACTGAGTTGATTCAGCGAGTTTGGAGCAGACTCCAGACAGCTAAGAGTCGGCCGAAGATTTATGCCGACAAACGCCGGTCAGACTTAGAGTTTCAAGTGGGAGATATGATTCTCCTGAAGGTGTCACCATGAAAAGGTGACACCCGGTTCAGGAAGCAGGGCAAGTTGGGTCCCAGTTATATTTGTCCCTTCAGGGTTTTGGCTTAGGTGGTCCGGGTTGCGTATTGTTTATATTTTCCATCCGAGCTCAGTTAGATTCATAGCACGTTTCACGTCTCTCAGTTGCGGAAATTCTTAGTAGAGGATTCTATAGTGGTACCTTTGGAGGATATTTAGGTGGATGACCGCCTAGACTATATTGAGAGACTGGTGGCCATTCCGGATCGGAAGACGAAAACCTTGAGGAACAAGGTTGTCGAGTTGGTGAAGGTGCAATGGCAGCACCGCAAGGGTTCAGAGTGGACTTGGGAGACCGAGGATGAGATAAGGGAGCATTATCTGGAGTTATTCGGGGAAATGAACTTCGAGAACGAAGTCTGATTCAAGTGGGGGAGAATTGTAACAGTTAAATCTTGGTATGTTTCTTTATTGCCCTTGATAATATAAAAAGTTGCATTTTGGTCCTTGAGCGAGCACGCGGGACGTATCACTTGGTACGCTTAGCGTACAGATGCGAAGTCGGGATGGGGCTATGGACACGTACGTTGGGCGTACAATTATGTATGCGGGGCGTACGTGAGATATGTTAAAACCCTAATTTAGGGTGTTGTGCCCTATATAACGGCCTAAAGTCCTCATGGTTGGCCTCTTTACCAGCCTCCATTGCCATAAAAACCCTAAATCAACCCTTAAGACTCTTTGTGGTGTTCTTGAGCTATTAAGAAGACTTTGGTGGCCATTTTTGCCTTTGTGAAGGAAGTAGAGAAGCTTTAGTTGCCTTGCTTGGTGAGAAGTTTTTGGATCCATAATCATCATCGTTTGTGCAAGCTTTCTGAGGTATCAAGTTTAAACCTTGGCTTGTAGATGTTTAAATCTTCTTATCGCTTATGTTGTTATGCTTTTGGTCCCTTTATGGGTTGATGGAAGAGTTGAGACGTTTTTAGGGCTTGTTCTTTTAGATCTGAGTTTGTATTGGACTCCTTATGCACAAAGGTGCAAGCTTTATGGGATTTTTGCTCACATGCATGCATTAAGTGACATGTTAATTCATTTCTAAGCTTAAGAGCTTCATTTAGCCATGCATGAACGTAAAGTTAGCAACTTTACATAATAAAGTAGCTCAAGGAAGTCAGATATATGTTTTGGAGCTTTGTCTAAAGGAATTAAGTGTTGAAATCAAGTTTTGGGCTGAAGGGGTGAGTACGGTGGGCGTACAAGCAGGTACGCTTAGCATACAAGCCTTCAAGCGAGTACGGCCCCGCGTACTCAGTCTGTTGGGCCTGGCATGTTTGGACTTCGGGTTTTGGCCATCTTTTGGGCTTAGTTACTGGGGCATTGTTGGGCCACCTGAATATAGTATTTGGACTAGGAAAAATTGTTGGGCCTTAAGGTAAGGCCTATGTAGGGATTTGTTTCCAATTTGGAAAATTGGGCCATATGTGGGCCTTGGATAGTTAATTGGTTTTGGGCCTTTTTGTAACATCGTGATTTTTCACCCAAATTTTTTTATTTTTAAAACATTTATTTAGCAGAATACATTAGCGGACGTCTTATTTAAAGTTTAAAGGAAACATCACGAATGTTACGTTTATTTTCAGAAACATCATTCATCAAAATATAGTTCATAAACCAAATCAAAAACAAGTTCTCAAAAACAAGTGTTAAGAAAACTCCACGACATGTCCAAACGGTATCAATACTGAGAGATAAAGTTGAATGTAACTACCCAAAAGCCCCATCCTCACCAAGCCGACAAACTATGCTACCTATACCAATGCAAGGCAACAAAAAGGAAAGCAACAAGTGTCAGAAAATGCTAAGTGAGTCAACCATAAGTACAATGTTAGGAAAACACACATAGCATATCATCACATACATGACACGCATCACATACATCACATACATCATTTACATCGCATGTTCATCACTAGAGTATCATTAGGGTTTACCATTATTATTTATCTTTTAGTACTAGATAATTAATTATTATTCCTAGTCCTGGGTCCATCACTAACCCGCAAGGAATATTCCCTACACATGGTTCCATCACTAAACCGTAAGGTACACACCTCGCATGTAGGTCCATCACTAACCTGAAGGAAAAACCTGTTCACTACTAAGTCACCGGCCCAACCCTACCCCACTAGGTCCATCACTAACCCTAGCTCCATCACTAACCCAAGAGGTAAAAACCTCATTCACTACTAACGTGATCGGCTTGACCCAATGCACTAAGTGAGACGCGACTCTCGCTCGTAACATTGCTCCCGGTTCGCTGCGTTTGCTACTCCGACGTTGCACATACAAGTATGCACGTTGTTGTTCGAGAGTGGTACTTGTCATTGTTCCCATCACTTGAACTTCCCACTCAAACGTGATATTTGATCCAACGCCATCACTACGCCAATATCACTCCAGTCCTTGAACACCTTAGTGTCCATGAACCATGTCCCGAGTGGTGGTCTAGAAAAACCACTCGGCGTCATTAGTGGCTTAATCTATTTCCCTTTAGGCATCTTCCAACCTCTAAGGCCCTCACAAGTATCCGGATAGGGTACACACACCTAAGTCTAGGTTACTACCCTTTTCACCCCACTAAGTGTATCCCCCTTTTTAATTAATATATTATTAATTCATCACATAAGGATTACACTACAAACCTCCCTAAGTAATCATGCACAATTTTAATTAATATTACATGGCATATTACTTCCCTACTTCACAATATGTAAACATGCAACATGACATCAAGTAAAGGCATTTTATATCTTTATATAATCATGCACATATCATAATTTCATCATTAAGGCATATTATATCACTATCATGCATTTTCCTAAGAATTATCGACAAGTATTTCCAAAAAACATAGCAGAAATTTAAGGCTTAATTGACAACTTAACCCAGCAATGCATTTTAAGGCTTAATTGACAACTTAACCCATTAAGCCATAACCAAAATCAACTATAAAGATGGAATTTGAGTTCTTAACAGTAGCCATGGTTGCAGAAATCGGGATTAATCGGCGATTAATTGTGGATTAATCGTTTGGCGTTCTCCAACCGTCGAGGATTAGGGTATTAATCAGAAATTTAAGATTAATAGGGTTTGGCGGGATTAATCGGTCAACAAAAGTCAAAAAAAAAGTCAAAAAAAATTTTAAAAAAAAATTCAAAAAAACAACTTTTTTTTACTCCAAAATTTTCAATTTCAAATTTCAAATATCATACCAAAATGTTCATATTTTCGTATTTTCAAATTTTCAAATTATAAATTTTCTTATTTTATAAATTTAAAGTACTTGTTTTTCTTAAGATATATTAATATTTAATTAATTTTAATATTTTATTAATAATCTATGGTCCCCGATTAATCCCCGCCAAGACCGATTAATCCCTTAACACCAGTCGACCGTCGAGCGATTTTTACAACCTTGACAGTAGCAAAATGTCAAGAAGTTAAAATAACAATTTCAACCTCAAACCATGACACAAAGCACAATGCTTTTATGGGAAAACAAGGTATGTTGCTAGAAGAGAAAACATCACTAGGGTTTGAGTTTCCTCCACCATTAAGTCTCATATTAAGACATTTAGAGAATGTTCTTACAGCCATATGAATGTTCCAAAATATGGTCTCGTAACAGAAAATTACACACATGAAACTTACATGTCAATTGATAAAATATGAATAAAGAGATTACAAGGATGGATTAACATGAAAATGCACCAGGAAAAATAGCGCACAACACACCCCGAAGGGCTGAAACCCGATTACACCATAGACATCAAGCCAAGGCGGCGTTGCGGTGCTTTTTCGAAGCCCTAGAGGCTACCATCGGTAGCTTGGGTGGTTGCTTAGGGTTGAATCAAGACTAGATCGACTAAGAGCAAAAAAGTGATACCTTATATGGATTTCAACACGGCCCCAACAGTCCCGATTTCGTTCCCCCTCAACGTTCCCGACGTTCTTCTCCTCACTCTCGTCTTCTTCATTTTTTTCTGCCTTGCTCCCTCCTGTTCAACTTCAAACGCATCCCAAGAAAAACACGTCACCCTTTCAACCTATTAGCCTCAAGGTCATTGTTTCTCGTCCTCTCCCTTCACGTTTGACTCTTTTCTTCTTCTGGATCGGTATTCACCTCTCGTTGAAGAATGATGCAGCCAGAACCGATCGTCTTTTTTTTTTGTTCTTCTTGATCGACGCAAAGACGAGAGTAATGGCCTAAGGATATGTTTGGCGTACTAGCTGAAAAGTTGGCTGTAAGCTGAAAAGCTAGCTGATAGCTGAAAAGCTAGCTGTTAAATAAAAAGCTAGCTGATAGCTGAAAAGCTAGCTGATAAAAAATAACGTTTGGTAAAACTAGCTGAAAAGCTAGCTGAAATATATAAAATTACATAACAGGACATGTAGGAGTATGTGTTTCTATAATTAATTAAGGGGTGCATTTGGAAAATTTTAAAAAAGCTCCTAAAAAGCTAGTCTAAGTAGCTTTTCAAAAAGCTAGCTTATAAGCTACTTTTTGGCTTACCAAACACGACAACATAAAAAAGCTCGAAAAATAAGCTAGTTTATCAGCTAGTTGTGGCGCGCCAAACATAGCCTAAATCTATGGGGGCAGCCTCATTATTCGTATGTGATGAAAACGTACGTGAAGAAGAATCGATCAAAATTTTCGTAGGTTATGGCCGAATTTCACCATTTAGTCCCTCAATTTTCGGCTTTACACCCCTTCCAACCAAACCCTAGCCACCTTGACAATTTAAGTTTCACTAACTAACACATTGACCCCTCTACTCATATTAAATCAATTAAATGAATTATGTTTAATCTAAAATTCCATAGATCCATATAATCAAATTATTTACCTTAATTTCCCACAAAACCATTTAACTAAATTATATACCTATTAAATATAAATTACTTCTCTTAGATTTTAATTAATATCTTTTTTTAATTATTCCCTTTTTAATACTTGTACAATCAAAATAGTATTACTACAATTAATCCTCGAGTAACGGAAGGTTAGCGTCGTTAACAGAAGGATTTTGGGTCATTACACTTTTAGATTGAAAGTTTGGGGCCCTATTCTTGGACCAAACTAGGTAAGGGGTAAAATGGTTTTTTTACCCTAAGTACGGATTGAAGGATATACATTTGACTCGAATTGTTAATTGGGTGTTATTTGATATTGATAGCTCGGGGATTCGTTGGACCAGCAGCCAGGGATTATGAGTGTGATTCGGCACTCCGAGGTGAGTTTCCTCACTATAGCTAGTGGGTCGAAGGAACCAATGTCGGCCTAGGATTATGTTATGTTAGTATGTTAGATGTCTGCGTGACTCTTGCATGTGTTATGTACTTGTATGTTTACCGGGCAAGGCCCGATGACCATTTGTATGATGTGTATCTTTGTGATTATTGCATGTGTATGTGTTATTTGGTATATGTTACATGTATGTTGGGCGGAGCCGGATCTGTATACCAAGTGGGGCTCGATGCAAGGCGGGGCCTAGTATGTGTTTATTATGTATGGTATGTGGTATTTTTGTGGAACTCACTAAGATTTGTGCTTACGTGTTGGTGCATGGAAATGCTCCACAAATAATGAGTGTTTATTAGGTTGTATTTTCCTTTATTGTATTTTAGGTGTAAATACTCTCCCTCCTATATAAAGGGAGAGTTGGTCATTTCTTACGTTAGCTAGCTCATTTTACTTTTCTTAGAGATTACTTTTCTAACAATGTAATCTAGAGAGAGAGAAAGTTGGTGGGTTCTCCCACCCAGGGAGAGTTTCTCTCCCACCATGTTCTTCATGCATTATTATTATTATTCTCTCTTGTTCTTAGTCTTCTTCAACGAACTCATAATATGTTCTTCGTGTTCATACTTACAAAAACACGATAAATCTCAAGATTATTCTTCCGCATCCACCGTTAATATAAAAATGGGTCTCTACAAATGGTATCAGAGTCGTACCTTGAAGATCTCACGATTAGTTCAAGGGAACGACTCCCGTTCGGTGATTATCTTGTGATTTTTCCGTGTTTCTGCAAGAAAAATTTTCGGGTTTCTTATCGGAATTTTTTTTATGAAGTTCGTTCTTAGTTCTATTTTCTGGGTGATTCTTACTCAATAAAATAAATTGTTGCTGCTGCTGCTCGTTCTATTTGTTGCTGAAAAAGATGTTCTTAAAAGATTATTATTTTGCTGTTGAAGAAATGAAGAAAAATGGGAAGAGAAATTAATTTTGTGGTCTCTTAAAAGTTGAAGATTTTCTCCAGGAGTTTCTTTTATTCTTGGAAGAAAAGACACAAATTATGGGCTTAATTATTGATAAAGTTGGAGCATTCTTTCTTGAAGATGTTTCCCAGCAACTTTTGTCATCCAAAAGGTATGAACTTCTCTTGTTCATAAACAAATTGTTGTTGTAGATCTTTATGAAGAATGTATGGACGTAATTCATTGGTTTGCATAAAGCGACTTGTCCTTGTTACTCTTTTTGGTAAAGAGTATTCAACTTTTATTTTCCTTCCCAAGGCAAAAACCATGTGACATTGTCCTTTCCCATCACCTTTTGTCCCTAAAAACCTCCTGCACACTCTTCTTTTTGCCTTCCCAAGACCCACTTTTGACTTAGAATTCTTTATAAAAAGATTCCCTCATTAAAATATGAATAAATGGCCTTTGCGGTACCATTTTTCATGGAAAAATAGCATTTTTCGTCATCTGTTCAACCCTTCTCGGAGCCCAGAACCGCAGCCAAAAACTGCCTACCGAAGTCCCCTTAGAAGCCTACCCGCAGCTACTTCTTAGCCTTGATCCGAGGTCCTCTCAGCTTCTATCCGCAGCCGAGGTCAGCAGCCGAGAGACCGCAGCTCCTCCCTTACCTTATCCTGCTGACCGAAGTCACTCAAGACCGCAACTTCGGATCCTACTCCTCTCGGACTGCAGCCTCTGACCGCATCCTCGGCCCGCAGGCGATCTCTTCTAAAGCCTCATCCAAAGTCGCTTGCCTTCGCGCCTACCGCAGGCATTTCACCTCGGTTCGGACCGCAGTCACCCATCATCCGCAACCCACCCATCGTCCGCACCCTGCTCCTTCTCCATCAGCAGCGCCCCTTCCATCTGTAGCCTCCCACCGCACCCACTCCCTTGACCCGCAATCACCTCCTACCGCATCCTCCTTAGACTTCGGATCCTCACCTTCTTCGCCCAGACCTCCCCCCTCCCTTCTTCTTTCCTTCAGCCCCTCCCTCCTCCTCCTCCCCTCCTCCTTTCCTCCTTCTTTTTCCTCCCCTCCCCTCCTTTTTTTTAAACCCTCTTTTTTTTTCAAGACTTTATTTTTTTTATTCAGTTTTTTTTTCTACATTATTTTTTTTTCAATTAATTAATTTGTTTTAGCCAATTATTTTTTTTACCAATTATTTTTATTTAGCCATTTTTTTTATTAAAACCAATTTTTTTATTACGCCAATTTTTTTTAACACCAATTTTTGCCACAACCGAACCTTGGATTGTCACATTGGTTCATTTCATGCCGGTTATTATTATTGGAAGAATACTCCTACCGCAGTCAGACTTCATATTATTTTTGGTGATGCTTGCACCGCAACGGCGATTGATCAACAAAGTTGTTTCGCATTCTTCACTTTATGAGATTTTATGACTTGTCGCTCTTGATTTTTGGTTGACGAATCATGTATCTTGAGCATGTGGACTTTATTCTCTATTGAAGACCACTTCAAGTGTTCCGGCACCGCAGTTTGGATATTTGGATATATTTTTGGCACAACAGATTATTCTCAGCACAGCTTTAGCAACTATGTCACCCGCTTCCTCATGACCGCAAGAGTATCTCTTTTACTCTTTCTCGTTTCTTATCGAGACCCTTCATACATCTAGGGAGAGCTTCTCTGTTAGCTCTTGGTATCCGACACTCTCCATCCGATGATTTGTTGATTTTTGATATTCGGTCATTGGTTATCAAAAATAGGGAGAGAATATCATCCGGATTTGGTTATTATGATTGTTTGAGTTTGGATTTTTGAAGACTTCTGAAGACGATTATTTATTTAGTGATGCGATGTGGAACTTCTTTTTGGTCTTTACGGATCAAATTTTTGGCATTACTCGATGTTTTCCGATTCAGATTATTTATTATTCGGACTCTACCACAGGATGATTTTGTGTTCACATCCGGTTCAGATCTTATGGTTTCACGAGTTTGGATTTGTGATATGTTGAAGACGAAGATTATTTTGGCGATGTGACGTGGCACTTATTTTTGGTCCTTGGATCAAATTTTCGGCATTGCTAGACCATGTTTTTGGACTCACATTATCTTTATCCGGAATACATTCTATGGACGCTTCACATTTTTAGCAGGTTATTCTTTGAAGAATTTCGGTGTATTATGATTCGAGAACTCGTGATGTCTTTCAGATTTTTGAAGCCGAAGTGTTTCTTTTATTAGATCTTCTACTTGCTCATGGTGACCTCCTTCTTCGGGTGATTATGACTGGTTTGAAGATTTGGATCTTATTTTGTTTACTTCATTGGTTGTGCTTTGAAGCCGAAGACCTTCATTGTTAGAGATTCATGGCCAGTTTCAGACTTCACAGACACTTCAGAATTTCAGATACATTTCAGCACTTGATTTCATTTTATTACCACACTTGCTAGTCGGATTACTGTATTATAGCCTTGTATCACTTATTGGATCTCTCATCATTTGTAAACATTTAGGGAGAGAATGTTGATGCATGGAAATGCTCCACAAATGTGACAACCTGAAATTTCAAGCCAATGTAACGAATTCCAGTCGAACCTTGTAACCCGTTTTAAGTTAATAAAATATCTTCGAAAATAAAATGTTCAAAAAGTTTCAATTGGGTTCTCTAAATGATAGATATCGTTTCAAGGGTTTCAGAAATATAAAGAACACTAAAAATCGAGTTATAACGAAGAAGTTATGACCAATCTAAGATTCGCGGCAAAAACCGGCAATGCTGGTAAACGTAAAACACGAAGTTTCAATACAATAATTATTAGCCTTATTGGTCTAAATGAAAGTCGTAGATTACGTTAAACCGTGAGCATGCATAAAAAGAACGCCCAAATCTGACTTCGTATGAGGAAGTTATGATTTTTCTATGTTCCGAAGTGGCAGTAGACAGCTAAAAACTCGAAACAGTGATCGAGTGATTTGTGGCCGACACAACCTAAACGAGAATCGAAGATCTCATCAATGGAAGCACAATGGTAAAAAGTCTGACAGAAACGGACATCGAATGAAGAAGTTATGGATTTTAAACAGACTTTTCGTGTCCCGGCCTATTAAAAATATATATAATTCAAAATAAATTCAAAATTTGCCAACGAAGTCTAAACGAGAGTTGTAGAGTACATTCTCACCTACGTGTGCATATAAAGAACATCAAAAACAGAGCTCGTATGCGAAAGTTACGGATTTTACAAGTTCGAGGCACACACACCAAGACGATTTACGCCCAGCGTACCCTCGTACGCCCAGCGTACTCGGGTGCTAGGCCTCGGTTCGTCCACGTCGCTCCAATGCTCCGTCCGAGGATGCGGTAAGCCATGACGCATGCGAATGCCCAGCGTAACCGAAGTACGCCCAGCGTAACGAGTACGCCCAACGTACTCCGAAATTACGCCCAGCGTAATCCCTCTTTCAGCACCCTATAAATATCATGTAAGGCTGCCCGGGTTTATTTCCTTCCTTACTCATTTCTTTCACCTTGGAACCTCTCTAAAGCCCCTCTAAACCACCCGAAAGTCCCGGTACACCCCTAGTACACGACGCAAGGCCCGACACCCCGAAGTTCCCGAGAAATAAATCAGCTTTTCTAGTCGAAGTTCTGCTCGGTTTTCGTCTCACCTTCTTCAATCTATCAAGTGAGTTCATACCCCTACAAACACACTTTAAATACATTTTAAATGCTTTTTAAATACTTTTAAGGGGGGGAATATAAGTAAACACCCGGTTATTATCGTGTGAAAATATCTATCCTTTGCTATGTATTCTATATTGTTATTTAATCAATCTTATGTGATTTATAAGTAGTATACAAATGGATTTACTACACGTTTAGCTGTTTCACCAAACATATTACTTCAAAGGACTTTCTCAAACGTTTTTACATGTTAAAACTCTTTATCAAACTGTCTTACATACTTTATGTTTCCTTTCAAACGCTGTTACAATCGTGTTTCAAACAAAGGTTTTCTTATACTTAAAACTGTTCTTATCAAACAAACTGATTTCAAATCATCATTTCTTAGTTATTAAACTTTTCAAAGGTTTTACCAAAACTTCTTCTATACTTTTATATTGTCAAATGCATGCCTATATATGTATAGTTATATAAGTAATGTTTAAAGGACTTAGGACGGCTAGCTCGCTTTATTTCATTTTCCTCATTGGGATGTGGCCTTAGGGCATCGGTTATTCGTCCGAATGTCGTCTAAATATTAGTTAAATATCATGTATACATATATAGATATAAAAGTTCCATCAGTTGGTTCAGTACCTTTGGGTAGCAAAGGCATACTTCGGTTATACACGTACATTACTAGTAACTATAATAGGTATAGTTAGGAGATACTACTTACTATTCCAAGTACAAGGAATCACACAAGAGTCAGTTCATTCATGAGTCTATACTAACACATTACATACTATATGAAGAGATACGATTACATACAATTACAAGACATACAATTACAGGACATACAATTACAAGACATACAATTACAAGAGATACGATTACATAGATACGTTTACATAAATACGATTACATAGATACGTTTACATAGATACTATTACATAGATTCTATTACATGCATTTTGGGACTTACCATTCCACACCCAAGGCTGTTAGCTACAGTAGGGAAAATGCACATCGACAGGTGTCTACGGTTGTACTGTTCAGCGAGTTACCACGCCGTGAATATCCTAGTGCAAAAGGATACAATTTTAGTTATTATATTATTTTTCCTTCTTACCTTTACGATGTGATACATACACATAAACGATGAGGTAGACGATAGTTTTATAATAATAATAGTTATACAAGGGAAAAACCGTCACATTTACAGTAATGCATACTTTCAAAACAGTCGGGTCTTGGTAGAAGGCTACTTTTTATACTAGTAGGAAATATGGGATTTTCTAGGGTTTTCAAACGTTTACAATTACTTACAAACATGTTCATTGATACAAATTTTTCTCCAAACATTTACAGGTCTTTCTTTACAGTTTTACAAATCAAAGTCACATAAATACTTATGAATTCACCAGCTTTATTGCTGATACTCGCTTTCAAAATAACTTGTATTTTCAGGTCACAAATAGACAGGTACGACGACCAGGTTTTGTGAAGACGGAGCTGTCAAGACTCGTCTTTTATTTTGAATATTCATTATGTTGATTTATACTATGAAAGAACTCACATGTAATTAAAATTATACTATTAATGCAATGGATGATGTTGTTGCTTGTTTACTACCTTGCATTGTTGTGATACATTACATGACGTCCTCCGCCCCAGAACGTTTCGCCGTTCTCGGTTTTGGGGTGTGACAACAAATAATGAGTGTTTATTAGGTTGTATTTTCCTTTATTGTATTTTAGGTGTAAATACTCTCCCTCCTATATAAACGGAGAGTTGGTCATTTCTTACTTTAGCTAGCTCATTTTACTTTTCTTAGAGATTACTTTTCTAACAATGTAATCTAGAGAGAGAGAAAGTTGGTGGGTTCTCCCACCCAGGGAGAGTTTCTCTCCCACCATGTTCTTCATGCAATATTATTATTATTCTCTCTTGTTCTTAGTATTCTTCAATGAACTCATAATATGTTCTTCGTGTTCATACTTACAAAAACACGATAAATCTCAAGATTATTCTTCCGTATCCACCGTTCGTATAAAAATGGGTCTCTACATTACGGTTTTAAGTTTATGTTTTAGGTACTTCCAGTTCCAAGGGGAAGGGCTCCGGATGATTGCAGAACACACACCACCTCGTTTCGCTTTTTGTGATTCACTCTGATTGATATGTTGTTAAACACATTTATTTTAATTGGTTTGTATCGATGATGTTTTGGAAATAATGATATTACTAAATTAAAAATGAAATTTTCGGGTCTTATTTTTGGGTCGTTTCAATTGAGGGTCTCCAAGGCCCTCTATTTATACTAGAAGGAGCCTCACACAACCATGCAAGGCCATGCCCTTCTAAGAAGTCAAACACTCCACTAATGCCCATGCTTAGTCCTTTGGAGGTTGTGTGAAAGAAAGAAGGTACGGGGGAAGGATAGAAGGGTTGGATGGTGAGGAGGAGTCCTAGGGGCCATATCTTGGCTGATCACATAAGGTGGAGCCCACCAAAGTGACCAATCTAGCATTAAATGCCCTAAAATGCTCCTCAATTTGCGTATTGGGTTCTGGTTATCTACTATTTTTTTCGAAAGTGCCGTTTGATAGAGTTAATTTCAATGATTCCTAAAACCCAAACGGATTACTCTTTCGAGTTATGAAACTCCGGGAAATCTCGTTTAAAGCTTTGCGCATAAATAACCCGTAACGCTCGATTTTTTGACTTTTCCAAATATTTTCGCTAAAATATTTTGATTATGAAATTAAGTATTAGGCCATATCCTGAGTCCAAAAACGCTCTTGAAATTTTCATCGGATGTGTGCAAGTGCCTCAACGGATCGATTCGGTTTTACGCGATTAAAGAAAATCAGTGTTTTACTGTCTGCTTTCTTTAAATTGTCGTATCTTTTGCATACGAACTCCATTTTGGACGTTCTTTATATTTTTGGAAAAAGGGAAACATGTACTATAAAGTTTTAATGTTTGCTTTACTCATAACTGCTCAACACAAATTTTCAGGTTTTCAGACGTATTAACTAGGTTTACGGTTTGAGCTGTTTGATTCGTTTGTCAGCTTACACATTTGGAAGTAAGATATCATTTAGTGTCTTATAATAGTTGAAATGGACTCATTTATTTTACATAAGATGCACTAAAACTCAAAGAGTCAATTTTACAAAGAGATTTACTGTGAATTAACCTTTTATAGTTTTTGACCTAAATTCTAGGATGTCACACCATTGCATTTGCTTTGGCAACTGGAGAAGAAATTAAAACTGAAGAGCCTCAATCATACAAAGAGGTTGTGGAGAGTAAAGAAGCAACAAAGTCGTTGATGGCTATAAATAAATAAATGTAATCATTGGAGAAGAATGAAACATGGGATCTTGTTCCATTACCAAAGGAAGCAAAACCAATGGGATGCTAATGAATCTTTAAGAAGAAAGAAGGGATTCTAGGAGTTGAACCAGCTAGGTTCAAGCCAAGGTTGGTGGCGAAGGGGTGTTATCAGAAAGAAGCAACCGATTTTCACGAGGTGTTCTCACCGGTCGTGAAGTACAAGACGATTCGAGTTCTTATGGCCATTATGAGTGCATTTGGTTGGACTTGGTTGATGTTCGCAAGAGTTATATCCCTTCGGGGATGGATGACAAGAAAGGAGAGGAAGTTCTTGGTTTAAGGTGAAGTTTGGAGGATACTCAATTCTCATGGAGCATTGGGTTCAATGGAGAACTTGGAACTCAGTGGAGCACTTGGAGTTCAATGGAGCATGTGACAAAGGAACGGATCATCTGAGAAGGGAATGGTTCAAGTGACAAAGGAAGAAATCAAGTGACAAAGCAACAAATCCTCTTAAATGGGATATGGAGCAACTGGGAAAGGAATGGAGCCTTTTGGAGCATGGATGCACCATCCATGATCAAGATGCGCCATCCTCAACATGAATGCATCACTTAAGAGGCGAGGTGAGCCATTAGGAAGGAAGGTGCGCCATTGAGAAGCAACGTGCACGACCTTGGGTAGGAAAGTGTGCCACTTGCGAAGGAGATTCACCATTTTTGAAGGAGGTCTGCCTCTCATGAAGCCTGATGCACCACTTGTGAAGAATATGTGTCATTACTAGAGAGGATGCGCCATCCCTTGTTCAAGATGTTACATCCACATGCTTGATACGCCATCTTGGTGCAAGGGTGTACCATTTGGTTCCTGATGACCCATGGTATCCATTGATGAGCCACTTATGTTGTGATGACCTCTATGATGCTCAATATTATCCAAGGATGCTCAGAAGTTAAAGATGCTCAAGGATTATTGCTTGATGAGCCAACATGATGGTTGATGAGCCATGATGATCTTGATATGCTACTCTTGCATCATGATGAGCCACTATGGATCATGATGCTCCATCATGTTTGTTGTTGATGCTCATGTAATACATATCAAGGATGAAGGTTCCTAATGCTACTGCATGGAAGCATGTGATTGGTTGACACCTTTCACATGCCAATGGATTAATGGGCTTATCCTATTATGGTTTTAGGTATGATCTCAAGTCTATAAATAGGAATGTCTGCTAGTCATTTGAAAGTGTCTTGTATTCTAGAGTGATAGGAGAATCTTTGTTAAAGTGTAACTGTAACCTATAATTGAGAACTCATAAATAAAGAATACTCCCCTACTGCCTGTAAATATATGTCACCTTGACCAAACCACGTAAATATTATGTCTTGTGTGCTTTTGGTATCGTGTTTTATCCGCATTACTTCCAATAGCATGCAGTCGGAGCATCCTCCCGGAAACTCTCACCTAAAGATCTCTCACGGAATATACAAATTTTCCCGCCGGAGCATCCTCCCACGATCTCCTCCTGGAGAACGGCTAACAAGTTTGCCACTTATGTTCCAGGGCTCGATAGTAGGCAGTCGTCTCGTCTTATAGGAGTGACTCCTAGTATTAATCCACGACAACACAATTACAAATCAGGAAGACTTCTTCTATTTTTATTTTGTTTAACTTCTTTCCTTTTTGTACTTCTTCCATGCCAATTGATATGTTCAATCACTTGATTCTAATAAATTGCTAAATATGAACCTTATATCAAAAAGACAATTTTTTATATGCACTACAAGAAATACAACCATTAGCGGCGACACCAGTAGCGACGACATGGACCTCTAGCGGCGACATATCAATCTGTCATCGCTAAAGGTACATGTCGCCGCTATTGGTGTCACCGATAAAGGTCCATGACACGGATCCGCGTTTTCACATTCTGGTAAACTAGAATCGTTCAATCATGAACCTAATCCAACGGTTGGGGTACTCGCGGAAAGCACAAAAGCAATACCGACGACACATGTCACTGCTAAAGAGCTAACACTCTCGCCGCTAAAGGTCAAATAAATGACGCGGCATTAATTCCCTCCGAAGTGTCGCCGGCATTGATAAAAGTCGCCGCCAAAGACCCAAACGTCGTCGGTAAAGGTGTCGCCGCTAAAGGTCGACGCAGTTAACCTAAAAAAATCAATGCCTTTTCCTTTTCTCTTTTGTTGGCTTCCATCGCTGCTGTTGTGTTTTTTCTTTGCATCTTCTTTGTCGATTCGTCGATTCGCAAGCTTCGTTGTTAGGCAAAACCAAGATTAAGGAATTTCGGCCACATAAAAGAAGATTTTGGCGAGTTGAGACTAATTTCCGGTGAGGACCAATTTTTCCGGCGACAATAGGTATTTCCAGCATAGTTTCCTTTCCTTTTTCTCTTGAAACATCGATTTTTATCTTATTTTAGTGATTAATTGAAAAAAAGTGTGAATTTCAGTTTTTGATTGAGTTCCCGGCCACCACCGACGACTACCGCCACCACTGCACCATTTTTTCGATTTCCGCCACCACAGGTTCTATTTACTTCTATTTATTGTGAAATTTGAGTTTAATTTCAAAATATGTGTAGTAGTATAAATTATATGAAAATTGGCATGTGTGTATATTTGATATATGTATGTGAATTTGGGGTATATATGTCAATGTATGTGTGTTTGGTGTATATGTGGTATATGAATGTGAAATATGTGTATTTGGTATAAGTAGGATGTTATTATCCATATATGTGAAAGTATGTGTATTTGGTACAAGTAGGATGTTATTATGTATATATGTGAATGTATGTGTGTTTGGTGTATATGTGGTATATGAATGTGAAATTTGTGTATTTCTATATATGTGAAAGTATGTGTATTTGGTATAATTATGATGTTATTATGTGTGCATGTGAATGTATGTGTATTTGGTGTATATGTGGTATATGTATGTGAAAGTATTTGTATTTGATGCTCTTATGTATTATGTGAAAGTATGTCGTTTTGGTATAAGTAAGATGCTATCAATGGAAAAAAAAATAATATGTTATAAAATTGTTTAAAATACAATGCCATAATTGGAAATATATATATATATATATATATATATATATATATATATATATATATATATATATATATATATATGGCTAGGTTATAATGTGGATGGACAATTATTGTGCGGACGTGTGGACAATGCTATTCTATGAGAATTACTAAGAGAATAAGTTGTTTATCAATGCGAATAAGTTCAACCTTACAAAAATATCGTCATTTTCATGCATTCTCACTAATTCTTATTTATTCTTCTTCTCACACATCGTTTTTCACTCATTTTCATTCTGACAGAATACAACTCAATAGATATTATAGATTATTTAATTAGTGAGAATGTGTGTTAATGACAATAGTTATTTAAGATTGAACGTATTTATATTATCAAACAACATATTTTCTTTATCACCCTCACAGAATAGCACTGTTTACACGTCCGCACAATAAATGTCAATCCACATTTGAACCTAGCTATATATATATATATATATATATATATATATATATATATATATATATATATATATGTAAAAATGTCAATCCACATTTAAACCTAGCTATATATATATATATATATATATATATATATATATATATATATATATATATATATATATATATATGTTCGAAAAAAGCTAATCGCTAAACATATACCAAATTATTAATTTTGATTTATTTAATATAAATGTTTTTTTATGGATGTACCAAATTATTATTTTTGATTTATTTAATTATTTATTTAATAAAAGCTAATCGCTAAACATATAAAAAGAAACATATAAGCAATGTTTATTCCTATGTAATGTGTATTTGTAATAAAAAATTGTATCTGTATATCTTATAATTTTTCACAAAATGATGTCGATATGACTTTTGTTTGTGTATACTATGGCTGTATGGGTCGTGGACACGGGAGTGATGGAGTTGAGGACCCACCTTTTCCGAGTGGTAGAGGTGCTGGTCATCATGAGCAGGACGGTAAGTCTTATTATGAATTTTTATTTACTATTTTTATTCAGTTATTATAAATGAAATACCGTTTCTAATAATTTTTAATTATATTTATAGTTGAGCAACGTGGGAAAGTCTGAGGCAAAGCCAAAAATATTAAGCTTGAAAGAGCGCTCTTACAAAATTAGGGCAAACCGATGAACATGGATTATGATAGGAATATGACATATGATCCCGTAGGGGAGCCGAAAGACATGTTTGCATGAGAAGTTGGAAAAAGCAGGTGGCAGATGGTCCCTTTTGATAAATAGACTTGAAAAAGTTTCCTCTGCAATAAAGTATACAATAATACAACATTTAGGGGTAAATTATTTATATAAAAATATTTTATATGGTTAATTATGATTGGTTTTTACTTTATAGACAAAGTTTGATTTGGATCAGATGTCCAGACGCTCATATGTTGACAAAGAGTTTACAAGCAAATTTCTTAAAAGGTTATCGAGAGCGTAAGGCTGATGCAAAAGAATATTTTTTGGAAGTCGGAGGGTATGAGGATATCCCGAGAGCATTAGCCAACCCTCCAGATGGTATGGATGTTGATAATTAGAAGAAAACAGTTAAGTATTTCCAAACGGACAAACACGAAATTACTTCCAAAAGGAACAAAAAAGTTCGTCAAATGCAAACGACCGTGAATCGTGGGGGGTCGAGCTCGTATAGCAGTACTTGCTATAAGAAGGCAACGTACGATACATGTAATTATTTATTTAAAATATAATCTAATTTTTTTATGTTAAACAGAACCTTAAGAGAGTGGAAACATTTCATAAGGCTCATACCGATAGGGATGGTGTATTTGTTACTGTCGAGGCGGAACAACAATAAATAAGTTTTTAATTATAATTTTATCATATAGTTAAGTGTTTATTTTTACTTAATTGTTACTCACTTTTGGGAAATACAGAATCGGTTAGTGGAAGAGCTCTTAGAACAAACGCAAGGGCCAGAATGTGAAAGTGAGTTATCACCCGCTCAAGAAAGAGCTGATTTCAAGAAAGTATTAGGATAACGATGTGGCCATATCAGAGGCATCGTCCGGAAACCTTCTGCTCTCCCGCTGATTTCACAGCCATCGCAACTACCACTACAGCCATCACAGGTAAAACAAGATTATTTAATTTCAATAAATGCATGGTTATTTGGTAATTTTTGTTTGTGGAGATTATTTTCTAAAAGCTTCAGTAATTGGTTTTTGTCCCAAGTGCAACAAATAGCAATGTACTTTGGTTTTTTGTCTGAGTTTAAAAATAGCGATATACTTTGGCATCAATAAATGCATGTTGATTTGGTAATTGTGCTTTTGTCCTAAGTGCAAGATATAACAATGTATTTTTGGTATTTCTTGTATTTTAAGTGAAAGAAATAGCAATGTAGTTTGGTATTTCTTATATTTAAGGTTTTTTTTGAAGACAAATAGAGTAAAATTATTTCAAGTGTTTATATTTTAAGTGAAACAAATATAAATGTACTTTGCTTTTTTGTCTCTAGTTTAAAAATAGCAATGTACTTTGGCATCATAAAATGCATATTGATTTGGTAATTTTGGTTTTGTGGTGATTATTTGCTAAAAGCATTGGTGATTGGGTTTTTGTCCCAAGTGCAAGAAATAACAATGTACTTTGGTTTTATGTCTTAGTTTACAAATAGCAATGTACTTTGGCATCGATAAATGCATGTGGATTTGGTAATTGTGCTTTTGTCTCAAGTGCAAGAAATATCAATGTACTTTTTGTATATCTTGTATTTAAGTGCAAGAAATAGTAAGGTACTTTGGTAGTTTTTGTTTATGTTTGATAATTTAACTTATAGTTTTATATATGTTGTTATTTATTATGTAGTTGGAAAATCTTCGGGCAATGTTCAACGACCCGGCATGTAGGGAGGAGCTTTATTCGTTTTTTCAATCGGGAAATAATCAAGGAGGAAACGATGGGAACAAAGATGATGGTTCGTCGGATAATTAGTTTGTGTTTTGTATGTTACACTTGTTGTCACACTTTGCTACTTGTTAGAATTGTAAAACTTACTTTTGCTACTTGGTAGAATTGTAAAACTTTGGTTATTTTATTTTGGTATGAAATTAATTATAACAGTATTTGGTATTTATTTGGATGTTGTTATGTAATTTTTTTCTTTTTTTTAACGTTGTTATGTATCGGTTTTTATACCCAAAATCGTTGATTAAAAAAAATAAAAAATGAAAAATGTTATTACCGTCGACGGCAGTATTAGCGGCGACACGAAGTATTACCGGCGACATGAGCATTAGCGGTGACAATTCTATTTACTGGCGACATTCTGATCAATAGCGACAGAGCAGTAACGACGACTTTTTACCGGCGATTAGCTTACTCTTTACCGGCGACTATTGTCGCCACTATAGCCCGGAAATCTTGTAGTGATGGATGAGCATCTAAAAACAATAAAAACAACTAAATGTTAATAGAAAAAAATAAGAGAAAATGTAGGGTTTGTTACCACTTTGAGCGAGTAGAGAAAGAATGTGGCAAAGTTGGTCATGAACAATTGGGAAGGCAGGAGGTTATTAAATGAAGCATGGTAGAAATTCATATGTGGGGATTTTCATAATGAAAAACAAAACAAAAGTAAAAACAGATGATTTCCCAACTTGAATAACTCGATTCACGATCAAACCAGTTCGTTTTACAAGTACTTTTACAATGAAAACCCATTACAACACTCCTATTCTACTCTCAAATAGTTACACTCAAAGAATTCTTATGAACAACCCCTAATCTATTCACATTACATAACAAGAGAGAGAAAGAGTGAAAATTGGAGAATGTGTGAAGATGAAACTTTCATATAAAGGATCTGAACCAAAAGAAAGCAGCATTAAATACACCGGGTCAAGGAGGATCCGAAGACCCACATGTAAAACCCGAAAATATTAACCAAATAACCCCTGCAAAACAAATTAATGACACCTGCAAAACAAATTAATGACACCTGCAACCAAAAGAATTCAAAGGCTATCTCTTTTAACACATGCATCCATTTACAACCAAAAGAACAGATAACAATACCAAATATATCCAAAACAAAAAATTAACAACAAAATGTTAGTTTGATCTAGAACAAAACATTTAATTATTTCAACATAAAGGATTCAAAGGCTACCTCTTTTGATTTATAGCTGCAATCAGAACGGAATAGTTGTATGAGGGCAGAAAAGGGGTCAATTGGTTTCTTCCATATGATTAATGAAATAGTAGCACATAAATAATTTTCATATCTATAATCATGCTAGAAGTAATTTAATTTTTAAGCTACCTTAGGGGGTTTTTAGGATTGCTTTTTTGTCTAAAAAGTCATTTTTGACAAAAAGACTTTTTCACTTATGGCTTTTTCTTAAAGGAGGTTTTAAAATTAGTTTGGATTAACTTTTGAGGAAGTAAGAGCAAAAAATCCAAAAGTCACAAAATCATGACTTTTAAAACAACTCATTTTTCTTGCCAAAAATTCATTTTAAAAGACTTTTTAGATTTGTCAAACACCTTTTCAAACTTTTGGCTTTTTCAAAGTCACTTTGAAAAGTAATCCCAAACAACATCTTAAATTCTTGTCCCATAAAACACCGCCATTATACAAAAAAGATGGTAATGGAAGTTTTCTTGATTCTCCGAATTGAGTAATTGTAGTTGGTTCCTAAAAAGGCCGAACACAAATTAGATGAGAAAAGGTGAATTAGAGATTATGTACTCCTTTAAATTAAAACGAAGGTGGCGAAATTCAGTTGGTGTCTGGATTGTTTTTTGATGACCAAATCATGAAATAAAAGTTCCTAATTCATCTTCTTGAACACCCAAGGCAGAAAGGAGCATCACAAATTATGGGAAGGAGTTACCTTTTTAAGCAAAAAAAAATCAGTGATTTGGTTGTTGATTTATCAGTTCAACTTGGAAAGTCATTATGGGTTTCTATGCGATTTTCTCGAAGAAGAAGTATAAAAAGGGAATTGTGATTGTTTTTTCGTTTGAGCGGGAAATAAAAAAAATAAAAATAAAAATAAGTGTATAGAAAAATGAGACGTGGCAACTAAAGTTATTTATTTTATTGGGAGAATTTCGTAAACGCCCTTCCTAAATAGCTAAATATCGTATTTGCCCGGCCTAAACTCTAAATATCGTATTTGCCATTCCTAATGTTTTTTAATATCATATATACCCAAATCTATTTTTTGGTATTTTTTATTGATTTATAATTGTTTTTCATAATATTAAATCATTATAATTAAAATACATTATGAATGGACAATAATACCCTTCCTTCTAATTTCCAATACAACACACGTTTCACATGCATTATTGATCAGATTCATTGAGATAGCGTTTTCCCCCATATCACAAAATCACGATCGAGCCTTCCTTGATACTTCCAATCATTGTGTCACGATCGAACCTTTCCAGATACTTCCGATCGTTGCATCTAATCGCTGCATCCAATCAATCGCTGCTTCCAGTCGGTGCTTCCCCTGTTATCGTATACACACACGCATCAGGTAACTAAAAACCGAATCCATTTCCTTTCCTCAATTTTGATTATGTTGTTGTTGTTGTTTGATTTGTTCAACAAGAACTCAAAAGGACTATCATATTCTAAACCTGTTGAGTAAAAGAATAACATCAGGTCTTTGGAAGCAACAAATGAACCCATGTAAAATATACTTGACTATTATGTTATCAGTTGTATCACATGAATATGAACAAAAGATTTGCAATTCAGTTCCTAGACTTAATGCAGTTGCATGTAATTTGTCTAATTTGTCTGATGATTCCATTATACCATGAAGAAAACTAATTGATGTCAAAACATCGGCTTCATGGGAAGAGACTAACCAGAACCTATGTTTGATCTGTTATAGCTCATTGTCTTAACTCTTAATTATTTCAGCATGTGAAATAATTCCCTAATTGCAACAACCAATTAGAGCACCCAACAATGAATGAGTAAATACAGTTATAAACTCTTGAGTATCTATTTATAACATTTTCAGAAGTTGATAAATCATAAAAGGCGTACAACCCATGAATCTGAATCAGCTACTCTTAGCTATTGTGTCAATGTTATGCAATGTTGATGTTTGTAGTCATGTTGTTATACCTTTATATCTTCTTTTTTCTTATAGCCGACTTAAAATTATATTTTAGAGGCGATACAAACCAATGTCGGAAGATCATTCTCAAACAGAAGATACTACCCTTCATGACACATCAAAACCAATATGGGAGAGCAGGCTACATCTCCAATAATCGAGTATGTTTATGCGAATATCTTAATGTTAATTTAATTAGACATTTAGTAAATTGTATGATTGTTTCTCTAATTAATTTTCAATTTCAGGCGTATACCAACATCCAAGTTCAAGTTAAAATTGAAATATGGGGGTTACTTTCGGCTAATGAAGAATAGTTGTAGGCAAATATATTGCTTTGGCTCTCAAAAATGTATCCACATAGACACATTTTTATATACATTTAGTCAACTACATGAAGAAGTGGTCAAGCGTTATTCATTAAAGAACAACCCAAAATTTTCTATTTTTTATGTTGACAAGTATGCACCAGAAAAGTCCCTTATTGTGCTTGATTCTGATGAAAAGTTCATGGCTATGCTTGTCATATACGGAAGCGAGAAACAAGTAACCATTTATGTGACAACAAAGAATAACCACGGCTCCAATAGTCATACTAACCATTTTTGTGCCAACAGAGATGAACCACACGATGAGTATGATGCAGACCTTTTTCCTAGTGAAGAAAGCTATCATAGTCATCTCAGTTCTGATAATGAAGACGATCTAATGAATGATGATGAAGAAGTTTACTCATCTAGTAAGAATAGTATAATCATGTAAGTCGGCTCAAAATTTGAAAATGTGGTTGATTTTAGGAGAGATTTGAACCACTTTCCAGTCATACAGCAAGGTGTGAAAACCTAGAGTGTGAGAGGAGAATTCATGCTTCTATTACACAAGATGAAGTTACCTTTGAAGTAACTGTATACCTTAAGTTATATTTAACATGCTTCATATTAAAAATATATTTATGTTTATTTCATTCTTTTATTAGGTTTAGAAAATGGTAGAAGTACATTCTTGCACTCGCAGCAACAAGGGTGGCAATAAGCACGCCACTCAAGGATGGATTGCTAATGTAGTTACTGACAAGTTGAAATCTGATGGGGAGGTCTCTCCACATGAGCCTAGAAATTGGATTATGAAAACTTACAATGTTGATGTGCCATACCTAAAAGTTTTTAGAGGGAAAGAGCAAGCGTATACCGACATGTATGGTAAGTGGGAAGACTCTTTCATGAAGATGGATGACTTTAGAGAATAAATATTTCGAAGGAACGAAGGAAGCGTTGTTGAAATTGACTTTGACATAGTTGGTGGAAAGAAACTTTTCAAAAGGTTTTTTATTTGTTTAGAAGCTTATTCTAGAGGGTTTGTTCCTGGTTGTCGTCTGTATATTGGTCTTGATGCTTGTCATTTAAAAGGAAAGTTCAATGGTGTACTAGCTGCAGCAACTGGTATTGACGGTAACAGTTCTATCTTTCCAATAGCATATTGTGTGCTTGAATCATAAAACACACAATCATGGACATGGTTTCTTGATTCATTGAAAAAAGCAATTGGAATGCCAAATGGTCTTGTTATCTCATCGGACATGCAAAAAGGGTTAGAAGTAGCCATGATGAATGTTTATCCTAATGTTGAGCATAGAGAATGTATGAGGAACTTATATAGAAACTTCAAGAAACACTTTCTTGGGGACTTCTTTAACAAAAAACTATGGGCTGCTGCCAAAACCTACCGTTCTACCAAGCATGACAGATTATTGAAGGAAATTAGTGATAAAAATGAAGATGTCATTGCATATCTAAATAACAACCACAAAAAATATGGAGTAGAAGCAAGTTTGGTACTACTTCCAAGTGTGATTACATCACTAATAATATTTCAGAAACGTTTAATTCTTGGATTGGTAAATTGTGCTATAAACCCGTGCTTGATCTCCTTGATGCAAGTAAGGAAAAGATTATGAAACAGTTTGATAAGAAAAGAAATTTGGTGAATACATGGAATGACACATTGGTTCCTATTGCTAAAAACAATCTCAATGACATCGCTAAGGTTAGCATATTAAATAATTCAGTTGAATGATTATATTTATTTTAGTTTTTACTTCAATAATACATATATATATCTAATATATCTAATATATATATATATATATATATATATATATATATATATATACATATATATATATATATATATATATATATATATAATTTTTCATGTAGAACTTGGGTGAGTATGAAGTTACTAGAAGTTCTGAGAATCAAGCTGAAGTGAAGTACAAGGGAACACGTTGGGAGGTCAACCTAGATGAAAGAAAATGTAGTTGTCGAGTGTGGCAAGTTCAGGGCCGACCATGTGTACAAGCAACGACTTTTATTGCTTATATAAGGGATGCTAACTGGGACAAATATGTTGATCCATATTTCACTATAGAGAACTTTAAAGTTGCATATGTTTTTCAAATTACTTTGATGCCTGGACAGGATCAATGAGCGCAAAAAAAATGGAGAGAAAATATATCCACATATTATTAAACTTTTACCTGGACGACCAAAAAAACATAGAATAAAATCATCGGATGAGTCTAAAAGAAGACAAAAGTGTCCGCGATGTGGAGAGTATGGACACCATAAAAAGACATGTAAAAATCCAGCATCTCAAAGTTTCGATCAAAGTGAAACATGCATATCTAAAAGTTTACGTGGAAAGGATACAAAATCGCATGGTGGTTCGGGAGTTTCAGGTTCTACATGAAAAAGTCCCATGAAATTAGTTGGTCCTTTAGAAAAATTTTGTTAGCTTAAGTTGAAAATGTTCTTAGTTAGGGTTCAGTTCATGGATTTTTTTGTTAGTACGTGACATAATTAAATATTTTGTTTTAGTTTTTCTTTCATTTGCATTTGTTGTCAAATTGGTATATATATGGTGCAAATTTAAAGTTCAGGCACCAAACTGTAACTAATTCCAAATATATGCTTTAAGGACCAAAATTGTATATATTACAATTAAAACATACATACATATATATATATATATATATATATATATATATATATATATATATATATATATATATATATACTGTAATTAACTATTACAAAATTTTGAAAGTTCAATGCTATATATCATGAATTTCTCAAAGTACAATGCTATTTCTTAAAGATTCGCTTCACACTTCATGTCTCACGGGAGGTAGCGCTAGTTTTCCGATCAAATCCTCTCACACAAACAATTCAAGATTCTAGATGTGTAGGTGACTTCAACAATTCGAGATTCTAGATGTGTAGGTGACATAGTCACCAGTTGTAATCCCAAATTGAATGTTCAATTGACAAAAAAATCATAAAATTACATGATAATTGATTACTGTAGCCTATTGCGACAGTTCGAGATTCCTGTGATTCGTGATGAGTATGCGCGACACAGAGGGGAAGCAGCGACTGGAAGCTTCGGTCGCAAGTATCGACATTGTAACAATTCGGGATTCTTGCAAAAAACCGCGTAAACCGCACAAACCGCCCACACCGCACCAAACCGCACCGCATAATGCGGTTTAGAATTTCACGGTGCGGTTTGCGGTTCGTAATTTTGTCAAACCGCACTACGCGGCGCGGTTTGCGGTTTATAGTTACCAAACCGCGGTTCAAACCGCACCGCATCGTATTAATAAAAATTATATATATATATATATATATATATATATATATATATATATATATATATATATATATATATATCAAAGTTTCCAATCACCAAATACTTCATACTGTCGAATAACTTTTTTCTATATCATGATGGTTAAATTTGATAATTAAAGACTTAAAAGACAATGATATCAATTTCATAAGTCACAACAAACTTAGAAAAAGATTCTGTGGTTTTTTTGTTTGCAATATCTATGCATTTTAAAGGGTATGCAGTATAATTAATAAATTTTGAAAGTGTTTAAATGGAATGATTAACAACAAAAGTTATAAATTGGAACAACTTATCAAACCGCATAAACCGCAAACAAACCGCACAAACCGCCCGCATGAAACCGCACCGCATAATGCGGTTTAGAGCTTTCGCGGTGCGGTTTGCGGTTTCCAAAAAACGCAAACCGCATGTGCGGTGCGGTTTGCGGTTTCAACTCTAAACCGCACCAAACCGCACCACGAACACCCGTACTATATATCATGAATTTCTCAAAGTACAATGCTATTTCTTAAAGATTCGCTTCATACTTCATGTCTCACGGGAGGTAGCGCTAGTTTTCCGATCAAATCCTCTCACACAAACAATTCAAGATTCTAGATGTGTAGGTGACTTCAACAATTCGAGATTCTAGATGTGTAGGTGACATAGTCACCAGTTGTAATCCCAAATTGAATGTTCAATTGACAAAAAAATCATAAAATTACATGATAACTGATTACTGTAGCCTATTGCGACAGTTCGAGATTCCTGTGATTCGTGATGAGTATGCGCGACACAGAGGGGAAGCAGCGACTAGAAGCCCCGGTCGGAAGTATCGACATTGTAACAATTCGGGATTCTTGTGTTGATGAGTGTGTGCGACATAGGGGAATCAGCGACCGGAGGTATGACAGGGAGAGGCTTGATCGTGATTATTGATGGAGGCAATCGTGAACTGAGGTAGCAAGTACCAAGGGTAATATTATCTATTCAAAATGTTTTTTTAATTATAATGATTTAATATTTTGAAAAAGAATTATAAATCATTTAAAATGATAAAAAAAAATAGATTTCGGTATATATGATATTAAAAAACATTAAGAATGACAAATACAATATTTAGAGTTTAGGTTAGACATATACGATATTTAGATATTTAGGAATGAGATATACGAAATTATCACTATTTTGTTCTATCAATAGTATATAAATAAACATAGATATAGATGTAACAAGGATATTTTTTTTATTGAATTATGCAAATTAGAAAATAAAAAATCAATGATTTAATTTGACGTATTTATGCTTAAAATTATGAAAACAAATCTTAATTGTCATCCATTTACAACCACCGGATTTTTGTCGTCAAAGTCGTCGTCAACACCTTTTTTAACACGTTGTCTTCTTCGTCCGGTGAAGCAAACCAATAAATGTTCCATGCGAACAAGAAATTCTTCACTTGCTTCAATGGCGTCTGCCCTGTGTTTCTTTCTTCTTACCTTTCTCTCTTCTCTCTCACTTATTTCCTCACAGTATGTGTTACCCCAACGCTACTTCATCAACTGTGGATCAAACTCTAAGATTAATTTCACCGGCCGGAATTTCGTTGGCGACGTCAACCCCTCTGAGTTCTTCGTCTCCGGTGGCCATATCGCCGTTGAAAACAACAATACGGCAATCAATACGCCACCTATTTATCGAACAGCAAGAGTTTTCGCTAAAAAATTATCATACGAACTGGAGGCAGAAGAAAACAACACTTTCGTCATGGTACGACTTCATTTTTCCCCGTTTTCTTCTAATGAATTCCAACTTTCTTACTCAAAAGTAGACGTTTCAGTTTCGGGGTTTTCTCTGTTATCCAAATTTAGCATCGGAAACATGACTGTGATTAGAGAATTTATAATCCCTATTGGATTGGACCGACGGTTCACAATCGAGTTTACACCCTCCCATGGCTCATCTTCTGCCTTTGTAAATGCCATTGAAGCGTTCACGACGCCGTCTGATCTCTTTAAACCCGGCGTCAGCTACCCACGTATTTCACCCGCCGGAAAAATTGATGATCTGGAGAACTTTGAATCTGCTTATGCTTTCAACCCAATTTATAGAGTTAACGTCGGAGGACAAACCATCGGCGTAGACCTTGACACCTTGAGAAGAACTTGGACACCTGATGATTCCTTCATCTACAGCAATGAACCAGCACAAAAAGTTACTTTTAACGGCTCGATTAATTATTACCTTGGCGTAGCAAGCTCAGACGATGCACCTGATGATGTTTACAAAACGGCCAAGCAATTGAACAACAGATTTGTCAATATAACATGGAATTTTGATGTTAACGAAAACGCTATGTACCTGGTTCGAGCTCATTTCTGCGACATTATAAGCAGAGCCCTCATCAATTCCAACGATGACTTCAACTTCTTTGTCTACAGCCACCACAAGGAGGAGATTCGACCGGTTAGCAGAATGCAGGCGTTGAAGGCTCCATTTTACGTTGATCTGGTAGTGGAGCCGGACTTTTCAGGCCTTGTAAATATCAGTATCGGCGCAATTCCTGGTAGCAATCAGCCGGTGTTCTTGAACGGAGTCGAGATCATGGAGTTGTTGAAAAAATCCGGTGTGCCTGATCTGGCGAACATCGAGAAGAAAGTAACGAGTGTGTTCATCATGGTTGTATGTGTTCTTGCAGGTTTAGCTCTTCTATTGCTTTTATTGGCAGGTTTCTTCATCGGGTCAAGATGTGGGAAACTAAAGCAGGTGGTGGTCGGAGCAAAATCAGAGTCTCACGTGGTGCCATCATATGGTCGGAGTTCATACACCAGCATAAACGTCGACTTCACAGTCAACCATCCATCACCAAAACTGGAACTCAATCTTAGGGTCCCTTTTACCGACATATTACAAGCAACAAATAATTTCGATGAAAATTTAATGATTGGTCGAGGAGGTTTTGGAAAGGTGTATAAAGGAACATTTCATGGAACCAAAGTGGCGGTCAAACGAGGCGAGCAAGGTCACGGTCAAGGCCGGCCGGAATTCGTGACAGAAATCATGGTGTTGTCACGGATCCGCCACAAACATTTGGTGTCTTTGATCGGTTATTGTGATGAAAATAACGAAATGTTACTCGTGTACGAGTTTATGGAAAAGGGTACTCTTCAAGATCATTTGTAAGATAACACATATCACCCAAGACTTTCGTGGGAACAGAGACTCCAGATCTGTATCGGTGCAACTCGTGGGTTGCACTACCTTCACACAGGGTCGGAAGGCGGAATAATTCATCGTGACGTGAAATCATCAAACATTTTGTTAAATGATCATTACGTCGCGAAAGTAGCCGATTTCGGGATATCGCGGTTAGATAATGTGGAAGAAAGCGAGATGCTGGATGTTAAGGGGAGTTTTGGGTATTTGGATCCAGAATACATCAGTTGTATGAAATTGACACAGAAGTCGGATGTTTACTCATTCGGTGTGGTACTGCTTGAGGTGTTGTGTGCTAGGCCGGCTTTTGACCATAAACTTCCTCTAGAGGAAGTGAATTTGGCCGACTGGGCGATTAAAAAGTTAAAAAATGGGAATGTTGAGAAAATTATCGATCCGTTTCTTAAAGATACGATCTGTCCATACTCGCTAAGGAAATTTATAGAAATAGTAGAGAGATGTTTGAAGCAAACCGGAGACGAGAGGCCGATTATGGTTGACGTGTTGTGGTATTTAGAATATGTGTTGAAACTTCAGTTAATGTCGGTGGATAAAGAGTCGTATGATGGTAGCACAATCAATACATCGTTGCAGTTGCCGATGTCGATAATTGATCGATTACCGTCTCAGCTTAATGATGAATCTAATGTGGATGATAACTTGGTGTTGAGTTATGTGAGTGAAAGCCAAGTGTTTTCACAGTTGAAGCTCGAGGAAGTTCAATAATTGTTAATATTTGTTATTCATATGTATTGAATTGTTATTCATTTTTTTAACAACAAACTAATTTATTCCTAACTTATCACATATACAAACTTGAACCCATGATTTCTCATTCGAGAAAGTCATTCTTTATCGCTAGGCCAAAGACCATTTGGTTTAATAATTAGTTAATAGTGATTAATTTTGCATTTTTTTTTGAGTATTCTTATACTATGGTTGGTACCAACATAGTTACACAGTCTCGTGTAAAATTAATAAAATGGTTTATTAATTTACCATAATTTATAGTAAAATTAACAACGAAGTGGGTGTATGAACAAATGTTACAAAACAGTGTTTTATATATAACTACATACTTATTACAACACGAAACGAAAGCAGAAATAATCAATAATAAAACATAGTGACCAAATCCTTTAACAGTTCATGAATCAAATTGTTAAATTTTTAAAATACTTTTACTGAGATAACCGGACATTTAAAATACTTAAAAATACATAAAAATATGTATATATATATATATATATATATATATATATATATATATATATATATAAAACTTTTAAAAAATACATAAATACGTAACAATAGATATAAAAACATAAAAAATACGTTTATACATTATATACAAATTTTGACGAAATATGCAGAAAAATCTCATGACCTGTTGAGCATGTCAAAATGGCTAAAGTGGATAAATTATTCGGTTTTTTTTTGGGTTTTGCTATTTAAAAAATTAAATAATCAGAATTTTTCTGTTTAAAATATATAAATATGACTTAATTAAAAAATGTCTCAAAATAATGGAATTTTTGTGGAGATTTTTCTAAAACATAAATCTCATTCGATATAGAATTGCATATAATCAATAACCATAATTGCAAGGTTTAAGGAAAAAGTTATATCATTATTCGTGTATAGTTCCTCGACGTTGGAATTTAGGATACAACAATCACATCTTTAGATTTATTTATTTATTTATTTATTTTTCTTTTGTGCATTTTAATTTATAAAAAACAAAATAATCTTCGTAACACCTTCAGGATGAGTTTTTTTTTTAAATTAACTATAAAAAAATTAAAATAAATATAAAAATATAACATAAAAACAAATTAAAAAGGTGTGATTCGTATTTTATGTTTTAAAGGAACTATATGGGTATAAATTTCAGGTTTTGGACCATGCAAAATAAAATTTTGATATTGTGAAAACCACATACACCAATTTTGAATTTCAGCCAATCTTTTTTCTACACCAAATATCAAGTTAACTTGTCACTTTCCCTTTGTTATGGTCTGTCTAATCTATGGTCCAAGTGGTTGTAAAGTCTTCTTGGATGCTGATTTTTACACGAAAACACGTCCAAGGCTTGGCTTTCCAAGTCTACTACTGAAGCAGAAAATAACGATGCCCCTGGTATGATTCATAAAAACCAGTAATAATCTTGTTAACCTAAGATATCTGACACACCATGTTCACCTTCACTTTCCAACTCTTTTCTTTGCTCCTCCTTTCTACCACTGCCACCGCTCAACCATACAAAGCCACCGAAATCTTCCTCCTAAACTGCGGTTCTTCCTCCAGTGCCATAACTTCCGGGAGGAGATGGGATGGTGATGAAAATACTAAATTCGTACCCTCCAACATCGCCACCACCTCCTTTTCATCCCAACCTTCCGTCCAACATCCTTCAGTCGATCAAATCCCTTACGCCACTGCTCGAATCTATAACAGTTTTTCATTCACCTACAAGTTTCCGGTCTCCCAAGGCCCTAAATTTCTCCGCCTCTATTTCTATCCTGCCACCTACTCCGGCCTCAAAGCAAACGAATCTTTCTTCTCGGTATCATCCAATGGTTTCTCTCTCTTGACCAACTTCAATGCTTTCCTTACTGCCTCCTTTCTCTCCCAATCAGGTCCCAATGTTTTCAGCTTTGTGAAAGAATTCATTGTCTATGTAAAAGATAGCGAAATCCTTAATGTTACCTTTACACCCTCACCCAACTCGTTTGCCTTCATCAATGGTATTGAAATTGTTTCTATGCCGGAAAAGTTGTATTTCAAGAATAAAAAGATAAGGTCCGTGGGAACAAATTTAGGCCCTGTTATTGATGAGTACACGGGTCTTGAAAATATGTACCGGCTAAACGTGGGCGGGGCACAAATTTCAGGCAACCATGATACCGGTATGTATCGATCATGGGATTGTGATGAGTCTTACTTATTTCCTTCTTTAATGATGGAAGTGACGCCTGTTAGTCAAATTCCGATAACGTACACAACGGACACACCTAATTATACCGCACCTGAGCTAATTTATCAAACCCAAAGGAGTATGGGCAATCACTCTGACCAATATATTCGGACTTGGAGACTTCCCGTTGATTCTGGGTTTTGGTACATGCTCAGGCTCCATTTTTGCAACCTTATATCAAAATACACGTTTAAAGGACAGATGATTTTCAAGCTCTTCATTAATAATCAAACTGCTGAGGATGAAGTTGATGTGTTCTTCTGGACTCCAGGAACCGGGTATCCTGTATTCAAGGATTATGCTGTGTTTATGAACGACATAGATGGCCACGGAAGCAAGCGATATTTGTGGCTCTCAATGCGTCCTAATGACCAATCTCAAGAATATCATGATGCTTATTTGAATGGTTTGGAAGTCTTCAAGTTGAACATGACTGGTAATCTTTCTAGCCCCAATCCGAAATCTAGTTTTACAACACCACCAGAACAGCCGACATCTCCCATAAAACTGAAAAAGAAGACGCCTCCATATGTCGTGATAATTGGAGGTGTTGGAGGAGGAATAGTCTGGTTTTCTGTTCTTGTACTTATAGTTTTCTGGTGGCGAAGTGGAGCCGTAGATAAGTCATGGTGGGGCCCAACTTCCACTGAATCAAACTCTACAAAGTTGCCCTCGGATCGCTGTCGTTGTTTTACACTTAAAGAACTCAAACTTGCTACGGATGAATTTAACGAAAACTGTGTCATAGGCAACGGAGGGTTTGGCAAGGTATACAAAGGGTATATTGACAAGGCAGCAACCATCGTAGCAATCAAACGACTCAACCAATCATCCAGCCAAGGTTTTCATGAATTCCGAACAGAAATCGCAATGTTATCTAAGCTACGTCATCTCTGTTGGTTTAAACTTCTTAAACAATGATAATTTGCTTGCTTTAATATGCTATTATGAATCAAAACAAAGCAGGAAGAAAGCAAAACAAACAAAGAAGGACAATAGACAGCAAGGGAAAAAAACGTGCTGGGAAAAAATATGGAGCAAGTAGAAAACTTTTTTAATGCTTAAGGCTCAAGTTCTTCATCAAAAAAAAAGTAAATAATTACACCTATATATAGGAAACAAAAAAACGTGACCTCTACTTTTCCTAGACTTGTTGACCAAGCAAAACTTCCTAATTCCTAATTAGACTTATATACAAACTTTTAATTTTCTGAATTACATTTACATTCTCCCCTGTAATTCAGAAACTCTTATCTCTTCAACTCCAAGCAACTTTCTCATGCTTTCAAACTTCACTTTGTTCATAGGCTTGGTCAAGATGTCAGCTTTCTGCTCATTAGTATTCACATGCTTTACTATAACATTGCCTCTTTCTATATGATCACGAATGAAGTGATATCTTGTATCAATATGTTTACTTCTTCCATGAAAGACTGGATTTTTCATCAAATCCAAAGCTGACTTGTTATCCACATTCAATTCAAATGGACCAAGTTTTCTTCCGGTCAACACACCAAGCAACCTACTTATCCAAATGCCTTGACATGTTGCATTATTAGCTGCCATAAATTCTGCTTCACATGATGACAATGCAACACACTTTTGCTTTTGTGAACTCCAAGTAACAAGACTGTTGTCTAAGTAAAACGCCATTCCACTTGTACTTTTTCTATCTTCAACATCTCTTGCTAGATCACTATCAGTGTATCCAATCACGCAATTCTTTCCACCTTTCGTATATGATAAACCATAGTCCATAGTTCCTTTTACATACCTTAGTATGTGCTTCACAGCTACTTGATGTTGCTTGGTTGGTTTCTCCATGAAACGACTCACAATGCCTACAGAATAAGCTATGTCGGGTCGTGTGTGAGTAAGATATCTTAGCCCTCCTATGATGCTTCGATATGAGGTAGGGTCCACGAGTTCACCTTCTTCATCCTTAGTCAATTGTAGCTTTGACTCCATGGGGTACCTGCAAGGATTACAATCAAACATCCCGGCCTTCTTTAGGATGGTGTTAGCATAATTCGTTTGTCTCAATGTGAGACCATTTTTATGTTGATTAACCTCAATGCCTAAACAGTAAGTTAGCATCCCAAGGTCACTCATTTCAAACTCCTTGCTCATTTGTTGTTTGAACTTGATTATCTCATCATTGTGACTTCCGGTGACAATTAGATCATCAACATAGACACCAATTATTAGTATGCTCCCCTTGTTTTTCTTTGTGTAAACTGCATACTCTTGTGGACACCTTTCAAACCCCATCTCTTTCATGCATTGGTTTAAGCGAAAATTCCAAGCTCGTGGAGCTTGGCGCAAACCATACAAAGCTTTTGCTAATTTGTACACCATTTTTGGTTTATCTTTCTTCACGAATCCCTCCGGTTGTGTCACATAAACTTCTTCTTCTAGATTGCCATTTAAGAAAGCTGATTTTACATCAAGGTGATGTACATTCCATTGATTTGAAGCAACAAGAGCAAGTATGATTCGAATGGTTTCCAAACGAGCAACCGGTGCGAACACTTCATCAAAATCTATGCCTTGTTTTTGTACGTAGCCTTTAGCGACTAGCCTTGCTTTATATTTTAATATTTTTCCATTCGGGTCTCGTTTGATCTTGTACACCCACTTTAAGCCAATGGGTCTTCTATCCTTTGGCAACTTAACTAAACTCCATGTTTTATTTTTCTCAATTGCACTTAACTCACTTTTCATAGCTTCCATTCATTCATCACTTTCACTTGCACTTGAGAAATTTACCGGTTCTTCTTCGTCTTGTAAAAACATAAGTTCATCACTTTCTTTGTAAATATCGGCCAAACTACGATATCTTTGTGGAGCTTCACTTTCGGATGAACTATCAAGTGATGATTGAGGTGTAACCGGGCTATCGTGTGGTGTATATTCTTCATTAAAATCTGGATGGATATCTTCTTCCTGTTCAGCTTCAATATCAAGCATGATATCAAAGGTGAATGTTTCATTTGTCATGGTTTTGAACTTTGTTGTAGGTCCCCACTCCCACTTAGCATCTTCTTCGAAAATTACATCTCTTCCCACTCGAATTGCTCCGGTTTCCGGATCAAGTAGCCGATAACCTTTTGTACCTTTTTCAACTCCCAAGTGTACTAGCTTCTTACTTCTATCATCTAGTTTTTTTAGATGTGTGCCGACTATTTTTGCATAAGCAACACACCCAAAAACTCTCATATGATCAATGTTTGGCTTTCGACCGGTCCATAGCTCGTAAGGTGTTGACTCTTTTAAGGCTTTTGTGGTTATACGATTTAGGATGTAGACTGAGTGACTTACGGCTTCACCCCATAGGACTTCTGGAACATTCATCCCTTTTAGATTGCTTCTCGCCATCTCTACTACTGTTCGGTTGCGTCTTTCTACAACACCGTTTTGTTGAGGGGAATATGGTGTTGTATAGTGGCGTTTCAACCCGGTTTCTTCACAATATGTAGTGAATTGTGTTGATAAAAATTCACCACCCCGGTCGGTTCGAAATTTTTTTAATTTTAAACCCGTTTCAACTTCAACTTGTGCTCTAAATTTCTTAAAAGCAATTAAAGCGTCATCCTTGTTTTTCAACATATAAACCCACATAACTCGTGTATAGTCATCGACAAGTAACATAAAATATCTATTTCCAGCTGGTGTTGGTGGTGTGATCGGACCACAAAGATCTCCATGCACGAGTTCTAGTCGTTCTTTAGCTCTAAATTTGGTGTGCTTTGGATAGGATTTTCGAGCTTGCTTGGAGATTAAGCAAGCTTCACACAAGCTTGTAGGAATTTCAATTCTGGGTAAGCCTTCCACCATACTTGTATCAGCCATGTGTTTTAGTGCATTGAAGTTAACATGTCCAAACCGCTTGTGCCATAGCCAAGATGCCTCGCCTTGTTCTGCAAGTAAGCACTTTGAAACTTCTTCTTCAAGTATGGCCTTGTACAAACGATTGCTTGATTGTTGAACCTTCAATAATAGTTTTCCTTGTGGATCATGAATCCATAAATATAATCCAAGCATCACAATCCGATCTCCATGTTGAGCTAATTGTCCCAAACTAATAATGTTGCTACATAACCTTGGTATATAGTATACCTCTTTCAACAATCTACTTTCACCATTCTTGTATTTGAACATGATTGAACCCTTCCCCTCTATTCGAACTCTAGATCCATCACCAAATTTCACATAACCACTAGTAGACAGATCAAGTGTTCGGAATTTGCTTTTTTCGCCAGTCATGTGGTTGCTTGCTCCATTGTCGAGATACCACACTTTTGATTGGGTTGGAGTTTGTTCACTTGATCTTAGCTTGGGATTAACTTTTTCCTCATTCAAGTAAACTTCATCGTTTACTTGGGCTGCAAGCAGAAGTGCCGGCTCATGATCATTCTGTCCTTGAGTTAGGTTAGCTTCATGATTCCTCTCACGACGTGGGTTCTTACACTCAGCAGCGTAATGACCAAACTCTTGACAATTATAACATTGAACTTTTGATTTGTCACGAGGTTGATACGATTCATTCTTTCCTTTGTTTTGTTGATTACCACCACCTCGTCCTTTGTTGGAGTTGTTGTAACCACCTTTTCCTTGTCCTCGTCCTTTTCCACCTCGATTATTGTTATAATTGTTTTTGCGTTGTTTTGAACGATCTTCATTATTTTTCTTCTTTGCTCGTTCCGTCCACTCTTCATGCGTTAACAATAGCTTCTTCTCCTCGGGTTCTTTATGAACCCCAATACGAATCTCATGAGCTTTTAATCTTCCGACCACCTCTTCAAACGTCATCTCGTCTAGATCTCCAAATTGTTCAATTGTTGATGCAAGTTGAACAAATTTGGAAGGCACGGCTCGTAACAACTTTTTTACTATGTAGGATTCTTGAACGGTTTCACCAAGAGCACGAATATTGCTCACAATACCTCCAAGTTTTGTAGAAAAATCGTCCACGGTCTCTAATTCACTCATGTTCATCATCTCAAATTCAGCTTTGAGAGTTTGAACTTTGGCTGTTTTGACTCGATCTGCTCCCAAGTACATCGTCTTGAGTGTTTCCCAAGCTTCCTTTGCCGTTTGCTTCTCCGCAATCGTCAATAGAACCTCCTCAGGAATTGCTTGGTAGATGGCAGCCATCGCCATCTTGTCTCTCTTTATACCCACCGGATTTTGTGGGTTCTTCGGCTCTATGGCTTCCCACACCTCTTGAGCTTGCATATAAATCTTCATCTTTATCGACCATGCTGCGTAATTCGTCTTAGACAGCATTGGGTATTGAAGAGTAACCGATCCTTCTTTGTTCGACATCGCACCAGATTCGCTCTGATACCAAATGTTGGTTTAAACTTCTTAAACAATGATAATTTGCTTGCTTTAATCTGCTATTATGAATCAAAACAAAGCAGGAAGAAAGCAAAACAAACAAAGAAGGACAATAGACAGCAAGGGAAAAAAACGTGCTGGGAAAAAATATGGAGCAAGGAGAAAACTTTTTTAATGCTTAAGGCTCAAGTTCTTCATCAAAGAAAAAAGTAAATAATTACACCTATATATAGGAAACAAAAAAACGTGACCTCTACTTTTCCTAGACTTGTTGACCAAGCAAAACTTCCTAATTCCTAATTAGACTTATATACAAACTTTTAATATTCTGAATTACATTTACAATCTCCATCTAGTAACCCTAATCGGATACTGTGATGATGATGGAGAGATGGTTCTCGTGTATGAGTACATGACTCATGGTACTTTACGTGAACATCTTTACAAGACAAACAATCCTCCTTTATCATGGAAAACACGTCTCCATATTTGCATTGGTGCAGCCAAAGGGTTGCATTATCTTCACACAAGTGGAAAGCGGAGGATAATTCACAGGGATGTCAAGTCTACAAACATTTTACTGGATGAAAAATGGGTGGCTAAGGTTTCTGATTTCGGTTTGTCAAAGCTTGGGTCCAAAGACCCTTCTCAAACACATGTTAGCACGTTGGTGAAAGGTAGTATTGGGTATATAGATCCTGAATATTGCAAAACGAAACATCTTACTGATAAGTCTGATGTGTACTCTTTTGGGGTGGTTTTGTTTGAAGTGTTGTGTGCAAGACCTGTTATCCTTCAACACCTGAGTGGAGACCAAGTGAGTTTGGCAAGCTGGGGTAAGTCTTGTTATAGAAGGGGATCGCTGAATGAAATAATTGATCCAAAGCTAAATGGTGAAATTGTACATGGAAGCTTAATGAAGTTCGGAGAGGTGGCAAATGGTTGCTTGCATGAGGAAGGGAGTGAACGACCCTCTATGGAGGATGTTTTTTGGGGTCTAGAATTTGCACTGAAGCTACAAGAGGCTGCTGATGAGGCCATGCCAGAAAATTAAGAACTTCACCCCTTCTGATGCAAAGAGAGTCGACTAAAATTAATGGTTTCCATAAATTTAGACACGTCCTGTTTTTCTCATATGAAGTAGAATGTTTATAACTCTCTGGTCAATTCAATAACTAAATTTATATACATCCTGTACCTTCATATGAGACTTCCCTAAATTTTTTTTTTGAATTTCGGCTGTTCAAAAACATACTAGTTTTATCAAATGGCATATAGACTTGGTCGATAACAGGCAATCTAAGTAATGTAATTTGTGGATGTTGTATACTGTGTAGGTCCATTAACCGAACACTTTGCTCACCAAATTTTTACATTCAACTCTTCAATAACATAAATAAGAGTAAATTGCATAAATCGTCCATATGATTTGCGATAATCTATAGATTTCGTTTCTATATAATTTTTTTCACTCGGACTCCATGTAGTTTGTTGTTGTTTCAATTTTGGTCCATCGACAATTTAAAATGACATTTTTTTCAATCGAAGGATTATTTAACATTTTCTGATAATTTATTTATCATCCATTAGACTGCTCAGCATACATGGGACGCAATGGGCGTGGTGGTGATGATGTGCACAACATGTCACTACATGCACACCGCCCCTTACGGCGTGGTGCAAGGTTGGCGTGGAGGGTGTGGTTGTAACCATGGTTGACCACATGACATTCTCTCTTCTTCCTTCATTATTCTTCTCTCATCTTCCTTCTTCATTCCTTCTCTCGTGGATCACCACACCCTCAAGATGTGGTGTGAAGATGGTGGAGGGATGTCATGCCGGTATACCCAATAACCTTGTGTTTTTTTTATAAAACTAAATAAACATCCCAGCTACTCTCCACGCCCTCATTCATCCCATTTACTGTACTTTCCTCTTATCAGCCTCCCTTTTTCTATCAACACCACTACCGATATTCTCCGTCTTCTTCGACCAAACTGTCATCCCCGTCCCTTTCCCTTTATGCTTCTTTCTCATTTCTTCTGTTCTCTTTCCCTTTCTGTCCATCATCCTCTCCACCCACCCAAACTCAACGGTGACCACCACTAGTGAAATCAAGTGTATGGTTTTGGGCTTAGGCCCTTACGATGATGTACGTAAGGGATGACACATTGACTTTGTCAACTTCATCCAAAAGATTTAAAACTTTATTTCTCCCATTGAACCATCTAGAAATTCGCACACCACTAATATGGAAAGCTCTTATAGAAAATCAAGCATGTCATACTATTTTCCCAAAGTTATGTAGTCCTAAAAGTTGATCCTAATATCTGATTAAAGAAAAAATATTACAATCAATGAAGACATGCAATGACTATAACTTAGTTTAGATTTTGAAAAGAATCTAGGTTTAGATCGGGGTATTTTAGATTATGTGATTTGTCTTCAAAGTTATTTCAATGCAATTATTTTCTTTGTAAATAAATTTATGTTCCATATTAGAAATTAAAGATAATTCACTAATAGGTGGGAACCTAATTTTTTGAGATTCAAATGCTTGGTGACAATCATGAACACATGTCATGATTGTTAACCTTATATTCTTTATAACGAACTAGAATATAGGGATGTCAACAGAACCATACGGGGACAAAAGTAGTGCCCTACTCCCCCATACCTGGATTCCCATATTTCCCTTTCTCCGAACTCGACCTTGAGTTCCCCAGTATCCCAACCCCCGACTTCGTCCCTAAATTTCTAGAACACCCCCGCTTCCACTCATGTTTCCCCTATGTATCAAAATCCTACGTTAACCAGGTTTGGCCCGAAAATCCCCCGTTTTACATTCTTTACCCTATTTTTCACTCGTTTATTTTGTTTAACGTTACATATTCCACTAATTATCAAAATACATGTTTATTACACAATCGCTACTCTAAGTTTAATATTTCCATTTTTAAATAAAAATAGTTAAATATATGATAATTATTTCAGACCCCTTTTTAACACCCATTTTCCAAGTATGAGTTGATTTCATGTTGATTTGAATATGGAGATTTGGGGTTTCTGGCTAAGCACGACGTAGTAGACATCAATAAGGAGCAACGAGACCATGTATTGGTCGCGAAGCAAAGCCGGCACAGCCCAAAACCCTAGGTCTTAGGCTTGATCCCTATATAATGGTGCTAACTTTTTGGGTTCTCTCTTAGTATCAGCCTCCATCTCCAGAACGTAACCCTAGCATCCCATTGCGCCTTTGAGAGAATTTAGTGTGTTTGTGACATTTTTGAAGAAGAATAGAGCTTGTGGACCTTGGAGGTGAGATTTCCAATTGAAGTTTCCACCTTCTAGACGCTCTATTTGCATTTTAAGTCTTAAAGTTCTATGTTTCATTTAGTTTCATGCTTGGGTTTAGAAATATAAAGAGATTTTGATATGTTTTGGGCCCTTTCTATGTACTTCTTGGAGTTTGGAGAACTCCAGGACCATTTTATTGACTTTAGGTGATTTTTGGACTTATTTAGAGGCTTTGGTGTGCATATTTGAGTTCTTGTTCTCCATGAAAAGGATTCAAGTCATTTTTGGGACATTTTTGAGTCAGGGTTAGAGATTAGGTGTAACACCTATTTTCCAGAATTGATCAGATGGAGACTTTAAGATTTCAAAGATAAGGTTTCGGGATAAACCTTATGCCACGATGTAGCCATGTCTACTGGACACCACGGCGTGGTAAGGAATGTAACACATCGTGGTGAGCCCTACAGTCCAAGCCCATGAAGATTATGGTTTCTGTAGTATTTAAAGGCATTAACTCGGGAGTTAGGTCATCTTTTTCAGCCTCCACCCTCCTTAATTGAAATCCTAGCCTCCCTTCTTTCTTTCCCCTTTCCTCATTATCATATCTTGTTGAAGTGTGCCATTTTGGGTGTTTTTAAGGAAGTTCATCATCGCTTGAAGCTTGAGTATGTATTTCCAAAAGAGATCTTGTCTTTTATGCATCATTTGGACCTATGTAAGTGTTCAAGTTCCCATATTTGTAGCTTAAGCTTCCTAGCTATTGAGTTTTATGGCTTTTTATGTCCCTTTCACGGTGGTGGTTGGAGTTCGTGGAAGAACTCCAAATAAAGCTTGTAACATTAACTACCTTGTTTGTCCCTGGATTGTTCCATCTTATATATCTATAATTTAAGTGTGATTTGGATCCATGCATGATTTAAAGGTCATCTTTTTCCATTTTGACTAAAATGGTGAAAGGCATGCATGTCCATAAAGTTTTGATGTTTATGGATCATTAGGGTGCCATTAAGCCTCCTGGAAAGTATTAGGATTTATCTTAACGGATTAAGCTCTTAATAAAGAAAAGATAGTTCTTATAGAAACCACAACATGGCCAAGGAAGGCCCACGACGTAGTGGTGTACTGCATTTCAACTGTGTTGTTCGAACTTGGTTACGACGCGGTCAAGCACTCACCACGGCATGATAGTCGTTGATCGTTGACTTTCATTAACTGTTTACTTTTGAACATTTTGACTTTTGGTCAAACTTCACGGATTTGGGTTGTTCATTGATGTACGATCTTTAACTGGTGATAGTCAGGCTGTGGGTCTGATAAGAGAAAGGAGTTGAGATTGTAGTTGTGCTTCCCCAATTTTGCGACTCATGTGAGTCTTCTTACTATGCCACATATGACATTGTATATCCTCTGTATGCTAGGATAGTGTTATTATTAGAGTACATATATGCTAGTTGACTAGGATAACTCCTTGTTATGTATGTGTAATATAGGACACTTAGAGTCATGGTATGCTAGACCGGTAAGGTCTTTCATGTTGATTATATGATATTGTTAGGTGTCGTGATTTGTTAGGATAATGATAGTATTAGTTAATCGTTGACTGGATACCCTATGGGTTGTATGTAGTTTAAGTTAGATAGGCTGACAAATCTTGGTCTAAAACCTTATTGCATGGTTCTTGTTTGATTTATTGCTTTCGGGTCGGATCATCTGTTTGACTGTCTATCTGACTCGCGGCTACTTATGAATATGTATTCATGAGGTGATTGTCAGTATTAGCATTTTCTCCAGTGTGGATGTGGTTTCGGTGAGAGGTCGATTATTGAATGGAGGCTAAGAGCCAGTAGTAGTTGACGACTAAGAGCCGGTAGTAGTGGTGGCTGAGAGCCAGCGGTAGAGTGCAATACAAGGATATGTATGCGTGTTTGTATGTTGAATGCTTGTGGATAGGAGAGTTAGTAGATCGGTCTCAGGGCCAAGGAATTTGTATGGATGCATTATGTATGATGGAAAATGTTGTATACTAGGGAACTCACTAAGATTTATGCTTACAATTGTATATAAAATGTTTTACAGGTTGTTCCGGAGAAGAGATCGGTGGGACTATACACACGCACCAAAGATATTAATTATTGAGAATAATCTATCTGAGTTCAAGAAGTCTGTAACATCCTAAAAATACAGATAAGATTTTTGTTTTTAATTTCATTAAAATCATAAACACTAATATCAAAATAGTCAAAAGAGTATCATAGTAACATGTTATCAGAGTAAAAATTCCCAAAATCTCTAAATGCGGAAACCATAGGGAGATGTGGTGCGATCAGGCCGGACCCTTCCCCTTCAAACTGGAAGTACCTGAAACATAAACTGAAACTATAAGCACAATGCTTAGTGAGTTCCCCCAAAATACCACATAAACTGAAACTATAAGCATATCTGGGTGCTTGCCTACCCCTTCGGTCTATTTCAACCGGACACTATCAAGCATACTTGGGTGCATGAAATCCCCTTCGGTCTATTTCAATTGGATACTGTCAAGCATATTTGGGTGCTTGCAATACCCTTCGGTCTATTTTAACCGGATACCGGGTCTATTTCACCCCTACTACTACCACATAATATCATAACAGAAATCACAAAGTCATCAAGCAAAAACAGGCATAACTGACAATTGTCACAAAGACAATCATCACACTAAATCATAAACTAGTGGGCCGGCATTGATACCTTCAACCCACAGATACAGCGAAGGAAAACTCACCTCAAGCTGCTGAATATCTCAGATAAAAGCTCGGACTGCCGATCCGGAAAATCCCCGCGTTATCAACAACAGATAATACCAATAAATAATTGGTCCACAACCTATAACTGAAATCCTATTCTGATTGTCCGATACCTAGGGTAAAAGTCCATTTTACCCTTTCCTCACTTGGCCCAAAAATTCGAAGCCCAAACCAATAGCAACAAAAGCCCAATATGGCCCAATTTCCAAATTGGGACCAAAACCCATCATGGGCCTAATTCCAAGAAAGCCCAATATACTAGCAAAAGCCAAATTCATAAGTCTAATGGCCCAACAAGGCCTAAACCCTAAAAGTCCAAAGCATGGCCCAAATCCGTGAACGTCAAGCCCAAAAGCCCACCTGCTGAGTATGTAGGGCGTACTCAGCTCGTACGTTTAGCGTACTCCTTCCAGGGCCAGTACGCGTAGCGTACCAGCTGCATACGCCTATCATACTGTCACACCCCAAAACCGGAACGGCGGAAACGTTCGGGGGTGGAGGACGTCATGTTTAGTATCACAAGACATGCATCATAGTAATCAAAGTAATAAACAACCATTTCATTAGAAAGAAAGTATTTACAAAGTATGTGGTTCACATAACATAGACTACAAATTAAATAACAAAACAAAACATGAAGCTATACTGCTCCATCTTCTGAATCCCAGTGCGCGTACCTGTCTACTGGTCTCCTGAGAATGCAAGTTATTTAAAAGTGTAGATCAGCATTTAAGCTGGTGAGTTCATAAGATTTTAGTGATGTAAGTAAGTTGTAAGTTCTTTTAGAAAAGTTCGCATGTTCCTTCAGAAAATCCTATATTTCCGGCTTTGATGAAAGATAAGTGAAAATGACTCTACAATCCTTTCTATGAGTACTAAATGGATACAAGTTATATAAAACCCAGAGTAAACAAACAATCGATTGTGTGTATCTGCCCTAAGCCCACAACCAAACAAGGAACAAGAAATGAGGCGGAAGGCACACATCCCATTGTTTGTTAGATCATCGTTGTATATAACCCTGGCGTATTCACTTGGTACTCACGGAGTTAACTGTAATAGTTCCTTTATATTTGATGAAAACATTCTTTAAGAAAACCCTTATTTCTTTTAGTAAAAATAGTAACCACAATAGTTCCTTCTATAATCACTTAGTTTATACAAGATATATATAATCTAATATCGAACGGATAGTTAATTGTGTGAATCTGCCCTAAGCCCACAACCAAACAAGGAACAGGAAGTAACGCGGAAAGCACACATCCAACTACCTATCGGATATTAATTATATATAACCCTGATGTATAAACTAAGTTATTATAGAATTAACCACCTAGGGTCCTTTAAGTTATACTGGTTTAATAAAATGGATTAAACCCTTGTTTACTTTAGTAAAAATAGTAACCACAATAGTTCCTTCTATAATCACTTAGTTTATGCAAGCTATATATAATCTAATATCGAACGGATAGTTAATTGTGTGAGTCTGCCGTAAGCCCACAACCAAACAAGGAACAGGAAGTAAGGCGGAAAGCACACATCCAACTACCTATCGGGTATTAATTATATATAACCATGATGTATAAACTAAGGTATTATAGAATTAACCACCTAAGGTCCTTTAAGTTATATTGGTTCAATAAAATGGATTAAACCCTTTTACTGGTAAGTTTCTAGTTTTGTCTACCAAATGTTCTACTTGAAAAGTATGTTTTTGTACTAGAAAACGGTGTATTGAATTAGTATACTATGACCTGGCCCATACCTGGTACTCCTTATGGTTACTTGGTGTATACAAAAAATATATATATATATAGCTAAGATCGAATAGATAGTAGGTTGGGTGAATCTGCTCTAAGCCCACAACCAAACAAGGAACAGGAAATGAAGCGGAGAGCACACATCCTACTACCTGTCGGATCCGATTAATGTATATCCCTGATGTATAAACTAAGGAATCATAAAGTTAGCATTATAGGCCCCTTTCTACTACATGTATTATGACTCGACTGTTCTGTTTGTCGCTTGTATTGTTGTACGTTTTCAGTTGTCTTTCATACTGAAGTACTGATTACCTTAACTTTAGTTTGTTTTATTAAGGTCATAATGTGATGAGTAGTACGCATACTTATACGCTCTCCCTGCAAGAGATTCTGGTTACCAAACGCGACTTCAGCAAATGAATTGCTAAGACGTGTAAATCACATTAAAGTTATCTGATCATGTCTACCCAGTTTATTATCACCTTTTGTTAAGAACAATGAGTTGGTGATCATTGGTATAATTAGATCTTGGTTTGTTCTTCTGTTATAGTATCTTAGTATGTTCTTTCTGTTATAGTATCTTAGTATGTTCTTTCTGCTATAGTATCTTAGTATGTTCTTTCTGCTATAGTATCTTAGTATGTTTGCACTTTAAAAACAGAGTTTTGTAAACTGTAAAGTAACATAACTTTAAAAGAGTTTTTGAAATGTTTTGATCACTTATAAATACATAAGCAATCCTTTAAAAGATGGTTATAACAAAACATTTACACAATTATCATTGTGCTTAACTTGTATCCCCCCCCCCCCTTAAAAGCATTTAAAACAGTTAAAAGATTGATTATAGGGTTATGAACTCACTTTATGTGGGTGATTCAATCGAATATGTGCGTAAGGATGAGAAGTTCCACTAATGAAGTCTCGAGGCACAAACGAGTCCTAAATGACATATATGGCATATATTGGCATGAATATAGTGTTTAGAAGCAACTACATGCAAGGAAACACCCTTAGGGACTAGGAAACACTTGGACCAAGTGTTAGAATCACATGCGATGACATGGAGTGATTTCTCGACCAGGTTCAGGGCCGAGTTTGCACCACTGATCGAGGTGCAACAGTTAGCATGAGCGTTTCAGGATTTGCGGCAGACTACATAGACAGTGGCGGAAATCACCGCCAAGTTTAGGGAGAGGGGTCTTCTTGTTCCGCAGTATGTCGTGGACGAGGAGATGAAGAAGGCCCGATATCACGAGATGCTGAGGAGTGGCATCAGGAAGTTTGTGAGCAGGTCCAGCTGCATGACGCTGGAGGATATGATTGCTCGGGCCAGGGAGAGGGAGATCAATCTGGAGCACCTCAGGAAGAAGAATCCGAAAGAGGTGCAGGTAGCCGCAGGTTCAGGCAAGAGACCCAAGGGGTCGGATATGAGATCGAGGGATTATCAGGGCCACAGTCGTTGTGGCAAGTGTGGCAGGATGCACGAGGGTGCGTGCAGGGGTGGTAGTAGGGGTGATTTTGGCTGCTTCAAGTGCGGTCGGACTGGTCATTTCAGCAGGGATTGTACTGCTACCACCACTTAAGGATCAGACCTGATATGTTTCCATTGCAGTTAGAGGGGCCACAAGAAGGCCCAGTGTCCGAGTTTGCTTCCAGCATGGCACCTGCCCCTGTGACTTTGAGGATCACCGACGGCCGTCAGGGCCAAGCAGAGGCGCCTGCGGTGGGGAGAAGGGCTTTCCATTTGTCTACAGTGGAGACGCGAGCAGCACCGGACGTTGCAGGTATGTATCTCTTGCTTTCCTTGCCAAATTTTATTCATGATCATATTGTTATGGTACTACATCTATGTTAATGAATGTATGTTAGAATTTTATTCCTGTTCGTGTTCAGATCATATGCCATCTGCATACCATGGATTTTCGGGCGGTAGTTCATAGTAGTACCCCCCTTTTCGAGCAGGTTCTCAGGATGCAGTCACTGTAGCAGGTGTGAGTGGGGTTCGGGAAGTGTCCTGTTAGTCTTCAAGAGTGGTTCAGATTTGGTATTGGATGGTTGGAGCGTTAGCAGTAGTAAGTGTTGGATGTCAGCAGATCGACCCTTTAGATGGAGAGAAGGATTGGGAATCCTTCCCAAGCCGGGAGTTGTAGGGATCTAGTCGAATCGAAGTGGGGGAGAACTATCCCAGACGTCAGGAGCAGGAGTAAGTGCAAATTGGGATGAGTTCGCAACTTTGTTGGAAATGAAAGCAGCCCCAGTGGCTGTTGGGTTAGAGGAGCGCGCGAGTTGGGAGTTGGGGAAACGTCCCAACATTGAGTTCATGTATTCGCGCTAGATGATACCTGGGTGGGAACCAGGTGGGAGATTTTCTCGGCAGGATGCGAGTTTAGTCAGGATGTAAGACTACGGGGTCGCCGTAGCAATCTCCAGCAGCTAGGCGGAGCGGGAAGAGTAGTAAGGCTGTGGGATAGCCGTGGCATTTCGTTAGCAGCTAGTTAGAGGAGTGTGGGCGGGGACCCATATCTCCTAGTTGGCGGAGTGTGGGCGAGGCTTGTATATCCTAGTTAGCATGATGAAGATCGATATAGAGAGAGTAGTTCGTTGAGTTTTAGGATGGAGTGGGGCCTGCATAGCCCAAGATAGGTGAGACCTGTGGGAGAGGCCACTCCGAGATGTAGTTGGGTGAGACCCGTGGGCAAGGCCCGTATGATTATAGCAGCACAAGTGGGACCTGGTTGAGACCGTAGGGTCAAGTTAGGGGATCAAGGATCGCAAGACTTAGGAAGCCAGAGTGGCAAGGTAGAAAGAATAGTTTTAGATAGCCGAAGTCTCTTCGGAGGTCGTTGGGAGCGACTGAGAGTTTGAGCTTGGGTCCAGTAACAGGAGGGAATCCGGTATTTCGGATGGTGGACAGAAAGGTTCGGACTTGGGAGGTCCCCGTTCTTTTGGAAAGAAGGCAAGAGGCAGCATATAAGTTGTTGGGGGAGATGGGTGTTAGTAAGGAGAGACTTCGAGGACGAAGTCTAGTTTAAGTGGGGGAGAGTTGTAACACCATGTTCTGGAAATGTTTGTTTATGGATTTCAGAGGCCTAAGCTAGGGGCGTGTCGGTCTTTTATGGGTCTTGAAGTTTTTATTCGCAAGGTTTGGGGGCCGGGGTGTGTCGCTAGAAGCTTAGGGCTTCTCGCCACCTTTTCGGGGATATAAAGTTCGTTGGAAACGGACCTCAGATAAGGAAGATATGACACTTGGAAGTTATTGGCATTAATGGTCCCTAATGGAAAATTTTGACAAGGAAGGACCATGCATGCAAAGTGGAAGGCGCGTGGGTACGCCCAGTGTAAGCTGGGTTACACCCAACGTATAAAGGAGAAGGATCGCGAGTGCTTTAGGCGTATGCCCAGCGTACAGGAGGTACACCCAGCGTACGTCCAGAGTCCAGAAACCCTAAATTTTAGGGCGTGTCACTATAAAAGGAATGATAAGCCTCAAGGGTCAGCCTCCATTTCACCATTGGACATCCACCACGAAACCCTAATCCTCCCTTGACTGTTATTGAAGCTTTGGTGGCCGTTAGTGAGCATTTATGTGTTATGTTATATGTTTGTATGTGTTTAGCGGGCGAGGCCCAGAGACAGGCGGGGCCTAAGAGAAACAGATCTGTATACCGAGCGGGGCTCGATGCCAGGCGGGGCCTGATGCCGGACGGGGCCCGATGCCGAGCAAGTCCCGATGCAGTGAGCGGGGGCCCAGTATGTGGTATGTGGTAGGTTGGGGAACTCACTAAGCTTCGTGCTTACGGTTTTCAGTTTTGGTTTCAGGTTCTTCCGGTAGCGGAGGGAAGAGCTCGGGATGATCGCATGACACACACCAAGAAGTTTTTAGCCTGGGATGTTACTCTGATAAAATAAATATGTTTGAAATGATACTTGATTTCATATAAGGATTTATGTATGACTTGATTTTCAAACGAAATTTTTGGTCATGATTTTTGGGATGTTACATACACAGTCTCGTGTAAAATTAATAAAATGGTTTACTAATTTACCAAAATGTATAGTAAATGTTACAAAGGAGTGTTTTATATATAACTACATACTTATTACAATAGGAAACGAAAGCAGAAATAATCAATAATAAAACATAGGGACCAAATCGTTAAGGAGGTCATGGTTCTAATTGTTATTTTTTAAAAATACTTTTACTCAAATAACTCGACATTTAAAATACTTAAAAATACGTATAAATATGTAAATATATACATATAAAAACTTAAAAAAAAATACATAAATACGTAACAATAGATATAAAAACATAAAAAATACGTTTATATATTATATACAAATTTTGACGAAAAATACAAAAAAATCTCATTATTTTCGATGACCTGCTCAGCAGGTCAAAAGGGCTAAAGTAAATAAATTGGTCGGTTTTTTTGGGTTTTTTATTTAAAATGTTAAATTATCAGGATTTTTATGTTCAACATAAATAAATAAATAAATAAACAAGACTTAATTAAAAAAATGCCTCAAAATATTGAAATTTTTGTGGAGATTTTTTTAAAACATAAATCTCATTTGATATAGAATTGCACATAATCAATAACGATAATTGCAAGGTTAAAGGAAAAAAGTTATATCATTATTCGTGTATCGTTCCTCGACGTTGGAATTTAGGATACAACAATCACATCTTTAGATTTTTTTTTTCTTTTGTGCATTTTAATTTATAAAAAAACAAAATAATCTTCGTAACACCTTCAGGAGGAGTTTTTTTTTAAATTAACTATAAAAAAATTAATATAAATATAAAAATATAACATAAAAACAAATTAAAAAGGTGTGATTCGTATTTTATGTTTTAAAGAACTATATGGGTATAAAATTTCAGCTTTTGGACCATGCAAAATAAAATTTTGATATTTTGAAAAACACATGCACCAATTTTGAATTTTAGCCAATCTTTTTTCTACACCAAATATCAAGTTAACTTGTCACTTTCCCTTTCTTATGGACCTTATGGTCTGGCTAATCTTATGGTCCAAGTGGTTGTAAAGTCTTCCTTGGATGCTGATTTTTACACGAAAACACGTCCAAGGCTTGGCTTTCCAAGTCTACTACTGAAGCAGAAAATAAAGGTGCTCCTGGTATGATAATACTAATAAATAATTGGTCCACAACCTATAACTGAAATCTTATTCTGATTGTCCAATACCTAGGGTAAAAGTCCATTTTACCCTTTCCTCACTTGGCCCAAAAGTTCGAAGCCCAAACCAATAGCAACAAAAGCCCAATATGGCCCAATTTCCAAATTGGGACCAAAACCCATCATGGGCCTAATTCCAAGAAAGCCCAATATACAAACGCCAAATTCATAAGTCTAATGGCCCAACAAGGCCTAAACCCTAAAATTCCAAAGCATGGCCCAAATCCGTGAACGTCAAACCCAAAAGCCCACCTGCTGAGTACGTGGGGCGTACTCAGCTCGTACGCTTAGCGTACTCCTTCCAGGGCCAGTACGCGCAGCATACCAGCTGCATACGCCTAGTGTACTCCCCAGGTTACCAAACCACTCCATTAAGCACTTATTCGGTTAAGACCTTAATCCAAACTCCCAGAACTAGTTCTAATGGGTGGCTTAGTACGTAAAGTTCGCAACTTTACACCCATGTATGACTTAATGGGACAAACACCAAAAAAAAATGAAGCTTAATAAGCCTCTTAACATATTCATGGACCAATATATTTCATAAAGTGTAACGCCCAGTTCCTGGTACGTATTTTTAAATAATAATTATGCATTTTTACAAAGGGACTCGACGAGTTGGAGGCCCCAAACTCGTCGAGTAGGAATTGGATATGCTGGACGCAGGACTTGAAGTCTACTCGACGAGTCGAGGAGCCTCGACTCGACGAGTATGCCTGCCAGAATGAAACCCTAATTTTCAGGGTTTGCACCCTATTTAAACACCTTAACACCCCCATTGTGGCCTCCCTCATCGCCTCCCTTAGTCCACGAAACCCTAATTCGAAACCCTATCCCATTTTGAGTGTCCTTAAGCCATTTTTGTGTGTTTTTGGTGGTTTTGAAGCTTGAGAAGGAAGAAGAAGCTTGGGAGTTTAAGAGAAAGCAAGTAGATCCAGAGGTTGAGTTCCATTTCCAGCTCATTTGAGGTATACAGTTTATACCTTGTCCATTCATCTAGTAGATCTCTTTTTGGGGTAGTTTAGGGCTCTAAGGAGCCATTTTTGGAACCATTCATGGATGCAAGCATGTTTTGGGGTTTACACTTCAGATCCAGGATCCTTGAGGGACTCCATGGCATGAAGGTGCCAACTTTATGGCCATGGGAGTTCATGCATCCTTTGAACCACTTTTTAGGGCTTTTTGAGCTAAATAGCCCATGCATGAACGTAAAGCTTGAAACTTTACTTGTTATATCGACCCTAGGATGCCAGATCTATGTTTTGGATGTCTTAACCCCGAAAGAAATCAACTGTATAGTTTTGGATCATGGGGAACTCGACGAGTCGTTCTTAGGTCGTGATTCCCCAAACCTTTTCTGTTACTTAGCAAACTTGTTAAGTCTAGAAGATGACTCAGCCAGTTAGACGTGTTTTGGACTTAAAGTTCAAGAACTTGACGAGTAAATGAGCAAATGTATCAATCAGTATGAAGGATAACTCGACGAGTCCAAGGAGGGACTCGACGAGTTTAAATGGAAAGTCTCGATTCTATCATAATGAGAAACTCGGTGAGTTAGAGGATAACTCGACGAAGCAGATCGTGAATTGAAGATTCTCTGAATTGTGGAACTCGACGAGTTCATGGACCAACTTGGCGAGTTGAGTCAACTAGGATGTTAACTTTGACCAGGGCGTTGACTTTGACTTTGACTTTGACCATTACCCTAGATTGACCCTTAAAGGGGATATGAATATGAAGGGTAACTAAAGGAGACTGATATGTGTAGGAGTTTGAGGAGAGTTGATCCCAGCACCGAGGACAGTTCGGTTACTTCACGACATTGAGGTGAGTTACCTTCCAGTAGAAGTGGGTCTAAGGCCACAATGCCGGCCCACTAGTAGGATTTGTTTGTTGGATGATTGTCTTTGTGATAATTATCTGGTATGCCATTATATGTTATGTTTGTGTGCTAGGATGCTCTGTGATACATGTTAGTAGTAGTAGGGATGAAATAGTCCCCAGATACTTGCTGAAAGATACCGAAGGGGTCGTCAGAACCCATGCATGCCTAGTAGTGTGTTCATATTATGCTATTATGTGGTAGTGGTAGGGGTGAAACAGTCCCCGGTTACCGGTTGAAAGATACCGAAAGGGAGGTCAGCTTCCAGTTACCGGTTGAAAGATACCGAAGGGGAGCTCAGCTCCCGGTTACCGGTTGAAAGATACCGAAGGGAAGCCCAACTTCCAGTTATGCCAGTAGGATACCGGTTGAAAGATACCGAGGGATAGGCATTATGTGTTTATGGTATGTGGTATGATGGGGGAACTCACTAAGCTTTGTGCTTATGGTTTTCAGTTTTGGTTTCAGGTACTTCCTCTTCGAATGGAAAGGAGCCGGCTCGGTAGCAGCGCATCACACCATTATTTTCCGCACCATGATGTTCTTGGGATTATACTCTGACATTATTATTCCATGACATGTTTTATGACATTTGACTTATGGGTTTATGGGTTTAATATGATATTGATGATGTTTTCAGTAAACTGTTTTATAAATTACTTAATTAAAAATAAAAATTTTGGTCTTGAAATTTGGGATGTTACAAGTTGGTATCAGAGCCTTGGTTTGAGGAATTCGGACACACCTTCAGGGGTTTCTGGACTCAAATCGAGGGTTTGAAAGATTTTTATAAGAAAATAGTTTTTCAAAAAAATTTAAAATGAGGAGTTTTGAGAAAGAACAAGGTGTGTGATGCGTGCAACCGCCCGAGCTCAAGTAAGTTTTCCCCAAGATACCCATACATGTTATGTTACGATATGATATGACTATGAGAACTGCATGCTAGATTAGGGCTAAGGATCTAGGAGGATGCCTTATGTGCCTACTATATGTGCTTATTGAGTTACATGCTAGAACTGATTAGTCAGTAATATGATTACCTGAATAGGTTATGCTTGGTATGGTTACTTAATGCTCGAATGCTGCTTGCTTTGTGCTTTTAGGAGTTTTTAGTTATCTTTAACTAACTAGTGAACGAATACGTTAAGTTACACATTGCGATGACTAAATAATTTCAGAGGGTTAGGTCTAGCCCTATTTTGCAGCTCTTATTTGAGTCCAACCGTTGTAGGGTCGGACCTCTCATTCGAAGAACTATCTGGTGTTAGTGATATGTAATGGTATTCATAAGCTAGTTAGGTAAAGGTAGCAGAGATTCCTTATGCAGCTGATGGCGGAGAGTAGGTCGGAGAGTTACCCTAGGGTAATCCAAGAATGAGATTAGTGCAGTGAGTAGTAGTAGTAGAAGGGACTTGGTGAAGTCAAGGCAATCCTTGAGGAAAGTACGGATAGATGTGGAAGGTAGTATGGGCCCGTACTACTGAAAGCAGAGGATCCGTACTCGAGTCAAGGAGGGCTGAGATAGAACCAGGGAACTTGTAGTATGTGAGACCTTTCGAGGTTATGTATGACCCTGACGATTATGTGTTTTGTTTTAGAATGGTGGTGATTACGCGACACGGAGGGGGAGGTTCAGGGTCAGGATCAGGTTCAGGTGTCGAGCCAGTCGATGAGGGACTACGTGAGTTCATTGCTTCTGAGATCACGAGAGGCATCCTTGAGTCGACCCTGGTGATTTTCGGGTCGATCAAGGAAGGGATTATCCAGCTGATGGAGGATCACCTCAGGGCGTTTCGGAGTGACATGGCGGCCACTCAGTCAGGGACACACACACTCTCCTTCAAGGACTTCAGGGGATGTGATGCGCCAGACTTCCACGGGGTGAAGGACCCCATTATTGCCAGGAGGTTGATTGCAGAGATGGAGTCTGCTCAGTTGACGAGCTTCTGCCCTAAGGGGTCGAAGGTCCGATATCCTGCAGGTTGTTTGAGAGACCGAGCTCGAGATTGGTGGGAGGCGGTAAGTGATTCTTTGGGAGCCCCAGTCATTAAGGCTATGAACTGGTCTGACTTTGTGACCAGGTTTAGGATTGAGTTTAAGCCGGCTGTGGAGCTTCAACAGCTGGCCAGGGAGTTTATGGATGTGAGGCAGACGACTGATTCGGTGGCAGAGATTACCGCCAAGTTCAGGGAGAGGGCCTTATTGGTGCCTCAGTATGCAGGGGATGAGGAGATTCGGAAGGCCCGCTACCATGACATGTTGAGGGCTGACATTGAAAAGCATGTCAGCTACTCGGCATGTCCGACATTGGATGACATGATTACGAGGACGAGGGAGAGGGAGATTGACATTGAGCACATCCAGAAGAGGAAGGCGGAGACTGATCAGGGAGGGTACTGGGGTTTCACGGAAGAAACCTAAGGGATTCGACTCTAGGTCGAAGGGTCAGCATAGTCGGAGCCGATGTGGGAAATGAGGCAGGTCACATAAGGGAGTTTACCGGACTGGGGGATCGAGCTGGTATAAGTGCGGCAAGACTGGGCACTTTGGCAGGGATTGTATTGCCCCTATCCCCACCTTTCAGACATCATACCTGATTTGCTTTCATTGCAATCAGAAGGGCCATAAAAAGGCCAGCTACCTGAGATTGACAGCAGCAGCGCCAGTGGCGGTGCCAGCTCCAGCAACCCTGCGGATCACGGATGGCCGACAGGGCAAGACAGATGCTCCAGTCGTGAGGAGTCGAGCCTCCCAGCTGACCGTCGAGGAGGCGTGTGCCGCACCAGATGTGGTGACGGGTATGTTTTCTTCTCCATAACTCTTATTTCATGTCGGTTATGATATTTATGTGTTGTGTTTATGTGTTATATTTAGGATCGTTCCATGTGAACGACATCCTAGTTTAGGTGTTATTTGACTCGGGGGCTACCCGATCATTTGTCTCTCTTGCTCTTAGCAGGAATTTTTCTAAGTCTTCAGGAATGTTAGATTTTCCTTTAAAGGTCAAGATTGTTGACGACCGATCTGTCCGGGCATCAGAGATTTTCAGAGATTGCTTGTTGAGGTTATATGATGAGCGTTACCTTGTAGATTTGGTTCCTATTCCGTTACGTGGGAACAAGGTTATCATAGGCATGGACTTGTCGAGCCCTAACGGGGCGGTGATCAACTGTGCGCAGCAGCAGGTGCGTATCATGACCCCAAGTGGGGGAGAGCTAGTGATTCAGGGCAAGAGGCCGCAACGAGGACTAGCTTTGTGCTCAGCAGCGAGGGCTAGGCGCTACCTTCATCAGGGTTGCGCAGGGTACGTCGCTTATGTTATGGATACCCGGGAAGCGGGTAAGGCGACCGTGATTGATGTGCCAGTGGTACGAGAGTACCCGGACGTATTTCCAAAGGAGCTGCCTGGGATACCTCCAGAGAGGCATGCGGAGTTTCAGATCGACCTAGTCCCCAGTGCGGCTCTGATAGCCAAGGCACCATATCGATTGGCTCCTGCCGAGATGCAGGAGTTGTCTACGCAGCTGCAGGAGCTGCTAGACAAGGGATTTATCAGGCCGAGCAGTTCGCCTTGGGGAGCCTTGATCATGTTTGTGAAGAAGAAGGACGGGTCGCATCGGATGTGTATAGATTACCGGGAGCTGAACAAGGTAACGGTGAAGAACCGTTACCCACTCCCGAGGATTGATGATCTCTTCAACCAGCTACAGGGGGAATCTTGGTTTTCTAAGATAGATTTGCGTTCAGGCTACCACCAAATACGAGTCAGAGAGGAGGATGTGCAGAAGACTACTTTTCGGACTCGCTATGACCATTACGAGTTCGTGGTGATGCCCTTCGGGCTCACCAATGCTCCTGTCGCGTTCATGGAACTCATGAACCGCGTGTGCATACCGATGTTGGATCGGTTAGTGATAGGTTTCATTGACGATATATTGGTTTACTCCAAGACATAGGAGCAGCATGAGGAGCACTTGTGGGAGGTGTTGGATACCCTGAGGAGGGAGAGCTTGTACACCAAGTTCTCCAAGTGCGAGTTTTGGTTGCGCGAGGTGCAGTTTCTAAGGCACATTGTCAACCAGAACGGGATTTTGGTCATCCCGGCCAAAGTAGAGGCCGTGATGAGATGGGAGGTTCCGAAGTCTCCATCTGAGATTCGGAGTTCCATAGGGCTAGCAGGCTATTACCGGAGATTCATTCAGGACTTCTCCAGGATAGCAGTACCCTTGACCTAGCTGACGAAGAAGGTCGTTGTGTTTCGCTGGGGGCCTGAGCAGCAGGCAACATTTGAGACTTTGAGGCAGAGGTTATGCGAGGCGTCGATCTTAGCCTGCCAGAGGGTGTGGAGGATTTTGTAGTATACTGCGATGCATCCATTTCGGGTTTGTGTGCAGTATTGATGCAGAGAGGGCACGTCATCGCTTACGCCTCGAGGGAGCTGAAGCCTCACGAGGCGAACTACCCGACACACGATCTAGAGTTGGGGTCGGTTATCTTCGCCCTCAAGATTTGGCAACATTACCTCTATGGGGTCCATTGTACCATTTTCACGGATCACAAGAGTCTGAGGTACCTCATGGATCAGCCGAATCTAAACATGAGGCAGCGTCGGTGGCTAGATGTGGTGAAGGATTACAACTGTGAGATCCTCTACCACCCAGGGAAGGTCAATGTTGTGGTCGATGATCTTAGCCGCAAGGCAGCCCCGATCAGAGATATTTGCTTACAAATAACAGTAGTGACTCCGCTTCTGGAGCAGATCCGGGAGGCCCAGCAGGAGGCTATTAAGGAGGAACAACAGAAGAGTGAGCGTATTGTGGGCCAGGTTTCCTCCTTCGACTATGATAGTTGTGGGTTGTTGACACCACACCGTAGAGTGTGGGTTCCATATCATGGAGGTGTGCGCCAGATTTTGATGGAGGAGGCGCACAAATCCAGATTTTCTATTCATCTTGGGGCGACGAAGATGTACAAAGATTTCCGTCCTGATTATTGGTGGCCTTGCATGAAGCGGGATGTAGCCTGGTACGTCGAGAGATGTCTGACCTGCAATAAGGTCAAGGCTGAGGACCAGAGGCCTCATGGAAAGACACAGTCATTGGATATCCCCATGTGGAAATGGGAAGATATTGCTATGGATTTTATCACAAAGCTTCCCAGGACCGCACGAGGGGTGGATTTGATTTGGTTCATCGTGGATCGGTTGACTAAGAGTGCTCATTTCATACCGATCCAGGAGAGCATCTCGGCCGAGAAACTAGCTGATATCTACATCAAAGAGGTAGTAGCTCAACACGGAGTGCCTGAATCCGTGATTTCTGATCGAGATGTGCGATTAACTTCGAGATTCTGGAAGAAATTCCCTGACGAGTTGGGTACTCGTCTGCACGTTAGCACGACTTTTCACCCACAGACGGATGGTCAGAGTGAGCGGACCATCCAGACCTTGGATGACATGCCGAGAGCCTGCGTATTGGACTTCGATGGTAGCTGGGATACCTACCTTCCCTTGGCAGAGTTTTCCTACAATAATAGCTACCACACGAGTATCGACCGTCCTCCCTTTGAGATGTTGTACGGGAGAAAGTGCAGGACCCCGATATGCTGGGGTGAGGTTGGACAGAGGGTCATGGGGAGTACCAAGGTGGTACTCAAGACGACAGAGAGGATCCAGCAGGTCTGGAGCAGGCTTCAGACTGCTCAGAGTCGGCAGAAGAGCTATACCGACAAGCGCCGATCGGACCTGGAGTTTTAGGTGGGAGATAGGGTTCTTCTGAAGGTGTCACCTTGGAAAGGTGTCATCCGGTTCAGGAAACGGGGCAAGTTGGGCCCCAGATACATTGGTCCTTCTAGGGTTGCAGCCCGGGTGGGCAAGGTGGCGTATATGTTGGATCTTCCAGCTGAGCTTAGTTATATTAATAGTACCTTTCATGTATCCCAGCTGCGGAAGTGCCTGGTAGACGACTCTGTGGTGGTGCCTCTAGAGGATATTCAGGTTGATGACAGCCTGAACTACATTGAGCAACCAGTAGCCATCCTTGACAGGAAGGCGAAGGATTTGAGGAACAAGAAGGTTGAGTTGGTGAAGGTGGAATGGCAGCACCGCAAGGGCTCAGAATGGACTTGGGAGCCGGAGGACGAGATGAGGGAGCACTACCCCGAGCTTTTTCCGGATGCAGCAGCAGACTTCGAGGACGAAGTCTAAAATAAGTAGGGGAGATTTGTAACGCCCGGTTCTTGGTACGTATTTTTAAATAAGAATAATTCATTTTTACAAAGGGACTCGACGAGTTGAAGGCCCCAAACTCGTCGAGTAGGAATTAGAGATGGTGGACGCGGGATTTAAAGTCTACTCGACGAGTCGAGGAGCCTCGACTCGACGAGTAGGCCTGCTAGAATGAAACCCTAATTTTCAAGGTTTGCACCCTATTCAAACACCTTAACACCCCCATTGTGGCCTCGCTCATCGCCTCCATTAGTCAAGAAAACCCTAATTCAAAACTATAGCCCATTTTGAGTGTCCTTGAGCCATTTTTGTGTGTTTTTGGTGGTTTTGAAGCTTGAGAAGGAAGAAGAAGTTTGGGAGTTCAAGGGAAAGCAAGTAGATCCAGAGGTTGTGTTCCATTTCCAGCTCATTTGAGGTATAAAGTTTATACCTTGGCCATTCATCTAGTAGATCTCTTTTTGGGGTAGTTTAGGGCTTTAAGGAGCCATTTTTGGAACCATTCATGGATGCAAGCATGTTTTGGGGTTTAGACTTTACATCTAGGGTCCTTGAGGTACTCCATGGCATAAAGGTGCCAACTTTATGGCCATGGGAGTCCCATGCATCCTTTGAACCACTTTTTAGGGCTTTTTGAGCTAAATAGCCCATGCATGAACGTAAAGCTTGAAACTTTACATGTTATATCGACCCTAGGAGGCCAGATCTATGTTTTGGATGCGTTAAGCCCGACTGAAATCAACTGTATAGTTTTGGATCATGGGGGACTCGACGATTCGTTCTTAGGACTCGGCGAGTCGGGCCGTGGTTCCCCAAACCTTTTCTGTTACTTAGCAAACTTGTTGAGTATAGAAGATGACTCAGCCAGTTAGACGTGTTTTGGACTTAAAGGTCAAGAACTTGACGAGTCCAAGGATGAACTCGGCGAGTCAATGAGCAAATGTACCGATCTGTATGAAGGAGAACTCGACGAGTTCAAATGGAAAGTCCCGATTCTGTCATAAGGAGAAACTCGGCAAGTTAGAGGATAACTCGATGAGACAGATCGTGAATTTGAGATTCTATGAATTGTGGAACTCGACAAGTTGATGGACCAACTCAGCGAGTTGAGTCAACCAGGATGTTGACTTTGACCAGGGCGTTGACTTTGACTTTGACTTTGACCATTACCCTAGATTGACCCTTAAGGGGGATATGAATATGAAGGGTAACTAAAGGAGACTGTTATGTGTAGGAGTTTGAGGAGAGTTGATCCCAGCACCGAGGACAATTCGGTTACTGCACGACATTGAGGTAAGTTACCTTCCAGTAGAAGTGGGTCTAAGGCCATAATCTCCGCCCACTAGTAGGAGTTGTTTGTTGGATGATTGTCTTTGTCATAATTATCTGGTATCCCATTATCTGTTATGTTTATGTGCTAGGATGCTCTGTGATACATGTTAGTAGTAGTAGGGGTGAAATAGTCCTCGGATACCGGTTGAAAGATACTGAAGGGGTCGTCAGAACCCATGCATGCCTAGCAGTGTGTTCATGTTATGTTATTATGTGGTAGTGGTGGGGGTGAAACAGTCCCCGGTTACCGGTTGAAAGATACCGAAGGGGAGGTCAGCTTCCGGTTACCGATTGAAAGATCCTGAAGGGAAGGTCAGCTCCCAGTTACCGGTTGAAAGATACCGAAGGGAAGCCCAACTTCCAGTTATGCCAATAGGATACCGGTTGAAAGATCCGAGGGATAGAAATTATGTGTTTATGGTATGTGGTATGATGGGGGAACTCACTAAGCTTTGTGCTTACGGTTTTCAGTTTTGGTTTCAGGTACTTTCTCTTCGAAGGGAAAGGAGCCGGCTCGGTACCAGCGCATCACACCATTATTTTCCGCACAATGATTTTCTTGGGATTGTACTCTGACATTATTATTTCATGACATGTTTTATGACATTTGACTTATGGGTTTATAGGTTTGATATGATATTGATGATGTTTTCAGTAAACTGTTTTATAAATTACTTAATTAAAAATAAAATTTTTGGTCTTGAAATTTGGGATGTTACATAAAGCTTGAATTTTTATGAACAATGGACCTCCATGGAGCTTAGATCTAACATCCATGTCTTCTGGAGTAGGTCAAAAGCTCAAATTTAGCTAAAAAGACCCAAAACTTCATAAACAAGGTCCCAAAACTAGATCTAGCAGTATAAACCATCAAGTAAAGAACTTTATACCTCAAATGGCTTGCAAAGATGATGATGAATTTGGATCTCGAAGTTTCGCACCAATAGATGAGTATTCAATAACCTTCTATCTCTTCAAACTGCACAAGAAGACACTAAGATTCTTCACATGATCTCAAGAACACTAAGGAGGTGGCTAAAGGTCGAGATTAGGGTTTAGGATGATGGCGGCTGATCAATAAGATGACCCAAGGCCACATAAGTTGTTTAAATAGGGCAAGGACCCTAAAAATGTAGGTTTTCATCTAGCTGGAGTACGCCCCGCGTACTCCCAATACGCCCAGCATACTCCATAAGATGCTCGCGATCCTTCTGCACAGTACGCCCAATGTACTTCCTTGTACGCCCAACATACTAGGCTTAGCTCTTAAACCACCAAACTTCTGGAAGCCAATAACTTCTTCATTCTACGTCCGATTTCGATGTTCTTTATATCCACAGAGAGGTAATAAGGAGCTCTACACTTCTATCAGCTCGTCCTCGCGTTAAAGATTTTTAAATTACAATCCAAAATCCATAAAGGCCCGAACTGACACATTACCGATATACCCTCGAGCTCTAAAACACGAACCGAACTTCCGGGTCACCTAATCTATAATACCCGCATCCAAAAAGGGTCTAAATCTCTCTTTCCTTAGAGCCTGAAGCCTTATGATAATTGATCTTTGGGCCACGGCCCCAAATAATGAAACAATTCTAAACTGGGTGTTACAACTCTCCCCCACTTAAATTAGATTTCATCCTCGAAATCACTTCTTACTACTATCCAGCTCACCAGACCACTTGAACAGCCCAAGCTACAATTCCGATAAGGACTGAGATAACACTCACACCTACAATAGCATTCAAAAAATTGTAACCGAAATTGGCCTTAGCACGGCCCTTAATTCCTTAAGAAGAGCGGATCTTTACCTTACAAAATTGCTACCCTGCCCATAATCCAAAATTCTAAAACCCTGTCTGACTCCCTAACAGACCGCCCACTCTGAAACACTGTAAGATAAACTCCAGTTCTCATTCCAAATCGATCATAATACTTCCAACCCTTGATTATCTTGTTTCTTCCATTGGAACAGAATCACTGACCATCTGTTGCTACCAAAAACTTTTCACTTGATAAAAGGCTTAGATAATCCTTCGGGTTAAAGACTCGTCCCCGCAACGGTTAAACTCAAACGAGAGTTGCACAGTAGGGACAGATCAATTACTCTGAGATTATTTAACCCAAGCATTAATTGCCTTAACCTATCCACTTAATAAAGCGATCCTTAATACAAGTTCCAGTCAATATTACTACCTCAAGCTCATCTTGTTGTACCATACACCTCTGATGCAGCCGAGACGTCCCTAGTCTCATACTTACCTACCCATTACCCGGTGAGGCTAACAGCCTCACACAATCGCACCACATGACATCCAACGAGGGTCTTATCTAACAAGAGTTGTCCTGGCTAACTTGCCATCATGGCTCCAACAGCCCTTCTGATCCAACCGATCATAACCAACCGTCAAACCAGATGCAACCAAATCCATTTGTTAAAAGTGAATGCTACATATCCAATTGTAGTCTTATATCACAACCGGTCTCATACGGCCCACAACCTCCCATAATCCCATGAATGTTGTGGCCTTGCCAAAGTCTCACAACCTGTTCTGCCATGGTTTAATTCCATGTAGAGGAAACTACAAGCCAAATCATAGATTTGCCATGCTCTCACATCTACTCAAGAACCAGTGAATGCTACGGGCCACCCCGCAGTCTTACAACACTACCACACTACCTGCCAACCTAGTGATGCGGTGCGATCAGGTCGGGCCCTTCCCCTTCGAACTGGAAGTACCTGAAACTGTAAGCACAATTCTTAGTGAGTTCCCTCAAAATACCATATACTAAACTAACATACTGCCAAGCATAAATGGCGCCTGCCTACCCCTTGGATCTATTTCAACTGGATACTATCAAGCATATCTGGGTGCTTGCAATCCCCTTCGGTCTATTTCAACCGGATACTTTCAAGAATATATGGGTGCTTGCAATCCCCTTCAGTCTATTTCACCACATAATATCATAACAGAAATCACAGAGTCATCAAGCAAATACAGGCATAACTGATAATTGTCACAAAGACAATCATCACACTACATCATAAACTAGTGGGCCAACATTAGTACCTTCAACCCACGGATATAGCGAAGGAAAACTCACCTCAAGCTGCTGAATATCTCAGATAAAAGCTTGGACTGCCGGTCCGGAAAAATCCTCGTGCTATCAACAACAGATAATACCAATAAATAATTGGTCTACAAACCATAACTGAAATCCTAGTCTGATTGTCCAATACCCAGAGTAAAAGTCCAATTTACCCTTTCTTACTTGGCCCAAAAATCCGAAGCCCAAACCAATAGTAACAAAAGTCCAATATGGCCCATTTTCCAAATTGGGCCTAATTCCAAGAAAGCACAATATACTAGCAAAAGCCAAATTCAGAAGTCTAATGGCCCAACAAGTCCTAAACCCTAAAAGTCCAAAGCATGGCCCAAATATATAAATGTCAAGACTAAAAGCCCACCTACTGAGTACGCGAGACGTACTCAGCTCGAACGCTTAGCGTACTCCTTCCGGGGCCAGTACGCCCAATCTACTCCCTAGGTTACCAAACCACTCCATTAAGCACTTGTTAGGTTAATACCTTAAGCCAAACTATCGTAATTGATTCTAAAGGGTGACTTAATACGTAAAGTTGGCAACTTTACACCCATGTATGACTTAATGGGACCCAACACTCAAAAAATAAGCTTAATAAGGCTCTTAACATATGCATGAACCAATATCTTTCATAAAGCTTGCATTTTTATAAACAAGGGACCTCCATGGAGCTATGATCTAACATATATGTCTTCTGGAGTAGATCAAAAGCTCAACTTTAGCTCAAAAGACCCAAAAATGCATAAACAAGGTCCCAGAACTAAATCTAGCATAATAAACCATCAAGTACAGAACTTTATACCTCAAATGGCTTGTAAAGATGATGATGAATCTGGATCTCTAAGCTTCACACAAAAAGATGAATCTTCAATAACCTCCCATCTCTTCAAAGAGAACAAGAAGAGACTAAGATTCTTCACAAGAGCTCAAGAACACTAAGGAGGTGGCTAAGGGTCAAGATTAGGGTTTAGGATGATGGAGGGTAATCAGTAAGATGACCCAAGGCGACATAAGTTGTTTAAATAGGGAAAGGATCCTAAAAATTAGGGTTTTCATCTGGCTGGAGTACGCCTCGCGTACTCCCAATACGCCCAACGTACTTCATAAGATGCATGTGATCCTTGTGTCTAGTACGCCCAACGTACTTCATACGATGCATGTGATCCTTGTGCCTAGTATGCCCAGAGTACTTCCTTGTACACCCAGCGTACTAGGCTTAGCTCTTAAACCACCAAACCTTCGGAAGCCATAACTTCTTCGTTCTACGTCCCATTTCACCGTTCTTTATATCCACGGAGAGGTAATAAGGAGATCTACACTTCTATCAACTCACCCTTGCCTTAAAGCTTTTCGAATTACAATCCAAAATCTATAAAGGCCCGAACTGACACATTATCGATATACCCTCGGGCTCTAAAGACGAACCGAACTGCCGGGTCACCTAATCTATAATACCCGCATCCAAAAAGGGTCTAAATCTCTCTTTCCCCAAGGCCTGAAGCCTTATGATAACTGATCTTTGGGTCACGGCCCCGAATAATGAAACGATTCAAAACTAGGTGTTACAAAATCTTTTGAACTAAATATCCAGGAATTTTATGATATTCTCAATAAAGATGTCAAGAAGGTTAATGACTTATTCCTTGACATCCAGAAGAATATTAATTATCTGTTGGGTGCTAGACGAACTTTGGTTGAAGATGTTTGTGTGTTTATTGTGGAATATAAATAAGCACTTCATAAGACGAACAAAGTTGATGAAACTTTGCTCACAGACTTTGAGAATTCTATGACTACTTTCTAGGAGAAAATATCAAAGTATGATGCTATGTCTAGAACTTCAATATTTGAAGCACATGTCAACAAAGTTGTGTCTTCACTTGAATCTTGTTTCAAGACTCATCTTGCTCCTATCTTGGAACTTGTACTTTTCCTACCCACGAATTCTCCACATGCTATGCAAGTATCATAAGGGGGAGAAAAGGTTGGATCGTCGGTGCTTGGAAGTGAATATAAAGGAAAAGTGGTTGGAAAGGTATTTTCTCCTCATATTCCAATTCCAATTTCGACTAAGCATGTACAAACAATAACAACAACAACAACATCAACTCCCAAGATTGAAGTTGATGTGTCAAAGCTCCAGATAGAGAAAAACTTGACAATCAATGAAAGAAGAAGCTCTTCAATAGTCAAAACTGTTGGTATTCCAAGTAAAGACAAAAACAAATGTCTTGAGCCAACTAAAAAAGATAAGAAAAAGATGAAAGAGTTAGAAGCTGAGAGACTGAGACAAATGAATAGTTTCATGAAACAAGAACAAATTATTCACCTAGTTTGAATAAGGGAGATGTGAATAAATTATAGAATTAAAAAAACCATTGAGTTTGTAGCTTTTGGGGATGCAGATACCTTTGAGAAGTTGCCAAAGGAGAGTTTTGAAATTAAGAATTCACCAACGTCTCATCTGGATTTCCCTTTCAGTCCAGCAATGTTTATATTCATATTGTTTAAGCTTGGTGATAACATTCATGAATATGAAAATTTCAAGTTCATGAAGATGAGATTTCATGCAGTGTTGGGTCATAAGGAAGAAATTTTTTTGTCCTTGAAAAAGATTATCAAGTTAATCTTCATATCGAAGGATGTTATCTTTGAAAAGCGATTACAGAACTATCAATACAAGGTTATAAGAGCAGACAATAGTGTTTGTGAATTCACTATTTATGACTTACTATTGATGAATCTGAATCATTTGATCACACTTGCATACATGATCAAAACATTTAATGACAAGTATGTGACCAATAAGAAGCTATATGTGATTGGTTATGCCTACCTTAAGAATTAAATCGACTGCTATTTAGCATATCTTGGTTTATCAGACTATGAGATAGCGAAGGCATATAACAAGCCTAAGAAGAATCCAAAGACTACAATTGAGAATGTAGAATTGGGGAAGTATGATGATGGGGAGATATTCTTCAAGCCTTTAGGAGTTGTTTTTCAAGGGACGAAGATTAAGGGAAAGCAAAAGAAACATTACTTTTACACGTATCTAAAAGAGATGTGTTCTACAAAAAACTTAACAAATATTTTGTTTAGAATTGATAAGTGCAAAAAAATTTAGATGCTGATAGAATGGAGATTCACAAAAAATTTTGATGGTACGTGGAGATAAGAAAGACAATTATGGAAGCGGTGAAGACACTACTTGATGGGGTTTTATTCAAAATTAGTTTCAATAACAAGAGATTTAGCAACAGAAGGCTTGATATTTTAAACAACATAAAACCAGTTTAAACCCACAAAGTATCATCTTGCAAGTTGTAGAAAGATTTAAACGCCAACCAAAGAAGTGATGAAGAAATAACAACCTTTGTAGTTCTTTGGGTCCTCTAGGGAGGCTTGGAAGTTGATGAAGAATGATGAACTTTAGAGACACCAACAATGACTCAACTTGATGTAGATGCTAGTCCAAAACTTCTAACTCTTAATCTTGAAGTTCTTAACCAATATGAAGTTAAAGAGATCAAAATAATGCAAGTGTTCTTCCTGTGTTTTAACCAAAAACAGGAGAGAAGTAAGAGATGGAGAGAGGTCACAGTTTTCGCATGAAAAAAGCACTAAAAATGAAAGCCTTCATGTTATGGTCTTAAAGCAAAGGTAATACCCATAAGGTCTTAGCACTTTAAACCGTGCTTTCTTTTTATTTAAATAATTAAAAGGTCATACTTCTTTTATTCATTCTTATAAATATATAAAAGAAGAAAAAAGTTTATAAATTTTGTAAACTTTTTTTATAAAATATAAACTTTGGCTTTTGGCTAAAAGAGAAAAGTCTTTCTAGTCTAAAATAATATACATGACTTAATAAATCATACCATATGATATATTATGTTACTTGCCATTGAAACTTAATATTTCCATGAAATAAATAATTTCCAATTAATTATAAGTGTTTATTGAATATTTATTAAAATAAATTTCTAATAAATAATCAATAGTATCAAGTTGTTGTTAGTGTGACCCATTAGTATTATATGTTAATTAGTAATATCACTTTCATATGACTCTTAAGCATAAAAGATCTTTCAATTTCCCACTTACGCATGACTCATATTAGACTGATATAGACAGTGGTGAACGTCTAACAACGTTTCACTACCCCCAATAACACATGACTTTGTTCTATTCTATCAACACCCAATTCCCAAAAGCTCAAAGCTACATTTGGTGTATAAGGTAAGTTTTTCAGTTATCCATTTGTTACAGACATCATTTTGAACATGATATACGGATTGCGATCAATCTTATTAGGTGTTCAACTTTTGGTAAGGTACCTTAGATGTCTAACTCTCAACATATAAGAGGAAAAAATCTCATCTTGACTACATAAGCCTCTTTCATAGTTCACACCATACCTGAAAATGGCTCTTATAACTGCCCGGTTAAGGACCAGCATTTGACCATATCAAAGCACAACACTTGAGATACATAGTCACTCTCTACACTTAAGTCCCATTATGTATCTCAAGTGTTAATGATACAAATATAGTACCTATTAATCAAGTATCATTCACAATAGCGATACGTGAGATGATCTTGATACGGGTCAGTTCAATACTGATTCTATGACAAGTACTTATGAATTTGGTTACAACCCATTGTCTACCTTCATCTGGTGAAAGTTAACCAATCCAATTCATATTAGTCTTACTTAATAATTTCTCCCATAATTATAACCGATTATGAACTTTTAAAATAATAAGTTTATTTATGGATTAAACATGTTAATATAGGATACAACAAGTATTGATGTTATAATCATATCCCAGTATATCAAAACATTATATAATAGTTGTTATCTCAATGTTCCAATATCCAAATACTAAATCCAAATCAAAATCCCATTTCTAGAATAATAAATTCTTACAGCTAAAGTGTGACAATTCATACTTAGCTCAAAAGGAGGACTTTATTAATAGGTTCGACTAAACTTAATTTGTGTGAATTCTGCGAATATTATCATCACCATATTTGACTTTACTCTAGGTATAGATAAATATCTTGGAGTATATGATTGGTGTTCATTCGTAACATAGAGTCTCCTAGTTTGATTAAGTATACTCTCGAAGTCACAAAGATTTTTATGTGATCCTTGAATGGCAGAAATCAACATAGTTTTCAATGAACTCATTCATCCAATCATATTAGATTTCAATTTCTAAACTAGTGTATTATTATTTTGTAGTATATTATGTCATTTTGTTTTTCTCGGACGTCATTCCAACTAAACTTACTCTTCATCCCACAATGAAATCATAATCCAATTATAATTCATAATTATCTATATTTGCTTAGATATCAGAATCTTATGTAACTCTTTACATGAAGATTTTATTCTAAACTAATTATCTCATATACATTCTCTTAGTTCTTCTAAAGTACTCTTAGCATGTCCTTATAGTCATCTGGTGACGTAACCATATAATTGGTATCTTATGATATTCTAACAACATGATCATATACCAGGTCTTATGCATAACATTGCATAAATGATGGATTCATTTTCTAAGCAAATTGAATATAAATCATTTCAGCTAGTCCAAACCTATGACTTATTTTCTTTTGAGGCTGGCTCATAATTAGTGCCATGTGAAAATGCCAAGATTCCTGCAAAGGAATTTTGTTTCTTGATCTATTTCAAGATATTGTTTATATATGCATAAAGATGTAAAAAATTTAACATTCATTTTATCTATCTCTATAGATTTTACATTCCAAGAATATATCTTTTCCTTCCTAAGTCTTTCATTTTAGAAATACATTCTGAATAAGGGTGAAAAGGCTCGGCATGGTCAGAATGTAATTTCTCATGATTAAGTGTTTCTTATTCATACAAGATTAGGAATGTCACTATGCTCCCACTAGTTCTTAGTAAACACACATGTTCTATTCATTTTGATATAAAAGCATACGTTGTGGTTTTATATTAAAATGATGATTATAACATTGAGATGCTTGCTTTATATCCACAAGTGGATCTCAAGCTTCACACATTTTCTTATGATAACAGAGATTCAGAAAACCTTCAGGCTAATCTATATAGATATCTTCTAGTAGATGTCTATTAAGAAAAGTAGTCTTTCTTGAAATTTATTTGCTATATGTCATATTAAGAATATGATGTATAGTAAATAATAACCTTTTTGATCTAATTATATATACTTGTGAAAAAAAGGTTTGATCACAGTCCATCTAATGTATTCTTTCTAAAAGAATCACTTAATCCTTCTAGTCTTGCTATAAGGAGGAAGTTTAATCAAGACCATACTTGATTATTATACATGGATTACATCTCATGTTCATGAATCTAAGTCATTAATCAGATTCGAGATCTGATATAGTATCTTGGTATTTGATGGATTTGGCAAAAACCATTAATAAAAGCTCATCAATGAGAGATTATATATTTCTCAAGTTATAGATGATTTCTACCACTAATGAAAACAATTTGTGTTTGTGAATATCTATTATTAAAGTTTAACAATCCTTGTTAAAACTAGTGCCAACTGTAACTACATCAGGTTATGGTTCTTGAGCTGCTTCAAGTTCCATGTACCCCCCACTTTCTTTCTCATTAGAAGTTTTCTTACTAACTCAACTGTTAGAGGAATAAGAGAACTTATTCTTGGTGGGTTTTTATATGATAATCTAAGCGACATTTAGAGCATTATACAAATATGTATTTAGTATATTTTAGATTTGGAAGCTTTAGTCCAACATATTGTCACACCCCCAAACCGGAACGGCGGAAACGTTCGGGGGCGGAGGACGTCATGTACAGTATCACAACAATTGTATAATAGGAATCAAAGAAAACACAACCATTACATTGACAGGGTAAAGTATTTACATCTGTTCAATACATAGTTTGTATGACAACAAAATGTATAACAAAAGTATAAAAGACGCGACTCTGAAAGCTCCGTCTTCTCAAAAACCTGCGGGTGTACCTGTCTTACTGGTTCCCTGAGAATACAAGTGATTTTGAAAGTGTATCAACATTTAAGTTGGTGAGTTCATAAGTATGTTTTAGTGATGGAAAACTTGTCTTTGTACTTTGAAAATGCTAGTATGTTTCTCCAGAAAATCCAATATTTTCTATAGTGAATGTAATGTAGTCATGTATGTTCCTTAAAAAAATGTATACTGAAGTAGTGCACTTAGTACTAGAAAATAGTGTATTGTAATTGTATTTGTATGAAAACCCTTGTATAAATGTCTGGATACCACCAGTTGTAGTGTAAAGTAGTGTATCATTGAGTGTTGTGATTATATTAATTAAAATAAAATCATTGAAGTAATGTTAATCCCGTAAACGTATGTGTTAGTTATATTGTTGTGAGTTTCATATAACCACGCTTGATATAACCTAGTGACCTCTACGACGTTCTTCAAGCGTATGAAAGTTATGACATTTGTCACCCGAGGTCTGCCGGCCTAACTGTAGCTAGCAGTTCAGGTGTGGGATTGTCAGTCCTGTATAGATCTATACAAAAATCTCACGCCCTCCCTCTAGGAGACTCTGGTTATACTATATAGGATTTAGTTCCGTATCTTGGTGTATACTAGTGAAGTAGTGTCACACAACCCTGTATTAACTAGTTTACGTGTAGTGTTGTAGTGTTGTTGTGTTCTCTTGTATTAAAAACTGTATACATTCTCCTATATTAATGTACCTTGTATTGTAAAATAATAATAATTAAATAATTATTTTAATAGTGTATACTTGTATCAATGTATTAGAGTAGTGTTCCCCAAACTATACCTATTATAGTTTTGATTGTATGTTCTTGTTCTGTGTATCGTACTTAGCAAAATAGTGTAGTGAATCTCAAACCATATTGATTATAGTTTAACTGTAATGTTCCGTAGTGTAATGTAAACATTTGCAATTTATTTGTATAAAAGCAATTTACCCTTATGCTCGACATATTACAAAAGGGGTAAAAATATATGAAATACTTTTAGGAAAGGTAACGAATACTCGGCTTGAAACCATTGCAAAGGTTTTTAAAACTATTTAAAAATGTTTGTATAAACACAAAAGTCCTTGTGTTTTACTTGTATCCCCTCCTAAAATTATTAAAAATGTTGAAAATGTTGGGGTATGAACTCACCTCGAATGTGCGTTTGTATTCGAATTAACGAGCTTGTAGAAACGATCCTCGGGTAAGCATACATGCTAATAACGTTATCCTAAAAATATTTATATTCGACGTCGTATTTAAATTAATAACATATCAATTTAAATAATGTGTTAAATAATTATTTATGTAAGGAGCACTTACAAAATTTAATTTTGAGTAATTGGAAATGTTGAAGGATGTTTTCGGTGGGGCTGGGGGGGTGTTTTCGGTGTGATGATGTTGGTGGTGTGTGTTCTTGGTGTTCTTAGTGAAACACTTGAAAATATGAAGGGACTTATGAATGTTCTTGGGGAATTGGTTGAAGATTTGAAGATACTGGTCAAAATCTTTGAAGATTGAGATAATCTTTGGATGACTTTTGAGAGCAAAATGGGTGTGTATTCCGTGAGAAAAGTGTGAAATGAATTGAGAAATCGGTTATATATATATATATATATATATATATATATATATATATATATATATATATATATATATAAGAGGGGTGTTCGGTCCTTAATGGCCTTAAGCTTGTGAATTCGGTCCTAAAGTGGGGCACATACATGTGTGTTCGGTTTCTAGTCAAATGAAGGAGATAATTCGGTCTAGCTTCACACCTTATAGGGTTTTCGGTCTAAGCCTTTCCAAATAAAGGTGAATTCGGTTTCTTGGTCAAAGGAAGAGGGAATTCGGTCTTGGCATTTCACCATTTTGGTTTTCGGTCATGGATTGAAATAAGATTCCTTGGACCAGAAACAACATTTATACCTAATATTTTCATGAATTAGACTAAGTATTATATTCTAGAGTGAAGAATTGAAACCCTTATTTAAACTCATGTAAGCTTTGATTAAACTAGTGTGAATTTCATTGACTTTTGTTGACTCGAAACAACGAGTTGTTACATTATCCCCCCGTTAGAGGGAATTTCGTCCCGAAATTTATTCTAAGACGAATACATCATGGATTAGGGAAAAAGTGTGGGTACTTTTGTTTCATTTGATCCTCTCGCTCCCAAGTGAATTCAGGTCCCCGCTTGGCACTCCAGCGAACCTTCACTATCGGTATGCGAATTTGTTTTGTTCATTTTATTTCCCTATCCATGACTTCTACTGGTTATTCCACGAAGTTAAGACTCTTTTTTACCTTGATATCATTAATTGGAATCACAAGAGTTTCGTCAGATAGACACTTCTTTAAATTTGATACATGGAAGACAGGGTGCACATTGTTAAGTTCTTGTGGTAGACGGAGTTTGTAAGCTACTGGGCCGATCCTAGCAAGGATCTCGAATGGCCCGATGTATCTTGGATTTAGCTTTCCACGCTTTCCGAAGCGTATAATGCCTTTCTAGGGAGAGACCTTCAATAGAACGCAGTCACCAACCTAGAATTCCAAGGGTTTTCGTCTCTTATCTGTGTAGCTCTTTTGTCTATCTCTAGAGTCCTTCATTCGTTCTCGGATTTGCACAATATTTCCTGTGGTCTCTCAAATTATTTCTGGGCCAGTGAGAGTGCTATCAAGAAGTTGACCTTTAGCTAGCTACGTGTCACCCACTTCAGCCCAACACAGAGGGGATCTGCACTTACGGCCATAGAGGGCTTCAAATGGAGCAGCCGTGATGCTAGTGTGATAGTTGTTGTTATTCGAAAACTCGATTAGTGGTAACTGAGTGTCCCATGCTTTACTAAAGTCGATAACACAGGCTCTCAGCATGTCTTCTAGCGTTTGAATGATTCTCTCACTCTGCCCGTCAGTTTGAGGATGGTAAGTTGTGCTCATATCCAGCTTAGTTCCAAGAGCCTTCTGAAGTCACAGCGAAAATCGCGAGGTGAATCTACTATCCCTATCCGAGATAATATATATAGGCACACCGTGCAGTCGTACTATCTCTTGGATGTAAGTTCTGCTTAGTTTCTCCATCTTGTCTGTTTCTTTGATTGGCAGGAAGTGAGCGGACTTGGTTAATCTGTCAACGATTACCCAAATAGTGTCATGACTACCCGTAGTCTTGGGTAACTTGGTTATGAAGTCCATTGTAATCCACTCCCACTTCCACTCAGGTATTTTTGGCTGTTGAAGTAAACCTGAGGGCTTTTGATATTCTACCTTCACCTTGGCGCAAGTTAGACACTTTCCCACGTAGGTAGCTATTTCGGCTTTCATGTTTGGCCACCAATAGACTTTCTTGAGATCCAGATACATCTTATCTGAACCTGGGTGAACAGAGTATGAGTCTTGTGTGCTTCATTCATGACCACATCTCTGTAACCCACGAACTTTGGGGTCTAAATCCGGTTCATGAAATAACGAACTCCATCTCCCTTGATTTCAAAGTTCTTCTCCATTCCTCGTAAGGCTTCACCCGTCACATTTTCTGCTTTTAAGGCTTCCAGCTGAGCCTCTTTGATTTGTGTGGACAGATGGGAATGGATTGTCAGGGTTAGTGCCTTCACCCTACAACCTGAGTACTCCTTTCGACTAAGGGCATCCGCTACTACATTGGCTTTACCGGGATGATAGCGAATTTCGCATTTGTAATCATTGAGTAACTCTACCCATCATCGTTGTCTCATGTTAAGTTCCTTCTGATCAAAGATATGTTGAAGGATTTTATGGTCGGTGAAGATAGTGCACTTGGTACCATAAAGATAATGCCTCCAGATTTTTAGTGCGAAGACCACTGCTCCCAACTCAAGATCGTGAGTAGTACAGTTGACTTCTTGTGCCTTAAGTTGTCTTGAGGCATAAGCAATAACTTTTCCTCGCTGCATAAGCACACAGCCTAGCCCCTGATTGGATGCATCATAGTAGACTACGAAGTCTTCTGTCCCTTCTGGAAGAGACAAGATAGCTGCGCTGCACAGGGTTTGCTTCAGCCTCTGGAACGCAGTGTCTTGTTTTTCTTCCCAACTAAAAAGTACACCCTTCTGAGTCATGGTAGTAATTAGCTTAGCGATTCTGGAGAAATTATGTATAAATCTGCGATAGTAACCACCAAGACCCAAGAATTGACGGATTTCTGTAGGTGTTCTCGGTTCTGACTAGTTCTCGATTGCCTTTATTTTGGAAGGGTCCACATGTATGCCTTCTTTGCTGACCACGTGACCAAGGAAAGTTACTTTCCTCATCCATAACTCGCACTTTGAGAATTTCGTGTATAACTTCTCCGCCCGTAATGTTTCTAGAACTTGTCTCAAGTGCTGACTATGTTCTTCCTTGCTTCGTGAATAGATAAGTATATCATCTATGAATACTATCACAAATTTGAAGGGTCGGCACACCCGATTCATTAGATCCATGAATACTGCGGGTGCATTGGTTATACCAAAGGGCATTACTACAAACTCGTAGTGACCATAACGAGGTCGAAATGTTGTTTTGGGAACATCATTCTCATGGAATCGTAACTGGTGATACCCCGATCTCAAGTCTATCTTTGAGAAGTAGTTGGCTCCTTGGAGTTGATCGAAGAGGTCATCTATTCGCAGGAGAGGGTATCGGTTTTTAATAGTGAGCTTGTTCAGTTCGCGGTAGTCTATGCACATTCCGAAAGATCCATCCTTGTTCTTAACAAACAGGACCGGTGCTCCCCTGTAACGTCCATAAAAATTGAGCCAATTTAAAACATTTTAATTCATTCAAAAACCATTAAGTTCATACATCTCGTTTTCAAAATAGTTTAAACATCAGAGTATTCCCCAGAACCAGATCACATAAATCATAAAACATGAGGAGCGGTACGATCACGCCTTCGCCTTGCCACGATCTCCTGAAGTACCTGAAACAATACATTGGAACTGTAAGCCCGAAAGCTTAGTGAGTTACCCCCAAAATACCAACCACACATAAGCATACTCATAACATATCACAAAACAGAACAGCCATGCACATCGGGTCTACTATGTGACTGGTCCGCCCGCACCAGGCCTTCAGTCCACCTGGTCCACCCTCCGAGTCTAGCCATGTACATCGAGTCTACAGTGTGATTGGTCCGCCCGCACCAGGCCTTCAATCCACCTGGTCCACTCTCTGAGTCTACAGTATGACTGGTCCGCCCACACCGGGCCTTCAGTCGGCCTGGTCCACTCTCTGAGCCTCGGCACGTCTGGTCCGCCCTCTTGGGGCCTTCAGCCTATCCGGACCGCTCGCTGGGCCTTCGGAATATCCGATCCGCCGTGGGTATGTTGGCCTACAGCACAAAGCAGGACCTGCCTCAACCCAACCCCAATCAAACAACCATGTGCACATAAAACAATCAATCACATAACAAATCCTTAACCAGACAAGCAGTCTAACAGATCACATAGCATATCAACATCCAAACCAGGATTCCGACCTAACCGGTCACTAGCATATCATTACCCTATATATTGGGTACCGACCTTAACCAGGTCACTAACATAACACCATCCTAAATACCAGGATGTAAATCTAGCAAAGCAATAACATAACAACAATACCCGGATTTCCATCCGATAAAGGGCCGGCCTTGGTGCCGAAGACCCTATCGATACAGTGAGGATAACTCACCTCGCAATTGCCGACTAAAAGGATGAGATCAGCTGCTCCGACCACCGACACGAACTCCACCACCGAACACTACCAAAGAACCAATTTCCATAAATACCAAAATTACCAAAATACCCTTTGGAGGTCAAACTGGTCAACTCTTGGTTAAAGTCAAAGTCCTCAGTCAAAGTCAACCTCCCTGACTGCCTCTACTCGCCGAGTCGACCCGTCGACTCGTCGAGTCCCTATACTCAGAAACTCCCCTAACATGACTCTACTCGCCGAGTCACCCCAAGACTCATCGAGTCTAACGATCTCCGAGTCCCATCCTGCTCAACTCACCGAGTCACCTCCCGACTCACTGCTTCAAGGTTTAACCAGAACAGATTAGGGTTCTGCGACTAGACTCGTCGAGTCCAAGAACAGACTCGTCGAGTCCAAGACAATCTTCAACAGACTCGCCGAGTTGTTCTTCAACTCGCTGAGTCCATGCACATGTTCATACAACTTGTCGAGTACACCCATGTGACTCGCCAAGTCCCTTCAGTTCTCAACCCATACAGAGGCTTTCCGAGCCATGCAGAGGCTCCAATCCATAGATCCACTCTCCTACAGCCTAACCCTCACATAAAGTTGCAAACTTTACGTGAAACCAAGGAGATATAAGTCCCAAAACACTCTAGGGCTAGGGTTTATGACAAAGGGGCTTCACCAACAACTCAAAGACTGATGCTTTATAACTCTCTGGACCAACACAAGTCTAGATCTGAAGTAGCAACTTCAGATCTAAGCCTCTAACTCGAATTAGCTCATAATCATACCAAAAATGCCCCAAATCTCAAATGATAATAGATCTAGATGCAAAAGAGCCCAAGCAACAGATTATTACCTCCAATATAAGCTCCAACTGAAGTAGATCCCGGATCTACACCACTCCTTTGCAGCAAGCCTCTTGATCTTCAAGTCCCTTTCCAAGATTTCCTCTTCCAAAGCTCTATTCTCTCTATAATGAAGCCTCACACGAAAATTAGGGTTTCTGGAACTCTTTGGGGGGATTAGGAGGCTGGGAGAAGGACATAAAGTCCTTTAAATAGGATGCAACCCTCGGGATTAGGGTTTTCTCTCTACAGCACCAACTCGTCGAGTCCAAGCCGCTGGCTCGGCGAGTTGGCCACTTAAACCGCGATAGAATCCCGCTCCGACTCGGCGAGTAGACGGACCTACTCGTCGAGTCCCCTTCCTAAAATTACACTTTGCACCCTCCAACTTCTTGCTTCCGAACTTGGGATGTTACATCCCTAGGGTAAGAAGCTTGGTCTAATGAATCCCTTACTGAGCAGTTCGTTTAGCACTTGAATCATTGAATTGAGTGTTCTACTAGTGATTCTGATTTGAATCATATAGTTTGTTGTCAAATTCTCAAAGTTTCTTCAAAAATTCTCAAGGATTTATTCCGTACATCAATGGCGTCTTTCAATCTTAATTCCATGACTTCATTTTCTCATCTTCTAGGATCATCCACCAAAATTCATATGCTAATCCCTGAGTATTACGATCAATGGGCTGATCATATGCCGAATTATCTCAATGGATTGGATGAAGAACTGTGGAATTGCATTTCTGGAAATCTCAATCCACCAACGAATGTTCAACCAATTGGATCATCTTCTGGAAGTTCCGAAGTTAAGAATCAGACTGATCGTCTGAAAAAGCTAGAGAAGAGATGCATGAGAGAGCTAAGAGGTGCTTTGCCTCCAGTTGTTTACAACTATGTGAGGAGTTGTACAACTGCAAAGGAGATCTGGAACAATCTCAAGGAGAAATTTCAGGGGAGTGAGAAGACAAAAGTTAACTCTATGAAGCACTGCTTAGTGGAACTGAAGGACTTCAGACAGAAAGATGGTGAAACGATTGAAGTTTACTACGATCATTTTAATGAATTAATCTATCGATGCAATCGATATGGTATCACCAGATCAGCCATGGAGTTCAATTTAATTTTTGTTATGGGTCTTCGTAAGGAGTGGCGTAGTGTGAGCATGATGGTTAAGAATCAACAGAGCTTTGATACGTCAACTTTGAATGACTTGTACAATCAGCTGAAGTCTCATGAAAGCGAAGTGAATGAAATTGCTGAAGAATCGAAGGCAAAATTTGGGAGGTCCACTAGCTTTGGTTTCGAAGATCTCTGAAAGAGAAGCAGAGAAAGATGTTTCAGAAGAAGAAGAAGGGTTCATCATGAACTCAGATGATGAGGCGATTGCTTTCTATTCAAACAATCATGTGAAAAAGTTCTTTAAAAAGCCATTTAATCCGAAGGCAAAGTCATCCGTGACAAAAGGGAATTTTATGAGTAAAAGTGCTGGGGATGAGAAGAAGAAGGAAGAGAAAAAGGATACGAAGTTTGTTGAGGGAAAAACAGAGAAGAAGTTAAAGGGAGATGTTGGGATTGATTGTCATTATTGCAACGGGGCTAATCATTTAGCTAATGATTGCATGCTGAGAAAGAGAGATGAGAAAAAGAATAAGACGAAGGATGAAGCGTACTATATGGAAAAGTTGGAGGAGGTGCGTGCAAAGGCAAAGAATCTTTCATTAGTTGCTCGTGGTGAACTAGAAGAAGATGGAACTTATCGAATTTGGTCATCCGGATCAGATGATGAGGAGATGCGAAATCCAACCCACGGAGCAATGTATGCAAAGATGGAGGAAGAATCTGATGAGGAGGCATACGAAGTTCATGGGAGATGCTTCGTATCAAAAGCCGCTAACAAATCTCCAATGACCACAAAGGTACGTAATATTCTTGAATCTTTCAATATTCCAGTACATGCTTATAATTCTGAATTAGTATCTTTCGACAAAACTGTTACTTATTTTGATTCAATTGTGGTATCTGCTAGCAATGAGGCTAAGAAGCTGTCTATGCAGTTGCTAGAGACACAGAAGAAACTAGATTCGAAAATTACTAAGATTGATTGTTTAGAACTTCAAATAACTAATATCATGGTTGATAGGGATAACTTGTCTAGTGAATCCAAACTGTTGTTAGCCCAGAGGAACATTTACTGTAATTCGGCTAAAAGATTGTATGGGAAATTAACTGAACTACATCATTCGTGCGAAATCAGTAAAGAACAACATAGAAAATTGCTGCCATTTTTAGCTTATGAAAGAGCTACGGTAGATAACATTTCATATGTCTGTGAAAAAGAAACAGCTGATTTTAACAAAATTCCAAATGATAAGTATAGATATGGAATAGTCAAAGTAGATGAAAGTCTTGATTCAACTGAATTGGTTAAAATTGTAAATGACACTTTGACTAAGTCTGAACAAATTCACATTTTGAAAAAGACTGAGAATTCAACATCTGATTCTCAATCTAATTTTGCTGATATTGAGGATAATTCTGACAATATTAGTGAAATCAGTGATATTGAGGATGTTGATTGTTCTCAGTTGTCTATTATAAATGTTTCATCATCATTTAAAGGAAAAGAAAAAGGTAAGGATTTGTTGGTTGAAAATGAAACTGATATACCCTTAACTTTGAAAGTTTGTGATATGAACTTTGTGGATCTCAAAGACAGCCAAACTGATGATAGTGATGATGAAGATGAAGAGAAAATTTCGAAAGAAAAGAAATCTTCAAAGGAAGAAGAAACTCCTCGAATAGTGGTTGATCAAGTGTATGGTGATATACAAAAATTCGAAAAAGTAATGAATGAAAAAGGTGAACATTATCTTGAAACAAATACAATGGTTTATCCAAATTTCAAATGCACAGATGATGTCATTTTTCCAAATCAAGTTTTCGTAACAACTGGAAATGTTGAGAATATCAAACCAGAATTAAAGAAGTTGGTTGAGGATGATAATTCAAAAACAACTGAAGAAGGTTTTTTTCGCAAATCAAAGCACAGTTGAAAACAACTTAACAAAGAATTCGTATGTGTTTCAACGTCAAAAACCACAAAGACAATGGGTTGAAAAATCAAAAATTGAAAAAGAGAATACAAAACAAGTGGAAAAAGAAAATGAAAAAGTTGTCAAACTAAACTCTAAGGAATTTAAAGATCAAATTGACAAATTTTCGAAGGAAAACAACATTTCAAAACGACAAGCAAGAAAGAAAATATTTTGGCAAAATGTTGAGTCTCAAAAGATGTCTGAATCACAATCAACCAAAAATGTTTTCAAAGATAAAAATTCCTCTTTTTCAACAAAAACCCAACATTCATCTCAATCAAATCATACAAGGTCTGAAGTGAATAAGCAACCAAAGTTTTCGAAAGTTTCTGACACTAACAAATCAAAAGCATTTTCAAATAAATCTAATTCAAATCAACAAGTCTTTCAATGTCAACATTTTAAATCAACTGTTGATACATCATATGCTCATTCTTTTCTAACAAATCCCAAAGTTGATTTTGTTCCTCAAAAGCCAAATTTTCCTAATCATACGAAGAAACAAATACTAAAGGCTTCGCATGAAAAAGGCATAACTTCAAGGAAAAATATAGATCACTGGCTCGAAGGACGAGGAAAAGTTTATCAATCCAGCAAATACTCTGAAAAACAAATCAACGTAGCTTATGAAAAGTATGTCAATACTTCTTCGAATGGAAGTTCATCCTCAAAAGATTCGAACATCTCCATCAAAGCTTGGAGACCAGTCACAAAAGCGAAGACAGTTCAGTCACAAACTCAAAATGCGAAGGGTAAAGTCGGTGTACATCCGAAACCAACAAAATCTTATGTTTCGGTTCCTACAAATGATGATGTGGACATTATTGATAGTCTCAAAACTAAAGTTTGTGACTGGGTCAAAAATTCTTCATTTAATTCCATGTTGAAATCTAATTTCCAAGGACCCAAAAAGCCTTGGGTACCTAAATTTTTCCACTGATTGTAGGTACTATGTGACGAGCAATATGATAACAAGTGGTACATTGATAGTGGTTGCTCTCGTCACATGACTGGGAAGAAGGAAAATTTACGAGATTTTGAAGTCTCAAAAATGCTGGAGTAGTAAAATTTGGGAACAATCAAAAATGTCAAGTCAAAGGATATGGGAAGATCACGAATGGACAATTCACAGTTAATCGTGTTGCATATGTTGAAGGTCTTCAACATAACTTGATCAGTGTTTCTCAACTTGCTGTGGGCACTGGCAATCAAGTTCTCTTTAACGAAGAAGGAAGTATTATTTCGAATGTCAACACAAACGAAGTGTTACTGAAATCCAAAAGGAAAGGTGACATGTTCACTCTGGACATCAATCCAATTGTAGGCAAACCTGATGTATGCCTTCTTTCGAAAGCCACATCTGATCTAAGTTGGCTAAGGCATAGAAGACTTTCTCATCTCAACTTTCGAAACATCAATAAATTGGTGGTACAAGATCTGGTAAGAGGTTTACCTGTACTTAAATTTGATAATGATTCTTTATGTGCAGCTTGTGAAGTTGGCAAGCAACATAAATAAGGTCATCCAATTACGATAGATTCAAAAATTGTTGCACCTCTGGAGCTTTTACATATTGATTTGTGTGGTCCTTCGACTGTTTCAACTCTAAACAAAAAAAGGTACATTTTAGTTATTGTTGATGATTTTTCCAGATTTACGTGGGTTTATTTTCTCAGGCTTAAATCCGAAGTTGCACAAATCATGATTGATTTTATCAAAAAGATGGAAACATCATTAAAGAAGATTGTTCGAAAAATCAAGAGTGATCATGGAACTGAATTTAAGAACAATGTTCTTGATTCATTTTTGGTGGACAAAGGGATTTCGCATAATTTTTCATCTCCATACACACCACAACAAAATGGTGTTGTAGAACGAAGGAATCGCTCACTATGCGAAGCAGCAAGAACCATGTTGGCATATGCGAATTTACCTCAATATCTTTGGGCTGAGGCAATATCCACTGCATGTTTTACTCAGAACAGATCTTTCATACACAGGCGTTTTAATATTACACCATACGAAATTCTGAATAATCGTAAACCTAATGTGAAATTCTTTCATGTTTTCGGATGTAGGTGCTTTATTATGAATCTCAAGGATCATCTTTCGAAATTTCAAGCAAAAGCTGATGAAGGGATTTTTCTTGGATATTCGCACAATTCTGTCGCATATCGTGTGTTAAATAAGCGAACACAAAAAGTGGAAGAAACTTTCAATCTCACATTCGATGATTACTATGTTAAACAAAATGAGCATAAATTTGCAAATCATCCAATTTTACAAGAAACACAAGTTGAAACTGAATCTTTACAAATGAATGATATTGATTATGATTTGATTTTTGGAATTTCAGATCATGCAGTCGATGCTGAAATTCATGCTCCTGATAATCACATACCAGAATTTACGAAGTTTACTAATGAATCAACATCAATCCCTCAAGAAGGCGAAAGTATGCAAAATAATCCAGTGGAGGGGGAGCACTTGGATTCGAATACTTTAAGTGACGAAGTGCATTCTTTCGAGGGGGAGAAAGAAAGATTGAATGCTGATGTTGAGGGGGAGCCTAGTGTTGAGGGGGAGCATAATGTTGAGGGGGAGCATAATGCTGATGATGCTTGTTCAATTGCAGGTTCAGAAAACGATGAAATGTATGAAGATGCACCTTTGGAATTTGATCCAGCATATCCACCAATGGAAAAATAGACAAGAGATCATCCGAAGGATCAAGTAATTGGGAATCCACAAGAGGGAGTATTAACAAGAGCTCAGATTCGTGCAAAGAATGAGGTGTTGAATACTCATCAAGAATTTTGCATGTTCAATGTTTTCATATCTAAAATTGAACCAAAATCAATTAAGGTTGCAATGGAACACTCAGATTGGGTTGTCGCAATGCAATCCGAATTGTCTGAATTCAAACGAAACAAGGTTTGGAAATTAATTCCTAAACCTGAAAATGTTTCGATTGTCGGGTTAAAATGGATTTTCAAAAATAAAACCAACAAAGATGGAAATATTGTTCGAAACAAAGCCAGACTTGTTGTCAAAGGATATTCACAACAAGAAGGAATCGACTATGAAGAAACTTTTGCCCCTGTCGCAAGACTCAAGGCAGTTCGTATATTTCTGGCTTATGCAGCTCACAAGGACTTTGATGTTTATCAAATGGACGTGAAGTGTGCATTTCTTAATGGAGAGCTTGAAGAAACCGTGTATGTGGAACAACCCCCAGGTTTTATTAACGAAGAATATCCTGATCATGTTTATATTTTAGATAAGGCAGTTTTTGGTTTGAAACAAGCACCACGAGCATGGTATGCAACTCTTACATCATTTTTGAAACAATCTAAATTTAAACAAGGATCTGTTGATCCCACATTATTTCGAAAGAAAGTGGGGAATCATCTAATGCTTGTTCAAATTTATGTTGATGATATTATTTTTGGCTCAACTGACCCTGTCTTGTCTAGAGAATTCGAAGATCTGATGAAAAGCAAGTTTGAAATGAGCATGATGGGAAAAATCAATAATTTCCTTGGATTGAATATTCGTCAAAGCAAAAAAGGGATTTTTATCAATCAGGAAAAGTATACGAAAAATCTGCTAGAAAAGTTTGGATTGACGAATAGCACAAAGCTACGAGTACCAATGGCAACGGGCATAAAGTTAACACCATCGTTAGATAAACCAGCAGTTGACATAACCTTATATAGGAGCATGATTGGTTCATTACTTTATCTTACAGCAAGTAGACCTGATATCATGTTTTCTGTGTGTAATTGTGCCAGGTATCAGTCTAATCCACGAGAACCACATCTCACTGCTGTGAAGAATATCTTTCGTTATCTTAAAGGAACAATTTCGTTAGGATTGTGGTATCCTTCGAAAACTAGGTTCTTTGTACAAGCATATTCGGATGCAGACTTGGGTGGATGTAATCTTGATCAAAAAAGCACAAGTGGTGGATGTCAATTTCTTGATGGCAAATTAGTGAGCTGGCAGTCGAAAAAGCAAACATGTGTATCAATTTCAACAGCCGAAGCAGAATATGTGGTTGTTGCTGCCTGCACTTCACAAATAATATGGATCCAAAGTCAATTGCGTGATTATGCAATAAATATGAAAAAGATTCCATTATATTGTGATTCTCAAAGTGCGATAAGAATTTGTCATAATCCGGTGCAGCATTCGAAGACTAAACATATAGCTCTTCGTTATCATTTCATCAAAGATCACGTGGAGGATGGAAATATTGAAGTTCATTTCGTGAAAACAACTGATCAGTTAGCTGATATTTTCATGAAACCTTTAGATGAAAAGTCATTTGTGAGAATTATAGAAGGACTTGGAATGATCGATGGAAATTCTGTTCCATGCGAAAAAGAAGAATAAAGGTTGACAAGGAAAGAATCATAGGTGCTAATCAAATGACAGTGCAAAGTCATTCAGCATTCAGAGGTTACTGTTCATAGTCAACGCTTCGACCCCTTCGGATTCGCACATTTGTTACTTATTTCAAGGGTTGATTCAGTGGTTACTGTTCATAGTCAACGCTTCGACCCCTTCGTATTCGAACATTGGTCACTTATCAGGGGCTGATAAAATTTCGTGTTTTTGCAACAAATACAGTATAGTTTCATTTTCGAAAAATTCAAAAATCCAAAAAGATTTTCTTTTTGTTTTGTCATTTAATTTTCGAATAATTCAAAAATCCAAAAAGATTTTCTTTTGTTTTTTCATTTAATTTTCGAAAAATTCAAAAATCCAAAAAGATTTTCTTTTGTTTTAGCATGTCTTTCGAAAAATTCAAAACAACAAAAATATTTTGATTCTTACTTCTTTTTAGTATGTTGTTGCAGATTATAATGAAGATACAGAGAGGATTATATTTGGATTTCTAGGGTCAGGTACATTTTTTGTATGAATCGATAAATTTTTCATCACATGAACTAGTTAGATCGTCCCTAGAAGCATGTTGCTGCATGTTGTCCACAGCCTCCAATGACTCAATGTGTGTGTATGAAAGCCTTAATGAAATTTTTCATACGAAAATTTCTTCCCAATCAGGCTTATATTCACATTAGTCTCTGAGCTACTTGACTATTCTCAAAATGAGTTAAGAGTTTACTGTTTGGTCCAAAAATAACAGAGGTACTTTTCGTGTCTTATAACAATCTTTTTCATCCATAACGTTCTTATACGTTCACACACGAAGACATATGTCCGAGAGGTCTCTGATCAAACCCATCGAGACTTAGATATATCAAAATTTTGTGTTTATGATCTGACATCATGAGACCGTGATGAAAGTGAAACCCAATTTTCATAACTTTTTAAGGAATTGACGGGGAACAATGTTCCATATTTTCACGAAACTTTTGTTTCAGTACCAAAATTCGAAACTCCAAATCATATTCATTTCGAATGAGTGGTCTTGATCAAACATTCGAAACCCACGATGTTTGTTACCCAACAAGATCCAGCACACAAATTTTTTTCTTGAATATGATTTTCGTGTGAGTTTCATTCGAATGTCCTTGTCACTTTAAAATTTTTCAAAAACAACTTGTCACTGACTACACTGGTCAAACAAGTAATTTTTGTTACAATTTCTCACCTTAGGTTTAGGTTGACATGTAACGAAATTTTAAACCTACCTACAAAGCATCATAAAAGAAGCCCTTTGATACTTATCAAAAAGTATTCGATTGTAATTCACGAAAACCTACACAAGCTATTGATCATTTCTCTTAATGATTAATGAAGTAATCTTTGCCCGGGATTTAATCTGCTTTTGTGTCAATTGATTGACATCACACTATTCCAAATTTTTTTTCGTTGCTTCTTATCTATATTCTTTGGAACACTGCACTCACGAAATCCTTGAGGCTCTGAGTAATACCAACTCAGGCTGATGATTTCGAACTTCTGGCGTATGACTTCGCTTTTTATCCCAAAAGTGAAAGAGCCTTGCCTCCATTCGAAGGGTTCTGACGGTTACGATACTCTTGGGGATATAAAGACAAGCTGTTTATAAATGATGTATGGTATTCTGTCCGATTTTCAAGGTGATGTGACAGCTACTTTTTGACGCATGGCTACTTTTCCGCAGTAATGGTCCGATTTTCAAGGTGCCACGTCGGATTTCATTAAATGCACATTCCGCTTCAAATTCAAACTTCAGGGTTACATATAAAAGGGGATTCAAGGGTTTATTATCAGTTTACGCATTCCAACAGCAAACATTCCCTAAATTCTCTGATCTTTCAAATCCTCAAACCCTAACAATGGCGACTTCTGTTCATGTTGATCCTTCCACTGATGATGTTTCTTCCGTCCCAATCATGAAGATTCAACCAACAAACTATTACTTGGAGGGTGAAGTTTCCAATATAAGATCCAACTGAAGTAGATCCTGGATCTACACCACTCCTTTGCAGCAAGCCTCTTGATCTTCAAGTCCCTTTCCAAGATTTCCTCTTCCAAAGCTCTATTCTCTCTATAATGAAGCCTCACACGAAAATTAGGGTTTCTGGAACTCTTTGGGGGGATTAGGAGGCTGGGAGAAGGACATAAAGTCCTTTAAATAGGATGCAACCCTCGGGATTAGGGTTTTCTCTCTACAGCACCAACTCGTCGAGTCCAAGCCGCCGGCTCGGCGAGTTGGACACTTAAACCACGATAGAATCCCGCTCCGACTCGGCGAGTAGACGGACCTACTCGTCGAGTCCCTTTCCTAAAATTACACTTTGCACCCTCCAACTTCTTGCTTCCGAACTTAGGATGTTACAATTCTCCCCCACTTAAATTAGGCTTCGTCCTCGAAGCCTACTGCAGTATACACCTCAGAACAAACCCCTTGCACTACAGACTCCAACTTCTCAATCAACTCGTGCTCTTACAAACCTTACTTCTGCATCTCTCTTAAAATGGCTTATTCTCACGTGGCATCCTTGCCATTACTCCAAGCCGACCATCGGCCTTTCAGCTCAATAGCACCACATTTCACTCACGTATCACCCGATGATACTATCCCTTCATATCAGGGACGAACCTCCGCGCCCTGCTAGCACTAGAGACCACAAACACTCACTGAACTCTGCCAAGGCACTAATCCATCCTCCTTCGCCAAAAGTGGCGATAACCCTGATAACTTGTAACCTGGAACGAATCCTGTTCCACCCTCTGGTTCTATCCCTTACGTGCTGCCAGGATCGCATCCTTCGGCTCCCATAATCCATCAACCAAACATATCACGTAACCACTCGTACCTGGCCCAAACAGCCTCGGGCTGGAATACGAAACACACCAGGTCCAATCAATCATAGGCTCCGGTCATCCTCATGATAGGATACCCCAGATTGAAATACCCCCACATATAGCGCTCAAGCTTACATCCATACTCGAAACTAAGGACTTTGTCCTTGCGTCACCCTCGAACCCTTCGGTTCGACACAACGGAGTGCAACCCACTCACACCTCTCTATCATGATCTCTAGGTCCTTGACCTCCGACTGTAATATCCCTATACAGTCCTCAGCCCCGGTCCAGACTACTCCCGAGTCTATTATCCTGCTGACTCACCTTCCTCTGTCCCAATCCCCAATCTGGAACCACTTCCCTCCTCCTCATCCAAGGAGACTGAAAACATGCCTGCGCATCATCCAACATTGCCACACCCTCAACGGGCATCCAACCAGTATGTGCTTCCATATATCTGGTACAATCCCAGTGCTTACTACCAAGCACTTTCGATCATCCATCTACTCCACTTCCTTCCTTTCGGAGGACCCACACTCCTTCCGGAGCTACATACCTTTCCTTTCCAGGAAGTCTACTCCACAACCTTACCGCACTTATAAGTGCCACTGAGCTAAACTCCACTCTACCGATCCACTAACACATACAGAGTCTTCAGCATGACTGGACCGCCCTTCCAGGCCTTCAGCTTATCTGGACCACTCTCAGAACCTTTGGCCGACTCCATCATCATGATCAATACTTGGGGCCAGACCAAATCGATTACTATTGCATGGCGACATATTTACTCATTCTCCTCATATCGACCCACTATCACATACAAAGTCTTCAGCATAACTGGACCGCCTTTCCAGGCCTTCAGCCTATCTGGACCATTCCCCGAGCCTTCGGCCTAGTTGGTACGCCTTCCGGCCTTCAATCTATCCGGACCGCTCAATACCGTCGCACATCACCCTGAACCATTCCTTCCGGGAATCCCTCCCATGCAGTCTGTTCTAGCCCTCTAGGGGTTCCGAACTCCAGATCCGTTCTATGAATCTTTTACCCCGGCCTGATCCCAGACCTCTCAACAATCAATCACTTTCTCTGAAAACCAGGGTCTGTTCTCTGCCCCACGTGTCTATCTCCACATTCTCGGCTAACACAATGCTGAAATCCAACAGCTAACCATCCTTGGATGCATGTTGTTCCACTGGAGAATTTTCCAATTCTCCCTCACTTAGTGCACCGACTACTAACCATCGATGCCCAAAACCGGCATAGCTCAATCGCCCTTACTCCATACATTCCCTCTTATCCATGAACTGACTCCCTCGGGAGTAAGTAACCTCCACAGAACACCGCCCCGACATCGTACATACCGAACTCAAAGGAAGTTCAAATCTCAACCGAACACTTCTCACATCGCAGTTGCTATTCCTAGCAGGGAGATCACATAACTTGCCTTTCGACCATAAATCCTCCTGGACGCTAACCAACTACAACTCCTAACTACTAAGATCCTCAATCATACTACGAATCATGCGAAAAAGGCGAACAGATTTACAATACCACATAATCAGCTAATAACAAGATGTCAAAAAGGAAACATACCCGCAGCTACATCCGGCTCTGCCCTGATCTCCTCTGTTGTAAGCTGGAATGCGCGTCCCTGAGCCCTCGGAGGTTCCGCTCCACCCTGACCTCCGCCAGTAATCCTCAAAGTGGCCGGTGCTAGAGCCTACACCGGTCTTGCAACAAGTTGTGGACAGTTGGCCCTCAAGTGCCCAACATGATGGCAATGATAGCAAATCCTCATATCCTGAACCGGGACCGACTGACGGCAGTCCCTCGCATAATGCCCCTCTCTCCCACACTTGTGGCACGCACCACCGGACCTACAAACTCGGGTATAACCCTTCCCACACTTCTCACAAGTGTGGCTGCTCTGACCCCCAATCCTGGAGTCAACGGTTTTGAACCGTTTCGGCGCCGGCTGCGACTGCACCAGGGCCTGCCTCTGCTCTCGTAACTGCAACTCCATCTCTAACTCCCGCCGCCTGGCGGCCTCCTGCAGCTCTAACAAGGTATCACACCTCTGCGTGGACACAAACTGCCTGATGTCCCTCTTGAGCATGCTCAGATATCGGGACATCTGAGTCTGCTCTGAAGCAAACTCTGGGCAAAACATCGCCCTCTCAGTAAACATCCTGGTGATCTCCGTCACCGACTCTGAATCCTGCTTCAGCTCTAGGAACTCCTGAGCCGGCCTCTCTCTCTCTCAACCTGTGGAACATAACGAGTGCTGAACATCTCCCGGAACTGATCCCAAGTAACCGCAGCCCGCTGCGCATCAGAATAAGATCATGTAGTCAACCTCCACCAATCCTTCGCCCCGAGCCTCAAAAGGTTCAGAGCACACCTCACCCTCTGATCAGTAGGGCATGAACACATGAAGAAACATCCCTCCACGTCTGACAACCACCTCATAGCAACGATTGGATCCTGGACTCCATCGAAAGTAGGGGGCTTCGTATTATCGAAGTCCCTATATTGAAAACCTCGACCGGTTCCTCCCCCTGCCACTCCTACAGCCGTTGTAGCTGCTGCGACAGCCGCCTCCGCAAGAGCTGCATAGCGCTCATCAAAGTACTCAACCATGGCGGTATTGATCAACCCAAACATCTCTGGCAACTCAGCCCGGAACATAGCAGCAACCTCATCATGAAGGATCTCACGAATCCTGGCATCCAACTCAGGCGTACTCATCTGACCAATGACCTCGGGTGGTACTGACCCATCCTGACCACCCTCTCCCGATCCTGATCCCGAACCGGATCCTGCCCCGAAACGTCTCGTAATCGCCATACTGCAATACACCAACAAGACCCTTAGACACATCACATATCCACCCGGGGAACTAACTCATAACCAATACCCTAGAGAGTTGTGACTTCCTTGATATGCATATGGGTCCTGTGCTTTCAGTAGTACGGGCCCATACTACCTTCCACACCTACCCATATTTTTCTCAAGTATCACCACAACACTCTAACCATATATACACACACCCGCTCAATCCTCACTCCTAGAGGAAGAGCTGAATATCTCATATAAGGAAAACCCTAGGCTAATAGGCATCACCTAATCAGGCAATTCAATCATGCAATTCCAGAAGATCCCTAGCCTAGTACTAGCATGCTGTTCTAACATATCACATAATCAAATAACTTGCATGGTATTTTCGGGTCTACTTACTGGCTCCGGCTGATCGTACCCTCTGCATCCTCCTTTACTTATTTCGAAAACCTTTTGAAAACAATTTTTGAAAATCTCTCCTTGATTTGAGACTGGATTCACACGAATGTTCCTCCAATTCACTCAAAACCAAGGCTCTGATACCAACTTGTAACGTCCATAAAAATTGAGCCAATTTAAAACATTTTAATTCATTCAAAAACCATTAAGTTCATACATCTCATTTTCAAAATAGTTTAAACATCAGAGTATTCCCCAGAACCAGATCACATAAATCATAAAACATGAGGAGCGGTACGATCACGCCTTCGCCTTGCCACGATCTTCTGAAGTACCTGAAACAATACATTGAAACTGTAAGCCCGAAAGCTTAGTGAGTTACCCCCAAAATACCAACCACACATAAGCATACTCATAACATATCACAAAACAGAACAGCCATGCACATCGGGTCTACTATGTGACTGGTCCGCCCGCACCAGGCCTTTAGTCCACCTGGTCCACCCTCCGAGTCTAGCCATGTACATCGAGTCTACAGTGTGATTGGTCCGCCCGCACCAGGCCTTCAATCCACCTGGTCCACTCTCTGAGTCTACAGTATGACTGGTCCGCCCACATCGGGCCTTCAGTCGGCATGGTCCACTCTCCGAGCCTCGGCACGTCTGGTCCGCCCTCTTGGGGCCTTCAGCCTATCCGGACCGCTCGCTGGGCCTTCGGAATATTCGGTCCGGCCTGGGTATGTTGGCCTACAGCACAAAGCAGGACCTGCCTCAACCCAACCCCAATCAAACAACCATGTGCACATAAAACAATCAATCACATACAAATCCTTAAGCAGACAAGTAGTCTCACAGATCACATAGCATATCAACATCCTAACCAGGATTCCGACCTAACCGGTCACTAGCATATCATTACCCTATATACCGGGTATCGACCTTAACCAAGTCACTAACATAACACCATCCTAAATACCAGGATGTAAATCTAGCAAAGCAATAACATAACAACAATACCCGGATTTCCATCCGATAAAGGGTCGGCCTTGGTGCCGTAGACCCTGTCGATACAGTGAGGATAACATACCTCGCAATTGCCGACTAAAAGGATGAGATCAGCTGCTCCGACCACCGACACGAACTCCACCACCAAACACTACCAAAGAACCAATTTCCATAAATACCAAAATTACCAAAATACCCTTTGGAGGTCAAACTGGTCAACTCTTGGTCAAAGTCAAAGTCCTCAGTCAAAGTCAACCTCCCTGACTGCCTCTACTCGCCGAGTCGACCCGTCGACTCGTCAAGTCCCCATACTCAGAAACTCCCCTAACATGACTCTACTCGCCGAGTCACCCCAAGACTCGTCGAGTTAACGATCTCCGAGTCCCGTCCTGCTCAACTCACCGAGTCACCTCCCGACTTACTGCTTCAAGGTTTAGCCAGAAAAGATTGGGGTTTTGCGACTAGACTCGTCGAGTCCAAGAACAGACTCGCCGAGTTGTTCTTCAACTCGCCGAGTCCATGCACATGTTCATATAACTCGTCGAGTACACCCATGTGACTCGCCGAGTCCCTTCAGTTCTCAACCCATACAGAGGCTTTCCGAGCCATGCAGAGGCTCCAATCCATAGATCCACTCTCCTACAGCCTAACCCTCACATAAAGTTGCAAACTTTACGTGAAACCAAGGAGATATAAGTCCCAAAACACTCTAGGGCTAGGGTTTATGACAAAAGGGGCTTCACCAACAACTCAAAGACTGATGCTTTATGACTCTCTGGACCAACACAAGTCTAGATCTGAAGTAGCAACTTCAGATCTAAGCCTCTAACTCGAATTAGCTCATAATCATACCAAAAATGCCCCAAATCTCAAATGATAATAGATCTAGATGCAAAAGAGCCCAAGCAACAGATTATTACCTCCAATATAAGCTCCAACTGAAGTAGATCCCGGATCTACACCACTCCTTTGCAGCAAGCCTCTTGATCTTCAAGTCCCTTTCCAAGATTTCCTCTTCCAAAGCTCTATTCTCTCTATAATGAAGCCTCACACGAAAATTAGGGTTTCTGGAACTCTTTGGGGGGATTAGGAGGCTGGGAGAAGGACATAAAGTCCTTTAAATAGGGTGCAACCCTCGGGATTAGGGTTTTCTCTCTACAGCACCAACTCGTCGAGTCCAAGTCGCTGGCTCGGCGAGTTGGCCACTTAAACCGTGATAGAATCCCGCTCCGACTCGGCGAGTAGACGGACCTACTCGTCGAGTCCCTTTCCTAAAATTACACTTTGCACCCTCCAACTTCTTGCTTCCGAACTTGGGATGTTACATCCCTAGGGTAAGAAGCTTGGTGTAATGAATCCCTTACTGAGCAGTTCGTTTAGCTGGCTAGACAATTCTTGCATCTCTGCTGGTACTAGATGATACAGGGATTTGGCTACGGGGGTAGCTCCATGAATCAAGTCGATTCGGAACTCGACTTGGCGTTCAGGAGGAACTCCTGGAAGATCTTCGGGAAAAATATCAGGAAAGTTGCAGACTTCAGGGTTGCTCTCGAGGTCTTTAACTTCTTGTTTTTCATTAACTACATGAGCTAGGAATGCATGACACTCCTTTTGCAGGTATTTTTGGGCTTTGATGCATGAGATAATGCGAAGATTTGTGATGAGTTTGTCACCATAGATAACGAGGGCTTTGCCATTTGGCAGATTGAGACGAATGGATTTTTCATAACAAATGATATCAGCAAGGTTAAGACTTAACTAATCCATCCCGATAATGACGTCAAAGCTTTTTATGGAGATCGGCATAACGTCAATTGAGAAAGAGTGGTCGTTTAGAGTGAGGGTACAGCCTATGAATATGTCGTTAGTACTTTCTTTCTTCCCGTTAGCCATCTCGACGGTGAATGTTTCATTTAGTGTTTGTGGTTTGTGTTTGAGTAAGTGTTTGAATTTATGACTAACAAAACTCCTCTCTGCACCACTATCAAAGAGAATGCATGCATAAGAGTTATCGAGGAGGAACGTACCTGTGACTACGGTGGGATCTGCAACTGCCTCCTCCTGACCCATGGCTAGCACTCTCCCTGTGTTTCCAACATCTCTTTCCTTAGGGCAATTTCTCTTGTAGTGCCCAGTTTCACTTCACCCATAACAGGCGTGGCCTATTCCAGCTCCAGAGGTCTGGCATTTGGTTGTGCAGGTGTTCTGCAGAAGCGGTTTGTATGCGCCTTCTTGTTGCAGCTAGTGCATTGCAATTCCCGACAAGGCCCCTGATGATGGAAATTGCATTTGTCGCACCTTGGGAGAGTTCCATCATATCGACTGGTAGGTGCTTGAGTAGTGGGAACAGCATCAGGAATGGTAGCAGCGTGGACTGCCACTATTTGCTATTTCTTGGAGGGTTCTTGCGATGATTGACCATTCCGCTTGTTCCAGAACTTCTTTTTACTGCCACCCTCTTTGGGTTGTTCAGGGATAACAGTCACAGGGTTGTGGCGATCCCCGTGATCCACCAATGTATGTGCCAGACACTTGGCACTATCAAAAGTGAGTGGTTTGGCAGCTAAGACGTTCCCTTGAGTTGGGGGTGTCAATCCCCATATGTATCTTTCAACCTTCTTGCTCTTCGGGGTGACCATCCCAGGACACAGAAGAGTCAGGTCATTGAACCTAGTTGTGTAAGCAACGACGTCGAATCCTTCATCTTTAGATTCCAGAGCTCCTACTCTACTTGTTGCATTTCGCCCCGCATGCAGTATTCAACTAACATTAGATCCTTCAAGTCATCCCAACTCATAGCAATGGCTATCGGGAGAATCAGGGATTTGACTTGGTTGTTCCACCAAGTTAGAGTTGTAGCAGTGAAGGCGCATGCTGCAAATTTCACTTTGCTAGACTCGGGTCACGCACAGATCTCGAATATTGATTCGGTTTTCTCGAACCAACGGGTTCAGGCAATGAAACCTCCAGTTCCATCGAAAGATTTGGACTTAGCGTTTGTGAAGTCCTTGTATGAACACTCCCTTGGGTGTCCATGGCTATCACCGTGATGAGAAGAGTTTCCACCACTACCCAACCTGCTATTTCCGCTTACAGGGATCTGCGACATGGCGGCTGCCACAGCGGCGGTTACTGCTGCCTGAAAGACAGCAGGGTCGTACTGAGGAGGTGGTGGTGGTCGGGGATTTGTCGATGTGTTGTTTTTCTTCCTGTTGGACTTCTTTGGAGCCATCTTTCTCTAAAATGATTTAAGAGAAAATGATGATAAGTCCTCTATAGTGGTCATGAGTCAGGTGATAATGAACAAGATATATCTTATCTTGACAGTTATAGTGTTCTATTAAGAGATTTACAGTGGAAGTCTACTAATACAAGTAAACAATCGCCATGAATTTAATAGCAACACTTGGAATAAATTTGTATAATGTGATTTGTGCCTGATCACCCCTATAATCACTTAGTGTACACAAATTATATATAACTAAAATCAAATAGACCTACAACTAAGTGATCCTACTCTAAGTCCACAACCAAACAAGGAACAAGAAGTAAAGTTAAACCACCTATTCTAAGTCTATGAAATCTTACTTATATATAACTTACATGTATACTCTTAGCAATTATAGATCTTTCAGTAAGAGTTCTTTGTTTTCACGCATTTGGATCTAGTGTTATAGTGCTATAAAATACTCCTATAGTATTTTAACTGTATGTTCGGTTCTAGTGTTTCCTTTGTATAGAGTTTGGGTAAGTTTTAGACTTGTTGCAACACCACCATCACTCCCAAAGACATGTTGGTCGTATCTCAAATAAATATGGTTGAGCAGGCTATATTTATCCCAGATATGATTACATAACTATCCAGGTTTAACCGTAGTGTACAACATCTAAATACTTTTGTTTTGTTCTTCTTGTGATATTGTTTCTGGTATGTATGTATACTTGTATACTTCTTATAAAATACTTAGATTTTAAAAAGTATACTTTTAGTCAGAGCGCTACGGCCCCCATTGTGTTTATGGTATGTACGAAACATTCGGGGGCGGAGGACGTCATGTACAGTATAACAACAATTGTATAATAGGAATCAAAGCAAACACAACCGTTACATTCATAAGGTAAAGTATTTACATCTATTCAATACATAGTTTTTATGACAAAAAAATGTATAACAAAAGTATAAAAGACGCGACTCTGAAAGCTCTGTCTTCCTAAAAAAACCCGCGTGTGTACCTGTCTTACCAGTTCACTGAGAATACAAGTGATTTTGAAAGTGTATCAACATTTAAGTTGGTGAGTTCATAAGTATGTTTTAGTGATGGAAAACTCGTCTTTGTACTTTGAAAATGCTAGTATGTTTCTCTAGAAAATCCAATATTTTCTATAGTGAATGTAATGTAGTCATGTATGTTCCTTAAAAAAAAATGTATACTGAAGTAGTGTACTTAGTACTAGAAAATAGTGTATTGTAATAGTATTTGTATGAAAACCCTTGTATAAATGTCTGGATACCACCAGTTGTAGTGTAAAGCAGTGTATCATTGAGTGCTGTGATGATATTAATTAAAATAAAATCACTGAAGTAGTGTTAATCCCATAAACGTATGTGTTAGTTATACTGTTGTGAGTTTCATATAGCCATGCTTGATATGACCTAATGACCTCTAAGACATTCTTTAGGCGTCTGAAAGTTATGACATTTGTCACCCCAGGCCTGCCGGCCTAACTGTAGCTAGCAGTTCAGGTGTGGGATTGCCAGTCCCGTATAGATTTATACACAAACCTCACTCTCTCCCTCCAGGACTCTGTGGTTATACTATATAGGATTTAGTTCCGTATCCTGGTGGATACTAGTGAAGTAGTGTCACACAACCCTGTAATAACTAGTTTACGTGTAGTGTTGTAGTGTTGTTGTGTTCTCTTGTATTAAAAACTGTGTACATTCTCCTGTATTAATGTACCTTGTAGTGCAAAATAATTATACTTAAATAATTATTTTAATAGTGTATACTTGTATCAATATATTAGAGTAGTGTTCCCCAAACTATACCTATTATAGTTTTGATTGTATGTTCTTGTTCTGTGTATCGTACTTAGATAAAATAGTGTAGTGAATCTCAAACCATACTGATTATAGTTTAACTATAATGTTCCGTAGTGTAATGTAAACATTTGCAATTTATTTGTATAAAAGCAATTTACCCTTATGCTCGACATATTACAAAAGGGGTAAAAAAAATATATGAAATACTTTTAGGAAAGGTAATGAATACTCGGTTTGAAACCATTGCAAAGGTTTTTAAAACTATTTAAAAATGTTTGTATAAACACAAAAGTCCTTGTGTTTTACTTGTATTCCTCCCCCCCCCCCCCCACTAAAATTATTAAAAACGTTGAAAATGTAGGGGTATGAACTCACCTCGAATGTGCGTTTTTGTTCGAATTAACGAGCTTGTAGAAACGATCCTCGGGTAAACGTACGTACTAATAACGTTATCCTAAAAATATTTATATTCGATGTCGTATTTAAATTAATAACATATCAATTTAAATAATGTGGTAAATAATTATTTATGTAAGGAGCACTTACAAAATTTCATTTGGAGTAATTGGAAATGTTGAAGGATGTTTTCGGTGGGCAAAATAAAGTTTTCGGTGGGGCTGGGAGGTGTTTTCGATTTGATGATGTTGGTGGTGTGTGTTCGTGGTGTTCTTGGTGAAACACTTGAAGATATGAAGGGACTTATGAATGTTCTTGGGGAATTGGTTGAAGATTTGAAGATTCTTGTCAAAATCTATGAAGATTGAGAGAATCTTTGGATGACTTTTGAGAGGAAAATAGGTGTGTATTCGGTGAGAAAAGTGAGAAATGAATTGAGAAATCGGTTATATATATATATATATATATATATATATATATATATATATATATATATATAAGAGGGGTGTTCGGTCCTTAATGGGCCTTAAGCTTGTGAATTCGGTCCTACATGACCGAATTCCTCTTGAATTCGGTCGTAAAGTGGGGCACATACATGTGTGTTCGGTTTCTAGTCAAATGAAGGAGAGAATTCGGTCTAGCTTCACACCTTATAGGGTTTTCGGTCTAAGCCTTTCCAAATAAAGGTGAATTCGGTTTCTTGGTCAAAGGAAGAGGGAATTCGGTCTTGGCATTTCACCATTTTGGGTTTTCGGTCATGGATTGAAATAAGATTCCTTGGACCGAAAACAACATTTATACCTAATATTTTCATGAATTAGACTAAGTATTATATTGTAGAGTGAAGAATTGCAACTCTTATTTAAACTCATGTAAGCTCTGACTAAACTAGTGTGAATTTCGTTGACTTTTACTGACTCGAAACAACGGGTTGTTACTCATATGCTTCAAATCAATAAAACAGTTAAAAAAGATAAGGATGGAGTCTTTCCACAGAAAATATTATAAAAAAAAAATTGTCTACTTATTAGTTAGTATTTGTACTCAAAGTATAACTCAAAGTGTTCTAGGTGTTATCCCAAGAAAATAAAAGGAAGACATTTCTATCGATTAGAAAGTAAATCATACCAAGTAAAATTTAATTCATCCTTTATTATCATAAAGGCTTTAGATAGTTCTTACCGGTTTGTATCTCAACTTTATATTTGAAAACTTAAACAAAGGTTTCATACGTATGTTTTAATATGTAAAATATAATTAAAACTACTATAGTTATTAGTAAAGTTGATTTGGTATCTTGTGCTAAATCTTAGACATTCATTAAAAAGGAAATCATTCAACATAGTGTACAGTTCCTTAATAATTGTTTTTTCTACTACTTAGTGAAAATATTATTAGGAATCTTTTATATATAAATAAGATTTACATATGTCAAATAAACTACATTATTTGCCTTCAAAGATCTTTTTCTTGAAGTTGGAATATCTGAATGTCATTTATATAATAAAGATAAAAATGTTAAAGATAAGTTTGATTTAAAATAAGTTTAAGTCAAAAGTATTTTGCATATAGAACTTGTGATTTATAAAACATTGATATTTACTTTATAATTTTTATTAATAGATCAAGTCTCATAATCAAAATTTTAATCATTTCCGAATATGAAGGTGATCGTTATGAAAAAACCATTTAAGTAAATGGTCAATCATTCATAAATTAAACTGAGACATATATTTAGACAAACTAAATTAAAACATATATTATTCCAAAAAAAACATTGTTTTATATTACAAGAATAATATGTTCCTAGCATGATTAATAAACTAAACTTCGAGAGTGTAGTTCCAACTTGATTGTGCTCAGTTGGTTACTCTTTTGTAAATAATTGCAAGCCATTTACGAATATTAGATTAACATTTAAGTACCAAGTACATGAGTGTTATATGAAAATTATGAGTTCTATCTAGTAGATACCTGAAGTACTAGTCTCTTCTAGACTTTCTTTCCAGATCAGAGGAGCAGATCCTCTTCTAGTGTCTAGTTTCTCCATAAAAGAAACAAGATCCATCTATGTGAGCCTTATTGGATTTCTTGGGCTTAGAGGTGCTCGGTCCATAAAACATGGGCCTCCTAGATCACACAAGGTGATTCTTTTGACCTTGAACTATTCCAATGTTTGAACCAGTTTATAAACAAAAATATCATTGTATTTACTGGAATATTGATTAACCTGTTATATCATTAGATATATATCTAAATTATTCAAGACTTCTTGGAAGTCGGGAATAACTATTCCTAGTTTGATGTTAGAAGCATCTTTAGCATCACAATGATGCCTTTACCAGGTGTCATGTTCAGGTCAATTGCTCAAAGCAAACAATTTACGATAAGTACCTTTCAGAGCATAGAATTTCATATCTCTTACGAGATTGTCTCTTAAGACATGAACTCATTCATTGAAGTTGTATCTAGTGAATATTATTTTTTTCATTCAGTTATTAAAGAAAAATGACAATTCATGGTAATGAAAATGGATTATTTAACTACAAAATTTTAACAAAATTCATATAGTTTTTCAATATTTAATCTTTAATAATTAATACAATTTTAGTTTCCAAAAACATTAATTATCAAAGTCTAGGATCCAAGTTGCAAAACAAATAAATGGTTAGGTGACCTTTACCATACTTATTTGAATCCAACCCGGTAGATATCGATTATCAGTTATATCTTACTATATAGTTCCTAGATCTATGGGATCGCTAATAACAAATTTAATTAGACATGTTTGACTCCATCTATGCTCAGGGCTCTCTTACTTAGGTAACCTTTATCATAAAAGATTTTCGATCAAATCATCCAACTTGAAAAACTTGTGTAATTGGCCTATAACTTGGTTATAGTAATCGCAAAGACACCATGGTCATCAAAAGATAACACTAAGCCGTTATGTGACATTTATCTCACTAGTGCATACAAGATATGTGCGAGTGTTCTTCAATATGGATTGTATAGATTTGAGGTTTGAAAAGGCCTTTTATATGTTTTATAATTCTAGTTTTAAAAACATATGATATCATGATAATTGCATGCATCTAACTAATCATGGTATCAATTTTCCAAAAAATTAAATTTAATGTTCAAATATAAAATCTGGTTTTATATTTTGACGTGGTTCAATTTTAACGATAATATCCAATATTAAGTTTGAGTTTGAGCCATATAGAACCTTATTTATTAATTAATAAAACTTTCTTTTATTATTAATATTTTGGAGTTTGAATAAGTTATAAAATCATCATTTTAGACTCATAATTTTACAATTTCAAAAATTATCGTTATTAACGTTTTAATATAACCGGTTTTATTTTAAAGTTATAACTTGTATCATCTAATGTTCTCATTTTGAAAATTAAAAAACCTAACTCCATGTGATGTTTATTTTGTCTAAAAAATAGTTTGAAGTTGTGAAAGTCTAATTTATCAACCACACAAAATATTTACATAAAAATAAACAACACAAGCATGCATTATAGTGTAAAACAAGCCAAGTTCTAGTGACACTTTTATGAGCCAACATAAAAGTGTCAAGTCCTTTCCTAAGCGACCAAATGGACCAAAACCATCAAGTTGTTCTTCATGTTGACTTCAAGCTTCCACTTAGATTAACAATCTATTTTGTTGCAATTTTATAAAACTTTTATAAAAGTTACAACTTTTATAAAAATTCTGTAAACCGTGGGCACCTCCAAGGTTTTCAAAAATGGTCTCCATCTTCATCTTGTTACATATTTTATAAAATAAATCTAGTCTAATACTAATCTATTACATACAAAATAATAAGAATAAAACTAGCTACTTTGATTACATACTTTATGAATAAAAGAATATTACAAACCAATTTAATAAATCAACCAACAACAAGAACACAAAGGTCCATGACTTGTTTATACAATCAAAAATACATATAAACATAAAACAACCTTTGTTTTTTTAAGACAACTTTAAATGACAAAAAAATGCATATAAGTGTTTGTCACATAAAATAACAATTAAAAATGTTTTCAAAGAAAATATGTATGAACTTATTTATATACAAAAACAAGTTATCCATATTCTCCAAAAATTAATATTTCCAAAAATCAAAAATCTAATCAAACTTGTAAGGTGGCTCTTGATACCGATTGTTGGGTTTTTATTCAAAATTAGTTTAAAAAACAAGAGATTTAGCAACGGAAGACTTAATATTTTAAACAACATAAAACAAGTTTAAACCCACAAAGGATCATCTTGCAAGTTATAGAAATATTTAAACACCAACCAAAGAATAGATGAAGAAATAACAACCTTTGTAGTTCTTTGGGTCCTCTTGGGAAGCTTGGAAGTTGATGAAGAATGATGAACTTTAGAGAGACCAAAAATAACTCAACTTGATGTAGATGCTAGTCCAAAACTTCTAACTCTTAAGCTTGAAGTTCATAACCAATATGAACTTCAAGAGATCAAATATAATGCAATTGTTCTTCATGTGTTTTAACCAAAAATAAGAGAGAAGTACGAGAGGGAGGAAAAAAAGCACCAAAAATGAAAACCTTCATGTTATGACCTTAAAAAAAAGGTAATACGCATAAGGTCTTAGCACTTTAAGATCTACCATGTCCCTAATGTTCCCCATAACTTTAAGTCATGCTTTATTTTGTTTTAAATAATCAAAAGTTCATGCTTCTTTTATTCCTTCTTATAAAGATATAAAAGAAGACAAAAGTTTATAAATTTTATAAACTTTTATAAAATATAAACTTTGGCTTTTGGCTAAAAGACAAAAGTCATTCTAGTCTAAAATAATGTGCATGACTTTATAAATCATACCATACGATATATTATGTTACTTGCCATTGAAAATTAATATTTCCATGAAATAAATAAGTACCAATTAATTATAAGAGTTTATTAAATATTTATTAAAATCAATTTCTAATAAATAATCAATAGTATCAAGTTTTTGTTAGTATGACCCATTAGTATTATATGTTAATTATTAATATCACTTTCATATGAATCTTGAGCATACAAGATTTTTCACTAACAACAATTGGAAGACTGGAATAATCTTCGCAAAGGGGGAGAATATAGAGTTCATAAGTTGCAAAGTTATTCATATGTGAAGTCTTATATTGTAATGTCAATGGTAGTGTAGCTATCTATATTGAAGTTTACGTAACTTCGATATATCTATGTATTTCTAGCAGCGTATAGTTTGTGTACTTAATGTCGAAGTCTCTTAGGACATTTTGTATATGTTGATAGCACTATAAATAGTGTTGCAACATAGGTTACATGAATAGTTTTTCTCACTTTATATCTCACACTTGTAACTATGCTTTCCTTCCAGATAATGAGAGCTTAAACATATTTATTTACTTCTCTTATTCCTTTTTTTTGTTTGAAATTGATACTTTATTGAATTCTTGACTCTTCAAGTATACTTGGATTAATTAGTCTTATTTGGTAGTCCCGCATGGCAATTGACTTTGAACCTGATTTGAAATATCATTAAAGAAAGACTAATCTACTTGTTTTCATAAGCTTTAATGGGAAAAAGTTTCTTGGTCCATGAAAACCTAGGTATGCAACCATCATTGACGTGTTCATATTTCTCAATGTCGTATCTCTCAGAGTCACAACCAAGGTTCTAAATAACGTTAGGCGTGACTTGGCGGCAATATTAAGCCTCAAGCTTTTTCGAGCTGTGGCGAGCCACGTCTTTTGTAAGGTGTGACTTAAGGTGTAAATTTTTTATATAATTATATATATATATATATATATATATATATATATATATATATATATATATATATATATATGACTTAAAGCAAGATTTTGTTAAAGTTTGGCGACAAGTACAAGCCTTGGAGCTATGGTGCGCCATGAAGAAGCCATGGTGAACTTTTTAGAACCTTGGTCATAATCATCATTAATTGGTTAGTATTTGTCCTCATTAATTTCTCAAAGTCATATTACTCAGAGTTGCAACTTACTTGGCGTTCACAGACGAACGTGGAACTTCATTTCATTGAAGCTTCTGAAAGACAAAGAGAATAGTATTTCATTAATGATATTTCAAACGGGCTAAATAGCTAAAATGGGAAAAATATGAAGAAAAAAACGATGCTCCAAAAAAGAAGGGAAATATCATAATATATAGTATTTATTTATGCTCCAAGAAAAAACTATGCTCCATAAAAACTATGCTCTAAGAAAAAAGCTTTTGGGGAACTTTTTAATGAATTCCTAAAAAAAATTGAACAAAAAAGTCCCGACAATTTAACTTTTTTTAGTATAAAAGCCAAGAAACCGACTAATTTATTTAATTTAGCCTTTTGACCTGTTCAAAAGGTCATGGGACCAAATCGTTAATTTTTTCAAAATAATGAGATTTTCTACAGATTTCATCAAAATTTGTATATATATAAACGTGAATATATATATATATATATATATATATATATATATATATATATATATATATATATATATATATATATATATATATATACGTATTTATGAATTTTTAAAGTTTTTATATATACATGTTTACTTATTTTTTGGTATTTTAAATGTATAAACATATTTTTTACATATTTATATGTATTTTTAAGTATTTTACATGTTTTTACGTAGTTTTATGTGTTATTTTTTTATTTATTACATATTTATATGTATTTTTACGTATTTATATATTTTTTTAAAGTTTTTTATATAGATGTTTATGTATTTTAAATATATAAATGTCATACCCCCAAACCGGGACGACGGAAACGTCCGGGGGCGGATGACTTCATATACAGTATGATAACAATTGAATATGAATGAAACATAGCAACCAAACATCATACATTGGAAATACACACTTACATAGTTTACATATTGAACTTGTTCATCAGTTACACAAAAGTAAGAAAAGTAAAATTTCTTGAAGTCGCACCACTTGATCTCATAGTTGAGCTTATTACCTGCTACTTGATCCTTGAGAATACAAGTCGTTTTGAAAAGCATCAACTAAAAAGTTTGTGAGGTCATAAGTATTTTTGTATAAAATGGTTTTGTACTGTTTTAGAGTAGTTCTCATAGTGTTTTCAGAAAATCCGATATTTCTATAAAATAATTTGTAAGTCTCGTTCCAAAACTATGAATATATGCATGCATGTGTAACGCCCCGTTCCTGGTACGCATTTCTTATTATTATACTTCTTGTTTTACAAGCTACTCGACGATTCAGTAGCCCTAACTCGTCGAGTAGCAGCAGGTCTGCACGTGGATTTAGCGTGGTGACTCGACGAGTCTGTTATTCCCGACTCGGCGATTCCGCCAGTCTGGATGAAACCCTAATTCTAAGGGTTTGTACCCTATTTAAACGTCTTTATAGCCCCAAACCAGCCTCCTTCACCTCTCAGAGACTTATTCCCGAAACCCTAGCCTCCTTGAAGTGTGTGTGAGTGATCTTTGCCCTTGTGAAGGAATCTTGGTGCATTGTTGAGCAAGAAGAAGAAGGAGAAGGTAGAAGAACTCAAGGAAGAAGTAGATCTAGATTATACTCCTCTTTGGCCATCCTTTCTGGTAATAAAGCTTTCATCTTGGTTATTGTATTGCTAGATCTAGTTTGTCCCCAAATTGATGGTTTTGAGCTCAAAAACCCCAAATCCCCAGTGATGAAGCTTTGTAATCAAGCCATATCTCGGATCTAGCCTCTCTTGAGTTCCAGGAGCTCAAGAAGGCCACCTTTTGGCAGCCATGGCTTTGTTCTAGACAAGTAACCCCCATAATAGCCAAGTTTGAGTGTTATTGCTTCATTACATCATAGATACACGTAAAGTTAGCAACTTTACGTGTTCAGATAGTCCTAGAAACCTAGATCTATGAATTGGATGCACTAAAACTGATTAGAATCGACTGAATAGAAACTGCATGTAAAGGACTAGGCGAGTCGTTCTTCTGACTCGGCGAGTCAGGTCGCGAGTCTTAGATTCCCTGTCCAGTAGTAGCGAGTCTGTTTAGTGAGTGGAGTAAAGACTCAGTGAGTTAGAACAAGGATCTGAAAGTAGAAGGACTCGACGATTCTACGCCCCGACTCGGCGAGTCGAGTCGCGAGTTAGAGAATTGTGAGTTAAGGAACTCGGCGATTCCATAGTAGGACTCGGCGAGCAGAGTCAACCTGGAAGTTGACTCTGACCAGGACTTTGACTTTGACCAGGGGGTAAATTGGTCATTTACTCCATGAGGAATCATCAGTTGATTCAGAATGTTATGTGATTGTAGCCGGGGAGTCGCTGGAGCAGCGCACAGGGATTTCTCACTCGGGATATTAGCAGCCAGTTATACGAGGTGAGTTCTCCTTCAGTAGGAACGGGTCTACGGCACCAAGGCCGACCCGTAGTGTGATATGATAGTAGCTGAGTGTGGGCGGGGCCCGTATCCTATCCTAGCAGAGTGTGGGCGAGGCTCGTATCTCATAGTAGTAGTTAAATATGATGTATGATCAGTAGATTAGCTTTACATGTTGTCTGTGTGATACTTGTATGTTGGGTTTAGTAGTTGAGTGTGGGCGAGGCCCGTACCTCATCATAGTCGAGTGTGGGCGAGGCCCGTATCTCGAAGTAGCTGAGCATGGGCGAGGCCCGTACCTCAGAGATAGTGGAGTGTGGTCGAGGCACGTATCTCCTAGACAGTGGAGTGTGGGCGAGGCCCGTATCTCCTAGATAGCGGAGTGTGGGCGGGACCCGTATCTTCCAGTTAGCAGAGTGTGGGCGAGGCCCGTATCTCCACGAGTGTGGGTGAGGCCCGTATCTCCTAGTTGCATGCTATATGTAGATGGTATGTGGTAGATTGGGGAGACTCACTAAGCTTTGTGCTTACTGTTTTCAGTTTTGGTTTCAGGTACTTCCACTACCACTGGGAAGGGCTCGGGATGATTGCATGGCACACACTACAGTCTTCAGCCTGGGAGCTAGACTCTGATATTTGGATATGAGATTTGATTTGAGACAGATACTATGATGTTTATGATGCATGATTATGATTTTACTTATGATTTTGGATGGTTGATGGCTTTAATAATGTTTTGAAAATGAAATTTTTGTGTTGTATTTTTGGGATGTTACAAGTTGGTATCAGAGCCTTGGTTTGAGGGATTCGGGCACGCTTTCGGGTGTGTCTGAACTCAAACTAAGGAAATGGTATAAGGTTTTCAAAAGGAAATCATTTTCAAAAAGAATTTTTGAAAAAGAAACTTAAAAAGAGAAAAGAGTTTTGAAAAAGAGAAAAGGGTGTGGTGCATGCAATCAGCCGAGCTCAAGTAAGTACTCCCAATTTACCCATACAAGTTTATGTTATGATTATCAGTTTTAGTAGAACAGCATGCTAGATTAGGGCTAAGGATCTAGGAGGATGCCTTATGTGCCTGCTATATGTGTTTCAGCTTTATGAGAACTGAATGCTAGTACAGATTAGACAGGAGGATAGCCTGAGTAGTATATGCTTGATTATGTGCACTCGATGTCCGAATGCTGCTTGCTTTGTGCTTTTAGGAGTTCTAGTTGTCTTTCACTAGCTAGTAAACAAATATGTTAAGTCACATATTGCAAGGACTAAATAATTCCAGAAGGTTAGGTCTAGCCCTATTTCGCAGCTCTTGTTTGAGTCCAACCGTTGTATAGTAGGATCTCTCATTCGAAGAATTATCTAGTCTGAGTGATATGTAATAGTATTTGTGAGCTAGTTAGGGGAAGAAAGCAGGGACTTCTTACGCAGCTGATGGCGGAGAGTGGGTTGGTGATTTCCCTAGGGCAAGCCTAGGAAGAGCGTAGCAGAGATCAGTAGCAGTAGAAGGGACTTGGTGGAGTCAAGGTAGTACTTGAGGAAAGTACGGATAGATGTGGAAGGTAGTATGGGCCCGTACTACTGAAAGCAGAGGATCCATACTCGAATCGAGGAAGGCTGAGGCAAAACCAGGAAACTTGTGGTAGATGTGATCCCTCTAGTTATATCAGTGTTTCTAACGATTGTCATTATGTATTTCAGAATGGTGGTTTTACGCCCTAGACCAGCAGTCGGTAGTTCAGGTGCCGGAGAGGGATCAGGTTCAGGCTCGGGAGCCGAGCATTTGGATTAGCAGACCAGAGAGTTCATCTCTTCAGAGGTCACGCATAGCATACTTGAGCAGACTCCTGTGATCTTTGGATCGGTCAAGGAGGGTATTCTTGAGCTGTTGGATGAGAGGTTGAGTGCGTTCCGCACTGAGATGGTGACTATGATGGGGTCACGTACTTTGACCTTCAGGGAGTTCCGGGCTTGTGGGGCTCCAGATTACCAGGGGGCCCGAGACCCCATTGTGAGTACCAGTGGTTGGCTGATGTGGCCAATGCCTTCCGCACTAGCAGATGTCCCGAGGGGGACAAGGTCCGACTTGCATCCTGTCTTCTGAAGGGCAGGGCACGTGATTGGTGGGAGGAGGTCGGACATGTCATTGGGGATGATGCAGCCCTTGATGCTATGACCTGGACGGATTTTGTGGTCCGGTTCAGGGCCGATTTTGCATCTGTCATAGAGGTGCATCAGCTTGCTAGGGAGTTCCAGGATCTCCAGCAGACGACGGAGACAGTGGCGGAGATTACCGCCAAGTTCAGGGAGAGGGCTCTTCTCGTTCCTCAGTACGCGGCAGATGAGGAGATGAAGAAGGCCCAGTACCATGAGATGTTGAGGAGTGATATCAGACAGTTTGTGAGCCGGTCCAGCTGTAAAACGCTGGATGACATGATTGTGAGGGCTCGTGAGAGGGAGATTGATCTTGAGATGGAGAGAAAGAGGAAACCAGAGGTAGTGTCTGGTTCATATAGTTCGGGAAAAAGGCCCAAGACAGATTCCCGAGGGAAGGGCCAGCAGGGCCGAGGCCGCTGCGGCAAGTATGGTAAGTCGCACGATGGGGCGTGCAGGGCAGGAAGTTCGGGCTGCTTCAAATACGGCCGAACAGGTCATATGAGCAGGGATTGTACTGCTACTTCTACCGTTACTACCACGCCACTTTCTGATCTAATTTGCTTTCAGTGCAATCAGAGGGGCCATAAGAGGTCCCAGTGTCCGAGCTTAGCAGCAGCAGGGAAGGTGGCGGCACCTTCCCCTGCTACATTGAGGATTACAGACGGCCGTCAGGGTCGGACCGAGGCGCCAGTGGCGAAGAGTAGAGCCTTTCAGCTGACAGCAGAGGAGGCGCGAGCGACTCCTGATGTGGTGACGGGTATGTATTTTCCTCTTATCTCTGTTTTTTGATATAGTTTCTTTCTCATGATTATGTGTTTGTGTATAGGGTCGTTCTTAGTGAACGACATTTCAACTACGGTATTGTTTGATTCGGGGGCTACCCGATCATTCGTTTCGCTCGCATTTAGCAAGCGATTTAGCAGAGCTCCAGGGGAGCTGGATTGTCCACTTGATGTTGAGATAGCCGATGACAGGACCGTCAGGGTCGCGAGAGTCCATAAGGGATGTAAATTACGGCTGTATGACGAGCAGTTCATGGTGGATTTGGTTCCTATTCCCTTACGAGGGAATAAAGTTATAGTAGGTATGGATTGGTTGAGCCCGAACGGGGCAGTGATTGACTGTAGCAGTTGGTGAGGGTTCGTACTCCTAGCGGGGGAGAGTTAGTGATTCAGGGCGAGAGGCCGCAGCGCGGACCGATTCTTTGCTCAGCAGCGAGAGCGAGGTGCTATTTCCAGCAGGGATGCGCAGGATACATCGCCTATGTTATGGATACCCGGGAGAAGGGTAAGGAGACAGTTGATGATGTACCAGTAGTGCGAGAGTACCCAGACGTATTCCCAGAGGATTTACCTGGGATACCCCCGGAGAGACAGCTTGAGTTTAGGATTGATCTGGTTCCTGGTACGGCTCCGATAGCCAAGGCATCATATCGGTTGGCTCCTCCTGAGATGCAGGAGTTGTCTACACAGCTGCAGGAGCTACTAGACAAGGGTTTTATCAGACCGAGCAGTTCGCCATGGGGAACCCCGATCCTGTTTGTGAAGAAGAAGGATTGGTCGCACCGTATGTGCATTGATTATCGGGAGCTGAATAAGGTAACGGTGAAGAACTATTACCCACTCCCGAGGATAGATGATTTGTTCGATCAGCTGCAGGGGGCATCTTGGTTTTCCAAGATTGATCTACGGTCCGGATATCACCAGATGCGGGTCAGAGATGATGATGTGCAGAAGACTGCTTTTAGGACTCGCTATGGTCATTATGAGTTTGTGGTGATGCCGTTTGGGCTCACCAATGCTCCAGTCGCGTTCATGGATCTCATGAACCGCGTATGCAGGCCGATGCTGGATCGGTCTGTGATAGTGTTTATTGACGACATCTTGGTTTACTCCAAGACTCAAGAGCAGCACGAGGAGCAGCTGAGAGAGGTGCTAGAGACACTTAGGAGGGAGAGACTTTTCGCAAAGTTCTCCAAGTGTGAGTTATGGTTGCGCGAGGTGCAGTTTCTGGGACACCTCGTCAACCAGAAGGGTATATTAGTCGATCCGGTCAAGATAGAGGTCGTGATGCAGTGGGAGGTCCCGAAGTCTCCATCTGAGATTCGGAGCTTCTTGGGCTTGGAAGGGTACTACAGGAGATTCATCCAAGATTTCTCCAAGATAGCAGTACCGCTCACTTGACTGACCAGGAATTCGGTTGCGTATCGCTGGGGTCCTGAGCAGCAAGCATCCTTCGAGACACTCAGGCAGCGATTGTGCGAGGCACCGATTCTCACCCTGCCAGAGGGAGTAGATGATTTTGTGGTCTACTGTGACGTTTCGATCATAGGCATGGGAGCAGTGTTGATGCAGCGAGGGGCCGAGGCCATGTGATAGCTTATGCCTCTAGACAGTTGAAGCCTCACGAGGCTAACTATCCGACGCATGACTTAGAGTTGGGGGCCGTTGTGTTCGCCCTCAAGATTTGGAGTCATTACCTCTATGGGGTCCGATGTACTATTTACACGGATCACAAGAGTCTGAGGTACCTGATGGATCAGCCAAATCTGAACATGAGGCAGCGTCGATGGTTAGATGTGGTTAAAGATTACGATTATGAAATCCTTTACCACCCGGGCAAGGCCAACGTAGTGGCCGATGCCCTGAGCCGCAAGGTGGTGGCGGCCCCGATACGAGACATCTGTTTGAGGATGACAGTGATGACTCCATTGCTGGAGCAGATTAGAGAGGCACAGGTTGAGGGCCTGAAGGAGGAGAGGCAGAAGTGTGAGAGGATCATGGGCCGGGTGACTTCTTTTGATTATGATAGCCGAGGACTGTTGATCCTACACGGGAGGGTCTGGGTACCGTACTGGGGTGGAGTACGGCAGGTATTGATGGATGAGGCCCACAAGTCTCGGTTCTCCATTCACCCAGGGGCGACGAAGATGTACAGAGATCTTCGACCCGATTACTGGTGGCCCTGCATGAAGCGGGACGTAGCTTGGTATGTGGAGAGATGCCTGACCTGCAGGAAGGTCAAGGCAGAGCACCAGAGGCCCCACGGCAAGATGCAGCTGCTGTACATTCCCGTGTGGAAATGGGAGGATATCACCATGGATTTCATTACTAAGCTTCCCAGGACCGCACGTGGGGTAGATTCGATTTGGGTCATCGTGGATCGGTTGACCAAGAGCGCGCATTTCGTACCGATCCAGGAGAGTATATCGTCCGAGAAGTTAGCCGATGTTTATGTGCGAGAGGTTGTGGCACGTCATGGAGTGCCTGTTTCGGTAGTATCAGATCGAGACGTCCGGTTCACTTCCAGGTTTTGGAAGCGGTTCCATGACGAGATGGGGATTCGTCTCCTTTTCAGAACCGCTTTCCACCCTCAGACGGACGGGCAGAGCGAGAGGACGATTCAGACTCTCAAGGATATGCTTCGGGCATGTGTCCTAGATTTTGGTGGCAGTTGGGATACGTACCTTCCATTAGCGGAATTTTCATATAACAACAGTTACCACTCCAGTATAGACCGGCCTCCCTTTGAGATGCTCTATGGGAGGAAGTGTTGGACCCCAATCTGTTGGGGCGAGGTCGGTCAGAGAGTCATGGGGAGCACTGAGGTGGTGCTTAAGACCACAGAGTTGATACAGCAGGTTCGCGGCCGGCTCCAGACTGCTCAGAGTCGGCAGAAGAGTTACGCCGATAGGAGGCGTTCTGATTTGGAGTTTCAGGTAGGCGATATGGTCCTCCTGAAAGTGTCACCCTGGAAGGGTGTCATCAGGTTCCGGAAGAGGGGCAAGCTGGGCCCCAGGTTCATTGGTCCCTTTAGGGTTTTGGCCCAGGTGGGTCGGGTTGCTTATCGGTTAAATCTTCCAGCAGAGCTTAGCCAGATCCACAACACTTTCCATGTGTCTCAGTTACATAAGTGTTTGGTGGATGAGTCAGCAGTTGTATTGTTGAAAGATATTCAGGTTGACAGCAGCCTGAATTACATTGAGAGACCAGTTGCGATCTTGGATCGGAAAACGAAGACCTTGAGGAACAAGGTGGTTCAGCTAGTGAAGGTGCAGTGGCAGCACCGGAAGGGCTCGGAGTGGACATGGGAGACCGAGGAGGAGATGAGGGAGCATTATCCGAAGTTATTTTTAGATCCAGAGACAGCAGACTTCGAGGACGAAGTCTAAGATAAGTGGGGGAGAATTGTAACGCCCCGTTCCTGGTACGCATTTCTTATTATTATACTTCTTGTTTTAGAAGCTACTCGACGAGTTAGTAGCCCTAACTCGTCGAGTAGCAGCGGGTCTGCACGTGGATTAAGCGTGGCGACTCGACGAGTCTGTTATTCCCGACTCGGCGAGTCCGCCAGTCTGGATGAAACCCTAATTCTAAGGGTTTGTACCCTATTTAAACGTCTTTATAGCCCCAAACCAGCCTCCTTCACCTCTCAGAGACTTATTCCCGAAACCCTAGCCTCCTTGAAGTGTGTGTGAGTGATCTTTGCCCTTGTGAAGGAATCTTGGTGCATTGTTGAGCAAGAAGAAGAAGGAGAAGGTAGAAGAACTCAAGGAAGAAGAAGTAGATCCCGATTATACTCCTCTTTGGCCATCATTTCTGGTAATAAAGCTTTCATCTTGGTTATTGTATTGCTAGATCTAGTCTGTCCCCAAATTGATGGTTTTGAGCTCAAAAACCCCAAATCCCCAGTGATGAAGCTTTGTAATCAAGCCATATCTCGGATCTAGCCTCTCGTGAGTTCCAAGAGCTCAAGAAGGCCACCTTTTGGCAGCCATGGCTTTGTTCTAGACAAGTAACCCCCATAATAGCCAAGGTTGAGTGTTATTGCTTCATTGCATCATAGATACACGTAAAGTTAGCAACTTTACGTGTTCAGATAGTCCCAGAAACCCAGATCTATGAATTGGATGCACTAAAACTGATTAGAATCGACTAAATAGAAACTGCATGTAAAGGACTCGGCGAGTCGTTCTTCTGACTCGGCGAGTCAGGTCGCGAGTCTTAGATTCCATGTTCAGTAGTAGCGAGTCTGTTTAGTGAGTGGAGTAAAGACTCAGTGAGTTAGAACAAGGATCTGAAAGTAGAAGGACTCGACGAGTCTACGCCCCGACTCGGCGAGTCGAGTCGCGAGTTAGAGAATTGTGAGTTAGGGAACTCGGCGAGTCCATAGTAGGACTCGGCGAGCAGAGTCAACCTGGAAGTTGACTCTGACTAGGACTTTGACTTTGACTTTGACCAGGGGGTAAATTGGTCATTTACTCCATGAGGAATCATCAGTTAATTCAGAATGTTATGTGATTGTAGCTGGGGAGTCGCCAGAGCAGCGGACAGGGATTTCTCACTCGGGATATCAGCAGCCAGTTATACGAGGTGAGTTCTCCTTCAGTAGGAACGGGTCTACGGCACCAAGGCCGACCCGTAGTGTGATATGATAGTAGCTGAGTGTGGGCGGGGCCCGTATCCTATCCTAGCAGAGTGTGGGCGAGGCTCGTATCTCATAGTAGTAGTTAAATATGATGTATGATCAGTAGATTAGCTTTACATGTTGTCTGTGTGATACTTGTATGTTGGGTTTAGTAGTTGAGTGTCGGCGAGGCCCGTACTTCATCATAGTCGAGTGTGGGCGAGGCCCGTATCTCGAAGTAGCTGAGCATGGGCGAGGCCCGTACCTCAGAGATAGTGGAGTGTGGGCGAGGCCCGTATCTCCTAGACAGTGGAGTGTGGGCGAGGCTCGTATCTCCTAGATAGCGGAGTGTGGGGGGACCCGTATCTCCCAGTTAGCGGAGTGTGGGCGAGGCCCGTATCTCAACGAGTGTGGGCGACGCCCGTATCTCCTAGTTGCATGCTATGTGTAGATCGTATGTGGTAGATTGGGGAGACTCGCTAAGCTTTGTGCTTACTGTTTTCAGTTTTGGTTTCAGGTACTTCCACTAGCACTGGGAAGGGCTCGGGATGATCACATGGCACACACCACGGTCTTTAGCCTGGGAGCTAGACTCTGATATTTGGATATGAGATTTGATTTGAGACAGATACTATGATGTTTATGATGCATGATTATGATTTTACTTATGATTTTGGATGGTTGATGGCTTTAATAATGTTTTGAAAACGAAATTTTTGGGTTGTATTTTTGGGATGTTACAACATGTCCTTTGTTATCTTTTGTTTGTAAAAGTAAAGCGAACGTTCTCAGAAAATCCGATATTTTCTAAAAAGAAATGGTTTGAATTGTTTGTGTTCGATCTTATATTAATACATATGTGTTAATGTTTGCGAAAATAAAAAGAGGATGATCCCAGACAACCCGATGTTGTCTGCGTAAGAGAATGTTGGAATCTCAACCCCCGTGGTTGAGTACCAGCGCGTATAGGTTACCGTTTTATCCAAAAAGAAGGTTTCCCCATAAATTTTATAACGTTAATTCCTCTAAGTGAGCCGTTATAACCATACTTGATATTGACAATTTCGCTTGTCCTGACGTCTTTGGGACGCCGACGGAATAAGGTACGTTTGTCACCCTAGACTGGCCTAGTCTAGCTGTAGCAAACAGCTCAGGTATGGTGCGTCACCCCGTATAGATCTATACACAAACTCACACTCTCCCTCCAAGAGACTATGGTTATAACTACAGGCTACGATCGTACACTCAATAGGTGTCAACCGACACGTCTCACTAGATCCTTAATCAAATTTTACGTGGAAAAAGAAAGAAGAACATATAAGGTATATTCCAGGCCCAATAAACATGTAAGTGGACAACTAAGGCCCACTAAACATGTATATTATTTCCAGACTCAAAAGGTATATGAATGTATATATCCCGGGCCCAATATACATGTAAAAGGACAACTAAAGCCCACTAAACACGTAAAAGGACGCTAAAGCCCACTAAACGTGTAAATGTACACTAAGGCCCACTAAACATGCAAAAGGACACTAAGGCCCACTAAGCATGTAAAAGGACACTAAAGCCTACTAAACATGTATATTATTTTCAGGCCCAATAAGGACGTAAATATATATATATATATATATATATATATATATATATATATATATATATATATATATATATATATATATATATATATATATATATATATATATATATATATATATATATATTAAGTACATATAGTTTAACATGTCTAGATGTTTTAAAAGTATATATAAGTTATACAAACTTGCATCTAACACATGTATAACAGCTTTTAGCATGATAAAAATAATTTCTTGTTTTTGACCTTTCTGTCTTTGTTTTTAGAAAAATTAAAGAAAAATCATCGTAAGTCGAAATTTGGATTCGTAAACTCTGAGAGTTTGGAAAATGAGTCTACTTTGTTCAAAGTTTTTATTATAATTTTTATTGGCCTCAAACCAGTATGAAAATGTTCATCTTCACAGACTGGTCCGAAATCCTTCCGGAAATGATAGACAGTTTTGTAAAAATCGCCAAACATTGTAGAAAAATCGTATGAATGCGTGAGAGCAATCATTTTAAAGGTATAAACCCATACACATGGATAATATTTTAGCTTGAAAGATGTGATAATATTTGAGATTAACAAGAGTACTTACCAAGTTTATGAGCTTTTCGAGAATATCCTTTGGAGAACACCCATACACATGGATATTTTTGGGAGAGAAGGGATGGATGTTCTTGAGAGTAGAATGGAGTGAAAAATGATCTTTTGGTAAGGTTTTGGGGGATCTTGGCCAAGAGTTAAGAGAGAGGAGAGGGAGAGTGGTGTTTGACTTATAGGGACTTTGATATGATAGATGCCTTGATACATGCAAGGTTTAGCATGGGTGTATGGGGGATAATAAGGAGGTGACACCCTTATTATCCACCTCTTTTCTTTTCTTTTCTTTTTACAAAAACCGAGAATTAGGGTAAGAAGAGGGAATAAGAGGTGTGTTGGGCTAGAATTTGAATACTCTTGAACTTACAAGGCCCAAATGTGGAAATTCTAGGCCCATTGGGCCCTTATGAGAGTTTACGGCCCAATAATGATAAGGAAAGGGAGTTTACGGCCTATTAAGGTTCAAGGAACCATTCACGGCCCTAAGGGTTTTGGGTTGATAATTCTTGGGCTAAGGCCCAATATGATTGGATTTGGCTCTTTTTGGTCGAGTTTTGGACTTGCATGAGGTTGTTTCGGCTCGAATCACAATGTATGAACGTAGGAACTTAATAGTATTGAGGTCTGAATTTCACTAAAGGAAAAGTTGTAAGGTTACACAAAGGAAATCTTTTTTTTTTTTGCACAAGGATTAACATTTAACCGAAATTTGCTAGTTGTGACATCATCCCCCCCCCCCCCCGGTTAGAGGGAATTTCGTCCCGAAATTCGTTCTAAAGTAGCTCTCGGGTACTAAGGGAAAGACGCGGGTATCTTGTTTTTGTCTAGTCTCTTCGTTCCTAGGAGAATTTAAGTCCTTACTTAGTGATCTAGTGGACCTTTGCTACCGGCCCTTGACCTTACTCCTTTGGTTAGTTGGGTGTTGGTCATCTCAGCCCAACACATAGGTATTCTGCCTTTGCGTCCTATATGGCGAAGTGAATGGATGGTCACGGTTAATGAGGATCACGTATCTGACGCCCCAAAAGTAGTGCCTCTAAACCTTAGGGAGAACACTATTGTCACTAAGGTTAAAGTTTCGTGCGGTATAGTTGGCCTCATACTTCTTAAGTTGGCGTGGGAGTTTCTTACTACGTGATCCTGATCTAGTGCGAGGTCGATCTTTGCTTGTTCCTGAGGGCAGGTCGAGTAAGTCTTCGATTCGGGATAGAGGATATCGATCCTTGAGGATGGTTTCGTTTGGTTCTTAGTAGTCAGTGGTCCTATGGACACTTAGACTTTCCTATTTATGAGTTGGATAGGCGTTCTCGAAGGTTCAAGTCTTGGTTTGATAACTCTCATACTTATTGGGTCGTTCCATCGATCGGATACCTTATATGTTTATGTTGGTGCTAAGTGGTCTTGGTGGTCTGGCTATGAGAATGGCTTCATGATTTGAGTCGATCTCCGAACTCAACTTGGCATGTAGGTGAGATTTCCGAAAGGAATTTGGAAACACCTTAGGGGGGTTATAAATCTCTAGGTTACCCTCGGTATCCTTTGCTCCTTATTTCTTATCCCTATTATGGGCTAGGAAAGAGTGTGTTATTACTTGCACGGGTACCTAAGAGTCTAGATGCCCGGGATAATTCGAGGATTGTCGTTACAAGTTGTAGGGGTTTCGTTAATCGATTGGTTAAGGCGAAGAGTCTCGTTGGAACATGAATTTCGTATGGTGAGGATCAAGTCAGCCCATGTCAATTGACACCGTTGGGCTCCTTATTGTAATAGGTGTTGGAATGATCTGAAAGGGATGGTTATTAAAAATGATAGTGTGTTCTATGTACACATTTTTAATGTTACCAATTTCGTCCTTGGTATTCCTACTGTGGTTATTTCGTTCTGAATTTTCGGGTGTCCTAGCAATACGAGTGGAGTGCTTGATATAAATGATGTGATTTCATAGTCTGATTTCTATTAGACCTCTCTATGATGGTTTGATGTAACCTAGTCGTACCTAATTTAAGATTGAAAAGATTGTAGACTGAGTGGTCATGTCCTAATTCCACAGTTAGATAAGAAACAGGAATTAAAGCGGAACTACGCACTCTAAGCTTGTAGAATCTTAATTACACACGGCCTTACGTTTATACTAAGTTAGACTGAGTGGTTTGGGAACGTACCAAAAGTCTCACGTCTAGTTGTTAAACTCCTCCTGCTCCTCCGTCATTCCTCTCTGTTGGACAATTCCTCTTGAAGTGTCCCGTTTCACCGCATGCGTGGCATACGGGACTTACTTCTGGGTTGGGGGTTGGAGTGACGCATGGGGACGGGGCCCTACAGTAGGGGGCGGTGTGCCCCTTCTTGTTGCACCTTTTGCAATGAAATTCCCGGCAGACTCCCTGATGATGGTAGCTGCACTTGCTGCAGAGCGGGAGGTTTCCATGATATGGTCTTCTCTGTGTTGGGGTAGGGGGCCAGTGGGGGTAGGAGCTGCTACAACTTGTTGCCTTTTGGTAGGCCCTTGAGTCGATCCGCTTCCTTTCTTGTTCCCTATCTTTTGCTTCATGACCTTAGGTTTTGAGTTTGGGGTGCCTTGGTAAATTGTCCCTCGTTGGTTTCTTTGGTTGTTACTACGGTTGGGATTGTCGACACCGTTTCCATTTCCATTTGAGTTGTTGGCGTTGAGTTGTGCCATGACGACTGTCACGGCAGCTGTTATAGCTGCTTGGAAGGTTGCGGGGTCTATCTACAGAATTGGTGTTTCGCCGGATAGCTGGTTGTTTACATAGGAAGACATGATTCTGTTGCATGATGAGAAACAGGTTCGTGAGTAACTATGGTTATTTCTAGTCGGATCTCATCTATGATTGTAGATATGAACTTATGTACGTACGCATATAAATCACATGTTTTGTTTCACGATTCTCGTTGTTTCAACCTACATCCCTATGATGTATTAATGGTAGTATGCAGAAATAGGTATTGTACAAATGTTATGTTATCCTAATAGATTATAGATATCAGATCCTTAAGTTGACTCGGGTTACTCGAGTTCTTGTAGGGCGTACCTCTCTTGATTTACTACTACTAGTTGTGATGAATTATATGGTAAACCTAGGACTTTGTGCGAATAGGGTAGTGACTCTCATATGCCTAATTAGCGTACAAGGTGTCCAACCATTTTGCTCATTTCACGAGTGGCCTCTTCCGCTCTCTGCTCTGCTAAGGCTTCCTTAGCCTCGACTTTAATGAGTTGTCGCCTTAGGGTGATTACCTCTTCCTCTAGAGGGTGTAGTCGGTTGGTAAGGTCCTCCTGTACTGCTTGTTGGTTCAGTATTGCTCCCGAAGGGTGACGCTTGCTAGGGATCTCTCCGGCGTCTTCACCCTCGTCTGTTCCCTTATCAGAGTCTTCTCTCTTGTATTCCATTACTTGGTGTTCCTCGGGGCCTACTTCTGATTTATCCCCTTGCACTTCCTCTGATTCGACCCATTCGTTGGCTACTACCGCAAGGTAGTAGGGGTCTTCGGGGCGAATTTCAGCCATGTTGCCTTTACGAGAATGGAGGTATGAGATACATGTATAAGATTTAAGTGTGGAGGTCATATGGTATTCTAAAATGCTACTATAGTATTACATGTTTGATCCTAGGGCTTCCTGATGTACGAAATCGATACGTTTTAAGACTTGTTGTTATTGTTTAGTATCATAAAATACTCCTATAGTATTTTAAACCTTAGGTTCGGTTCTGATGCTCCTTTGCATGTAAGGTTGATAAATTTTAGACTCGTTGCAACACTACCCTCACTCCCAAACACATGTTGGTCGTATCTCAAATAAATATAGTTGATCAGGCTATATTTATCCAATATATGATTACATAACTGGCCAGGATTGACTGTAGTGTTCACCATCTAATTACTTTTGTTTTGTTCTTATTATGATACGGTTCTAGCAAGTATGTATACTTTTAGAAGATACTTATATTCTTAAGGTATACTTTTAGTCAGAGTATTTTTAGTCCCATTGTATTTATAGTTGTATATCTTGTATGGTTAAATATACTAGTTCACTATAAACAAAGCTCTGATACAATCTGTCACACCCCCGAACCGGGACGGCGGAAACTGTGACATCCCCATTTTCACGGCCAGAAAAGACCGATTTTTGTTTATGCTTTATAAAAATCAGAGTACCCTTTTTAATAAAAATGTTGCGGAATTTGTTCCCAAAAAAATATGATAAATACATTATCAAAACATTTCCGAAGAAATGTATTTTTATTCCTTTTAAAACCTTGGGATGTCATTGTCAATACAGAAACATAAGCATAAACAGAACTTACATTTATTTACACTAGTGATCTACATCTCTTTTAAATCTCTCAGTGCAAAGTGGCTTCGTATCGACACCTGTGATACAAATAAGCTTGAGTGGGTCAGGTTAGGAAACCTGGTGACTACATAGGGTTTTCAACCCACAATAATATAACTATTATGTTTAAACATCAACCAATCAACCCAATTACCCATCCCCATTAACTTCTTTACTCTTAAGGATCTACCCTAAGAATCGACTATTCCCGTTAATTCATTCATAAGGATTTTCCTAAGGAGTAGGAACGAAGTCCATCGTTGCCTATGACACAACTGTCAAGCACATCTGCTAGTTCTATCACTTAGGCGCAGCTGCCAGGATTGTGACATTCTCTATGAGCTGCATCTGCCCGTATAGTCCTTTAGGCGCATCTGTCGGGGTTATGAGGTTCTCTATTAGGCGCTTCTGCCGGTAGAGTCCTTTAGGCGCATCTGTCAGGGTTATCTCGTTTATTGACAGTATCATTTTCAAGAGTCCACTCGCAATACATGTCAATGGGTTTTTAGAGTACACCGGTGAACACATCGTTCACAACACCTACAGGTTGCGAGTCTGCTAGTGTTCCACTGGACTGTCTAGAATAGTCTGTGGTTGTCATCCATACTCTGCTAGATGACGGGGCCAACATTTGGGTAAAAGGGTTCTCACATCGTCCACCTCTCACCCTCACCTCATGGTCTATTTCACCTCTCACCTCATCATCCGACTTATATTTCATCTACCCATGTTTTACCCAACATATTTTGTAGATATAAAATATATACAGTTTAAATCATTTAAAACATGTATTAAATCTTTCATTCAACATAGACAACAAGTATTCAGACAATGTGCACACATAACACGTAATTTATATTAAAATACTTCATATCTATGTGTAAGATGAAAGTAACTATGCACTCACCTGGTAAGGTGGTGACTCGGCACTCGGACAGCACTTCGTTATCTCAAAACAATTTTCTCTTGAAAAACCTTACCAGGGGTTTGGCTAGGAGCCGGGCTCTGCAGGGGCAGAACTTCCGAGCCGAAAGCTCTTCTTCTCGGAGCCTTCCGGCGCTCCGGGACTCGCCTCTAACACCTAGGTGGTGCTAGGGAAGGGGGTAGAGGGTTTGGGGGTAATGGGAGAGAAAGAGTATGAAAGGTGTGAGTTTTGGGGGTGATTTATGCCTCTATTTATAGGCTGTCTGGGCCGATTCACGTTGTGAGAAAGGGTTCTCACGTCGTAAGCCTTGCGTAGGCTCCAAGGCGAAGTCTAGTGCTGACACGTGGCACCGGACGCAGGTAAAACATCCAATCTTTAAAAATTCATAACTTTCGCATACGAACTCTGTTTTTGAGGTTCTTTATATCCACGCGTAGGTAAAGACAAGATCTACAACTTTCCTTTTGACTCCATTGGCTAATTCTCGACCGATTTTAAATTTAATAGTACGAGGAGATTATATTGTTAAATGTCCGCTGTAAAATTCATAACTTCTACATACGGACTCCGTTTTCGTCTGTATTTTTACCGTTGAGTTCCTATTAATGAGATCTTCAACTCTTATTTAGGTCGCGTAGGCCAAAAACCGCTCGATCGAAAACTCGAGTTTCGGGTCGTGCACTGCTAAGCCAAATCTTAGAAAATTCATAACTTCCACATACGAAGTCAGATTTGGGCGTTCTTTTTTTGTATGTTCTCGGTTTAACGTATACTATGACTTTTGTTAAGATTTCTAAGGCTAAAAATTCCTCCATCAATAAAATTCACTATTTACGTCTCCCGGTGCCGTGTCGGTTTTGCCGAAAAACTTCGACAGGTCATAACTTGTTCGTTATAACTCGGATTTCGGCGTTCTTTATATGTACGGAACCCTTGTAACATATACTACCACTTCGAAAAGATTAATCCTTCTAAATAATCTTCCATCAAAAACTCATTTTTGATGCTTATTGTCTCTAAATTGATTAGCCCGGATCTGCGGGCGTTACAATTATCTCCCCCTTAGGATGATTACGTCCCAGAATCATCAACGAAACAGGGCAGGATAATGACTCCATACGTTATCTCTTCATCCTAGGTAATAATCGTAACTTTTTTGTTCCTTCGAATGAGTATCTAACTCTTGGACTCCTTGACTACAGGCAGTGCTCGATCTTGCACTTGCTCCCTATCTCACGTTAGACTCCAAATTATGACCTTCAAGTCATAATCTTGATCCTCACTGGATACGAACTTAAGATAAGTTCTTTTATTACTACAATGGAACGATGTGTCATATTCTAATGACCTATCATCGTATGTTGCAACACTTATACTAAGGTCTCTTAGAGTCTTCCAGGGTAAACTATACTTTCCTTCATGTTCTAATCTTATCTTAAAAGCTAGCATTTCTAGCTACAAGCAACCGTCGTGATACCTCTATTGATCGCTTTGATTAATTCTTCCGGCTTAAGTCAGGTGCTACATCGAACTTGGTTCTCGGAACCACGTAACATACCCGTCGTAGTCGAACTCAATTTGGTATGACCACTAGGGTCGGAATAACAATCATCTTCTTAATCTTTACCGAAACAATGGTAACGACATACTTGAATAAAACGAAATCAATTACTAGCTCATTGGTAACCTTGTGACTTTCCCTGATCCAAGTGTGAGTCATGTGCTTCCGGTAGTATAGGCCTCTACTACCATTCACACCTACTCATACTCATCCCAAGTATTGTCTCACAGTTCTCCAAGTTATTATCATAAAAACAATTTTAACTAATACAAATGTGTCCAAGCAATCACAAAATTTTCCCCTAGACTCTACTAGGACTTCTTCCACGCGTATCTTCAATCATCAATTCTGCTTCAACTCGGTTGGTGGTGGAAATGCCATACGATAGGACAACTTCAGGAATTACGCCAATCGTTCCATCATCCCGCCAATCGAAGGTGTTCTTCGGACGTACCGTACTCCTTTAAACGTATTGTCTAACATATTCTAAAGGCAAGATACCACTCTTACGATATCTTCTGATAGGTGTCATTTACTATCATAACCCTTTTCATTTCCTCTATTTACTCAATTCTCTATGAGTCTTCACCATGACGTTATTTTCACGGAAGCATGCATTCATTGCATGGAGACGAGAATATGGATAAAGAAGATTTAGACGTGTAATCCTCCTTATTACTCCGAAAAGTTACATGCCAGTTCTAATACCATAATTAAACGTTTAGAAATCTGAACACATAAAATTTCCAGATCCGGTCGGCAACAGACCATAGATCCGATCAGACGATAGCATCATAAATCATTTAGCACATAAAAGCATGTTAAGCATTTTCCCTAAATTCGCTAGTGCTTGTGTCTATTATAGTGTATTACCTAAATTTTATTAGACACACTCCTCACGATCATCTCTTAGCATTCTAAGTTTAAGTATAGAAATAAATCCATATTCCTAGTTCGCTTAAACTAATGCTCTGATACCAACTGGGACATCCCCATTTTCACGGCCAGAAAAGACCGATTTTTGTTTATGCTTTATAAAAATCAGAGTACCCTTTTTAATAAAAATGTTGCGGAATTTGTTTCCATAAAAATATGATAAATATATTATCAAAGCATCTCCGAAGAAATGTATTTTTATTCCTTTTAAAACCTTGGGATGTCATTGTCAATACAGAAACATAAGCATAAACAGAACTTACATTTATTTACACTAGTGATCTACATCTCTTTTAAATCTTTCAGTGCAAAGTGGCTTCGTATCGACACATGTGATACAAATAAGCTTGAGTGGGTCAGGTTGGGAACCTGGTGAGTACATAGGGTTTTCAACCCACAATAATATAATTATTATGTTTAAACATCAACCAATCAACCCAATTACCCATTCTCATTATCTTCTTTACTCTTAAGGATCTACCCTAAGAATAGACTATTCCTCGTTAATTCATTCATAAGGATTGTCCTAAGGAGTAGGCACAAAGTCCATCGTTGCCTATGACACAATTGTCAAGCACATCTGCTAGTTCTATCACTTAGGCGCAGCTGCCAGGATTGTGACATTCTCTATGAGGCGCATCTGCCGGTATAGTCCTTTAGGCGCATCTGTCGGGGTTATGAGGTTCTCTATTAGGCGCTTCTGCCGGTAGAGTCCTTTAGGCGCATCTACCAGGGTCGTTTATTGACAATATCATTTTTGAGAGTCCACTCGCAATACATGTCAATGGGTTTTTAGAGTACACCGGTGAACACATCGTTCACAACACCTACAGGTTGCGAGCCTGCTAGTGTTCCATTGGACTGTCTAGAATAGTCTGTGGTTGTCATCCATACTCTGCTAGATGTCCGGGCCAACATTTGGGTAAAAGGGTTCTCACATCGTCCACCTCTCACCCTCACCTCATGGTCTATTTCACCTCTCACCTCATCATCCGACTCATATTTCATCTACCCATGTTTTACCCAACATATTTTGTAGATATAAAATATATACAGTTTAAATCATTTAAAACATGTATAAAATCTTTCATTCAGCATAGACAACAAGTATTCAGACAATATGCACACATAACACGTATATTATATTAAAATACTTCATATCTATGTGTAAGATGAAAGTAACTATGCACTCACCTGGTAAGGTGGTGACTCGGCATTCGGACATCACTTCGTTATCTCAAAACAATTTTCTCTTGACAAAAATTACCAGTGTTTTGGCTAGGAGCCGGGCTCTGCAGGGGCAGAACTTCCGAGCCGAAAGCTCTTCTTCTCGGAGCCTTCCGGCGCTCCGGGACTCGCCTCTAACACCTAGGAGGTGCTAGGGAAGGGGGTAGAGGGTTTGGGGGTAATGGGAGAGAAAGAGTATGAAAGGTGTGAGTTTTGGGGATGATTTACGCCTCTATTTATAGGCTGTCTGGGACGATTCACGTTGTGAGAAAGGGTTCTCACGTCGTGAGCCTTGCGTAGGCTCCAAGGCGAAGTCTGGTGCTGACACGTGGCGCCGGACTCAGGTAAAACAACCAATCTTTAAAAATTCATAACTTTCGCATACGAACTCCGTTTTTGACGTTCTTTATATCCACACGTAGGTAAAGACAAGATCTACAACTTTCCTTTTGACTCCATTTGCTAATTCTCGACCAATTTTAAATTTAATAGTACGAGGAGATTATATTGTTAAATGTCCGCGTAAAATTCATAACTTCTACATACGGACTCCGTTTTCGTCTGTATTTTTACCGTTGAGTTCCTATTAATGAGATCTTCAACTCTCATTTAGGTCGCATAGGACAAAAACCGTTCGATCTAAAATTCGAGTTTCGGGGCGTGCACTGCTAAGCTAAATCTTAGAAAATTCATAACTTCCTCATACGAAGTCAGATTTGGGCGTTCTTTTTTTGTATGTTCTCGGTTTAACGTATACTACAACTTTTGTTAAGATTTCTAAGGCTAAAAATTACTCCATCGTAAATTCACTATTACGTCTCCCGGTGCCGTGCCGGTTTTGCCGAAAAACTTCGACAGGTCATAACTTCTTCGTTATAACTCGGATTTCGGCGTTCTTTATATGTACGGAACCCTTGTAACATATACTATCACTTCGAAAAGATTAATCCTTCTAAATAATCTTCCATCAAAAACTCATTTTTGATGCTTATTGTCTATAAATTGACTAGCCCGGATCTGCGGGCGTTACAGAAACGTCCGGGGGCGGATAACTTCATGTACAGTATCATAACAATTGAATATGAATGTTTACTTATTTTTTGGTATTTTAAATGTATAAACATATTTTTTACATATTTATATGTATTTTTAAGTATTTTACATGTTTTTACGTAGTTTTATGTGTTATTTTTTTATTTATTACATATTTATATGTATTTTTACGTATTTATATATTTTTTTAAAGTTTTTTATATAGATGTTTATGTATTTTAAATATATAAATGTCATACCCCCAAACCGGGACGACGGAAACGTCCGGGGGCGGATGACTTCATATACAGTATGATAACAATTGAATATGAATGAAACATAGCAACCAAACATCATACATTGGAAATACACACTTACATAGTTTACATATTGAACTTGTTCATCAGTTACACAAAAGTAAGAAAAGTAAAATTTCTTGAAGTCGCACCACTTGATCTCTTAGTTGAGCTTATTACCTGCTACTGGATCCCTGAGAATACAAGTCGTTTTGAAAAGCGTCAACTAAAAAGTTGGTGAGTTCATAAGTATTTTTGTATAAAATGGTTTTGTACTGTTTTAGAGTAGTTCTCATAGTGTTTTCAGAAAATCCGATATTTCTATAAAATAATTTGTAAGTCTCGTTCCAAAACTGTGAATATATGCATGCATGTCCTTTGTTATCTTTTGTTTGTAAAAGTAAAACGAACGTTCCCAGAAAATCCGATATTTTCTAAAAAGAAATGGTTTGAATTGTTTGTGTTCGATCTTATATTAATACATATGTTTTAATGTTTGCGAAAATAAAAAGAGGATGATCCCAGACAACCCGATGTTGTCTACGTAAGAGAATGCTGGAATCTCAACCCCCGTGGTTGAGTACCAGCGCGTACAGGTTACCGTTTTATCCAAAAAAAGGTTTCCCCATAAATTTTATAACGTTAATTCCTCTAAGTGAGCCGTTATAACCATACTTGATATTGACAATTTCGCCTGTCATGACGTCTTTGGGACGCCGACGGAATAAGGTACGTTTGTCACCCTAGACTGGCCTAGTCTAGCTGTAGCGAACAGCTCAGGTGTGGGGCGTCACCCCCGTATAGATCTATACACAAACTCACGCTCTCACTCCAAGAGACTCTGGTTATAACTACAGGCTACGATTGTACACTCAATAGGTGTCAACCGACACGTCTCACTAGATCCTTAATTAAATTTTACACTGTAAAAGAAAGAAGAACATATACGGTATATTCCAGGCCCAATAAACATGTAAGTGGACAACTAAGGCCCACTAAACATGTATATTATTTCCAGACTCAAAAGGTATATGAATGTATATATCCCGGGTCCAATATACATGTAAAACGACAACTAAAGCCCACTAAACACGTAAAAGGACGCTAAAGCCCACTCAACATGTAAAAGTACACTAAGGCCCACTAGACATGCAAAAGGACACTAAGGCCCACTAAGCATGTAAAAGGACACTAAAGCCTACTAAACATGTATATTATTTTCAGGCCCAATAAGGAAGTATATATATATATATATATATATATATATATATATATATATATATATATATATATATATATATATATATATATATTAAGTACATACAGGTTAACATGTCGCGATGTTTTAAAAGTATATATAAGTTATACAAACTTGCATCTAACACATGTATAACAGCTTTTAGCATGATAAAAATAATTTCTTGTTTTTGACCTTTCTGTCTCTGTTTTTAGAAAAAATAAAGAAAAATCATCGTAAGTCGAAAATTGGATTCGTAAACTCTTAGAGTTTGGAAAATGAGTCTACTTTGTTCAAAGTTTTTATTATAATTTTTAATGGCCTCAAACCAGTATGAAAATGTTCATCTGCACAGACTGGTCCGAAATCCTTCCGGAAATGATATATACAGTTTTGTAAAAATCGCCAAATATTGTAGAAAAATCATATGAATGCGTGAGAGTAGTCATTTTAAAGGTATAAACCGGAACCTTTTGCATGTAAAACAGTTTTGAATAATATTACCATCAAGGTGGTGAAAACAGTCCATAATTAGACCAAAACATTCCTGTTAAAAGCTGATTTTTGAGTTTAGGTTATAGATGATTGAACACAACACTTGTTTTTGCTATTTAGAGTGTATAATCTCATATCTACAAGTTTACATGTAATATATAAGACAAAAAACATACTTTTCTCATGGTTTTCTGAAGATCTAAGTGATAAACTTCATGTTCAAGTAAAGATCCAAAAGTTAAACACATAACACAATGGTTCATGCAAATATCCAACGGTTAAACGAGAGTTGACTTGTATTCTCCCCCGAAAACATGAAAAATACGAAAGATATGGGGGTATGAAGCTCACCTTGGGGGTTTTTGAGATTTGGATGAAGAAGAAGAAGAATCTTTGAACCTAGCTTGAGTTCTTTGAGAGAATCTCGAAATGGTGGTGGATCTAACAGTTTTAACACACAACAAAGGATGTAAACAAGAGTTTTAGCTTGAAAGATGTGATAATCTTTGAGATTAACAAGAGTACTTACCAAGTTTATGAGCTTTTGGAGAATATCCTTTGGAGAACACCCATACACACGAAAATTTTTGGGAGAGAAGGGATGGATGTTGTTGAGAGTAGAATGGAGTGAAAAATGATCTTTTGGTAAGGTTTTGGGGGATCTTGGCCGAGAGTTAAGAGAGAGGAGAGGGAGAGTGGTGTTTGACTTATAGAGACTTTGATATGATAGATGCCTTGATACATGCATGGTTCAGCATGGGTGTATGGGGGATAATAAGGAGGTGGCACCCTTATTATCCACCCCTTTTCTTTTCTTTTCTTTTTTTTTTTTACAAAAACTGAGAATCAGGGTAAGAAGAGGGAATAAGAGGTGTGTTGGGCTAGAATTTGAATACTCTTGAAATTACAAGGCCCAAATGTGGAAATTCTCGGCCCATTGGGCCCTTATGAGAGTTTACGACCCAATAATGATAAGGAAAGGGAGTTTACGGCCTCTTAAGGTTCAAGGCACCATTCACGGCCCATTAAGGCCCATGATGACAAAGTGAGACATTTTAGGCCCAATAAGGATGTAACACCCTGTTTATTTAATAAATAAATAGATAAAATTTATGAAGGAGTAGTAGCCCTAAAATCCATATTATTCAGTGGAATGTTGGTTTTGGGAGCTAAATGTTATAATTTTAGAAGTTAGGGGTTAAAAGTGTAAGTTCTGGATTTAATTTAAAAAGGATTTCAAAAGTCAGGGTGCGTTTGGTAATTAATGGACTTAAATTGAAAAGATTTGAGAGCTTAGGGGGTTGGTTGGTAATTTCGGGACTTATTATGAAAGGAAATTATGGGATCAAGGGCTAAAGGGGAAATATTTGATTAAGATTGAAAGAAATGTTATGGAGAGGGGCCATTTCTGCCATCATGGAAGGTAGTTTGATAAGGCACGGTATTTAAGCATTGTTCTTCCTAACCCTAACCCTAAATCATAAGCAGTCGTCACCCCTCCCCCTTATGCCTCCTACCGTCGGCCGCCACCCCATTCTCCCTTGCTTCTCCGACTGACCAAGCCGCCAAAGAACCAAGATGACCGGCGTCGTTCCACTCCGCTGAAGACGTGAACCAACGCTGCTGAAGATGAAGGCCGCCATGGAGCGCCATGGCAGTTGACGGTCGGAGGGAACACGCCCTGGGGTGTCGTTGTTGTTGTTTCCGGTGGATGTCGCTACTCCGTTGTAGCGCTGATGTACCGCCGCTTCTCTTCTATTGTTACATCGCTGTCACCGTTCTTTTTTTCTTCTTCTTCTTTTCGCTGTTGCCGCCTCCTCGTGTCACCACCGCCATCGTACGCCGCCAGGTGGGTGGCTGGATCCACTTGCAAGCAAGGAAACACGTGTGTGTGTGTGTGCCTTTTGTGAGTTCGTGTAGGTGTGTGTGATTTCTTCTTAAAGATTTGCGTGGTGGGTGTTGCTGCTTGACGGGGAACCGAGAGAAACCACCGCCACCACCGTGAGGTGGTGGTTGTCGTCCCAAAACTTTTGTTGTCGCCGTCGTGGGCCACCGGGAGGGTGGCTAGGGTGTATCTCGCAGATCAGAAGCATGTTTGTGGGTGTTTAATTCAATGGAGAGGTGTGGGTGTTTATTTGGTCGGAAAAGGCATCACTACCACCGTGAGGTGGTGGCTGCCGCCATGCACCGCCGCCGGCCACCACAGTGTGGTTGTGTGTGTGCGTGTGTGTTATTATTAGTGTGTTTTGGGTGTGTATTATCGAGTTGTACATTGTAATGGTGCCAAAATAATAATAGAAATCTCAAACCACGACCGTAGGGTGGTGGCTGCCGCCACTGGCCGTCGTGTCGGGTGGCGGTGTGCTTGCCTCGTTGAGTTTGATTCATTTGGGGTGCTTGAAACCCTAATGGGCCTTGTAAGCCCTAATGGGCCCAATGAAGCCTATTGGGCTTAGTAAAAACCGTAATGGGTCAAATGGACCCTAATTGACCCAAATAAAACCCTAATAGGCTTAATGATATTCTAGTGGTCCTAATAGGCCCAATAAAGCCCTAATTGACCTAAAAGCCCAACAAATTGATAAATGGGCTAATATTTGGATTGGAAACCCTAATTTGGGGAATTAACCGGGACATGCGGGAATTATTTAATAACTTGAGATATTAAATGATAACCATTAGCAAAGATTAATCTAAGCAGTACTTGACTTAATGGATTAAGTCCTTAGTGGATTAAGTCCTTAATGGGTTAAGTAGGAAACTTAACCCTAATCATCACTTTATGTGAAACCCTAATTTCACTTGGGCCTCAAGTTGGGCCTTTCTTTTGGGCCTTGGATTGGGCCTTTGGCTTGCATAAAGCCAAGCTTGGGGTAATGTAGTAATTATCCAAGTATGTACTCATGGTTATGTAGTGGAACCCAATTATTAATTGGGTGTTATTTTGGTGTTGACAGTTCGGGAATCTGTCAGCCAGCAGCTGGGGTTGAGTCTGCGGGACTTCAGCAGTGTGGGATTGTGTCTACGGGAGTTCAGCAGTGTGAGGTGAGTTACCTTCCAGTAGGAGTGGGTCTACGGCCACAATGTCGACCCACTAGTAGGAGTTGTTTGTTAGATGATTGTCTTTATGATAGTTATCCGGTGTGTTGTTATCTGATATGCTTTATGTGCTAAGATGTTATGACATATGTGTTAGTAGTGGCAGGGGTGATATAGCCCCTAGTTACCGGTTGAAAGATACCGAAGGGGTAGATAGTACCCATGCATGCCTAGCAGTATGATTATGATATGTTATTATGTGATAGTGGTAGGGGTGAAATAGTCCTCAGTTACCGGTTGAAAGATACCGAAGGGGTAGACAGAACCCATGCATGATATGTTGTAATGTGATCAGTATGCTTATGATATGTTGTTATGTGATAGTGGTAGGGGTGAAATAGTCTCCGATTACCGGTTGAAAGATACCGAAGGGGAGGTTAGCTCCCGGTTACCGGTTGAAAGATACCGAAGGGGAGGTTAGTTCCCGGTTACCGGTTGAAAGATACCGAAGGGGAGCCCAGCTCCCAGTTATGCTAGACAGATACCGGTTGAAAGATACCGAGGGATAGGCATTATGTGGTATGTGGTATGATGGGGGAACTCACTAAGCTTCGTGCTTACGGTTTACAGTTTTGGTTTCAGGTACTCTTTTTCAAAGGAAAGGAGCCGGCTTGATCGCAACGCATCACACTATGTTTTCCGCATATGAGATCTTTGGGATTACACTCTGATATGATTTTATGATAAAATGCTTTGATTATTGACACTTTGGTTTTCACATGAGATATGAATATGAATGTTTTATTACTGATGGTTTTTATATTATAACTTAATCAAAACAAAAATTTTGGCCTTGAATTTTGGGATGTTACAAAGGAAGTGTTGGTCAAATTAAGGGTTTTGGGTTGAGAATTCTTGGACTAAGGCCCAAGATGATTGGATTTGGCTTTTTTTGTCGAGTTTTGGACTTGCATGAGGTTGTTTCGGCTCGAATCACAATGTATGAACGTAGGAACTTAATAGTATTGAGGTCTGAATTTCACTAAAGGAAATGTCGTAAGGTTACACAAAGGAATTTTTTTTTTTTTGCACAAGGATTAACATTTAATCGAAATTTGCTAGTTGTGACAATAAACGTATTTTTTTAGGTATTTATATGTAATTTTAAGTATTTTATATATTTTATGTTTTTTGTATGTATTACGTATTTATATCTATTTTTAAGTATTTATGTATTTTTTTTAAAGTTTTTTATATAGATATTTATGTATTTTCATGTATTTTAAATGAATAATTGTATTATTTTTAAATATTTATGTATTTTTTACTACAAGTTATCTTCACCTTTTCATCCAATTCCCACAGCTTCTTCGGTGTTTCTAGATGGTTTTCCTACCTACTTACATATTTTAAGTTTTTCTCATTCGTTTATCTTGAAATTAAACATCAAATTAAAAAACAAAATAATAATTTATGCACATACGAAAACTTCACCAATGTCAAGGGAACCCCAAGTCTCATGTGTAGAAGATTAAGATGTGTGGTGGAAATTTTATATTTTTTATGTCATTACGTGACTTTAAATCTAAAAACTAATGGAATATCAAACATTTAACGATTTCATATGAACTCATTGTATTATTTTGCCTTATATAAAAATGTTGTTACATATTTTGTATAAAGAAAAACATTATTGTATATTTATATTCTTCGGATTAAACTTATCTTTATTATTTTTTTTAATAATTTTCGTAATAATTAATGGTACTCGATTAATCCACGCCTAATTGGTTAGTGCCTAATCTCAATCTACCGACGTTTTTTACAACCATGGTGTTAGGTAAAGAACCTTACAAAAGCTATTACATACTTAAATTCCTTTCGATAAATTCGAAATTTGTAAGGGATATATATTTTGTTCGCAGTCGATAATCAGGGCCGGTCTGTTGATATTAAGGGCCATGTGGGGAGAATAGAGAAAAGGGCCCTTAAATAAAAGGAACCTAATTAGTTTAAAAAAAAACAAAGAAAATTGAAAGTTGCAAGGTTGGAACTTATGCTATTTTGATAGCAATTAAGACAACACTTTCAACCTACAAGGTACTTTGTTAATTATTTACGTAAATATCTATATATTATAAAGCAAAATTCGAAAGCTGGTTAATTAAAATTTAAAAGAGATGAACCTAAGGCGCTGGAGCAAGGAATCGAACCCTGGTGGATTTAAAAGAATTGAACATGAGGCGCCAACACTACCGGCTGAACTACAAGTAGTTTGCGTGTACACCTACGTAAAATAAAAAATATATATATAAATATACAATATATTAATTATACAAATCTATCAAAATCCGGGCCCTATTTTTTTTCGGGGCCTTATGCGGCTGCACACCCTGCACCCCCTCAGGGCCGGGCCTGTCGATAATATATTCTCTAATTTTAAAATCTCTAAGACGGTCGCGTTCTGCTCGAAAACATAAATTATTATTTTGATTTTTAATTCGATGTTTAATTTCAAGATAAGCGAATGAGAAAAGCTTAAAATATGTGAGTATGTAAGAAAACCATCTACACATATTCGAAGAAGCTGTGAGAATTGGATGAAATGGTGAAAACGACTTGAAGTAAAAACTAGATAAATACGTAAAAATAACACGATTACATATTTAAAATACATAAACATCTATAAAAAAAACTTAAATAATATATATAAATACATATAAATACATAATATATAAAAAAACATATAAAATACTTAAAAATATGTAAAGTACTTAAATATACATATAAATACGTAAAAAATATGTTTATACATTTAAAATATATAAAAATACATAAATATCTATATAAAAAACTTTAAAAAATACATAAATACGTAAAAATACATATAAATACGTAATACATAAAAAATAAAATATAAAAAATATGTAAAATACATATAGATACGTAAAAAAATACGTTTATACATTTAAAATAAATAGAAATACGTAAACTTATACATATAAAATTTTAAAAAATACATAAATACGTAAAAATAGATATAAATACGTAAATAATATATTTATTTATACATTATATACAATTTTTGACGAAATCTATGGAAAAATTGCATTATTTTAAATAAGTTAACGATTTTATCTCATGACATGCTGAATAAATCAAAAAGACTAAAATGAATAAATTAGTCGATTTCTTAAGGCATTTTTGTTCAAAAAATTAAATAATTACGACTTTTAGATATCAAAATATTAATTCTTTATTAAAATAACCTTTACCGGTATTCAATAAGTTCATAATTTGAAACTTGATTTTTAACAAAATGTCGCCCATAGTTTTTCCAATGTTCCATCTACAAGTACCCCCCTCAACCTTTCACTTATTACACAAAGCGTCCTCCCTTAATCGCATATAAAATCCACTCCGCCGCTTCACTTCCCCTTGTCCACCGTAGTCACCATCTATCCTCTCGTAATCATGGTCGGTCAACTAGAAGTCACCGTCAAACCCAGCCGGAGCGACGAGATCATCGACCCTGATCAGCAGCTTCAAATCTCCGAACAAGTCCGATCTCACTTCGATTCCATTCTCCCCAAACGTCCCACTAAACCTAATCGCAGTGACCCTGATTACATCTCAACAGTACAACCCTCCGACGAATCAGTTGATACTATTCCAGAGTTCCTCAAGTTCCAAACCCTAAAATCTCAATCTCAAGTATAAATTTGTTGAATTGCTTCGGTTTATGATATTATCTATCTATTCTGATCGTGGAATCGACGATTGCAGGGTATAGTTTCCGATCGTAATGGAACGGTGGAAGATGAGTTCGTGGAAACCGAATACTACAAAGAGTTGGTTTCCATTGACAAAGAACATCACACGGTTTGTCAATAAACGATTTCATGTAATGAGTTATAAAATTCATCTCTAATTTTTGTTTCTAAATTGTGAAATGCAGACTGGGAACGGATTTATAAAGGTGGCGAAGGAGGAAAACGGAGATGATGATGTATACGATCTCCGATTGCAGATCGGAGCTGATGGTAGATACAGAGATCATATTGTCAAATCAAACCCTGCAACAAACGATTGGATTCCTTCAAGTGGTGATTGCTATGATCAAGTACAAATTACAACACCATCTTCTGTTGATTGATCATTTGATGATTACATTATATGGGTTTTTGATGAATTACTTTTTTCTTGCAGGATGAATATCTGTCTTTGAAACCGAATCGGAGCGAGAACTAGTAGAGATTATGCTTGATTAATTATGATCAATAAAATGATTTCCTTTTGTTAATGGAATGTAATGGATAAGGTTGAATGTGTATTGTAAATTTAAAAGTGGGACATTTGTACTTTATGTTTTGTTGTTATCTTATCCTATTTGTTTTACTTTATATTATTTTAAATAAGCATGTTTGATTTCCACTCAATGAGAAACACATGAATTTCGATGAAAAAAAAAACCATGTGGTGTTCTGAAACTAGATCTTGACTACGAGTAATGTATATATTTGTCGTGCCTAGTTTTATTTTGATGGATATTCTATTATAAAAAATCAACAACATATATGTTTGTGTTGTGCTTTTGTATTTAGTTATCTAAAACGACATCTTTATGGTATCGAGTTTAAGGCCGGAAGGAAGCTGGAAAAGTGAGGGAAAATGGAAACCGCACCAGGAAAAGGAACATTACACCTGGGTGTGGTATCGAGTTTAAGGCCGGAAGGAAGCCGGAAAAGTGAGGGAAAATGGAAACCGCACCAGGAAAAGGAACATTACACCCTGGGTGTGGTTTAGGCAGCGTAGGAAAAGAGTGAGTGAAGGTACCCTGTCCTCTTTCTCCTTATCAGATTGGTCAACTTTATTTTTTGTATTTTTTCTTTATTGTTTTTAGCGTTTAATATATATAAATTTACAGACAAAATTACAAAAATAGTTTCTGTAATTGTTAAAATTATGTGGTTTTGGTCTAAAAAATATTTTGTGGTGCAACAGTGGTCTAATTTTGGATACTTTGTGTATTTTTGGTCAAAAAATGTTAATTTTAACAGGTTAACTGTTAATTATGTTATAAACTATTTTAAAAGAAAAATTTTACCTCAATGATCATTTCTGCAACCAAACTATGAGAACCAAACTATAAGGATCATTTTTATATTTTTTTCCTTTTTAATTTTATTTAATTATTATACATTAATTCTTTTAATTATTATTTTTTTTAATTTTCTTTTTACTAGATTAATTTTTTTATTGTGATATTATATATTAATAAATATTATTCTTAATATATAATATTTATATATTAATAAATATTACTTTATTGGATTATTAATTACATTCAATTATTTATTTTTTAATAGATTATTTATTTTTTATTAGATTACTATATAGTATGTTATAACCCATGTAATACACGATTGATAAATTAAAATAACACGGATAATAATTGTAACAAAATAAGTGGAATAATAGATTATTTTACATAATTTATTACCAAACATTTTGAATTTTAAAATCTCTATTAATAATGCTAATTTTAAGGGATTTAGAAGAATATTTAAATTTAAATATAAAATCATATAAAATGACATGTTATTTTTGAAAGTAAGAAGAAATTATAAATTATAAAAAAAATACTAACAAGTGACAAGTTTATGATTCTTATATTAGAAGAGAGAGATTAATACATATTATTTTAAATATATAATATTTGTATATTAAAAAATATTATTTAATTGGATTATTAATTTTTTTTAATTTCTTTTTATTAGATTAATTCTTTTTTATTGAATTATAATTTACTAATAGATATAATTTTAAATATGCAACTGTTTTTAATTTCTTTTAATTTTTTCTTTAATAAATCAAAAACTAAAAAAAAAGAATATCACTCACCCTAAATCTCCTAAATTATTATAATATTTGGAAAATATAATTTTGACAACACCACCATCATCATCTAGTCCGACAGTGGTTGGATGAGTGAGATTTTTTTAAATAAATTAGAATGGTTGTGGTGGTTTCCAAAAAAAAGTAATCTAAACAATATGGTGAGGTTTGTGCAATGAATAACTTTGGAGTATGTGTGATGGGGGAGACGTATAATGTTGAAGAAGAGTCGGACTACTATGATAGATTGCAAGAGATCTTAGAGAGTACGTATTATGGCAATGAGCCCTCGTCTATTTTACTATTTAATTGTAATTGGTTTGATAACAAAGACAATGTAATAGTCAACAAAAACAAGTTGATTGATATCAAACCCAACTCTCGACTTCAAATGAACGACCCTTTTTGTATGACATCACAAGCAGAACAAGTGTTTCATATACCATACCCTTCAGTGACAAATAAGACGAAAGATAAGTGGGTGATTATCAATACAAAACCAAGAGGGGTATTTGAAGTCACCAAAGTTGAAATGGAAGCTTTAACATCCCAAGAGTAAATTTAATTTTTTCAAAACAAGCCCAAAACAATAATTGTTTACAAAAACATTGTTTCAAAAGTATAATTCATAAATTAGAGTATCCCAGAATCCAATAACATAAAATCTGAAGGATGTGCACGATCACACCTTCGCCTTGCCACGATTATCGGAAGTACCTGAAACAATAACTAAAACTGTAAGCACGAAGCTTAGTGAGTTTTCCCAAAATACCACCATACAAACATTTAACAACATGCATATTAGGTCCAAACTAACAGACTGGACTACCCTTAAGCCTATAGCATGAGTCTGACCTACCTTTCGGCCCACAGCTCATGGCTGGCTTGCTCTCGAGCCCACAACATAATTCTGACTTGCCTTACTGGCCCACAGCTTATGCATGGCTTGCTCCCGGGCCCACAACATAAGTCTGGCTTGCCTTACTAGCTCACAACTTATGTCTGGCTTGCTCCTGTGTTGGCTATCACACAAAACGGTACTACCTCAACCCAATCATACTATGTCGACATATACATAACATATAACATCTATCCAGCAAACAGATAAACATATAACCAGTCATCAGACAAACAAGCAGATCTACAGATCAATACCGCATACTACATCCTATTTACCAGGATACCGATCTAACAGATCATTATAACATATCGACATCCTCTATACCAGGATACATAATCTAATGGGCCCACACTAGTGCCTTCGACCTACACGTACAGTGAGGAAAAATCACCTCTCAGTCTGAACAAATAGCTGAATAGGTCTCTGCTCTGAGTCCCAGATCTACCTGTCACCTAATCATGAAATAATGACCAATATCAAATACCACTCAAAATACCTAATATACCCTTAGGTCAAACTTGGTCAAAACAAGTCAGAGTCAAAAAGTCAAACGTGGTCAACACAGTTGAGTACGCCCAGTGTACTCAGCTTGTACGCTTGGCGTATACGAATTTGACCAGAAACGAGATGGCTGACCACGAACGCCCAACGTTCCTGAGGAACGCCCAATGTTCGCGACTGAGTCATTTTCCTTCTTAATAAGAGCTTAATCCTTAAGCTCTTTTGTCCAACTTCCAGATCTAGCCTTCAAATAACTCCCTTAGTCATAAAGTTTCCAACTTTATGGTTATGCATGGCCATTAATTAAGTGCTCAAACACAAAAACTCTAACTACTTACCCCATTAAGACAGCCTAGATCATGCATGAAAGGAAATTAATGACCAAGACTACATTTTTATGCTTCTAAATACTCCAAAACATTTGAAATCACATCTTATATGGATTAGAGTAACCCATACTCATAATACCAAGCTTATGGGGATCAAAAGAACACAATTTCATGGTTATACAAGATCTAATCAATACTTCATCAAGTTCAGAGCTTTTTACCTCCAAAAGATGTCAAATGATGTTGAAATCGTGGATCCAAAGTGTTCCACTCCTCCAAGATGATCTTCTCTTCCTTCACCCTTCTTCAAGAACACCAAAACACACTCAAAGGCTTAAAAATTCTCTCAAATGGATTAGGGTTTGCAAAGTGGTCAAAATGTAGCTAGAGGCTGACGCAAGGAAGAAGATATGGGAGTTAAGGATGTTTAAATAAGGTCCAATACCTATAAATTAGGGTTTGCAACCTGTCCATCTACGCCCAACGTTCCTGGGGGAACGCCTAACATTCGCGCTCAACTTCAAAAATTACGAAAACACCACTAAGGGCCAAAATGCAACAATTCTCATATCAAGGGTTAAAAGGTAAAGATTTGAAATCGAGATGATATAGTAGCAGATGAAATGTTAAACGTTAAAGAGCAGTTTGATTCACCCCTTACTGTAACTCATGCCAAACGACTGCGCCTAGCCTTAACTACTAATGCGAATGACCAAATATCTAATGACATAGAATGAAGGATGTGGGGAGGCAGACGAAAATGAGGAAGATTTTGAAGACAATGATAATGAAAATGAATTGTTTTATTTATACTATTAATCAGTTATTTTTAATTTCTTTTTTATTAGATTAATTTTTTATAACACCACCACCATCCCTATTTATTATATAAAAAAAGGAATCTCACACATCCCACCACCGTCGAACTGGGTGATGGTGGTGGTGTTGTCCAAAATATGTTATCTTCCAAACATTTAAAATAAATTAGGCGATGTGGGGTTGGTCGGATTTTTTTGGGGGGTTTTTTAATTTAAAATAATAAAGAAAACAATTAAAAGAAATTAAAAACAATTAAAAATAGTAATCCAATAAAATAAAATTTATTAATATATAAATATTATATATATTAAACATAATAATCATTAATAAATTACAATCCAATGAAAAAATTAATCTAATAAAAACAAATTAAAAGAAATTAATAATCCAATAAAATAATATTTTTTAATATATTAAAATTATATATTTAAAATAATATTTATTAATATATAATAATCCAATAAAAAAAATAATCTATTAAAAAAGAAACTAAAAAATAATTGACTAAATGTAGTTAGTAATCCAATAAAGCAATTTATTAACAAATACATAGTATATATTAAATATAATATTTATCAATATATAATAATATAATAAAAAGGTAATCTAATAAAAAGAAATTAGAAAAAGAATTAATTAAAAGAATTAATGTATAATAATTGAATAAAATTAAAAAGAAGAGATGAAAAAATAGTCTATGTAGTCTGGTTGTAGAAATGGTCATTGAGGGTAAAATTGTCATTTTAAAAAAGTTAATAGCCAAACTGTTAAAGTTAACATTTTTTGATCAAAAACGCACATGGTATCCAAAATTGGACCACTTTTGCATCACAAAACATTTTTAGACCAAATAATTATACATATAATTGGTAATTAATAGACTGCTTAATTAACTTGTTTAATCCTCTAGAACAGTATAGAACTTTTAGATTTTATTTAATTATATACAGACTATTAATTATTTAACAAATCAAGTGTAACACCTAGTTTTAGTGATGTTCTAAATTCGGGACATCGGGTTAAAATTTGATCAAGTGATTGTTTTAGGCTTCAAAGGAATAGGGTTTAGGCCATTTTGGATGTTGGTAATCTTGGATTATGTGATTAAAGCCCTTGATTCGTGCCTTGAAGCAAAAGGGTAAAATTGGAAATGTGATAAATCGGGCTTCATGCATGATTTAAGGATTTTAGTTCAATATGTTTTTAGTCAAAATTAATTAGATAGGATTTTAGTTCAATATGTTTTTAGTCAAAATTAACGAACGCCTAAAACGGAGTTGAAAAACGAAGAAGTTATAACTATGTGAAGTTGAATTGGAAATTGGGAAGTTTGCTCTATGTAGGGTGTAGGAAAGCTACGCAGGGCATAGGAGCTAAATTCTGGACGCAGGTTTAATGACCTACGTAAGGCGTAGGTTAAGTTACGCGTGGCGTAGCCGCTAAAGACCAAAACCCTAATCCTAAGGTTTTAAGCCATATTTAACGACTCTAACTTCTTGGGATCCCTCTCATAACCAGCCTCCATCACCTCAAACCATTCCTTGAGAAACCCTAGCCTCCTCTTTCTTGTTTTGATCCCGGTTTCCTTTTGTGAGCTTATTTTCTTCATTGGTGGTTGGATCTTGAAAAACAAGGTGTTTGTAAAATACATAGAAGAAGGATTCAAGTATAGATCTAGAAAGATTGCTTCATTTCTGGACCATTGTAAGTAAAAAGTTTCTAGCTTGCTAATTGACTTCTTAGATCTTATTATTGATCTTTTTTTGTCACTTTTTGGTCCCTTGAGCTTGTGTTTTGGGAGTTGAGAGAACTCCAACACCTTTTGAGCTATATGGAACACTCTTGGGACTTGTTGGACTTGGAAAGTTGTGCTTTGGTGCTTGTTCATTAAGTCATTCAATTTGTGTTAGCAATTTTGGTATTTTTAGTGCATAAAGTTTAAATCTTGCCTGATTGGAGTGTCTTAATGGGTAAAGTTGGAAACTTAATCCATTAAGACATTGTAAAGGTCCATATATGAAAGTTTGAGGGATGACTTTTTGTATTAAGAGCTTAAATAGATTTTTTAGACTTTTGGGGGCTACGATGCACCTAGCTGTCTGTACGTCGAGCATATGCCTACGTTGAGCGTAGGTATGTGCTACACCGAGCATAAAGTTAGACCGTTGACTTTTTGACCAGTTTGATCTTTGGTCAAACTTGGGTAGAAGTGAGTATTTAGCTAAGGGATAGTCTTGGTTTGACTTTAGTTATCTCATATTAGCTTTTATATTGGTAGGAATGTTGTTGAGCTTCTACTGTTTCGTTCAGGTGAGTCTTCTCACTATACCTGCCAGTGTGGTGGTATATGTTGACCAGTTGATTTGAGTTTTTACATTGTCTTCTTTAACTCTGATTCCTGAATAATGGTTATGAACAATGGTTTAACTCGAATGCAATTTTATAAAAGTGGAAGTTTAAATTACTCTAAAAATGAACATTTTAGCTTGGGATTTTGGGATGTTACATCAAGTCCCTATAATTTTCTCAAGTCTTTTATTGTGCATTTCTATCAAAATAACCCTACTACTAATAGTAATGTTAATGAGTGTTGTGATTGTGTTGTGACTGTGGACACCATTCTCTAACAATGGTCATCATGCAGGTGGCATAAGGAAGGCTAATGTGGCATGTAGTTAATACCACCCCCTAAGGGTGTGGTTGTTGTCGGTGTGACGTGGAGTAGCTGGAACCAAATATTATATGGGAGAGATACTCTCTCTCTTTCTCTCTCTCTCTCTCTCTCTCTATAACATCTTGTTTTGAGACGTTTCTTATTTGGGGATTATAGGCAATAAATGTATCAAGTACATGCATTGGGCTTCAAGGGAATATGGCTTAGACCCTATTGGTTGTTGATAATATCGATTATATGATAAGCCCTTGGTTTGTGTTTAGGAGCTAAAGGGTAAAATGGAAAAAGTTATATGTTAGGCTTCTTGCATGGATTATGGTTTTTAGTTCAAAATGTGTTAAGATTAACTAGATAGAAGTGTAGGAATCGTCAATAGCTCTCCGTGGATATAAAGATCGCCGAAAACAGAGTTGAAACAAAGAATTTATGGTTGTTTGAAGTTGAGGTGGAGTTGGGTGAAAAGTCGTGGCCACAGTGTAGGGATCATAGCCCATGGCGTGGCAGTCAGTCAGGCCCAAGCCCATGATTTTTTTTAGGGTTTTCAACATATTTAAGCTTGATGTTCCACATTTTTGGTCATTTTATTAGCCTCCACCACCTCTAAGACCCCTTGGGAGAAACCTTAGCCTCCAACTTCAAGATTGAGCTTCTCCTTTCTCCTCCCTCCTCATTTGGATGCTTTTTATGTCATTTTGATGGACCTTAAAAATCAAGAAGGTTCTTTTGGTTTCCAGGAATGATGCTTTATGTTTGGATCCATCAAAGGCACTACATATTTGGACCATTATGAGTATAAAGTTCCAATCTTGCTATCTAGTTCATTAGATCTTGTCATTTGGGGTTTTTGGCACTTTTTGTCCGTTTTATGAGTGATCTTGGATTTGAGTGAACTCCAACATCTTTTGATCAGTTTGGAATGTTTCTTGGACCCCATGGACTAGGAAAGTTAATATCTTTTGCCTTCCCTTTTAGCCATGCAAGTTATCTTGGTCCTTTAGGTCATTTTGGTGTATTAAAGTTTAGATATTGGAAGATTGTATCATTTGTAGCACCTGGTTCTTGGTACGTATTTCTTTCTAAGTATTTTGCATTTTTGGCCTTGGACTCGGCGAGTTGAAGGACCAACTCGCCAAGTAGAAGCGGGACGGGACGCGGGATTTAAGTGATGGACTCGACGAGTCGGGTCCCGGACTCGGCGAGTAGACGCTGTCTGGACAAAAACCCTAATCCAAGGGTTTGCACCCTATTTAAACAATGTTATGTCGGCCACAACGTCCCTTATGCTCCCAGAACACCTCTCATTGAAACCCTAGCCGTTATTGAAGCAATCTAAGCCTTGTTGGTGGATTTTGGTGCTTGTGGTCTTAAGAAGGAAGGAGAAAGGCTTGAGGAAGCAAGTAATGACCAAGGGAACCCGAGTTTGTGCACCTTCTACAGTTCATTGAAGGTAAAAAGCTGTAACCTTGCTCTTTCATTTGTTAGATCCCTTTTTGGGAAGATTTAGGGCTTTTATAAGCCACTTTTGATGACCGACCATGATTGCAAACATGGTTGGGGTTAGAGCTTCTGAATCACGTCATTAAAGGGGTTACAAGGCAGTTGGGGACTGCTTTTGCACCCATGAAAGGCCCCATGCATCTTAAGAGCTTGTTTTATGTCTTTTTGAGCTCAAAGTCCCATGCAAGCACGTAAAGTTTGTAACTTTACGTGCTAGATCGATTATGGAAGCTTGGATCTATCTTTTGATCAAAGGTTGTACATCAGAAATCAAGGATTTAGAGTGTGGACATGACCAACTCGGCGAGTCCGTTCTTTAACTCGACGAGTCCGAGGCTTTGAGCCCTTATCTGTTAAGAGTCAAAGGAACCCAGTTGAGTGTTAGAAGTGTTGTAATCGTACAGGAAGAGTTACCCAATGTATTGGACGTGATTTTAGACCTGGAGTTCATGGGACTCGGCGAGTGCTAGAACAGACTCGGCGAGTCCAAGGCAATCTTCTTAAGGATGAAGATGAACTCGACGAGTTGTTCATCAACTCGGCGAGTCGAGGACAGAACTTGTTCATCAGATGAAGGTGAACTCGACGAGTGTTCATCAGACTCGGCGAGTCGGATGAAGGCTCAATCGATGTTCATATCGGAGAGGAACTCGTCGAGTCGTCGCTAAACTCGACGAGTAGAGTCGTGGATAAGGACGAGTAAAGGGAAGGGACTCGACGAGTTGATGGCCCAACTCGGCGAGTCCGGTCAACCAAGAGTTGACTTTTGACTTGGACTTAACTTGGGGGTAAAATGGTCATTTTACCCTAAAAGTAGATATCAGTTCTAACTGAGTGTTGTGGGGATTGTAGCCGGAGGATTTCCGGAGCAGCAGCGGACGGAGGTTTCCCGCACAAATTATCAACAGCTTCTCGTACAAGGTGAGTTACCTTCCAGTAGGGGTGGGTCTAAGGCCACAATGCCGGCCCACCAAAGAGGAGTATTTGAAAGATGATTGTCTTTGTGATAATTATCTTGGTTTGGTTATGTGCTTTGGTCACGAGTATTATCTGCATGATATGTTACGTGTATAGTAGGGAATTAGGATCCCTGACAGCGGCCCTTAGGGGCGTGGGGTAGGTCAGTACCCGGATATGCCTGACTGTATGACTGTACCTTGCTGTTGTATGCTAGTGGTAGGGGGTGGGATAGTCCCCAGTTACCGGTTGAAAGATACCGATGACGGTTACCGGTTGAAAGATACCGATGATGGTTACCGGTTGAAAGATACCGATGTTGGTTACCGGTTGAAAGATACCGATGATGATTACTGGTTGAAAGATACCTTGTTGTTGTATGCTAGTGGTAGGGGGTGGGATAGTCCCCAGTTACCGGTTGAAAGATACCGATGACGGTTACCGGTTGAAAGATACCGATGATGGTTACCGGTTGAAAGATACCGATGATGATTACCGGTTGAAAGATACCGACGATATTGTATGGTATGTGGTATGATTGGGAAACTCACTAAGCTTTGTGCTTACGGTTTCGGTTTTGGATTTCAGGTACCTCTTTGTCTAAGGGGAAGGAGCCGGCGGCGTAGCATCGCATCACACACACACACATGATTTCCGCATGGAGTTTTCTGGGATTGTACTCTGATATATTATTATTCTATGGCTTGGGTTTTCAGACATATTACATTGTTTTATGAGATGATGTGTTTTTCACAGTATTATCTTATGAATGTTTTTATGTGTTGGTTAATTAAAAAGAAATTTTTGGACCTGAAAATTGGGATGTTACAAGTTGGTATCAGAGCCCTGGTTTGAGGGATTCGGACACACCCTCGGGGGTGTCTGGACTCAAACTGAGGGGCTAAAAGGTTTTTACAAGGAAAATAGTTTTCTAAAATCTAAATGAAAGGATTTTTAGAAAGACGAAGTGTGTGATGCATGCGACCGGCCGGGCTCAAGTAAGTTTTCCCCAAGATACCCATACTTAAAATGTTATGCTATATGGTTTTGATTCAGAAAACTGCATGCTAGAATAGGACTAAGGATCTAGGAAGATGCCTTGTGTGCCTGATATATGATTCTGAGAATTGCATGCTAGTTAGGGCTAAGGATCTAGGAGGATGCCTTATATGCCTGTTGTATGAGCTGTATGCTAGGACTGTTTAGTCAGCAGTAGGATGGCCTGTGTAGGTTATGCCTGATTTGGTTACCCAATGCACGAATGCTGCTTGCTTTGTGCTATGGGGGTTCTGACCAATTTCAACTAGCTAAGGAACGGATATGTAACAGTATCCGCAAGTTAGTCAGGGGGAAGTGGTGGGGACTCCTAGTGCAGCTGATGGCAGAGGGTAGGTCGGAGAGTACCCTAGGGAAGCCTAGGATGAGGTCAGTGGGAAGGGATAGTGGTCAAGGGACCCGGTGAAGTCGAGACAGTCCTTGAGGAAAGTACGGATAGATGTGGAAGGTAGTATGGGCCCGTACTACTGGAAGCAGAGGATCCGTACTCGAATCAAGGAAGGTTGAGACAGAACCGGGAACCTTGGAGAGTGTGTTAGACCTCTCGAGAGTATGTATGATCCTGACATTTATGCGTGTATTTTCGGCATGGTGACCACGCGACATGGAACGGGAGGTTCCGGATCAGGATCAGGATCAGGCTCGGGTGTAGGATCCGAGCGGGTTGATGACGGGCTGCGCGAGTTCATCGCGTCTGAGATCACGAGAGGCATCCTTGAGTCGACCCCTATCATTTTCGGGTCGATCAAGGAAGGGATTGTGGAGCTGATGGAGGATCGCCTCCGGGCATTCAGGAGTGACATGGCGGCCAGCCAGTCAGGATCCCGCACACTATCCTTTAAGGACTTCAGAGGGAGTGGTGCGCCGGATTTCCATGGGGTGAAAGACCCCATTGCTGCTAGGAGATGGATCGCAGACATCGAGTCTGCACAGCTGACTAGCTTCTGCCCCGAGGGGTCGAAGGTGAGATATGCAGCAGGGTGTTTGAGGGACAGAGCGAGGGATTGGTGGGAGTCTGTTGGTGACTCATTGGGAGCCTCGGCTGTTGAGGCTATGACCTGGTCAGACTTTGTGACCAGATTCAGGGCGGAGTTTGTGCCAGCTGTGGAGCTTCAGCAGCTGGCCAGGGATTTCTTGGACATGAGACAGACTACGGAGACTGTGGCGGAGATCACCGCCAAGTTCCGGGAGAGGGCGTTGTTGGTGCCCCAGTATGCGGGTGATGAGGACATGAGGAGGACCCGCTACCATGATATGCTACGAGCTGACATCCGGGAGCATGTCAGTTTCTCAGCTTGCCCTACCTTGGATTCCATGATTGCCAGGGCAAGGGAGAGGGAGAGGGAGATTGATCTGGAGCACATCCAGAAGAGGAAGGCAGTGGAGGGGCTGACGACGGGGGCTTCGGGGAAGAAGCCCAAGGGATCTGATGGTAGGCCGAAAGGCCAGACAGGACGGGACCGCTGTGGGAAATGCGGTCGGTCACACGAGGGAGCTTGCCGCACTGGGCCGGGTTCCGGCTGCTATAAGTGTGGCAAGGTTGGGCATTTTGGCAGAGATTGTACCGCCCCTACTCCTGCGGTACAGATGACAGACCTGATTTGCTTCCATTGCAATCAGAGGGGCCACAAAAGGGCCAATTGCCCGAGATTGACAGCAGCGGCGCCGGTCTCAGCAACGACACGGGTTGCAGATGGCCGGAAGGCCAAGACAGAGGCTCCAGTAGTGCGGAGCCGAGCATTTTAGCTGACAGCCGAGGAGGCACGCGCTGCACCTGATGTAGTGACGGGTATGGTTCCCTTCTTATGCTTTTATGATATGGCTCTGTGATCTTGATATGTTATGTATGTGCATTGTTTAGGATCGTTCCATGTGAACGGTATCCCAGTTCAGGTATTGTTTGATTCGGGTGCCACCCGATCATTTGTCTCTCTTGCGCTTAGCAAGAAGTTTCCGGAGTCTTCGGGCATGCTGGATTGCCCTCTAGAGGTCGAGATTGCGGACAACCGGTCGGTACGAGCGTCGGAGGTTTACCGAGATTGCGTCCTACGACTGTTTGAGGAGCGTTATTCGGTAGATCTGGTTCCCATACCTTTGCGGGGGAACAAGGTTATTATCGGCATAGATTGGCTGAGCCCCAATGGGGCAGTGATTGACTGCGCACATCAGTCAGTGCGGATTAGGACCCCTAGTGGGGGAGAGCTGGTGGTTCAGGGCGAAAGGCCACAGCGAGGACCAGCTTTATGTTCGGCAGCGAGGGCTAGGCGCTACCTCCAGCAGGGTTGCGCAGGTTATGTAGCCTATGTTGTGGATACCCGGGAGGCGGGTAGGGTACGGTGGACGATGTGCCCGTGGTACGAGAGTTTGCGGACGTATTCCCCGAGGAGTTTCCAGGGATACCTCCGGAGCGACAGGTGGAGTTCAGGATCGACCTAGTCCCGGGTGCGGCTCCGATAGCCAAGGCACCGTATCGGTTGGCTCCTCCTGAGATGTAGGAGTTGTCCACATAGCTGCAGGAGCTGTTAGACAAGGGTTTTATTAGACCGAGCAGTTCACCCTGGGGAGCCCTGATTCTGTTTGTGAAGAAAAAAGGACGGGTTGCATCGGATGTATATAGACTATAGGGAGTTGAATAAGGTAACGGTGAAGAACCGTTACCCACTCCCGAGGATTGATGACCTCTTTGACCAGCTACAGGGAGCATCTTGGTTCTCCAAGATTGATTTGCGTTCAGGGTATCATCAGATGAGGGTCAGAGAGGAGGATGTGCAGAAGATGGCGTTTCGGACGCGTTATGGCCACTATGAGTTTGTGGTGATGCCTTTTGGGCTCACCAATGCTCCTGCCGCGTTCATGGACCTCATGAACCGCATGTGCAGACCGATGTTAGACCGGTCTGTGATAGTGTTTATCGATGATATCTTGGTTTACTCCAAGACGCGAGAGCAGCATGAGGAGCATCTGCGAGAGGTTCTGGAGACTTTGAGGAGGGAGAGTTTGTATGCTAAGTTCTCCAAGTGCGAGTTCTGGTTGCGCGAGGTGCAGTTTCTTGGGCACCTTGTCAACCAGAACGGGATTTCGGTAGATCCGGCCAAGGTGGAGGCCGTGATGAGATGGGAGGTTCCGAGGTCTCCATCTGAGATTCGGAGTTTCCTGGGATTAGCCGGCTACTATCGGAGATTCATCCAGGATTTCTCCAAGATAGCCTTACCCCTGACCAGGCTAACGAGGAAGGTCGTGGTCTTTCATGTAGGGTTATGAGCATTCTAACACTCCTAAGTGTACATGCAACCCTAAATACCTTGGATCTATGTTTTCTCTATTATACATACAATTATGAACATCCAAGGTATTATCCTAATCTAGCATACAAAATAATAAATATAACAAGATAGAATACATACCTCTTTGATGTAGAATGTCTTCATGAAGCTTGAGTGCCTAGTGCCCCAAGTGTGACACCTCAAATGGTTCACACAACACCAAATACACTTGGAATAACTTGAGAGAAACTTGAACACTCCTTGAAATCGTCTAGCCCTCACACTCACACATTAGTGCACGATTTCTTGAGCCATGAGATTCTTTTATATGGTGGCTATTAGGGTTACACCATGTAACTCATAACTTTACCCATTCCTTATGCTCCATGGATTTTAACCTCCATGGAGTATCCATGGGTCACCCCATGGACTTAGTCCAACATAAGGAATCTTGGATCACAAGCCCACATATATAAGAATGAATGATTTACACAATCAACCCATATATTTAATTAGTCTCCTTTTGATCACTTAATTAATTCCAAATTAATTCTTGATCAATACTAATTAAATAACCTTATTAATATATTAGAACTTATAATATATTAACCAGCCTTAAGTGTTATTTCTCTCATTATAGTCTATCCAAATGCATGATGCCATGCAACCCAAATGGACCATGCCGGGTCGGGTCAAGTCTTACCAATTATAGTTATGGACTTAGACATTAATCCAACAGTCTCCCACTTGGATAAGTCTAGAACTATTATTGCGTATGACTTCAGGAACCGATCAGCAATCGTAGCTCTCAAAAGCTTCTGTCGAACTCTGACCTTGTCGATGAACTCTGACCTTTGTCAATGACTTGTCCATTAGATAAGGGATCATATATTCCTCCATTCTAGATATCATATGGACTGAGACATGGATTATCAATCATTCTCTCTGTCCATTTGTTGTTTCCCGATTTCCGATTCATGATGACTGACTGATTGAACAAATCAAATCAGTCCTGGCTTGGCCAAGCACTCACATGTATCATCTTTAAATCATCGAGGGGCCCACAGATATCGCTTTTATCCCGAAGGTAAAAGGAATGGATAAACTTCGACTCATATGGCTTATTCTGCTACTTGTTGAATCATACACACAGGCACGTTTTATAACATCGAGTTACCAATGCGTTTTCGTGCAATCAATGTATAACCAACTCATAGTAACAACTCATATCTCTAGGTTTGAAGAATATAAGATATTATCGTCTCATGATCACTCGTGATAAAATCCATGAAGTGATTCAAATGAGCGCGGGTTGAATCCAATACTCAGAACTTATGAGCACTCATGAGTGTTGTAGCACCACTTTTGTCCACCAACTTGGACCTCTACAAACCAACCCATGACAGTCTTGATTCATATCTACTTCCAACATATGACCGACTGTGGATGGTTTGAATAACTTAATCATTCAGGAAGAGCGACTTAGTTATTCTGGAAGTCAAAACATGCAAAGTGAAACACAAGAATAAATGAATCAAATATGGTATCAAACCCTATGAATATAAATAAACACTTTTATTTATCACCATACTGATTACTCATTATTCATTGTTTCGGTTTTATCAACTTTATACTTGAATTTAAAACAATAGTTGTCCCATGCTCCAAGCATGTACACTATGTTTTCTAAACACTAGTCATGCCATACACCAAGTATGCATACTATGTTTGTCTATGATCTTTACTTTGTAAAATAGATCAATTGAACATCACTCCAATGATCCTCTTTTCACAGTCCCAAATCCTTACTGCAAATGCAAGAATTCCAAATTCATGCCATTTACTGAAATCTGTTAGATTCTAAACTTATATGCATTGATCCTCTTAATGATTATGCACGAAGTCAGAAAGACTTGACAACAATCAGTACAGAGCATTCCAAAGGAGATCAGCTCCTTGGAAACATCCTTCTTTCATTAAGTTTCCTAATCTTACACAGATTGAATAATTTCTAACTTTGAAACATTTCCATATTCCATTTTGACTATCACTTCTGAACAAGAGTTGCCTCCTTACAGATTATGTCAATATGGTCCTTCCAGAATTAACATTATACTTCCAACTGTCCTTGAGCAACCAATCTTTGGTAAACCTTAGATTGTCCTCGACAATTGCTTAATCATTTTAGTCATATCCAATTCTAGACCTTTTCCCTTCATAATGCCCCAGGCATTTGGAAAATTTTAGAAAGGATGAATATAGCACATGTAATCGATCCTATATCTGAAGCATATGGGACACGATTCATGATGTCTCACATAAAGACTAAACCAGTCTTTTGCTATAATATTTCCATTTCAATTTGCCAAGTTCTCAAAATTCAGATTATGAAAAGGGATGCCGTAATCATAATCGAATTTTAGAGCGCAAATAATGGACCCATATATATAATTTCCTTATGTTGAGCCATTCCAACATGAAATTCATATATATATCCTTGATTAAATACGATTAAAATCTCAATCTAAGCTTTTAGAATTGAAATGAAGTATAATTTCCTCTCCCTTAATTATAGCAAAACAACTTTTTCAACCCCTGCAACCTCACGAATTGAAACTTTTGTTTTCTATAATTAACATTGCTAACTTGCAACCTTTGTCATAATTATCATGCTCCCACTAACATGATGATTATTAGCATAACACTTATGCTCCCACTAGCTTTGACATGTACTCAGAAATCAGCTGACTTTCTTACCAAAGTTCAGATTTCTGATACTAGATTGTTTTGATAAAACTTTATCAAAATCATACACCTTTCCTTAGATAGCAAGCATGTGTGTCTAAACAATTTCAGAACTATGAAAAGGGATGCCGTAATCATAGTCTCAATTGTTTAGACATTTTGCCATCTGCTTCAAATCTACTTGGTGGAAGTGTTTCCTCACCATCATTTTCATGAATCGGAGAGAAACCTTATGACCCTTAGATTTTATGGTGTATGTGTTCTTATCCATGTGAATCGTCAAAACCATAGTCACAAGACACGGATAATGACAAATCCAAACTCATATGGACTGAACTTATGCAATCTTAACTTCTTGCCACCTGGCAGTACAGGGCCTGCCATTGCTTCCAAGTTGTTATGCAACCAATTGAGAACTTTCAGAACTCCTATGCAAAGCCAACTTTAACTGGAATGGGCACAGAATATGTCAACACGATAGGTTATAAACCTCAAGTCGTGTGCTAGTGAAGAACCTCAGGTTTTATTCTTGATTAGTTCTTGAAATTCTTTTTAGGATCTTTAAGACTCCCACTATCCTCTTGACATATAAGACTATCTTGCCAAATATTCAAGAGATAGTGCGGATTCTTTATCAAGACAAACACTTCACACAATTGGCCTTAGTTGGTCTTTGTTTTATCCAAAACATCACAACTTACCAATTTCAAATGTACAAGAGTAGGACACTTTTACTCTTACATTTGACAAGTGTTTTAAACCTTTCTTTAAGATATGTCACTCAAGTTACAATCTTGGAGTATGACTCTAAGAATTGTTTTGGAACGAATTATGACTCATCTTCTTGATTTAACCATTTCAACAATTCATGACTCCTCTTCTTAGTCATAAGAATGCACTAAGATGTCCTTAGAAGACCAATTGTGATGTGTTTCTTTAATCATTAAGATGATCACAAAACATGATACTAAAGTACTCTCCCATCTTTTCAGATTTGAGAAACTTTTATCTGTCTGCCTAATTTGATTCTTCCCATTCGTTCTGTCATACATTGAGACTTTTCCAATGTTTCAGAATTATACTTAAACTTGTAAGTATAACCATATTTACTAAAATTTAGTAAATCATGACGAATAGTCTTAACGAGCTTTGTGGTGGACTTGACCAGTGCACAAGAATGTGTACTCGATCCCTTTAGTCCTTAACTTGACTCACACATCCATGTGAACAAGTCTTAATTTTCCAATGCTTGAAAGTTCTCATTCATCATACTATTCAACTTGCATGATTCCAAGTTTCTATCCAACTGAAGCCTTGGGAATGAGAATCTTTCCTTATTTGGTAAATTATGACACTACCACAAACGAAAGAATCAAGTCCATTTTTTTTCAAATATTGCTATCAATGGAATCATATAAACAACCATTTTTCACAAATGCCACTTGTAAGGATATTTAAAATAAATATAAAATTAAAAACTTTTATTTTATTTCAAAACTTTGCGGAAAAAACTTATCCTTATAGTGCAAATGCATACGGAAAAACTTGTTGGTATCTATTCCTAAGCAATATATCATAACTCCTAAGTAACAGCTTCAAAATTCTGATGCGATCGAAATCCACCTACACGATCAGAATCAGCATATACTTCCTTTAAGCTTTCTCTCTATTCTTTGATTCTTAAAACATCAACATGTGACCCAGTCACATCATGTAATGAGGATCTTAGAATAGAAACTTCACAGAGTTAGATAATGGGCTCTACCTGAAGTAGAGTCAGACTTATTGACTTTAACATCCTTAGGTAAACTTGGCAGCTTTGCAATCAACACCCCTTCCTTTGGAAAAATAAACATATGGACCCTTTGGTAATGGGACTATCTCAGACTTAGCCTTTCTCTTTACCATTTGGTCAACCGGGGTGACTATGGCCAATCCCTTTCCATTGGGAAGAGAATGCTTTTTCTGGATTTCCAGTGTCACCATTGTCACTGTCCATAAAGTTTTTGGGAAGTTGATCTTCTAATCAAATTTGCTTTACTATCGTTCCAAATCATTACTGATTCAGCAGCACCAAGCAAATAGATATGATCATTAAGGTTCATGTCATAGTCTGTTTCATAGTAGTCCCAAAGGAACTCACTATATGACTTAGAAAGTGATTGAACATCCAACTTTCTCAAGACTTTGACACCCAACTCTCCCGACTTGTCAATATGTGACTTCATCTCTAAGATGTGATCACACATAGACCTTGCTTGCCATTAGGGCTTGAGTGACCTTGAACTTGTGGGTTAGGGAGAATAATTGGAGGAGGTGGAGGAAGTAAAGTTCCAAGAGATTTGGGAAGATCATAGATGTCTGAACTAGACATCTTTTGAGAGATATTCAAGATAGTTGATCTAAAGTCCTTAATATAACACCAAATATGAAATATTAAGGCTAGGATCCAACAACCTATTTATAAATGGAAGAGGGATGCCGTAATCCGAGTTATAAAATAGTTGAAGGTAGGTAAATGACGATTTACCAATTTCCACCATGAAAAACGAAATAATGTAATTAGGTTTTTAATTGGATTTGAAACTCCTAGATCTTTTGAGATTCATTGAACTTTTCAATGGCATGTTTCAATCTCGAGTGTGCCCTTCAGGTTTTGTGACTGGGATGCCGAGGATCACAAAACAAGGTGTGAAGTAACCATGCAAATATACTTGGTACCCTTAATATTTACCCCTCAATCGATGTGCCGGTTAACCACACGAGCTCCACCGATACTATGATAAATATTAAGTTACCCTTTGCCTACTTTGTTAAATCCAGGTTAGTGTGCCGGTTAACCACACACGCTCCACTAACGGTTTAAACAAAGTGCAAAGTGTAATTTCATGGGTTAGCACCAAATTCACATTTTCCTAAGTAACTAAGATTGGGTATTAATAAGAGTTTAGTTACTTAGTATTTATCATTAATACTTTTAATGAAAGGAGAATTATAGTCCTTGTCCTACTCGTTCGGCTAACGACCCTCCACCAGTCAAGGAAGCGGTGGGTGAGAGTGGACACCCATTAAACTGCCATTTTATAGGCAGTAACCTTATACCCCCTTATAGACCGGCTTCGTGAATGAGGCCTACTAACGGTAAGACTGACTTTACTCTTATACATATATATATAAATATTATTAACTTATAATATTATAAAGTATAAGGGTTGAATTTTAACTTTTAAAATTCTAAGGGCTAACTTGGAATTAAAGTATTCATAAGTGAAAACTTTTCAAATTCCAAAACTTGAGGGCAAGTTTTGAAACTATTCAAAACTAATTAATTCCATAACTTATGAGTTTAAAGTAGTTTTAATTAAAAAAAAAAAAAAAAAAAAAAAAAAAAAAAACTCTTCAAGTTCCATAACTTGAGGACAAGTTATGGAAGACTTTAAACTAATTAATAAAAAAAATAACTTTTTTTTATTGTAACTTATGGAACTAATTAAGGTTACACTTTTTTTTTAATTTAATGAAGAGACTCTTGAACCTCCATAACTTGAGGACAAGTTATGGAGTCATAAAACCATTTAATTAGAACTAGACTTTTCATTTTGTAACCTTTGCCAACTTTTATGAGTTTTATGATTCTTAAATGTGACTTTTCATATAACTTGAGGACAAGTTACAAAAACACACTTTGAAATCAACTCTTAGATTAAAATGGATTAAAAACAACTATTTCACACAATTTTTCTATTAATCTAAGAACCTCATAAGAACAAGATAATTCAAATCATCAATCTTCAAGAAATTAGTATGAACATACAAACTAATACAAATCTTGAAATTATGACAATTATCTAAGAAATTGGATTAGCATGAACATTACCACATCAAAAACAAGTTTATAAGTCCAAAAACATCTTAGGGTAATGTTCCTAGTCCAATTTCAGCCAAAACAATCGAATATATGCATCCAACTCGATTTTCAGCTACTTTTGCAAGTATAACAAGAAAACAAACCTGGCTCTGATACCACTGTAGGGTTATGAGCATTCTAACACTCCTAAGTGTACATGCAACCCTAAATACCTTGGATCTATGTTTTCTCTATTATACATACAATTATGAACATCCAAGGTATTATCCTAATCTAGCATACAAAATAATAAATATAACAAGATAGAATACATACCTCTTTGATGTAGAATGTCTTCATGAAGCTTGAGTGCCTAGTGCCCCAAGTGTGACACCTCAAATGGTTCACACAACACCAAATACACTTGGAATAACTTGAGAGAAACTTGAACACTCCTTGAAATCGTCTAGCCCTCACACTCACACATTAGTGCACGATTTCTTGAGCCATGGGATTCTTTTATATGGTGGCTATTAGGGTTACACCATGTAACTCATAACTTTACCCATTCCTTATGCTCCATGGATTTTAACCTCCATGGAGTATCCATGGGTCACCCCATGGACTTAGTCCAACATAAGGAATCTTGGATCACAAGCCCACATATATAAGAATGAATGATTTACACAATCAACCCATATATTTAATTAGTCTCCTTTTGATCACTTAATTAATTCCAAATTAATTCTTGATCAATACTAATTAAATAACCTTATTAATATATTAGAACTTATAATATATTAACCAGCCTTAAGTGTTATTTCTCTCATTATAGTCTATCCAAATGCATGATGCCATGCAACCCAAATGGACCATGTCGGGTCGGGTCAAGTCTTACCAATTATAGTTATGGACTTAGACATTAATCCAACATTTCATTGGGGGCCGGAGCAGCAGGCTGCATTCGAGACACTGAGACAGAGATTTTGCGAGGCGCCAATCTTAGCCCTGCCCGAGGGCATGGAGGATCTCGTCGTGTACTGTGATACGTCCATCTCGGGCTTGGGCGCAATATTGATGCAGAGAGGGCATGTTATTGCTTACGCTTCGAGGCAGCTAAAGCCTCACGAGGCAAACTACCCAACGCACGATTTGGAGCTGGGGGCTGTTGTGTTCGCCCTCAAGATTTGGCGTCATTACCTCTATGGGGTTCGTTGTACGATTTACACGGACCACAAGAGCCTGAGGTATCTCATGGACCAGCCAAATCTGAACATGAGGCAGCGTTGGTGGCTTGATGTGGTAAAGGATTATGATTGTGAGATCCTCTACTACCCGGGGAAGGCCAATGTGGTGGCCAACGCGCTTAGCCGCAAGGCAGCGCCGATCAGGGATATCTGTCTGAGGATGACAGTGGTGAATCCGCTGTTGGAGCGGATTCGGGAGGCCCAACAGGAGGCCATGAAGGAGGAACATCGGAAGAGCGAGCGGATTGTGGGGCAGTTTTCCTCCTTCGACTATGATAGCCGAGGGTTATTGACTCTTCACCATAGGGTGTGGGTCCCTTATCATGGAGGCGTGCGCCAGATCCTGATGGAGGAGGCACACAAATCCAGATTTTCTATCCATCCCGGAGCGACGAAGATGTATAGAGATCTTCGTCCCGATTATTGGTGGCCCTGCATGAAGCGGGACGTAGCATGGTACGTGGAGCGGTGCTTGACCTGCAGGAAGGTCAAGGCCGAGCACCAGAGGCCACACGGCAAGATGCAGCCGTTGGATATTCCGTTGTGGAAGTGGGAGGATATTACGATGGATTTCACCACCAAGCTTCCCAGGACCGCGCGGGGGGTGGATTCGATTTGGGTCATCGTCGATCGATTGACCAAGAGTGCTCATTTTATTCCGATTCCGGAGAGTATCTCGGCCGAGAAGTTGGCCGACATCTATATCAGGGAGGTGGTGTCGCGGTACGGGGTGCCAGTTTCGGTGATTTCCGACAGGGATGTACAGTTCACTTCCAGGTTTTGGAAGAAGTTTCATGACGAGCTGGGCACTCGTCTGCATTTCAGCACCGCTTTTCACCCGCAGACGGATGGTCAGAGCGAGCGGACCATCCAGACGCTAGAAGATATGCTGCGGGCATGTGTCTTAGACTTCGGAGGTAGCTGGGATACCTACCTTCCGTTGGCGGAGTTCTCGTATAATAATAGCTATCATGCGAGTATCGATCGACCTCCCTTCGAGATGTTGTACGGGAGGAAGTGCAGGACCCCGATATGCTGGGGCGAGGTTGCCCAGAGGGTCATGGGGAGCACCGAGGTGTTGCTCAAGACGACAGAGAAGATTCAGCAGGTTCGGAGCAGACTTCAGACTGCTCAAAGTCGGCAGAAAAGTTATGCCGAAAAGCGCCGATCGGACCTGGAGTTTCAGGTCGGGGATATGGTTCTCCTGAAGGTGTCGCCATGGAAGGGCGTCATCCGATTCAGGAAACGGGGCAAGTTGGGTCCCAGGTATATTGGACCTTTCAAGGTCATAGCCCGGGTGGGCAAGGTGGCGTATAGGCTGGATCTGCCAGCCGAACTCAGTCAGATACACAACACTTTCCATGTTTCTCAGCTGCGAAAGTGCCTGGTGGACGACTCAACAGTGGTACCCTTAGAGGACATTCAGGTCGATGACAGCCTAAATTATATTGAGCGGCCAGTGGCGATCCTCGACCGGAAGTCGAAGGATCTGAGGAACAAGAGGGTTGAGCAGGTAAAGGTGCAATGGCAGCACCGGAAGGGGTCGGAATGGACTTGGGAGCCGGTGGATGAGATGATGGAGCATTACCCAGAGCTGTTCCAGGATCGAGCAGCAGACTTCGAGGACGAAGTCTAAAATAAGTGGGGGAGATTTGTAGCACCTGGTTCTTGGTACGTATTTCTTTCTAAGTATTTTGCATTTTTGGCCTTGGACTCGGCGAGTTGAAGGACCAACTCGCCGAGTAGAAGCGGGATGGGACGCGGGATTTAAGTGATGGACTCGACGAGTTGGGTCCCGGACTCGGCGAGTAGACGCTGTCTGGACAAAAACCCTAATCCAAGGGTTTGCACCCTATTTAAACAATGTTATGTCGGCCACAACGTCCCTTATGCTCCCAGAACACCTCTCATTGAAACCCTAGCCGTTATTGAAGCAATCTAAGCCTTGTTGGTGGATTTTGGTGCTTGTGGTCTTAAGAAGGAAGGAGAAAGGCTTGAGGAAGCAAGTAATGACCAAGGGAACCCGAGTTTGTGCACCTTCTACAGTTCATTGAAGGTAAAAAGCTGTAACCTTGCTCTTTCATTTGTTAGATCCATTTTTGGGAAGATTTAGGGCTTTTATAAGCCACTTTTGATGGCCGACCATGATTGCAAACATGGTTGGGGGTTAGATCTTCTGAATCACGTCATTAAAGGGGTTACAAGGCAGTTGGGGACTGCTTTTGCACCCATGAAAGGCCCCATGCATCTTAAGAGCTTGTTTTATGTCTTTTTGAGCTCAAAGTCCCATGCAAGCACGTAAAGTTTGTAACTTTACGTGCTAGATCGATTATGGAAGCTTGGATCTATCTTTTGATCAAAGGTTGTACATCAGAAATCAAGGATTTAGAGTGTGGACATGACCAACTCGGCGAGTCCGTTTTTGGACTCGACGAGTCCGTTCTTGGACTCGACGAGTCCGAGGCTTTGAGCCCTTATCTGTTGAGAGTCAAAGGAACCCAGTTGAGTGTTAGAAGGGTTGTAATCATACAGGAAGAGTTACCCAATGTATTGGACGTGATTTTAGACCTGGAGTTCATGGGACTCGACGAGTGCTAGAACAGACTCGGCGAGTCCGAGGCAATCTTCTTAAGGATGAAGACGAACTCGACGAGTTGTTCATCAACTCGGCGAGTCGAGGACAGAACTTGTTCATCAGATGAAGGTGAACTCGACGAGTGTTCATCAGACTCGGCGAGTCGGATGAAGGCTCAATCGATGTTCAAATCGGAGAGGAACTCGTCGAGTCGTCGCTAAACTCGACGAGTAGAGTCGTGGATAAGGACGAGTAAAGGGAAGGGACTCGACGAGTTGACAGCCCAACTCGGCGAGTCCGGTCAACTAGGAGTTGACTTTTGACTTGGACTTGACTTGGGGGTAAAATGGTCATTTTACCCTAAAAGTAGATATCAGTTCTAACTGAGTGTTGTGGGGATTGTAGCCGAAGGATTTCCGTAGCAGCAGCGGACGGAAGTTTCCCGCGCAGATTATCAACAGCTTCTCGTACAAGGTGAGTTACCTTCCAGTAGGGGTGGGTCTAAGGCCACAATGCCGACCCACCAAAGAGGAGTATTTGAAAGATGATTGTCTTTGTGATAATTATCTTGGTTTGGTTATGTGCTTTGGTCACGAGTATTATCTGCATGATATGTTACGTGTATAGTAGGGAATTAGGATCCCTGACAGCGGCCCTTAGGGGCGTGGGGTAGGTCAGTACCCGGATATGCCTGACTGTATGACTGTACCTTGCTGTTGTATGCTAGTGGTAGGGGGTGGGATAGTCCCCAGTTACCGGTTGAAAGATACCGATGACGGTTACCGGTTGAAAGATACCGATGATGGTTACCGGTTGAAAGATACCGATGTTGGTTACCGGTTGAAAGATACCGATGATGATTACTGGTTGAAAGATACCGATGATATTGTATGGTATGTGGTATGATGGGGGAACTCACTAAGCTTTGTGCTTACGGTTTCGGTTTTGGGTTTCAGGTACCTCTTCGTCTAAGGGGAAGGAGCCGGCGGCGTAGCATCGCATCACACACACACACATGATTTCCGCATGGAGTTTTCTGGGATTGTACTTTGATATATTATTATTCTATGGCTTGGGTTTTCAGACATGATACATTGTTTTATGAGATGATGTGTTTTTCACAGTATTATCTTATGAATGTTTTTATGTGTTGGTTAATTAAAAAGAAATTTTTGGACCTGAAAATTGGGATGTTACATCATTATTATGGATAAAGTTGGAAACTTTATCTATATAGACATGTTGATGATTCAGATCTGAAAGTTGAAGACTTGGACTTAATGGATTAAGTTGAGAAAGATGTATTTTGGGTCCCTTTGAGACTTAAAGTCTAGATCTTGGTGGTTTGGACTTTCCTAATGGATAAACTTAGAAACTTTATCCATTAAGTCCTTGGAAAGGATCAGATTTGAGATTTGGAGCTCTTGGAATCAGAAGAAAATGGATTAAGTCATTTGAGCTGTTCGGACCAATCACAGGTGGGTAGGTAGAGAATACCTAGGGGCGCGAGACAACTCTCTCTAAGGAACTCGACAAAATAGCCCCGTAACCAAGGCGGGGCCTAAGGCTGCCATAGTGTGGCGACTTGGAGATTAGTGACTGTTTTGGCATTTTGTGCCCACGACCTGGCCAACGAAGGCCATGACGTAGAGAGCTGCTGATTGACAACTTTGACTTTGACCGTTGACTTTTTGAACAATTTGACTTTTGGTCAAACTTGAGTGGAATTTAGCATTTGGCTAAAGGATTGGTTTCGGTTTGGATTTAGGAAGCTTGGGTTGGATGTCTGTTGCTAAGGTAGCTGTTGGGCTTCTATTGAATAGTTCAGGTGAGTCTCTTCACTGTACTCGTGGGTCGAAGGCACCAATGTCTACCCACTGCATTATGTTTGTTGGATGATAGTTGTGTTTGTGACACTTGCTGATATGCCAGTATGTGCTTGTTATCTTTGTGACTCTTGCTGATATGACTGTATGCTTAACTGTAGGGGTAAAATAGACCCAGTACTGGTTGAAAGGTACCAAAGGGGTTGAAATAGACCCGATTTAGCTTTGAGCTATTATGTATGTTTGGTATGTGGTATTTTAGGGAACTGACTAAGCTTTGTGCTTATGGTTTTATGTTATGGTTTCAGGTACTTTTGTTTTCAAATGAAGTGCCCGACTTGATCGCACTGCATCCCCTGGAGATTTATCACGCACTGAATGTTTATGAATTATTTTAATGTTCTGAGAATACTTGACTCTGATCAACTTTTGGAATAATGAATGAATGATATTAACTTATTTAAAATGAAATTTATATTCGTAAATTTTGGGACGTTACAAGTTGGTATCAGAGCCTTGGTTTGAGGGATTCGGGCACATTCTTGGGTGTGTCTGAACTCAAACTGAGGATTTGGTATTATTTTCAAAAAATAAATAAAATTTCTAAGAAGATTTCTATAAAGAAATAGGGTGTAATGCATGCAATCAGTTGAGATGAAGTAAGTATTTCCCAAAATACCCATACATGTGTTGTGCTTATTGTTTTGGTATTAGTATATGAGAATTGCATGCTAGATTAGGGCTAATAATCTGCTCAGGATTTGCATGATAGAATGTGAGGAGAGATGCCTTTATATGCCTATTGATTGAGCTTTTGGAACTACATGCTAGTACGGATTTCAGATTGTTTGATAGACTGGCCTGATGAAGTGAGGTACTAGTTTATATTTAACGATGCTTGAATGTTGCTTGCTTTGTGCTTTTAGGGACCTCCAATAATATCGGCTAACTATTAAGCGAATACGTTAGGTTACATCAAGGGCGGAGCTTTATAGGGGCAAAGGGGCTGTGGTCCCCCTTGATTTTTTTTTGTTAAAAATATCCCATCTACTTTAATTTTATACATATTAGGCCCAAAAATATAAAATTTTGGCTATGCCCCCCTGTTCACCGAATTTTATATGTATTATATTTCCGGCTCCCCCCAAATCAAATGTTGAAGCTCCGCCCCTGGGTTACATGTTGCAACGATTAGATAATTTTAGAAGGCCATGTTTAACTCTATTACGTAACTCTTGTTTGAGTCCAACCGTTGTAGTACGAGACCTTTTAGTCGAAGAATTATCTAGTGCTTGTAGCATGTTATTGTATTCGTGAGGTTGTTAAAAGGTATTAGAGGGAGTATCTTCTATAGCTGATGGGTGAGAGTGGTGTGAAGGTGATCCTAGGAAGGCTTAGGAAGAATGTTAGAATGTGCTTGTGAGAGCATTTTTGGAAGAGAGATCCTAGAAGGAGAATCTAGGAAGATTAGCAATGTTGGTAGAAGTTCCTAGCATCACAGAAGCAAGTTAGTTGGAGGATGCCTTTTTATGTTTTATGGCCTATAGAATGTTACTGACCGAATGTTGCTTGCTTTGTGCTTTGTGGGACCCATATTGATGTGGACTAACTGTTAAATGAATATGTTAAGTTACATGCTACAAAGGTTATATAATTCTAGAATGATTGATTTGGCCATTTGCGCAACTCTCGTTTGAGTCTAATCGTTGTAGCGTTGGGTCTTTTATTCGAAAGATTATTTAAGTTTTTTTGCATGTAATTGTATTCATAAAGTAGTTAGCTGATATTAATAGGAGTTCTTTAGCAGCTGATGGCAAGGTGAGGTGGGAATCCTAGGAAGTGCCTTAGAGGAATTAGTGTACTGTCTAGCTTTATATATTCGTTTGAGAGCGGGTATATGTGATTGGATCAGACACTAATGGACATGTGTAGTTACTTAAAGGATCTGGAATGATTCTTGAGGAAAGTACGGATAGGTGTGGAAGATAGTATTGGGCCCGTACTACTGAAAGCACAAGATCTATACTCGAATCGAGGAAACTTTCGGGGATTCTAAGGAGCTTATTGGGGGTAGATTGTATGGTTTGGCACCATGATTTATTGAGTGTATTCCCGTCTTTTTTTTTCAGTTTATCGGTTATGATTGTTTGGGCAGAGGATGAGTCTAGTGATCGTTTGGACCTTAGTGGCCATATCAATTTGGGTTTGAATGGTACAAACATATGTTATGATTGTTCAGGGTAAGGATGAGTCTAGTGATTGTTTGGGCCTTAGTGGCCATATGAGTTTGGGTTTGAATGGTGCAGAACAGCATGAGCTAGTTGATTTGAGGTCTCGAGGGCCTTTCTTAAGGTAGTGCTAGTTGAGTCACGGGACTCAACAAGGAAGCGATTGTGATGATCGGTTCGAGGATTGCAGCCAGAGGATGAGTGACTGGAAGACATATTGGGATGTCACTGTCTTCGATGGGGGTTATGTCCTTCTAGCTTTCCGTTTTCAGAGGTAAGAGAGAGCGAACATGTGATTTTCAGAGTTGGGATGCAGACCCAACATGGGGCTAGATTGTTGCGGTTTTTTGGTGGCAAGTATGGCAGTGTGGGAATGCACAAGAGGATTCTTGTGGTAGAGTTTCCTTAAGATGAGATCAAGGGCCTTCTTTCTTTGAATATAGGCAGGTCAGGTTCTAGTTGAGTATTTCAGGTGATCAAGGTAAGTGAATTGGAAACGACAACTTTTGTTGTCTTTGGTGTATCATGACTAAGAGAATGATGCCTCTTAGATTTATGAATGATCCTCGCGATGAGTTGATGGTTTGGGATTTATGTTCGAGGTGAGTGGTAGTCCATTTATTTCTAGATAGAGAATCAGTGTTATGAATGGACTATCAGAATTATTGCTTGTGCATCTGCATGGGATTCTCGATGTTAGAGGCAGATTGTGATTGGGAGGTTTCCGAGGTCTCCATCAGAGATTTAACATATCTTTGAGTTTACTTGGTGTTTATCTGGAATATCATCTTGCGTTATGTTATACATTCCAAGGGCCAGGGATGCTATGTACCAAAATGAGCCAATTTGAGTTTTGGTCTGGTTGCAATGTCAGTTAGTGGTAGTTCGAACCCTAAGTGGGGGAAACTGTGCAATTTTCTTGGAGGATCATCGATCTGTTTGAGTTAATGGTTTCAGAATAATGAGTCATAAGGATCTGCGATTCAGGTATGCAAGACTTTGGTCAATATTTGGTCAAGACTGGGGTGTAGAGCAAGTTGCCATCAGATGTATGTGCTTAGGAACGTATGAGTTGTCTTCGCGGCAGGAAGCTGTTAGACAAGGAGCTCGTTGTAGCCAGTGGTTCCTTCGGGATGCCAGTGAATAAATCAAGATGCATTTGGCTCGCTCCAGTTGAGTATCGGTTGTTAAGGGATTCATCATATCATTGTATAAATTGCTATCTATAGTCTAGGTTGGACAATTATTGATCGATAAACCAACTTGAGAGTTTGGTGTGTTTAGTTCTGCATGGGTTTTGGTTCAATAGTGTATTGGATCATTAGATTCGTTTTCAATGCATTCTTGATCGTTGGTCATTTCGTTCATCTTCAAGAGTAGAGATTCTTCTAAAGTTTCGAGTTGTGTCAGTTGAAGTTTAATGGATGCGTCAACCTATCATCAAATTCTATATGTTGTGAATTGGTTTCTGAGTATGGGTACCCTCAATCATCGGTTGTGGAATTATTGTTCATAGCAGGCTCAAGTTTGGCAAATGTTATTGGTTATTGGAAGTTCGTGATGGGTTTTCAGCATAACATACAATCCTTTGTGTTCATGCAATCCTAAATAAGATATATGTTTTCTCTAATTAAACATACAATTAGAACAACATCATGCAAACCCTAGATCTATGATAAATAATCGAAATTCACATAATAAAGAGTTATGATACATACCTTTGATTGTTATGAAATAATAACAATCCAATAATCTTGAAGATCTTGAAGATTAAGAGCAAGTGTCACAAATGTAACACCTCTAATGAATCACAAACACACTTAGCAAGAGGATGAGATATGAGAGGGAGGAGGAAGCTTCAATTTTTGGCTATAACTCTCTAGGGTTTCTAGTGACCAAAATTAACAAGGGTATGGTCTTTATATAGTGAGGTGACTTAGAGCCAAAGCTAGGGTTAGAAGTAGGAAACCATAATTGCTTTGCTTAAGGACCAAGAAAACCCTAAACCTTCCATCCATAAGCCCTTTGGACGAAAATTCTAGGGCTTTCCTAGAAGATTTCTTCCAAGCCTCTTTAGGAGGGTTCTAGAGCTTCTTTCCTCAACTATGAATAATTTTCCAAACAGCCCCTGCACTTTTAATTTATTCAATTAATCCCAAAATTAATTCCAATAATTTCTGATTAACTATTAATTAAATAATATGATTTCTAATTATTATATTATTTCCATAATAGGTCATCCCGTCTAGTTGCTTGTATGAAGGCAACCCAAAAGGACTGTGCTACTATCAATTCAAGTGTATACCAATTATAGTTATGGGCTTAGACACCTAATCCAACAGTTCGTATGTTGGGGTAGCGTTGTTTAATTTTCCAGGTATGGCTTTGGATCTACGCAGACTCTAATTTTGACATGTCACGTCGGCAGGGTTGGTATCTGGATTGAATCGACCAAGTTTTTGACAACATTTATGAATAATTTTGGAAGTTTTATCAAACTGAGTTACGTAATGGTAAGTTCTGTTTAGTTTCAATAAAGGTGTGAGATCTTGTATCGGTCGTTCATGTGGATGTTTCTGTTAGCAGTTGAGGTTCGTCATTTCGGTTAGATCTACTGGTACCACACCCTCTGGGTAAGGTTGTAAGGAAGAAGGAATTCATTTGATCTAGGTTTAGTTATGTGTTTCCCATGAGAAGCGTATGTGGACTTAGTATGATAGCATGAGAACACTTGGCTCGGGTTATTGGCGTGGTTCTTATTGGGTTTATAACTCTTGAATTGGAACAAGAGTGCAACCGACTATCTCATTCTCTGGTTGTGTGTGATCTCGTTTTCATCTGAATTTGGATTGGTAGCAGCTTGTACTATGAAATGAATTGTGCGTGATAAAAGGGTATCACCCATTTTGTTTTCAGTTAGCGTTGAGAGGGATGTTGATTGGGTTCCTGCAAGTCGTTGGATTGATGGTTGAGTATTTTTAGGCCCCTGTGGTTTTGGTCGTGAATCTTCAGGACATTGATGGAATAACATTAGGATCGACATAGTACTGTGAGCTTATCATTCTAGTGGCTTGAGGGTGCCATGATGTATCGTGAACCAGTGATTGTATGAATCATATGGGAGGGACCCAGTAGTCATCTGATTGAGACTCTTAGGTCTCGGATCGTTAGTCTTATTGGATCTTGTGGACAGTAAAAAGTTTATTGCGAGTATTAACTGTGTATCGGAATTCGCTTGATGAATGTTTGCCATTGTGGACCTTGTTTTCTTAAGGATGGGTTATTATGGGTTTGGTTACCAATGTAGGGTATTGGTTCTGAAATATCGAGTCATGAAGTTCGTTGTAGATGTCTCGAGTGATTTTTTAGGTGGATGTACACTTGAGCTGATAAGGGATTTGGATGCAACGTGAGATTCTTGGATGAACCATCATCATGCTCGTGGGAGCAGTGGGTTGGCAATGACTTGTCAGGAAGTCAAGTATGTACTTAGGGTTCTTGGGCATAACTTCCGGATTTGGGATTGGTTGAAAGTCATGATCTATGTTTTGAGTATTCTTTCTACATGTTTTGTTAGTATTCCTAGTCAGGGACTAGGGTAGGTACGACGATGGATGATCATCAGTCTTAGAGTATGGGTTCTAGAGTTTAGACCGATGTGTTCCTGGTTTTGGGGGTTTATTGATGGAGTTAGTTGTAGTTCCAGTTTTTGAGAAGCTTCCCGGTTTGAGTGGTTTTCACTGGGAGTTGGGCCTTTCAGTTAGGGAGAGGAGAATAGTGGTTGTGGTTTGAGCTTAAGACCTTGGAAAGGATCAGATTTGAGCTTTGGAGCTCTTGAATCGGAAGAAAATGGATTAAGCCGTTTGAGCTGTTCAGACCAGCCCCCACAGCATGGCCTTAGGCAGCCACAACGTGGCGATTGTTTTGGCATTTTGTGCCCACAATATGGCCAAGGAAGGCCACGACATGGAGGGTTGCTGATTAGCAATTTTGAATTTGACTTTGACTGTTGACTTTTTAAGCAATTTGACTTTTGGTCAAACTTGAGTAGAATTGATCATTTGGCTAAGGATTGGTTTCAGTTTGGCTTTAGGAAGCTTCAGTTGAATTTTCTGTTACTGAGGTAGTTGTTCGGATTCTATTGAATAGTTCAGGTGAGTCTCTTCACTGTACTCGTGGGTCGAAGGCATCAATGCCGACTCACTGGATTATGTATGTAGTATAATAGTTATCTTTGTGACACTTGTTAATATGCTTGTATATGCTTGTTGTTTTTGTGACTCTTGATGATATGATTGTATGCTTAGCTGTAGGGGTGAAATAGACCCAGTACCGGTTGAAAGATATCGAAGGGGTTGAAGTAGACCCAATTTAGCTTTGAGTTGTTATGTATGTTTGATATGTGGTATTTTGGGGAACTAACTAAGCTTTGTGCTTACAATTTTATGTTTATGGTTTCAGGTACTATTGTTTTCAAATGAAGGGTCTGACTTGATCACACTTCATTCCCTGGAGATTTATACCGCATTGAATTTTTATGAATTACTCTGATGTTCTGAGAATACTTAACTCTGATTGTCTTTTGGAACAATGAATAAATGGTCTTAACTTATTTAAAATGAAATTTTTACTCAGAATTTTTGGGACGTTACACACTCTCTTTCAAGTGGTGATTTGGAATGGTGGTATTTCTTAGGATTGTAGTGTAGAAGTGAAGATGTATTACCACTAAGTGGCAACACTTTTCAAATGGAAATGTGTGATAACCTAATTGTTTTCAATTATATATATATATATATATATATATATATATATATATATATCTTTACTATATTATTAAGCATATTGCCTATTTCTTGAAAATTAATAGGTATACCTTTTATAACATCATGTACAATCCTATTAAGCATAATGAAAGTGTGTGCACATAGTCCTTTGATCGTAACTGACAGTAGTACCTTCTCCCTATATCTAAACGTGGAAAACCCTAATTTCATCTGCATACCATCTGTCATTGTTTCTTCTAAATCTCTCTGTCTCTCTAATTGCTCACTTCGATCTCTTCTGTCTCTAATTACTCTCTTCTGTCTCTTTATATATCATCTCTAAGAACGCTCATTTGAGAGAACTTGGGTGGAAGTTGTTTCTACAGGTTTGCTTTTGTTTTTTATATTTAAAGAAATATCTAAAATAAACAGATAAATGAAATTTGAAACACACATACACAGGTTCATGATGAAGTGATATTGTAAGGGCCAACAGAGTCGGCAGACATTCTAAAGAAGATAGTGGTGGATTGCATGTCAAAGCCTTTTGATGGGAAGAACATTCTTAAAGTTGGGCTATCAGTTGATGCTAAATTTGCCAAGAGTTGGTACTCTGCCAAATAGACTAGATTCATGCCACCTGTCCTCATATGTTTTAGAGTTTGGAGTGGACTCTAACTCTGCTTTGTGAATTGTGGTGATGATATTGATTGATGACAATATATGTGATGGAAGTTTTGCCTACCTGTGTTAATTTTCTGATTCTGATAAGAACCCTTCGCCATCTCTTCTCTCGAACTCTCTGATAAGATTACTATGTATCTCTTTCTCCCTCTCTGCATCAACGATGCTTACCGGAAACGAAGGTATAAAAATAAATGCATCTGGCTTCTTATTTTTTTTTTCATATTAACTGATTTGAGTTTCATTTTCGTTCTAATTTAGCCTGTTATCCAAATTTTCTTTTTGATACATGCTACCTGCTAATCAACAGAGTCTTTCAAGAAATTAACTGATTAAAACAATCTCACAGGTCTTAGCTCATCTCTCTGTGTGTGTGTGTGTGTGTGTGGCATGGCACAATTGGATGTGTGTATGTGTTTTTGGTAGGTTGATGTGTACGTGTGATCCGAGTGTTTATTTGTTTGTTTGTGTCTGTATCTGTGATTCGGTTAAAAGATTCAAGTATATAGCTAAAATTATGTGTGTATATGTGTATCTTTGCATGTATGTGTGTAGTCGTGTTTATATGTGTGAAGACTGTGTATTTTGAAATGATGTTATCAAAAGTCTGCTTTAGAGGCCAATGTTTGTTGAAGCATATTGTAACATAGGGGTCATCTATGAAAATCATGGAGATGGAGTCGGCTATTGATTGTTACAAGAGGTTATACATGTCTTTTTATCATTTCCTAGTGTGGTAATTTACCATTATTATATTTTGCTAACTATTTATATGGTTTTCTTGTATTTTCTCAGGTGTCACCGAATTTTGAGGTTTCAAAGATTTAACATGGCAATTGCTTTAACATAAGCATACTGGTTTTTTGTTACCTGCTTTTAGTACTTTCAAACAATTATAAGAATTTGTGCATACCTGTTACATTTTGATGCCCATACCCTTGGTAAGGTGAGATCCGTTTTTAACTTTATTAAGTTTTCAATTGGATATTTCTCATTTTTTCTATGCTGCTGTTGAATGCATAACTTGATGTTTCAAAACGCTCATGTATTCAAGGCTTCAACTATCTCTGTTTTGAACGAATGCATTCTTAGGCTCAAAATTTTCATATAATTTATGGATAATGGTGCATGTGCTTATATGTATCTCTTGTAAATACTTTAAAGATAGTAGTAGATTTTCGTTGAAGTCTTTTAACCTTGAGTAAACATCAATTGATTTCGAGGATTTTAGGTGCTTTTGTTGCTCTAAGCATTAGGGTCTGTTGGAAGATAGTCCATTTATCCCCTGCTTTGGCGTTGGTTGTCTTCTGGTTTCTTATGTTTTGGTTTCGCCTGATTGTTGATGATGCTATTTCCTGATTGGTCTGCTCTTTCAAGTGCTTGCGATTCAGTTCTATGGTTCAAAGTTTACATGGTTGGAGCTTCTTCTTTTTTTGGCAAAGTTGTTGCATCAAAAGTTGATTTGTTTGTTTTTTATTATTGGAATGGACATTTTTGCCCCTAATGGTTGCTACTGTTTTGATCCTATGGTGGTCTCTTCTCCTTTTTGCTGGTTTGGTCATTTTTACCCATACTTCTCTTTGTTTCTATGGTGGTTTGCTCTCCTGTTATATAAATCTTACATAAATCTTTTATGATGGTTTTGCTTCTTTGGTATGTTTGGTTTGGCTGCTTTTCATTGGTGCATCTAGAAAAGTTTGTTTCCTCTCAGGTGATTGTTGCATAAGTACATCGCCCTGTTAGGTTTGGTTTACTCTTTTTGTACGTTTCTTTTGCATGCATGTCTTTTTCGTTATTTTGTACTCACTTTATATTATGCTAGCTCCCTGTTAAATTATTTTGATTTATTTCTATTTGATCTCTGTTAAAAAAAATCAAATATTTTCCTCATATTGGTTATATATCTGATTTTTTATGGAACTAAATAAGAAAGTCATTGTTAGTTTGGATAATGGAATTACAAGTAGGATTTGTTGATTCATTTATATGATGTTACTATTTGTGTATATAAGGTGTTACCACTTACCAGTAATACCCTATGTATTTTGTTTATTTTTGTTTAATCACATTTGTTCAACATTAGTCTAATAAACAAACATTAGTCTAATGTATGTTAAATACTATTACTCCCCTGCTTATCACCAATGTACATCATTTAACAACGTTGTATAATGTATGAAAACTTTACTCTTTGATTTTTATGTATTAAAAACCAAATATTACAATGTGTTGATATTGATTTAATAACTAAAAATATACTTAATTGTGAAATATTACAAGCCTAAAGGGATCCCTTCTAAAAATTATTTCTTAAAAATTATAGTTTGACAAAAAAAAACATAAATAATGTGTAACTGATTATATATATATATATATATATATATATATATATATATATATATATATATATATTATTTGTTAAATGTATATTAGCAATATATTTTCTAACGTCCACCAATGAGAAATTAATTGCAGAAATAAATTATTATCTACAAGTATTCACATCCTAAACACCAAACCCTTTAGACATAAACTCTAAACCTAAAATACTAAACTATAAGTGAAACTATTTTGTTTAAAGGATGAGCATTGGAACCGGATCGGAATCAAACCAACAAAAAGTTTCTGTTGAATGAACATCATCTTGACGTCGATTTATTAGTTACCCGTCTGTTGTGATAAAATAACATAAATCATAATTATACTGGAAAATGAAGATTTAATCAGGTTTCAATATAAAATGTACATTTATATAAAAACGACAATGTACGTTTATTTTTAATTGACACTAATTAATGTGAGGTTGTTTGTTTCTTCTAATCCCACTAACGGATAGCCATACTAACTTCACCTATTTTTATTACATATTCGTGACCCTACATGTTTTGAAGATCTATGCACTGTTAACAACGTAAAACACCCAACTATTTGCGCAAAAAAACCAAATTTATCTAGAAATTAATATCTAAAACAATTATTTTCACCCGTCGCTTGGCGCGGGTAAACGTCTAGTATATATATATATATATATATATATATATATATATATATATATATATATATATATATATATATATATATATATATATATTATTTACCTAGTTAGCACTTAGCAGTAAGGGTGAGAAAAATTATCATTGGTATCGAACCGAACTAGCGCTATATATGATAAATCGGTTCGGCACCCGGTTTCTTCAAATCAACAAAGTCAGTTCTTAGTACTTCTGGTTCCAATACCTTCAGGTTAAGGAAAATTCGATACCGGTATTGGTGCCGATCGTCATATCTCACTCGAGCTCAGAATGAGCTAATTTTTTCATGCATATTTTCCTCCGTTTTAGGATTAGGAATCACCTTAATTGGATTAGTATTGGTTGAGTTACAGTGCCTTAAATAGAGGATGTTATTTATGTTTTTTCAGCAATTTTAAGTTTATGTGTAATTTTTCGTCATATCTGAACTATCATATTTTTCTCTTAGGAGCTCAGAAAAAGCCAATATTTTTGTGCATATTCTCTTATTTGTGGGTTATATGTTAGGCTATGGAATCACTTTAATTGGATTAGTATTAGATGAGTTATAATGTACTAAACATGGCTGCTATTGTTGTTTTTTTTTAACAATTTTATGTTTATGCAAAATTTTCGTCATATTTGAACTTCCATATCTCTCCCATATCAGTTCGAAATGAGTTGATTTTTTTCGTGCGTATTTTCATCTGTGTTGGCTACATGTCAGGCTTGAAAATCACCTTAATTGGATTTGTAATGGATAAGTTACACCTTCAAACATAGCATGTTGGTGCTCTTCAAATTTTGGTACTTATGGGTAATGTTATCGAAGTACCGGTAACGACACCGTTACCTACCATTCGGTTTGGTACTTTCAGCTCAGTACCGGTCCGATACCACACTCAACCATACTGGCAATATATTTTTTTAAATTTCCTTCAATTATTTTATAGTATTCGATACAGACATATTAAATAAATGGATTGTGTTGTCCAATTGTTGATCTTTGACATGTCATAACTAACTTACTTTTCAAGTTTTTTATGTTGTAATTTTGGCAAACCAAAATGTTATTTATAAAAGGTTTTCAGAAAAAATGGGTAATGTTTCAACGAACTTATTGAATATATATATATATATATATATATATATATATATATATATATATATATATATATATATATAATTCTCTCGGATATAGACTTTATTAATTATCAAAAAACACTCAATCTTCTTCATTCCCTTTTATGTCATATTAAATATTTTAACTAGCTTATTAACTAGTTTTACTAAAAGTCATTTTTATTGGCTAGCAGCTAGCTTTTCAGGCATCAACTAGCTTTACAACTAGTCCGCCAAATATAATCCTAATAAGCATGCTAGATAAAATGATAAATAGATAAGTCTTTTGACAGTACAATATTTCATACAATTTGCATACTTAACAAAATTACAAAAACAACTGGTTAACATTTTATATAAATATATAAAACATAACCAACAATCAGCTAATATAGGGTATTTAAAATGTCCAAACAAAACGTAGGTTATAACTCGAACTTACATGTCATTTGTTTATTAGACGGTGTGATATTCGAAAAGATAGAAATGTAACACCCAAAATTTTCAAACCAATTTAAACTTTTAAAACATGTCAAGTTCATCAAAACATTACAACTTTGTTTTCAAAATATTATTTATCAGAGTATTCCCAGAAACATAAACATAATATGAGGAGCTGTACCATCATGCCTTCGCCTTGCCGCGATCCCCTGATGTACCTGAAACAATAAACTGAAACTGTAAGCCCGAAAGCTTAGCGAGTTACCCCCAAAATACCGATACACATACAGTCCACAGAACCATGTCAGCAATAACATATCATAACAAACTGAACAGAACAACACATAACGGGTCCACGACCCTACAAAATGTAATACCCACGAGCCCACAGTACGAGTCTCCCTTAGCCCGTAACTGGAATGCTCCTAGGGTTTGTTGGCTACCGCACGAAGCAGTACAACCTCAACCCATCCCATATAACAAACACATAACATAACCACTGAGCATGCAATAATCACATAACATCACAGGTAGTCCTACAGATCTACCTAACTGGCATAACCACTAGCATGCAACACTAACTCGTACTCAACCTCTAACACTGCTAGGATAATATATCCAATGGGCCGGCCTTGGTGCCTTAGACCCCTTAGTATAGTGAGGATAACTCACCTTGCAACTGTCGTCTGAAACTAGAAAGTTCAACTCCCGGATCACCAACACGAACTCCACCACCTATAGTTACCATAAAACCCTTTTTCATAAATCTCCAAATTACCAAAATACCCTCAGAAGTCAACTGGTCAACCCTTGGTCCAAGTCAAAGTCCACAGTCAAAGTCAACAGTCCATGTTGACTCGACTCGTCGAGTGCAGTTCACCGACTCGTCGAGTCCTTCCTGAACTCGAGAAGTCGTGAAATCCTTGATTGGCTCGTCGAGTTCCCCTTTAACTCGCCGAGTTCATACGTGTCCAAGAATTGGGAGAAACCCTAGCCGACTCGCCGAGTTCAAGGCAATCTTCAACGGACTCGCCGAGTTGTTCATCCAACTCGTCGAGTTCATGGCCATCTTCAACGGGCTCGCCGAGTTGTTCATCCAACTCGCCGAGTCCTTGCAGACCTTCATCCATGCAGATGCTTTTTAAGCCATGACAATGTTCCAGATTATAGATCCAAGCTTTTAAGGCATGTTTATCACGTAAAGTTGCAAACTTTACGCACATGCAAGGCTCTAAAGGCCCTAAATGACCAATCTAAGCTTCCAATGGAGCTTTGCACCTTGGGAGAGTCTCATTCTTGCGCAAGCTGGAAACTTTATGGACTAAGAAGCCCAAGGGAGCTCAGTTCTGAAGTTACAACTTCAGATCTTAGCTTGCACACAAGAATAGCTTCCAATCGTACCATGAAAACCCTAGAATTTGTCCAAGGAGGGGATCTAGAATGAAATGAGGTCAGGGTAACGACTTATACCTTCCAGAAGATGCCCAATAAGGTAGATTTCAGATCCCACAAGCTCCTTGCTTCTGAATACTTGTTCTCCAAGCTCCCTTCTCCACAAAATCCTCTTCCAAGCTCAAAATACACAAATGGAACACACACACTTGATTAGGGTTTGAGAGGGACAAGAAACAGTAAAAGGGGAGGCTGGGGGAGGCCAATGATCCTTTAAATAGGGTGCAAAACCCCGAGATTTAGGGTTTCATCTTCCAGCTCCTACTCGTCGAGTCCCTTCTTGGACTCGGCCAGTAGGTCATTAAAATACGTGGACCAACCTGCTGCTACTCGACGAGTAGGGCAATCAACTCGTCGAGTAGCCCTTGAAATCAAGAAACTCACACATTAAATCAATACCTGAGAGTCGGGGCGTTACAATTCTCCCCCACTTGAACTAGACTTCGTCCTCGAAGTCTGCTGCAGCGAATAACTCCGGGTAATGCTCCCGCATCTCAGCCTCCGTCTCCCACGTCCACTCGGACCCCCTCCGATGCTCCCACTGTACTTTCACCAAAGGTATCTCCTTATTCCTCAGAATCTTCATCTTCTTCTCCAGAATGGCCACAGGCCTCTCTACGTAATTCAGGCGTTCATCAACCTGAATATCATCCAGCGGCACCACCTCCTCTTGATCCATAATGCACTTTCGCAGCTGCGAAACGTGGAAAGTGCTGTGTATCCGACTAAGCTCCTCCGGCAGCTCTAGCCTGTAAGCTACCTTGCCAACCCTGGAAATGATCCTGAACGGCCCAATATATCGGGGACCCAATTTTCCCCTCTTCCTGAAACGGATCACGCCTTTCCAGGGCGAGACCTTCAGGAGTACCATGTCACCGACCTGAAAGTCTAACTCGGAGCGGCGCCGATCGGCGTAACTCTTATGCCGACTCTGAGCGGTCTGCAGCCGCTGCCTAATCTGCTGAATCTTCTCGGTAGTCTGCAAGACCACCTCCGTCCTACCCATCACCCTGTGGCCAACCTCGCCCCAACAAACCAGGGTGCGACATCTCCGCCCGTACAACAGCTCGAATGGCGGGGCGCCAAGGCTAGAATGATAGCTATTGTTGTAGGCGAACTCCGCAAGCGGTAGGTGAGAATCCCAACTCCCACCGAAATCAATGACATATGCCCTCAACATGTCCTCGAGGGTCTGAATAGTCCGCTCGCTCTGGCCGTCTGTCTGCGGGTGGAATGCTGTGCTGAAGTGCAACCGCGTGCCCAGCTCCTCGTGAAACTTTTGCCAGACGTGGGAGGTAAACCTGACATCCCGATCAGAGACAATGGAAACGGGAACCCCATGGCGAGACACGATCTCGCGAACGTACACTTCGGCCAATTTCTCGGCCGATGAGCTCTCCCGTATAGCCAAAAAATGGGCATTCTTGGTCAATCGATCCACGATGACCCATATAGCATCAAACCCCTTCGCCGTCCTCGGCAACTTGGTAATAAAATCCATCGTGATCTGTTCCCATTTCCACATGGGAATCTCTAGAGGCTGCAGCTTCCCATGCGGCCTCTGATGCTCGGCCTTGACCATCCTACAGGTCAAGCACCTCTCGACGTACCAAGCGATCTCTCGCTTCATGCACGACCACTAATAGCTCAAACTCAAATCCCGGTACATCTTGGTCGCCCCCGGGTGAATAGAGAAATGAGACTTATGAGCCTCCTCCATAACCGTCTACCTAACCCCACCAGACATCGGAACCCAAACCCGACCGCATCGGGTCAATAGTCCCCGACTATCCTGCACGAACCGGGTATTCTCACCCTTGATCCTCTCCAACTTCCAATTCTCCGGTCGCATGCCCTCTACTTGGGCATCTCTGATCAAACTCACAAGCGGAGAATCCACCGCTATCGTCATACATACCGCGGGGGTGGAAGACCCAGCTGACTTGCGGCTCAAAGCATCCGCAACCACATTTGCTTTACCAGGGTGGTAAAAGATCTCGCAATCGTAGTCCTTGACTACATCCAGCCACCTGCGCTGCCTCATGTTCAGGTTTGGCTGATCCATGATATGTCTCAAGCTCTTTTGATCCATGTAAATGGTACAGCGGACCCCATAGAGGTAATGTCTCCATATCTTGAGGGAGAACACCACCGCCCCCAGCTCCAAGTCATGCGTAGGGTATCTCGTCTCATGCGGGTTCAGTTGCCGCGATGCGTAGGCTATCACTCGTCCTCTCTGCATGAGGACTGCCCCTAAACCTGTGATGGATGCATCACAGAACACCACAAAATCCTCAACTCCCTCCGGGAGTGTCAAGACTGGTGCCTCACACAAACACTGACGGAGGGTCTCAAACGCCCTCTGCTGCTCGGGGCCCCACCGGAAATCCACCCCCTTCCTCGTCAGACGAGTGAGGGGTACTGCAATCTTGGAGAAATCCCGTATGAATCTCCGGTAGTACCCTGCCAATCCCAGAAAACTCCTAATATCTTAGGGAGATTTCGGAATCTCCCACTGCATAACCGCCTCGATTTTAGCCAGATCGACCAAAATCCCCTCCTGGTTAACGAGATGTCCGAGGAACTGGACCTCTCGTAACCAAAACTCACACTTCGAGAACTTGGCATACAACCGTTCTCGTTTCAGAACTCCCAACAGCTCTCGCAGATGCTCCTCATGCTGCTCTCGGGTCTTGGAATACACCAAGATATCATCTATAAACACTATGACCGAGCGATCAAGCATCGGTCTGCAGACCCGATTCATCAGGTCCATGAACACTGCTGGCGTGTTGGTGAGCCCAAACGGCATCACCACGAACTCGTAATGTCCATAACGAGTTCGGAATGCGGTCTTCTCCACGTCCTCCTCTCTGACCCTGACCTGATGATACCCAGACCTCAAGTCTATCTTGGAAAACCAAGATGCGCCCTGCAGCTGATCGAAGAGATTGTCTATCCTCGGGAGTGGGTAACGGTTCTTCACCGTTAACTTATTCAACTCCCGGTAATCAATACACATCCGGTGCAAACCATCCTTCTTCCGGACAAAAAGAATCGGCGCTCCCCATGGAGAACTGCTAGTTCGAATGAACTGCTTGCCCAACAGTTCCTGTAGCTGCGACGACAGCTCCTGCATCTCTGGTGGTGCCAATCGGTACGGCGCCTTAGCGATAGGGGTCATACCTGGCACCAGGTCGATCCTGAACTCGACCTGCCTCTCCGGTGGTATCCCTGGCAACTCCTCCGGAAACACATCTGCAGACTCCCTGACCACCGATACATCGGAAACCGAAATCTGATCCCTGACTCGCGTATCTACCACATACGCTAGATAACCCGCACACCCGTGCTGAATGTACTGCCGAGCCCTGGCAGCTGAACAAAACCCTGATCCTACTCTGGTGCCCTCTCCATATACAATCAGTTCTCCCCCACTTGGGGTTCGAACTACCACTCGTTGGCCCTCGCAATCAATCATAGCACCGAACCAACTGAGCCAATCCATGCCTACAATCACGCACACCATGGGGATCGGAATCAAATCTATCGGAAAGGACACCCCGAAAATCTCCAAGTCACACCCTCGATAAACTGAAGAAGCAGAAACCCTGTGTTCGTTGGCGATAGACACTCGCAACGGGCACTCTAACTCGCCCACTGGCGCACTGAACTCCCTACTAAATGACTGAGATACGAAGGACCGAATCGCCCCCGAGTCAAATAAGACCAAAGCAGGCAAAGAGTTCACTAAAAATGTACCTAATTACAGGTACAACAGATAAGCATACAACATATATAGAAAACGAGATAAAGGATAGAAACATACTAGCAACCACATCTGGTGCTGCTCTGGCCTCCTCCGCCGTAAGCTGGAAAGCACGACCCTGAGCCTTCGGAGGCTCTGTCCTGACTGGTCTCCCATCTGTGATCCTTAAAGTAGCCGGCGCTGGAGCCTTCACCGGTTTGGCGGCGAGTAACGGGTAGTTGGCCTTCAAATGGCAAACCTGATCACAATGGTAACATAACTTCATACTCGGTATCAGAGTGACCTGGCGACAATCCTTCGCATAGTGCCCCTCCTTGCCACACCTGTGGCACCCACTACTGGCTCGACAAATCCAGGAATGAACCCTGCCGCACTTCCCACAAGAGCGGCTCTGCTGACTCCCAGACCTCAAATCAGTGGTCTTAGACCGCTTTGGCGCCGGCTGCGACTGTGCCGGGGCCGACCGCTGCTCCCTCAGCTGCAGCTCAATCTCTAACTCCCGCCGTCTGGCGGCCTCCTGTAACTCCAGAAGAGTATCACATCGCTGGGTAGATACAAACTGTCGGATATCAGTCTTGAGCATACTCAGATAACGGGTCATCTGAGACTGCTCGGAAGCAAACTATGGGCAGAACATCAAGCGCTCAGTGAACATACGGGTGGTCTCCGTCACCAACTCCCCATCCTGTCTCAAACTCAAAAACTCCTGTGCCAACCGCTCTCGCTCAACCCGCGGAATGTAACGGGCGCGGAACATGTCCCTGAACTGCTCCCAAGTAGCATCAGCTCTCTGATCATCAGTGTACGACCCAATCGCAAGTCTCCACCAGTCCTTGGCCCCAGACCTAAGCAGGTTCAGAGCACACCTGACCTTCTGGTCAGCAGGACACGAGCAGGTGAAGAAACACCCCTCCACATCTGAAATCCATCTCATAGCCTTGATGGGATCCTGCGTCCCATCAAAAGTAGGGGGCTTCGTGTTATCGAAGTCCCTGTACTGAAAACCTCTACCAACTCCTCCCCCTGCCGCTGATACAGCTGATGCAGCTGCTGCGACGACTGTCTCTGCAAGGGCGGCGTAATGCTCATCAAAATACTCCACCATGGCGGTCTTAATCGACCCGAACATCTCCGGTAACTGAGCCCGGAATGCAGCAGCAACCTCATCATACAGGATCTCTCGAATCATGGCATCCAACTCCTTTGTACCCATCTGCACCACCGACTCAGGTGATGTCGGCCCCTCCTGGCCTCTGTCCCCTGATCCTGATCCCGAACCAGATCCAGCCACAAAGTGTCTCGTCATCACCATTCTGAAACATACCACAAGATATCAGATAATCCATATAAATAACTGGGAGCCAACTCCCTACTAACCCTAGGGATTGTGACTTACTTGACACGCGTATGGGTCCTGTGCTTTCAGTAGTACGAGCCCATACTACCTTCCACACCTACCCATATTTGTCTCAAGCATCATCACAATGCCCTAACTGAATACACAACATGGCGAGCGCTCAATCCTCACCCTAGAGGAATGATAAACATCTCATAACTGGCCTCCCGGCCTCACTCAACCCACCTATCCATGAAACTTCCACCAACCCTGTAGCACTAGTGTATGCTAGCCATACATAACGCTGGACCCTATAGACTTTCGAATATCCAATCCTACCCTAAGCTCCCAATCAAACAAGAACAGAACATAAGGCCAAATCAAACATTCTCAGGCTATAAGATCTTAATTATGTATAACTGTGATGCATACACTAAGCAACTACAGTAATGATGTCAATTTCATATAAAGGAAACCCTAGGCAAGCAGGCATCATGAAATCAGACAATTCTATCGTGCAATTTAGGGTATTTAAAATGTCCAACAATCAGCTAATTTAGGGTATTTAAAATGTCCAAATAAAACGTAGGTTATAACTTGAACTTACATGTCATTTGTTTATTAGACGGTGTGATATTCGAAAAGATAGAAATGTAACACCCAAAAATTTCAAACCAATTTAAACTTTTAAAACATGTCAAGTTCATCAAAACATTACAACTTTATTTTCAAAATATTATTTATCAGAGTATTCCCAGAAACATAAACATAATATGAGGAGCTGTACGACCATGCCTTCGCCTTTCCGCGATCCCCTGATGTACCTGAAACAATAAACTGAAACTGTAAGCCCGAAAGCTTAGTGAGTTACCCCCAAAATACCGATACACATACAGTCCACATAACCATGTCACCAATAACATATCATAACAAACTGAACAGAACAGCACATAACGGGTCCACAGCCCTACAGACTGTAATACCCACGAGCCCACAGTACGAGTCTCCCTTAGCCCGTAACTGGAATGCTCCCGAGCCCACAGTACGAGTCTCCCTTAGCCCGTAACTGGAATGCTCCTAGGGTTTGTTGGCTACCGCACGAAGCAGTACAACCTGAACCCATCCCATATAACAAACACATAACATAACCACTGAGCATGCAATAATCACATAACATCACAGGTAGTCCTACAGATCTACCTAACTGGCATAACCACTAGCATGCAACACTAACTCGTACTCAACCTCTAACACTGCTAGGATAATATATCCAATGGGCCGGCCTTGGTGCCTTAGACCCCTTAGTATAGTGAGGATAACTCACCTTGCAACTGTCGTCTGAAACTAGAAAGCTCAACTCCCGGATCACCAACACGAACTCCACCACCTATAGTTACCATAAAACCCATTTTCATAAATCTCCAAATTACCAGAATACCCTCAGAAGTCAACTGGTCAACCCTTGGTCCAAGTCAAAGTCCACAGTTAAAGTCAACAGTCCATGTTGACTCGACTCGTCGAGTGCAGTTCACCGACTCGTCGAGTCCTTCCTGAACTCGAGAAGTCGTGAAATCCTTGATTGGCTCGTCGAGTTCCCCTTTAACTCGCCGAGTTCATACGTGTCCAAGAATTGGGAGAAACCCTAGCCGACTCGCCGAGTTCAAGGCAATCTTTAACGGACTCGCCGAGTTGTTCATCCAACTCGTCGAGTTCATGGCCATCTTCAACGGGCTCGCCGAGTTGTTCATCCAACTCGCCAAGTCCTTGCAGACCTTCATCCATGCAAACGCTTTTTAAGCCATGGCAATGTTCCAGATTACAGATCCTAGCTTCTAAGGCATGTTTATCACGTAAAGTTGCAAACGTTATGCACACGCAAGGCTCTAAAGGCCCTAAATGACCAATCTAAGCTTCCAATGGAGCTTTGCACCTTGGGAGAGTCTCATTCTTGTGCAAGCTGGAAACTTTATGGACTAAGAAGCCCAAGGGAGCTCAGTTCTGAAGTTACAACTTCAGATCTTAGCTTGCACACAAGAATAGCTTCCAATCGTACAATGAAAACCCTAGAATTTGTCCAAGGAGGGGATCTAGAATGAAATGAGGTCAGGGTAACGACTTATACCTTCCATAAGATGCCCAATAAGGTAGATTTCAGATCCCACAAGCTCCTTGCTTCTGAATACTTATTCTCCAAGCTCCCTTCTCCACAAAATCCTCTTCCAAGCTCAAAATACACAAATGGAACACACACACTCGATTAGGGTTTGAGAGGGACAAGAAACAGTAAAAGAAGAGGCTGGGGGAGGCCAATGATCCTTTAAATAGGGTGCAAAACCCCGAGATTTAGGGTTTCATCTGCCATCTCCTACTCGTCGAGTCCCTTCTTGGACTCGGCGAGTAGGTCATTAAAATACGTGGACCAACCCGCTGCTACTCGACGAGTAGGGCAATCAACTCGTCGAGTAGCCCTTGAAATCAAGAAACTCACACATTAAATCAATACCTGAGATTCGGGGCGTTACAAGAAAGCTCGAAACAACAGAGTGATAGAGAAAAGATGAGACTAAGAGGTAATGTTGAGCCGCCCTTCGATTTTCAATCATTGTGCAATCATAATTGTGAATCTTCTTTTGTGTTCCATTGTGGTCGTATTTATTTTTAATAGACAGAAATGAAAAAATGGTCTCTGTGATATGCCTTTTTTCTGAGATTTAGTCTAAACCTCAACTTTTTTGGCTTCATGGTCTTTTTGAGCTAGTTTGTTTGTATTTTAGGTCCCCCGGAAAACTAAAAAGACTAAAATGCCATTTTATTTTTAGTTTTATATTTTTCATACTTATTTTTGTAATTTATTAATTAAAAAACAAGAGAGTACCTACCTCCCCCCCCCCTCTCTCTCTCCCAAAACACACACATACGTATACCTACAATTCCCTTCCATTATCCCTCCCCTTTTTGATTCATGGATCTGACATCCCCGATCCCATCTAAATGTTAACTCATCGATCCAGGTTGTGGTTTTTCCCCTGTTTCAGTCATCTCCGACAAACAACCAACCTCCTCTTCCCATCTGATTCGTTTTCTCGGTGACCCATGTGAGAAATTTCAAACCAAAAAAACCCAGATACAATCATTATTAGTAAAGAACATCTCAAATATACATACACACACATCATACATACATACACACATAAAAGACTTGGAAGGAATTCAAACTCAGATCAGATCCACTTTCTAGACCTTGTCTCTCAAGCGTCATCGATGTGTGTGGAGAGTTTATGCCTAGCAGAGAAGATGGAGATTGAGAGTTACATATCTTCATTTTTCTCAACTCAATTCTTTAATCGAGCAACTCCGAAGGACATGGCGACTTTTGCAATTTACCTGGCGGTTTGTGTGAGGGTTGGCGTCGCAGCAAGTGGTGGTGGCAATAGGTTGTGTGGCAATGCGAATGGAAGGAGAAGGTGGATGTTGTGGCGATTTTCCAACGATGTGGATGGGTTTTCTGGCTAGCTCTTTTTTGACAGGAGAAGAGAGATGTTGGTTGTGGTTGGTCGACGGTTAGGTGTAGCAGAGGCGGAGTTAGAAGACCGGCGGCAGGTGGCTAATAGTAGAAGATGATGGCGGCAGTTGGTGTTGGTCTTTGGGGGAAGGATACCATTGAGAGAAAGAAGGAAAGTAAAGAATGGTAGTATAGGGGTAAAAGGTGTGGAGAGAGAGAGAGAGAGAGAGAGAGAGAGAGAGAGAGAGAGAGAGAGAGAGAGTCATCTTTTTTTAATTAATAAAATATAAAATTAAGTATTAAAAATATAAAAATAAAAATAAAAGGGCATTTGAGTCTTTTCAGTTTTCCGAATGACCAAAACTACCAACAAAGTAGCTCAAACGGACCATAAAATCAAAAAAGTCGAGGTTTGAACAAAAACTTAGAAAAAAATATATACAACAAGGACCATTTATGCAATTTTGTCTTTTTAATACTGGCCAACCAATCAAAGAATTGGCATCATTCCTTCTTAATTTTAAATGAAGGTCAAACTTTTACCTAAGAAAATCCTAGTCAACATATATTCATTGAGGGACTCGTCCCCCGCTTCTTAAAGGGTAGATCCTTTCTTGGAACATAATACATTTTGCTAAAATACATTAAACGTTTATGATCCTGCGTAGTTTGATCAAGAGGTTTGTACTAAATGTTTAAATTGTATGGAGAATCTATGAAGAGATATTATAGGTGTCCCTTGGTAAAGTTGTCGAAAATTAAGAGGTGTTGAAAATGATTTAGAGCAACTATTTCATGTAAAAATGGATTTTAATCACATTGTATTTGGTTCATTGGTGTTTGTGAGATCCATGTACTTTGGTAAGCACATATTTATTATAAATACTCCTACTATGACCGTTATGATATAAGAAGGTATCGTCGGTGGGTTTAAGTGACAATTAACTGAAACTTAAAGATGGTTAAATTTGAAAATTCACAGATCAATAATGCAAGGAAAATTAATATTAGAAGATAGGTAGAGTGTCACATAGAGAAGAAGTATAGGGACAATTGGTAAATTGTATTTGCTACTAAAATCATAGTTTTGAAAACTGGATTGGACCAGTTGGTTCGACCTATGGAACGAGAAACTAGTCATATTACGATTGGTTTTTATAGACCAAAAATTGTTTGTATACAACCATAAAAACTGGTCAGTTTATTAAAAAAAAAACAGCAAAACCACATAAAGACAGTTAATATACAATATTATTAGGACTGAGAGGAAACATTTCTTTTAGTGATTTGTAGCAATATTTTTTAGTCATACACAACAATTTATGCTTTAGATGATTGTATTGTACAACTGTATAAATCATAAGTTGTTATATATGACTAAAAAAATATTATATACGGATCACCGCCTTTCTTTTAGAGGTTGCACTGCTTAAAAGAGAAAGTTTAAGATATAGAAAAAGAAACAAGAAGAGAGATTTGAAGTTCTTCATTCATGGCCACAATCCATTATGGGCTTTGAAATGCTTCTTCCAATGTTACTGGCTCAAGGTACGTAAAGAAAGAAATGTGAACTAATTCACCATCATATTCAACTTCACCATTATAATTTACCTAACAGTAGGGTGATGTTAGAATGGTAAATATATTTTATACATGTGTCTCAAATTTAAATTCTTATTTCTCATAAAACACTTTAGAAAATGACTAAAATTTAGCTATGAAGAGCATCTATCCATGGGTAATGGGTTTGGTTTGATATTAGGCTTTGCAACTTGCAAGTCTAGTACATTTGGTCTTGGGCTCAACACGCTTGTTCTATGTCTACCTGTCATTGTATGACTTTTATGGGCTTATGAAACTTAAATCAGGTCTTGTTATTTAATATTCTTTTACAATAAAGAAAATTCTATAATATAGAGTAGATCGAATGGATAAGTGGGAATATGTAACTTTTCTACCCTCAACTCCTCAACACAAATTCCATTATTTGGACTTCTATTTTTCAGCATTGCCGGGTTTTAATTATTTTTTTTGGTAAATTACAAAAATATTCCGTTACCTACAAGAGCCTTTTCTTGTGAGTTTTAACTTAATAAGATAATATTAACAATTTGATGTCATAGCATGTCGTATACACACAAATGATCGGTGTTACTTCTATTACTTGACTCGCATAGACGTGACATGTCCAATATATAGACCAACTAACTAGTAAAAGTAAAAAAGTTATAAATTACACTACAATCTATATAGGCTTTGGCAAGGCCAATGTCATGTTGACCCGATATGTCCAATGCATAGACCCGATATGTCGAATATAAAGGCCGCGTCAATCACGACCCATGATTGGTCAAAGATTCTAGTTAAAAGGAAAAATGTGTTATGTTATAAAAAAAAAAAGTAGATTTTCAAAATACAATGTCTTAATAAGAAAAAAAAAACAAAGATACAATGTTATAATTGAGTGAATTCTACAACCAGAGGCTGCTTAACCTTATATTTTTCTAAGCTAGGGTTTAGGGCCCCCAATTCTAAAGAGCCTCATATTATCCAAACTTAACCCAATATTAATATATCTCAAATCTCAATTAGTTCATTACTAATTTTCCAATAGGTCACAACAAAGTAAGTGATCTTGATTCTTGTAGACGAAATGCATGTGACACATCAGTGCGATCTTGAAAACTGAAACACCACATCACACTGAAACGCTCATATTTTTTGTTCGCTTAGAGCCCCAAACTTATTGAGTCATCCCTGTCTACAACGTCGTTCTTATAAGGAAAAATGGGAGTACCACCATTAACATGCTTTTTCAGACAACATACTGAACATGATCAACGAGTTTCGACAAGCATGACTCAGTTGATTGTTCTCCAATGTATGAATATGGAAAAACAAGATATGCCAAAGCTAATTGTAATTATTTCTATACAAACAAAGACAAGAATACATTTCATTTGGACATAAAGACAACACAAATAATAGAATGGCTAAACGCATGAAACAGCTTTATCTTTCTCAATATATTTTCTTTCATAAGGAAAATTTGTAACAAATCCACTATTCATGAAATCAAAACAATCATTATTGATTCATTTCACAAATAGATAGAATGTGAATTGGAAGTAGCGGAGAAGCTACTTAATCCAAAGTTATTATTTACCATGAGCGCACATGAGGAGATTTATTTCTCTAATCAAATATGCTTCCTATTTAAATATATAACAATTCCGTCCGGTTGATTGGTTTTGCTCTACCAAAAGAAAAATAATATTACAAACCTAAAAAGTATACTTCGAAGCACTTGTGTTAATCACCAGAAACCTGAAATATGCATATTTTTTCTTCATACTTGATCCATCAAGAATATAAAATAGATACATGTATATTGTAGCCTCTGCGAGAAAAAACTCATGTTATTATATTCAAAACTCCAATGTAGTTGTACGATCCCTTGTAAGTTTTTAAATATTGATCGACATAAAACAACATAGCTAAAGTGAAGGCAAATCAAATTACTAGAGGCATCAAACAACTAATGTGTTCTGTGAAAAAATATAATGAATGTACAAAGTTAGCATACAAGCCATGGTTTAACACGTGAATGGAAGTTCATGTACACTTTAATTAAGAATTCCTAGGCATTGGATTTTGTTGCATGATAAACATATGTATTTTTGAAATAGAAATCTTAATAAATAAAGGCATCTCAAAGTTGCTAAAAAGGATGAAAGAGAGAGGCGGTTATTTGTGACAACCCGAAATTTTCATTTGTATAATCTCTACAGTCAAACACTTTAAATAATAGTCAAATATATTTCAGTACATTTTTGGCCGGTTTTAAGTCCGTTTGAGTGTTTTTATTTTAAATTCGTCAAACAAATAAATAAAAGGAAGTATCGTTATGAGTGTTGGGTAACAAACAAATCAAACAACACCTTAGCTAGGTGTTTACGGCCAAACAAGAGGAGTTTGGGCCGTAAACTCCATTTTACCAAGAACTCATGCATATAACATGAGTTTACCCACTATTCCTCATTTTACACTTCCCACCTCAAGAACACCACCTTTTCTCTCTCAAGTATCATCACACACCTCTTCAAATCCGCCAAAAATGTAAGTGTTTCCTTCCTAGATTCGTTCATACAACACTTTATCTAGTGTTTATACATCATTTCATCCATGGATTCTTCATTTTTACTTAGATCTTCAAGTGTTCTTCAAAACACCAAGAACACCAAGAACACACACTAGTGTTTTTGGCCCTTAAACACTCTTACAAGCTTCCTATAAGTAAGTACACTCCTCCTAGCTAGTTACTTGCTTAGTATACTTGTTAATCCATGGAAAAACATCAAGAACACCCAAGAACACTTGGGTTTACGGTCAAGGGATATCCTTGAACCGTAAACACCATCTAATGGTGTTTAAGTGCCCCTAACACCTTCTATGGCTTGGATAAAAGACTAGAACCTTGCATGCATGAACTAGAAATACCAAAACACGAAATGGTTGGAGTAACCATGAGTTTACGGCCGTAAACTCATGGGTTTACGACCGTAAACTCCCAAGGAGTGGTCCAAGGACCGTAAACTCCAAAGGTGAGCCATTTCGAGCCCTAACCACTTCCTAAGCCTTTGATGCAAACCTAGAACACTTCTTTGTGAGGTATAAGACCTTAAAACACACAAATGCACCAATTACCATGAGTTTACGACCATAAACTCTTGGGGGAAATGGTCCAGAAACCGTAAACACATATAGGGTTACCAAATGAGGAGTAAACTCCAATGTGAGGCCATACTCTCCTTAGATGCAACCCTTTAGCACTCCTAGCACTTGAAACTAAGTGTTTCCATGTATTAGAGTGTCTTTACTTGATTAATTAGTTATTAAATGACTAATTAGATGCATTTATGTATCACTGCATGTTACATAGGATCCGTGTGTGTGTTCAAGTCCTCACTTGACACCTAGCATCCTACCCGACATTTCCATCCAATCCACTCACTGCAGGTGAGTTCATACCCCTGAAATAACCTTTTAACTGATTTTAAATGCTTTTATGGGGGGGGGGGGGGATACAAGTTGAACACTTCTAGTTATTGCTTTAATCACATGTGATTAATAACTAGAACAAACAGGAAGATTTGCTACTACTTTCAAATTACTATCAAACTTATGGATTTTCAAGCTTTCAAACCTTTTATTAAACTCTTATGATGCTAAAACAGTTTTCAAACTCTTTTATACTTGCAATATTTTCAAATCCATATCTACACCAATATATGTATATAAGTAAGACTTAAAGGACTTAGGACTGATAGCTCACCTTACTTCTTGTTCCTTGTTTGGTTGTGGACTTAGGGTACTCTGTTATTTGTCTGAAGGTCGTTTAATTCTTAGTTATATATCATGTATATATGTGTTGGATATAAAAGCTTTCACTTCGATTCAGTACCTTTGTGTAACAAAGGCATCCAAACAACCTTACTATTTAACTATTATAGGTATAGTTAAGGGATTACTACTCACTACTACTATTACAACGACCCATACAAGAGTCGATACATTTATGACCTACTACAAAAGTACTACATTGAGTAAGAGAACATACTATACACTATACAAGAGAACATACTATACACTATACAAGAGAGCATACTATACAATATACAAACATTAAATACTAAAACAGAATGTGACATACTACTTCTCGATACGACACTTCATGGTGCTATCACCGTGTAACCAGAGTCTCCTGGAGGGAGAGCGGGCATTATGTGTATAGATCTATACGGGACAGACACTCCCACATCCCGACTGCTAGCTACAGTCCGAGCCGACTAGGCCCAGGGGTGACAAAATGTCACCATACTACGTGTGACCTGGAGGGTCATCAGTTATTCAGCCGTCGATCAGCATGGTTACATACGAGTTCACATTCAAACCTTAAATTAACTAAATAAGGATTTAAGGAAAAAATGGACTTTGCGAGGCGTATCGCCTGGAGTCTACATATTTTCTACTTTGGACTTTTTGAGGCGTACCGCCTGGAGTCTACATATTACTACTACGGACTTTTCGAGGCATACCGCCTGGAGTCTACATATTACTACTACGGACTTTTCGAGGCGTATTGTTCATTCAGTACCGCCTGGAGTCTACATATTACTACTACCCTGGAGTCTGTATTTCATTACTTTGTGACTTAGTCACATACTCGTTAAGTAAAGTATATTTTTATACTAATAGTTTTCACTGGGAAAAACCTTTACATTTACAAAAGAACAATTATACAAACAATCGGGTCTTGGTAGAAGACTACCTTTTTACTGGAAAACATAGGGTTTTCTAGGGAGTGTACTATTTCCAAAAACACTTGAAATCAATTACTACACTACCTTGTTACTAACATTTTTATACAAGCAATGACACTAAATACTTATGAACTCACCAGCTTTATGCTGATACTCGCTTTCAAAATAACTTGTATTCTCAGGTCATCAGTAGACAGGTACAGATGGAACTTTTGAGAAGATGGAGCACATACAAGACTCATCTTTTATTTTGATTATACTTTTGGTGTCTTACAAACTGTACAGAACACGCTTGTTATAATTATTATATTAATGCAATGGATGTTGTTGCTTGTTTTTACTATTATGCATTGTTATGATACTGTACATGACGTCCTCCACCCCAGAACATTTCCGTCGTTCCTGGTTTTGGGGTGTGACATTATTCATTGTAGAAAAAAGTAGTTTGAATTATCAAAAGAAAAACCAAGTCTCTCTAAAGGCTACATTATTTGGTCGATATGTCTATAAAAGCTTTATTTTGACGTGTTACTTTATTAACTGATGTTCTTATAGGCTCATGATCGAGTTACTAAAGAGAACACATATCAGTTAATAAATTAACAGATCATAATGACAATAACTTTGCCTATATTATCATGCTCTTGTGTTCTTATAGGCTCATGATCGAGTTACTAAAGAGACTTCATGTAAATGACAATAAGTTTGGCTACGAGGCTTCGTTTTCGGCTCACGTCAAGCCAAACGGAAGATTGAAATGAGGAGCATGACCTCCTATGGTCCTTGAGGGCCATTACCAATTTTTGAGTCCCAAAAACCTTTTCTAAGTAGAGTTTAGACATTTTTATGATTTTCTCTAATTTTGGGTTTGTATTTGGCCCATCACTCTTTTGGGGACCGTATAAAATTTTGCTTCTTATTTAAGTGTTCCTGATGTAAGTTCGATGGTTATTCATCTATTTTATGACAATTCACTTTCCTCCCAAATTTCTTGTGCTTGAAACTAGATTTTGGTATTCGTTGAATCAACTTGGCTTGAAAGTGATTATCCTAGGTATTCCTAAGAATCAACAAGGTAAACATTTTTTTTCTTCGTACTCTTCATCAGTTGGTATTAGAGTTGAAATCATAGTTCAAAACAACTCCAAGGAGAAAGACGCCACCCCACGATATCCATGACCAGGAATTAGAGCAACATATTATGAAAAAATGGAGGAGCGGTTGGATCAAGTGGTCTATCAATTGATGGGTCAAATGGTCGAATTTATGAATTATGGGACGAAGGGGCCTCAAACTCCTTTGTACTTAGAATATGATGAGTTTAGTATTTCATTTGGGGATGGTGATGATTCTTCTTTCGATGAGAATCTGAAAGGGAAGCCAAGACATGATTATGAGGCTGAAAATAGATGTTGGGAATCCTGAAGGAGAATTGATATCCCATAAATTCATGGGGTTAGTTTCAATCCAGAGGGGTTCATCGATTGGTTGGCTATAATTGTGGAGGTGTTTGAGTTCAAAGGGATGTCTAAAAGAAAACGAGTATCATTGATCGCTACCAAGCTACATGGAAAGGCATCTACATGGTGGAAATAATAAAAACTAACACAAGATAAACTTAGGAAGTCGAAGATTGTCACTTGGAGGAAGATGAAGAAGTGTCGGTGGTTGAAATTTCTGCCCCTATAACTTTCAACGGTTAATATTAAAGCTTATAGAATCTAAAAAAGGGTCTAAGTTGGTTGATGACTATACAACTGAGTTCTACCAATTGATTGCACGAAATGATATTTTGGGGACAGAGGAACAATTTTTACCTCGATATATTATGGGTTTAAGGTAACATTACTCATTTACCCTTAATTAAGTTTTGAAATTATTGGTCCCAGTTAGTTTCTACATGCACATAGTATTTGTCCATCCACATGTAAACCTAAACTGATTCTCTTTCCCCTCTCTCCCTTTCTCTGTAACACTCATAAAAATCACGAGAAATTTAAGCTTTTTAAAACAACCCAAACTATAAATGGTTTACCATCATTGTTTTCAAAACATTTTCAAACATCAGAGTCTCCCAAAATCATAAGTCATAAAACAAGAGGATGTGTACGGTCACGCATTCGCCTTCCCGCGGTCATCCGAAGTACCTGAAACATAACCCAAAACTCTAAGCGAACACTTAGTGATTCCCCCCATAGTACCAACACATAACATAAGCATAATAACAAACAACATGCATACAGAGCCTTCAGCCTGAATAGAACGTCGCACCGGCCTACAGACTATCTCGTACACTCACAGAACCTTCAGCCTGAGTGGTACACCCCTCGGGCATGCAGTCTATCCGGGACGCCCTGGCTCTCTTGGCCTTCAGTCTACATTGGTTCGCCTCAACCTAACCACACACATAAACCGTGTCAACATATACATAACAGATAAACATTCATATAACCAGTCAACAGACAACCAGATAGATCTTACAGATCACTAAACATAGCATCATCATATATACCATGATACCAATCTAACAGATCACCACTGCACAAAACATATTATCACATAATCGGATATCTAATATAATGGGCCGTCCTTGGTGCCTTCGACCTGCAAATACAGTAAGGAAACTCACCTCACAGAGTGAACAGTACCTGATGACGTCCCGAATCCGAATCTCAGCTCAAACTGTTACCTATCTAACCAAATCACAATCATAATCAAAATCCCAAAATACCCTTAAGTCAAACTTGGTCAAAGTCAAAGTCAAACTGGTCAAAATGATCAAACCCACTGAGTCAACTGAGTCAACCCAGTCGAGTCAACTCAGAATGAGTACGCAGAGCGTACTCCGAAGGTACGCTGGACGTACTCGCATCCTCGCATGTTAACCACCATCGGGGTGGTTAACCTCGTATACAGGGCGTACTCCGAGTATGTAGGGCGTACTCCCAGAAGCTCCAAAACTCAAGAAATGCTTAGTGTCTTAAGCATTCACGTCCATATTTCAGATCCATGGCCAAAATACTCTCAAGAGTCATAAAGTTTCCAACTTTATGACTTTACATGCCCATTAAGTGCTTAACTCAACTTTTTTAATCCATTAAGACATTCTACAAGATGCATGGAGCAAAACCAACCATTTGAAACCCATTTTAATGACTCAAGACCCTCCCAAGGGCCTGAAAGGACAACTTAATGGGTCAAGAACATGCTTTGTTCATGAAACACCACATTCGGGACAAAAGAATCTAAAACTAAACTCAAAACAAGATCTACAAGAAACAACACCAAGTTCAGAACTTGATACCTCAAAATGGTGCCAAAAGGTGGTGTGATCTTGGACAAAAGGTGGTGTGATCCTGGATCTAGAGAGCTTCACTCCTTCAAAATGGTCTCTTATTCCTTCCTGCTTCTTCAATAGCACAAAACACACACACTCAATCTTAGAAATGCTTCATAAGAGGGATTAGGGTGGGAAAAACGTATCAAGAGGGTGAAGGTTGATAAGGTGAGGGAAAATGAGGCTATAATTGGGTTTAAATATGAGGCAAACCCTAAAAAGTAGTGTTTTCATGCCTGGCACGTACGCCCTGCATACTGAGGCACGCCTTAGTACGCTAAGCGTACACACATACGCATGGCATACTCCCAAACTTCCCAAATTACGATAAATGCCAATAGGGCTTCCCATGCACACTTCCTTCTACTTAGGGACCCAAAATTCCACATAATAAAATTATAGGGTTATAATTAGAAGTACCTTATCATCTGGATGTTACAATTCTCCCCCATTTGAACTATAGTTCGTCCTCGACGTCTGCCGCGACGAATAACTTAGGATAATGCTCCCGCATCTCAGCCTCCGGCTCCTTGGTCCACTCGGAGCCTCTCTTATGATGCCATTGTACCTTTACCCAAGGAAACCGCTGCCTCATCATCCAATAGGCACTTTCACAACTGTGAAACATGGAAAGTGTTGTGAATCTGACTTTGCTCCTCAGGTAGATCCAACCTGTAAGCTACCTTGCTAACCCCTGACAATCACCCGCAAAGGTCCAATATATCGAGGGCCCAACTTCCCCCTCTTCCTGAAGCGTAGCATGCCTTTCCAAGGTGAGACCTTCAGTAATACCATATCATCGACCTGAATTTCGAACTCCAATCAGCATCGGTCGGCATAGCTCTTATGCCGACTTAGTGTTGTCTGCAGTCTCTGCATGATCTGTTGAACAAGCTCTATGGTCTGAAGGACTACTTCGGTCCTTTCCATAACCCTGTGACCAACCTCACCCCAACAAACCGGGGTACGACATCTCCAGAGGCTGCAGCTTGCCATGCAGCCTCTGATGCTCAGCCTTGACCATCCTGCAGGTCAAGCATCTCTCGACATACCATGCTATCTCCCTCTTCATACACGGCCACCAATAGCTCAATCTCAAATACCGATACATCTTGGTGGCTCCCAAGTGTATAGAAAAGCGAGACTTATGAGCCTCCTCTAACACAATCTATCTGATCCCACCAGAAACTGGAACCCAAACCCGACCACACTGGTCAATAACCCTCGACTATCCGTGACAAATCGTTCAGTCTTACCTCTAATACTTTCATGTTTCCAGTTCTCTTTCCGAACCCCCTCTAACTGGTCCTCTCTAATCAATCCCAAAAGCAAGGAATCCACGGATATCCTCATACACATCTCCCCGACTGAAGACCCAACTGACTTGCGGCTCAAAGCATCCGCCACCACATTCGTTTTACCCGGATGGTAAAGGATCTCCCAGTTATAATCCTTGACCATGTCCATACACCTGCGCTGCCTCATGTTTAAGTTTGGCTGGTCGATCAAATATCTCAAACTCTTGTGATCCGTGTAGACAGTACAACGGACCCCATATAGATAATGTATCCAAATCTTGAGCGAAAACACTACTTCCCCCAACTCCAGGTCATGTGTGGGATATCACGTCTCATGCGGATTCAGCTATCGTGAAGCATAAGAAATCACTTGTCCTCTCTGCATGAGGGCCGCCCCCAAACCGGTGATGGATGCATCACAAAATACCACAAAATCCTCAACTCCCTCAGGGAGGGTCAAGACCGGCACCTCACATAACCTCTGCCGAAGAGTCTCAAACGCAGACTGCCACTTAGGGCCCCATCGGAAATCCACCCTCTTCCTCGTCAGACGAGTGATGGGTATCGTAATCTTGGAGAAGTCCTGAATGAATCTCCGATAGTACCCTGCCAAACCCAAGCAACTCCTGATCTCTGAGGGATATTTTGGAACCTCCCACTGCATCACCGCCTCGGTCTTGGCCGGATCGACCGAAATCCCATCCTGATTAACGAGGTGCCCAGGAACTGAACCTCTCGTAACCAGAACTCGCACTTCAAGAACTTGGCATAAAGCCGTTCTCGCTTCAAAACCCCAAAAGCTCTCGAAGGTGCTCCTCATGCTGCTTTCTGGTCTTGGAATACACCAAAATATCATCAATGAACACAATGACTGATCGTTCGATCATCGGCCTGCATACCCGATTCATCAAATCCATAAACACAGCAGGCGCATTGGTGAGCCCAAATGGCATCACCACGAACTCGGAATGCCCATAACGAGTCTGGAACATGGTCTTCTCCACGTCCTCCTCTCTTACTCTCACCTGATGATACCCATACCTTAGATCTATCTTGGAGAACCAAGAGGCACCATGTAACTGATAAAAAAGGTCATCTAACTGCGAAAGGGGATAACAGTTCTTCACCGTTAACTTGTTCAACTCCCGGTAATCAATGTACATCCGGTGTGAACCATCCTTCTTCTTCACGAACAGTATCGACGCTCCCCACGGAGAACTGCTCGGTCTGATGAACTGCTTGTCTAGCAGCTCCTGCAGCTAAGATGACAACTCCTTTATCTCAGGCGGTGCCATGCAGTACGTCGCCTTGGCAATCGGGGCCACACCTGGCACAAGATCAATCATGCACTCAACCTGCCTCTCAGGAGGCACACCGGGTAACTCCTCCGGGAACACATCAGCAAAGTCCCTGACAAATGGAACCTTTGAAACTGAAATGTGATCCCTAACTTGAGGATCAACCACCTAAGCCAAATAACCTGCACACCCGTACTGAATATACTGTCGAGCCCTGGCTGCCGAACAAAACCTTGAACCAACCCTGGTGCCCTCTCCATAAATAACCAGTTCTCCCCCACTTGGGGTTCGAACTACCACTCGATGGCCCTCGCAATCAATCATGGCTCCAAACCTTCTCATCCAGTCTATACCCACTATCACGCATACATCCCCCATGGTGATAGGGATCAGATCGATCGGATAAGGCACCCCGAAGATCTCCAATACATAACCCCGTTATACCGCAAATGCAGAAACCCCATGTTTGTTGGGTATAGAAACCCGCAACGGACACCCTAACTCCCCAATATGCATATCAAACTCCGTACTAAATGATCGAAATACAAAGGATTGACTCACGCCCGAGTCAAATAACACAAGAGAAGGCAAAGAGTTCACTAAGAACGTACCTATTAGGAGCATATACATAAGCACAACATAAAACATAATCAGCAGAACAATAAATAGAAACATACCAGTGACAACATCTGCAGTTGATCTAGCCTCCTCGACAGTGAGCTGAAAAGCACGACCCCGAGCCCTTGGGGGATCTGCCCTCCCCTGGCGTTCATCGGTGAATCTCAAAGTAGCTAACGACGAGGCCTGTGCCGGCTTAGCGGCACGCAATGAGTTGACCTTCACATGGCCAACCTGATCACAGTGATATAAAATCCTGGAACTCGGAACTAGGGTCGGTTGGCGACAATCTCTCACATAGTTCCCCTCCTTGCCACATTTGTGGCATACACCGCCTGATCGACAGGCCCCCTCATGAACCTTGCCGCACTTCCCTCAAGTGAAACCGCTCTGACTCCCAGATCTAGAATCAGCAGCCCTCAACCGCTTCGGCTCACGCTGCGACTGGGTCGTGGCCGGTCTCTGCTCCCGCAACTGGAGCTCAATCTCAATCTCACGCCGCCTGGCGGCCTCCTGAAACTCCATCAATGAACCATAACGTTGAGTGGATACAAACTGCCTGATATCCGTCTTGATCATGCTCAAGTAATGGGTCATGTGAGCTTGCTCAGAAGCAGCAAACTCAGGGCAAAACATGGCCCTCTCCGTAAACATCTTGGTGATCTTCGTCACCGACTCAATCCCATGTCTCAAATCCAAGTACTCATGGGCCAAATTCTCACGCTCCCCCAGCAGAATGTATCTAGAACAGAACATCTTCGAGAACTGCTCCCAGGTCACAACAACTCTCTGTTTAGAAGAATACAATATAGCAACAAGTCTTCACCAATCCTTCGCTCCAGACCGCAAAAGGTTCAGAGCGCACTTGACCATCTGGTCAGCTGGGCAAGAGCAAGTGAAGAAACATCCCTCGATGTCAGACAGCCACCTCATGGATATGATCGGATCCTGAACTCCATCAAATGTTGGGGGCTTTGTATTGTCGAAGGCCCGATACTGAAAGGTCCTCCAAGCACCAATCCCGGCAGCAGCAACGGTTGTGGTAGCTGCATTAGCAACAACACATCACTCATTAAAGTACTCCAAAAATAGCGTTCTTAATACACCTAAACATCTCCGGCATCTGTGCCCGAAAGAGGGAAACAACTTCCTCCTAAAGGATCTCCCTAACCCGATCATCTGTTAATGGTGGCCTATCATGGCTACCAGCTCCCGATCCCGATCCGAATCCTGTCTTAAATCGTCTCGTCACCACCATACTGAAAATAAACCAAGGAAATATCAGATAAAACGCATATCATACCAGGGAACCAACTCCCAACAAATCCCTAGGGATTATGACTTCCTTGCTACTCGTACGGGTTGTGTGCTTCCAGTAGTATGGGCCCATACTACCTTCCACACCTACCCTTATTTGTCTCAGAGGATCATCACAACAACCCTAACCCAACATACTAGCATACGCATATATTCTATTCCCACTCGAGTATGCTAATCATACATAACACTGGACCCTATAGACAGTCGAATACCTAATTCTACCCTAAATCCTTCATCAAACAAGAACAAGAACTAAGGCCAAACCAAACATTCTCAGGCTATAGAATCTTAGTTATGTATAACTATGATGCATACACTAAGCAACCACAGTAATGATGTCAATTCCATATAAATAAGAACCGTAGGCTAACATGCAACATATAATCAGGCAATTCTATCATGCAATTCTTGAAGATCCCTAGCCTATCACTAGCATGTTGTTCTAACATATCACAAGATCAAATAACAGTGTGGTAATTTCATGTCTACTTACTGGCTCCGGCTGATCGTACACATCGCATCCCCCTTGATTATTTTTAAAATCTTTTTTAAAATCTTTTTCCTTAGTTTGAGACTAGATTCACACGAGTGTTCCTCCACTTCACTCAAACCAAGGCTCTGATACCAACTTGTAACACTAATAAAAATCACAATAAATTTAAGCTAAAACAACCCAAATTCACAAATTGTTTACAATCATTGTTTTCAAAACATTTTCAAACATCAGAGTCTCCCAAAATCATAAGTCATAAAACAAGAGGATGTGTACGATCTCGCAATCGCATTCCCATAGTCATCCAAAGCACCTGAAACATAACCCAAAATTGTAAGCCAACGCTTAGTGAGTTACCCCAGAGTACCGACACATAACATAAGCATAATAACAAACAACATGCATACAGAGCCTTCAGCCTGACTGGAACGCAGCACCGACCTACAGACTATCTGGTACGCTTAAAGAACCTTCAGCATGACTGTTACGCCTCACCGGGTCTTCAGCCTATCTGGAACGTTCTACAGGCCTTCGGCCTGACTGGTACACCTCTCGGGCCTGCAGTCTATCTGGGATGCCCTGGGTCTCTTGGCCTTTAGTCTACACTGGTCCGCCTCAACCCAACCACACACATAAACCATGTCGACATACTATTAACAGATAAGCATACATATAACTAGTCAACAGGCAATCAGACAGATCTTACAGATCCCTAAGCATAGCATCATCCTATATACCAGGATACCGATCTAACATATCAGCACAACACAAAACATACTATCACATAATCGAATATCTAATCCAATTGGCCGACCTTGGTGCCTTCGACCCGCAAATATAGTGAGAAAACTTACCTCACAGACTAAACAATAGCTGATGAGGTCCTGACTCTGAGTCTCAGCTCAAACTGTCACCTACCCAACGAAATGACCAATCATAATCAAAATCCCAAAATACCCTTAAGTCAAACTTGGTCAAAGTCAAAGTCAAACTGGTCAAACGCACTGAGTCAACTGAGTCAACCCAGCCGAGTCAACTTAGAATGATTACGCGGGGCGTACTCCGAAGGTACGCTGGGCATACTCGCATCCTCGCATGCTGACCACCATCGGGGTGGTTGACCTCGTACGCAGGGCGTACTTCGAGTACGCGGGGTGTACTCCCAGAAGCTCCAAAACTCAATAAGTCCCAAATGGCTTAAGCACTCACGTCCATATTTCAGATCGATGGCTAAAATACACTCAAGAGTCATAAAGTTCTACATGCCCATTAAGTGCTTAACTCAGCTTCTTAATCCATTAAGACATTCTACAAGATGCATGGAGCAAAACCAACCATTTATAACCCATTTTTATGACTCAGGACCCTCCCAAGGGTCTGAAAGGACAACTTAATGGTCAAGAACATGTTTTGTTCATGAAACACCACATTTGGGACAAAAGAACCTAAAACTAAATCCAAAAGAAGATCTACAAGAAACAACACCAAGTTCAGATCTTGATACCTCAAAATGGTGCGAAAAGGTGGTGTGATCCTGGATCTAGAGAACTTCCCTCATTCAAGGTGGTCTCCTCTTCCTTCCTTCTTCTTCAAGAGCACAAAACACACACACACACACTCAAGCTTAGAAATGCTTCACAATCGAGATTATGGTTGCAAAAACATATCAAGAGGATGAAGGCTGATAATGTGAGGGAAAATGAGGCTATAATGGGGTTTAAATATGAGCCAAAACCTAAGAATTAAGGTTTGCATGCCTGGCACATACGCCCTGCGTACTAAAGCACAACTTAGTACGCTAAGCGTACACATGTATGCATGGCGTACTCCCAAACTTCCCAAATTACGAAAATACTACTAGGGCTTCCCATGCACACTTCCTTCTACTTAGGGACCCAAAATGCAACATAATAAAATTATAGGGTTAAAATTAGAAGTACCTTATCATCGAAATGTTACATACACACACACACACACACACTCTCTCTCTCTCTCTCTCTCTCTATATATATATATATATATATATATATATATATATATATATATATATTGTAACAGCCCAAAAATCCAGATAAAATTTTTCATTTTTAAATAAGGTTTACAACCATAAGTTTGATACTAAAAATCCATTACATAGAAACCATCATACAAAATCATCAGAGTATCCATATTAATGAATGCGGAAAATAATGGAGAGTGAATGCTGCGACATCAAGCCGGGCCCTTCCCTTTGGAACGAGACGCACCTGAAATCACAATACAAATTGCAAGAAAATGCTTAGTGAGTTTTCCCAAAATAACACATACCAATCATACAAATGGGACCAACCCTGGGGTTCATTCCAACCCAAAACAAGTATGGGCCTCGCCCTGGGGTATATTTCAACCCAACAGATCACAGTGGTCCCCATCCTGGGGTATATTTCAACCCGTTGTGTAATACTGGTCCCTGCCCTGGGGTATATTTCAACCCAATCACAACATGTAACAAACATCAACTAGCATACTACCTAAATGAATATTGGGCCGCCCTTGATGCCTTAGACCCGAAGTTATAGTGCGAAGACTCACCCCGGTCTGCTAAAAATAATAGTTGCCCGACTACCACACTGATTAAATAAACAAATTACTCTAATTAGGATTATGACACTACCTAGCCAAGGGCCCAAAATGCTAAGTCGAAAATCCTCTAATATGGTACAAAAGCTTTTCTTCCTAAATGGGCCTAACATCCAAGGTCCAAAACAATAATGGGCCAGAAAGCCCAATAGGCCCAACCATGCCACCTATGGTCCAAACAAATATAAAGGCCCAATAACTCTTAATGGGTCCAGGCCCAAGACTGAATAGGGCCCAAATAGCTCAAAAGCCCAACGAAGCCCATACTCCACTTGGGAGCGTATGCCTAGTGTACCTCATCAGTACGCTTAGTGTACTGATTCATTTGGCTGTACGCGCAACATATATATCGTTACGCCCAACGTAAAAACAGTTCTTGCACAAAAGTCCATTAAGTGCTTAATACTCAAAATCTCAACATCCAATTCTAAATCTGAGTCTATTAAGATGTCTTTGGGCATAAAGTTGGCATCTTTATGCCCTTTCATGCCACATGGGACCCCGACACCTCATTTTTCCTATTAAGACCCCTTTTAAGACCTTAAACTCATGTATGATCCCAATATAACCATCAAGTTAGCATTTTTATGCATCTAGCAAGCCAAAGGAGCTGAGATCTAATATTTTTAACCTCTGGAGTTGCTCAAACTCACAAGAGAGGATCCATGGACCAAAAATGGACTCCATAACAAACCCTAACTCTAACTAGCAAAAGAAATAGCAAGGTATAGACTTTTTACCTCCAGAAGTTCCCCACGATGAAGTAAATGCAAGATCTAGAAGCTCAATAACGTCCAAGACTTGATCACTACCTTCTCCTTCTTGAAAACCCACTAAAATGGCTACCAAAAAAAACTTTTAAGATCAAGGATCACACTCTCATGCAAATCTAGGGTTTTGGGACGATAAGAGGCAATGGAGGCTGTCTAGGGTAAGTTCCAAATAGCATAAGAGTGTTTAAATAGGGTCCTTGCTCTAAAATTAGGGTTTTGGTCTTAAGCCACGTATGCCCCGCATATGTGGTGCATGCCTGTTGGATTAGATGTCTAAGCCCATAACTATTATTGGTATGTACTTGACCCGAGAGTAGCATGGTCCATTTGGGTTGAATATCATCAGGACAATTTGTTAGGATGGATTTTTGAGAGAAGGTTATGTATGATTTGTTAATATATTATAAGTTATAATATATTAATATGAAATCATATGTTTTAATTAGTATTGATCAATAAGTAATTTGGAATTAATTTTGTGATCAAAAGAGACTAATTAAATCTATGGGGACTAATTATGGTAAGTAGTTATATTTATATGTGTTGGGCTTATGATCCATGTTGGACCAAGTTTATGCTTGGATACATAAAGAGTTGGGCCATATGAACCATGGATCATAAACCCATGGGTATGGATTTGGGTTATACCCATGACCCTTGGAATCCACCATATAAATAGGTTGCTTCATGTCCAAAAACGTGTACTTCTAGTTCTTAGAGAAACATGGTGGTTTTTGGGTGCATGGAATTCTCTCTCAAGTTCCACCTTTGTTCATGATGTGTTGTGATTTCATTTGAGGCTTCCACACTATTAGGGCTAAGCTCTTAACGCCAAATACATCAAGACTTCAAGCTACATAAAAGGTATGTTACCCTAACTAGTATCTTGTATGGTATATGTCAATTGCATGCTAGTTATAGGCTTAATACCTTGGAAACATTATTTCATGTATAATTAGTGAAAACATAGATCCAAGGTATTTAGGGTTGTATGTGCACCATAGGATGTTGTAGTATACAAAACCCTACAGTGGTATCAGAGCCATGGGTTGTTTTTCAAATTACACTTGATGCTACTTGCTGAAAATTGCAAAAAAAAATCGATTTTCTACTATTCTAGACAGTGGACTCGCCGAGTCTAAGAACAAAATCATCCAACTCGCCGAGTTTTTTCTCGCACTCGACGAGTTGGAGCCCCTGACAGCAGATTTTCGAGTTTTTTGGCCTGTTTTGGATTTGGATCATTACCACAAAATGTTTTTGTTAATAAAATTTGATTTTGATGCTATGGTAATGTTTATTCTCATTCAAATAAAGGATAATTGTCAAAGTTTCAATATTTGTGTTAGTTTATGTGATTAGCTAAATTCTTGAAAATTGTTGATATGAATTATCTTTGCTTATGAGTTTGATCTTGTTCATAGAAAATTATTTGATTATTGTGTTAATTGAAATAATTGATCTTAATGATTTTTATGAACTCCATAACTTGTCCTCAAGTTATGGAAAATGAAGAGTTTTTTATTTAAAAGCACATTAAGTCTCATTGGTTATGAAAATGGAAGAGTCTCTAATTTTAATGTCATCATAAAAATGATTTTATGTCTTCCATAACTTGTCCTCAAGTTATGGAACTTGAAAAGTCTTCCATAAAAACCATATTAAACTCCTAAATTATGGAAACCAAAAGTTTTTGAATTGTTCAAAACTTTCCCTCAAGTTTTGGAATTTGTAAAGTTCCCCCCATGAATACTTTAGTTCCAAATTAAACCCGTAGAATTTTAAAAGTTTAAAATTCAACCCTTATACTATTATAATATTATAGTTTTAATATATATATATATATATATATATATATATATATATATATATATATATATATATATATATATATATATATGTGTATAAGAGTAAGTCGGTCTTACCGTTAGTAGGCCTCATTCACGAAGCCGGTCTATAAGGGGGGTATAAGGTTACTGCCTATAAAATGGCAGTTTAATGGGTGTCCATTTTCACCCACCGCTTTCTTGACTGGTGGAGGGTCGTTAGCCGAACGGGTAGGACATGACATTAATTCTCCCTTCATTAAAGTATAATGATAAATACTAAGTAACTAAACACTTATAAATTCCCAATCTTAGTTACTTAGGAAAATGTGAATTTGGTGCTAACCCATGAAATTGTACTTTGCACCTTGTTAAGTCATTAACGGAGCGTGTGTGATTAACCGGCACACTAATCAGGGACTGACAATGTGTAGCAAAGGGTAGCTCGATGTTAATCATAGATCAATGGAGTATGTGTGGTTAACCGGCACATTGATTAGGTGGTTGTAACATTAAGTGTACCAAGTTAATTTGCATGGTTATTCAACCCTTATACTATTATAATATTATAGGTTTAATATTTATATATATGTATAAGAGTAAGTCGGTCTTACCGTTAGTAGGCCTCATTCACAAAGCCGGTCTATAAGGGGGGTATAAGGTTACTGCCTATAAAATGGCAGTTTAATGGGTGTCCATTCTCACCCACCGCTTTCTTGACTGGTGGAGGGTCGTTAGCCGAACGGGTAGGACATGACATTAATTCTGCCTTCATTAAAAGTATAATGATAAATACTAAGTAACTAAACACTTATAAATTCCCAATCTTAGTTACTTAGGAAAATGTGAATTTGGTGCTAACCCATGAAATTGTACTTTGCACCTTGTTAAGTCGTTAACGGAGCGTGTGTGGTTAACCGGCACACTAATCAGGGACTGACAATGTGTGGCAAAGGGTAGCTCGATGTTAATCATAGATCAATGGAGTGTGTGTGGTTAACCGACACATTGATTAGGTGGTTGTAACATTAAGTGTACCAAGTTAATTTGCATGGTTATTCACTCATTGTTTGTGATCCTCGACATCCCAGTCACAAACTTGAAGGGCACAATCGAGATTTAAACATGCCATTGAATAGTTCAATGAATCTCAAAAGATCTAGGAGTTTCAATTCATTTAAAACCTAATGTTAAATTTCGTTTTTCATGGTGGAAATTGGTAAATCGTCATTTACCTACCTTCAAATATTTTGTAGCTTGGATTGTGGCATCCCTCTTCCAAGTTATAAAATATTGTGTTGGGTCCTAGCCTTAATATTTCATATTGGGTGTTATATTAAGGACTTAAATAAGCTAAACTTGAATTTCTCCCTCATAGATGTCTAGTTATGACAACTATGGTCTTCATTATCCTTTTGGATAAAGCCTTCCTAATGAAGATGATACCCAAATGGCGATCAAGGTGAAAGATTAATCCCTTTGTTGTGCATTAATGGGACTGGAAATGATACTTCACTTCCTCCACCTCCTCTAATTATTCTCCCTAACCCACAAGTTCTTGAAAAATTCAAGGTCACTCAATCCCTATTGGAAAGCTGGGAGAGTTGGTTGTCGAAGTCTCAAGGAAGTTGACTGTTGACTGGGTTCTTCAATCACTTTCCGAGTCATATAGTGAGTTCATTAAGGACTACTATGTGACAGACCACGACATGACCCTTATCGATCTTACCTATTTGATTGTTGTTGCTGAATCAATAATAATTTGGAGCACTGATAAGGCAAATTTGATTGGAAGATCTACTTCCCAAACTTACATGGACATTGACAATGGAAACATAGGAAGTCCAGAAAAGTCTTCTCTTCCCAATGGAAAGGGATCAGCCATAGCCAACCCGGTTGACCAAATGGTAAAGAGAAAGGCTAAGTATGAGATAGTTCCATGTACCATTACTAAAGAGTCCACATGTTTCTATTGCCAAAGGAAGGGGCATTGGTTGCGAAGCTGCCTTATTTACCTGAATGTTCACTAGGATGGAAAAAGTCAAAATTTGACTATGCTTCAGGTAAAGTCCACTATCTAACTCTATTAAGTTCCTATTTGGAGATTCTTATTACATGATGTGACTAGGTCGCATTTTGACGTTTTGTAGAATCAAAAAAGGAGAGGAAGCTTAGAAGAATAGTATGCTAAATCTGATCGCGAAAATGGATTTCGATCGCATGATTCGAAGATCAGAATCTTCAGCTGCTGCTTAAGAGTTATGATAGATTGCTTGGGAATAGATAACAACATATTTTCACTAGTATTTGTATTGTAAGGATAAGTTTTTCCGCAACTTTAAAATAAAAGGAAAATTTTTGATTGTATTTATTTTAAGTATCCTTACAATGAGATTTGTGAAAATTTGTTGTTTATATGATTCCATTGATAACAATATTGGAGAATGGATTTGATTCTTTTGTTTGTGGTAGTGTCATAATTTACCAAATAAGGAAAGATTCTCATTACCCAAGTTTCAGTTGGATAGAAACTTGGAATCATGCAACTTGTATTGTATGATGAATGAGAATTTTCATCTTTGGGAAATTAAGACTAATTCCTTGTTCACAGGTATATGTGAGTCAAGTGAAGGACTAGGAGATCGGGTACACTTGGTTGTGCGCTGATCAGGTCCACCACAAAGAACGATAAGGCTATTCATCATGGTTTACTAAAGTTTAGTAAATATGGTTGTGCTTACAAGTTTAAGTATAATTCTGAAACATTGGAAAAGTTTCAATGTATGGCAGGACGAATGAGAAGAATCAAATTAGGCAGAAAGATAAAAGTTTCTCCAATCTGAAAAGATGGGAGAGTACTTCAGTATCATGTTTTATGATCATCCTAATGATTATGAAAAACCATATCACAATTGATCCTCTAAGGACATCTTAGTGCATTTGTTTGACTAAGAATAGGAATCGTGAATTGTTGAAATGGTTAAATCAAAAGATGAATCACACTTCGTTCCAAAATTGAGTCTTAGAGTAATACTCCAAGATTGTAACTCGAGTGACATAATCTTAAGAACGGTTTAAAACACTTGTCAAATGTAGAGTAAAATGTTTTCTACTCTTGTACATTTGAAATTGGTAAGTTGTGATGTCTTGGATAAGACAAAGACCAACTAAGACCAACTATGTGAAGTGTTTTTCTTGATAAGAATCAACACTAACTCTTGAATATTTGTTTTGTCAAGGAATGGTTCTTGACATGAGAAACATATATGTCAAGAGGTCAATGGGAGTTTTAAAGATCTTGAAAAAATTTCAAGAACTAATCAAGAATAAAACTTGTTGTTTATCACTAGCACACGACTTGAGGTTTATAACCTAACGTGTTGACATTTTCTTGTTTCTGTGCCAATTCCAGTTAAAGTTGAATATGCATGTGAGTTCTATGAGTTCTCAATTGTTTGCATAACAACTTGGAAGACATGGTAGGCCATTGGGCTGCCAGATGGCAAGAAATTAAGATTGAACAAGTTCAGTCCATATTGGCTTGGATTTGTCACTAACCTTGTCTTGTGATTATGGTTTTGACAAATTCACATGGATAGGAACACATACACCATAAAAATCTAAGTGTCATAAGGTTTTTCTTCGATTCATGAAAATGATGGTGAGGAAACGCTTTCACTAGGTAGATTTTAAATAGTTAGAAATTGTGATATTTGCATTTATCAAATTCAATTATGATTACGACATCCCTTTTCATAATTTGAATTGTGAGCAATGGCAAAGGTCTAAAAATTATGATTACGACATCCCTCTTCATAATTGTTTAGACACACATGTGAGCTATCTAAGGAAAGGTGTATGAAATCGGGAAGCTAGATAAAGTTTTATCAAAGCATCTCGTATCAGAAATCTGAACTTTGGTAAGAAAGTCAATAAGTATTGATTTCTAGAAGTCCATCTGATTTCTGGATACATGTCAAAGCTAATGGGAGCATAAGTGTTATGCTAATAATTATCATGTTAGTGGGAGCATGATTATTATGTTAGGTGTTCCAAGTTAACAATGTTAATTATAGAAAACAAAAGTGTCAATTTTCAAAGTTGCAGGGTTTGGAAAGTTGTTTTGCTATAATTAAAGGAGAGGAAATTGTACTTCATTCCAATTCTAAAAGCTTAGATTGTGAGTCTTTAATCAAATTTAGTCATGATTACATTATTTGCGTTCTAAAATTCGATTATGATTACGACATCCCTTTTCATAATTCGAATTATAAGAACATGGCAAATAGAAATAGAAATATTATAGCCAAAGACTGGTCTAGTATCATGTCTTTATGTGAGACATCATGAATCGTGCCCCATATGCTTTGGATATAGGATCGATTACATGTGCTATAATATTCATCCGTTCTAAATTTTCCAAATGCCTAGGGCATTAAGAGGGAAAAGGACTAGAACTGGATATGACTAAAATGATTAAGCAATTGTCGAGGACAATCTGAGGTTTACCAAAGATTGGTTGCTCATGGACGGTTGGAAGTATAGTGTTAATTTTTGGAAAGACCATATTGACATATTCTGAAAATAGGCAACTCTTATTCAGAAGTGATAGTAAAAAATGGGAATATGGAAATGTTTCCATAGGTGGAAGTTGTTCTTCAAATCTGTGTAAGATTAGAAAACTTAATGCAAGAAGGATGTTCAAAGGAATGTACTTTGAAAGTGAGACTTCGTTTCCATGGAATTGCTCTCCATTGGAATACTTTGTAATGTCTGTTACCGAGTCTTTGTGACTTTTGTGCATAGTCATTATAAAAGGATCAATGCATATAAGTTTAGAATCTAACAGATTTCAGTAAATGGCAAAGAATCTTGTATTCTTACATTTGCGATAAGGATTTGGAATTGTGAAATGAGTATCATTTGAAATGTTGTCAATTGATCTATTCCACAAACAAAGGACCATAAGTAAACATAGTGTGCATGCTTGGAGCATGGGACAACTATTGTTTTGATTCAAGTATAAAGTTGATTATTCAAAACATTATACAATGAATAATGAGTAATCAATATGGTGATTAAATAAAAGGTGTTTTATTTACTCTCACAAGTATTGGGGACATATAGGATTAGTATTATTCTTGTGTTTCACTTTGCATGTTTTGACTTCCCGAATAACTAGGTTATTCAAACCGTCCACAGTCGATCATATTTTGGAAGTAGGTATTGAGGCAAGACTGTCATGAATGGGTATGTAGTTTGTCTAGGTAGCCTAGACATACCTGCAGTATTCATGAGTGCTCCTGGAATAAGATTCGAGTATTGGATTAAACCCACGCTCATTTGAATCACTTCATGGATTTTATCACAAGTGATCATGAGACAATAATATCTTATATTCTTCAAACTGAGAGATATGAGTTGCAGTCTACAAGTTGGTTACACATTGATAATGTGAAAACGCACCAGTAACTTGGTGTTATAAAACACATTGTTGTGTGTGATTTGATGAGTAAATAGAGCAAGCATATGAGTCGAAGTTTATCCATTCCTTTTACCCTTGGAGGGATAAAAGCGATATTTGTGGGCCCCTCGATGATTTAGTGATGACAAACGTAAGTGCTCGGTCGGGCCTGGACTGATTTGATTTGTTCAATTAGTCGGTCGTCATAAATCGGAAATCAGGAAAGAACAGATGGACAGAGAGAATGATTATAATCCATGTCTCAATCCATATGATATATAGAATGGAGGAATATATGATCCCTTATCTAATGGACATGTCATTAACTAGGTCAGAGTTCGACAACGGCTTTTAAGAGCTACGATTGCTAGTCGGGTTTTGGAGTCGTACTTGCAATAATAGTTTTAGACTTATCCAAGTGGGAGACTTTTGGATTAGATGTCTAAGCCCATAACTATTATTGGTATGTACTTGACCCGAGAGTAGCATGGTCCATTTGGGTTGCACATCATCAGGAAAAATTGTTAGGATGGATTCTTGAGAGAAGGTTATATATGATTTGTTAATATATTATAAGTTATAATATATTAATATGAAATCATATGTTTTAATTAGTATTGATCAAGAATTAATTTGGAATTAATTTTGTGATCAAAAGAGACTAATTAAATCTATGGGGACTAATTATGGTAATTAGTTATATTTATATGTGTTGGGCTTATGATCCATGTTGGACCAAGTTTATGATTGAATACATAAAGAGTTGGGCCACATGAACCATGAATCATAAACCCATGGGTATGGATTTGGGTTATACACATGACTCTTGGAATCCACCATATGAATAGGTTGCTTCATGACCAAAAACATGTACTTCTAGTTCTTAGAGAAACATGGTGGTTTTTGGGTGCATGGAATTCTCTCTCAAGTTCCACCTTTGTTCATGATGTGTTGTGACTTCATTTGAGGCTTCCAGACTATTGGGGCTAAGCTCTTAAGGCCAAATACATCAAGACTTCAAGCTACATAAAAGGTATGTTACCCTAACTAGTATCTTGTATGGTATATGTCAATTGCATGCTAGTTATAGGCTTAATACCTTGGAAACATCATTTCATGTATAATTAGTGAAAAAATAGATCCAAGGTATTTAGGGTTGTATGTGCGCCATAGGATGTTGTAGTATAATACAAAACCCAACAATGCCCACGTCCAGTCCTCCTTAGTACGCTAAGCGTACGCATATGTACGCCCAGCGTGCGTAGGGACCCTCCATGCAAAAGATATTTATTCAAAGGGTAGAAAGGGTAAATACCTGCATTCTAACCGTTACAAATCTCCTCCACTTGAATTAGACTTCGTCCTCAAAGTTTGCTGATGCGGATATATCTGGGTAATGCTCTCTCATCTCGTCCTCCAGCTCCCAGTTCAATTCGGAGCCCCTCCGGTGTTGCCATTGCACCTTCACTCACTTTTTTACGAAGGGCTTTCGATTTTCCATCCAAAACTGCAATGGCCTTCTCTACATAGTCCAGGCTCTCATCCACCTGTATATCATCCAATGAAATAACTGCAACCTCATCTGATACACACTTCCGCAGCTAAGACACATGGAAGGTGTTATGGATCTGACTCAGCTCATCAGGGAGATCCAACAGATATGCAACCTTGCCAACTTGGGTAAAAATCATGAATGGACTAATGAATCGGGGTCCCAACTTGCCCCTTTTCCGAAAGCGGGTGACACCTTTCCAAGGTGACACCTTCAACAAAAAGAAATTTCCCACCTGAAACTCAAGATTTGATCGGCGTCGGTCATCATAGCTTTTCTGACAACTCTGTGTGACTCGCAGCCTATCACACACCCACTGAATCAACTCAGTGGTCTTAAGCACCGCTTCGGTTCTTCCCAAGATTCGATGGCCAACCTCCCACCCAACAAACCGGAGTCCTACACCTCCTTCCATACAACATCTCGAATGGGGGTCGGTCGATACTAGCATGATAATTGTTGTTGTAGGAGAACTCTGCTAGTGGGAGGTAAGTATTCTAACTCCCTCCAAAGTCTAGAATGCATGCCTGAAGCATATCCTCGAGCGTCTGGATCGTCCACTCGCTCTGACCATTGGTCTGGGGGTGGTAAGCTGTACTGAAATGTAGTTGAATGCCTAACTCCTCATGAAACTTCCTCCAGAACATGGAGGTGAACCGAACATCGCGATCCGAGACCACAGATATCGGTACTCCGTTCCTGACTACCACCTCCAGAACGTAAATATCCGATAATTTTTCGGGGGATATACTCTCAGAAATCGGAATAAAGTGTGCACTCTTTGTCAGCCTGTCCACAATAACCTTAATAGAGTCGACACCTCGGGTCATCCTGGGTAATTTCATGATAAAATCTATGGTGATCTCCTCCCATTTCCACATGGGGATGGGTAATGGCTGGACCTTCCCGTGAGGCCTTTGATGCTCGACTTTGACCTTCCTACAGTTTAAACACCGCTCAACAAACCAAGCAACTTCCCTCTTCATGCAGGGCCACCAGTAGCTCAATATCAGGTCTCGGTAGTGGCCCTGGATGGATAGAAAACCTTGACTTATAAGCCTCCTCCAAAATCTTCTGCCTCACCCCACTAAATATCGGAACCCAATACCTACCACATTGAGTCAATAATCCCTGACTGTCTCTGGCAAACAAAGGAATCTGCCCCTTAATCCGCCTAGTCTTCCAATTTTCCTTTTTCAATCCTTCTACCTGTGCCCCCTTAATCATATCCATCAATGGTGAGGTAACCGTCATCCTCAAGCAAATAGCTCGGATCAGAGCAGTCGCCGCCTTACAGCTCAAAGTATCGGCCACCATGTTGGCCTTCCCAGGGTGGTACAAAATATCGCAGTCATAATCTGTTACCACATCCAACCACCTCCTCTGCCGCATATTCAAGTTCGGCTGATCCATCAAATACTTCAAACTCTTATGATCGGTGCAAATAGTGCATCAGACCCCGTACAATTAATGCCTCCAAATCTTGGGGGGCAAACACCACCACCCCCAATTCCCAATCATGAGTGGGATAATTCTCCTCATGAGGCTTTAGATGCTTCGAGACGTAAGCAATCACATGACAATTCTGCATAAGGACAACTCCCAAACCCAAAATAGAAGCGTCTCAATACACCACAAAATCATCCAATCCCTCGGCTAACGCAAGAATCGGGGCCTCGCACAATTTCTGTCTCAAAGTCTCAAAGGCCAACTGCTGATCCGGACCCCACCGAAAGGTTATATTCTTCTTGGTTAGATGAGTCAAAGACACTGCAATCTTGGAGAAGTCCTGGATAAATCTACGATAATACCCTGCGAGACCCAGGAAACTCCGAATCTCAGATGCATTCTTCGGAACTTCCCAACGCATCACAACTTAATCTTGGTCGGATCCACCAAGATATTGTCACACCCCCAAACCAGACGGCAGAAACGTCCGGGGGTGGATGACTTCATTTGTAGTATCACAACACATGCATCATAGTAATCAAAGTACAAACAACCAATGTATTTAAAAAGTATAAGTATTTACATGTGTACAATCAATGTATATTGACACCAAAATAGTTATACAAAAGAAGAAGACATGACTCATAATAGCTCCATCTTCTCAAAAGCTCGGGGAGTACATGTCTACTGATTCCCTGAGAATACAAGGAATTTGAAAAGAGAGTATCAACATAAAGTTGAGTGAGTGCATAAGTATTTATGTTTGAAAGTATGTTTTCTGTTGCTTGAATATGTAAACTGTTCCAGAAAATCCTATATTTTCTGCTGTATATGAAAAGTAGTTTTAATCTTATAAAACCGTTCTGTTTGTAAACCAATGTTTTGTATTTGTATTCCTTTATGTAAAACTTGTAACTGTAAGTGTGCCTGGTTCCACCAACTGTTATTGTAAACTGTAATGTAATACTGTAAATTGTATCTTGCAAACTAGTACTTTGAAAATGTACTTATGTTTAGTTAATTATACACTAACGTATTGTTAATATCTTTTTAATGAGTTATTATAACCATACTGAGACTAGATGGCCTGAAACAACGCTTTGAAGGCGTTAAAACTGTTGATAACAACTGTCACTCGTAGGCGTGTATGCCTGGCTGTAGCTAGCAATCTGAGTGCGGGGTTGTCAATCCCAATATAGATCTATACACACTTGTTTCGATCCCCGACTTTAACTATGTTGTTTAAATGAATTAAAAAACCTGAACCAAATGACTCATAAAAAACATATAGACGTTACATGTATAATAGTTATGAAAACCCAATCATTCTGAAATGAATGATTGATTGTATACTATTGAATTAGTATTCTTAATATGTATATGAAAGATGTATACTCTTGATTTGTTTTGAATGCAACCCTTGTTCTTTGTAAAACGGTGTACTCTAGTATAATTGACTCATGAATTAATGTTCTATGAAACATAAGTTATACCTATTATAATTTATATGTACTTTCTAAATTTGGTACTAACTGTTCATTAATGCAACCCCTTGCTCAACATGTTACAAAGGGTATTTGAACTGAATGAAATAACTTTTATATTTATATACATATACAAATATATATAAGTAAAATTTAAACGACATTCGGACAAATAACAGATACTATAAGCCCACATCCAACCAAGGAAAAGGAACTAAAGTGAGTTATCAGTCCTAAGCCTTTTAAACCTTACATATATATATATATATATATATATATATATATATATATATATATATATATATATATATATATATATATATATATATATATATATATATATGATTTCTGGGGAAAAATATAAGTTTATAAAAATCATTTAAAAAGTTCAATATTTTGTAATACTTTTGGTGACTTGATGTCATTTTAACACAATTTTTGAAACCATTTGATTTGATGATAACTGAAATCCATTTTGATAAGATATTTTGAAACCATTTGTTTGTAACACAAAATCTTTGTGTTAGACTTGTTTCTGTTATCTTTTAGCTATGTTAAGGGTTATTCTATGAGATATTAAGCCTTGTACACTTAGGTGATACTAAGAAATGTGAGTAATGGATCTATGGAATACATTCGAGCCAAGAACATCATCAAGGGATGTTCATGGCCACAAACTAGGTTCACGGCCGTGAACCCTTCATTGGGTTGTGAACCCTTCATAAGATCATGGTTTGGCCGTGATCACTTCATCCATGGCTGTGAACACTTCATAGAATTAAGGTTGAGCATTTCACATATAGATTTCCTTCATTTCTCACATCTTTCAACCAGGAACTCTCAAACTCTCTCAAGTATCATCAAGGGAAACCTTCCTTTCTCTTCAAAAATGTAAGTGACTCATCCCGAGTTACTAGTTAATCTTCATATACAAGTGAAACCCTTTTGATAACATCCTTGAATTCATCACTTTTCCTTCAAGATCTTCAAATCACCATCTTCTTCACCAAGAACACCAAGAACACACACTTGTTCTTGGGTCGTGAACACCTTAAAGGCTTCCAATAAGTAAGTATCTTATTCACCTACTTGTTGTCCATTAGAAGCACTAGCACCCCCATGAAACAAACACCTCTTTGGCATGAATCTTCAAGAGTTCACAGTCGTGAACCCTTCATTGGGCCGTGAACCCTTCATAAGATCATGGTTTGGCCGTGATCACTTCATCCATGGCCGTGAACATCCCTTGATGATGTACTTGGCTCGAATGTATTCTATAGATCCATTACTCACATTTCTTAGTATCAAATCCTAAGTGTACAAGGCTTAATATCTCATAGAATAACCCTTAACATAGCTAAAAGATAACAGAAACAAGTCTAACTTTTGATTGATTTGCTTGACTTACAAGATAGATAGAAATTTCGGGTTGTCACAGATACCACCCTGGTTGATGATATATCCCAAAAACTGCACCTCACGCAGCCAAAACTTGCATTTGGAGAACTTGGCAAAAAGCCTCTCCCTCCTCAAGGTCTCCAATACCTCCCACAAATGTTGTTCATGCTGCTCCTTGGTCTTAGAGTAGACCAGAATGTCATCAATAAAAAAAATCACGGATCGATCCAACATCGGTCTGCACACCCGGTTCATGAGATCCATGAATATTGTTGGAGCATTAGTAAGCCTTAGTGACATCACCACAAACTCATAATGACCATATCGAGTTCTGAAGGCCGTCTTCTGAATATCCTCATCCCTAATCCTCATCTGATGATATCATGACCAAAGGTCGATCTTGGAAAACCAAGAGGCACCCTGAAGCTGATCAAATAAATCGTCGATCCTCGGAAGCAGGTAACAGTTCTTCACTGTCAGCTTGTTTAGTTCCTGATAATCAATACACATCCTGTGTGACCCGTCCTTCTTCTTCACAGACAGCGGTGGTGCCCCCCACGGGGAACTGCTCGGACGAATAAAACCCCTGTCTAATAGCTCCTACAGCTACGTAGAAAACTCCTGCATCTCAGGCAGAGCTAGACGATACGGCACCTTGGCTATCGGACCCGCACCAGGCATCAAATCAATCCGGAACTCAACCTTCCTCTTAGGAGGCACCCAGGCAAATCCTCTGGAAAAACATCGGGAAACTCTTGCACAATCGGTACCCTACTCAACTCTGTCGTGGTCTCCACCCTAAAATCCAAAACATAAGCCAGAAACCAAGAACAACCCTTCTGAAGAAGTCTCCTAGCCCTCGCTGCTGAAGAGAGAGTTGGCCCATGCGAAGCTCTCTCACCAGGAATGACTAGTTCTCCCCCACTTAGGTTCGAACTCTCACCAACTGTCGCTCACAGTCAATTATGGCCCCATTGGGCCCCAACCAATCCATCCCGATGATCACCTTCAATCCCCTTAAGGGAATTTATACCAAGTCGATAGGAGACCTCTCGCCGAACATGTTCAGAATACTCCTCCGAAATACCCTCGTATCGCTCACAGTATGGTCATCCACAATCTCCATCTCAAGAGGGGAATCCAAAGTACCCAGAGCATCTAGAAACTTCTTGCTAAGCACAAGAGATACAAATGACCGATTAGCCCCCGAATCAAAAAGAACATGAGCCGACAATCCATTGACCAAAAAGGTCCCTGTACAATATCATGACAACATAAGCATAATAATAATAAAACAATAAAGATAAAGATAAATCACATACCAGTCACGACGTCCAGTGCTGCTCGGGCCTCATCCGTGGTCAGCTGAAACGCTTTGCTATTCACCACAGGAGTCTCCACCTTGCCTTGGCGGCCATCTGTAATCCTCAATGTAGCGGACGTAGGTGCCGTTACTGCTCCCCAGACAACCTCGGACAATCGGACTTTTTATGAACGGTCTGGTTGCAGTGAAAACAAATCAAGGCCTTCCTAGGGTAGTCCTTGCTCATATGGCCCGCCTGACCACAACCAAAACATCCTGATCCCACTGATCGACAAGGTCCACCGTGCAGCTTGCCGCACTTGGCGCATCGGCCCCGGCCCTGCTGGCCTCTGCTGTGAACATCAGTGGTCTTAGGCTTCTTAGCGTGACCCAATGCCGTCGGAACCTGCTCCGTCTTCCGCTTCATGCAGATCTCTAACTCGATTTCTTGCTCACGGGCCTTCTCAATCATGTCATTCAGGGTTTTGCACCCTGACAAACTCACAAACTCCCGGATATCATCCCTCAGCATAGCGTGATATCTCGTCTTCCTCATCTCCTCATCCGTTGCGTACTGTGGAACCAATAACACCCTCTCCCTAAACTTGGCGATAATCTTTGCCAGAGTGTTTGTGGTCTGGTGAAGGTCCTGTAACTCCCTCACCAGCTATTGCACCTCTATGGCCGGTGCAAACTCCCGATCAAACCTTTGTACAAAATCCTCCCATGTCATAACAGTTACACCCATCGACCTTACCTCGTGGGTAATCTTGTAACATCTCAAAAATCAGGTATACCTTGTGAACCTTCTTCTTTGAGTGATTGTCATATTTAGCCCTTTATAAGAAGATGCTTGGTTGACAGGTACGCGGGGCGTACTGGGGTGTACGCTCAACGTACTTGTCCGCGTTTTGATCGTGAAGGATTTCCAGGTACGCGGGGCGTACCAATGTGTACGCGGGGCGTACCCGGCCCAGAAAAGGAACCCTAGTCTTTTGAGCCTCCCTATTTAAAGAACCTTATGACCCTTTGTTGGCCACCTTTCTCCAGAGTCTTATGTCCTCAAAACCCTAGATCTCGTTCATATAGCAAGGAAGTGCCTTGGAGAGCTTGTTGGTGTGTTCTTAGCCATTGGAGTGAAGTGAAAAGCTTTGGAAGAGGAAGAGTTAGAGCTCAAGCTTGTAGATCCGAGTTTAGCAGTGGGAAAAGCTCCAGTTTGAGGTATAAAGCTTCATGCTTTCCATCTTTTCTGTTTGTTTCATAAGAAGGATGTTTTAGGGTTTTTGTCCCCCAAGTTTATGGCTTTATGAGTTGTTGAGTTCTTGGAAGCCGAGATCTGTCCCATGCTAGCTCATTTAGGGTTGCTACGTGATAAAAATCCAGTCTTGGTTGTCAAAAGTTGTTCATGCATGAGATATGGACCTTTAAAGGTTGGAAATGGAGTGGTTTGGGTGTTGGTGACTTCCACAGCCATGCAAAGGCTTAAATTCACCGACTTTACGAATTAAGTCGTATTAGAGAAGTCAGATCTGGAATTTGGACGCAAGTCTTAACTGATTAAGACCCAAAAATCAAAGAAGACTGAAACTGGGAGTTACGTCGGGCGTAATCCCAGTATGCGGAGCGTAGGGGTCGCGTTCCCCCGTTTCTGTAAGGTTGCCGGGTACGCCCAGTGTACAGATTTGGTACACGCAGCGTAACCTGGAGAGGGTTGACTTTTGTTGACTTTTAGGGTTTGGTCAATATTTGGGTCGTTGAGCCATGAGAGGGGTATAATGGTATTTTACCCTTCTGAGAGTGCCAAGAGAGAGTTTAGTCTAGCCTTTGAGAGTTGTATTGATTAGGGTGTTTATTCCATGTGATTAGGCAGAGGCTAGACCAGATTTTACCGAGCCAGAGGTTTACCGAGACACCCGAGGTGAGTCTTCTCACTATAATTTACCTAGAGTGGTAATTAGAGATATGAGACAGAGTATTTGTATGTTCTTGCATGATGTGATTTCTATGTGCTTATGCTATGTATGTTACAGAGTTTATAGAGTTAGGACCGGAAGGTCCACAGAGTTAGGGCCAGAGGGCCCACAGAGTTATGGGACTGGAGGGTCAAACAGAGTTATAGCCTCGAGTGGCTAATATGTGTTGTGTGTGGTATTTTGGAGAACTCACTAAGCATTTATGCTTACAGTGTTGTGTTATGTGTTTCAGGTACTAGTGAGGATCGCGGGAAGGCGCCGACTTGATCAGTACACACACGAGGAGTTTTATATTATGATCTTGGGATATGATGTTGTGATTTGACTATGTGATACAATGGTGTTTTTAAAGCAATTAAGAATGAAAATGTGTTTTATAAAACTTGAAAAATTATCTTGAAAATTTGGGTGTTACAAGTTGGTATCAGAGCCTTGGTTTGAGGGATTCGGGTACACCTCCGGGCGTATCTGAACTCAAACTGAGGATTTGAGAGATTTTCAAAATAATTTACAAAAAAATTTCTCAAGAGTAAAAGTTTTGGAAGAGCAGAGCAGAGCAGTGTGTACGATCAGCCAGCGCCCGAACGGTGATTTCCCAAAATACCCTTACATTATGAGTCATGAGATATGTTACGATAAGATATGCATGCTAGCGTAGGCTAGGTATTCTTATTAGGGCTAGAGTGGCCTGATTGGTGAAGCCTTAGCCTAGGGATTTTGCTTCTAGGAGATACTTGAGAGTGAGTAGATAGCAGCGAGGAGCTTATGAGAGAGCTGCTAGAGAGTAGACTGAGTATAGAGAGAGTAGAGTACTTGGGACCCTAGGAGGAGGACTTGGGGTGAATATTGATACGGTTTGGACGGTAGTATTGGGCCCGTACTACCGAAGGCACCGGATCAGTGCGCAGCCCAAGTAAGAATCCTTAGGGTACCAGGGATCAAGTAGGAGTGGGATATCGAGTGTGTGTACACTCGAGCGAGTCTATGATATCTTGTGTTGTATTGCAGAGAGGCATCATGGTTGGGACACGCCACAAGCCAGGGACTAGCGAGGGGTTGTGAGCGATGAGGAGCTCTGCCAGATGATTCATGATGAGGTGGCTGCTGCCGTCCGCGCTGAGATTCCAGAGATGTTCGGGTCTATCAAGACCACACTGATTGAGACTTTTGATGAGCGGTATGCTGCTCTTACTGATACTGCGGTTGCTACGGCCACTGCAGCCGTTGCTGTTACCAGGCCACAGGGGTGACGCGTTGCTGTACCGGGAGTTCAGCAACACGAAGCCACCAGAGTTTGATGGGACTCAGGATCCGATAGCCGCGATGAGGTGGATCTCTGACATTGAGGGGTGCTTCTACACATGTTCGTGTCCGGAGCATCTGAGGGTACGGTTCGCTTTGAACCAGCTTCGCTTGGGAGCGAAGGATTGGTGGAAGTTTGTGACAGCACACTTCACTTCTGCAGAGCTCACTGCGGTGACCTGGGAGAGGTTCACCACTATGTTTCGAGATGAGTACGTTCCCCCGGTGGAAAGGGAACGTTTGGCCCAGGAGTTTCTGACCCTCAAGCAGGGTACCGAGTCTGTTACAGTGATCACCAGGATGTTTCATGAGAGGGCGATGTTCTGCCCTGAGCACGTGTCTTCCGAACAGGCACGCATGAGCAGATATTTGAGTGTTTTGAGGAGAGACATCCGCGAGTTCGTGGCGAACTCGACGTATCGTACATTTTCCGAGCTTCAGGCAAATGCCCGGAAGAGGGAGATTGAGCTAGAGACTCAGGCCAGGGAGGAGGCGGAGTCTCAGGGGAGGGATCGGCGACCGGCACAGTCCCAGCCAGCTGCCAAGCGGGCTAAGCCCGCCGATTCGAGATCAGGGAACCAGAAGGGCCGCACTTGTGGCAAGTGCGACAAGAGTCATGAGGGGGTGTGCAGAGCAGGGTCTTGCTACAAGTGTGGCAAGGAGGGGCACATGGCCAAGGATTGCCCCAAGGGATTTGCAGTTTGTTTTCACTGCAACCAGACCGGACACCGGAAGGCCGAGTGTCCGCAGTTACGAGGATCAGCTCAGGGATCTGCCCCTGCTGCTGTTCGAGCTACAGAGAGTCGGCCGGCAAAGGCCGAGGCGCCGAAGGCTCGCGGGAGAGCCTTCCAGTTGACAGCGGAGGAGGTCCGTGCAGCACCCGATGTTGTGGCTGGTATGTATTCTTTCTTATGTTTATTCTGAGTTTGTGGTGTTATGCTTATACTTTGATATGCGTAGGTACATTTCTTGTGTGTTCTGTGCCTGCTTTGGTGTTATTTGACTCGGGTGCGAGTCGGTCTTTTGTATCGTTAACCTTTAGTCAACACATCAGTATTTGTCGTGAGGCGTTGAGTTGACCTTTGCGAGTTTCCATAGCTGACGAGAGAGTAGTGTATGCCACTGATGTGATTCGAGGATGTGTACTCGAGATATTCGGCGTGGGGTGTCCGATTGATTTGGTCCCGATTGTTATGGGAGATGTCTGTGTCATCGTGGGCATGGACTGGTTGAGCAGATTTGGAGCAGTTATCGACTGCGACCGGCAGCTGGTGACCATACGAGACCCTAGTGGGGGAGTTCTTACGGTTTATGGCGAGGGTACCCGTTCTGGGTCGGCGTTTTGCTCAGCCGCGAGGGCGAGGCAGAGTCTACAGCAGGGCTGTAGTAGGTATGTGGCTTATGTGATGGATACGAGGGAAGGTGCAGAGAGACCGAAGTCGGTCGATGAGGTCCCGATAGTGCGTGAGTTCCCGGATGTTTTCCCCGAAGAGTTGTCGGGTGTGCCTCCCGAGAGGCAAGTGGAATTCCGTATCGATTTGGTTTCGGGGGCATTGCCTTGCACCTCCAGAGATGCAGGAGTTATCCTCGCAGCTCCAGGAGCTGCTGGGAAAGGGGTTTATATGGCCGAGTAGCTCGTCGTGAGGAGCACCGATCCTTTTTGTCAAGAAACAGGATGGTTCACACCGGATGTGCTTTGATTACCGGGAGTTGAACAAGTTAACGGTCAAGAACCGTTACCCACTGCCGAGGATTGATGATCTGTTTGATCAGTTACAGGGAGCGTCTTGGTTCTCCAAGATTGATCTGAGATCTGGATACCATCAGATGAGAGTGCGAGATGAGGATATCCAGAAGACGACGTTCAGGACTCGTTATGGGCATTACGAGTTCGTGGTGATGCCTTTCGGGCTCACCAATGCACCGGCGGCGTTCATGGATCTCATGAACATGGTGTGTAGGCCGATGTTGGATCGTTCGGTGATCATGTTCATTGATGATATATTGGTGTATTCGAGGTCCAGAGAGCAGCATGAAGAGCATTTGAGGGAGATCCTCAGAGTTCTGAGATCGGAGAGGCTGTATGCCAAATTCTCCAAGTGTGATTTCTGGTTACGGGAGGTCCAGTTTCTAGGGCACCTCGTCAAGCAGAATGGGATATTGGTCGATCTGGCCAAGATTGAGGCTGTAATGAACTGGGAAGTACCGAGATCCCCTTCGGAGATCAGGAGTTTCCTGAGGTTGGCCGGATATTATCGGAGATTCATTCAGGATTTCTCCAGGATTGCGGTTCCTCTCACTAGGCTGACCCGGAAGGGCGTGACTTTCAGTTGGGGCCCGGAGCAGCAGGCCTCATTCGAGACACTTCGCCAGAGATTGTGTGAAGCCCCAGTGTTGGCCCTTCCGGAGGGAATGGAGGACTTTGTGGTATATTGTGACGCGTCGATATCAGGTCTGGGCGCAATGCTGATGCAGAGAGGGCATGTTATAGCATATGCATCGAGGCAGCTGAAGCCTCATGAGACGAGGTATCCTACGCACGATCTGGAGTTGGGGGCTGTGGTGTTCGCCCTCAAGATCTGGTGTCACTATTTGTATGGGGTTCAGTGTACCATATACACGGACCACAAGAGCTTGAAGTATCTAATGGATCAGCCCAACCTGAACATGCGTCAGAGGAGATGGTTAGACGTGGTAAAGGACTATGAGTGTGAGATCCTGTACCACCCGGGCAAGGCTAATGTGGTAGCCGATGCTTTGAGTCACAGGGCAGAGAGTGCCCCTTTGCGAGATGTTTGTATGAGGATGACAGTGATGACTCCGGTGTTGGACACCATCCGAGAGGCCCAGGTGGAGGCCATGAGACCGGAGAACCGCAAACGAGAGCGGGTGATTGGGCAGATATCAGAGTTCATTGCCGATAGCCGGGGGCTTATGACCTTCTAGGGCCGGATTTGGGTGCCATTTAAGGGTGGGGCACGTGCTATTTTGATGGTGGAGGCGCACAGGTCGAGGTTTTCGATCCATCCCGGGGCCACTAAGATGTATTTGGACCTGAAAAGAGATTATTGGTGGCCCTGTATGAAGAGGGATGTGGCTTGGTTTGTAGAGAGGTGCTTGACCTGTCGCAGGGTTAAGGCTGAGCACCAGTGTCCGCATGGAAAGTTGCAGCCGCTTGAGGTTCCCCAATGGAAATGGGAACAGATTTCCATGGATTTTATCACCAAATTGCCTAGGACTGCGAGGGGCGTCGATGCAATTTGGGTGATTGTTGATCGTTTGACGAAGAGCGCTCACTTTCTTGCCGTTAGTGAGAGTTCCTCTGCGGAGAGGCTAGCAGAGTTGTATGTGAGAGAGGTGGTATCGCGGCATGGAGTACCGATCTCGATTGTATCAGATCGAGATGTGCATTTCACTTCCAGGTTCTGGAAGAAATTCCATGAGGAGTTGGGTACGAGGCTGCATTTTAGTACCGCATACCACCCACAGACGGATGGACAGAGTGAGCGGACGATTCAGACGCTCGAGGACATGCTTCGGGCGTGTGTTTTGGATTTCGGAGGGAGTTGGGACACGTATTTACCTTTGGCTGAGTTTTCTTATAACAACAGCCACCATTCGAGCATTGGTATGCCTCCCTTCGAGTTATTATATGGGAGGAGGTGTCGGACTCCCATTTGTTGGGGTGAGGTAGGGCAACGTGTGCTGGGTAGCACCGAGATAGTGCTTCAGACGACTGAACAAATACAATAGGTTAGGCAGAGGTTGCTGACGGCTCAAAGCCGCCAGAAGAGTTATGCTGATAGGCGACGTTCCGAGCTTGAGTTCCAAGTAGGAGATTTCGTCCTCCTGAAGGTATCTCCTTGGAAAGGAGTGATCCGATTCTGGAAGAGGGGCAAGCTGGGGCCCCGATATATTGGTCCATTCAGGGTGATCGTGAGAGTAGGCAGGGTAGCATACCGGTTGGAGCTACCTGCGGAGTTGGGCCAGATTCATGATACCTTCCATGTGTCTCAGTTGAGAAAATGTATAGTCGACGAGTCGGCGGTGGTGCCATTAGTGGATATTTAGGTGGATGCGAGCCTGAATTATGTCGAGAGACCAGTTGCGATAGTGGATCGGAGGATTAAGGTTTTGAGGAACAAGGAGGTGCTGCTAGTTCAGGTTCAGTGGCAGCATCGGAGAGGGTCCGAGCTGACTTGGGAGCCAGAGACAGAGATGCGGGAGCAGCATCCTGAGTTGTTCGCAGCGTGAGACTTCGGGGGCGAAGTCTGATTCTAGTGGGGGAGAATTGTAACATCTCAAAAATCAGGTATACCTTGTGAACCTTCTTCTTTGAGTGATTGTCATATTTAGCCCTTGATAAGAAGATGCTTGGTTGACAGGTACGCAGGGCGTACTGGGGTGTACGCTCAGCGTACTTGTCCGCGTTTTGATCGTGAAGGATTGCCAGGTACGCGGGGCGTACCAACGTGTATGCGGGGCGTACCCGGCCCAGAAAAGGAACCCTAATCTTTTGAGCCTCCCTATTTAAAGAACCTTATGACCCTTTGTTGGCTACCTTTCTCCACAGTCTTATCTCCTCAAAACCCTAGATCTCGTTCATATAGCAAGGAAGTGCCTTGGAGAGCTTGGTGGTGTGTTCTTATCCATTGGAGTGAAGTGAAAAGCTTTGGAAGAGGAAGAGTTAGAGCTCAAGTTTGTAGATCCGAGTTTAGCAGTGGGAAAAGCTCCAGTTTGAGGTATAAAGCTTCATGCTTTCCATCTTTTATGTTTGTTTCATAAGAAGGATGTTTTAGGGTTTTTGTCCCCCAAGTTTATGGCTTTATGAGTTGTTGAGTTCTTGGAAGCCGAGATCTGTCCCATGCTAGCTCATTTAGGGTTGTTATGTGATAAAAATCCAGTCTTGGTTGTCAAAAGTTGTTCATGCATGAGATATGGACCTTTAAAGGTTGGAAATGGAGTGGTTTGGGTGTTGGTGACTTCCACAACCATGCAAAGGCTTAAAGTCACCGACTTTATGGATTAAGTCGTATTAGAGAAGTCAGATTTGGAATTTGGACGCAAGTCTTAACTGATTAAGACCCAAAAATCAAAGAAGACTGAAACTGGGAGTTACGTCGGGCGTAATCCCAGTACGCGGAGCGTAGGGGTCGCGTTCCCCCGTTTCTGTAAGGTTGCCGGGTACGCCCAGTGTACAGATTTGGTACGCGCAGCGTAACCCAGAGAGGGTTGACTTTTGTTGACTTTTAGGGTTTGGTCAATATTTGGGTCGTTGAGCCATGAGAGGGGTATAATGGTATTTTACCCTTCTGAGAGTGCCAAGAGAGAGTTTAGTCTAGCCTTTGAGAGTTGTATTGATTAGGGTGTTTATTCCATGTGATTAGGCAGAGGCTAGACCAGATTTTACCGAGCCAGAGGTTTACCGAGACACCCGAGGTGAGTCTTCTCACTATACTTTACGTAGAGTGGTAATTAGAGATATGAGACAGAGTATTTGTATGTTCTTGCATGATGTGATTTCTATGTGCTTATGCTATGTATGTTACAGAGTTTATAGAATTAGGACCGAAAGGTCCACAGAGTTAGGGCCAGAGGGCCCACAGAGTTATGGAACTGGAGGGTCCCACTGAGACACATTGACTAGAGGGTCAAACAGAGTTATAGCCTCGAGTGGCTAATATGTGTTGTGTGTGGTATTTTGGGGAACTCACTAAGCATTTATGCTTACAGTGTTGTGTTATGTGTTTCAGGTACCAGTGAGGATCGCGGGAAGGCGCCGGCTTGATCAGTACACACACGAGGAGTTTTTATATTATGATCTTGGGATATGATGTTGTGATTTGACTATGTGATACAATGGTGTTTTTAAAGCAATTAAGAATGAAAATGTGTTTTATAAAACTTGAAAAATTATCTTGGAAATTTGGGTGTTACAAATCTCCTCCCACCAGTCCCGCGCTCGGTCCCTCAACATACAAGATGCGAATCCCACATTTACCGCATCGGGGCAAAAACTTGTACGCTGAGCATTCTCCATGTCAGCGATCCAACAGTGACTAGCGATGGGGTCCTTAACCCCAAAGAACTCGGGCACACCACACGCCTTGAATTCCCAAAATGTGGGAGTTCGAGTCCCACTCTGACCCGTCACAATCTCAGCTCGGAAAGACCTGAGCCGCTCCATCATAATCTCCATTATCCCCTCGTTGACGGTACCAAAAATCACCAAGGTAGCGTCAAGGGTACCGCGAGTAACCTCATCCGCGATAATCTCGTGCAGCCTCTCATCAATAGGCTTTGCACCAGAGCCTGAACATGATCCTGAACCTGATCTGAACCTGAACCTCCTCGTGTAGCCATCACCATCCTCAACTGAAAATACAACATAGAAAATGATTGATAAGAGAGTTCAAAGGATTTCCTCCCCACCGGACTCCTTAGAGCTTCCAGGTTTGTCCTTGTCTCGGTACAGGTCCTGTGCTTTGAGTAGTACGGGCCCAATACTACCTTCCACACCTACCTGTACCTTCCTCAAGGCCATACATGATACCTCTAATTCACCCAACTATAAATAAAATATAACCTACAACATACAACACATACACATATCCTAGACTCTTCTAGGATTTATCAATCCTCACAGAACCAGAAACCTCAGTCAACACCGCAGGTTGCCTTATGCATGCTATTTATACATAAATAGAATCACATAGACTGTCAAATAAAGCCTCTACCCTATGACCACAACCAAACAAGGAACGAGAAATAAGGCACAATTCATCATTCTAGGGCTACGTAATCCTAAACATATACAACTTCGAAAGCATACACTTAGCAAATAACAGAGTCAAAATCGATTCCATGAAATACATTCATAGCATGGTTAAATTTTGGGAAACACTTCCTTGAGCTCGGCCGATTTCGCATATTGCACTCTCCCTTTTTGCTTAAGAAAACCATTTCCTGAAAAACTTGACTTTTTTTTTTTGAAAAGGTCTACCATTTCCTCAGTTTGAGTTCTGACACACCTGAGAGTGTGCCTGAATCCCTTAAACCAAGGCTCTGATACCAACTTTTAACAGGCCAAAAATCCAAATAAAATTGTTCATTTTTAAATAAGGTTTACAACCATAAGTTTGATACTAAAAATCCATTACATAGAAACCATCATAAAAAATCATCAGAGTATCCATATTAATGAATGCGGAAAATAGTGGAGAGTGTATGCTGTGCCATCAAGTCGAGCCCTTCCCTTTGGAACCAAACGCACCTGAAATCACAATACAAACTGTAAGCTAATGCTTAATGAGTTTTCCCAAAATAACACATACCAATCATACAAATGGGCCCAGCCCTAGGGTTCATTCCAACCCAAAACAAGTATGGGCCCCGCCCTGGGGTATATTTCAACCCAACAGATCGCAGTGGGCCCCGCCTTGGGGTATGTTTCAACCCATTATGTCATACTGGGCCTCGCCCTGGGATATATTTCAACCCAATCACAACATGTAACAAACATCAACTAGCATACTACATAAATGAATATCAGGCCGGCCTTGATGCCTTAGACCCGAAGTTATAGTGAGAATACTCACCTCAGTCTGCTGAAAACAATAGACGCCCTTCTATCAATCCAAAACTCTCACACTGAATAAATATACAAATTACCCTAATTAGGATTATGACACAACCTAGCCAAGGGCCCAAAATCCTAAGTCCAAAATCCTCCAATATGGCCCAAAAAACTTTCTTCCTAAATGGACCTAACATTCAAGGTCCAAAACAATAATGGGCCACAAGGCCGAATAGGCACAACCATGACACACCTATGGTCCAAACAAGTACAAAGGCCCAATAACTCCTAATGGATCCAGGCCCAAGGCTGAATAGGGTCCAAATAGCTCAAAAGCCCAACGAAGCCCATACTCCACTTGGGAGCGTACGCCCAACATACCTCATCAGTACGCTTAACGTACTGACTCCTTTGGCTGTACGCGCAACGTACATATCGTTACGCCCAGTGTACAAACAGTTCTTGCACAAAAGTCCATTAAGTGATTAATACTCGAAATCTCAACGTCCAATTCCAGGTCTGTGTCTATTAAGATGTCCTAGGGCATAAAGTTTGCAACTTTATGCCCTTGCATGCCACATGGGACCCCAACACCTCGTTTTTTCCATTAAGACCCCTTTTAAGACCATAAACTCATGCATGGACCCAATACAACCATCAAGTTAGCATTTTTATGCATCTAGCAAGCCCAAGAAGGTGAGATCTAATATTTCTAATCTCTAGAGTTGCTCAAACTCACAAGAGAGGGTCCATGGACCAAAAATGGACTCCATAACAAACCTTAACTCAAACTAGCAAAAGAAATAGCAAGGTCTAGACTTTTTACCTCCAAAAGTTCCCCAAGATGAACTAGATGCAGGATCTAGAAGCCCAATAACATCCAAGACTTGATCACCACCTTTTCCTTCTTGCAAACCCACTAAAATGGCCACCAAAAACACTTTTAAGCTCAAGGATCACACTCACATGAAAATCTAGCGTTTTGGGACGATAAGAGGCAATGGAGGCTGTCTAGGGTAAGGTCCAAATAGCATAAGAGTGTTTAAATAGGGTCCTTGCCTTAAAATTAGGGTTTTGGTCTTAATCCACGTACGCCCCACGTACTGCTTGGTACGCCCTGCGTACGTGGTGCATGCTCGCATCCAGTCCTCCCTAGTACGCTAAGCGTACGCATATGTACGCCCAGCGTACATAGGGACCCTCCATGCAAAAGAAATTTATTCTAAGGGTAGAAAGGGTATATACATGCATTCCGATTTTTATATATATATATATATATATATATATATATATATATATATATATATATACAGAGAGAGAGAGAGAATGATAGATGTAAGTTCAAATGAGGAATAAATAAAGGTTGAAAATGAGAGAACCATTCGCAGCCAATTATTTATATTTACCACAAAACGCATTGTCGAAACGACGCGAAGGAGGATGGATAATATTCATATATGAATATAAATGAAAGTATATTCATATATCAATCCACCACCTCCCATCTGTCACCTTCCACCACCATCGTCGCCGCCACCATCACTAACCACCACCACAACCTCCTCTACCACCACTACCTCCGACACCAACCACCACCGCCAACCATCGCCGCCATATTCAAATATGAATAATTACTTAGTCACATATGAATAAATTTATTCATATATGGATATGCTTATTCGTAGATGAATATATGTACTTTTTTATATATGACTATTCGTATTCGTATAGGAATATGATCTGTTTCCCCGACCCGGTACGCTGGAGCAATTCAGTGGCAGATTCGAAATGAGTGGTTCAGATTCATTCATTCGTTCTCAAACTTTTTTCTCAATTGAACCTTTATCTCTGTGTGTATGTATATGTGGTTTATATATATATATATATATATATATATATATATATACACACACACACACTAGGTGTGCACCCGCGCAAAGCGGCGGCGGCAACTATTACTGTTTCAACGAATGGTTTTTTTTTTCAGAAAATGTTATTTGACTGTTTCAATGGGTACAAATTTTGTGGTTGATATGTTAGAAAAATTTCATGCTTGACCTTTGGACAAACACCATGCCCAACCTGAGATAATATAAATCGTTTTCTCCACGTTGAGTCCTAAGAAGATGATTAAAAATTATTTATAAAATAAAAATCAAACTTTTTTCAGATAATGTTTTGAAAGTTTCATCTATTACAAATTATCATTTTTAATAATAAGGTTGAGGAGGGAAATCATATCTCTTGGAACGATGAGAGATAGAAAGAAATGGACAAAACAAAAGAAAATGCATTTTTGTCCAATTACCAGTCGAATACACACTAAGCATAATTCATCTTGTTTTGTTGTGTACTATTTAACAAACAGATCCTAAGTAAATTTGTTATCTAGAGGAAGAAACCACTCGAGATGGTTCGGAAACTGATTTTTAACCTGAAAAAATAAGCTTTCAAAAAAAAAAAAATACAGAGACTGAAATGTAACACCGAAGAATAATTATATTTTATGAAGAAAAAGATATCAAAGCGAGAAAAGTTTCATTGACACAGATCCTTGTTCTTGAGGAGCTTGAACCGACTAACTAATCAAAAAGTTGGATGAATGAACAACACTTTATAGCTCTCCAAAAATACTTTGGAGAAGATAATAGATAATATCCATTATTTCAGTCCTCGTTTATTAAAAATTCACTTCAAATTTTCTAAAAAATTCACTCAAGAGAAGAGGAGAGGCCCATCATATACAAATTTAACATATACAAAAATATATAAAAAATCAAGAATATAAATGCATAATTTTTTTCATGTCAAAACTTTACCATATACATAGATATATAGAAAATCATGTATATAAAGGCCCACCATTATGTGATAATCACACCACTAAAACCAAAAACATCCTTAAAAATCCACAAGAATTCCTGCCTATAAACTATTGATATGAAACATGAATAAAGAAAGAAAAATAAACTAAAAGATTAAAACCGAAGCTGAAATATGTTAAAAAAAAACGTTGAGTCGTGAACTCTAGTAAAAAAGCCTTAGAAAAAAATACAGGGAGCTCTAGCCTATTTCAATTTCCGGATCTAGCTCAAAAAAATTACAACGCTAGGTGAATAAAGTGAAAGTAATGTGAAACGATAACATATCTCATATTTTTTATTTTTTAGTATAACTTTCTATCTACGTTAAAAAGAAACGAGATTTAATTGATATTTCCTTTCTTAAATATTTTCGGTGATTATTCTTTACCATAATTAGTTTTTGTTAATAGAAAGATAATGGTTTGTGCATAACAAATTTGTACATTAAGTTTTCAAGCATGTACCACTTAAATTTCAAGAAAAGTTCAATATGCTTTATAATATAGTTAAGATATATACATACATACATACTAGGTTAGTCCCACTGGAGAACACAGTTGACAAAATTAAATAACATAGAGAATATAAAAATCGTAATCATTAATCATACTTTGCAAACAGTTATATTTATACAACATTGGATGTTTTGTTCGTAAGTATATCATTTTTATTTTTAATTAATATGTAGAATGGTGTCAAAACATCAACAATGTTATTTAGCCCATGATTAATGATAAAATCATCATGTTACACAATGAAATATAAATGGCGTATTTGACACGAAGCGTTTGAGAGCTTCTAGCTTTTAGCTTTTGACAAAACGCTCAACTTTAAACAAAAAAACTTCGTTTGACAATACGAGTGTTTATCTTTTAATTTAAACAAAACGTTCCAAATCTAAATGCTACTTAATGTAGTGTTTAACAAAACGTTACCGAGCTTTTGAAATAATTGTCATTTTATGTAATTTTACATATTTCAGAAGCTTCCAACTATTTTTGCCAAACACTAAAATAACAAATAAAAGTTATAGCTTCAAGTTACCAGTTACCCACTACCAGCTACTCGCTTCCCGCTATTTGCTACCCATTTCCCGTTTCCAGCTAACAACTATTTTGACCAAAAACGCTCAAAAATTAATAGACTGAAAGATAACGAAAACAATTAGTCATACATGGTAATACCATTGTCTTATTAGGAAAGACCCCACTAACATACAAATATAGTAGTCTACTTTTAATAGTTTTTTAAACTATTTCCTATACAATAAATTGCCATAAAAACAAACAATTTGAAAAGTACGTTACTATAAAAATAAACAATTTTAAATACAAAAAATGTTTTAAAAAAATATATATAAAGTGCGATGCTAATTTGAGAAATAAACAAAAGTACATTGCGAGCTAAATGGAAAAAATAACAACATATTTTTATTTTAATAATCGATTTAAGTAATGATACATTAAAAAAGGTTTACATAAAAGATTAACGAATCATTTTCAAATCGTATATTTTCAAATCTACCATGTTTTTTTTTTTTTTTTTTTTTTTAGTGATGTTAATTTATTTATAATTGCTCTACTTTATTTTTTTTGGCAACAAAATTCAAAGGATTTGGATTTGTAAGAAAATTGACAACATTATTGCAAACAACCTTAGTAAAGACAACAATGCCCTGCACCACGACACACCCCCTTTACAGAGGAATGAGTCAGTCTTATAATTACCCTTATCCCTTAAAAGATACTGTAACAACCAATAAAAGACCAATGTTTCCTGTTTAAACAATCACGCCATATATTTCTGCCACCTATCCCTATTACACAACGGGTTTTTCTTGGCAAAGGTAGATGTATACTAGTTCTAATATTGCATGAAGCACAAGTGGATGGTGAAAACTATTATCTAATCGTAATGATTCGTTATCATTAGTGAACTAATGCATGGCATTGTACGTTGGTTCTTCCCTGGATAATGATCAGGATGTACAAATTTTGATGTCAGAGGTTGAAGTTGTTATTCACAAACATGTCGACAGGTATATGGTATCTTTATCTTATAATGGACAAAAGTTTTAAAGATATACGATGTATCTAGAATTCAAATTTAAAAAACTTAGCCGACTTTTTATAGCAGAGAATTTGTATGGCACCAAATGTGTTTTTTTGTTGGGGTTGAAATGTAGTTAACGTGTCTTGCTTTTGGTACGGTATTTGTTGTCAAGTTGAAATGTAGTTAACGTGTCATGTAGTCATGACTTGTAATGTACAATTCTAAATACCTACGAGGATTTACTCGGAGTTAAAATATGAGCCTATAACAACTAATATAGTTGGTTCCCAAATGATATATTTATAGAAAATGTAAAACGGTAATAATCTTCAAATTGTAGTTGCAACGTGGAAATTGTAGTTTTAATTAGAGATATAAACGATCCGAGCCGAGTTGAGGCTGACACTAATCGAGTCAGGCTCGTTTAAAGTTATAGAAACTCGAGCTCGTGAAACATATATTTGAAGGTTGGCATCATCTTGTTAATTATTGTTCATCAATGAAGCTCTTCAAAATAGGGATTCACTTGCTATTTATTCATAATTTATATATTTATAAGTAATAAATAATAATATATAAAATAAAAGTAGAGAAAAGCTCATTTAAGCTTGCGAACTTAAACATGGTTAGACTATTTCTAGGGTTGAGCTTGGCTCTAGTTTGTCATGGCTCGGCTCGTTTCAAGCTTTTAACGATCCAAGCTCGGATAACTCGCAAGTAGGGTGGCTCATTTGCATCCAACGTTGGAATGCACTTCTTCTAGACAAAGGAAAATTATGTTAGCCATTGTATATCTATTTATTTCTCACATATTGCTTTTGAGAATGGCGTTAATTAGTCAACTTAAGGTTTGTTGTAAGATAACGCATTTCTAGAAGTTAACAAATGCAACCTCATATTATTCAATATAAAAAGATGCATTTTTAAGTTGTACACGATACTATTTGTATGTACGATGTTTGGTACTTGTCAAAATCGTTACATTGTCAAAGTCGTTACAAGAATACTATTTCATAAAACAGGAGACAAAGACTTTAGACTTGTGAAAAGTCAAATGTAGATATGTTAGAAAATCTTTGGTGCCGGTTCAAACTTAGAGTGTGGTCAAGTTAGAGTTGTAGAGGACAAGAGAAAGCGCTCATGAGAAGGAATCAATCTTTAATTATATAATTTTTACGTATCTTGGTCGATATGATGTTTATATAAAACACGATCGACATGCGTGAGGGTTGACTCCATTGACCATTATTGTATGGTCTCTACTCTCTTAGTTTTTTTCATGCATTTTCAGTATTAATCACATATGTAATATAACATGGAACGTGGCACAAGCCACAAAGTCTCCTTCATTTAACATTGTAAATTGTTGGATATGCATGTAACATTGTTTTAATTAAATCGTGAAGATAACCACATGTGTGTGCTTATCTTAAGCCCAGCAAAAACTTTTTTTTTGTTACTTTAATCGAAGAGACTTGTTGACTTCCAGAAAGTTGATAAGCAATGAGCGTGGCAATTGGGCTGTATTATTTCAGAAATAATAAAACCCAGCTGGTGAAATACCCTTTGTAGGAGATAACATTTTAATGGCTATCTTTTGAAAACATTCAATATTTGAAACTAATAGTTGTGGAAATTTGGTCCCAAATGGTAAATTATTAACAATCTTAATTTAGTCAAAGTTATACGATGTTGAAACAAATGAATTAAAGCTACAATTTATATAAACGATGACAAACATTGAAAACTAGTTTTACAAGTGTTTTGAATATTCAAGACATATTCTTCAATCATCTTCATTAAATCTTCAACTTTAGTATATCTCATCATAGTAATGTTAGCTTTGTGGAACCGAGTAACCTGAAATTAGACTTTAAAATGGAATTACCTAATTGGCTAATTCCCAAGTTATAATTACCAAAATTATTTCAAAAACTTTTATAAGCATAAGATAGATAAGATTAAGAAGCATAAGTAATATGTCAATACAAAATCATTTCAATACAATGTACATGCTTCTAATTAGTCACATAAACAAACAATAGTCACGAAAACAAACATAGCAATATAGACAAACAATAGTCTTTGAAATGTGGTTTGAGCAGTGTTTCAAGAGAGTGTAACAAATTCCTGGTATTACTTGTGAGAGACGAGTGGTAGTTCATTAGATATGATATGTGGGCAAAAGTTTTGATATGAATTTAATCAGGAATGACTCTTTTAACATTTAGCCCTCACAACAATGACTTTTGTGTAATTTTCCAAAATAATTAGGGCCTTAATATAGCTTAAAAAAATCACAAATGACTTTTTTAACAACTAGCTCTAACTAAAAACACTTTTATGTCATTTTCCTAAATCAGGAAGGGCTTTAATTAATCCCCAAATAAAATGAACAATGTTTTTTCTAATATTTAGCCAATTATAATGGTTTTTGTATCATTATTAACCCTTTATAGTATTTAATTAGTATTAACATTTATGAATATGATAAAAAAATTTATATTACATGTATTATGGTGGTCGTACAGTAACACACATATTCGAAAATAGAGTTGGTCAAAATGTGAATTAAAAAGCTTTCTAACACAGAATTTTTCCATGGAGAATATCTTCATCGAATCTACATGTACTTCAAAATAAATCTTTGCCTTCATCATGCGGAAAATATTGCAATTTGACTACTTCTTTGCGAGTTTATATTAGCATTTCCAAGGTGGTTGTTATAATTTATAAAGTTTAAAATCATATGCAAAAGTTAAAATCAAGTAATCAAAAAACAGTTTACTAAAGTTGTCGGTAATTTCATGGTTTTATATTTATTTTTAAAAAAAAATTCTATTGTAGAAACTTCAATTTTTGTGTTTCTAGATTTGTTTCTTTTTGCTCTAACAAGTCAAACCTAAAATTAATCAAGATCTTAACACCCTTTAATTAACTACAAAGTATAGAGAATTTTATTAAATAATTACAATTGGAAATATTATGAAGGTGCGGAAAGTATTATTATTATTATTATTATTTATACACAGTTTATTTTTAACACGCTTCTAAGTGTGTCATTTATAATTGTATCCACTTATAATTTTGAATTTTCCACGAGACATAGATTATTATATTTATATGTTCTTTTAATCAATAATAACGGAAGATATATGTGTTTTTGCAAAACTAATTGATAGTTGGAAGATGTAGTTTTTATTTAATATTTAAATGTTTGGGCAAAATAGTTTGAAACTTTTAAAATGTATAAAATAATATGAAAAGATAATTGTTTAAAAATAAAAATAAAAATATATTTTTAAGAATAATTTTGAAAATTGATTAACAAAGTTCTATTAACGTAAAATATGTATGTTTTTAGTAAAATAATTCCTGTGACGAAAGTTTCCAATTATTTGTGAATAACACATAAAACATGTTCATTTCATTTAGAAATCCAATTTTGTTTTTGAGCAAGCAAACGTAGACACGAGTGATTTTGTAGGGTTGGTTGTCACCCGTTTGTGGATATGTAAAAAATAATGCTCAAACACAATCCACTTTATTTATTTTTGCAAATCTTGATATCTTTTAATAAGGATACACTGATATCTGATTATTAAAAGATTCGATTTTTCTTTTCCAAAAAGGGCAATGTAAAGACCAAAATGTTAAATCTTTCTTTTTGATTCTTGAATGCTTGTTAATATTAATACTACAGGACATGAAAAAGATCCGCCTTTCAACATATAACTTTGAGAAAATCATATATATACACACACATATATATATATATATATATATATATATATATATATATATATATATATATATATATATATATATATATATATATATATATATATATATATATATAGCTAAGATCGAATAGAGAGTAAACTGTGTGAATCTGCTTTAAGCCCACAACCAAACAAGAAACAGGAAATGAAGCGGAAAGCACACATCCTACTGTCTGTCGGATCCGATTAATATATATACCTATTGTATCTACCGAGGGATCATAAAGTTAGCATTATAGGCCCCCTCTAACTGAATGTACCAAGACCCGACTGCTTTGTTGGTTTGTTCTCTCGTAAGAATGTATGTTTTCCCAATTTTATGACTATCTTTACTAGAAAATAGTTTGCATTACCTTTTATGTGAGAATATCACTATATGAATGTAATGGGAAAATGAAAGTGTACAGTAATGTTGTATAAAGTAACTACTAAGCACTAACTACCTTAAATCCAATTTGTTAATTAAGGTTAAAATGTGATGTGGTTATAACCATGCTGATTGACTAGTATGTAACACGACGACATGCTGGCGTCCAAACTAATGTGACATTTGTCACCCATTGGCTTGTCTTTCAGACTGTAGCTAACAATTGGGATGTGGAATTGTCAGTCCCGTATAGATCTATACACACAATGCCCGCTCTCCCTCCATGAGACTGGTTACAAAACGCGACATAACAAGTATATTGCTATGCCGCGAAGTAGTAGTTTCACATTATTGTTATCTTGTTCTTGTAAATGTATGTATGTTCCTTTCTGTTCTTGTTATAGTATGTTCTGAACCCTAAACTATACCTATTATAGTTTACTAGTATGTTTGTTTTGAAATGTCCCTGATTTGTAGAACAGACTCGATTATCTACTGAGTTATGCATGTACTTTAAAAATGGAGTTTTATAAACAATAATCTAACATCATTTAAAATAGTTTTTGAATTGGTTTGATCACTTACAAAGCATAAGAAATCCTTTAATGTGATGGTTATCACAGATAAATATTTACACAATATTATTGTGTTCAACTTGTATCCCCCCCCCCTTAAAAGCATTTAAAAACATTTAAAAGATAGATTATATGGGTATAAACTCACCTTATGTGGGTGATTCAACTGATGATTCGAGTAAGGATGATAAGTTCCACGAATGAAGTCCAAGACACAAACGAGTCCTAAATGACATATAATGATACATATTGGCATGTAATTAGTGAATCTAACTACAAAGGTGATTGGGAAACAACCTAGGATGCAAGAATAACTCACCAAAGAAGTGTTAGAAGCAAGGTAGGGGGTTGAAGGAGTGTTCACGGCCCAACAAGGATGGTTCACGGTTGGACTTGAATCGTTCACGGCCGAATGGAGTTCACGACCCAATATTGAAGAATGGTTCACGGCCCACTTGAGGTTCACGGCCCAAATGATGATGGTTCACGACCCAATTGGAGTTTACGGCCCAAATGATGAACACATGAAGGGTTCACGGCCCAAACTTGAAGATCTTTGAGGAAAAGTTATGTAAAGATGATGAATCAAGATGGAAAGGTAAAGGCTTTCAAGGAACAACAAGAAGAAATGAGACACTTATGTTTTTGGGGTGAAATGAGAGCCTTTGTTGGATGATACTTGAGAGAATTTGAGAGGTTTACGGCCAAGGATGGAAGAAATGAGGAATAAATGAAAGATAGGTCCATATATGGAGAAGGGTTCACGGCCACACTTGGGTTCACGGCCGTCAACACCCTTTGATGGGTTTTCTGGTTCAATTGCATTCCTCTAATCCTAAGCTAACACTTCTCAACATCCAATCCTTAAGTGTACTAGGCTTAGAACTCATTAAAATGACCCTTAACAAGGCTAAAAGGTAATAGAAACAAGTCTGACTTTTGATTGATTGGATTGACTTTACAAGATAAAAATTTACGGGTTGTCACACCTAATTAATATGAAAGGTCATGGTGCATTACGGTTTGCAAAGATGTAACCCTAGCATTTGTTACACTATAAAAAGGAATCCCCTAGAGCCAAAATCGGTTGCACCTATCATTCTAAGAGTTTGATATTGATTTTGTGGAAACTAGCTTATTCTCTCAAGCCTCCTCTTGAATTTGGTGTTTGTGACACATTAGAGGCATCACACTTGAGGTGCTAAAGCTTTCAAAGGCCAAGAACAACAACTACATCAAAAGGTATTCATCTTACTATGAGTTTTGTGTTGTATATCCTCCATTGTATGCTAGTTAGGATGTATGCTTTGGAAAATTGAAAATGCGTGTATAATTAGAGAAAACATAGATCCAAAGCATCTAGGGTTGCATGTGCACCATAGGAGTGTTATAGTGCTTAAATCCCAACAGATGGAACTATCTCAAAACTGGCTTTTATCTTGTGGTCAAATCTTTTGACCATAGCCAATTCCCTTCCCATTGGAGAAGAGATCTTTTCTGGACTCTCTATGTCATTGCCTATGTCCATGGAAGCTTGGGAAGTAGATCTTCCAATCAAATTTGCTTGACCAGTGCGCCAAATCATTGCTGATTCAACAGCAATTAGCAAATAGGTAAGATGAATAAGGGTCATGTCACGGTCTGTCATATAGTAATATCTAATGAACTCACTATATAACTTAGGAAGTGATTGAAGAACCAAGTCAACAGCCACCTTCCTCGAGACAACGACACCTAACATTCCAAGCTTGTCAATGTGTGACTTCATCTCCAAGACATGTGCACACACATACCTTCCATCTTGGTGTTTACTAGCCAATAGGGCTTGAGTGACCTTGAACTTTTCAAGTCTTTGAACTTGTGGGTCAGGGAGAATTATTGGAGGAGGTGGAGGAAGAGAAGTTCCACTACAGCACGAAGAAGATGTTAATCTTTCACCTCGATCGTCTTGTGGAATATCATCTTTATAAGGAAATTTATATTCAAAAGATTCGGGAAGACCATAGTTGTCAGAACTAGACATCTACTAGGGAGAAATTCAAGTTGGTTGATTTAAGTCCTTAATATAACACCCAAATAAAATATTAAGGCTAGGACCCAACACAATATTTTACCAATCGGAAGAGGGATGCTGTAATCCAATTGCAAAATATTTGAAGGTAGGTAAATAAGGATTTACCAATTTCCACCATGAAAAACGAAATTTATTATTAGGTTTCAAATGAATTGAAATTCCTAGATCTTTTGAGATTCATTAAACTTTTCAATGGCATGTTTAATCTCGATTATGCCCTTCAAGTTTGTGACTGGGATACCGAGGATCACAAACAAGGTGTGAATAACCATGCAAATTAGCTTGGTACTCTTGATGTCATTTATCACATAATCAATGTGTCGGTTAACCACACACGCTCCATTGATCTATGACAAACATCGAGCTACCCTTTTCCACCCTTATTAGTCCAAGTTAGTGTGCCGGTTAACCACACATGCTCCACTAACGACTTGGTAAGGTGCAAAGTGCAATTTCATGGATTAGCATCAAATTCACATGTTCCTAAAGTAACTAAGATTGGGAATTTTTTAAAAGTGTTTAGTTACTTTGTAATTTATTATACTTTTAATGAGGGTTTAGTGTCCTATCTTACCCATTCGGCTAACGACCCTCCACAGGTCAAGGAAGCAATGGGTGAGAGTGGATACACATTAAACCACCATTTTATAGGCAGTAACTGTCACACACCCAAACCGGAACGACGGAAACAGTCGGGGGTGGAGGACGTCATGTTTAGTATCACAACACAAGCATCATAGTAATCAAAGTAACAAACAACCACTGCATTAATATGAAAGTGTTTACAAAGTATGTGATTCACAAAAGATTGACTTCAAGTAAATAACAAAACAAGACATGAAGCTACTATGCTCCATCTTCTGAATCCCAGTGCGCGTACCTGTCTACTAGTCTCCTGAGAATACAAGTTATTTTGAAAGAGTATATCAGCATTGAAGCTGGTGAGTTCATAAGTATTTTAGTGATGTAAAGTAAGTTGTAAGTTCTTTTAGAAAAGTTCGCCTGTTCCTCTAGAAAATCCTATATTTTCTTATATGATGAATGATAAGTAAAAATGGCTCTACAATCCCTTCTATGAGTACTAAATGGATACAAGGTATATAAAACCCAGAGTAAACAGACAATCGATTGTGTGAATCTGCCCTAAGCCCACAACCAAACAAGGAACAGGAAATGAGGCAGAAGCCACACATCCCTTTGTTTGTTAGATCTTCGTTGTATATAACTCTGGCGTATTCATTAGGTACTCACAGAGTTAACTGTAATAGTTCCTTTATATTTGATGAAAACATTCTTTAAGAAAAACCCATATTTCCTTTAGTAAAAATGGTAACCACAATAGTTCCTTCTATAATCACTTAGTTTATACAAGCTATATATAATCTAATATCGAACGGACAGTTAAATGGGTGAATCTGCCCTAAGCCCACAACCAAACAAGGAACAAGAAGTAAGGCGGAAAGCACACATCCAACTGCCTATCAGATATTAATTATATATAACCCTGATGTATAAACTAAGGTATTATAGAATTAACCACTAAAGGTCCTTTAAGTTATACTGGTTTAATAAAATGAATTAAACCCTTTTACTGATAAGTTTCAAGTTTAGCCTACTTAATGTTCTATCGGAAAACTATGGTTTTGCACTAGAAAACGGTGTATTGAATTTGTATACTATGACCTGACCCATACCTGGTACTCCTTTTGATTGCTTGGTGTATACGGAATATATATAGCTAAGATCGAATAGATAGTAGACTGGGTGAATCTGCTCTAAGCCCACAACCAAACAAGGAACAGGAAATGAAGCGGAAAGCACACATCCTACTGTCTGTCGGACCCGATTAATATATTTCCCAGATGTATCTACCGAGGAATCATAAAGTTAGCATTATATGCCCCCTTCTAACTGAATGTACTAAGACTCGACTGATCAGTTTATTTTTTGTAATGATGTAAGTTTTCCCAAGTTTAAGACTATCTTTACTAGAAAATAGTTTGCATTACCTTTTATGTGAGAAGATCACTATATGAATGTAATGGGAAAATGAATGTATTCAGTAATGTTGTATAAAAGTGACTACTGAAGTACTAACTACCTTAAAAACCAGTTTGTTAATTAAGGTTAAAATGTGATGAGGTTATAACCATACTTGATTGACTAGTAAAACACGACGTTCAAGACTTCGAAATGGTATGACATTTGTCACTCGTAGACCTGCAGGTCCCACTGTAGCTAGCAGCAAGGTGTAGGATGGTCAATCCCGTATAGATCTATACACAAATTCACACTTTCTCTCCAGGAGACTCTGGTTACAAAACGTGACACAATGGTAAATTGACGTGCCATGAAGTAGTGGCTCACATTAATGTTATATTATTATTGTATTTGTATAGTATGTTCTGTCTGTTCTAGTGTATAGTATGTTCTCTCTATTATAGTGTATAATATGTTCTCTCTGTTCTAGTGTATAGTATGTTCTCTCTGTTCTAGTGTATAGTATGAACTGAACCCCTAAACAATACATATTATAGTTAACTAGTATGTTTACTTGAACTGTTTCTGATTTGTAGAAAAGACTCATTTACCTACTGAGTTATGTTTGTACTTTAAAAATAGTGTTTATAGACAACAAAGTAACATAACTTTAAAAGAGTTTTTGAATTGATTTGATTACTTATAAAAGCATAAGAAATCCTTTAGCGTGATGGTTATCACAGGTAAATATTTACACAATGTTCATTGTGTTCAACTTGTATTCCCCCCCCCCTTAAAAGCATTTAAACCATTTAAAAGATTGATTATAGGGGTATGAACTCACCTTATGTGGGTGATTCAATTGAAGATTCGCATAAGGATGAGAAGTTCCACGAATGAAGTCCCGAGATACAAACGAGTCCTAAATGACATATATTGATACATATATGCATGTAATTAGCAAATCTAACTATAAAGGTGATTGGGAAACCGTCACACCCCCGGACCAGATGGCGGAAATGTCCGGAGGCGGGTGACTTCGTTGTGCAGTATCATAACAATTGAATATAAATGAAACAGAGTAAATCCAAACATCATACATTGAGATATCAAACTTACATTGTTTACATATTGTATTTGTCCTTCAAGTTACACAAAAGAGACATAAGCAGAAAAATTCAGAACTATAGCAAAATAGTCCTGCATCTGCGTCCCTTTTTACCTGCTAACTAGATCCCTAAGAATATAAGTCGTTTTGAAAAACGTCAACTAAAAAGTTGGTGAGTTCATAAGCATTCTTGTATAAAATAGTTTTACACTTGTTTATAATCGTTCTCATTGTACTTTTAGAAAATCCGATATTTTCTATGAAATCGTTTGAAGTCTTGCTTTGAAAATTATGGATATATGCGTGCATGTCGTTACTTTTGTTCATCCTTATAAGGAGTGATTTTGAAAAGTAGTGTAATTTGTAAAGGCGAGCTGTGTTCGAGAATAGTTCTTTTGAGTAGTAATAACCAACCGTTTCGAGAAAATCCCCTATTTTCAAAAGGAGATTATAGTTCTAAATCTTGTTTTTCTTATCCGGTATAATTGAGTGTGCGTTCTAGTTTATCGTTATCGAAATTATATAAAATCGTTTTCTCCAGAAAATCCTATATTTTCTGCTATAAAATATTCGTAAGTTCTGTTTCCAACTGTGTATACTTGCATATGTGTGTGTTAGTTTATCGTTTTCAAAATCGTTTACAAACGTTTTCCCCAGAAAATCCTATGTTTTCTTATTGGTAAAACAGCAGTATTATGACTCTAATACTTGTTAAGTGAAAGAAATCAACATGGCGATTGTGGACATTCTACGCAATGAAAAAGGACAGTCGACACAACAAATGCGGACCATCACTACCACGTGTAGGACAGTCAACACAACGTGCCAAAATTTATTTAAGAGGTTTTCCTTGCATAAATTTCTAGATAACATAACATATTCTAGTGAGTCGTTATAACCATACTAATATGACCGAGACTTGTTTTGGCGTTTCTCAGGCGCCCTTGTTTTGTTAAAGAAATTTGTCACCCTAGACTGGCCGGTCTAGCTGTAGCGAACAACGAAGGTGCGGGGTGTCAACCCCGTATAGATCTATACACAAATTCCTGCTCTCCCTCCAGGAGACTCTGGCTATAACTCCTTACAGGACTTTAGACGTACACTAATATTTTTATATTTAGGTACTTTTGAGATTTGTCTGACTAGAATACTAACAACCTTTTGAGCAATCGTTGAGATCCATTATTTGTTAGATAAATAATGATACTCGTACTCATTGAATAGAAATATCGTTTTCGTTTCATATCGTTAATTGTGCTTGTTGACTAGGTGCTTCGTGTTCGTTTCGTTTCGTTTATTGAAAGATAATCCATTTTGAACATTTGTCAAAATTACCCAATATTATCGGAGTTGGCAAAAATGGTCCTTCCCTTTTATAAATTATCGGCTCGGACCCATATTAGTCAAAAGAAAAAGTGTCAAGTTATCATTTGTGTAAATTTATGACTGCGGGTTCACGCATTTTCTGCTTTATGACATACAGATCATCACTTATGTTTCTGAAAGTTTTACGACAGCAGTTTATGACATGCAAATATTTTCGTCATGAAAACTCTGTTTTCGTATATTTTTCTTGATAAAATTATTTATATTAAATATTTATAAATAATCACTAATAGTTTTTTCATATTGTAAAAAGTCATGAATATGACATAATGTTCCAAGATAACCCTTATAGTTACGTTTGGCCAAAAATGATCCAAAATATTATTATTTCCATAATTTAATCACTTTCAAAGTATTTTGTCCCAGAACTTGTTTAAGTTAATCTTGAAGCAAATCCTTATAGTTGTTGTTATAGTAATTCGTGACTTATACTTGGTGACATACTAGTTCTTGTTTCCAAACATGATTTGTGGAATATAATCCAAACTCTTGAGACTTAACCAAAATCTCGAGTTTTTGGACTATTTATAAGGGGTTTTATACTTAAGCACATGTAATAAGGCATGAATACACACTAAGCAAATAGATTTTGATTTACACAAGACTTTGACTTGTATTCTCCCCCAGAAACAATAAAAATTTGTAAAAGGTAGGGGTATGAAGCTCACCTTGAGTTAGTTTTTTGGGATTTTGAAATGTAGTGAAGAGATCTTGATTCTAAGCACTAGAATGTCCTTGCTGAACTCCTTGAAGCCTAGATTATTATAAGGAGATTAAATTAGGACCTTGTGTGTAAATGAGATGATTTTAACAAAATAATATATATGAATACTAGGAGATTTCGAAATAGCTCACCTAATTCCATGAACCACCTTGATGATAAGGATTTTTGGAAGAATCCACTTGTTCATGAGAGGAGTTTGTTAAGTGGGTGAAGGAAGAGATCTTGATGAAAGATGAAATCTCCAGGGGGAAAATGGAGTAAAAGTGAGGATCAGTAAGAAGTTCTTCTTTTGAATAAAGGAAGGGGAGTTGATTTGATGTGTGCTTGGAGATCTAGGGGATATTACTTGTTTATTCGTGAACACCTTGGAACTTGTTGAGATGTCGCATCATAGAGTCAAGGTCTTTTGTCTTATTCACACCTTATGTATTAAAATAATATCTTAAAATGGTGAAATGGTTCGAAATCCGGAGCCCAATGGAAATTTTCGGTGTCAAATAGCAAATTCTGGAGCCAAAGTATAAGTTCTGAAGTTGCTTGATGAGTTCCGAAGGTAATTTCTCAAGTTCCGGAGTCAAGTCATAAATTCTGAAGCTTCACTCATGTTCCGAAGTGGGATTCCGGAGCCAAACCTCCAATTTGCGGAGCCAGAATAGGAGTTCCGAAGATGGTTCCCTTTCCCGGAGCTGACTTAGAAATTCTGTGGTCGACGGCGGAGTCAATATGTCTGGACCGAAGATGCGAAGCCTTCCGGAGTGGCGCGAGGTTTTTCTGAAGTCAGCTATTCCGGATCAGAAGACGTCCGGAGCATGCTGCATTCCGAAGCCCATAAATTCCGGAGCCAAGAGGTTCCTATGTGCGAGAATGTTTGGTTCCTTTAGGAGGTCCGAAGCTTCTTAAGGGTTCCGAACTAGATTTTCTCTATTAATTTTCCTCTTTTCATTTTGAGTTGATTTTGACTAAGAAAAACTACATTGGAAGATTTGAGAGAGGTTTGAGATACATGGAGAGATTTGGGAGAGATTTGAGATACATGGAGAGATTTGGGAGAGATTTGAGATACATGGAGAGATTTGCATTATGACAATACATGGTCCATTAGGAATCATAATGTACACTTTAATGTGTTAGCACAAGTCTCACAATAGCTATTGCTTACATGAGGGCGGGATTCCCCAACCACAAATGCTAGTTGTGACATCATCCCCCCGTTAGAGGGAATTTCGTCCCGAAATTCTTTCGAAAGGTAGGGTCATGAATATGGGAATAGGTGAAGGTACTTTTGCTTAATCTGGCCCTCGCATTCCCAAGTGAATTCCGGTTGACGCCTAGCATTCCCTCGAACCTTCACAATCGGGATGCGGCTTTGCCTTGTGGGCCTAACCTCTCTATCCATAGTCTCGATGGGCTGATCATTGATTTGGAGCTTATAGCTCACTTTAATCTTGTCTAGAGGGACTGGGAGGATTTTGTAAGTCCCCAAATATGCTTGTGTATCAATCAGATCCAATTGATGGTGCGAAATCCCAATCAATTAGATGATGTCAGATCAAATAGAAGAGAAGGAGGAGAAGAATAACTTGAATCTTGAATGATTTTATTAGAATGAAGATCCAGATACAAGATTCACACACACTAACACACACACTAAAACTCCTTTCTCTCTCTCTTGGCCGTACACTCCTTCTCTGTTCATCAATCCCTCCTCAACCACCTAACACCTATATATATACTTGGGGAATATGGGCCATAAATGGGTTTACGGCCGTAAATGGGTTTACGGCCGTAAACACCCATTGGGTCGTAAATACAACTGCAAAAATATATTACACTACCAAAAACTATTAATGCCTAGAAAAGTAAAGTATAAACCATATTTTTGACACAACAATCTCCCCCTTGGTTTATAGCTTTCTTTTCTTTTCTTAAATGACCCAACAAGCTCCCCCTAAAAAGTAGTTGGGTTTCTTGTTAATCTTCATTAGGAGCTTGGCTTCAGCATTAATCTTCAAATTCTTCACAACTTCAAGATGAACATGATGAATCTTCAATAATTGACTTCATCTTGAGCAGTTGGGCATTTCTTCAAGATTTAACTCTGAACGCACATTGGGTGAGGAGGCTTGATGTACTGATTCTTGAAAGATAGTGCTTTTAGCTTGAGAATCTTCAGAGAGAACATCAGAGAGAACAAATCTTCTGGATCACTTCAGCAGGTTCAAGATAGCAGCAGACTGATTGAGGAGGCTTCAATGCAATCCGTCACCTAATCTTCAAGTGCAGCTTCACCTTGCTTCTGGGGTTGAAAGATTGAATGTCGAAAGAATAATCTTCATTTCTTGCTCCTTCGAATGAGAATTCTTCGATGATCACGGATGAAGCCTTGGCTCAGAAATCTTCGACACAAACTCCATGAGTCTCATCTATACCTGAATTCACTTTTCAAGACAAAACAAAACTAAAAGAAAACTTAGCACACAATATTTTTGGATTTTTCATATTTTCTGAAAAAGAAATAAAACAGAAATAACACTATTTTTGGATTTTTAATTAATTTTTTTTTATTTTTGTTTGGTTTTCAAAATTTTTAATTCTCCCCTAATATTTAAATTTGAAGAAAACTATGAACAACAAAAATAAAAATGATATCTAACTTTAAGAGTGATTTGGGATCAAAGTTTTTTAAACAGCCTTTATCCATTTATCAGTACCTCTCCCTTCATGAATAGATCTGGTCAATCGCCGGTATTGTGGTCCACTTAAACACGAGAGATTGTGACAAAATTAGGACATACTATACGTGACAAGACAATGTGATCCTAAGTTCCTAGATAATATTCCTTAAGGACCATTCAGCTGACGACGACCAAAGATATTGTTGTCCACCTAAATTAAGCAGCGAGATCTATAGACAATCTGTAAGTGTTCAATTTTAATTGTACTAGAACATGTTTCCCGCTTCCTGACATACCCCAATAATCAGGAACTTCCAAAGTACTCCTTACTTTAGGTGAGCAGACAATTATTATGAGAGAAGTCAGATTTAGAATGCATATGCTATACACCCAGGTCGGATCTCTTCCAATCTCGCAGAGGGTGAAACATATGACTAACCAGATTTAGAGGGATTGAGAAATAGAATGGTGCATATGCTATGTACCAGGTCGGATGTATTTCAATCACCCAAAGGAGACAGCATATGACTAACAGACAGGAAGAATTGCATAGATAGAAGATGCAGAGAAATAGAATTGCATATGTTGCAGTCCAGGTCGGATGTATTTCAATCACGCAGAGGAGGCAGCATATGACTAACAGAAAGAAAGCAAGAAAATAATTTTCTACAGACCTAATTTATCGGAATTCCCCAGTCGCCCCATCAATACCGGAATTAAGGACAAAGTCCGTACATCGAGGAAGAGTTAAACCATGGTTCTAGATACATATTATTTTAGTGTGACCGGTGGATTATCATGTATATCTCCCTGCTCAACCTATCCGAGCGTCGTATTGACAGGCTAGATGGATCTATCTAGGTCAAGATTTTTCAAGTCTCTAGATTCCTTAAGTTCATTAATGCCTAGTCAAGTCCATTTTAATCTTTCGTGCCTACCAGCGCATCGAACACAGAGCCTAGACAATTCAGATTCAGTCCCTTACACAGATTCAGATTGCCTGTTATCACATGATTATCACATCACCTGCAAGCACATTCCATAACCAACATATTTTTGGACTTCTAATTTTTTAATGTTTTTGGATTTTATTTATTTATTTATTTATTTATTTTAAAAAAAAAATTTAAAATTTTTGTTTAGTTTTTATTTCTCCCCCTTAATTTGTGCATAGGAGAGAAACGAAAGTAAATGCGCAAATTTAAACTATCATAAAACAAAAATTAGTCTTTAAAGCGAATCAGCTGAAGAAAAACTCAGGAGTATAGAGAAGAAAACGCAAACCGTAATTCACCGATTGAATTTGCATCCAGAAGGTCTGAGAACAGCACGCATAATCTCAGAACAGATTCGAAAATTCTTCATGTCATTAAGCACAAACCCCATGTGTGATCCCTTCTTTTCTTCCTTTCCCGCAAAGGACACATACTTCCAAACAAAGGTCTGAATGTTGTACAGTTGAGATATGTCCCCTATCATGTGCCTGGAACAGCCACTACCAAAAACCCGAAGTCTGATGATATGCCTCCATAGATGCTCCGACACAGAGCGGGATTAGTTGGTCTTTGGAACCCAGTCCATTTTGAAACTGGGTTGACATTTTTCATCATTGCACGGTACTCTCTCCCATGACATATCCTGCTTATCACAAACAGAAGATGAAGAAATATTAGAATCGTTAGAAGATTTGGGAGAGTGAGCCTTTGGAACCCATTTGTAGTTGGGTTTAACCCATTTCTTTTTCGATCTGATGGGTGGCTCAGTACTTGCTTTTAATCTTGATGTCGGCCGTTGAGATGACTTTGACCTAACCGGTCTTTGTTTCACTGGAGCATCTCTTGGATTAGGCTTCTTGGCCGACATTCCCTTCTTGCCCTTGGGATTCGGATTCTTGTCCTTGTGGGTTTGATTCTTGGCCTTCTGCGCGTTCCAGTCACCATTGTCTGAACGTGACCTTGAGGGGTTTCTTTTGGAGTATCTCCCTCTTGGCGCGTTCTGCCACCCTTGTGCAAAGTAGGGAACGTATGCGCGATTAGGACAATTTCTGGGAATATGTCCAGGTGTTCCACAGTGAAAACATGTATTTTTCTTCACTGTGAAGTTGTTTCTTCCTGCCCCTGGTGGCGTATCCTTGCCTTGTCTCTTATTTTTCCCACAAGCACAATTACAACAGGCACTCTGTTTCACTGGAATTGGTGGCCTGTATTTCTCAACAGCAGGTTGATCAGAAGCAGCTGAGTTGGAAGCAACAGATTCAGAGTTCAAGGAGATGTTGGTTTTTTCTATGGTGTTCTCCTTGTTCTCATCCTCTGCTACTTTACCTGCACATGAAGTAGATGTGCTAGAAACAGGAACATCAGTATTTTCAAACAAATCATCAAATATGTCAAAAACATTTAACTCAACATGATCCGGAGCAGAAGCATCACAAGATGTATCATTGATTTTAACATCGGAAACAAAAAGAGTTATCATTTGAAACAGAAACAGCAGGTTCAGAAACATTTTTATTTTCAGAAACATATCCTTCAGCTTCTTGCTTTGATTGATTTAAGGATTGATCTGCATGGGAAGTAGAAACATTAGTATATTCAACATTAATAATGCCTCCTGAAACAAAACCAGCTGGTTTGCCATAAATCATGAATGGTTCGTTGGCAATCTCCTCTTTATCATATCCTAAAGGGTGATACTGATATGTGTGGTTGAAAGGAGGAGGTACTTTATCATATCCTAAACCCTTTTGCTGGTTATTTTTAAATTGCAAACAATGGTCTATCATGTTCGCAACTACTTCGCTTGACACATCAAACTTTTTAAAATCAAAATTTGCAGTTTCAAATTGCCCTTTTAATGTATCAAGCTCAGTAATTAACTCAGCATTCTGTCTCTTGATATAATCATAATGTTCACATTTGATACTGTAGTCTTCCTGAAGTCTCCTAAAGTCCTTTATTTTTGTTTCTAACTGGGCCTTTAGGGGTTTTTGTCCTTTTCTAAGTTGATATCCTTCATATCTCAGGTCCTCAACTTCTCTTTTTAATAAATCAATTTGTTCCCGAAGAAATTTAATCGTAGTTTCACAAGCTGGAGTACATGAAACTTCATTTACCGGAATGGATTCGAAACTCTTTTTTTTTTAATTCTTTGACTAAAAACTCAAAAGTCAACCTTAAAAGTCAAATTTAAAAATTCAAACTTAAAAGTCAAACATAAAAGTCAAACCGAAAATCTAAATTTGAAAATTTGAAGGTTAAACGAGAAAGTCAAAGTTTAAAGTCAAAGGTCAAAATTGAAAGTCAAAGTCAAAATTTTAAGTAAAAAGTCAAAAATAAAAGTCAAAATTTAAAAACTAAAATTTTTGGTTGAAAATGGAATTTTAAAATAAAAGAAATTGATTTTTTGGGCTAAAAGTGTCAATTTGCGAAATTAGGAACCGAAGGGGAATCTTTTTGAATTAAAAACGGAAGGTTTGGAACAAGGAGCTTGGTAGATCAACTGGTAAGGTGTTGGTCGACTAGGGAGGAGACCTGGGTTCGAATCCCGGCACCCCCAATTCCAATTTCCTTATTTTTAATGCAAAGCTGATGCGAGGACGAGGCCGACGAAGCGATGCGAGGACCTGGTGCGAACCGGAAACTGCGCTGGACCGTACACATGCGAGCCGTAAACTCGGAGGGCCGTAAACTCCGGGAAACCCTAGCCGTAAATTCCGCCGCCGCCGGCGACCGTAAACTGTTTCCGGCCGTAAACTCGTCGCAAATTACGTGAAAAACAGCATTTTTCACCTCTTTTGCTCCAAAACTCGATCAAAAACTCGTTTTTATCAAAAACGCGAAGAACAAACCTCCCCTAATTTTCAGAGATCTATCCAGAAACGCAAGTATCCTTCCAAAATAAGATCAAATAAGCTCCAGATCTGACAAAATTGACTGATACAATCCAAGCTCTGCTACCAATTGTAAGTCCCCAAATATGCTTGTGTATCAATCAGATCCAATTGATGGTGCGGAATCCCAATCAATTGGATGATGTCAGATCAAATAGAAGAGAAGGAGGAGAAGAATAACTTGAATCTTGAATGATTTGATTAGAATGAAGATCCAGATATAAGATTCACACACACTAACACACATTAAAGCTCCTTTCTCTCTCTCTTGGCCGTACACTCCTTCTCTGTTCATCAATCCCTCCTCAACCAGCTAACACCTATATATATATACTTGGGGAATATGGGCCATAAATGGGTTTACGGCCGTAAATGGGTTTACGGCCGTAAACACCCATTGGGCCGTAAATACAACTGCAAAAATATATTACACGACCAAAAACTATTAATGCCTAGAAAAGTAAAGTATAAACCATATTTTTAACCCAACAGATTTTGTCTGATAGACACTTTCTAGGTTCGACACATGGAATACAGGTGTACGTTACTAAGCTCGGAGGGTAGTTGGAGTTTGTAGGCTACCGGGCCGATTCATGCAAGGATCTCGAATGGTCCGATGCATCAGGGATTTAATTTACCTTTCCTTCCAACTGCATCATCCCTTTCCAAGGGGAGACTTTTAAATGATACTCTGATCCCATACTTGGAATTTCCAAGGCTTTAACTTGCTATCTACATAACTCTTTTGTCGGCGTTACGATGTTTGGGGTCGTGTTCGGGTTTGGACTATCATTTCCGTGGTTTCTCGAATAATCTTGGGTCTAGTGAGTGTGCTATTGGGCGTTTGTCCTCTTGTCATTTGGGTGTCTCCCACCTCTGCCCCAACAGAGGATGATCTGCACTTCCGGCCATGCAGGGCCTCGAAGGATGCAACTCCTATTCTTAAGTGATAGTTGTTGTTATGTGAGTACTCTATTAGAGGCAGGTGGGTATCTTAAACTTTGTCAATGTCCATTACACATGCTTCTCTTCGGGGTGTGGATTCTTGTTTACCTCGATCGTGTCAAGTGGATTTCTAGAGCTTCGGTGGTCCGACACTTATGAGTGTTGAATACATGGAAGGTGAAATGTCTGAAACTAAGTTCTTAGGTTAATCGGAGGCTATGGGTTATCGGGCATTTCTTGGCGAGGACTTTTGAATGGTCTTCTAGGGATCGAGATCCTGGTGTCCTAGAAGTAGAGCCTTCTGGGCTCTAAGAGTTGGTACTACGGTCACCAAGGTTGAGTTTGCGTGTGATGTAGTTTACCTTATGAGTCTTAAATTATCTTCAGAGTTTTCTTCCTATAGTTTTTCGAACTAATGGTAGGTCAGCCTCTGTCAGTTCCTTGCTGTTGGTTGAACATGTCTTCGATTCGGGGTAGGGAGTATCATCCTCGAGGATGGGTTTGTTTGGCTTATTCGTAATAGGTGGTGCCTATGGTAGTTTCGTCTTTCTTCCCTATGCGCTAGATAGGTGCTTCTTGTGGTTAGGGACCGGGTCTGATGTTTCCTTTATCTATTATGCTGATCTTATGATCAAACACTATCTGTTCTTGTGACCGTGCTAAGTGGTATCGGGTGTGTTTGGTTATTGGGGTGGTTCCAGGAGTCGAGGTGATTCTATCTCCGTTTACCACTTGGTTGAGGTTTCCAAAGGGATTCTTGGGAATCTCTGGAGGAAGGTTGGAAGCCTTTCGGATTCCCTTGATGCCTTTTGCTTCTTGATTTTCATTCTTTATTGGTGCTAGGGAAGGGCGTGGTATTTCTTACATATGGACTTAGGTGTCTGGTTGCTAGGGATTTGTTGTTACCGGCTGAAAGAGTTTTGTTATTCGGTTGAGTAGGACGGAAGTCCATTTATAGTGCTCGGGGTTTGTAAAGTGGGAATCAAGCCTATCCGTGCCAATTGATGACATTGGACTCCTTGTTATAACAGGTGTTATGTCGATTTAGGGAGTATTGGTCGTTAGGAATGACAGGGTTTTCTATGTTCATGTTCTTATCACTACTAGTTTCGTTTTTGTTGTTACCATTGGGTCTATTTTGTTCCTGTTTGTTAGGTGTTTTAGTAACACAAGGGCGTTGCCATAAGGCAAGGGAATTTGTAATCCGAATTCTGCCAGGTTTTTCCACTATAGATGGATGTGACCTAACCGTACATACTTAGGATTTTTAAAGATAATTGATTGCGGGGTTTTTCCCTACTCACTATTCAGCCCAGGGACAGGAAATAAGGCGGAATCACACGCTCTTAGTTAGTGGGATCCTAACTATATACTAACGTTCATATGGAACCATCATGGTCCATTCGCTAGGATTTCTAGTTTCTCTGTGACTTACGGGATTTTCTCGAAAGGGGGAAATAGTTTTTGATTATGTTTTCAATTGGCAAAACCTTTTTGTGAAAATTCGATACATAAAGTTTATTGTTTGAAAACGTACCAAAAATCTCGGTAGGGTTTCTTGTCGTCTCTTCCTGTCTAGTTGTCAACTCCTTCGTCAGTCATCTCTGTGGGACAATTTCTCTTGAAATGTCCTGTTGCACCGCACTTGTGACAAACTGGACTTACTCCTGGGTTGAGGGTTGGAGTGACGCATGGGGTCGGGGCCCTACAGTAGCGGGAAGTGTGCCCCATCTTGTTGCACCTGCTGCAACTAAATTTTTGGTAGGCTCCCCAATGATGGTATTTGCACTTGTTGCGGGGTGGATTGTTTCCAAGGTATGATTGTCTCGATGTGGGAAGAGTAGGGTTAGTAGGGGTATGGATTACTCCCGCTTGTTGTCTTTTAGTAAGCCTCTGAGTCGAACTTCCTCCTTTTTCGTGTCCGAACTTTCGTTTCTTGTGCTTAGGTTTAGGTTTTAGGGTGCATTGGCGAGTTGTCCTTCGTTGGTTTCCCTGGTTGTTGTTACGGTTGAATTTATCAACACTGCTTCCATTTTCGTTTGTGCTGTTGGCATTGAAGTATGCAATGGCAGCTGCCACAGTAGCTGTTACAGTGGCTTGGAAAGTGACGGAGTCTATTCGTAGGATCGGTGCATCGTCGGAGTACTGGTCATCGTTGTGAGAAGACATGACTCTATTTGACACGAAAAGTGAGCTTGTAAGTATTCGTAGTTAATTTCAAGTGAGTTTACTCGTATAATCTTAACGTACTGGTGCTAATTGTGTCAACCTACATCCCCATGATGCAGTTATGGTAGAGAGTGGAAACATATATTGTATGACGTTAAAACCGTTAAAATAGCATATAGTTAGCAATATAGTTAGTGGATTGGGTTGTGCAAGTTCTTGGAGGGCGTACCCCTCTTGGTTTACTACTACTGGTTGCGATTTAAGGCATTATGAACCTAAGGCGAGTAGTGAGGTGATCCTCTTTTGGCGCACAAAGTGCTTGGCCATTTCACTTATACTATGGGTGCCCTTTTTGTGTTCCTTACACTGCTAAGGCTGTCCTAGCCTTGATTGCTATGAGTTGTGGTCTCCAAACGACCATTTTCTCGTTCAAAGAGTGTAGATGGTCCGCATAGTTTTCTGGTCCTACTTGTAGGTTTCGTAAAGCATTTGGAATGGTGTTCTTGTTACTTGTGGGGGATCGGATTTACATTCCTGTATACCAGGATTTGCTTGTGGTCTCCATTACTCCGTGGCGGAGGGTTGGAAACCAGGAGTCAATTCGGGTTACTTGTAGCCCAAACGGAGGTGATGCTTGATTCATGAGGGTGTTGTTTTGTTTCTAGGTACGTCCATTCCAGGGACACTTATATTGGGTGTTTATGTATCTGGGAAGGGAAAAGTGAAAGGGTCTTTTGCCAATAGGAATAAGCTTGCTATGAGTTTCCTTGACGGTTTCATCCTTATTTGGCCCTTAGCTGAAATCCTCCTTTTCACAATTCATCTCCTGGTATTCCTTAGGATCCACTTCTGGGTTTTCCTCATGGAATTTTTGGTCTCTCCTTGCCCCATCCGTAAATCACTGTGATAGGGTAGTAGAATTCTTGGCGAGGAAACTTCAATTATGTTGTTTGCGCGAGAATCGAGGTACGAGATATATGGGGAAAGTTTAGGTGTGGGAGGGGTTTATAGTATCCTAAAATACTCCTATAGTATTTTAAACTTGGTGTTCGATCTAATGTTCTCATGTTCTCATAGTTGGTAGGTTTTAGGTTTGTTGCAACACCACCATCACTTCCAGGCACATGTTGGTCATATCTCAAATAAATATAGTTGATCAGGCTATATTTATCCCATATATGATTACATAACCGCCCAGATTTGACTATAGTGTTCAACCTGTAGTTACTTTCGGTTTCTCCTCGTTATGATACTATGTTAGTAAATATGTATACTTTTATAAAATACTTATCTTTTTAAAGTATACTTTTAGGCAGAGTGTGTTTTAGTCCCATTGTATTTATAGTTGCATATCTTGTATAGCTAGATATACCAGTTCACTATAAACAATGCTCTGATACCAATCTGTCACACCCCCGGACCAGACGGCGGAAACGTCCGGAGGCGGGTGACTTCGTTGTGCAGTATCATAACAATTGAATATAAATGAAACAGAGTAAATCCAAACATCATACATTGAGATATCAAAATTACATTGTTTACATATTGTATTTGTCCTTCAAGTTACACAAAAGAGACATAAGTAGAAAAATTCAGAACTACAACAAAATAGTCCTGCATCCGCGTCCCTTTTTACCTGCTTACTTGATTTCTAAGAATACAAGTCGTTTTGAAAAGCGTCAACTAAAAAGTTGGTGAGTTCATAAGCATTCTTGTATAAAATAGTTTTACACTTGTTTATAATCGTTCTCATTGTACTTTTAGAAAATCCGATATTTTCTATGAAATCGTTTGAAGTCTTGCTTTGAAAATTATGGATATATGCGTGCATGTCGTTACTTTTTTTCATCCTTATAAGGAGTGATTTTGAAAAGTAGCGTAATTTGTAAAGGCGAGCTGTGTTCGAGAATAGTTCTTTTGAGTAGTAATAACCAACCGTTTCCAGAAAATTCCCTATTTTCAAAAGGAGATTATAGTTCTAAATCTTGTTTTTCTTATCCGGTATAATTGAGTGTGCGTTCTAGTTTATCGTTATCGAAATTATATAAAATCGTTTTCTCTAGAAAATCCTATATTTTCTGCTATAAAATATTCGTAAGTTCTGTTTCCAACTGTGTATACTTGTATATGTGTGTGTTAGTTTATCGTTTTCAAAATCGTTTACAAACGTTTTCCCCAGAAAATCCTATGTTTTCTTATTGGTAAAATAGCAGTATTAAGACTCTAATACTTGTTAAGTGAAAGAAATCAACATGGCGATTGTGGACATTCTACGCAATGAAAAAGGACAGTCGACACAACACATGCGGACCATCACTACCATGCGTAGGACAGTCAACACAACGTGCCAAAATTTATTTAAGAGGTTTTCCTTGCATAAATTTCTAGATAACATAACATATTCTAGTGAGTCGTTATAACCATACTAATATGACCGAGACCTGTTTTGGCGTTTCTCAGGCGCCCTTGTTTTGTTAAAGAAATTTGTCACCCTAGACTGGCCGGTCTAGCTGTAGCGAACAACGAAGGTGCGGGGTGTCAACCCCGTATAGATCTATACACAAATTCCTGCTCTCCCTCCAGGAGACTCTGGCTATAACTCCTTACAGGACTTTAGACGTACACTAATATTTTTATATTTAGGTACTTTTGAGATTTGTCTGACTAGAATACTAACAACCTTTTGAGCAATCGTTGAGATCCATTATTTGTTAGATAAATAATGATACTCGTACTCATTGAATAGAAATATCGTTTTCGTTTCATATCGTTAATTGTGCTTGTTGACTAGGTGCTTCGTGTTCGTTTCGTTTCGTTTATTGAAAAATAATCCATTTTGAACATTTGTCAAAATTACCCAATATTATCGGAGTTGGAAAAAATGGTCCTTCCCTTTTATACATTATCGGCTCGGACCCATATTAGTCAAAAGAAGAAGTGTCAAGTTATCATTTGTGTAAATTTATGACTGCGGGTTATGACACGCATTTTCTGCTTTATGACATACAGATCATCACTTATGTTTCTGAAAGTTTTACGACAGCAGTTTATGACATGCAAATATTTTCGTCATGAAAACTCTGTTTTCGTATATTTTTCTTGATAAAATTATTTATATTAAATATTTATAAATAATCACTAATAGTTTTTTCATATTGTAAAAAGTCATGAATATGACATAATGTTCCAAGATAACCCTTATAGTTACGTTTGGCCAAAAATGATCCAAAATATTATTATTTCCATAATTTAATCACTTTCAAAGTATTTTGTCCCAGAACTTGTTTAAGTTAATCTTGAAGCAAATCCTTATAATTGTTGTTATAGTAATTCGTGACTTATACTTGGTGACATACTAGTTCTTGTTTCCAAACATGATTTGTGGAATATAATCCAAACTCTTGAGAGTTAACCAAAATCTCGAGTTTTTGGACTATTTATAAGGGGTTTTATACTTAAGCACATGTAATAAGGCATGATTACACAATAAGCAAATAGATTTTGATTTACACAAGACTTTGACTTGTATTCTCGCCCAGAAACAATAAAAATTCATAAAAGGTAGGGGTACGAAGCTCACCTTGAGTTAGTTTTTTGGGATTTTGAAATGTAGTGAAGAGATCTTGATTCTAAGCACTAGAATGTCCTTGCTGAACTCCTTGAAGCCTAGATTATTATAAGGAGATTAAATTAGGACCTTGTGTGTAAATGAGATGATTTTAACAAAATAATATATATGAATACTAGGAGATTTCGAAATAGCTCACCTAATTCCAAGAACCACCTTGATGATAAGGATTTTTGGAAGAATCCACTTGTTCATGAGAGGAGTTTGTTAAGTGGGTGAAGGAAGAGATCTTGATGAAAGATGAAATCTCCAGGGGGAAAATGGAGTAAAAGTGAGGATCAGTAAGAAGTTCTTCTTTTGAATAAAGGAAGGGGAGTTGATTTGATGTGTGCTTGGAGATCTGGGGGATATTACTTGTTTATTCGTGAACACCTTGGAACTTGTTGAGATGTCGCATCATAGAGTCAAGGGCTTTTGTCTTATTCACACCTTATGTATTAAAATAATATCTTAAAATGGTGAAATGGTTTGAAATCCGAAGCCCAATGGAAATTTTCGGAGTCAAATAGCAAATTCTGGAGCCAAAGTATAAGTTCTGAAGTTGCTTGATGAGTTCCGAAGGTAATTTCTCAAGTTCCGGAGTCAAGTCATAAATTCTGAAGCTTCACTCATGTTCCGAAGTGGGATTCCGGAGCCAAACCTCCAATTTCCGGAGCCAGAATAGGAGTTCCGAAGATGGTTCCCTTTCCCGGAGCTGACTTAGAAATTATGTGGTCGAAGGCGGAGTCAATATGTCCGGACCGAAGATGCGAAGCCTTCCGGAGTGGCGCGAGGTTTTTCTGAAGTCAGCTATTCCGGATCAGAAGACGTCCGGAGCATGTTGCATTCCGAAGCCCATAAATTCCGGAGCCAAGAGGTTCCTATGTACGAGAATGTTCGGTTCCTTTAGGAGGTCCGAAGCTTCTTAAGGGTTCCAAACTAGATTTGCTCTTTTAAGTTTCCTCTTTTCATTTTGAGTTGATTTTGACTAAGGAAAAACTACATAGGAAGATTTGAGAGAGGTTTGAGATACATGGAGAGATTTAAGATACATGGAGAGATTTGGGAGAGATTTGAGATACATGGAGAGATTTGCATTATGACAATACATGGTCCATTAGGAATCATAATGTACACTTTAATGTGTTAGCACAAGTCTCACAATAGCTATTGCTTACATGAGGGCGGAATTTCCTAGCCAAAAATGCTAGTTGTGATAGAAACAACCTCGGATACAAGGATAACTCACCAAAGAAGTGTTGGAAACAAGATCAGAGGTTGATTGGATGTTCACGACCCAAAGGAATGATGGTTCACAGCCCAATGGAGTTCACGGCCCAAATGGATGAATGGTTCACGACCCAAATGTGAAGAACACTTGAAGATCTAGGTGTTTTGGTGACTGTTTGAAGATCCTAGTAAGCTTCTATGAAGTATCAAAGGAAAGGGGTGTTTAGGAGTGAAAGATAGTGTTCTTGAACTATGATATTTGAGAGAGAATGGAGTGTTTGCAGCCAAGAAAAGAAGAAGTGAAGGAAAAGTGGCTAACATTCATCTATATACCATGAGTTCACGGCCCATGATGGGTTCACGGCCGTGAACATGGTCCTTGGCCGTGAACCTCACTTGTTGAGGTTTTATGGCATAAATGTTGTTCTAGGCTCTTGGTTCTTACGTGGTTCGCTTCCTAATACGCAACCCTTACGTATACTCGGTCTAGAAGCCTATAAGTTTGACCTTAAGTTGATGTGTTTGACCTAATCCAATAAAATTTTTTGGGTTGTCACATCATCCCCCCGTTAGAGAGAATTTCGTCCCGAAATTATTTTTCTTAGCAGTACTCCTGGGGTTGTGCTCCTCTGAATGGCAGAATACCCACTCGTAGACCTGGGCAACGTTTCCCTGACGCTCATGATAAGATTCCTACTTGGTCCATCTATCATCACCTCGTGTATACTAGTCGCATATAATTAAGATTAGTAAGACGGTCGGATGTGTGACTCTACCCCAGGTCCACAACCAAATAAGGAACATGAGATAGGGCGGAAACACACATACTAAATCTGCATAATCATCATTATATACCACCCTCGCGTATACACTTTATAGTAATAGGTGAGCTGTATTCGTCCTTAGCCTCTGTGCTTGAACTTGATCTGTTGGACGAGTGGTAGTTCGGGAAGGTCTGCTGAGTATACGGAAGCAATGTTTGGGAGGGCATGGTACTCCTCGCATGAGTACTTTGGGGTTTAGAAGAAAAGAGAAAATATTAAGGTCTAGGTCGGGTTGTCGTTACTAATGACGAGGGTTTCATTAATTTTTCGGTTAAGGCGATGGAATTTCGAAACACATGAACTTGGTATGGTGAGGACCACGCCAATCCATGACGAATGATGACAACCGACTCTTTACAGAAACAAATTTTAGGCCGATTTGAAAGAAACGTTTGTTATACGACGGTGTATTCCAAGTGTGCTCGACAATGTACTCTGTGTAAACTTTCTAGTGCTTTCTGTTTTCTCCTTGATTTTACCACTGCCACAAATCGTACCGCGATGAGCGAGTACTAACAGTGCAAGTGTTTTGATAACTAGTGTCGATACTCTATATTATGATCCTCCTTGGTACCTCTATGATCGCCTGACATATACAAGTTATGTATAATTAAGATGAATAAGTCGGTCGACTGAGTGGCTCTGCCCTAAATCTACAACCAAACAAGGAACAAAAATTAAGGTGGAATCACTCACTCTAAGTCTGCAAAATCTTAGCTATGCACAACCCTGATGTACATACTAAGCCATCATAGCTCACCTGTACGGATATTTAGTTCTCTTATGAATGCTGTGACTTGTTCAGATGAGTGAGTTATTATAATTACTTTTAAATGTTTTCCCCAAGTTTTAATCTTATATAAATATAAATTAAATTTTAAAGTAATTCTTATTTCGAAGACGTACCGCTGGTCGCTGGGGACTCCGGGGTAGTTTCTCCTGCGGTGATCATCAGAATCAGTCCATCCGCTCCTGAGTTCTTCGCTATCGGGCAGTTTCTCTTGTAGTGCCCTGTCTCACCACAGCCATAACAGGCCTGGTTTACTTCTACTACGGGGACTTGGGAGATCGGTTGTGCTGGTGCCCTGCAGAACCGGGCAGTGTGCCCCTTCCTGTGGAAATTCAGGCATTGCATTTCCCGACATACTCCGGTGTGGTGGTAGTTACAACCATCACACTTCGGGAGAGTTCCAGCATATCGACTGGCAGGTGCTGGATTAGCAGGTATTGTGGCGGCGTATGTAGTACCCATTTGTTGCTCCTGTGGGGTTTCCTGTGTTGTTCGCTCCTTCCTTTTGTTCCCCGACTTTCGTTTATATTCCCCTCCCTTTGATGGATCGGGAACGGAGACTACCATGCCATGGCGGACTCCATGGTCAATGAGTCGTTGGGCCAGGCGTTTGGCACTATCGAATGTAGTTGGGTTAGAAGACAGTACATCCCCTTGAATCGGGGTAGATAAACCCCAGATGTACCTTTCTATCTTCTTACTCTCCGAGGTAACCATCCCGGGGCATAGTGCTGCCAGGTCGCTAAACCTGTCAGTGTAGGTCACTATGTCTGAGCCGGCCATGGTATGCAACCATAGTTCTTGTTCCAGCTTTTGTACTTCGCCCCTCGGGCAGTATTCTTCCAACATCATCTCCTTTAGGCTCTCCCAACCTATGGAGTTAGCCACTGATAGGGTCAGTGACTTCACATGACTATTCCACCATGTTAGGGCTCTGTCGGAGAAGGTGCAGGCAACAAACTTAACTATGCTCCCTTCTGGGCACAGACAGATTACGAAGACCGAATCTGTTTTCTCGAACCATCGCATCAGAGCAATGACTCCCCCATTTCCATTAAACGATTTGGGTTTGCAGTTCATGAAGTCCTTATATGAACACTCCCTAGGGTGCCCGTGACTACCACCTTGGGTGTAGTTAACACCCGATCCACTCCCGCTAGTACCGGTCGTGTTGAATGGAGCTAGGGCTGTCGTAACAGTCGTAGCCACTGCAGCTTGAATAGCTGCCCGATCGAATTGTGGAGGAGGTAGTGGTGTTTGAGTTGGAGTTATCGTAGTAGTGCATCTCGCTGTTCGACGTGGAGGCATCTTGCTAAAAATAATACAAAGATGAGATGGAAATAAGTCTATAGCAGTGGTTATAAGCCAAAAGCTGAATGAAAAAGTTATCCTAGTTCTGAGTGTATCTGGTTCTGACTTTCATAGGGTTCTGGAAACAATTCATAAAAGGAGTCTATATCAAATAAACTTTATGAATCAAGAGTGGCTAACTTCAAATGAATATCTGTGAATTGAATAACTGATACTAGTTGCACGAAAAAGAAATAATCCTAACACATAATGTGAGCAGTGTATCCACTAGCTCACTAAGTCAATCAAGGTTATTATTTATTAGTGTGACGCATAAGACGTTTTGTTTCTTCGGTTGATCCTTAATTAAAAACTTCTCATGAACCTGCTCTTGTTCCTCCTTGACTCTTCTGCTGACCGCTATGAGGAAGTGGTTACATCTATATGGGTTTGTCGTGCGAGAATGGAAATGTCTATAGAATCTATAAGATTAAGTGAAACATTATGGGGTGATCCTTACAGGGTCCTCCTATAGTTGCACAGTGTACACAAGTTGTATATAATTTAAGATTAAATAGACCTTCGAATAAGTGATCCTACTCTAAACCACAACCAAACAAGGAACAGGAAGTAGAGCATAGATCACAAATTCTAAGTCTATAAAATCTCAATTATATAAAACTTTGGGAGTATACATTCCAAAATTATAGACCTACCCGTAAGGGTCTTTTAAATTCTCACGTAAGTTATTTATAGTGCCTAAAATACTCCTATAGTATTTTAATGTAATGAACTTGGTATGTTTTAAACTTGTTGTCTTATAGTATCACAAAATACTCCTATAGTATTTTAACTTTATGTTCTGATCTAGAAATCCCTTGAATAGAGTTAGGTAAGTTTTAAGACTGTTGCAACACCACATCACTCCCAAACACATATCGGTCACATCTCAAATGAATATAGTTGATCAGGCTATATTGATCCCAGATATGATTACATAACTGTCTAGGTTTGACCGCAGTGTTTCAACCTTTCAATACTTTTGTTCTGTTCTTCTTGTGATACTTGTTCTAGTATGTATATATGTATAAGCATGTATGTATACTTTGATAAAATATTGTTATATTTTTAAAATATATTATTATTCAGAGCACTTCGGCCCCATTGCATTTATAGTTGTATATCTTTTATAGGTTGATATACTTAGTTCACTATAAACAATGCTCTGATACCAATCTGTCACACCCCCAAACCGGAATGAAGGAAACATTCGGGGGCGGAGGACGTCATGTTTAGTATCGCAACACATGCATCATAGTAATCAAAGTAACAAACAACCATTGCATTAATATGAAAGTGTTTACAAAATATGTGATTCACAAAAGATTGACTTCAAGTAAATAACAAAACAAGACATGAAGCTACTATGCTCCATCTTCTGAATCCCAGTGCACGTACCTGTCTACTAGTCTCTTGAGAATACAAGTTATTTTGAAAGAGTAGGTCAGAATTTAAGCTGGTGAGTTCATAAGTATTTTAGTGATGTAAAGTAAGTTGTAAGTTCTTTTAGAAAACTTCACATGTTCCTCCAGAAAATCCTATATTTTATTATATGATGAATGATAAGTAAAAATAGCTCTACAATCCCTTCTATGAGTACTAAATGGATACAAGTTATATAAAACCCAGAGTAAACAGACAATCGATTGTACGAATCTTCCCTAAGCCCACAACCAAACAAGGAACAGGAAATGAGGCGGAAGCCACACATCCCATTGTTTGTCAGATCTGCGTTGTATATAACCCTGGCGTATTCATTTGGTACTCACGGAGTTAACTGTAATAGTTCCTTTATATTTGATGAAAACATTCTTTAAGAAAAAACCATATTTCCTTTAGTAAAAATGGTAACCACAATAGTTCCTTCTATAATCACTTAGTTTATACAAGCTATATATAATCTAATATCGAACGGACAGTTAAATGGGTGAATCTGCCCTAAGCCCACAACCAAACAAGGAACAAGAAGTAAGGCGGAAAGCACACATCCAACTGCCTATCAGATATTAATTATATATAACCCTGATGTATAAACTAAGGTATTATAGAATTAACCACTAAAGGTCCTTTAAGTTATACTGGTTTAATAAAATGAATTAAACCCTTTTACTGATAAGTTTCTAGTTTAGCCTACTTAATGTTCTATCTGAAAACTATGTTTTTGCACTAGAAAATGGTGTATTGAATTTGTATACTATGACCTGACCCATACCTGGTACTCCTTCTGATTGCTTGGTGTATACGGAATATATATAGCTAAGATCGAATAGATAGTAGACTGGGTGAATCTGCTTTAAGCCCACAACCAAACAAGGAATAGGAAATGAAGCGGAAAGCACACATCCTACTGTCTGTCGGACCCGATTAATATATTTCCATGATGTATCTACCGAGGAATCATAAAGTTAGCATTATATGCCCCCTTCTAACTGAATGTACTAAGACTCGACTGTTCTGTTTATCTTTTGTAATGATGTAAGTTTTCCCAAGTTTAAGACTATCTTTACTAGAAAATAGCTTGCATTACCTTTTATGTGAGAAGATCACTATATGAATGTAATGGGAAAATGAAAGTATTCAGTAATGTTGTATAAAAGTGACTACTGAAGCACTAACTACCTTAAAAACCAGTTTGTTAATTAAGGTTAAAATGTGATGAGGTTATAACCATACTTGATTGACTAGTAAAACACGACGTTCAAGACGTCGAAATGGTATGACATTCGTCACCCGTAAACTTGTAGGTCCCACTGTAGCTAGCAGCAAGGTGTAGGATGGTCAATCCCGTATAGATCTATACACAAATTCACGCTTTCCCTCTAGGAGACTCTGGTTACAAAACGTGACACAAAAGTAAATTGCCATGCCATGAAGTAGTGGATCACATTAATGTTATAGTATTCTTGTAATTGTATAGTATGTTCTGTCTATTCTAGTGTATACTATGTTCTTTATGTTCTAGTGTATAGTATGTTCTGTCTGTTCTAGTGTATAGTATGTTCTCTCTGTATCTGATTTGTAGAAAAGACTCATTTACCTACTGAGTTATGTTTGTACTTTAAAAACAGTGTTTATAGACAACAAAGTAACATAACTTTAAAAGAGTTTTTGAATTCATTTGATTACTTATAAAAGCATAAGAAATCCTTTAACGTGATGGTTATCACAGGTAAATATTTACACAATGTTCATTGTGTTCAACTTGTATTTCCCCCCTTAAAAGCATTTAAAACATTTAAAAGATTGATTATAGGGGCATGAACTCACCTTATGTGGGCTATTCAATTAAAGATTCACATAAGGATGAGAAGTTCCACAAATGAAGTCCCGAGACAAAAAAGAGTCCTAAATGACATATATTGATACATATATGCATGTAATTAGCAAATCTAACTACAAAGGTGATTGGGAAACAACCTAGGATGCAAGGATAACTCACCAAAGAAGTGTTGGAAACAAGATAGGAGGTTGATTGGATGTTCACGGCCCAAAGGAATGATGGTTCACAGCCCAATGGAGTTCACGGCCCAAATAGATGAATGGTTCACGACCCAAATGAGAAGAACACTTGAAGATATAGGTGTTTTGGTGAGTGTTTGAAGATCCTAGTAAGCTTATATGAAGTATCAAAGGAAAGGGGTGTTTAGGAGTGAAAGATGGTGTTCTTGAACTATGATATTTGAGAGAGAATGGAGTGTTTGCGGCCAAGAAAAGAAGAAGTGAAGGAAAAGTGGCTAGCATTCATCTATATACCATGAGTTCACGGCCCATGAAGGGTTCACGGTCGTGAACATGGTCTTTGGCATTGAACTTCACTTGTTGAGGTTTTATGTCACAAATGTTGTTCTAGGCTCTTGGTTCTTACGTGGTTCGCTTCCTAATACGCAACCCTTACGTATACTCGGTCTAGAAGCCTATAAGTTTGACCTTAAGTTGATGTGTTTGACCTAATCCAATAAAAAATTTCGGGTTGTCATAGTAACCTTATACCCCCCTTATAGACCGGTTTCGTGAATGAGGCCTACTAACGGTAAGACTGACTTTTAACTTATACATATATAATATATTGAACTTTTAATTTTATATAGTATAAGGGTGTATTTTAAACTTTTAAAATACTTGATGGTTTAATTAATAAATTATACTCTTAATTTAATTAAACTTAAACCATGTTATTATTATGGATTTATTAATATTCTCTTTTAATTAAACACTTTAATTAATTTAATACAATCCATAAGAGTTAACTTGAATTATTCAGAAGACATTAAGGTTCTAAACGTAAAATACAAAAATTAAAACTATTTATTCAATTTTAAGTTATGAACCCAAGAGTTGCATCTTTTAATTACAAGAGTTTTAAAAATCAATGTTTCATAATTTGAGACTTTTCAAATACCAAAACTTGAGGGCAATTTTGTAACTCTTGAAAACCTTTTGAGTTCCAAACTTGATGACTAGATTTGTAACTCCATAAAAAAACTTTTGAGTTCCAAAACTTGATGGCAAGTTTTGTAACTCCTAAAAACATTTAGATCAAATTTTAAAACCAATAAAATAATCATAATTTTATCTTTTACAAATTTGACTTTATGCAACTCTTATAGTAAGATAACTTCAAATCAAAATTTACAAACAATTAGCTTATCATATAAACTAGTAAAAAATTTCAAGATTTGACAATTTATCTTTTAATTGGATGGAATAATGATTACCATATCAGAAAAAACATATTTTATGATACAAAACAGTTTAAGGTGATAATCCAAATCCAATTCTGGCAAAAACCCTAAAAAACTGCAATCAGGCTATCTGACTCGTCGAGTCAGATTATGGACTCGTCGAGTTCACTATGAACTCGCCGAGTTCATGAGTGGACTCTTCGATTCCCCCTTGCAGAGTGCAGTTTTTCGACTTTTCCAGTTTTGAACAATTAAGCATGCATCAAATATAACAGAAAACAACCCATGGCTCTGATACCACTGTTGGGTTTTATGTACTACAACATCTTATGGTGCACATACAACCCTAAATGCTTTGGATCTAAGTTTTCTCTAATTTTACATGCAATAAAATATCCAAAGCATGAAGCCCACAACTAGCATACAATTTGATATTTGAATCATAAAATAGATTAGATGATTACCTCTTGCTATAGCTTGATGTATTTAGCCTTTAAGAACTTAGCACCCCAAGTGTGATGCCTCAAATGGTTCACAACACACCATGAACAAATAGAGAACTTGAAAGAGAGGTTACTAGGCATAAAATCAGCTATATGAACTCCAAGAACACTAGTCACCGATTTTAGGCTATGGGATAACATATATATAGTGTAGGATTCCAAGGGTCATGGGTAAACCCTAATCCATACACATAGGCTTATGATCCATATCTCATGTGGGCTAACTCTTCATGGATACTTACATAAACATAGCCCATCATGGATCAATAGCCCAAATAATATATATATATATATATATATATATATATATATATATATATATATATATATATATATATATATATATATCACTGATTTACATAACCAGTCCCCGTTAATTTAATTAGTCTCTTTTGATCACTAAATTAATTCCAAATTAATTCTTGATCAATACTAATTAAATAATATGATTTCTCCATTAATATATTATACTTATAATATATTAGTATATCATAAATAACCACTTACTCAAATATCCATCCTATCAAGTTGTCCTGGTGATATGCAACCCGAAATGGACCATGCTACTCTCGGGTCAAGTACATACCAATTATAGTTATGGGCTTAGACACCTAATCCAACAAATTCTCCCTCATCTCGTCCTCTGGCTCCTACCTCCATTTCGATCCCTTATGGTGCTGCCACTTCACCTTCACCAGCTCGACCCTTTTGTTCCTCAGATTTTTCGTCTTCCTGTCGAGAATTGCTATTGGCCTATCAATGTAGTTCACGCAGTCATCCACCTTAATGTCCTCCAAAGGAATCACCGCGGAATCATCAACTAAGCACTTCCGCAGCTGCGAGACATGAAAAGTGTTGTGGATATGCCTGAGATCCTCCGGAAGATCTAGTCGGTATGCCACCTTGCCCACCCGGGCTATAATCCTGAAGGGTCCGATGTACCTGGGGCCCAACTTGCCCCACTTCCTGAAGCGAATGACACCTTTCCAAGGTGACACTTTCAGGAGGACCATATCTCCGACCTGGAACTCTAGGTCTGATCGGCGTCTGTAAGTGTAGCTCTTCTGCAGAATCTGAGACGTTTAGAGTCTACTCCGGACCTGCTGGATCAACTCGGTCGTCTTGAGTACCATCTCGGTACTCCCCATGACTCGCTGGCCGACCTCACCCTAACATATCGGGGTTCTGCACTTCCTCCTATAAAGCATCTCAAAGGGAGGGTGGTTGACGTTGGCATGGTAGCTATTGTTATATGAAAACTCGGCCAACGGGAGGTATGTATCCCAACTACCATCGAAATCCAGAACGCACGCCCACAGCATATCCTCCAATGTCTGGATGGTCCGCTCGCACTGACCATCCTTATACGGGTGGAAGGTCGTGCTGACGTGCAGACAAGTACCCAGCTCGTCATGAAATTTCTTCCAGAATCTGGAAGTGAACCACACGTCTTTGTCGGAAATCACAGAAACCGACACCCCGTGCCGAGCCACGACCTCCCTGATATAGATATCTGCCAACTTCTCGCCAGAAATACTCTCCTGGATCGGAATGAAATGGGTTCTCTTAGTCAATGGATCCACGATGAACCATATTGCATCGACTCTTTGTGCTGTTCGTGGCAACTTCGTAATGAAGTCCATGGTAATCTCCTCCCATTTCCACACCGGGATGTCTAACAGCTGCATCTTTCCGTGAGGCGTATGGTGCTCGGCATTGACCTTCCTACAGGTCAAGCACCTCTCGACATACCAGGCTACATCCCACTTCATGCAGGGCCACCAGTAATCAGGACGAAGATCTCTATACATCTTCGTCGCCCCGGGATGGATGGAAAATATGGATTTGTACGCCTCCTCCAACAGGATTTGGTACATGCAGCCTGAGTATGGGACCCACACACTCCGATGGAATGTTAATAAACCTCAGCTATCATAATCAAAGGAGGAAATTTGACCCACGATGTGCTCACTCTTCCGGTGCTCCTCCTTCATAGCCTCCAAATTGGCCTCCCAAATTCACTCCAGAAGCGGAGTTACCACTGTCATCCTTAAACCGATATCCCTAATCGGAGCCCCGACTGCCTTGTGGCTAAAAGCATCGGCCAATACATTGGCCTTCCCTGGGTGGTAAAGGATCTTGCAATCATAGTCCTTCACCACGTCCAGCCACCGACGCTGGCTCATGTTTAGATTTGGCTGATCCATTAAATACCTCAGACTCTTATGATCCGTGTTAATAGTACAACGGACCCCATAGAGGTAGTGTCACCAAATATTGAGGGAAAAACCAATGCCCCCAACTCTAAATCGTGCGTCGGTTAATTTGCCTCGTGAGGCTCCATCTGCCTCGAGGCGTAAGCGATGACATGCCCCCTCTGCATCAAGACCGCGCCTAAGCCCGAAATAGACGCATCACAATAAACTACGAAATCCTTGACACCCTCTGGCAGGGTCAAAATCGGCGCCTCGTACAACTTCTGCCTCAAAGTCTCAGACGTTGCCTGTTGCTCAGGCCTGCATCGGAAAATGGCGCCTCGTACAACTTCTATCTTGGAGAAATCCTGAATAAATCTTTGATAGTATCCAACTAACCCAAGGAAGCTCCAAATCTTAGATGGAGACCTCGGAACCTCCCATCTCATCACGGCCTCCACTTTGGTCGGATCGACCAGAATACCGTTCTGGTTGACAAGGTGCTCTAGAAACTGCAACTCGCGCAACCAGAACTTGCACTTGGAGAACTTCGTGTAAAGCCTCTCCCTCCTCAGGGTATCCAACACCTCTCGCAAGTGCTCCTCATGCTTCTCCTGGGTCTTGGAATAGACCAAGATATCATCAATAAATACTATCACTGACCGATCCAACATCGTCCTGCACATGCGGTTCATGAGGTCCATGAACGCGTCTGGGGAATTGGTGAGCCCAAAAGGAATCACCATGAAATCATAATGCACATAACGAGTCTGAAAGGTTGTCTTTTGCACATCATCCTCCCTAAACCTCATCTGGTGGTATCCCGAGCGTAGATCAATCATGGAAAACCAAGACGCCCCCTGAAGCTGGTCAAATAAATCATCGATCCTCAAGAGTGGATAACGGTTCTTCACTGTTAGCTTGTTCAACTCCTGGCAATCAATATACATCCGGTGCAACCCATCATTCTTATTCACAAAAAGGATCAGTGCACCCCAAGGTGAACTACTCGGCCGGATAAATCACTTGTCTAACATCTCCTGCAGCTGCGTAGACAACTCGTGCATCTCTGGTGGGGCTAATTGATATGGTGCCTTGGCTATTGGGGCTGCACCTTGAACCAGATCGATCTGGAACTCCACCTGCCTCTCCGGAGGCACTCCGGGTAAATCCTTCGGAAACATGTCCGGGTACTCTCGAATAACTGGCACTCCATCAACCGTCGCTCTATCCTGCTCCCGAGTATCCATAACGTAAGCGACAAACCCAGAGCAACTCTGATGGAGATAGTGTCTGGCCCTAGCAGCTGAACATAAAACGGGGCCGCGGTGAGCTCCCTCTCCCTGGACCACCAACTCTCCCCCACGTGGGGTCGGCACACGCACTAGTTGGTGCTCATAATCAATCACTGCCTCATTGGGGCTCAACCAATACATCCCTACTATGACCCTGTTCCCGCGCAGAGGGATGGGAACCAAGTCAATAGAGTAACACTCGTCGCACATCCTCAAAATACAATCCCGATGAACCCTCGATGCTCGGACGGACTGTTCATCTGCAATCTCAACCTCTAACAGGTATTCTAACATGCTTGGAAATACGACAAACTTTTTGCTGAGCACAAGAGATATGAAAGATCGGGTGGCCCCTGAGTCGAACAACACCAAAACAGGAATATCGTTCACATGGAACGATCCTAAAACAAAACACATAAAATATGAGTATCGAAATCGACATAAAATAAGAGTTAAGGGAAAGAAACATACCCGTCACCACATCTGGTGCAGCCTGCGCCTCCTCGGTGGTCAACTGAAAGGCTCAGGTCCTCACCATTGGAGCATCCATCTTGCCCTGACGGCCATCTGTGATCTGTAGGGTCGCTAGAGCTGGCGCCATCACTGGTGCTCCCGATGTGCTCTGCATTGGATTTCTTCGCTAAAACGCCAACAATCTGACCAGGCTCTGCCTTCCTCTTCCCAATGTGCTCCATATCAATCTCTTAGTCTCGTGCCCTGGAAATCATATCATCCAGAGTCAGGCACGCCAAATAACTAATAAACTCCCTGATGTCTGCTCTCAACATGTCGTGATATTGGGTTTTCTTCATCTCCTCATCAGTTGCATACTGGGGCACCAAGAAGGCCCTCTCCCTGAACTTGGAGGTAATCTCCGCCACATTCTCTGTCATCTATCTCATGTCCAAAAACTCCCTGGACAGTTGTTGTATCTCCACTGTTGGTGCGAACACTGCTCAGAAGCTGGTCTCAAAATCCGGCCAGGTCATGGCCTTAATGATCGGACCTCCCAAAGCATAACCAACCTCCTCCCACCAGTCCCTAGCCCACTCCCACAAACAATCCGCAGCAAATCTGACCTTCGACCCCTCACGGCAGAAGCTGTTCAGCTGGGCAGAATTGATGTCTGCTATCTACCATCTAGAAGCGATGAGGTCCTTCACGCCGAAGAAGTCTGGTGCTCCACATCCCTTGAAATCCTTGAAGGAGAGCGTGCGAGTCCCAGACTGGCTAGGTGCCATATCACTCCTAAAATCCCTAAGGCACTCCTCCATCAGCTTGATAATGCCCTCCTTGATCGACCCAAAAATCATCGGGGTCGCGTCAGGGATGCCTCTAGTAATCTCGGATGCAATGAACTCCCGCAGACCATCATCAATCGGCTCGAAACTCGTACCCAAACCAGACCCAGATCCTGAACCTCCTGCTCCCTGACTTGTCATCACCATTCTGAAACAAACCATACAACTATCAGGATTATGAATACAAATTGCGAAATTTCACATTCTACAAGCCCCCTGGTTTCCTTGCGACTCTCCCCGAATCGAATACGAATCCTTTGCTTTCAGTGGTACGGGCCCATACTACCTTCTACATCTATCTATACTTTCCTCGAGGATTGCTTTGAACCTTCCAGGTCACTTTCTACCCAAACATACAATTGATATCAGATAAGGCTCCTGGCACTAATCTCTTCCTAGACACCCTCTAGGACACAAATCTCCCCACTCACTGCCCTTAGCTGCCGAAAGGACTTCCACGAACTTCCTCTAACTAGCTCACGAATACTGTTACATATTACTGAAACCAGATAATTCTTTGAATGAGAGGTCTTACTCTACAACAGCTGGAGTCAAACAAGAGCTGCGCAGTAGAGCCAAACCTAACCTTCTAAAATTATTTGGTTCGCATAACATGTAACTTGGCGTATCCGCTCACTAGTTAACTTAAGTTAGTTAGAACTCCTAGAAGCACAAAGCAAGCATCATTTGGGCTTCGGGTACCAAGAAACAAATATACCTGAATCATGCCATCCTATTACTGAAAGATCAACACTAGCATGCAAGTCTACAAGCTCATACAATAGGTATTTAAGACATATCTCCTAGCACTCTATCATGCAAAAGTTGAGCAAATCCCTAACCCTAACTAGCGTTCAATTCACATATTCATGAATCAATTCATAGCAGATAACATGTATGGGTATCCTGGGGAAAACTTACTTGAGCTCGGCCCCTTGCACGCATCACACTCCTTACCCTTTATTAAAACCCTTAGTAAAAAGAAGTTTTCTTTAAAAAAAACTATCAAACTGAAAGACCCTAACTTTCGCTCTGAAGACATTGTCACACCAAAACATGCTACATGCATATTTATAAAACAATATCTTACATTGATAAAGTGATTACAAAAGATTGGATACAAACCGACTATGTTTTAATATTTTACACAACTACCCAGGATATTGTAATTTTATACATACATAAGCCGAAGTACAAAAGTAATAGTAAAAACTATTCTACATCTTCCGATAGTATATAACCATACTGGTTACTTATCTCCTGTAAATTTGTTAAACATTGAGAGGGGTAAGCGGTGACGCTTAGTGAGTTCAATAATAGATAAAATATAATGTTATGCCATATATATACTTCAATATGGCATAAGCAAAGAGGAACAAGGAACAACAAAGGCATATGTGAATCATGTGACCAACTTTCCATATCAATCAATGATTTGATTCAAAGATATACAATCACCGAGACATAACAATTTCCATACTTGATATACATCAATAACACTTTGGCCCAAATGGCACAGAAAACATACAATTTCTGATTATAATTTTGCTAGAATATACAGGCTTTCAGCCCTACATAGCCCTATGCCAATACCAAAAGTTATACGAGTCATGCTCTACATGGCCAAAGGCACAAAGCCAATACCAGAAGTGATACAAGACATGCTCTAAATGGCCAAAGTCATAAATCCGATACCAGAATAATACGAGACATGCTCTACATGGCCAGAGGCTCAAAGCCAATACCAGAAGTGATACGAGACATGCACTACATGATTAAGAGTATAAAAAAACAAAATAACTCAGGAAAGCATTTAGCACATATAACACATAACATACAATTGTTCCTATATATTAAACTCACCGTGAAATAACCGAGGGTTAAAATAGTAATTTGGGCAGCACTTCGGCTCTAAATATGACTTCCTTCGTTGAAAACCGGGCCCTGCGAGGGTTGGGCTTCGAAACCGAAAAGATAAATTTTTCGGACTTCTCGAGAATTTCGGGGCGTGTTTCGGGCGTTGGAATTAATACCTAGGCTTCGGGGGATGTCAAAGTAGTGAAAATGTGGAAAAAGGGTGAAAAAGGACAAATTTCTAAACTTTACCCGTGAGATCTCGCAGCTACTATTTATAGTAGCGAGGTCCGGATCCGAAGCGAGGGGAAGAGGGCAGGTGTCTGCGAGGCTCGGACCAGGTGGCTGCTCGGGCGAGGCTCGGATGCGAGGGTCGGAACAGGTGGCTGCTTCGAATTGGTCGGATGACGCAGCTACTTGCTTCGGATCGGGCCAGCATCCTCGGTCGAATCAGGAAACGACACGCGGGTCGGGCACGAGGGATGCATGCGAGGATCACATGATCGACTTCGGACACCTGTGCGACACGCGCCACGCAGCAGCTTCAGACACGTGGCCAGCTCAGAGCGAGGGTGACGTGGCTGGCGCTATTCATGCGAAAATTCTCGAAAATTGTGCCCAATCTTGTAAAATCCATAACTTTCTCATAAGGGCTCCGTTTTTTATGTTCTTTATATGCATGCGTAGGGACATTTATGTTCTACAACTTTTGTTTAGACTTCGTCGGCTAATTTTGACTTTATTTTTAATATTATTATTTTTAACAGACCGGGACTGGAAAATCCGTTAAAAATTCATAACTTCTTCATCCGACGTCCGTTTTCGTCAGACTTTTTACCGTTGTACTACTATTGACGAGACCTTCGATTCTCGTTTAGGTTGTGTCGGCTAAAAATCACTCGATCTAAAATTCGAGTTTTTAGCTGTCTACTGCTAAGCTGAAAGTTAGAAAAATCATAACTTCCTCATACGAAGTCAGATTTTGGCGTTCTTTTTATGAAAATTCTCGGTTTAAAAAATACTACGAATTTCATTTAGATCACAAAGGCTTAAAAGTAGTTTATCAAAAACTCACTTTTTACGTCATTCGGTGCCGTGCCGGTTTTGTCGCGGATCTTCGATTGGTCATAACTTCTTCGTTATAACTCGGATTTCGACGAGGTTTTCGTCTAAATGTTTCTAACGAGATTCTTTACAACTTTCAATAATAAAATTTTACTTATTTCAAATTTTATATTTTCGCTAAATTTCACTATTTGGCTTTGAATTGGAATCTCATAAGACTTCCAATATTTTATGAGTGATTCTAAACATAGTTTTACTTCATTTCTAGTAAAAACTATCTGTTAGAACTCAACACTCAATTTCACATAATATTTCATAATATTATTAACTTTTCAAATTAAATAACACGATTTCAAAACGTGTATGTTACAAATACCTCCTCCTTTTGAGGATTTTGTCCCCGAAATCACAACGATTTAGACAAATGAGGATATTTCGCTCTTATCTCATTCTTATTCTTCGTAAGTATAGTTTGGGCCTCGATGGTATTTCCACTTGACAAGCACCAACTTCACTTCAAGACATATGTACAAAGCATATCTTCTACTGTTCGGATTTTTCTCTCCGTCTGACCATCTCATTCTTAAATTATCTGACTGAAATTTCGCCACTACACGAGACATGGTTCTCTGAACCAATCACCTCACTTCGCATATCTATTTTAGTCGGACTCAATTCTTTACGACCATTAAGGTCTGAACGAAAATCATCTTCTTAGTCATCACCGAAACGAAGGTAATGACATACTCGAACAAAACGGAATCGATTACTAGCTTCTTGGTAACCTTGTGACTTTCCCTGATCCAAGTGTGAGTCCTGTGCTTCCAGTAGTATAGACCTCTACTACTATTCACACCTACTCATACTCGTCCCAAGTATTGTCTCGCAGTTCCCAAGTCACCATTCATAAGTTTTCACAAAGAAACTTTTCACGCCTGAGCGTGTTCTTTAACAACCATTCCATGCCGGGAATATTATCAAATTTAGGCAAGAAGATGGGAATCAGGTTAACAAGAAAACTATAACCTTCAGTTTCCATGACAAAATCTCTATGGACTTTACCAGCAAGTAACGTTACACTTCCTATGGTATCTACATGAAATGGTTGCACGAGTGCATAGCAAGCAATTTGAAAAGAATGCGCAAATTCATGAGACACAAAAGAATTTGCGGCACCAAAATTAAATAAGATGTGGACATGCCTAAAATTTGACAAGAAATGTACCCGTCACATCATTCGGGTCCTCGCGTGCCTCTTATGTGGTAATCTGAAATGCATGGCCTTTAGCTATTGGCACCTCCTCCTTTGGAGTATTCCTTGGTTGTTGAACGAAAACTTGACTTCCCGCCATTTGACTAGTAAGAGTAGGATAGAAACGCTTCCTGTGGCCGGTAACACCACAAGAAAAGCATGTAACACTCTTCATTGGACAAACAGGCTTTATGTGACCCATTTCTCCACATCCATAACAGGTCACCGCTTTTTCTGTTCTGCATTGGCCCTGGTGATTCTTTCCACATTTTATACATGATGGCGACTGAAGAGAAAAAGATTGTGATCTACCACGACCACGAATGGCGCTCTGAGATTGCTCTATTGTATTAGAATCAAATTGAACAGATCGAGCTGGTGGAATAGAGGAAACAAGAACAGTTTGATCGATACGTGGATGCTTTGGAACAGAAAAAGTGGCACCACGTATCTCTAAGTCATGTTCACGCTTTCGAGCATACTCAACAGCTTTGTCAAAGGACAGAACATCCCGATTAGCTACAAAATCGTGGATCTCATACCGTAGTCCATCCAAGAATAACTGAATTTTATCGTCTTCAGTGGGGATATACTTTGCGGCAAACTGTGCTCTTTGATTAAATTGAGTTTCATACTCATTCACGGTCATTCCTTCTTGCTTAAGCTCCAGAAACTCTTTCTCCAATCTCCTCCTCATGTCTAGAGGACAATACTTCTCTAGAAAACGAGTTTTGAACACCTCCCAGGATAAATTCTCCTGGTCATACTCGTTGAGAGCTTCATATGTTGCTTCCCACCAGACCAATGCTTCTTCGACGAGCATAGCAGAAGCATAATTAGCCTTGTCTTCATTATCCACATGAGAAATACAAAACACTTTCTATGTGTTCTGGATCCAGGTAAGAGCAACAATGGGATTAAGAACACCTGAAAACTCCGTAGCGCCACTACTCTTGAAATTTTTGGACGAGGGACGCTTCACCTCTCCTTTTGAAAATTCTCCTGTGGCTTTCTCTTTTCTTTTATCACCATTCTTTTTGTGCTCTTCGAAAGTCTGCCGAATAATACTAGTAAGTTTACCCAATAGTCGCTCCTCACGAGGAGATACTGGAGTATTTACTTCACCAGGTTGAGGATCTCCACCCACCTCAGGGGTATGGCTACCTTCCTGTTCAGTCATTCTTCTGAAAATTTGGAGTAATATAGTATTTTAGAATATTAGGATTTATTATTACCTAATAATTTACTTAAGTCTTTCCTATGGTTTGTATCCATATACTCCTAATGAATCCGTTCATATATTGAACTTCTGACGGTTTAAGTCTAAATACCAATCCGTGGAATTTAGTTCACTTAAACCACCGCTCTGATACCATGATTGAAAGACCCTAACTTTCGCTCTTAAGACATTGTCACACCAAAACATGCTACATGCATATTTATAAAACAATATCTTACATTGATAAAGTGATTACAAAAGATTGGATACAAACCGACTATGTTTTAATATTTTACATAACTACCCAGGATATTGTAATTTTATACATACATAAACCGAAGTACAAAAGTAATAGTAAAAACTATTCTACATCTTCCGATAGTATATAACCATACTGGTTACTTATCTCCTGTAAATTTGTTAAACATTGAGAGGGGTAAGCGGTGACGATTAGTGAGTTCAATAATAGATACAATATAATGTTATGCCATATATATACTTCAATATGGCAGAAGCAAAGAGGAACAAGGAACAACAAAGGCATATGTGAATCATGTGACCAACTTTCCATATCAATCAATGATTTGATTCAAAGATATACAATCACCGAGACATAATAATTTCCATACTTGATATACATCAATAACACTTTGGCCCAAATGGCACAGAAAACATACAATTTCTTATTATAATTTTGCTAGAATATACAGGCTTTCAGCCCTACATAGCCCTATGCCAATACCAGAAGTTATACGAGTCATGCTCTACATGGCCAAAGGCACAAAGCCAATACCAGAAGTGATACGAGACATGCTCTACATGGACAAAGGCATAAATCCGATACCAGAATAATACGAGACATGCTCTATGTCACACCCCAAAACCAAGAACGGCGGAAACGTTCAGGGGTGGAGGACGTCATGTACAGTATCATAATAGTGTAAAGTAGTAAATAAGCAACAACATCATCCATTGCATTAAAAGTAAAGTTTTAATACATGAGTGTTCTTTCATTGTAATAAGACACCAAAATATGTAATCAAAATAAAAGACGAGTCTTGTCTGTGCTCCGTCTTCTCAAAACCTGGTCATCGTACCTGTCTACTGGTGACCTGAGAATACAAGTTATTTTGAAAGTGTAGATCAGCATAAAGCTGGTGAATTCATAAGTATTTAAGTGTCATTGATTTGGAAAGCTGTTATGAAAAACATGCATTTGTTGATGCAACATTTGATATAAGTGTGAAAACCCTAGAAAATCCCATATTTCCTACTAGTATGAAAGTAGTCTTCTACCAAGACCTGACTGATTTGAAAGTAGTCTTCTACTAAGACCTGACTGTTTTGAAAGTAGTCTTCTACCAAGACCTGACTGATTTGAAAGTAGTCTTCTACCAAGACCTGACTGTTTTGAAAGTAGTCTTCTACCAAGACCTGACTGTTTTGAAAGGTGTATTTATGTAACAAAGATGGTTTTTCCCTGAATGACTATTAATAATAAAATATATAGCCTACCTCATCTTTTATGTGAATGTGCCACAAAGTAAAAGTAATAGGGAAAGTATATAAGTATTAGTCTACCTCGTCGTTTATGTGAATGTATCACAAAATAAAGGTAATGATCTAATAACTTAAGTATTATCCTTTGGTACTAGGATAAACACGTCATAGAAATTACCGAATAGTATTAACCGTAGACATCCGTAGATGTGCATTTACCTCTGTTGCTCACAGCTAGGTGTAGGAATAGTTAGTCCCTTAAAGTATACCTATAATGGTATCAACCGTAGACATCCGTAGATGTGCATCTACCTCTGTGGCTAACAGTTTGGTGTAGGAATGGTTAGTCCCTTACATAAATAATAGTATCTACTCATATAATATGTAATAGTATCTCATCATATAGTATCTATGTAACAGTATCCCAGTAAGTGTATCCATGTAAGAGGATCCATGTAAGTGTATCCATGTAAGAGGATCCAATTAAGTGTATCCATGTAAGAGGATTCATGTTTGTGTATCCATGTAAGAGGATTCATGTAAGTGTATCCATGTAAGAGGATTCATGTAAGTGTATCTCTTCATATAGCATTTAGTATAGACTCATGAATGAACTGACTCTGGTGTAATTCCTTGTAATAGGAATAATGTTTTGTATCCCCTAAACTATTCCTATAATAATTTACTGGAATGTAATAGATGTCCAAGAAGGTTTATACACCCTTGCTACTCAAGAGTGTGGGAACTGAACGAAGAATGAATGCTCTCATATCAATACATACATATATGAACATAAGTGTATAGATATGGTTTTGAACAACAAGTTGAAAGAGGTTTTGTAAAACATTTGAGAGTTTTAGATAATGAATAACAATGACTTGATGTCATTTTATAAAACATTTCAAAAGTAATTCATTTGATAACAAAGTATAACAGAACTGAAAACCATGGTGTTTATCACATTTTGAAGTATGTGAAAACAGTTGGTTGAAAACACAGTTATAAATCACATGTGATTGATTCTATAACATGTTGTTTTCTACTTGTATTCCCCCCCCCCCCCCCATTAAAGCATTTAAAATCATTTAAAAGATTGATTAAGGGGTATGAACTCACCTGTAGTTGGTGGTTTGGATGAACTGAATGATGTAGGATGCTAAGTGTCAAGTGAAGACTTATACACACACTATGATCCTAGTTAACATATAATCAAACATATATGTATCTAATTAGTCATTTAAACAACTAATTAACAAAGTTAAGACATCCTAAGATATGTAGAACACCTTATTTAAGTGCTACAAGTCATAAGGATTGCATCTAAGTGTTGTAGGACCTTGCTATTGAGTTTAGGGTTCAAGAGGACCCTTCTTTAGAGTTTATGGTTTTATGACCATAACTCATTGAGTTTACGGTCGTAAACCCATGATTGTACGGCCGTAAACTCATGCTTTCTTGACCATGAGTTGTTTTGAAGCTCTACAAGTCCTTAGAAGTGTTTCCACTTGAAGTATAAGTCTATGGAAGGGATTAGGGCACCATTTCACTCCTAAATGGAGTTTATGGCCCCTAGACCATTTCCCTTTGGGTTTACGGCCGTAAACCCTTCTGGATTATGGTATTTTGCCATTTTCAAGTCATTAACTCATCAAGGAAGGGATCTATGCAAGTTACCAAGGCTTAGGAGGGACTAGGGCACACTTTGGCACCCTAAATAGGGTTTACGGTCCAAGAACATCTTGGATCGTAAACACCTTGATCTTGGTGTTTCTTGGTGTTTTCTTGATGTAATGAAGTGTATCAAGCCTTATACTACTCTAGGATAGAAGTACTTACAAGATAGAGGCTTGAAATGGTACCAAAAGGCCAAGAACACTAGTATGTGTTCTTGGTGTTCTTGGTGAAACTTGAAGATCTAACCTTTTGGAATGATTTCACGGATGGAAGTGTGTTAGATCACTAGATTAAGGTAGATATCAACTTAAAAGGGTTAGAAACACTTACAAGTTGAAGATCTAGAAGGAAAAGTCGAAGATACTTGAGAGAGAATTGAGATTTGGATCTTGATTTTATGAAAAAGGTGTAAATAATGACTAAGTGTCATATATATACCCCCATATAGGGTTTACGGCCGTAAACACCATTGTTTAGGCCGTAAACTCCAATCTTTTGGAGTTTTGAAGTATTATTGTTGCACAATACACCCTAGGGCATCCTCTCTCCTGATATCTCCTAAAGTGTTAATCCTAAAATACTCAAACTTATTCCAAAAAGCTTGAAAATTAGCCGTAACAGTTCTGACTTCTATTGAATTGACATGTTGTACAGAATAGAAATTTCTCTCACATCATCCCCTCCTTAGAAGGAATTTCGTCCCGAAATTAGAATTTAAGCAAATAAGTAGTTACAAATAACTAAGCAAAAAGATGAGGATATTTCAGTCTCATCTGATCCTCTCGCTCCCAAGTGAATTCAGGTCCTCGCTTGGCGTTCCAGCGAACCTTCACTATCGGGATACGGCTTTGTTCCGTTTGCTTGACCTCTCGGTCCATGATCTCTACTGGTTCTTCCACGAAGTTGAGGCTCTCGTTGATCTTGATCTCGTCGAGTGGGATTACAAGAGTCTCGTCGGACAGACACTTTTTCAGGTTTGAGACGTGGAAAGTAGAGTGTACGTTACTGAGTTCGCGCGGTAGATTGAGTTTGTAAGCTACAGGGCCGATTCTGGCAAGAATCTCGAAAGGCCCTATGTATCTTGGATTGAGCTTCCCACGCTTTCCGAAGCGTATCAAGCCCTTCCAGGGTGAGACCTTCAATAGAACACGGTCGCCCACCTGTAATTCCAACGGTTTCCTTCGCTTGTCAGCGTAGCTTTTCTGTCGGTCTCTAGAGGCTTTCAATCGTTCACGAATTTGAACGATCTTCTCTGTCGTTTCCCGAATGATCTCCGGACCCGTGAGAGTGCTTTTAGGAATTCGTCCTTTAGCTAACTGGGTATCACCCACTTCAGCCTAGCACAGAGGGGATCTGCGCTTTCGGCCATAGAGGGCCTCGAAAGGAGCTGCCTTTATGCTTGTGTGATAACTATTGTTGTAGGAAAATTCTACAAGGGGTAAATGAGTATCCCAAGCTTTCCCAAAGTCGATCACACAAGCTCGCAACATATCTTCCAGGGTTTGGATATTTCTCTCACTTTGTCCGTCGGTCTGTGGATGGTAGGCTGTACTCATGTCCAGCCTAGTTCCTAGGGAACTTTGTAGCGACTGCCAGAACCTAGAAGTGAATCTACTATCTCTGTCCGAGATAATAGATATGGGAACACCATGCAGTCGTATAATCTCCCTAATGTAGGTTCTCGTAAGTTTCTCCATCTTGTCTGTTTCTTTGATAGGCAGGAAGTGTGCAGACTTGGTCAATCTGTCGATGATGACCCATATGGTATCAAGTCCACCCGTTGTCTTGGGAAACTTGGTTATGAAGTCCATAGTGATCCGCTCCCACTTCCATTCCGGTATCTCCGGTTGTTGCAGTAAACCAGACGGTTTCTGGTATTCGACCTTGACCTTGGCGTAAGTAAGGCATTTACTTACGAAGGTAGCAATATCTGCTTTCATGTTAGGCCACCAGTATAGCTTTTTAAGATCCAGATACATCTTATCTGAACCTGAGTGGACGGAATAACGAGTGTTGTGTGCCTCGGTCATGACCAAGTCTCTGAAGCCACCGTGTTTCGGTGTCCAGATCCGATCCATGAGGTATAAGGCTCCGCCACCCTTGACTTCCAATTTCTTATCCATCCCTCTCAGGGATTCACCCGCCACATTTTCAGGTTTCAAAGCGTCGAGCTGAGCCTCCTTAATTTGTGTGGACAAGTGTGAATGGATAGTTAGAGTCAAAGATTTGACCCTACGACCAGAGTATTCTTTCCGACTTAGGGCGTCAGCTACTACGTTGGCTTTACCCGGATGATAACGAATTTCGCATTCGTAATCACTGAGTAGCTCGACCCACCGTCGTTGTCTCATGTTGAGCTCTTTCTGGTCGAATATATGTTGTAGGCTTTTGTGGTCTGTAAAGATCGTGCTTTTTGTACCATACAGGTAGTGTCTCCAGATCTTCAGAGCAAACACAACTGCTCCTAGCTCACGATCGTGTGTGGTGTAGTTAACCTCGTGTGTCTTCAGCTGTCTTGAGGCATAGGCGATGACCTTTCCTCGTTGCATCAGAACACAGCCGAGCCCCTGATTTGAAGCATCACAATAGACAACGAAGTCTTCTATCCCTTCGGGGAGGGATAGTATTGGTGCGGTGCACAAGGCTCGCTTGAGCGTTTGGAACGCTCTCTCCTGTTTCTCATCCCAGTCAAAGGCCACGCCTTTCTGGGTCAATGTTGTAAGAGGTTTCGCAATGCGGGAGAAGTTCTGAATGAACCTGCGATAGTAGCCAGCGAGACCTAGAAATTGACGAATTTCTGTAGGTGTCTTCGGTGCTGACCAGTTCTCAATGGCCTTGATTTTGGAAGGGTCCACGAGTATTCCCTCTTCACTAACTACGTGGCCCAAGAATTCGACTCTTCGAATCCAAAATTCGCACTTAGAGAACTTCGCATAGAGCTTCTCCGATCGTAATGTTTCTAGGACTCTGCGGAGATGTTGACTATGTTCCTCCTTACTTCGAGAGTAGATGAGTATGTCATCAATGAAGACGATGACGAACTGATCCAAGTAAGGACGACACACCCTATTCATTAAATCTATGAATACTGCGGGCGCGTTTGTTAATCCGAACGGCATCACTACAAACTCGTAGTGTCCATAACGATTTCGGAAGGTTGTCTTGGGAACATCCTCCTCTAACACTCGTAGTTGGTGATATCCGGATCGTAGATCTATCTTCGAGAAGTAGTTGGCTCCTTGAAGTTGATCAAATAAATCGTCAATGCGGGGTAAGGTATAACGATTTTTAATGGTAAGCTTGTTGAGTTCCCTGTAGTCGATGCACATGCGAAACGATCCGTCTTTCTTCTTGACGAACAAGACCGGTGCTCCCCATGGTGAGAAGCTCAGCCTAATGAATCCCTCTTGAGAAGTTCGTTAAGCTGACTGGAAAGTTCCTGCATCTCTGCCGGTGCCAGACGGTAAGGAGATTTGGCTATGGGAGTAGCCCCTGGCACTAAGTCGATTTTGAACTCGACTTGGCGTTGTGGTGGTAATCTCGGGAGTTCTTTGGGAAAGATGTCGGGAAAGTCACGTACTTCCGGGATGTTCTGAATGTCTTTTACTTCTTGGCTCGTATCGACGATGTGGGCAAGGAATGCATGATATTCCTTTCGCAAGAACTTCTGGGCTTGAATGCATGAAATGATGCGAAGGCTCGTACTAGGTTTGTCGCCAAAGATAAATAAGGTTTCGCTGTTAGGAAGGTTAAGACGAACTGCTTTTTCAAAGCACATGATGTCGGCGCGAAGAAGACTCAACCAATCCATGCCGATAATGACGTCGAAACTTTTAATTGGGACCGGCATGAGGTCTATCTTGAAAGTATGGCCATCTAAAGTTAGAGTACAACTTACGTATATGCAGTTAGTACTCTCCGTTTTCCCATTTGCCATTTCTACTGTGAATGATTTATCTAAAGCACGAGGTTTTTGTTTAAGTAGATGTGCAAATTTATGGCTTACGAAACTTTTCTCTGCTCCACTGTCGAAAAGTATGCAAGCATATGAGTTATCGAGGAGAAATGTACCAGTAACTATCGTAGGATCAGCTACGGCTTCCTCGTGGCCTATGGCCAGAACTCTTCCTACTCCGCCAGCCATCCCCGCCTTAGGGCAGTTCCTCTTGTAGTGGCCTACCTCGCCACAACCATAGCAAGCTTGGCCCACCCCGACGTTAGGAACTTGAGCGGTCGGCCTTGCTAGAGTCTTGCAGAAACGGGCAGTATGCCCCTTTCTGTTGCAGTTAGAGCACTGCATTTCCTTGCAAGGTCCGTTTTGATGGAAGGCGCATTTGTTGCACCTTGGAAGATTACCAGCATAAGTTTTTGCTGGTAAGGGATTGGCAGGGACAACAGGGGTTACCGTGGCAGCATTGATTGCCACTAGTTGTTGTCTCTTTGAGGATTCTTGCGAAGCCCCGCTTTTCCTCTTGTTCCAACCCTTTTTCTTGTTGTTGTTGTTGTTTCCCCTTTGTAGCTCGGGTGTAGGGATTTTTGGGTTCTGGTGTTTTCCGTGATCTATAAGAGATTGTGCCAGCTCTTTGGCGCTGTCAAAAGTAACAGGCCTGGATGCTAACACACTTGACTGGATCTGGGGCGACAGTCCCCAGATATATCTCTCTATTCTCTTGCTCTCAAGAGCAACCATGTCACGGCATAGAATTGCCAGATCACATAATCTATTAGTATAAGTCGATATGTCGGAACCAACCATTTCAAGACCCCAGAGTTCCTGCTAGAGTTTTTGAATTTCCCCTCGAGGGCAGTACTCTCTCATCAGCATGGCTTTCAAGTTTTCCCAGCTGATCGAATTTGCCACTACAATAGTCAGAGACTTAACGTGGCCATTCCACCAAGTTAAAGCTCTGTCAGAAAAGGTACAAGTAGCAAACTTGACCTTGTTGCCCTCTGGGCAGGCGCGGATTTCAAAGACCGCTTCTGTCTTTTCAATCCACTGCCTTAGGACCATAACCCCACCAGTTCCATTGATGTTTCGGGGTTTGGCATTCATAAAATCCTTGTAGGTGCATTCCCGGGGGTGCCCATGGCTCTCGCCATGGTTGGAAGGAGGTGCACCTGTTCCCGATCCACTAGGGACAGGAGTATTGATGTGTGACACGGCAGCCGCTACGGCCGCCGTGAAAGCTGCTTGAAACATAGCAGCGTCGAAATGAGGAGGTGGTGGTATTGGTGTTGGAGTTGGAATAATCGGAGGATTACGCCTTGTTGACTTTTGGGGAGGCATCTTTCAACTATAAGATTAAAAGATGAGGATATTGATAAGAATTAAATAGGAAGTTGGTGAAAATGACTCATGGACTAACTCTACATAGCCCAATAGCACGATTGAATGTAGATCTAGCACTAACAGATGATAGCATTTGGATAATAATTCCCATGAGATTAGGTACCTGTCAATATTACTGGAATTATAGATGTAACAAGTTCGGGAAAAATGGCCAATGGAAGGAGGCCTTACATCAACCAAAGAGGGAAAATTTTGACAGGACTACAACCTAACCAAGACCTAACAGGTCTAAGATTTACAAAGATAGGGAATTAGACCGGAGTTTTACATAACTAGGTTATATCCAAAAGAGAAGTTGATGAGATTCTATCGGCGACGAGAACTACTAGAGTGAGTTCTTGATTCCGACAGAAGGCGTTCCATGTCCCTCACACGCCTGTCAGATCTTACTTGCTGAGCTCGAAGTTCCCTGACTTCAGCTTGGGTTCCAGCAAGTTCTCTCTGCATATCTGCATTGTGGACCAGAGTCCTTTCATGCGCAGACTCTAGTTGGCGAATGCGGACTGTGTTTACGCCTGAGTTGGCGTCAATCTCCACGACTCGATCGATAGTCGCTTGACCCAGTATCGTGTTCCGAGAAATCCTACGAACCATGATGGGTAGGACTCTGTCAGCTGAACCTCCCTCAGTGAGGTTGTAGAAGCTTCTGTCTCCATTGTAGGGATAGGGTTGACCATGTTCCTGACTCCACCTATTCAAGTTTGTGGCCCACAGAGGTGTGGGTCCTTGAAATGCGGGACGGGGGTTCAGGTTTGGGTTTTGAGCAGCTGGAGGTAGGTTGTTGACTTCAGGCTCCGAGTCAGAACTATCAGAAAAGCCTTCAGCATGGTGATCATCCAAAGGGATTGGGTGATCATCTTCTGGTTCTTCCTCTAGCCATCCAGCATTGCCTTGGTTTGGGAAGTACCGGTCGCCGTGGGGATGGAATCCAGCCATGATATCTACTCGAGAAAAGGGATATAAGAAATAACTAAATAGACGAACTAACTAAGATAATTATAAGAGGATCTTTATCAGTTGCTTTAATACTTGTTTAGTGCATACCAGTTATATGCATTTAGGATAGGATAGACCTTCGAATAAGTGACCCTAACCCTAAGCCCCCAACCCAACGAGGACAGGACATAAAGCAAAGATTCACAGATTCTAAGTATATGACATCCTAGTACATATAACTTTAGTGTATCCACTAAACAACTATTGACATACTAATAAAAATCTATTTAGTTCTCAGATAAGTAATTACAGTAACACTAAATACCCCTATGGTATTTCATTGTGGTTGTGTTGGTAAGTTTTTAGACTTGTTGCCACATCACAACCATTCTTGGGCATATGCTAATCACTCCTCGGACCAGCATAGTTGATCAGGCTATGCCGCTCCCAGGACTGACCATACATCCCCGAGCTTACTTGTGATATTCAACAATCGTAATACTTTTGTTCTTGTCATTGTGACACTGATTTTAGTATGAATGCAGGCACGTATACTTAATTAAATATTTTATTATTTAAAAGTATAGACTCTTGGTCAGAGTGTTTTAATCCCAATGTATTTATAGTCTGTGTATCTTTTATGGGTTGATACACTCAACTCACTATAAACAAAGCTCTGATACCAATCTGTCACACCCCAAAACCAAGAACGGCGGAAACGTTCAGGGGTGGAGGACGTCATGTACAGTATCATAACAGTGTAAAGTAGTAAACAAGCAACAACATCATCCATTGCATTAAAAGTAAAGTTTTAATACATGAGTGTTCTTTCATTGTAATAAGACACCAAAATATGTAATCAAAATAAAAGACGAGTCTTGTCTGTGCTCCGTCTTCTCAATACCTGGTCATCGTACCTGTCTACTGGTGACCTGAGAATACAAGTTATTTTGAAAGTGTAGATCAGCATAAAGCTGGTGAATTCATAAGTATTTAAGTGTCATTGATTTGGAAAGCTGTTATGAAAAACATGCATTTGTTGATGCAACATTTGATATAAGTGTGAAAACCCTAGAAAATCCCATATTTCCTACTAGTATGAAAGTAGTCTTCTACCAAGACCTGACTGATTTGAAAGTAGTCTTCTACCAAGACCTGACTGTTTTGAAAGTAGTCTTCTACCAAGACTTGACTGATTTGAAAGTAGTCTTCTACCAAGACCTGACTGTTTTGAAAGTAGTCTTCTACCAAGACCTGACTGTTTTGAAAGGTGTATTTCTATAACAAAGATGGTTTTTCCCTGAATGACTATTAATAATAAAATATATAGTCTACCTCATCGTTTATGTGAATGTGCCACAAAGTAAAAGTAATAGGGAAATTATATAAGTATTAGTCTACCTCGTCGTTTATGTGAATGTATCACAAAATAAAGGTAATGATCTAATAACTTAAGTATTATCCTTTGGTACTAGGATAAACACGTCATAGAAATTACCGAATAGTATTAACCGTAGACATCCGTAGATGTGCATTTACCTCTGTTGCTAACAGCTGGGTGTAGGAATAGTTAGTCCCTTAAAGTATACCTATAATGGTATCAACCGTAGACATCCGTAGATGTGCATTTACCTCTGTGGCTAACAGTTTGGTGTAGGAATGGTTAGTCCCTTACGTATATAATAGTATCTACTCATATAATATGTAATAGTTGTTGGGTTTTGAGCAAACTAACACTCCTAAGGTGTTCATGCAACCCTAGAAACCTTGGATCTATGTTTGTCTAAAATACATGTAAAATAATTTTCCAAGGTTCATAACCTATCTAGCATACATGGGGTACTTTTAAACATAAAAGATACTAGATGAATTACATACCTTTGTTACTGAGTTGATTCCTTGAGAGTTTGAGAGCCAAGCACCAATAATGTGAATGCCTCAAATGGAAATCACAAATCACCACAAACATGGAAAACTTATGAGAGAGTATCCAATCACTCTAGAAATTCGGCCACACCTTATGCACACACACATAGTGTCTTCTCAAGCACCATAAGCCTCTTTATATAGTGTAGATGATTAGGGTTATGAACCATGCAAACCCTAATAACCCATGTCTTTTCCTATTCCAAGGATCCATGGGTTAAAAGCTCCATGGACTCCCATTTAAGCTTAGCCCATTCCCTAATGAGTGTTAGCCCACACTATATAAGTACAATAGCCCATTATTTAATTAGTCACCTTATGATCACTAAATTAATTCATAATTAATTTAAGATCAATACTAATTAAATAATATAATTTCATATTAATATATTATAACTTATAATATATTAGTAGGCCGCAAATATACTCTTCTCATAATGTTATCCATATAAATAGTTCGGGTGAAGTGCAACCCAAATGGACCATGTCGGGTCGGGTCAAGTATATACCAAATAAGTTATGGACTTAGACACCTTATCCAACAGTCTCCCACTTGGATAAGTCTAATAACTGTATTTGCCTATATAGCTTCAGGAACCAACCGACAATCGTAGCTCTCGAAAACTCTGTTGAACTATGAAGCGCCATTTTAGATAAGTGATCACATAATCCTCTGCTCTCATGATATCAGCCGGACAAATACATGGAACATGGTCTTGCTTATTGTCCAGCATTTGTTTCCCGATTTCCGATTTGTTTGACAAAGAACTTAATCGAACACATCAATTTAGTTCTGACCGGGCCCGGTACATAGGTCAAAACAAAATCATCGAGGGGCCCAGATATCGCTTCTATTTCTAGAAGGAACAGATAAACTTCGACTCATATGCTTGTTCTACTACTTATTGAATTGCACACAAAGGCACGTTTTATAACATCAAGTTACTGATGCGTATACGTGCAATCAATGCACAACCAACTCATAGGTAACAACTCATATCTCTAGGTTTGAAGACTTATATGATATTACCGTCTCACGATCACTCGAGATAAATTCCGTGAAGTGATACAAGTGAGCGTGGGTTTATTCCAATACTCATAACTTATGAGTACTCATGAATGTTGTAGCAACCATTGCTATGGCTAAACACCTTTAGTCATCTACAATCCCAATTCATGACAGTCTTGATTCATACCTACTTCCGACATACGACCGACTGTGGAGAGTTTGAATAAACTTATTATTCTGGAAGTCAAAACATGCAAAGCTGAAACAATAGTAAATAATTGACAATGATAGCAACACTTTACTCATAAATAAATCACAACTTTTATTCATCATCAAACGTCAATTACATTTTACAAGTTTCAGTAATAACTATCTAATCTGTAAAACTAATATCGTCCCTCAGCCCGATGCGTCTCGCATGCTGCAAATGCTTCACCCTCGTCAGTCCCTTCGTAAGGGGATCCGCAGGGTTCTCATCTGACGATACCCTCTTTGCCACGAGGAGTCCCTCTTCTATCTTGTGTCTTATGAAGTGATATTTTCTGTCAATGTGTCGGGATCTGCCATGATCTCTTGGTTCCTTGGCTAAGGCAACCGCACTATTGCTGTCACAGAAAATCTCCATAGGCTCCTTAATAGCTGGTACAACTCCAAGGTCTCCAATGAAGTTCCTCAGCCATATCGCCTCCTTTGCCGCTTCACTCGTTGCTATGTACTCTGATTCACAAGTCGAATCAGCTACAGTCTCCTGTTTGGAACTCTTCCAAGTGATTGCCCCTCCATTTAAGGTAAAGACCCAGCCCGACTGAGAGCGGAAGTTATCCCTATCAGTCTGAAAGCTAGCATCACTATACCCTACTACTCTCAAGTCATCACTCCCACCAAGGGTAAGGATCCAATCCTTAGTCCTCCGCAGGTACTTGAGAATATTCTTTACCGCAGTCCAATGAGCCTTGCCAGGGTTCCCCTGATATCTGCTGACCATGCTCAAAGCGAAGGCCACATCAGGACGGGTACAAGTCATAGCCTACATGATCGAGCCAACAGCGGAAGCATAAGGTAATCGACTCATCTCAGCTATCTCATCTTCTGTACTCGGGCTTTGAGCCTTGCTCAGTTTGGCATTGCTTTGGATTGGTAATTCTCCTTTCTTGGAATTCTGCATGTTGAACCTTTTCAACACCTTATCCAAGTAGATACTCTGACTAAGTCCAATTAGTCTTTTACTCATTTCTCTTAATATCCTTATCCCTAGGATATAGGCAGCTTCTCTAAGGTCCTTCATAGCAAAGCACTTCCCAAGCCAGGACTTAACCTCCTGCAAGGTTGGGATGTCATTTCCTATGAGTAGTATGTCATCCACATACAGTACCAAAAAGTTAACTATACTCCCACTAGCTCTGACATACACGCAGGACTCATCTTCACTTCTTGAGAAACCAAACTCTTTGACCTTCTCATCGAAACAAAGATTCCAACTTCGAGATGCTTGTTTCAATCCATAAATGGATTTCTCAAGCTTGCACACTCTATTGGGGTACTCTGCACTGACAAAACCTTCTGGCTGATTCATGTAAACATCCTCAGCCAACTTTCCGTTAAGGAAAGCGGTTTTGACATCCATTTGCCATATTTCATAATCATGAAATGCAGCAATGGCTAGCATAACCCTAATAGACTTAATCTTTGCTACTGGTGAAAAAGTTTCATCATAATCAATACCCTGAGTCTGAGTAAAACCCTTCGCAACCAGTCGAGCCTTATAAGTGTGCACCTTCCCATCCATGTCGGTCTTCTTCTTGAAGATCCATTTGCACCCGACTGTCTTACGGCCTGGTACATTGTCAACCAAGTTCCAAACTTGATTGTCATACATGGACTGTATCCCGCTGTCCATAGCCTCCTTCCATTTAGCAGACTCTGGGCCTGCCATGGCTTCCTTAACACTGTTAGGTTCATCCAGATTTACCAGTGTACTGTCACTGATAAATGTATCACCTTCCCTAGTAATATGTAATCCATAATAAAACTCAGGTGTGTTCCTAAACCTTGTGGAACGCCTCGGAAGTATAGATTCGTCAGCTGGATCAACAGGAATTTCCTCCTCAAGTTGATTGCTAGTGTCTGAGGTTCCTTCACCAATTGAGTCTTGAATTTTTTCAAGGTCAATTTGCCTCCCACTGTCTCCTTGGTTTATAAATTCTCTCTCTCGAAAGACCCCTCTCCTAGCCACAAAGACCACATTCTCACTGGGTCTGTAGAAGAGGTAACCAAAGGATTTTTGTGGGTAGCCGTTGAAAATACACCTCTCACTTCGAGGTTCGAGCTTGTCATAAGTCTCGCGCCTCACGAAAGCCTCGCAACCCCAAATCTTGATATGGTCCAAATTGGGAACTTTCCTAGTCCATATTTCATGAGGTGTTTTGGCAACGTTCTTTGTAGGGACTAGATTAAGGATGTGGGCGGCAGTCTCTAAGGCATACCCCCAAAAAGATATTGGTAGCGAAGCTCGACTCATCATAGAGCGAACCATGTCCAATAAAGTTCGATTACGCCTCTCAGCTACACCATTCAGCTGTGGTGTCCTGGGAGGTGTCAATTGTGAGACAATCCCACACTCCTTAAGATAGTCGAGGAACTCAGTACTAAGATACTCACCACCTCGATCGGATCGAAGCATCTTAATGTTCCTGCCCAATTGATTTTCTACTTTCTGTTTAAACTCTTTAAACCTTTCAAAAGTTTCTGACTTATGTTTGATTAAGTAGACATAACCATATCTACTAAAATCGTCAATAAAAGTCACATAATAGCGATTAGCATCCCTTGTGGCGGTTTTGAATGGTCCACATACATCAGTATGTATAAGGTCCAACAAACCCTCACCCCTTGCACAAGTACCAGTGAAGGGTGATTTTGTTATTTTTCCAAGTAGACAAGACTCACAACTATCATCCGACCTGAGGTCGAACGACTCCAAGACTCCATCCTTTTGGAGCTGGCCTATGCGTTTCTTGCTTACATGTCCAAGACGACAATGCCACAAAGATGCTTTATCCAAGCTAGTAGAAGAATCAATACATAATACATTATTTCCTAAATTATCTACAACCGATACAGCTTCATACACACCATCACAAGGTAATGCTTTAAAATAAAGAACATTATTAAAGAAAGCATTAATACTACCAACTTCATTATCAAAAGAAAAGGTAAAACCTTGTTTGTACAAAGCATGAAAGGAAATAATATTCCTCGCCATTTCAGACGAGTACACACATTTATTCAAATCTAACTTTAACCCACTATCTAGCAACAAAGTATAAACTCCAATCTTGGTAACAGGTGCAACCTTCTTGTTCCCCATGATTAAGTTTATCTTTCCGTGCTCCACATCCTCACTTCTTCTTAGGCCCTGCATGTCACAACAGATGTGAATACCACAACCTGTATCAAGAACCCAAGAATTAGAATATGGTGAGTTATTAGACAATATAGTGTAAATACCTGCATGGGATGGTTTCACTTTCCCATCCTTGACATCCTGCAAGTACTTTGGGCAGTTTCGCTTCCAGTGCCCCTTATTTTGATAGTAGAAGCATTCAGCATCCTTAGGGATGGCAGAATGAGTGATAGAACCACCTTTGGTTCCAGATGAGGAGCCTTCAAGGGACTTTCCCTTTGTACCCTTCGAAGGGTGCTTCCTCTTCTTCCCTTTGCCTTGCCCGATAGCCAAAACAGGGGTAGTAGTAGGAGTAGGAGTAGTAACCGACTTACTCTTAAGACCACTTTCGGCAGTCTTCAGAAGTCCTTGAAGCTTACTGAGTGTGACTTCCTCCTTGTTCATGTGGTATGTCATACGAAATTGATCATAACACGATGGCAAGGAGTGCAAAATGATATCAATTGCCAACTCCTCAGGGAAGATCACATTCAGTTTCATTAGACGGTCCACATACCTTTGCATTTTCTGCATGTGGCTCGTGATTGGTTCGCTATCCTTCATACGGGTAGTGATCATGGAGGAGATTATTTCATACCGCTCTTGACGAGCACTCTGATGGTACCTTTCCATCAGATCCTGATGCATCTCAAAAGGGTAATAGTCCTCATAGGACTTTTGGAGTTCAGCTGTCATGGTGGCCATCATGATGCATGCCACCTTGGTGGCATCTCTTTCATGTGCCTGATACTCAGCGACCTCCTCAGGAGTAGCAGTGCACTCATCAAGCTCCTTTAGCTCCTTATCGAGGACATATTCCTTGTCCTCGTAACGAGTGACCATCCTGATGTTCCAGATCCAATCCATGAAGTTGGAACCATCAAAGATGACCCTCCCACAAAGGTTCATGAGGGAAAAGGAGCCAGTAGGGTTAGAGCCCGAAGCTTTGTTGTTGGAAGACATCTGAAAAGAAGAAAACAAGTTTAGATTAGATATATCGAATCCTTAATAATACACCCAAATGTAATATTAAGGCTATGATCCAACACAATATATTATAACTTAGAAGAGGGATGCCGTAATCTAAGCTATAACATATTTGAAGGTAGGTCAATGACGATTCACCAATTTCCACCATGAAAACGAAATGAATTATTAGGTTTAATTGGTTTTTTGAAATTCCTAGATTCTTTTGAGATTCATTGAACTTTTCAATGGCATGTTTCAATCTCGATTGTGCCCTTCAAGTTTTGTCACTGGGATGCCGAGGATCACAAAACAAGGTGTGAATAACCATGCAAATTCACTTGGTACCCTTAATATTATCACCTAATCAATGTGCCGGTTAACCACACACGCTCCACCGATCTATGATAAACATTAAGTCACCCTTCGTGATCCTTACTAGTCCAAGTTAGTGTGTCGGTTAACCACACACGCTCCACCAACGACTTGGTAAGGTACAAAGTGTGAATTTCATGGGTTAGCACCATATTCACATTTTCCTAAAGTAACTAAGATTGGGAATTTATTAAAGGTTTAGTTACTTTATAATATTCATTATACTTTTAATGAGAATTTAAAGTCATTGTCCCACCCGTTTGGCTAACGACCCTCCACCGATCAAGGAAGCGGTGGGTGAGAATGGACACCCATTAAGTTGCCATTTTATAGGCAACAACCTTATACCCCCCTTATAGACCGGCTTCGTGAATGAGGCCTACTAACGGTAAAACGACTTAATCTTATACATATATATAATAATTAACCATTAATGTTATAAATAGTATAAGGGTTGAATTTTAACTTTTAAAACTCTAAGGGTTTGGAATTAAAGTATATTAAAGTGTGTGTAACTTTACAAATTCCAAAACTTGAGGACAAGTTTTGAACCTATTCAAAACTTTTCATTTCATAACTTATGAATTAAAGGTTCATAAAATGAAGACTCTTCATTTTCATGTAACTTATGTGTTTTAAGTGTGCATAAATGAAAGTGACCTTTGGAAATCCATAACTTGAGGACAAATTATGGACTCCATTAAAGCACATAAATGATCAAGAATTATCAATAAACAATTTAGCAAATAATTCCTATGATCTAACAATAATTCATAAGAACATGAACATCATATCAAAAATTCCAAGAACATATGAACACATATCATCATGCAATTTTGATATAAGCCATTGTAAATGGATTAGCATAAACATTACACCATCTAAAACAGGTTTTATAACACCAAAACAGTTTAGGGTAATGTTTCTAGTCCATTTCCAGCAGCAAAACTCGAAAATCTGCATTCTGAGGCTCCTACTCGTCGAGTGCACGAACCTACTCGGCGAGTAGGATGAATTTACTCATGGACTCGGCGAGTCCCCCCATGGACTCGGCGAGTTCATGCTGCAGAATGCAGAAAACTTGAGTTTTTCAACAAGTTTGCATCAAGTATCAAACAAACAAGCCTAGGCTCTGATACCACTGTTGGGTTTTTAGCAAACTAACACTCCTAAGGTGTTCATGCAACCCTAGAAACCTTGGATCTATGTTTGTCTAAAATACATGCAAAATAATTTTCCAAGGTTCATAACCTATCTAGCATACATGGGGTACTTTTAAACATAAAAGATACTAGATGAATTACATAACTTTGTTAGTGAGTTGATTCCTTGAGAGTTTGAGAGCCAAGCACCAATAATGTGAATGCCTCAAATGGAAATCACAAATCACCACAAACTTGGAAAACTTATGAGAGAGTATCCAATCACTCTAGAAATTCGGCCACACCTTATGCACACACACATAGTGTCTTCTCAAGCACCATAAGCCTCTTTATATAGTGTAGATGATTAGGGTTATGAACCATGCAAACCCTAATAACCCATGTCTTTTCCTATTCCAAGGATCTGTGGGTTAAAAGCTCCATGGATCATCCATGGACTCCCATTTAAGCTTAGCCCATTCCCTAATGAGTGTTAGCCCACACTATATAAGTACAATAGCCCATTATTTAATTAGTCACCTTATGATCACTAAATTAATTCATAATTAATTTAAGATCAATACTAATTAAATAATACAATTTCATATTAATATATTATAACTTATAATATATTAGTAGGCCGCAAATATACTCTTCTCATAATGTTATCCATATAAATAGTTCGGGTGAAGTGCAACCCAAATGGACCATGCCGGGTCGGGTCAAGTATATACCAAATAAGTTATGGACTTAGACACCTTATCCAACAATAGTATCTCATCATATAGTATCTATGTAACAGTATCCCTGTAAGTGTATCCACGTAATAGGATTCATGTAAGTGTATCCATGTAAGAGGATCCATGTAAGTGTATCCATGTAAGAGGATTCATGTAAGTGTATCTCTTCATATAGCATTTAGTATAGACTCATGGATGAACTGACTCTGGTATAATTCCTTGTAATAGGAATAATGTTTTGTATCCCCTAAACTATTCCTATAATAATTTACTGGAATGTAATAGATGTCCAAGAAGGTTTATACACCCTTGCTACTCAAGAGTGTGGGAACTGAACGAAAAATGAATGCTCTCATATCAATACATACATATATGAACATAAGTGTATAGATATGGTTTTGATCAACAAGTTGAAAGAGGTTTTGTAAAACATTTGAGAGTTTTGGATAATGAATAACAATGACTTGATGTCATTTTATAAAACATTTCAAAAGTAATTCATTTGATAACAAAGTATAACAGAACTGAAAACCATGGTGTTTATCACATTTTGAAGTATGTGAAAACAGTTGGTTGAAAACACAGTTATAAATCACATGTGATTGATTCTATAACATGCTGTTTTCTACTTGTATTCCCCCCCCCCCCCATTAAAGCATTTAAAATCATTAAAAAGATTGATTAAGGGGTATGAACTCACCTGTAGTTGGTGGTTTGGATGAACTGAATGATGTAGGATGCTAAGTGTCAAGTGAAGACTTGTACACACACTATGATCCTAGTTAACATATAATCAAACATATATGTATCTAATTAGTCATTTAAACAACTAATTAACAAAGTTAAGACATCCTAAGACATGTAGAACACCTTATTTAAGTGCTACAAGTCATAAGGATTGCATCTAAGTGTTGTAGGACCTTGCTATTGAGTTTAGGGTTCAAGAGGACCCTTCTTTAGAGTTTACGGTTTTATGACCATAACTCATTGAGTTTACGGTCGTAAACCCATGAGTTTACGGCCGTAAACTCATGCTTTCTTGACCATGAGTTGTTTTGAAGCTCTACAAGTCCTTAGAAGTGTTTCCACTTGAAGTATAAGTCTATGGAAGGGATTAGGGCACCATTTCACTCCTAAATGGAGTTTACGGCCCCTAGACCATTTCCCTTTGGGTTTACGGCCGTAAACCCTTATGGATTATGGTCTTTTGCCATTTTCAAGTCCTTAACTCATCAAGGAAGGGATCTATGCAAGTTACCAAGGCTTAGGAGGGACTAGGGCACACTTTGGCACCCTAAATAGGGTTTACGGTCCAAGAACATCTTGGACCGTAAACACCTTGATCTTGGTGTTTCTTGGTGTTTTCTTGATGTAATGAAGTGTATCAAGCTTATACTACTCTAGGATAGAAGTACTTACAAGATAGAGGCTTGAAATGGTACCAAAAGGCCAAGAACACTAGTATGTGTTCTTGGTGAAACTTGAAGATCTAACCTTTTGGAATGGTTTCACGGATGGAAGTGTGTTAGATCACTAGATTAAGGTAGATATCAACTTAAAAGGGTTAGAAACACTTACAAGTTGAAGATCTAGAAGGAAAAGTCGAAGATACTTGAGAGAGAATTGAGATTTGGATCTTGATTTTGTGAAAAAGGTGTAAATAATGACTAAGTGTCATATATATACCCCCATATAGGGTTTACGGCCGTAAACACCATTGTTTAGGCCGTAAACTCCAATCTTTTGGAGTTTTGAAGTATTATTGTTGCACAATACACCCTAGGGCATCCTCTCTCCTGATATCTCCTAAAGTGTTAATCCTAAAATACTCAAACTTATTCCAAAAAGCTTGAAAATTAGCAGTAACAGTTCTGACTTCTATTGAATTGACATGTTGTACAGAATAGAAATTTCGGGTTGTCACACTCTACATGGCCAGAGGCTCAAAGCCAATACCAGAAGTGATACGAGACATGCTCTACATGATTAAGAGTATAAAAAAAACAAAATAACTCAGGAAAGCATTTAGCACATATAACACATAACATACAATTATCCCTATATATTAAACTCACCGTGAAATAACCGGGGGTTAAAATAGTAATTTGGGCAGCACTTCGGCTCTAAATATGACTTCTTTCGTTGAAAACCGGGAGTTTTCTTGAAAACCGAGCCCTGCGAGGGTTGGGCTTCGAAACCGAAAAAATAAATTTTTCGGGCTTCTCGGGAATTTCGGGGCGTGTTTCGGGCATTGGAATTAATACCGGGGCTTCGGGGGATGTCAAAGTAGTGAAAATGTGGAAAAAAGGTGAAAAGGACAAATTTCTAAACTTTACCCGGGATATCCCGCAGCTACTATTTATAGTAGCGAGGTTCGGATCCGAAGCGAGGGGAAGAGGGCAGGTGTCTGCGAGGCTCGGACCAGGTGGCTGCTCGGGCGAGGGTCGGAACAGGTGGCTGCTTCGGATTGGTCGGATGACGCAGCTACTTGCTTCAGATCGGGTCAGCATCCTCGGTCGAATCAGGAAACGACACGCGGGTCGGGCACGAGGCATGCATGCGAGGATCGCGTGATCGACTTCGGACACCTGTGCGACACGCGTCGCTTCTCAGACGCGCCACACAGCAGCTTCGGACATGTGGCCAGCTCAGAGCGAGGGTGACGTGGCTGGCACTATTCATGCGAAAATTCTCGAAAATTTTGCCCAATCTTGTAAAATCCATAACTTTCTCATACGGGCTCCATTTTTGACGTTATTTATGTGCATGCGTAGGGAAAATTATGCTCTACAACTTTCGTTTAGACTTCGTCGGCTAATTTTGACTTTATTTTTAATATTATTATTTTTAACAGACCGGGACTGGAAAATCCGTTAAAAATTCATAACTTCTGCATCCGACGTCCGTTTTCGTCAGACTTTTTACCGTTGTACTACTATTGACGAGACCTTCGATTCTTGTTTAGGTTGTGTCGGCTAAAAATCACTCGATCTAAAATTCGAGTTTTTAGCTGTCTACTGCTAAGTTGAAACTTAGAAAAATCATAACTTCCTCATACGAAGTCATATTTTGGCGTTCTTTTTATGAAAATTCTCGGTTTAACAAATACTACGACTTTCATTTAGATCACCAAGGCTAAAAAGTAGTTTATCAAAAACTCACTTTTTACGTCATTCGGTGCCGTGCCGGTTTTGTCGCGGATCTTCGATTGGTCATAACTTTTTCGTTATAACTCGGATTTCGACGAGGTTTTCACCTAAATGTTTCTAACGAGATTCTTTACAACTTTCAATAATAAAATTTTACTTATTTTAAATTTTATATTTTCGCTAAATTTCACTATTTGGCTTTGAATTGGAATCTCATAAGACTTCCAATATTTTATGAGTGATTCTAAACATAGTTTTACTTCATTTCTAGTAAAAATTATCTGTTAGAACTCAACACACAATTTCACATAATATTTCATAATATTATTAACTTTTCAAATTACATAACACGATTTCAAAACGTGTATGTTACACAAACCCTCGATTTGAGTTCAGACACACCCGAGAGTGTGTCTGAATCCCTCAAACCAAGGCTCTGAATACAACTTGTAACATGCCCAAAAATACAACCCAAAAATTTCATTTTTAAAGTTACTAGTTCCATATCCCAAAACATCATTAGTTTCAAAAGCAATGTGTACATATGGTGATTATAGTATTTTAACAAAACCAGACATAAAAAAGTATTATCAGAGCATAAGTCCCAAAATCTCTACTGCGGAAAATCAAAGTGTGATGCGATGCGATCATGCCGGCCCTTTTCCCTTCGAGCTAGAAGTACTTGAAACACAAACTGAAAATGTAAGCACAAGGCTTAGTAAGTTCCCTCACCATACCACATACCAAATAAACATACTGCCAAGCATATCCGGGTGCTGGCCTACCTCCCTTCGATCTATTTCAACCGGATACTGCCGAGCATATCTGGGTGCTCGAACTGCCCCTTCGGTCTATTTCAACAATGGGACCAAAATATAACATAAAACGCCCAAAACCTAGATCTAAGCATGCAATGGTCAAGATTTAAGCTTTATACCTCAAATAGGTCAGAAATGATGCCAAACTTCTAGATCTACAAGCCCCTTCATGTCCTTGCTTCTTCTCCAAACTCCTTCTTATTCAGCACCACCACATAACACCAAAAATACACAAGGTAAGCTCAAAATGCATGCAAGAGGTCTAGGGTTCAGTTCTAACACTCTAAGGGTGATGGAGGCTGAGAGAATAAGGGTTAGGAGGGACATAAGTTATTTAAATATGATGCAAACCCTAAAATTTAGGGTTTGCTTCTGGCCAGACTACGCCCAACGTACGCATGGGTACACCCAGCGTACGCAGGGACTTCCCCCGATTCGCGCCTCACTTGTGTACACCGTGCGTACACTATGTACGCCCAACGTACGACCCTTTCCCATAAAACATATATTTTTTTTTGAATAAGCAGCAAAAGAAAATACTTGACAACTCGGGCATTACAGGATGCTTGCAATAACCATGATATAATATGTTCTTTTTAAACTAAAATTTTAAAAATATCAAAGATGTCTTAAAAACCTCAAATATACACAATCTTTTTTGAATAACAACCGGACGTTTCTGGTATGCACTACAAATCAAATCATCGTTTATAAAATCATCACCTATTTTATAACGTAAGTCGTTCTTGTTAATTCATTTTCTTTATGTGGAATCATTGTTACGTAGTAGTGAGCAAATTAATTCTACCGTCCATCTTGCTATTCCCCCGTCCATCTCCCTTTTTCATTTTGTAGGGTTAATTAATTCTTTAAATGCGGTGTTACATGGACTAAGATTTAGCTGTTTGAATTTTTATTAAGCCTAGAAAAGAAATAGTTGCACATTTTAATTATAGCGTGTCATGTATATAAAAAAGTCCAACAATATTAATACTAATCGGAAAAAATGACCCCTACCACCAAGTTAGCTTGTGATTGATAGTAAATGATCATTTTTTTTCTATTTCTATCGCATTGCAAGTCGTTAAACATGTCACGACCCACCATACTATGGGTGTGGTGTTTACGCCTGGCCATTAGTGGCGGGTCGGGAATAGAAAACAATATGGTTCCTTAACCGAGTTGAACCGGGTCGGTTCAAGAAAAAAACAAGTTCAATTGGACCGGTTTAGAATGTTTTAAAAATTGTATTGAAAGGCAAATCGGTTATTCCTTAAATGTTTTTTTTACTAAAACCGACTTATATTTGAAGTAAGTCGGTCTAAACCTCACCTTTCAAAACTTATGGTATGAAAATATGAAAGAGAAAATATTTATTTAAAGTGGAAAAACCATTTACAATTTCTTTTTGTATTCGGTGTGGGACGTCTTGCCATAGCTCCTATCGTATTTTTTGTATATAACTTATTGTAAAAAATTTAAATTTAGATGGGTCAAGTTACCCGTCTTGAAATACAATAATCTCGCCTTAGATGATCACACCAAGCTTATCAGCACACGAGGTGTGTGACCAATACACCTTTAAGTCGCACAACCTTCCCACTCAACCCGTTGATCCTTCGCTCCACTACTTCCACCCTAAGAACCTTCAAGCTTTTCCTATAAGGAAACTATGAGAAATTAAATATCATCTTATCTTTTATTCATATAAATCCTTCTACCTAATTAAATGGTGATATGTATAACATTTAATGCTCATTTAATGAAATTTAAAAATATTTTAGTATACTAATATAACATATATCATCATTTAAATGGATAGGAAATTTAAATGGATAAGAAGATTGGTAGCAATAAAAAGTAAGATGATATTTAATTTTTTGGAAACTAAACCCCTAATTTTTTTTTTGTTAAACAAATATACCATTTTTACATTTACTCTAGTACACATGCTTAAGATAAGGCATCTTAAAAATACATGAACAAAATTTAGTAAACAAAAGAATATCATTTTGGAAGTTACCATGAATAAACACGACAATATAATTTGCAAAAATACTTTTTCCAGTTTTATATACACTACCTTTTTCAAACATGTGACATTTATTAACGTATTTGATTGTTATCAAATTGGCTATTCCCTTTGGACTTAATTTCCCGGTTGAAAGGGCTGTGAATATTGCCGGATCGCCGGCAAGCCATCGTTGTCCATAAGAACAATCTCTACAGAAAAGAGCCGTGTGGTCCGACGTCCGGACAAAATTTCCAATTTTACCCCGATCCTACGTGTCATTTTAGTGGTCCCCACATGTACTCTCATTCTAAAGACATGATGACATGGATGGTCCCACATGTCTCCTGTACACCCCACAACGTCAACATCTACGCAAAACATTTTCATGCAAACCTCCGTCAAAACCCTTCCAAAACAACAATATTCCTTCGGCCAATTCCACCACGATTTCTGACGTGGCATCCCACCACCACCCTATAAAACCCTACCCACCTTCCTCCCCTATCCACCAAAACAAACAAACACTGAAACTTAATCATCTCTCTCACTGAAAATCACACAAGATTCTTTCTCTTTCTCTCTTCTCTCTCTGCAACATGGCCGTTGATTCCACAACCTCATCGCCGCTGGGTCCTCCGGCGTGTGAAAAAGATGCAAAAGCTCTTCAGTTCATCGAAGACATGACTAAAAACTGTGACCCCGTTCAAGAGAATGTCTTGTCGGAGATTCTGTCACAGAACGCTGCAACGGAGTACCTTCAACAATGGAACCTCGACGGAGCTACTGACCGGAAATCTTTCAAATCGAAAGTTCCGGTCATCTCCTACGATGATCTCCTTCCTTACGTCAACCGTATTGCTAATGGCGATCGTTCTCCCATCCTTTCTTCTCACCCCATTTCTGAGTTTCTCACAAGGTTTGTTCCATTCTTTCATCTCTGAAAATAAACGTTTACGATTGTGATTTGAATCTTGTTTGTTGATATCTTTTTGGTTTTGATCTTTTGTATGAAAGTTCTGGGACTTCTGCTGGTGAGAGAAAACTCATGCCCACCATTGCTGCAGAAATGGATCGGAGACAGAAGCTCTACAGCCTTCTCATGCCTGTCATGAATCTGTATGTACAATTACCATTACAAAACTTTGTCTTTATCGATCTTTTGATCTTTTAAAAAGTACTAAAAGATTCATGCTTATCAAAAACTGAAAAAAGCTTGTTTTTATGATTTTATCGCAGGTATGTGCCTGGTTTAGACAAAGGAAAGGGATTGTACTTCTTGTTCATCAAAGCCGAGGCAAAAACCCCAAGTGGGTTGGTAGCCCGACCCGTTTTAACAAGCTACTATAAAAGCCAACAGTTCAAAACCCGACCTTTTGACCCGTATAACGTGTACACAAGCCCGAATGAAACCATCCTATGTGTTGATGCTTTTCAAAGTATGTACTCTCAAATGCTTTGTGGACTTCTTTTTCGTGAAGAAGTTCTCCGATGTGGTGCTGTTTTTGCATCGGGACTCGTTCGAGCTATCAAGTTTCTTCAACTCAATTGGCAACAACTGGCTATGGATGTCGAATCTGGAAACCTGAGCCATAAAATCACTGATTCATCGATTCGGGAATGTGTTTCCAAGATTCTGAAACCTAACCCTGAGTTGGCTCAGTTCATTAGAGAAGAATGCTGTGATGGAAACTGGGAGGGAATTATTACTCGGATTTGGCCGAATACGAAGTATCTCGACGTGATTGTCACCGGAGCTATGGCGCAGTATATTCCGATTCTTGATTATTACAGTGGGAATTTACCCAAGACGTGTACGATGTACGCTTCGTCGGAGTGTTACTTCGGGTTGAACTTAACTCCAATGGTGAAACCATCGGAGGTTTGTTACACCATCATGCCGAACATGGGTTATTTCGAGTTCATCCCCCATGATCCGGAGAACCCAGTAACAATTTCACGCGATTCGCCTCCTCAGTTACTCGATCTTGCTGATTTGGAGCTCGGAAAGGAATACGAGCTCGTGATCTCAACCTACTCCGGTCTCTGCCGCTACCGCGTCGGCGATATTCTACAGGTGAAGGGTTTCCACAACTCCGCCCCGCAGTTCAAGTTCATTCGACGGAAGAATGTTTTACTCAGCATCGACGCTGATAAGACCGACGAAACTGAGTTGCAGGCCGCCATTGATAACGCTTCTGTTCTTTTGAAGGAATTCAACACCACCGTCGTGGAATACACCAGCTACGGCGACACCAAAACGATTCCCGGCCATTACGTTATCTACTGGGAGTTGTTAATGAAAGATCCGGAGAATGGCCCAACTGAGAATGTGTTAGCTCAATGCTGTTTGGCAATGGAGGAAGCTCTGAACTCCGTTTATCGTCAAAGTCGAGTTGCAGACAATTCAATCGGGCCATTAGAGATTCGTGTCGTTAAAAATGGAACTTTCGAGGAGTTGATGGATTACGCGATCTCAAGAGGCGCTTCGATCAATCAATACAAAGTTCCACGATGCGTCACTTTCACTCCGATCATGGAACTGCTCGATTCCAGAGTCGTATCGGCGCATTTCAGTCCGGCAGCCCCACACTGGACATCAGAACGACGTTTTTGATGTCGTTTTGTAGGAATCTACCAACCAGAAAATCTTGAGGATGTAAACTTTTAAAAAGTGAAGGGTGAAATGTGTAATATCTCAGATAGTATGTTCGAATAACGTTTTCTGTTTGTCTTATGTTGGGAATTAGGTGAAACTTGACAGAAAGATGCCATTTGTGGCAAGTGAAGTCCTTTTTTCCGGAAAAAAGTAGATTTTGTCACTTTGTGTTGTCTCGAGGAGGATCTAGGGGGTTTATTGTAAACTATTTTATTTTTAAAGGGGTTTTATTGGTGTGTATGTTGTCTTTTGGACTTTATTGTAAATTAATCCCATATCATATCATGGTTTGTTGATGTATTCTGCGGGCTTTATATGCATGGATTTTTATGCACGTGATGCACGATGTTTTTTCTTTTTGAATTCCCTTTATAACAAATTTTAAAAAATTACAAGAAAATAAATATTAGAGTGTTAGATTTAACCCGACCCGTTTCTATAAATGTATCATACTTTTGACCACAGAAATAATTATTAAATTAACACACTATTAGAAAAAACACATTATAAAGTGGAAATACTCATATTTATCCAAAAACTTCTATTTCCATAAAATAATCATCCATTCCACCTGTTATTTAGTCATTATTTGCTATTCTTTTGGAAATTGATCAGTTTTTAAGATATTTTTTCTATATTTTTACAGTATCTATTTTTGGAAATCTTTCAACCTAACAATCTATTTTCACACTATGGAATTTTCTTGTGCTTTTAAATTAATTTTTAAGATGTTCACAACAAAAATAACTTGAATATTTATTTTAAATTGTTGAAAAGTTGCAAGTTGTGTTTAAAATTTGGAATATGTCACTAAGATATTGTATTTGACATTGCAAATGCCAAATTAAAATTTTGATTGTGAAATTATAAATTTTATCCTTTCTTTTCGTTTTTTATGTCTTTTTGGTATGGGCAATACAAAAAGTCAATTTCGCAACAAATAATGATTTTCGTGTGGGCTCATAACAAATTTTATAAGTTGAAAATTTTGGGGTATTTTGGGAAAAAATTATAAATGTCATTATAATATATGATACACAGCATAACATACAACTATCTAAATAATAATAAAAGTACCATGTAATCTAGTGGTATCACGAGTTCTTGAAAATTTACCCTAAAATTAATTAAAATAAAACATATATTGACAAAAATATATATCTTTAAAGAAAATATATATATTAAATATCTAAACCAACAAGAAAAAGTTTACACATGTCTAGTTGTTTTCGATTTCAACTTTAACACCGAATGCGATTGCTCAAATACCTTTCACTTTCCTAGAAAAGCTGACTTCCCTTTGCTTGTCACCACTAAATTTTGTTTTTTTTCGTATAACCAAAACCGAAAAGGTAAGTAAAACCTTCTAAAGTTAAAATTGTTACTATATTTTTTTAACCATATTATTACAAAATACGTTAATATTATATTTTAAATTAGGACAACGAGGTTATACTTAAAAACTAATATTCGTTACACATGATTACTTAATTTATTTGATTTTTAAAAGCAGGAAGTTTAAATTCTAAATCAAGTTACAAAAATTCCATGTCTTTGACACATTCAATTTGCATTATACTATTTAACTCTATATTTTGTTTAAATGATTAAAATATCAAAAAAAAAAAAAAAAACCTGAGTTTTTCTTGAGCTGTTTTTTTTCTTCCGAACAAAACTTTGTATATTTTTTTTCAAATTGGTTATCTTAGCTGGTTTATCGTAATATTGGGGTTTTAAATAGTTTTTATTTTTCTTTTGGAAACTTTCAACTTTTTTTTTTTCGAAAAAAGCCTTTAACATTTTTTTCCGAAAAATAAAAGAGAGTTTCTTTTGGCAACAAAGAAGAGTTCAACCCAATGTTTATTTCTATCCGATCATGATTCGACATTAGAAATGTATTGATTTTTCCCTAATAACTAAGACTTTTTATAGAAAAAAAAAGATTTCCATAACCAAAAGATTGTCGTAAATCTATTAAGTAGTCAGATCAATAACAATGGAGTAATGCAATCTCTTTTTCGGAGGAGAAAAAAATTAAGGTTTAATCTGAAAAAAAAAATCAACATATCATATTGAAAAAGCACGAACTTCAATTTTGTAATTTTTATGAATCATATTTTTGCGAAAAAGTGAAAGTATTTTGTATTTTGTATTTTCTATATAGTATTTGTTCTTAAACATGATGGTGGTTTAGAACTATTTATATAAATTAAAGAAAAATATTTTGCAAGAAATTTATAAAAAAGAAATCTATAGATTAAAACTTTGATCTCACACTTTAAACCAAAGTCATCCTTTTACTTTAAGATGTCTAAGAGCGATAAAGGATTGTAAAATTCAACTAACACCTGTATAAACATATATAATTGCTATATATTTTGATTACTAATTAAATATTTTATTTCCCTCATAAAGTTAAGAAAAAAAAATGTAAGATGTCTTATTAAAAAATGTATTGTAAAATATAATATTATAATTAACCTAAAAGAACAATAAAAAATAATATAAATTACTCTGTATGAAATTACATACGTAGCTATGGATCTTAACCGATTAATCCTAACTAAAACTTTGTTTTACAAAAATATAACATTTGTTTTAAGCATAGCAATAAAAAGAAATTTATTATATAATTATTTGAGGAAATAATTAGAAAAAAGACAAGAAAGCTTTTGGATAAAAAAGACGACTGGAATGCAAGAAAGATTAGGGCATATTGTATGCTCTTTCTGCGTTTGGTCGGCCTCTTCCTTTTTTTTACAGTTGGAAATTAATAAGCTTTATTTATTTTCCTTTTAATTATCACAAATTTGAACAATTTATTTCATTTGTTAAAATATTGTTATAACAATATAATTTTTGTTATTATATTTAATTTGTTAATTAGTTTTTAATGGGGTAACTATACAAAATACATCCTATTTTGTCTATTTTATTGGCTTAAGAACTACATTTTATTTTCTTTAATCAAGCCATCATATTTTGGACAATATATTGTCAGTTTATGAGATAACATGATGAGCTGTCTTTTTATTTGATTAAAGTCATTGAAATTAATAACTTTTTTTTTTAATTTGACACTAATAACTAGTTTTGTATTTTTTCTCATTTGTTTAAGGCAATATTTTTCTTTTTGTTTTGAAAGTTGTCAAAGGTTATTTTTGTATTTTTTCCATTATTTTTTTTTCACTATTTTATTTTTTATTTTTTTCAAGTGTTTATTCGCTTATGTTGTTTTTTTAACGGCATACAAATTTATTAATAAAATATTGGGGAAGCACGAAAAAGATGCAAATACTTTAAAAAATGAAGGTGTAAACAACAAAACATAAACCAAACAAAGAAAAAAAGAATGTCCAAACAAAATATATAGAAGGCAACATAACGTGAAAGCACCAATACCCAAACATTAAAGAAGCTTCGACCCACTCCAAACCAATAATAATAATGTAATATGGAGGCTACCCTAGTAATACCCAAACAACAATATTAGTAGAGTTGTCTTCAACTTTGGCTCTTCTTCATCTTGAGACTGCCCCTCAACATGGGGTTGGTCGTGAAAGTTGATTGCTAGAAGTGGTTGATCACTAAAGAATGTGAGCTCAATGAACCATTTTGTTTTCTTCTTATTCATCTTCTTATTTTGCTTTGTCTATTTCATGCTCCCGTCGTATGTATTCTACCCTATTTGACATCATTAGAAGGAATAGTAGGATATACTACTATGTAAATTGAAGGATGTGGTGTTGGGATGTTTGGAAGACTAGAGTCACTTGATGGATCTAAAGTTGGTGGTATGGCGAAGCTGAAGTTGTTGTTGGAGTTGGAGACATTGGACAGAAGCTTTGCAGATTTCAATTTGTGTTATGAATTTTTTGAACCTTATAGGCTATAAGCGGATGATAGCGAACAGGGCGCAAAGTTCCCAAGACATTCGAGATGTATTGAAGATTGATTATTAGCGCGAAAACTGAGAACACCCCATCATTTGGCATGGTGCTGAGAGTATTATTGGTTTTCCTGATCAAATAACTTGTGTAAGAGAGAAGTTACTGAAGGCTAGAGACAAACTGAGAAATCTTCGATAACATAGGAAAATAGGACTTTTTCATGTTGTTGATATCTGAGACTATAGACCATATGATGTCAATGTTCATTGGCATGGATGAGACATTAAAGTCATCAATAACATGTTTAAGAGCCAAGATTAAAAAGTAAAGATATTCCTTTAGAGTTGGAGCTAATGTTGAGGTAGGGGCCATAAATGTACTAACTTGACATTTGATTTAGGCAAGATCATCTTCAGTCCTCATGATCATGGTTGTGAGATAAACAACAAAAGTATCAACCTTGGCGGAAAGTTGATAGATAGTATCAAGAACTTAGAAAATTATATTGTGGTTGGTGTCTTACTCATGTTATGTTGTTAAAGCGTGGGATCATTAACAATGGAAATTAAGACTTGCATCTTTGGTTCTTTCAATCCACATAAATTGATAGTCCATGCAAGATGGGTAGGAAATCTAAGGTGATGATAAATTTTCATAAAATTTGGATTAACCCAGGAAAAGGTATCTTCACCCAGCATGAAAGGTATACCTTAAATTGTTTATGTGGCATCCAATTGAAATATAACTCCACCTTTTTGAGAGGGTAAAGAGGATTCAAGATTATCAACGTATTCCATATCATTTCCTTAAGATAAGATCTTGTCAGGGAGTGTATCTTCATTGATTTGGCTTTCTTCATGGTGATACATGGAGCTTTGGGCAGCTTTAGGACCCATCAAATATAAATTTCACAAAAGATAATTAATAGATGATGATGGAGTTTGTACATGGTTAGTGTGACCACTGTCAAACTATTGTACGGTAGGGGATTTTGGTGGTGACTATAAGGGATACCTTAAAATGGTTGATTTAGAGGATGGGCCAGGTTGGATTGTGGTTGTAGAAGCCTTGTCTATAGGATGAAGCTAAGGATAGGGTCTTGATCTCATAGACTAAGAAGACAATGAAGAGGACTAACCCGAGTTTGATGAAATAGCATGAGCCGATGAATATGTTTTGATTGGCTTGATGGATAAAGAAGAAGATGTCTTAGAGCGAATTTTATTGTTTGGCATTTCCCTAAAAGGAGACTCCAAATAAGGAGAATGAAATATAATATAATTTTGGGGACTAGTGTGGCGGTATTGATCTTAAGAGTAAGCATCATCTTCATTTACATGAGATGAAATAACTTCATCATTACCATGAAAGTTAGAAATAGATTTGGGATGATCATCAACATGGACATCTTCAAAATGAAAAAAGTCATTTAGTGTGAACGGAGTCTTAATATTAATTGGTTCTTCAATGTATGAGATTTCTTTAGGGAGTCACCTTGAGTAGGCTAAACTTGTGTGACATCCTCATTTTCACGGCCAGAAAAGACCGATTTAATTATGCTTATTTCATTTCAGAGTATCTTTTTTAATTATAATGCGGAATTTGTTCCCAACAATGTGATAATATTATTACCAAGTATTTCCGAAGAAATACGTTTTATTAATAACTTTGGGATGTCATTGTCAATACATAAACATAAGCATAACGAAAATATTACAGGCCTTACAATAGTTTATTACACTATGGCCTACAAATATCCATAAATCACTCAACATCCTTGGGCCTTTGTTCTGCTACCTGTGATAAAAAAAAAACTAAGTGGGTCAGGCTTGGGAGCCTGGTGAGCACATAAGGTATTCAACCCACAATAATTAAGTTTTTTAATTATATAATTTACATCAAATAATTTACCTGATTACTCATTCCCGTTATTCTTACATACTGATCCTAAAATATTGATCTCAATGGACCTATCTTAAGGATCATCATCGTCATCAAAGGGTAGACAATACTGCTTCAGGGATTCCTATAGCAATATGTGTCAATAAGGCAACCGGGGGGGAGGGGGGTAGAGTACATCAATGAACATATAGATCACCAACACCTACAGGTTGTGAGCCTGCCAGCGTTTCCACTAGACTATCAAGAATAGTCTCTAGTCGTTATCTATACTTTGTTAGACGACTGGTTAATCAATAGTCAAGTCCTTTCATCATTTTCATCACCCATCACTACGCCAATATATTTGATATAAAGATACAATAAAGTACATATCTGATTAAATCTATTAAAAATCATATAAATTATCAAACACAAATATCAATTAATTCAGATAATAGGAACACAAAACATTTAATCATCTAGATACTTTATATCTATGTGTAAGCATAAAGTAACTATACACTCGCTTGTTAAAGTGGATGATTGGAAATTTGGGCAGCGCTTCGCTTCAGCACTTAGCCTTTCCTTTGATGTGACTGTTGGGTTTTAGTTCAAAAATAGTTTCATAAACTAAAAAATATGCGCAAATGGAAGACTTTAAAATTTTGAAATGACATAAACATTTTATACCCACCAAGGATCTTCTTGCAAGTTATATAAAGATTAAAACACCAACCAAAGAAAGGATGGAGAAATAAAAACCTTTGTTGTTCTTTGGGTCCTCTTGGGAAGCTTGGAAGTTGATGAAGAATTTGAAACCTTTAAGACACCAACAATGACTCAACTTGATGTGTATGCTAGTCCATAAACTCTTAAACCCTTAAGCTTTAAGTTCATAACCAATATGAACTTAAAGAGGGAATGTAAAAGCAAGTAATATCCAAGTATTCAAAGCAAAAATAGAGAGAGTGAGAGAGAATGTGATGGTTTCGACCATCATGCAAAAGTGAAGAAAACAAGACTAAAGCCTCTCCTATAAAGCTTAATCTTTACCCAAAGGACGTAACACTTTAAGTCAATCATGCACCTAAGACCTAATTGTCCCCCATGCTTTAAGCCATGCCTTATTTTCATTATTATATCTAAAAACCCATAACTTGTTCTCTAAAGAACAAGTCACGGTTTTAATAAAAAAAGAAGTCAAAGGTTTGTAGAATTTTATAAACTCTTTTATAAAATATAAACCTGAACATTTTTTGGTAAAAGACAAAAAGTCCTTATGCTCCAAAATATTTTACATGACTTATTAATTCATACCATATGAATTATGTAATGTTACTTGCTAATGAAAATTATTATTTCCAATAAAAAAATAATTTCCAATTAATTATAAGAGTTTATTGAATATTTATTAAAATCAATTTCTAATAAATAATCAATTATATCAAGTTGTTGTCAGTGTGACCCATTAGTATCATATGTTAATTAGCAATATCACTTTAATATGATTCTTGAGCATACTAGATCTTTTAATCTCCCATTTGCACAAGATTCATATTAGACTGATATAGACAGTGGTGAACATCTAGCAACATTTCACTGCCCCCATCAATATACGACATTGTGTCATTCTATTAACGTCCAATTCCCAGAAGCCCAAGGCCACAATTGGTGTATAAGGTAAGTTTATCAGTTATCCCTTTGCTACAGACATCATGTTGAACATGAGATACGGATCGTGATCAATCTCATTAGTTGTTCAACTTTTGGTAAGGCGCCTTAGATGTCTAACTCTCAACACATAAGAGGAACAAATCCCATCTTGACCACATAATACTCTTGCATAGTTTACACCATACGTGAAAATGGCTTTTATAACTGTCCGGTTAAGGAACATCATTTGACCATTTCAAAGCATAGTACTCCCTACACTCAACTCCCATTATGTATCTCAGGTGTTAAGGATACAAATATAGTACCTTTTAATCAAGTATCATTCATGATAGCGATCCATGAGATGATCTTGATGCGAGTCAGTTTAATACTAGTTCTCTGACAAGTACCTATGAAACTTGGTTACAACCACTTGCCTATTTTCATCTAGTGAGAGTCAACCAATCTAATTCATATTAGTCTTACTTTATAGTTTCTCCCACAATTATAACTAACTATGAACTTTTAGAATAATAACATTATTCATGGATTAAACATGTTAATATAGAACACAAAAAGTATTAATGTGATGACTATATCCCAATATATCATAACATTATCTAATAGTTTTTGTTATAATGTTCCAATATCCAAATACTAAATCCAAATCAAAACCCATTTCTAGAATAATAAATTCTTATAGCTGAAGTGTAACCATTCATGCTTAGCTCAAAAGAATGACTTTATCAATGGATCTGACAAAATTTAATTTGTGTGAATTTTGTGAATACTATCATCTCCATACTTAAATTTACTCTAAGTATAGTTAAATATATTGGAGAATATGATTGGTGTTCTTTCGTGACATAGATTCCCTTAGCTTGATTAAGTATACTCAAGAAGTCACAAAGATTTCTATGTGATCCTTGAATGGCAGAAATCAACATAGTTTTTCAGTGATCCCATTCATTCAATCATATTTGAATTCAACTTCTAAAGTAGTGTATTCTTATTGTGTAGTAGATTGTGTCATTATGTTTTTCTTGGACCTCATTCCAACAAAACTTACCCTTCATTCCATAATGAAGTCAAAACCCAATTATAATTCATAATTATTTATATTTGTTTAGAAATTAACATCTTGTGTAGCTATTTTCATAAAGATACTTTCTAAACTGATTGTCACATATACATTCTCTTAGTTCTTCTAAACTGCTCTTAGAATGCTCTCTTAGTCATCTAGTGACCTAACCATGTATTCAATTAGTGTCCTATGACATGCTTACAACATGATCAAATACCATGTCCTATACATAATAGGCATAAATGATGAATTCATTTTCCATGCAAATACAATATAAATCATTTCATCTAGTTCAAGCCTATGAGCTATTTACTTTTGAGGATACCTCAAAATGGTGCCATATGACAATGCCAAGAATTCTCCAAAAGAATCTTATGTATTGATCCCTTTCAAGATATTGACAAGATATGTATAAGGACATGAAACTTTTAACATTCATTTTATCTATCCCTTATAGAGTTCACATTCCAAGAACGCATCTTCTCCTTCCTAAGTCTTTCATTTTAGAAACACTTTCTGAGTCAAGGTGAAAATGACTTTGCTTAGTCATAATGTAATTTCTTATGATTAAGTATGTCTTATTCATACAAGATTAGAAATGTCACCATATTCCCACTAGTTCTTAGTAAACATACATGTTTTATTCATTTTAATATAAAAACATACCTTGTGGTTTTACATAAAACCTCCAGGCTAATCTATATAGATATCTTCTAGTAGATGTCTATTAAGAAAAGCGGTCTTTTTTGAAATCTATTTACTATATCTCATATTAAGAATATGAATTTATAGTAAATAATATCCTTGTTGATCTAATCATAGCTACTTGCTAAAAAGATTTGATCACAGTCAATGTCATGAGTATGATGAGGACCATAGTAAATGACATGAGTACGAGAAAATCCTTTTACTACAAGTCTTGCTTTAAATGTGTATGGTTATCCATGTATTTTATTCTTTCTAGAAGAATCATTTTCTCCTTGTAGCCTTGATATAGGGATAAATTTTAATCAAGCCCATACTTGATTCTCATACATGGATTACATCTCATGTCTATGATTTTAAGTCATTTATCAGGTTCGAGATCTGACATAGCATCTTTGTATTTGATGGATTTTCTAGAAACCATCAATAAAAACTCATAAATGAGAAATTCTACATTTCTCAAGTCATAGATGATTTTTACCATTAACGCAAACATCTTGTGTTGTGAATAGCTATTATTCAAGTTTAACAATCCTTGTTAAAAACTAGTGCCAACCATTACTACATAAGGTTATGGTTCTTGAGCTGTTTCAAGTTCCATGTACCTCCCACTAGCTTTGTCATTAGAAGCTTGCTTTCTACTAACTTAGCTTTCACAAGAATAAAAGAACCTATTCTTGGTGGTTTTGCATATAACAATCTAAGCCACATTTAGAGTATTATATGTACAAATATGTATTTAGTAGATTTTGGGTTTAGAAGCTTTAGTCCAACATCGACTTCAAATCCATAAAACATTAAGTAAGATGAGGATGGAGCCTTTCCATACTAAATCTTATAAAGTGTTTAATCTACTTATTAGTTGGTATTTGTGTTCAAGATACAATTAATAGTGATTGAAGTATTATCCCAAAAGATTAAAGGAGGATATTTCTACCGATTAGAAAGTAAATCATACTAAGTAAGATTTACTTCATCCTTTATTATCATTAAGGCCTTAGATGGTTCTTACCGGTTTGTTTCTCAACTTTTGAAACCTTCAACAAAGATTTCAAAATTATGTTTTACCACTTAAAATATAATTAAAACTAATATAGTTGTTAATAAAGTTGATTTGGTATCTTGTGCTTAATCTCAGACATTCATTAGAAAGGAAGTCATACACCAAAGTGTATAGTTCCTTAATTATTTTCTCTACACTTTAGTTAAAATATCATTAGGAATCCTTTACATATAAATAAGGTTCACATATGTAAAATAAACTACATTATTTTCCTTCAAATATCCCTTTCTTGAAGTTGGAATATGTGAATGTCATTTATATAATAATGATAACAATGTCAAAGATGAGTTTGATTTAAAACAAGTTTAAGTCAAAAGTGCTTGTATATAGAACTTGATTTTATTTATATAATGTTGATATTTACTTTATAATTCTATTAAGAGATCTAGTCTCATAAATAGAAGTTAATCATCTCAGAATATGAATATTATCGTTAGGAAAACGATTGAGTAAATTATCAAACATTTGAATAAAATAACTGAGACATAAATTTAGACATGCTAAATTAAAACATACATTGTTCCAAAACAAATATTGATTTACATTACAAGTATTTTATGTTCTAAGCATAAATAATAAACTAAACTCCGAGAGTGTAGTTCCAAATTGGTTGTGCTCATCTTGGTTACTCTTCAGTAAATATCTGCAAGCCATTTACAAATATTAGATTAACATTTAAGTACCAAGTACTAAAGTGTTATATGAAAAATATGAGTTCTATCTAGTAGATACTAGAAGTAATAGTCTCTTCCAGACTTTCTATCCAAATAAGAGGAGTAAATCCTCTTCCAGTGTCCAGTTTCTTCACAAAAGAAACAGGATTCATCTATGTAGGCTTTAGTAGATTTCTTGGGCTTAAAGGTATTCAATCCATAAAACATGGGTCTCTTAGATCACACTAGGTGACTCTTTTAGCCTTGCATTATTCCAATGTTTAAACTAGCTTTAAATAAAATATTATTGTATTTACTCGAATATTGCTTGACCTGTTATATCATCAGATATATATTTTTTAAAAATTATCCAAGAATTCCTAGAAGTCATGAATAACTATTCCTAGCTTGATGTTAGAAGCATCTTTAGTATCACAGTGATGCCTTTACTAGGTATCATGTTTCAGCTTTATTGCTCAAAGCAAATAGTTTAGGACTAGGGTCTTTAAGTGTATACAATTTCATCTCTCACGAGATTGTCTCTAAAGACATGAACTCATTCATTGAAGTTGCATCTATTAAATGTTATTGTTTCATTAAGTCATTAAAGAAAATGACAATTCATGATAATGAGAATGAATTATTTAACTTCAAAATTTTAACAAAATTCATTTAGTATTTTCAATATTTAATCTTTAATAATTAATACCCTTTTAGTTTTTAAAAACATTAATTATCAAAGTCTAGGATCCAAGTTGCAAAACAAATAAATGGTTAGGTATCATTTATCCCATCCATTTGCATCCAACCCGGTACATATTGATTATCAATTATATCTTTCTATATAATTCCTAGATTTATGGGATCTCTAATTACAAATTTAATTAGACATGTTTGATCTCATCTATGCCTCAAAACTCTCTTGCTTAGGTATCCTTTATTACAAAGGATTTCCGATCAAATCGTCCAATTTTAAAAACATGTGTAATCGGCCTATAACTGTTGGGTTATGAGCATTCTAACACTCCTAAGTGTACATGCAACCCTAAATACCTTGGATCTATGTTTTCTCTATTATACATACAATTATGAACATCCAAGGTATTATCCTAATCTAGCATACAAAATAATAAATATAACAAGATAGAATACATACCTCTTTGATGTAGAATGTCTTCATGAAGCTTGAGTGCCTAGTGCCCCAAGTGTGACACCTCAAATGGTTCACACAACACCAAATACACTTGGAATAACTTGAGAGAAACTTGAACACTCCTTGAAATCGTCTAGCCCTCACACTCACACATTAGTGCACGATTTCTTGAGCCATGAGATTCTTTTATATGGTGGCTATTAGGGTTACACCATGTAACTCATAACTTTACCCATTCCTTATGCTCCATGGATTTTAACCTCCATGGAGTATCCATGGGTCACCCCATGGACTTAGTCCAACATAAGGAATCTTGGATCACAAGCCCACATATATAAGAATGAATGATTTCCACAATCAACCCATATATTTAATTAGTCTCCTTTTGATCACTTAATTAATTCCAAATTAATTCTTGATCAATACTAATTAAATAACCTTATTAATATATTAGAACTTATAATATATTAACCAACCTTAAGTGTTATTTCTCTCATTATAGTCTATCCAAATGCATGATGCCATGCAACCCAAATGGACCATGCCGGGTCGGGTCAAGTCTTACCAATTATAGTTATGGAGTTAGACATTAATCCAACAGTCTCCCACTTGGATAAGTCTAAAACTATTATTGCGTATGACTTCAGGAACCGATCAGCAATCGTAGCTCTCAAAAGCTTCTGTCGAACTCTGACCTTGTCGATGAACTCTGACCTTTGTCAATGACTTATCCATTAGATAAGGGATCATATATTCCTCCATTCTAGATATCATATGGACTGAGACATGGATTATCAATCATTCTCTCTGTCCATTTGTTGTTTCCTGATTTCCGATTCATGATGACTGACTAATTGAACAAATCAAATCAGTCCTGGCTTGGCCAAGCACTCACATGTATCATCTTTAAATCATCGAGGGGCCCACATATATCGCTTTTATCCCGAAGGTAAAAGGAATGGATAAACTTCGACTCATATGGCTTGTTCTACTACTTGTTGAATCATACACAAAGGCACGTTTTATAACATCGAGTTACCAATGCGTTTTCGTGCAATCAATGTATAACCAACTCATAGTAACAACTCATATCTCTAGGTTTGAAGAATATAAGATATTATCGTCTCATGATCACTCGTGATAAAATCCATGAAGTAATTCAAATGAGCGCGGGTTGAATCCAATACTCAGAACTTATGAGCACTCATGAGTGTTGTAGCACCACTTTGTCCACCAACTTGGACCTCTACAAACCAACCCATGACAGTCTTGATTCATATCTACTTCCAACATATGACCGACTGTGGATGGTTTGAATAACTTAATCATTCAGGAAGAGCGACTTAGTTATTCTGGAAGTCAAAACATGCAAAGTGAAACACAAGAATAAATGAATCAAATATGGTATCAAACCCTATGAATATAAATAAACACTTTTATTTATCACCATACTGATTACTCATTATTCATTGTTTCGGTTTTATCAACTTTATACTTGAATTTAAAAACAATAGTTGTCCCATGCTCCAAGCATGTACACTATGTTTTCTAAACACTAGTCATGCCATACACCAAGTATGCATACTATGTTTGTCTATGATCTTTACTTTGTAAAATAGATCAATTGAACATCACTCCAATGATCCTCTTTTCACAGTCCCAAATCCTTACTGCAAATGCAAGAATTCCAAATTCATGCCATTTACTGAAATATGTTAGATTCTAAACTTATATGCATTGATCCTCTTAATGATTATGCACGAAGTCAGAAAGACTTGACAACAATCATTACAGAGCATTCCAAAGGAGATCAGCTCCTTGGAAACATCCTTCTTTCATTAAGTTTCCTAATCTTACACAGATTGAATAATTTCTAACTTTGAAACATTTCCATATTCCATTTTGACTATCACTTCTGAACAAGAGTTGCCTCCTTACAGATTATGTCAATATGGTCCTTCCAGAATTAACATTATACTTCCAACTGTCCTTGAGCAACCAATCTTTGGTAAACCTTAGATTGTCCTCGACAATTGTTTAATCATTTTAGTCATATCCAATTCTAGACCTTTTCCCTTCATAATGCCCCAGGCATTTGGAAAATTTTAGAAAGGATGAATATAGCACATGTAATCGATCCTATATCCGAAGCATATGGGACACGATTCATGATGTCTCACATAAAGACTAAACCAGTCTTTTGCTATAATATTTCCATTTCAATTTGCCAAGTTCTCAAAATTCAGATTATGAAAAGGGATGCCGTAATCATAATCGAATTTTAGAACGCAAATAATGGACCCATATATAGAATTTCCTTATGTTGAGCCATTCCAACATGAAATTCATATATATATCCTTGATTAAATACGATTAAAATCTCAATCTAAGCTTTTAGAATTGAAATGAAGTATAATTTCCTCTCCCTTAATTATAGCAAAACAACTTTTTCAACCCCTGCAACCTCACGAATTGAAACTTTTGTTTTCTATAATTAACATTGCTAACTTGCAACCTTTGTCATAATTATCATGCTCCCACTAAGATGATGATTATTAGCATAACACTTATGCTCCCACTAGCTTTGACATGTACTCAGAAATCAGCTGACTTTCTTACCAAAGTTCAGATTTCTGATACTAGATTGTTTTGATAAAACTTTATCAAAATCATACACCTCTCTTAGATAGCTCACATGTGTGTCTAAACAATTTTAGAACTATGAAAAGGGATGTCGTAATCATAGTCTCAATTGTTTAGACCTTTGCCACTTTTCACAAGTCCATGTTAGTGTGCCGGTAAACCACACACGCTCCACTAACGACTTTGAGAATGCAAATATCACAATTGCTATCTAGCTAAAATCTACTTAGTGAAAGTGTTTCCTCACCATCATTTTCATGAATCGGAGAGAAACCTTATGACACTTAGATTTAATAGTGTATGTGTTCTTATCCATGTGAATTTGTCAAAACCATAATCACAAGACAAGGTTAGTGACAAATCCAAACTCATATTGATTAAACTTGTGCAATCTTAAATTCTTGCCATTTGGCAGCTCAGGTGCCTGCCATTGCTTCCAAGTAGTTGTGCAACCAATTGAGAACTCTCAGAACTCCTATGCAAAGCCAACTTGAATAGGCACAAAATATGTCAACACGATAGGCTATAAACCTCAAGTCGTGTGCTAGTGAAGAACCTCAGGTTTTATTCTTGATTAGTTCTTGAAATTCTTTTTAGGATCTTTAAGACTCCCACTATCCTCTTGACATATAAGACTATCTTGCCAAATATTCAAGAGATAGTGTGGATTCTTTATCAAGACAAACACTTCACACAATTGGCCTTAGTTGGTCTTTGTTTTATCCAAAACATCACAACTTACCAATTTCAAATGTACAAGAGTAGGACACTTTTACTCTTACATTTGAAAAGTGTTTTAAACCTTTCTTTAAGATATGTCACTCAAGTTACAATCTTGGAGTATGACTCTAAGAATTGTTTTGGAACGAAGTATGACTCATCTTCCTGATCTAACCATTTCAACAATTCATGACTCCTCTTCTTAGTCATAAGAATGCACTAAGATGACCTTTAGAGGACTAATTGTGATATGATTTCTAAATCATTAAGATGATCACAAACATGATACTAAAGTACTCTCCCATCTTTTCAGATTTGAGAAACTTTTATCTTTCTGCCATACTTTGATTCTTCTTATTCGTTCTGTCTCACATTGAAACTTTTCCAATTCTACAGACTTATACTTAAACTTATAAGTATAACCATATTTACTGAACTTAAGTAAATCATGACGAATAGTCTTCTTGATCTTTTGTGGTGGACTTGACCAGTGCACAAGAATGTGTACTCGATCCCTTAGTCCTTTCCTTATTCACATAAGGAATTAGTCTTAATTTTCCAAGCTGAAAGTTCTCATTCATCATACTATACAACTTGCATGATTCCAAGTTTCGGTCCAATTGAACCTTGGGTGATGAGAATCTTTCCTTATTTGGTAATATTAGACACTACCACAACCGAAAGAATCAAATCCATTTTTCCAATATTGCTATCAATGGAATCTTATAAGCAACAACTTTTCACAAATTCCATTGTAAGGATACTTAAAATAAATAAAATCAAAACCTTTTTCTTTTATTTTAAAACTTTGCGGAAAAACTTATCCTTACAATCCATATGAAAACCTTGTTGTTATCTATCCCTAAGCAATATAAATATCATAACTCTTAAGTAATAGCCCAAAATTCTGAACACCAAACCATGCGATTGAAATCCATCTTCGCGATCAGAATCAGCATGTACTTAATAGAGTTAGACAATGGACTTTACCTGAAGTAGAACCAAACTTATTGACTTTAACATCCTTAGGTAAATTTGGCAGCTTTGCAATCAACGCCCCTTCCTTTGGCAAAATAAACATATGGACCCTTTGGTAATGGGACTATCTCAGACTTAGCCTTTCTCCTTACCATTTGGTCAACCGGGTTGACTATGGCCAATCCCTTTCCATTGGGAAGAGAATGCTTTTTCTGGATTTCTAGTGTCACCATTGTCACTGTCCATAAAGTTTTTGGGAAGTTGATCTTCTAATCAAATTTGCTTTACTATCGTTCCAAATCATTGCTGATTCAGCAGCACCAAGCAAATAGATATGATCATTAAGGTTCATGTCATAGTCTGTTTCATAGTAGTCCCAAAGGAACTCACTATGTGACTTAGAAAGTGATTGAACATCCAACTTTCTCAAGACTTTGACACCCAACTCTCCCAGCTTGGCAATATGTGACTTCATCTCTAAGATGTGATCACACATAGACCTTGCTTGCCATTAGGGCTTGAGTGACCTTGAACTTGTGGGTTAGGGAGAATAATTGGAGGAGGTGGAGGAAGTAAAGTTCCAAGAGATTTGGGAAGATCATAGATGTCTGAACTAGACATCTTTTGGGAGATATTCAAGATAGTTGATCTAAAGTCCTTAATATAACACCCAATATGAAATATTAAGGCTAGGATCCAACAACCTATTTATAACTGGAAGAGGGATGCCGTAATCCGAGTTATAAAATAGTTGAAGGTAGGTAAATGACGATTTACCAATTTCCACCATGAAAAACAAAATAATGTAATTAGGTTTTTAATTGGATTTGAAACTCCTAGATTTTTTGAGATTCATTGAACTTTTCAATGGCATGTTTCAATCTCGAGTGTGCCCTTCAGGTTTTGTGACTGGGATGCCGAGGATCACAAAACAAGGTGTGAAGTAACCATGCAAATATACTTGGTACCCTTAATATTTACCCCTCAATCGATGTGCCGGTTAACCACACGAGCTCCACCGATACTATGATAAATATTAAGTTACCCTTTGCCTACTTTGTTAAATCCAGGTTAGTGTGCCGGTTAACCACACACGCTCCACTAACGGTTTAAACAAAGTGCAAAGTGTAATTTCATGGATTAGCACCTTATTCACATTTTCCTAAGTAACTAAGATTGGGAATTTATAAGTGTTTAGTTACTTAGTATTTATCATTAATACTTTTAATGAAGGGAGAATTATAGTCCTTGTCCTACCCGTTCGGCTAACGACCTTCCACCAGTCAAGGAAGCGGTGGGTGAGAGTGGACACCCATTAAACTGCCATTTTATAGGCAGTAACCTTATACCCCCCTTATAGACCGGCTTCGTGAATGAGGCCTACTAACGGTAAGACTGACTTGCTCTTATACATATATTTATTATTAACTTATAATACTATAAAGTATAAGGGTTGAATTTTAACATTTAAAATTCTAAGGGCTAACTTGGAATTAAAGTATTCATGGGGAAAACTTTACAAATTCCAAAACTTGAGGGCAAGTTTTGAAAATATTCAAAACTAATTAATTCCATAACTTATGTGTTTAAAGTAGTTTTAATTAAAAAAAAACTCTTCAAGTTCCATAACTTGAGGACAAGTTATGGAAGACTTTAAACTAATAAAAGAATGTAACTTTTCTTTATTTTTGTAACTTATGGAACTAATTAAGGTTACACATTTTATCATTTAATGAAGTGACTCTTGAACCTCCATAACTTGAGGACAAGTTATGGAGTCATAAAACCATTTAATGAGGACAAGACTCTTCATTTTTGTAACCATTGCCAGCTTTTTATGAGTTTTATGAAACTTAAATGTGACTTTTCATATAACTTGAGGACAAGTTACAAAAACACATTTTAGAATCAACTCTTAGATTAAAATGGATTGAAAACACATAATCAATTAACTTTTCTATTAATCTAATAAACTCATATGAACAAAGATAATTCACATCAAATTTTTTTTCAAGTAATTAGCATAACTTTTAAACGAATACAATTCGATTTTTCAGCTAATTTTGCAAGTATAACAAGAAAACAAGCCTTGGCTCTGATACCACTGATGGGTTATGAGCATTCTAACACTCCTAAGTGTACATGCAACCCTAAATACCTTGGATCTATGTTTTCTCTATTATACATACAATTATGAACATCCAAGGTATTATCCTAATCTAGCATACAAAATAATAAATATAACAAGATAGAATACATACCTCTTTGATGTAGAATGTCTTCATGAAGCTTGAGTGCCTAGTGCCCCAAGTGTGACACCTCAAATGGTTCACACAACACCAAATACACTTGGAATAACTTGAGAGAAACTTGAACACTCCTTGAAATCGTCTAGCCCTCACGCATTAGTGCACGATTTCTTGAGCCATGGGATTCTTTTATATGGTGGCTATTAGGGTTACACCATGTAACTCATAACTTTACCCATTCCTTATGCTCCATGGATTTTAACCTCCATGGAGTATCCATGGGTCACCCCATGGACTTAGTCCAACATAAGGAATCTTGGATCACAAGCCCACATATATAAGAATGAATGATTTACACAATCAACTCATATATTTAATTAGTCTCCTTTTGATCAGTTAATTAATTCCAAATTAATTCTTGATCAATACTAATTAAATAACCTTATTAATATATTAGAACTTATAATATATTAACCAACCTTAAGTGTTATTTCTCTCATTATAGTCTATCCAAATGCATGATGCCATGCAACCCAAATGGACCATGCCGGGTCGGGTCAAGTCTTACCAATTATAGTTATGGACTTAGACATTAATCCAACAATAACTTGGTTATAGAAATCGCGAAGACACCTCGACCATCAAAAGATAACACTAAGCGGTTAGGTATCGTTTATCAGACTAGTGTATACAAGAGATGTGCGAGTGTTCTTCAAAAGGATTGCATAGATTTGAGGTTTGTAAAAAAAAGGTCTTTATATGTTTTATAATTATAGTTTAAAAACATACAATATCATGTTTATTACATGCATATAATAAACCATGGTATTAATTTTCAAAAAAAAAAATCACTTTTAATGGTTTTATATAAAAAGTTAGTTTTTATATAATTTGACGCAATTCAGTTTTAATAACCGGTATTAAGTTTGAGTGCATTTGAACCTTTTATATCTTTAATAAAACTTCATTTTATTACTTATATATTTGAAGTTTGTATAAGTTACAAAAATCACCATATTTAAACTTATAATGAAGCATTTCAAAATTTGTCGTTACTAACGATTTTATAAAACCGGGTTTTATTTTAAAATAATAATTTGTTACATCTTTTGTCAAATTTTGAAAAACAAACTCCATGTGATGTTTATTTTGTCCAAAATTATTTTAGCATGTGAAAAACTAATTTATCAACCACACATAATAATTGCATAAAATAAACAACACAAACATGCATAAAAAGATATGTGCATAAACATAACCAACTAATGACATTTTTGTGAGCCAAAACAAAAGATGTCAAGTCCATTCCTAAATGGACATTTAAGGAGACCAAAAATCTTCTTGTACCGTTGTTATAGAAGCTCCCACTTGAATAAACATCCATTGCTTGCAAAAGATTGGTAAATCTTCTTTAAAGGAAAATTTCAGCCACATCCAACTTCATTTCTTGTTACATCTTTGTACAAATAAATTATATCTAAACTAATCTATTACTTTACAAAAATAACAAAGAAAACTAATCTATTTAATTATTACATACTATATGAATAAATAAATTATTACATCCATATTTATAATAAAAACAACAAACACAACAACACCACAATCATAATGGTCATTAGCTAGTTTATGCACATTATACACATCAGCATATATATATAAAACAACCTTTGTTTTTCAAAGACAACTTTAAATGACAAAAGATGCATGAAACTTTTGTCACATAAAAAAATAACAATTATAAATTTTTCATAGAAAATATGTAAGAACTTATTTTTATACAAAAACAAGTTATCCATATTCTCTAAAAACTAAGATTTCCAAAAATCAAAAAAAATCTAACCAAACTTGCAAGGTGGCTCTTGATACCAATTGTTGGGTTTTAGTTCAAAAATAGTTTCATAAACTAGAAAATATGGCAAACATAAGACTTTAAATTTTCGAAATAACATAAACATTTTATATCCACCAATGGTCTTTTTGCTAGTTATAGAAAGATTAAAACACCAACCAAAGAAAGGATGAAGAAATAACAACCTTTGTTGTTCTTTAGGTCCTCTTGGGAGGCTTGGAAGTAGATGAAGAATTTGAAACCTTTGAGACACCAACAATGACTCAACTTGATGTAGATGCTAATCCATAAACTCTTAAACCCTTAAGCTTTAAGTTCATAACCAATATGAACTTATAGATGGCATGTAAAAGCAAGTAATATCCAAGTCTTCAAAGCAAAACTAGAGATAGTGAGAGAGAAGGTGATGATTTCGGCCATCACGCAAGAGTGAAGAAAACAAGAGTAAAGCCTTTCCTATAAAGCTTAATCTTTATCCAAAGGACTTAACACTTTAAGTCATTCATGCACCTAAGACCTAATTGTCCCCCCATGCTTTTAAGACATGCCTTCTTTTCATTATTATATTTAAAAGCCCATAACTTGTTCTCTAAAGAACAAGTCACAGTTTTAATAAAAAAAGAAGTCAAAGGTTTGTAAAATTTTATAAACTCTTTTATAAAATATAAACCTTAACTTTTTGGTGAAAGATAAAAAGTTCATTAATTCATACCATACGAATTATGTAATGTTACTTGCTAATGAAAATTATTATTTACAATAAATAAATAATTTCCAATTAATTATAAGACTTCATTGAATATTTATTAAAATCAACTGGTAATAAATAATCAATTATATCAAGTTGTTGTCAGTGTGACTCATTAGTATCATATGTTAATTAGCAATATCACTTTAATATGATTCTTGAGCATACTAGATCTCTCAGTGACCTAGGTTCAATTATCCCCAAGTCTTAGTTTATTATTTCTTATGACTAATCAATAGTCTAGATTCCTCAACAATCCCATTGTTTACTGCTCTATAGCTAATAAGAGACAACTAGGTAGGATCATATCGAACGTAGGGTCCGTTTTGTATACTGTTTGGAAATCCCACGTTAAACACCTCACTAAATCCAACCTAGGCATCATTCACATATGTAGATCAATCAGTAATATGACGTTGGATTTACTGATAAATCTTATTCATAAATTCATAACCACGAGTATGTGCACAAGCTGCACGCAAATTTTTATAAAATCTTAGAAAACTCATATATTCTTCATATGAGCTCCGTTTCCGGTGGGTTTTATATCCACACTTAGCTATCGACGAGATCTACTTTCATTTAGACTCCGTCGACTAATTTTGACTTTATTTTCAAAATTATATTTTTAACAGACTTAGACTGTTAAAGTTCGTTAAAAATTCATAACTCTCTTGTCCGACGTTCGTTTCAGACTGTCTTTATATCAACGGACTCCTGTTAACGAGATCTTCGATTCTCATTTTGATTGTTTCGGCTAAAAATCCACCGATCTCAAATTTGATTTCTGTGTCCACATTACTGCGTAAAAACTTCGAAAAATCATAACTTCCTCATACGAAGTCAGATTGAGACTTTATCTATATATACACTCTCGGTTTTATGATTACTGTGACTTTTCTTTAGATCGATTAGGCTAATAAGAAATCTATCTTCGATTCACTATTTACGACACTCGATATCGTATCGGGACGAACACGAAACTTCAACGAGTCATAACTTCTTCGTTATAAGTCTGATTTGAGCGTTCCTTATATCCTCAGAATCCTCATCATGACTACTTCAACTTTCATCAAGGTTATCAGTCCTAATTATTATTCTATTTACGACGCGTATTTTATTTCTTATTTTATTATATCGTTTTAAGCACGTATACTACTTATAACTACACACAGAACACATAATACTTAATAATGCTCTTTATTTATTCTTAGAAAGGTTACAGTTATTGACCATTACAATTACATCATTTTATTAATGCCTAGCGATGAAACACGAGCATTATAATTCTCTCCCCCTTAGGATGAATATGTCATCGGAATCACGCATCAACAAACAGATATGGATAGTGGATCATCATGTCGTCCTCTTTCTCCTAGGTGAGGTTCGACCCAGACGTATGTTTCTATCACACGAGAACTAATTCGACCATCTTACGTCGTAACTTCTTCGTCTTTCGGTCAACAATCGCTCCGGGCTCTTAAATCAACCTCTTATTCTCATTGATCCTCATTTCTGAAAGTGGAATCACATTGGGAACTTTTCCCGTGAACTTCCTCAAATAATACACATGAAAAGTGTTATGAATGCCTTCCAGTTATTCTGGTAATTCCATCTTTTAAGCTTGGTTTCGAATTCTCTGAAGAACTTTAAATGGTTCAATGAATCTTGGACTCACCTTTCCTGGATTTACTAATCTGATAACTCCATTCCAAGGAGATACTTTGAGCAACACCAAATCTCCAACTTCGAAAGTCATTGTTTGTCGCTTCTTATCTACATAGCTCTTCTGACGGTTTTGAGCTACTAACATCCTTCTAATCACTTTGAACTTCTCAACAATTTGATGGACGATCTCAGGACACATAAACCGCTCCAGCTTCAAGCCAACAAGACGGTATAAGACATTTCTGACCATATAACGGATAATAAGGTGCCATCTTAATACTCGAATGGTAACTACTATTGTAGGAAAATTCTACCAGAGGTAGATGTTCATCCCAGTTACCGGGAAATTCCAGAGTACAAGCTTTCAACATATCCTCTAGTTTTTGAATTGTCCTTTCACTCTGACCATCAGTCTGTTAATGGTAGGTTGTACTCAAACACAAATTTGTACCCATCTCTTCCTGTAAGCTTTTCCAAAATCTAGAGGTGAAAAGAATGTAACGATCTGACATATTTGTCAAGGGAACACCGTGAAGTTTCATTATCTTTTTCACGTAAACATTTGAAATTTTATCCATAGAACATTTCTCATTAGTTGCTATGTAATACGCACTCTTCGTTAATCGGTCTATGATTACCCAAATCATGTCCTGCCCTCCTTTCGTTCTTGGCATATTGGTCACAAAATCCATGGTGATGTCTTCCCACTTACCTATGGGTACGGGCAAAGGGTCCAAATTCCAATACGGTTTCTGATGTTGCGCTTTAACTCTTGCGCAGGTCACACACTCAGCCACATACTTTGCGACATTGAGTTTCATCGTCGACCACCAGTAATTAGATTCTAGATCTCTATACATTTTGATGCTACCTGGATGATGTGAGTACATGGTCGTGTGAGCTTCTTCCATAAGAAGATCCCTCATTCCTCCCATCTTTGGCACCCAAATTCAGTTTTGGAATACCTTAAATCCTTGAATGTTTGTACCGAACACTAACATTTTTCCCAAATGTTCTTCCTTTCGACTATCTCCTTCCGAAGCTTCCTCCTGAGATTTCTTGATACTTTCTACAACCGTTTAGACAATTTCAACTCTTAATTCCCTTGGCCTTTTCCTTTCCAAATTTATTTTTCTACTAAAAGTGTCTGCTAGGACATTTGCCTTACCAAGGTGGTAAAGTATCTCGCAGTCATAATCCTTGAGCAATTCTAGCCATCGTCTTTGTCTCATGTTCAACTCCTTTTAATAAAGAGATATTGGAGACTCTTATGATCGATGTAAAGCTTACACTTTGTGCCATAAAAATAATGGATCCATATCTTTAGCATAAAAACTACTGCTGCCAACTCCAAATCATGAGTGTGGTAGTTCTTTTCATGATCCTTCAGTTGTCTATATGCGTATGCTATCACTTTATCTCTATGGGTTAGAACACAACCTAACCTAACTCCTAATGCATCACTATAAACTGTGAAGTCTTCAACTCTATCAGGTAATGCAAGGATTGGTGCTTCACAAAATCATTTGTTTAGCTTTTTGAAAGCTTATTCATGCTTCTCACTCCATGTATATGTTGGATAAGATGTCTAAGTCCATAACTTATTTGGTATATACTTGACCCGACCCGGCATGGTCGATTTGGGTTGCACTTCACCCAAACTAGTTATGGATAATTTTATGAGAGTTGTATACTTACGATTTATTAATATATTATAAGTTATAATATATTAATATAAAGTCATGTTACTTAATTAGTTTTAATCTTGAATTAATTATGAATTAATTTAGTGATTAAAAGGAAGACTAATTAAATCATGGGCTATTATATTTATATAGTGTGGGCTAACACTCATTTGGGAATGGGCTAAGCTTATATGGAAGTCCATGGATGATCCATGGAGCTTTTACCCATGGATCCTTGGAAGAGGAAAAGACATGGGTTATTAGGGTTTCACCCTAACCATGTACACTATATAAACAAGCTTATGTTGCATAAAAAAACACTAATGTGTGTGTAAGTGTGGTGGCCAAAATCAAGAGTTAGTATACTCTCTCATACATTTTCCAAGTTTGTGGTGATTTGTGATTTCCATTTGAGGCATTCACATTATTGGTGCTTGGCTCTCAAACTCCAAGGAATCAACAATCAGCAAAAGGTATGTAATTCATCTAGTTCTTTTATGGTTAAAAGTACCCCATGCCATGCTAGATAGGTTATAAACCTTGGAAAATAATATTTTGCATGTATCTTAGACAAACATAGATCCAAGGTTTAATAGGGTTGCATGTACACTTAGGAAGTGTTAGAATGCTCAAAACTCAACAGTGGTATCAGAGCCTAGGCTTGTTTGTTTGATACTTGATGCAAAATAGTGATAAAAAGTCGATTTTTTGCTGTCTGACTGATGAACTCGTCGAGTCCATGGGGGGACTCGCCGAGTTCATGTGTAAACTCATCCTACTCGCCGAGTAGGTTCGTGCACTCGGCGAGTAGGAGCCTCAGAATGCAGATTTTCGACTTTTGCTGCTGGAAATGGACTAGAAACATTACCCTAAACTGTTTTGGTGTTTTAAAACTTGTTTTAGTTGGTGTAATGGTTGTTCTAATCCATTTACAATAGCTTATATCAAAATTTCATGCTTTGTATGTGTTCATATAATTCTTGAAACTTTGATGATCATGTTCATGTTCTTATGAATTTAGAAGATGATATGAATTATTTGCTGAATTGTTTAGGATTAATTCTTGATCATTTATGTGTTTTAATGGAGTCCATAATTTGTCCTCAAGTTATGGATATCCAAAGGTCAATTCTTTTAAACACACACTTAAAACACATAAGTTACATGGAAATGAAGAGTCTTCATTTTTATGAACCTTTAATTCATAAGTTATGAAATGAAAAGTTTTGAATAGTTTCAAAACTTGTCCTCAAGTTTTGGAATTTGTAAAGTTACACACACTTTAATATACTTTAATTCCAAACCCTTAGAGTTTTAAAAGTTAAAATTCAACCCTTATACTATTTATAACATTAATGGTTAATTATTATATATATGTATAAGATCAAAGTCGTCTTACCGCTAGTACGCCTCATTCACGAAGCCAGTCTATAAGGTGGGTATAAGGTTGTTGCCTATAAAATGGCAACTTAATGGGTGTCCACTCTCACCCACCACTTGCTTGACTGGTGGAGGGTCGTTAGCCGAACGGGTAGGACAAGGACTTATAAATTCTCATTAAAAGTATGATGAATATTATAAAGTAACTAAACCTTTTATAAATTCCCAATCTTAGTTACTTTAGGAAAATGTGAATATGGTGCTAACCCATGAAATTCACACTTTGTACCTTACCAAGTCGTTGGTGGAGCGTGTGTGGTTAACCGGCACACTAACTTGGACTAGTAAGGATCACGAAGGGTGACTTAATGTTTATCATAGATCGGTGGAGCGTGTGTGGTTAACCGGCACATTGATTAGGTGATAATATTAAGGGTACCAAGTGAATTTGCATGGTTATTCACACCTTGTTTTGTGATCCTCGGCATCCCAGTCACAAAACTTGAAGGGCACAATCGAGATTGAAACATGCCATTGAAAAGTTCAATGAATCTCAAAGGAATCTAGGAATTTCAAAACCAATTAAACCTAATAATTCATTTCGTTTTCATGGTGGAAATTGGTGAATCGTCATTCACCTACCTTCAAATATATTATAGCTTAGATTACGGCATCCCTCTTCTAAGTTATAATATATTGTGTTGGATCCTAGCCTTAATATTACATTTGGGTGTATTATTAAGGATTCGATATATCTAATCTAAACTTGTTTTCTTCTTTTCAGATGTCTTCCAACAACAAAGCTTCGGGCTCTAACCCTACTGGCTCCTTTTCCCTCATGAACCTTTGTGGGAGGGTCATCTTTGATGGTTCCAACTTCATGGATTGGATCCCGGAACATCAGGATGGTTACTCGTTACGAGGACAAGGAATATGTCCTCGATAAGGAGCTAAAGGAGCTTGATGAGTCCACTGCTACTCCTGAGGAGGTCGCTGAGTATCAGGCACATGAAAGAGATGCCACCAAGGTGGCATGCATCATGATGGCCACCATGACAGCTGAACTCCAAAAGTCCTATGAGGACTATTACCCTTTTGAGATGCATCAGGATCTGATGGAAAGGTACCATCAGAGTGCTCGTCAAGAGCGGTATGAAATAATCTCCTCCATGATCACTACCCGTATGAAGGATAGCGAACCAATCACGAGCCACATGCAGAAAATGCAAAGGTATGTGGACCGTCTAATGAAACTGAATGTGAACTTCCCTGAGGAGTTGGCAATTGATATCATTTTGCACTCCTTGCCATCGTGTTATGATCAATTTCGTATGACATACCACATGAACAAGGAGGAAGTCACACTCAGTAAGCTTCAAGGACTTCTGAAGACTGCCGAAAGTGGTCTTAAGAGTAAGTCGGTTGCTACTCCTACTCCTACTACTACCCCTGTTTTGGCTATCGGGCAAGCCAAAGGGAAAAAGAGGAAGCACCCTTCGAAGGGTACCAAGGGAAAGTCCCTTGAAGGCTCCTCATCTGGAACCAAAGGTGGTTCTATCACTCCTTCTGCCATCCCTAAGGATGCTGAATGCTTCTACTGTCAAAATAAGAGGCACTGGAAGCGAAACTGCCCAAAGTACTTGCAGGATGTCAAGGATGGGAAAGTGAAACCATCCCATGCAGGTATTTACACTATATTGTCTAATAACTCACCATATTCTAATTCTTGGGTTCTTGATACAGGTTGTGGTATTCACATCTGTTGTGACTTGCAGGGCCTAAGAAGAAGTGAGGATGTGGAGCACGGAAAGATAAACTTAATCATGGGGAACAAGAAGGTTGCACCTGTTACCAAGATTGGAGTTTATACTTTATTGCTAGATAGTGGGTTAAAGTTAGATTTGAATAAATGTGTGTACTCGTCTGAAATGGCGAGGAATATTATTTCCTTTCATGCTTTGTACAAACAAGGTTTTACCTTTTCTTTTGATAATGAAGTTGGTAGTATTAATGCTTTCTTTAATAATGTTCTTTATTTTAAAGCATTACCTTGTGATGGTGTGTATGAAGCTGTATCGGTTGTAGATAATTTAGGAAATAATGTATTATGTATTGATTATTCTACTAGCTTGGATAAAGCATCTTTGTGGCATTATCGTCTTGGACATGTAAGCAAGAAACGCATAGGCCAGCTCCAAAAGGATGGAGTCTTGGAGTCGTTCGACCTCAAGTCGGATGATAGTTGTGAGTCTTGTCTACTTGGAAAAATGACAAAATCACCCTTCACTGGTACTTGTGCAAGGAGTGAGGGTTTGTTGGACCTTATACATACTGATGTATGTGGACCATTCAAAACCGCCACAAGGGATGCTAATCGCTATTATGTGACTTTTATTGATGATTTTAGTAGATATGGTTATGTCTACTTAATCAAACATAAGTCAGAAGCTTTTGAAAGGTTTAAAGAGTTTAAACAGGAAGTAGAAAATCAATTGGGCAGGAACATTAAGATGCTTCGATCCGATCGAGGTGGTGAGTATCTTAGTACTGAGTTCCTCGACTATCTTAAGAAGTGTGGGATTGTCTCACAATTGACACCTCCCAGGACACCACAGCTGAATGGTGTAGCTGAGAGGCGCAATCGAACTTTGTTGGACATGGTTCGCTCTATGATGAGTCGAGCTTCGCTACCAATCTCTTTTTAGGGGTATGCCTTAGAGACTGCCGCCCACATCCTTAATCTAGTCCCTACAAAGAAGGTTGCCAAAACACCTCATGAGATGTGGACTGGGAAAGTTCCCAATTTGGACCACATCAAGATTTGGGGTTGCGAGGCTTTCGTGAGGCGCGAGACTCATGACAAGCTCGAACCTCGAAGTGAAAGGTGTATTTTCATCGGCTAGCCACAAAAATACTTTGGTTACCTCTTCTACAGACCCAGTGAGAATGTGGTCTTTGTGGCTAGGAGAGGGGTCTTTCGAGAGAGAGAATTTATAAGCCAAGGAGACAGTGGGAGGCAAATTGACCTTGAAGAAATTCAAGACTCGATTGGTGAAGGAACCTCAGACACTAGCAGTCAACTTGAGGAGGAAATTCCTGTTGATCCAGCTGACGAGTCTATACTTCCGAGGCGTTCCACAAGGGTTAGGAACACACCTGAGTTTTATTATGGATTTCATATTACTACGGAAGGTGATACATTTATCAGTGACAGTACACTGGTAAATCTGGATGAACCTAACAGTGTTAAGGAAGCCATGGCAGGCCCAGAGTCTGCTAAATGGAAGGAGGCTATGGACAGCGAGATACAGTCCATGTATAACAATCAAGTTTGGAACTTGGTTGACAATGTACCAGGCCGTAAGACAGTCGGGTGCAAATGGATCTTTAAGAAGAAGACCGACATGGATGGGAAGGTGCACACTTATAAGGCTCGACTGGTTGCGAAGTGGTTTACTCAGACTCAGGGAATTGATTATGATGAAACCTTTTCGCCAGTAGCAAAGATTAAGTCTATTAGGGTTATGCTAGCCATTGCTGCATTTCATGATTATGAAATATGGCAAATGGATGTCAAAACCGCTTTCCTTAACGGAAAGTTGGCTGAGGATGTTTACATGAATCAGCCAGAAGGTTTTGTCAGTGCAGAGTACCCTAATAGAGTGTGCAAGCTTGAGAAATCCATTTATGGATTGAAACAAGCATCTCGAAGTTGGAATCTTTGTTTCGATGAGAAGGTCAAAGAGTTTGGTTTCTCAAGAAGTGAAGATGAGTCCTGTGTGTATGTCAGAGCTAGTGGGAGTATAGTTAGTTTTTTGGTACTGTATGTGGATGACATACTACTCATAGGAAATGACATCCCAACCTTGCAGGAGGTTAAGTCCTGGCTTGGGAAGTGCTTTGCTATGAAGGACCTTGGAGAAGCTACCTATATCCTAGGGATAAAGATATTAAGAGAAAGGAGTAAAAGACTAATTGGACTTAGTCAGAGTATCTACTTGGATAAGGTGTTGAAAAGGTTCAACATGCAGAATTCCAAGAAAGGAGAATTACCGATCCAAAGCAATGCCAAACTAAGCAAGGCTCAGAGCCCGAGTACAGAAGATGAGATAGCTGAGATGAGTCGATTACCTTATGCTTCCGCTGTTGGTTCAATCATGTATGCTATGACTTGTACTCGTCCTGATGTGGCCTTCGCTTTGAGCATGGTCAGCAGATATCAGGGGAACCCTGGCAAGGCTCATTGGACTGCGGTAAAGAATATTCTCAAGTACCTGCGGAGGACTAAGGATTGGATCCTTACTCTTGGTGGGAGTGATGACTTGAGAGTAGTAGGGTATAGTGATGCTAGCTTTCAGACTGATAGGGATAACTTCCGCTCTCAGTCGGGCTGGGTCTTTACCTTAAATGGAGGGGCAATCACTTGGAAGAGTTCCAAACAGGAGACTGTAGCTGATTCGACTTGTGAATCAGAGTACATAGCAGCGAGTGAAGCGGCAAAGGAGGCGATATGGCTGAGGAACTTCATCGGAGACCTTGGAGTTGTACCAGCTATTAAGGAGCCTATGGAGATTTTCTGTGACAGCAATAGTGCGGTTGCCTTAGCCAAGGAACCAAGAGATCATGGCAGATCCCGACACATTGACAAAAAATATCACTTCATAAGACACAAGATAGAAGAGGGACTCCTCGTGGCAAAGAGGGTATCGTCAGATGAGAACCCTGCGGATCCCCTTACGAAGGGACTGACGAGGGTGAAACATTTGCAGCATGCGAGGTGCATCGGGCTGAGGGACGATATTAGTTTTACAGATTAGATAGCCTTTTCTGAAACTTGTAAAATGTAATCGACGTTTGATGATGAATAAAATTTGTGATTTATTTATGAGTAAAGTGTTGCTATCATTGTCAATTATTTACTATTGTTTCAGTTTTGCATGTTTTGACTTCCAGAATAATTAATTTATTCAAACTCTCCACAGTCGGTCATATGTCGGAAGTAGGTATGAATCAAGACTGTCATGAATTGGGATTGTAGATGACTAAAGGTGTTTAGCCATAGCAATGGTTGCTACAACATTCATGAGTACTCATAAGTTATGAGTATTGGAATAAACCCACGCTCACTTGTATCACTTCATGGAATTTATCTCGAGTGATCGTGAGACGGTAATATCATATAAGTCTTCAAACCTAGAGATATGAGTTGTTACCTATGAGTTGGTTGTGCATTGATTGCACGTAAACGCATCAGTAACTTGACGTTATAAAACGTGCCTTTGTGTGCAATTCAATAAGTAGTAGAACAAGCATATGAGTCGAAGTTTATCTGTTCCTTATAGAAATAGAAGCGATATCTGGGCCCCTCGATGATTTTGTGTTGACCCATGTACCGGGCCCGGTCAGAACTAAATTAATGTGTTCAGTTAAGTTCTTTGTCAAACAAATCGGAAATCGAGAAACAACTGCTAGACAATAAGTAAGACATTGTTCCATGTATTTGTCTGGCTGATATCATGAGAGCAGAGGATTATATGATCACTTATCTAAAATGGCGCTTCATAGTTCACAAGAGTTTTCGAGAGCTACGATTGCCGGTTGGTTCCTGAAGTAATATAGGCAAATACAGTTATTAGACTTATCCAAGTGGGAGTCTGTTGGATAAGATGTCTAAGTCCATAACTTATTTGGTATATACTTGACCCGACCCGGCATGGTCGATTTGGGTTGCACTTCACCCAAACTAGTTATGGATAATTTTATGAGAGTTGTATACTTACGATTTATTAATATATTATAAGTTATAATATATTAATATAAAGTCATGTTACTTAATTAGTTTTAATCTTGAATTAATTATGAATTAATTTAGTGATTAAAAGGAAGACTAATTAAATCATGGGCTATTATATTTATATAGTGTGGGCTAACACTCATTTGGGAATGGGCTAAGCTTATATGGAAGTCCATGGATGATCCATGGAGCTTTTACCCATGGATCCTTGGAAGAGGAAAAGACATGGGTTATTAGGGTTTCACCCTAACCATGTATACTATATAAACAAGCTTATGTTGCATAAAAAAACACTAATGTGTGTGTAAGTGTGGTGGCCAAAATCAAGAGTTAGTATACTCTCTCATACATTTTCCAAGTTTGTGGTGATTTGTGATTTCCATTTGAGGCATTCACATTATTGGTGCTTGGCTCTCAAACTCCAAGGAATCAACAATCAGCAAAAGGTATGTAATTCATCTAGTTCTTTTATGGTTAAAAGTACCCCATGCCATGCTAGATAGGTTATAAACCTTGGAAAATAATATTTTGCATGTATCTTAGACAAACATAGATCCAAGGTTTAATAGGGTTGCATGTACACTTAGGAAGTGTTAGAATGCTCAAAACCCAACAGTATATGTAGCTCTGTTGTGGGTCAAAGCTATCAATGGAGCAGCTATTGAAGAAAAGCCTTGGATAAACCTTTTGTAATATCCAGCTAATCCCAGAACGCTACGAATCTCAGTTGGACTTTATGGCCGTTCACACTTCATTACTACTTCAATATTTGATGGATAAACCATTATTCCTTATTGGTTAACCACATGACTCAAGAATTGCACCTCTCGGATCCAAAAATCACTTTTGGAGAACTTTACATACAACTTCTCTTTCTTCAGTACTTCCAATACTTCTCGCAACTGCTTGCCATACTCCTGTAGGCTCTTTGAGTAAATATGAATGTCATCAATGAACACTATTATAGATCTATCGAGGAAAGTTTTACAAACTCGATTCATTAGATCCATATATGTTGCTGGAGCATTGGTCTGTCTAAACAACATAACCAAAAACTCATAGTGTCTATATCTTGTTCTGAATGTAGTCCTCTTAATATCTTACTCTCGCACCTTCAGCTGATGATACCCTGACCCGAGATCAATCTTCGAAAAGTAGCTTGCACCTTGAAATTGATCGAACATGTCATCTATCCTAAGCAACGGGTATTTATTATTGACTGTTGCTTTATTTAGCTCTTTGTAGTCTATGCACATTCTCATTCTTCCATCCTTCTTTTTCATGAATAACACCAGAGCTCCCCAGGATGACAAACTAGGTCTAATGAAACCTTTGTCCAACAACTCCTGAAGTTGTATCATAAGCTCCTTCATCTCCTTCGGTGCTAATCGGTATGGTGCTTTTGCTATAGGTGTGGATCCTGGTAACAAGTCTGTTCAAAATTTTTACTTGTCTATCAAGGAGCAATATAGGAAGATCTTCGGGAAAGACTTCCGAAAATTCACACACCACATGTATTATTTTCTTCTCCTTTTCTGCATCCATCACGAACGCCATATATGATGTACATCCTTTGGCGAAGCACATTATAGCTTTCATCAGGGAGATGATTCTAGAATTTAGTCGTCGTTTGTCCTCGTACACGATAAATGATTCTCTTCCATGTGGGTTTACTCTCACCATCTTTTTTCTACATAGTATCTCGACATTGTTTGCACTAAGCCAATCCATCCCTAAGACTATGTCGAAACCGTTTAACTCAATGGGCATTAATTTCTCGTGAAATTTATTCCTATTCAAGTCAATGATGATGTTTTTCATGCATTCGCTAACATGTACAAACTTTCCACTAGCAACTTCTACTACTAAGGCACTATCTAGTCTATCTACCGGCAATGCTTGTCTTTTACCAAATTTGTGTGAAATAAAGGAGTAATTAGCTACATAATCAGACAATATATTGGCAAGAAAATCATTTCCTAAGAAGGTACCTGAAGCGAAATCTGCTTCCTCTTTTGCTACTTCCAGAGTCATTTGGAATGCTCTCACCTTTGGTTTTGGCGGCACATTTGGCTTTGCAGCCTCTTTCTTCTTTGGGTAATCCTTATGCACATGCCTTTCCTCCCCACAACTGTAGTACACCCTCTTGTTGAGTGTACACGCATTGGCATGGTGACCCATCATTCGACACTTGTTACAGGTCACCTCCTCACTACATTCTCTAGAGTACTTCTTTTTGCACTTCTCCCACCATTTTTCTTCACCTCCTCCTCGTCCAAACTTATTGGAACCATACTTCGAGAATCTTCTTTTCTTTTTGGATCTTGAAGATCCCTCAAACTTCCTTTTCTCTCTTACCTCTGCTCTCTCTAGACCCTTTTCACTTAATTGGGTCTCCATGTTCTTGGTTGCCTAAATGGCGGCCTTCAAAGTGGTTGCTTGTTTGACCATTGGACCAAAGTCCGCTGGCAATCCATTATCAAACTTGGTGACCTTAGAGAGTTCAGTTGGAACCAAGTAAGGAATAAGCTTCATTTTCTTCTTAAAACTTGCATCATACTCGTTGATGCTCATTTTGCTCTTTTTCAGGTTCTAGAACTCGTTGTTAATCTCCAAAAGATCCCGCTCAAAGCAATACTGCATTTTTAATTTCACCAGAAAGTCTTCTAAATACATCTTACAAGCTTCTCCCTTGGGCATGCTATCTGCCAGTAACTTCCACCAGCTTAATACCCTAGTCTTAAACTTTCTGACCATGAGAACGGTCTTCTGCTTGTTGCTACAGTCACAAATATCGACCACCATCTCCATCTCGAAGATCCAACCCATGACTTCCACCGGTGTTGGGCTTCTTGAAAGACTTGGGGGATTGGATTCCATGAAGTCCTTGTACTTTCATCCACGTTCATCGTCTCTTTCATTTGGTTGGTTCCTTCTAACCACACGTGTCTCGGCTTGGCTAACAGTCCGACTATAGTTTCCTTCCATAGATTTTCCTTCATTCAGAACGGGTTGTACAAAAGATACAATGGGTTTATACCAATTATTCCATAACATTTGTCTCATCTCCTCCCTTTGTTCGGCCATCATAGCCTAAATCATTGATTGGACTCCTGCCATCGTGATTGGTTCTTACGTAGACACTGCTCTTGGTGCATGCTCGACTGCATGAGGCTCAGGCTGCTAATTACCGTTTCCTAATCTGCCTCGAGTTCTCACCATGTCGATCTATATACCAAAGTAGTGTTTAGTGTATCCAGACACGATTTTATTATGATAGGGAAAGTTTGGACGTATAATTCTCCTTATCACTCTGAAAAGTTATATGTCAGTTCTAATATCGTGATTAAAGATTTAAAATTCTGAACACATATAATTTCTAAATCTAGGTCGGCAATAGACCATCCGTTTATTCAAATAATAACATCCTAGGTAGGAAACCTAAAGCATCTTAAGGCATCTTATCACTATAGCACGCTTTATCATAAATCATTTAGCACATAAAAGCAATTTAGGCATCATCCCTAAAATAAGCTAATGCATGTCTCACTACCTAAAATATAGCAGACACTCATCTTACAATCATCGCATAACATTTTAAGTTCATGTCTTGAAATCCTCAAATATTCCTATTTTGCTTAAACTAATGCTCTGATGCCAACTGTGACATCCCCATTTTCATGGCCAGAAAAAACCGATTTAATTATGCTTATTTCATTTCAGAGCATCCTTTTTTTAATTATAATGCGAAATTTGTTCCAAACAATGTGATAATATTTATACCAAGCATTTCCAAAGAAATGCATTTTATTAATAACTTCGGGATTTCATCATCAATACATAAATATAACCATAACGAATATATTATAGGACTTACAATAATTACACTATAGCCTACAATTATCCATAAATCACTCAACATCCTTGGGATTTCGCGTCGTACCCCTATGATACAAAGAAACTAAGGGGGCCAGGCTTAGGAGCCTCGTGAGCACATAGGGTTTTCAACCCATAATAATTAAGTTCCTTTAAGTATATAATTTACATCAAAAAAATTTACCCGATTACCCATTCCCATTATTCTCACATACTGATCCTAAAATATTAATCTCAAGGGACCTATCCTACGGATCATCATCATCAATGGATAGCCAATACTGCTTTGGGGATTCCTATAGCAATATGTGTCAATTAGGCAACCATGGGGGATAGAGTACATCAATGAACATATAGTTTAGTAACACCTACAGGATGCGAGCCTGCCAACGTTTCCACTGGACGGTCTAGAATAGTTTGTGGTCGTCATCTATACTCTGCTAGACGAATGGTTCATCAATAGTCAAGTCTTCTCATCATTTTCGTCACCCATCACTACTCAATATATTTTATATAAAGATACAAGAAAGTACGTACATGATTAAATCAATTAAAAATCATATAAATTATCTATCATAGATATTAAGTAATTCAGATAATAGGAACACAAAACATTTAATCATCTAGATATTTTATATCTATGTGTAAGTGGAAAGTAACTATGCACTCACTTTTTAAAGTGGATGTCTAGAAAGTTGGGCAACGCTTCACTTCAGCACTTAGCCTTTCCTTTGATGTGACCTAAGTTCAGTTATCACTAAGTCTTAGTTTATTATTTCTTATGACTAATTAATAGTCTAGATTCCTCAACAATCCCATTGTCTATTGATCTATAGTTGATAAGAGACAACCAAGTAGGATCATATCAGAGGTAGGGTGCATTGGGTATACATAGTATATTGTTTGTAAATCCCACTTTAAAGACTTCACTAAATCCAACTTAGACATGATCCCCGTAAGTAGACCAGTCAGTAATATGACATAGGATTTACTGAAAAATCTTATTTATAAATTCATAACGAGTATAAATTTAAATATAAATTGCACCAAAATAAATGTAGAGTGTAATTTAACTTACAAAGATTCCCTAAACAGAAGTCTAAAAATTGCACTGATAGAGCTTTTATTCGAAGTCTACAACTTGTCAAACACTCAGGGGTCACATGGCTTCGCAGGAATACTAATTCTAAGAGAATTTTGGGCTAATACGCAAATAATTTCGAGGTGGAAACGAGTTATAGGTGTGGGGAATGAACTGGACTTCGTGTAACATCCCCCTCTGGCACGTATCACAATATTGTCCGCTTTGGGCTCTCGACGCAAAAAATTCCCAAGGTGTTACCCATCCCTGGATTGCTCTCGCTCGGGCATGCTAAACTGCAGAGATGTGATGGGATTTGCTGCCCTCACGGCTTTAAACCGCGTTGTGATAGATAAGGTATCTGCACCCTTTTAAGGAATGCTTAGTTCTCCTTCCCAGCCGATGTTGGATCAGGTGCAACTAACATGCCCTCCTTCACCCCCCTCCTTTAGGTTTCGACATCCACGTCGAACACATCAACCCGTGCCCTGGCTTTGATACCATTCATAACATCCCCCTCTGACACATATCACAATATTATGCGCTTTGGGTTCCCAACACGAAAACTTCCCAGGGGGCACCCATCCATGAATTGCTCTTGTCCGGGCACGCTTAGTTCTCCTTCCCAGCTGATGTGGGATCAGGTGCATGCTAACCTGCCTACCTTAAGGCGGACACGTTAGCTGCACCTGATCCCACATTGGCTAGGAAGGAGAACTAAGCATTCCTTAAAAGGGTGTAGATACCTTCTCTATCACAACATGTTTTGAAGCCATAAGGGCAGTGTTGGGTTTAATAGTATTGTGTCAAATGTATGCATATTATAGTTTATTTTATTCCGGTTTGGGCCTGTCCATTCTCGGGTTAGCTATCTAGTCCAGCCTATATATATTGCATGCATGTATCATTAGGGTTAACGCTTTGGTTGCCTTACCTAGCTCTCACAGAGAAGTTCTTTCATTGTGAACTCTTTTAGAGCTATTTTAATCAAAGCATTTGACACCTTTTTTATCTTTTTTTCTTTTAATTTAATTCACAGTCTTTATTATAAAATCTATCGATCTTATTTATTGTTCTGACAATTGGTATCAGAGCCAGTGGCAAGGGTCGATTCTCTTGAGGAGCAATTTCTGAGGGGGGGGGGTTGTTGGGGGTCAAAAATGGCATCGACCAAGTCCTCGCAAGATGACCTGGAGTGCCGCAATCAAATGCCTGGTCCTGGAGGGGTAAATGCACTATATGGGTAAGGTTGCGCCTTTTCTAAAACCAATTGGTTTTAGATCAACCGGTAGCGTTGATGATCAACACGTTGTATTATGGAATTCAATGGATTTGGTAACAAATGGTTATCGAGTTTAGTTAATCGTTAGATAATCAATCAGTTTGGTTGATATAATGATAAGTTTAGACAAGTTATAAAGAACTTGATATATTGTCTAAATAGATATAAAAAAGTGATGAGTTGGAAAGCAACACAAATATTGATAATAGTTAGTTTTCACCAACAAACCAAGTGAGTAACCATGATTTTGTTTTAGATATATGTTATATATATGTTTATTTATTATTATATTGTATTTTTTGTGTGATAAATAAAATATTATGATTAATGTGAAATGCTTTGTTTGGATTTAGAACCTGTAAAGTTATGTGTGGTAAAGAGTTTTGGTGAACTGAGATAGTTAAACATTATTGCAGGTTATTTCTACATGAAACAATGAGCTAGTTGAGCTTCATTATAGATAATCTATGTTATATTGATGAAAGAATTAATTTGGTTGTATTGGCTATAGGTAGTGAAATGTTAGTATAGTCGCTTATGGAAATGACTAATGGAAAACTTATATAGTGGTGTATTGTTGTGGAATATATATAAATATTTTGATTTATGACCATCGAACTGTATGAGAAGATTTTTTCCACTAGATTATATTTGACATTGTATGTATGTTCCATGGTAGGATGTTGATTTACCATTAGTTTACACATATGTGTTAGAATAACATAGTCTTATTTTGTTAGTTGTAAGGAAGTATGATGAGATTGTATGCCTCTGATGGGAAGATGGAAAGAAAATTGTTGTACCTTGAGTCTATAGGCCTGACATTGATGGTAGTCATGATGACCGTAATACCATCATCTAAGGAGTAAAAGTCAATAGTAAACTTGGTGTTTGTGAGGCTATACTTGTAGATGCTTATTGGAAAAAATATGGTAGTCTTGGTAACTGTAATACCATCATTTGAGAAATACAAGTCAAATGCGGACATGGTGTATGTAAACCTACACTTATTTTCATTTTAAAGAGTGTTGGTAGTCGTGGTGACTGTCATATCATCTGTGATAAATACAAGTCAACAACAGACTTGGTTCTATAACATTATACCTGTAGATCATTATTAGAGAATACTGGTACTCTTGTGTGGTTGTAATTCCATCATTGAAGAACTGCAAGTTAATGGAGACTTTGTGTCTGTAATGTTATACTTGCAAACGAATATTTTGTAATCGAAGCGAGGGTGGTCACAATGTCATCAGAGACATGCTAGTTAGATAAAGTGGTAGCTTCTGTAGCGATAATATAACTAGAGAAAAGAGTTATGGAAGTATAATAAAAGCTAGCGTGTCTGTGAGTCTACTATGAATAGCTAATGGTTGAAGTAACAACTTAGATAGTTGTATACTTATTTGTTTGAAGAACTTGTTGTTGGATTAATGTCTAAGTCCATAACTATAATTGGTAAGACTTGACCCGACCCGGCATGGTCCATTTGGGTTGCATGGCATCATGCATTTGGATAGACTATAATGAGAGAAATAACACTTAAGGTTGGTTAATATATTATAAGTTCTAATATATTAATAAGGTTATTTAATTAGTATTGATCAAGAATTAATTTGGAATTAATTAAGTGATCAAAAGGAGACTAATTAAATATATGGGTTGATTGTGTAAATCATTCATTCTTATATATGTGGGCTTGTGATCCAAGATTCCTTATGTTGGACTAAGTCCATGGGGTGACCCATGGATACTCCATGGAGATTAAAATCCATGGAGCATAAGGAATGGGTAAAGTTATGAGTTACATGGTGTAACCCTAATAGCCACCATATAAAAGAATCTCATGGCTCAAGAAATCGTGCACTAATGTGTGAGTGTGAGGGCTAGACGATTTCAAGGAGTGTTCAAGTTTCTCTCAAGTTATTCCAAGTGTATTTGGTGTTGTGTGAACCATTTGAGGTGTCACACTTGGGGCACTAGGCACTCAAGCTTCATGAAGACATTCTACATCAAAGAGGTATGTATTCTATCTTGTTATATTTATTATTTTGTATGCTAGATTAGGATAATACCTTGGATGTTCATAATTGTATCTATAATAGAGAAAACATAGATCCAAGGTATTTAGGGTTGCATGTACACTTAGGAGTGTTAGAATGCTCATAACCCAACAGTGGTGTCAGAGACAGGTTTGTTTTCTTGTTATACTTGCAAAAGTAGCTGAAAAATCGAGTTGGATGCATATATTCGATTGTTTTGGCTGGAATTGGACTAGGAACATTACCCTAAGATGTTTTTGGACTTATAAACTTGTTTTTGATGTGGTAATGTTCATGCTAATCCAATTTCTAAGATAATTGTCATAATTTCAAGATTTGTATTAGTTTGTATGTTCATGCTAATTTCTTGAAGATTGATGATTTGAATTATCTTGTTCTTATGAGGTTCTTAGATTAATAGAAAAGTTGTGTGAAATAGTTGTTTTCAATCCATTTTAATCTAAGAGTTGATTCCAAAGTGTGTTTTTGTAACTTGTCCTCAAGTTATATGAAAAGTCACATTTAAGAATCATAAAACTCATAAAAGTTGGCAAAGGTTACAAAATGAAGAGTCTAGTTCTAATTAAATGGTTTTATGACTCCATAACTTGTCCTCAAGTTATGGAGGTTCAAGAGTCTCTTCATTAAATTAAAAAAAAAGTGTAACCTTAATTAGTTCCATAAGTTACAATAAAAAAAAGTTATTTTTTTTATTAATTAGTTTAAAGTCTTCCATAACTTGTCCTCAAGCTATGGAACTTGAAGAATTTTTTTTTAATTAAAACTACTTTAAACTCATAAGTTATGGAATTAATTAGTTTTGAATAGTTTCAAAACTTGCCCTCAAGTTTTGGAATTTGAAAAGTTTTCACTTATGAATACTTTAGTTTCAAGTTAGCCCTTAGAATTTTAAAAGTTAAAATTCAACCCTTATACTTTATAATATTATAAGTTAATAATTTTTATATATATGTATAAGAGTAAAGTCAGTCTTACCGTTAGTAGGCCTCATTCACGAAGCCGGTCTATAAGGGGGGTATAAGGTTACTGCCTATAAAATGGCAGTTTAATGGGTGTCCACTCTCACCCACCGCTTCCTTGACTGGTGGAGGGTCGTTAGCCGAACGGGTAGGACAAGGACTATAATTCTCCTTTCATTAAAAGTATTAATGATAAATACTAAGTAACTAAACTCTTATTAATACCCAATCTTAGTTACTTAGGAAAATGTGAATTTGGTGCTAACCCATGAAATTACACTTTGCACTTTGCTTAAGTCGTTAGTGGAGCGTGTGTGGTTAACCGGCACACTAACCTGGACTTAACAAGGTAGGCAAAGGGTCTTAATATTTATCATAGTATCGGTGGAGCGTGTGTGGTTAACCGGCACACTGATTAAGGGGTAAATATTAAGGGTACCAAGTATATTTGCATGGTTATTCACACCTTGTTTTGTGATCCTCGGCATCCCAGTCACAAAACCTGAAGGGCACACTCGAGATTGAAACATGCCTTTGAACAGTTCAATGATTCTCAAAGATCTAGGACTTTCAAATCCAATTAAAACCTAATAAATTATTTCGTTTTTCATGGTGGAAATTGGTGAATCGTCATTCACCTACCTTCAAATATTTTTTAGCTTGGATTACGGCATCCCTCTTCTAAGTTATAAAATAGTTTGTTGGGTCCTAGCCTTAATATTTCATATTGGGTGTCATATTAAGGACTTTAAATCAACTATCTTGAATATCTCCCAAAAAGATGTCTGGTCTAGACATTTATGATCTTCCTAAATCTCTTGAAACAAGCTTTCCTAAATGAAGATGATGTCCCATGGATATAATACTTCTTTCACCTCCTCCAATTATTCTCCTTAACCCACAAGTTCCTAAAAAGTTTAAGGTCACTCAAGCCCTATTGGCAAGGCAAGGTCTAGGTGTGATCACATCTTGGAGATGTAGTCACATATTGACAAGCCGGGAGAGTTGGGTGTCAAAGTCTTGAGAAAGTTGGTGGATCAACTACTTTCTAAGTCACATAGTGAGTTCTTTTGGGAATCCTATGAAACAGACTAAGACAAGACCCTTAATGATCTCATCTATTTGCTAAGATCAACTTCCTAAAACGCTATGGACATTGACAATGATGACATTCGATATCCAGTAAAGCTCTCTCTTCCCAATGGAAAGGGATCGGCCATAGTCAACTCAGTTGACCCAATGGTAAAGAGAGAGGCGAAGTCTGAGATAGTCCCATTATCAAGGGTCCATAGGTAACTATTGCCAAAGGAAGGGGCATTGGTTACGAAGCTGCCAAATTTACCTAAGGATGTTAAAGTCAATAAGTTTGGCTCTACTTCAGGTAAAGTCCATTGTCTAACTCTATTAAGTACATGCTGATTCTGATCGCGAAGATGGATTTCAATCGCATGGTTCGGTGATCAGAATTTTGGGCTATTACTTAAGAGTTATGATATTTATATTGCTTAGGAATAGATAACAACAAGGTTTTCATATGGATTGTAAGGATAAGTTTTTCCGCAAAGTTTTAAAATAAAAGAAAAAGGTTTTGATTTTATTTATTTTAAGTATCCTTACAATGGCATTTGTGAAAAGTTGTTGCTTATAAGATTCCATTGATAGCAATATTGGAAAAATGGATTTGATTCTTTCGGTTGTGGTAGTGTCTAATATTACCAAATAAGGAAAGATTCTCATCACCCAAGGTTCAATTGGACCGAAACTTGGAATCATGCAAGTTGTATAGTATGATGAATGAGAACTTTCAGCTTGGAAAATTAAGACTAATTCCTTCTGTGAATAAGGAAAGGACTAAGGGATCGAGTACACATTCTTGTGCACTGGTCAAGTCCACCACAAAAGATCAAGAAGACTATTCGTCATGATTTACTTAAGTTCAGTAAATATGGTTATACTTATAAGTTTAAGTATAAGTCTGTAGCATTGGAGAAGTTTCAATGTGAGACAGAATGAATAAGAAGAATCAAAGTATGGCAGAAAGATAAAAGTTTCTCAAATCTGAAAAGATGGGAGAGTACTTTAGTATATAAAAGTTTCTCAAATCTGAAAAGATGGGAGAGTACTTTAGTATCATGTTTATGATCATCTTAATGATTAAGATACCATATCACAATTGGTCCTCTAAAGTCATCTTAGTGCATTCTTATGACTAAGAAGAGGAGTCATGAATTGTTGAAATGGTTAAATCAAAAAGATGAGTCATACTTCGTTCCAAAACAATTCTTAGAGTCATACTCCAAGATTGTAACTTGAGTGACATATCTTAAAGAGGGTTTGTTAACACTAGTCAAATGTAAGAGTAAAAGGTTATCTACTCTTGTACATTTGAAATTGGTAAGTTGTGATGTTTTGGATAAAACAGAGACCAACTTAGGCCAATTGTGTAAAGTGTTAGTCTTGATAAAGAATCCGCACTATCTCTTGAATATTTGACAAGGGAGTCTTATATGTCAAGAGGACAGTGGGAGTCTTAAAGCTCTTGAAAGTTTCAAGACTTAATCAAGAATAAAACCTAAAGTCCTTCACTAGCACACGACTTGAGGTTTGTAACCTATCGTGTTGAAATTTTTGTGCCTATTCAAGTTGGCTTTGCATAGGAGTTCTGAGAGTTCTCAATTGGTTGCACAACTACTTGGAAGCAATGGCAGGCACCTGAGCTGCCAAATGGCAAGAATTTAAGATTGCACAAGTTTAATCAATATGAGTTTGGATTTGTCACTAACCTTGTCTTGTGATTATGGTTTTGACAAATTCACATGGATAAGAACACATACACTATTAAATCTAAGTGTCATAAGGTTTCTCTCTGATTCATGAAAATGATGGTGAGGAAACACTTTCACTAAGTAGATTTTAGCTAGATAGCAATTGTGATATTTGCATTCTCAAAGTCGTTAGTGGAGCGTGTGTGGTTTACCGGCACACTAACATGGACTTGTGAGAAGTGGCAAAGGTCTAAACAATTGAGACTATGATTATGGCATCCATTTTCATAGTTCTAAAATTGTTTAGACACACATGTGAGCTATCTAAGAGAGGTGTATGATTTTGATAAAGTTTTATCAAAACAATCTAGTATCAGAAATCTGAACTTTGGTAAGAAAGTCAGCTGATTTCTGAGTACATGTCAAAGCTAGTGGGAGCATAAGTGTTATGCTAATAATCATCATCTTAGTGGGAGCATGATAATTATGACAAAGGTTGCAAGTTAGCAATGTTAATTATAGAAAACAAAAGTTTCAATTCGTGAGGTTGCAGGGGTTGAAAAAGTTGTTTTGCTATAATTAAGGGAGAGGAAATTATACTTCATTTCAATTCTAAAAGCTTAGATTGAGATTTTAATCGTATTTAATCAAGGATATATATATATGAATTTCATGTTGGAATGGCTCAACATAAGGAAATTCTATATATGGGTCCATTATTTGCGTTCTAAAATTCGATTATGATTACGGCATCCCTTTTCATAATCTGAATTTTGAGAACTTGGCAAATTGAAATGGAAATATTATAGCAAAAGACTGGTTTAGTCTTTATGTGAGACATCATGAATCGTGTCCCATATGCTTCGGATATAGGATCGATTACATGTGCTATATTCATCCTTTCTAAAATTTTCCAAATGCCTGGGGCATTATGAAGGGAAAAGGTCTAGAATTGGATATGACTAAAATGATTAAGCAATTGTCGAGGACAATCTAAGGTTTACCAAAGATTGGTTGCTCAAGGACAGTTGGAAGTATAATGTTAATTCTGGAAGGACCATATTGACATAATCTGTAAGGAGGCAACTCTTGTTCAGAAGTGATAGTCAAAATGGAATATGGAAATGTTTCAAAGTTAGAAATTATTCAAACTGTGTAAGATTAGGAAACTTAATGAAAGAAGGATGTTTCCAAGGAGCTGATCTCCTTTGGAATGCTCTGTAATGATTGTTGTCAAGTCTTTCTGACTTCGTGCATAATCATTAAGAGGATCAATGCATATAAGTTTAGAATCTAACAGATTTCAGTAAATGGCATGAATTTGGAATTCTTGCATTTGCAGTAAGGATTTGGGACTGTGAAAAGAGGATCATTGGAGTGATGTTCAATTGATCTATTTTACAAAGTAAAGATCATAGACAAACATAGTATGCATACTTGGTGTATGGCATGACTAGTGTTTAGAAAACATAGTGTACATGCTTGGAGCATGGGACAACTATTGTTTTTAAATTCAAGTATAAAGTTGATAAAACCGAAACAATGAATAATGAGTAATCAGTATGGTGATAAATAAAAGTGTTTATTTATATTCATAGGGTTTGATACCATATTTGATTCATTTATTCTTGTGTTTCACTTTGCATGTTTTGACTTCCAGAATAACTAAGTCGCTCTTCCTGAATGATTAAGTTATTCAAACCATCCATAGTCGGTCATATGTTGGAAGTAGATATGAATCAAGACTGTCATGGGTTGGTTTGTAGAAGTCCAAGTTGGTGGACAAAGTGGTGCTACAACACTCATGAGTGCTCATAAGTTCTGAGTATTGGATTCAACCCGCGCTCATTTGAATTACTTCATGGATTTTATCACGAGTGATCATGAGACGATAATATCTTATATTATTCAAACCTAGAGATATGAGTTGTTACTATGAGTTGGTTATACATTGATTGAACAAAAACGCATTGGTAACTCGATGTTATAAAACGTGCCTTTGTGTATGATTCAACAAGTAGTAGAACAAGCCATATGAGTCGAAGTTTATCCATTCCTTTTACCTTCGGGATAAAAGCGATATCTGTGGGCCCCTCGATGATTTAAAGATGATACATGTGAGTGCTTGGCCAAGCCAGGACTGATTTGATTTGTTCAATCAGTCAGTCATCATGAATCGGAAATCAGGAAACAACAAATGGACAGAGAGAATGATTGATAATCCATGTCTCAGTCCATATGATATCTAGAATGGAGGAATATATGATCCCTTATCTAATGGACAAGTCATTGACAAAGGTCAGAGTTCATCGACAAGGTCAGAGTTCGACAGAAGCTTTTGAGAGCTACGATTGCTGATCGGTTCCTGAAGTCATACGCAATAATAGTTTTAGACTTATCCAAGTGGGAGACTGTTGGATTAATGTCTAAGTCCATAACTATAATTGGTAAGACTTGACCCGACCCGGCATGGTCCATTTGGGTTGCATGGCATCATGCATTTGGATAGACTATAATGAGAGAAATAACACTTAAGGTTGGTTAATATATTATAAGTTCTAATATATTAATAAGGTTATTTAATTAGTATTGATCAAGAATTAATTTGGAATTAATTAAGTGATCAAAAGGAGACTAATTAAATATATGGGTTGATTGTGTAAATCATTCATTCTTATATATGTGGGCTTGTGATCCAAGATTCCTTATGTTGGACTAAGTCCATGGGGTGACCCATGGATACTCCATGGAGGTTAAAATCCATGGAGCATAAGGAATGGGTAAAGTTATGAGTTACATGGTGTAACCCTAATAGCCACCATATAAAAGAATCCCATGGCTCAAGAAATCGTGCACTAATGTGTGAGTGTGAGGGCTAGACGATTTCAAGGAGTGTTCAAGTTTCTCTCAAGTTATTCCAAGTGTATTTGGTGTTGTGTGAACCATTTGAGGTGTCACACTTGGGGCACTAGGCACTCAAGCTTCATGAAGACATTCTACATCAAAGAGGTATGTATTCTATCTTGTTATATTTATTATTTTGTATGCTAGATTAGGATAATACCTTGGATGTTCATAATTGTACGTATAATAGAGAAAACATAGATCCAAGGTATTTAGGGTTGCATGTACACTTAGGAGTGTTAGAATGCTCATAACCCAACACTTGTGTATGAATATATATATATATATATATATATATATATATATATATATATATATATATATATATATATATATATTTAATGAGTCTTTTGAAAGGAACGATAGAGATCTGTATTGAATTATTGATGTATTGATATATTTTGTCGTGTATCTAGTTTATATCTGTAGAGGTAGAATTTAGTTGTGAGGTGTCGAATCCTGTTGATAGCTTCGTTAGTTTGTAAACTTATTACAAGGGCATTTTAGAGTTCGAAGTCTATTGCATTTAGTCCCTTGTATTTTTTTGTTCGCTTTCAGCTTCTGATAAATAGGTGAACGGTACTAGAGTTAGATAAGAACTTCATTGTATTTTTGTCTATTCACTCTGTACTCTCGTGAAAGCTAATTAAGCTAAACAGTCATTATTTACATTGTATGTTCTATGTTGATTGTTTACTCTGATTGTTTTGTTTTCACTCAATTGATTTGCAACTACAATTGGTATCAGAGCAGGAATCATTCTGCAATGATCTGATTTTCGTTTGTGTCAAAAGCTTATTGAGTCTCATCTTAGATTCAAAAGTTTCCGCTCTTTTGATACTGAAAATCATCTTAGATCTTCAGTTGTGATTCGATTCTGCGATTAGGTTGTTTAATTGAGTGATCGATTAGTATTTTCTTATAAATTCATCCGTGAATTTTCAAGTTTCTGAAGCTTTTCTCTAAATCTGTCCGTACATCCATGGCAACCTTCAACATAAACATGATGACTTCTTTCTCGCATTTGCTAGGATCTTCAACTAAGATTCCTATGCTTATTCCAGAGTATTATGGTCAATGGGCAGATCGAATGGAGGATTACTTGAATAGACTCGATGAAGAGCTATGGAAGTGCATTACTGATGATGTTCGATCTTGCAAAACATCAAAACATCAAAACAAATCTGGAATACACTGAAGGAAAAGTACTAGGGTAGTGAGAAGACCAAAATCAGTTCAGTCAAGCAATGTCTGATTGAATTAAGGGAATTTAAGCAAAAAGATGGTGAATCGATCGAATTATACTATGATCGTCTGAATGAGCTCATCTACAAGTGTAATAGGTATGGAATTACCAGATCTACTATGGATTATGAATATAATCTTACTTTCATAATGGGGCTACGCAGGGAATGGAGGAATGTGTGCTTGATGATGAAGACACAACAAACCTTTGATTTTCTGACTCTTAATGATCTTTACAATCTGCTAAAAGCTCACGAAACTGAAGTGAACGAAATAGACGAAGAGTCAAAAATCAATCTGGGAGGTCCATTAGCGTTGGTTTCGAAAGTATCGGGAAGAGTAGGTGAGATGGAAGTTGCTGAGAAGGAAATCTCTGAAGACGAAGGTCTTATCGTCAACTCTGATGACGAAGCGGTAGCTTTTTACTCCAACAACAGAATAAACAAGTTTTATAAGAAGCCATTCTCTGGAAAGTCAAAAGCTGGTGAAATGAGAGGAAGTAACACTGGGAAAGCTGGAGATGAGAAGAAGTTCGAGAAGAAGGAGGTTAATGTTGAAGATTCGAAACTATAGAAAAAGCTGATGGGAGATTCGAGAGTTGACTGACATTACTGTCATGGTCCAAATCACATGGCAACTGACTGTATGCTGAAGAAGAAAGAAGAAAAGAAAAATAGGGTTAAGGATGAGGCATACTATTCCGAACGTTTAGAGGAAGGGAGAGCAAAGGCGAAAGGGATGTCACTGGATGCGAGAGGAGAAGATGAGGATGAGGGTACATATAAAATAAGGTCTTCACGATCGGATGACGAAGAAATGAGAAATCCGACTCATGGAGCCATGTTTGGAAAGTTTGAAGAGGAGGAAGAAGAGAAGATTACTAGTCGTTGCTTTGTTTCGACATCAGCAGACAAAGCACCAATGACTTCGAAGGTACGTTCTCTACTTCAATCCTTTAATATTCCTTCAAGTGCTTATAATTATGTGTTAACTGAGTTTAATGATGTTGTTACTTATGTTAATAATCTAGTGATCTCTGCTAGCAATGAGGCTAAGAAATCTAATACTCAGTTACTAGAAACCCAAAGGATGTTGGAGGCGAAGAAGGCTAAAATAGATCATCTAGAGTTGCAAATAATGAATATCATGATTGATAGAGATAGTTTGAATACAAATAATAGGATTTTGTTAAAACAAAAGAATATTTACTGCAATTCTGCTAAAAGACTCTATTGTAAGCTGGCTGAATTGCATCACGCTAGTGACATAAGTAAAGAACAACATAGGAAGCTACTACCATTCTTATTTTTCGAAAGGGAAAAAGTTGATGCAACCACTTATGATTGTGAGATGACTATTTCAGACTTTGACAAAGTCCCAGATAATAGATATCCCTATGGAATAGTGAAAATCGGTGAACATTTAGATGCTAATGATCTTGTTGATATCGTTAATAAGACTTTGATTGTAAATGAACAAATCAAGATTTTGAAAAAGACTGAGAATTCGACTTTTGACTCTCAAAACAATTTTGCTGATATCGAAGATGACAATATCAGAGAAATTGAAGCAAATGAAGTTGTTGACTGTTCTCATTTATCTATCATTAATGTCAAATCATTAGCTAAGGGTAAAGAAAAATGTCATGATTCGAATATTAAAGTTGACAAAGACCAACCTTCAACTTCGAAAGTTTTTGACCCTGACCATGTAACTGTCGAAGATAGTCAGACTGACAGTGATGATGATGACAAAGTTTTGAAAGAAACAAATGTTACAAGTGTTTTAAAAGAAACAAAAATCCCTCGAATTGTTGAAGATCAGGTGTATTGAGAGACAACGAAATTTGATAAAACCATGAAAGAAAAAGGTTCTCATTATCTTGAACCTAATTCAGTGGTTTATCCAAACTTCACGTGCACTGACAATGTTGTCTTTCCAAATCAAGTTTTTGTTACAAAGGGTAATGGAGACAGTGTGAAACCAGAAATCAACAAACCGGTTGAAGAGGACAATAAGAAAGCATCGAAAGATGGATTTTTCTCAAATCAAAGCACCGTTGAGAAAAATCTTACCAAAAACTCATACAATTTTCAAAGACAAAAACCACGTCGATCTTGGGTGGTTAAAACTGAAACGTCAAAGGTTAAAAAACAAACAAAAGTTTCAATTTCTAAAAAACCAATTGAAAAAGTACAAAGTCAAAAAGAAAGAATTCAAAAGATTTCACAAGAAAATGGTATTTCAATGAATAAAGCACGAAATAAGGATTATTCGAATACTTATATGTCTAAAAAGAAACAACAAAATCTTTCTTCCAAAACATCTGAAAAGAAAAAGTCTGAATAAGTTAAGACAACATCACAAAAATCCTCTTTTGGTTAAAAGAAATCAATGTCAAAACCTTCAAAATCACACAAAGATTTTTCCAAATCTAAGGAACATGTTTCGAAACCCAATCAAAAGTCAAATGTTCAAACTTCTTATCATGAGAATTATGTGAAAACTCAACAAAAAAGATTCCGTTAAGAATTCGAACAATCCAAGATTTTCACAAAATAATTTTCAGAGAAGTAATTTTCAATCAAACAATCAAAGACTTATCATCATGTTCCTTATCAATAACAATTTTCAAATTCACAAACAGTTTTTTCAAAGAATAACATTGGTTATCAGAACCGATTTTAGAAACGTTATAATCCTCATGTTTCGACAAGAAGACTAACAAGACACTTTGAGAAACTCAACGTTCAAGGGCGAAGAAATGAAACTTTCAAGCCTGATCAACCTCATTTTCAAAACCCACCTTCAGAACAAACCACAAAAGCCATATTTGTGAAAGGAAAAACAAATGTGAAAAATATCAATCATTGGTTGGAAGGATAGGGAAAGAGTATCTGAATGAATCCTCAAATGGAAGTTCTTCTTCGAAAGAATCAAATCCTTCTGTTAAAAAATGGAGAGAAGTTTCGAAAAAAAGTCAGTGAGAAAGAAACTAAGAAGAATGAGGTGCATGTTGATGTTGACTTTCAATCTTCGAATGATTACATTTCGATACCCTTAAATAATGATGTGGACTTAATTGATAGTGTCAAAACAAAAGTTCGAAACTGGATAACAGGATCTTCGCTACATTAAGCATTTTATTTTAATAACCAAGGACCCAAACAGCATTGGAGACCTAAATTCTTTAAATGATTGCAGGTTTTGTGTGACGAGCAATACGATGACAAATGGTATATCGATAGTGGTTGCTCTCGTCACATGACTGGGAAGAAGGAAAATGCGAGAGATTATCGTAGTTTGGACAATGCTGGTGTAGTGAAATTTAGAAATAACAACAAGTGTCAAGTCAAAGGTTATGGGAAGCTGGCCAATGTGAAGTTTACAGTCAACAGAGTTGCTTATGTCGAAGGTCTTCAACACAATTTGATCAGTGTTTCACAACTTGTTGTGGGCACTGGAAATCAAGTTGTCTTTAATGAAGAAGGAAGTGTCATCTCCAATATCGAAACAAAAGAAGTTCTTCTTAAATCAAAATGAAAAGGAGATATGTTTACACTTGACATCAAACCCATTGTTGGTGTTCCTTCTGTTTGTCTACTTTTGAAGGCTTTTTTCTGATATAAGCTGGCTGTGGCATCGAAGATTGTCTCATTTGAATTTTAAAAATCTAAACAAATTAGTGGTAAAAGATATTGTTCGAGGTTTGCCTGTATAAAATTTGAAAATGATACTTTATGTGCAGCTTGCGAACAAGGGAAACAACATAGGCAAGGTCATCCGTTTGTGATATATTCCAAGATCGTCGAACCTTTGGAACTTCTTCATATTGACCTTTATGGTCCTTCGACAGTTGAAACACTCAACAAAAGAGGTACATTTTGTTTATTGTCGATGATTTTTCTAGGTTTACTTGGGTATATTTTCTTCGTTTGAAATCAGAAACAGCTCAAGTGATGATCGATTTTATCAAACACATCGAATTAAGTTTGAAGAAAAAGGTTTGCAAAATCAAGAGTGATAAGGGATCTGAGTTCAAGAACAAAGTTCTCGATTTTTTTTTGGCTGATAAAGGAATTTCGCACAACTTCTCTTCTCCTTACACACCTCAACAGAATGGTGTTGTCGAAAGGAGAAATCATTACGTATGTGAAGCAGCAAGGACGATGTTGACATACGCGCATCTTCCACAATATCTTTGGGCATAAGGTGTTTCTACTGCTTGCTTTACTCAAAATCGGTCTTTTATTCGTAGAAGATTCGATATCACCCCTTATGAAATCATTAACAATAGGAAACCGAATGTAAAATTTTTCCATGTTTTTGGTTACAGGTGCTTCAATATGAATCTTAAGGATAATCTTTTGAAATTTCAGTCAAAGGCTGATGATGGAATATTTTTAGGATATTCTCATAATTTTGTGGCATACAGGGTGCTCAACAAGCGAACAAGAAAGATCGAAAAAACCTTTAATCTCACATTTGATGATCACTATGTCAAAAGTGTTGAAAAACATTTTGAACAAAAACCAATCATTAATGAATCAAATTCTAAACCTGAATGTGTTAATTCATTAGATTTTGATTATGATTTAATTTTTGGTACTCCTGATAGGGCTATTGATGCTGAAATCCATGTCGAAGATAATCGAATTCATGAAGCATCAAAACATACTGACGATTTGACAATAATCGAACAAAATGTTGATAACCACTCGACAACTAATTCTCCGACCTTTAACGAAAGTTTGCCAGTTTTACAAACTGATTAAGTGGAGGTGGAGCACTTGACATCGACTACTCCTATTGAGGGGGAGCAAAATTTTGAGGGGGAGAATTGGAGAATGAATGCTGATGTTGAGTGGGAGCATCAAGAAGATAATTTTGTCGAGGGGGAGCAAAATGATAAACAAACAAATATTTCAAATAATCAAGATGAAAATTTTTCATGATTCGACTGATAATGTATCAATTGCAGGATCAGAGAATGATGAAACATTCAAAGATGCACCTTTGGACTTTGATACAACATATCCTCCGATGGACAGATGGACAAGAAATCATCCACATGAACAAATTCTTGGTGATCCACAAGCTGGAGTATTGACGATGGCTCAAATTCGTGCAAAGAATGAGGTACTCAATACTCATCATTAATTTTGCAGGTTCAACGTTTTTATTTCAAAAATTAAACCAAAATCAGTCAAGGCTGCTATGGAACATCCTGATTGGGTTGTTTCCATGCAATCTGAACTTGCTGAGTTCGAACGAAACAAAGTTTGGCGTTTAATTCCCAAACCAAAAGATGTTTCCATTGTGGGTTTAAAATGGATCTTTAAAAACAAAACTGATAAAGATGGAAATGTTGTTCAAAACAAAGCTAGGCTTGTAGTTAAAGGTTATTCGCAACAAGAAGGTACAGACTATGAGGAAACCTTCGCCTTTGTCGCAAGACTCGAGGCAGTTCGAATATTTTTGGCCTATGCAGCACACAAGGATTTTGATGTCTACAAGATGGATGTCAAATGTGCTTTTCTCAATGGAGAACTTGAAGAGACGGTGTACGTTGAACAACCTCTAGGTTTTATTAACGAAGAATTCCCTAATCTTTGTTATATCTTAGATAAAGCTGTATATGGGTTAAACAAGCACCAAGAGCATGGTATGCAACTCTTACCACTTTTTTAAAGTAATCAAAATTTAAACAAGGATTAGTTGATCCCACACTCTTTCGAAATAAAGTTGGTGATCATCTTATGCTTGTTCAAATTTATGTCGATGATATTATTTTTGGCTCTACTGACCCTGCTTTGTCAAGAGATTTTGAAAATTTGATGAAAAATCAGTTTGAGATGAGTATAATGGGGAAGATAAACAATTTTTTGGGATTAAATATTCGTCAGAGCAGAGAAGGAATTTTCATCAATCAAGAAAAATACACAAAGAATTTGCTGGCAAAATTTGGATTGACGAATAGCACGAAGCTGAGAGTTTCGATGGCTGTTGGAACAAGACTAAATCCATCATTGGATCAACCAACTGTTGATATCACATTGTATTGAAGCATGATAGGTTTGTTACTTTACCTTACGACAAGTCGACCTGATATTATGTTTTCTGTATGCAATTGTGCTAGGTATCAATCGAATCCCAGGGAACCCCACTTAACTGTTGTAAAGAATATATTTCGTTATCTCAAAGGAGCAACTTCGGTAGGATTGTGGTATCCTTCGAAGACAGGGTTCTTCATGTTGGATTAGTGTCTAAGCCCATAACTATTTTGGTGTGTACTTGACCCGATGGTGCATGGTCCTTTTGGGTTGCCTTCACCAAAGCAACTTGATAGGATGAATTATGGAGAGAGAGGATTAATTATGATTTATTAATATATTATATGAATAATATATTAAAGGAAAAATCATATTGTTTAATTAATATTAGTCAATAATTAATTAAGAATTAATTTTGTGGCTAAAAGAGATTAATTAAACTTAAGGGACTAGAACTGTCAATTATGTGATAGTTAAATATTGGGCTATTGGACTTCTTATTAGAGGAGTGGACGAATTCTATGGGGAAACCCATTAGAAATCGTCCAAGGCTTCTACAGGAGGAGTCCATGGGTTGCTTAGGACCTAAGCAGTCGAATTAGGGTTTCCTTGTTAAATAACCCTAATAGCCTCACTATTTAAGCACCCCTAGGGCACCAAAAACGTGGCTAACTGATTCCTTAGGGTTTCTAGACATTTTTGAGTGCCTCTCCTCTTCTCCTTCTTCATCCTCTTGCTCTTGGTGTTTGTGAGCCATTAGAGGAGTGACATTTGTGACTCTAAGCTTTTAGAAGCCTATTACTAGAAGGAATAGATTGTTATTGCTACATAACAATCAAAGGTAAGATCTAAACCCTATTCTTATGTTTATATTGATTATCACATGCTAGATCTAGGGTTTATGGCTTTGGATGATTATTGCATTTTCATTAGACAAACTAGATCCAAAGCTTTAGGGTTTGCATGTACACCATAGGAATGTTGTAGTGCTCAAAGCCCATCAGTGGTATCAGAGACTAGGGCTGTTTGTTAATGAATTTGATGCTTAATTGATCGAAAATTGCTTAAAAATCGATTTATTTTTGGTTCTGACTGCTTGACTCGCCGAGTCACTTGGTGAACTCGCCGAGTCGGCTGTACTCGACGAGTCCAGGCCTGGACTCGACGAGTCAAAGGGTCTGGCAGCGTTTTTTTCGAGATTTTCTTGCTGTTTTGGCTTGAGATACTTACCATAAACGTTTTTAATTAGTAAAATCCGATTTTTATTGATTTTGAGTGAATATCCTTGCTAAAATAGTAGATAATTTCCAATTAATCAAATATTTGTTGCCTTATAAGATAATGTTTAATTATTTTAGTTATTTGGTGAATTATCTTGCAAGTAATTGGACTAGGTCAAAATTAGATAACCAAATTAATTGTTAATTGCCTTATTTGAATTGTTGATCTAGAATGTTCTTGATAAAGTTTGGAAAAGTTTCAATTTTTCACCCTTTAGGTTTTATAGTTTAAATTTGAACCTTAAAAGTTTTAGTTTTGAAATTTAAATAGTTAAACCCTAATGTTTTGAAATGTTTCAATACTTGCCCTCAAGTTTTGGAATTTAAATTTTTGATTAAAAGTTTAATTTTTGAAATTTTGAATTCTAAAACCCTAGTTTTGAAAAAGTTCAAATTACACCCTTATGGTTTTATTAAGTTAATTAAAGGTATAATTAAAAGAAAGTTAATAAATCCATTTTGATATGGTTTATATTTAATTTAAATTAAAAGTGTAATTTATAAAATTAAACCACCTAGTATTTTAAAAGTGTAAAATACACCCTATACTATATATAACATTAAAAGTCTAATATTATATATGTATAACTTAAACTGCTATTTTTACCGTTAGTAGGCCTCATTCACAAAACTGGTCTATAAGGGGTGTTTAAGGAAATTGCCTATAAAATGGCGATTGAATGGGTATCCACTCTTACCCACCGCACTCTTGACTAGTGAAGGGTCGTTAGCCGAACGGGTAGGATAGGGTAAACCCCTCTCCTCATTAAAAGTATAATGAATAAATTAACTAAATGTTTTTACTAAATTCCCAAATCTTAGTTACTTTAGGAAAAAGTGAAATCGATGCAATTCCATGGAATTACACTTTGTACCCTTGTCGAGACAATTAGTGGAGCGTGTGTGGTTAACAGACACACTAAGTTGGGTTTGGAATTGGTAGCAAAGGATGACTCGATGTTTGTCATAGATCGATGGAGCGTGTGTGGTTAACCGGCACGTCGATTAGGTGATTGTAACATTGAGGGCACCACGTACATTCGCATGGTTATTCACACCTTATTTGTGATCCTCGGCATCCCAGTCACAAATGAAGGGCATAATCGAGATTAAAACATGACATTGAGAATTTCAATGAATCTCAAAGGATCTAGGAGTTTCAATTCATTTAAAACTTAACCTTCTTTTCGTTTTTCATGATGGAAATTGGTAAATCGTCATTTACCTACCTTCAAATTTTCTGCGAGTTGGATTACGGCATCCCTCTTCCAATTTGTAGGATATTGTGTTGGGTCCTAGCCTTAATATCTCATTTGGGTGTTTTATTAAGGACTCAATCAACTAAACTTGAATTTTCTCCCGTTTCATGGATGTCAAAGTCTGACAACTATGGTCTTCCTAAATCCGTTGGAAAAAGTTTTCCACGTGAAGATGATGTTCCACGATTGTATTGTGGAAATGGAAATCATGCTTTATTTCCTCTACCTCCTCCAATAATTCTCCCTGACCCACGTATTCGAAGACTTGAAAAGTTCAAGGTCACTCAAGCCCTATTGGAAAAAGACATGAAAATGGAAAGTCTATATGTGCTCATGTCTTGGATAAAAGGTTACATATCGATAGATTGGGATTGTTAGGTGTCGATGGTTAAAGGAAGTTGGCTGTTGACTTGGTTCTTCAGTCACTTCCCGAATCATATGGTAAGTTCGTTGGAGAGTACTATATGATGGACCACGACATGGCCCTTATTGATTTGACTTATTTGTTTATTGCTCCTGAATCAGAAATGATTTGGCACACTGGTCAGCAAATCTGTCTGGTAAATCAATATCCCAACCCTCTATGGGCAATGGTAACATTGGAAGTCTAGAAACATTTTCTCTATGAAAGAGAAAGGCTGAGTCTGAGATAGTCCTGTGTACCATTCCATAAGAATCCATGTGTTTCTACTGCCAAAAGAAGGGGCATTGGTTGCGAAGTTGCCCTAACTACCTTAGAGATCCAAGAGATGGGAGAGTCAAGATGTATGACTCTGCTTCAGGTAAAATCCACTATCTAACTCGATTAAGTTCCTGTTTGGAGATTCTAAATACATGATGTGATAAGATTATATTTCGATGTTTTGAAGGATCAAAGAAAGGAAAGGAAGCTTAAAAGGAAAGAAGTGAGCTAAATCTGATCATGAAGAAATGGATCTTGATCACATGATTCAAAGATCGGATTATTTTAGCTACTACTTTAGAGTTAGGATAGATTGCTAAATAATATTTGCATAGTTTTTCATTTGTAATCGCGTTGCAAGGACAATATTTTTCCGCAATAAAATAAATTTTGATTTATCTTATTTATGTTTCCTTGCGATGGATTTTATGAAAAATTGGTGTTTGAATGGTTCTACTGTTAGCAATATTGTGAATGGATTTGATTCTTAGTTATGTTATTTGTGGAAATGTCATAAATTTACCAAATGAGGAAAGTTTCTCATCACCCAAGTTTCAATTGGACAGAAACTTGGAATCATGCAACTGGTATTGTGCGATGAATGAAAACCTTCGTATTTGGGAAATTGAAACTAATTCTTTGTTCACATAAGTATGTGAGTCAAGTGAAGGACTAAGAGATCTGGTAAACAATGTTGTGCACTGGTCAAGTCCACCACAAAGAACGATAAGTTTATTCGTCATGATTTACTAAAAGTCTAGTAAACGTGATTATGCTTACAAGATTAAGTGTAATTCTGAATTATTGAAAAGCTTCAATGAATGGCAGAACGAATAAGAAGAATCACTGAAGGCAGAAAGATAAAAGGTTCTCCAATCTAAGAAGAAGGGAGAGTACTTTTGGATCGTGTTTTATGATCGTCTTAAAGATTATAAGAACCATATTACAATTCATCCTCTAAGGACGTCTTAGTGCACTAGTATGGCTAAGAAGAGGATTCGAGAATTGTCAAAATGGGTTAAGTCAATAAGATGAATCGTACTTCGTTCCAAAATCAAGTTTTAGAGTCGTACTCCAAAATTGTGATTTGAGTGACATCATCTTAAGAAATTTAACACACTCATCAAATGTGAAGTAGGAAAATGTTTTCTTGCTCTTGCACATTTGAAATTGGTAAGTTGTGATGTCTTGGATAAGACAAAGACCATCTAGTACCAAAATTGTGTGTAGGTTTGTCTTGATAAAGACACACACTGACTCTTGAATATTTGTTTTGTCAAGAAATGTTTCTTGATAAGAGAATCTTATATGTCAAGAGGTCAGTGGGAGTCTAAAGATCTTGAAAAGGTTCAAGAACAAAATCAAGAAGTAAACCTATTAAACACTAGCACACGATTTGAGGATTGTAACCTATCGTGTTGACAAAAATTTATTTCTGTGCCAATCCAGTTGAGTGATTATGCATATGAGTTCTACGAGTTCTCAATTGAATGCATAAGGGCAAACACCTTGATCAATGAAAGTACATTGACTGGCATAGGTGAGTTGCTAAATAACTTGGAAGCAATGGTGGGACCCTTGATGGCAAGAAATTAAGAATGAACAAGTTCTGTCCATAAGAGGTTGAATTTGTCACAAACATTATCTTACGATTATGCTTATGACAAATTTGCATGGATAGGAACACATGCACCATAAAATCTAAGTGTCATAAGGTTTCTCTCCTTCATGAAAATGATTGTGAGGAAACGCTTTCACTAAGAGAGATTTTAATGAGATAGTGATTATGTAAATTGCATTCTCAAATTCGATTATGATTACGGCATCCCTTTTCATAGTTCGAATTGTGAGATTTGACAATTAGTTTAAACAATCGAGACTTATTGCTATAAGTTCTGGAATTGTTTAGACACACATATGAGTTGTCTAAAGTACGGTGTATGAGTTTGTTATGCTTAGATAAAAGCTTGTCAAAGCACATCGTATTTGGAAATATGAACTTTGGAAAGTCAATAAGTATTGTCTTTTAGAAGTCCAACTGTTTCCTGAATACGTGTCAAAGCTAGTGGGAGCATAAATGTTATGCTAGTATGGATATAATCATCATGTTAGTGGGAGCATGATTATTATTGAAAGTTAGCAATATTAATTATAGAAAACAAAAGTTTCACTTTGCAAAGTTGCATAGGTTGAAAAGTTGTTTTGCTATAATTAAGGGAGAGAATGTTATACTTCGTTTCAAATCTAAAGGTTTAGATCGAGAAATTTTACTCAAATTTAGTCAAAAAGATATATGGATGTTATGTTGAAAGGATTCAACGTAAGAGAATTTTATATATGGAAATATTTGTTGCGTTCTCACACTCGATTATGATTATGGCATCCCTTTTCATAGTTTGAATCGTGAGAACATGGCAAATAGAAATATTATAGCAAAAGACTGGTAAAGTATCATGTCATTGTAATATTCGACTGTTCTAAAATTTTCCGAATGCCTAGGGCATTAAGAGGGAAATAGGACTAGAATCGGATTTGACTGAATTAGTTAAACAACTGTCAAGGATAATCTAAAGTTCGCCAAGGATTGGTCGCTTGTGAACAGTTGGAAGTATAGTAATGGAAGGAACATATTGACATTATTATTATTAGATATGATTCTATTAATAATGAGTTGTCATATGGCAAATATGGAAATGTTTCCTTATTGGGAGTTGGACGTTAAGAGTTTATGTGTAGATTAGAAAAACTTTTATGCAAGAAGGATGTTCAAAGGAATGTACTTTGAATGTGAGACTTAATATCTATGGAATTGTCTTGTAACAATCTCCAATAGAGCATTTTGTAATTTCATTAGCCGAGACTTGGTGACTTTTGTGCCATGACATTACGAAAGGACTGTTGCATAAAGTGTTAGAATCTAACATATTCTATAAGTGGCAAGAATTTGGTATTCTTACACTTGTGGTAAGGATTGGGAATTGTAAAATGAGTGTGATTGAAAATGTTGTTCAATTATACTATTTCACAGAGTAAGGACCATAAGTAAACATAATGTGCATGCTAAGAGCATGGGACAATTGTCGTTATAACTCAAGTAAGAAGTTGATTACCCGAAACAACAAATAATGAGTAATCAATATGGTGATTAAATAAAAGTGTTTTATTTATACTCAAAAGTTTGGGGCCATATAAGATTAGTATTATTCTTGTGTTTCAATTTGCATGTTTTGACTTCCTAAATAATTGAGTTATTTGAGAATAATCGAATTATTTGAACGTTCCACAGTCGCTCATACTTTGGGAGTAGGTATGAAAGAAGATTGTCATGAATTGGTGTGTAGATTGTCTAAAGTGTATTAGACATAGCAAAAGTTTGCCACAACGTTCATGAGTGCTTACGAATATGACTTGAGCATTGGATTAAACCCACGCTCACTTGGATCGCTTCATGGATTTTATCACGAGTGATTGGTGAGACGATAATATCTTATATTCTTAAAACCGAGATGTGTGAGTTGTATCTTGCGAGTCGGTTATACATTGATAATATGTAAACGCACCAGTAACTTGGTGTTATAAAACGTATTGTTATGTGTGATTCGGTGAGTAAGTACAAGCGAGCATTGAATCGAAGTTTATCCGTTCCTTTTACCCAAAGTGGGATAAAAGCGATATCTGTGGGCCCCTCGATGATTTAGTGATGACAAAGGAAAGTGCTCGGTCGGGCCAGGACTGATTTGATTTGTTCAATTAGTCAGTCGTCATAAATCAGAAATCGGGAAACAACACATAGACTGAGAGAATGATTTCAATCCATGTCTCACGTCTATACGATGTCTAGAATGGAGGAATATATGATCCCTTATCTAAAGGACGCATATCTGATAAGATCAGAGTTGACAGCGTCTTTTGAAAGCTACGATTGCGGATCAGGATCTGAAGTCATACGCAGAATAGTTATTAGACTTATCCAAGTGGGAGACTGTTGGATTAGTGTCTAAGTCCATAACTATTTTGGTATGTACTTGACCCGATGGTGCATGGTCCTTTTGGGTTGCCTTCACCAAAGCAACTTGATAGGATGAATTATGGAGAGAGAGAGGATTAATTATGATTTATTAATATATTATATGAATAATATATTAAAGGAAAAATCATATTGTTTAATTAATATTAGTCAATAATTAATTAAGAATTAATTTTGTGGCTAAAAGAGATTAATTAAACTTAAGGGACTAGAAATGTCAATTGTGTGATTGTTAAATATTGGGCTATTGGACTTCTTATTAGAGGAGTGGACGAATTCTATGGGGAAACCCATTAGAAATCGTCCAAGGCTTCTAAAGGAGGAGTCCATGGGTTGCTTAGGGCCTAAGCAGTCAAATTAGGGTTTCCTTGTTAGATAACCCTAATAGCCTCGCTATTTAAGCACCCCCTAGGGCACCAAAAACGTGGCTAACTGATTCCTTAGGGTTTCTAGACATTTTTGAGTGCCTCTCATCTTCTCCTTCTTCATCCTCTTGCTCTTGGCGTTTGTGAGCCATTAGAGGAGTGACATTTGTGACTCTAAGCTTTTAGAAGCCTATTACTAGAAGGAATAGATTGTTATTGCTACATAACAATCAAAGGTAAGATATAAACCCTATTCTTATGTTTATATTGATTATCACATGCTAGATCTAGGGTTTATGGCTTTGGATGATTATTGCATGTTCATTAGACAAACTAGATCCAAAGCTTTAGGGTTTGCATGTACACCATAGGAATGTTGTAGTGCTCAAAGCCCATCACTTCATACAAGCATTCTCAGATGATGACTTAGGATGTTGCAATCTAGATCGAAAAAGCACAAGTGGCGGATGTTAACTACTGTATGGGAAGTTAGTAAGCTGGCAATCAAAAAAGCAAACATGTGTGTCGATTTCAACAGTAGAAGCAGAGTATGTTGCTGCTGCAGCTTGCACTTCACAAATCATATGGATACAGAGTCAAGTGCGTGATTATGCAATCAACATGAAGAAAATTCCGTTGTATTGTGACTCACAAAGTGCCATTCGCATCTTCCATAACCCTGTGCAACATTCAAAAACCAAACACGTTGCTCTTCGTTATCATTTTATAAAAGATCATATTGAAGATGGAAACATAGAAGTTCATTTTATAAAGACCACTGATCAGTTTGCTGATATCTTTACAAAACCCTTGGATGAAAAATATTTTGTAAGGATTCTAAATGGCTTAGGAATGATGAATGCGAATTCAGTTCCTGGACTACCTTCGTTAGAATAACAAGTCAAACGTGTCAAAAAGGTGCCGATTCAGCAGTTACTGTTAATATTCAACGCTTCGACATTCTTCGCTTTCGACATCATGCTCATATGGTTTGACAAAAAATCTTCGTTATTTTAGTCATTTCTTAAATTTTCGTTATTTTTTTCTTTTAAATTCCAATATCAAAAATACCAAAAAGATTTTTCGTTACTTTTGCATTTTCATTTCAAATCAAAAACAACCAAAAGATTTTCATTTCAAATAAAAAACAACCAAAAGATTTTCATTTTTGTATTTTGTTTTCAAATATCAAAAATTCCAAAAAGATTTTTCGTTGTTATTTTCATTCAAAAACTCAAAAATCCAAAAATATTTTTTTTTGCCTTGTTTTTGTTCCTCTTTCCTTGTGTAGGGATTCACGAAGATTTTTGGTGGTTCATGTTTGCTGCTTAAGGGACAAGTATACTTTCGAAACTATGTCCTAGTTAGGATGTCCCTAGAAGCATGCTGCAGCATGTCGACCCAAGCCTCCAAGACTCAATGGGTTTCGAAGCCTTAATGAATCTCTCATTCTGAGGATTCTTCCCAACTAGGCTATATTCCCATTCGTCACTGAGCTACCATACTCTACTCATTTGAGTTTAGAGTTTTCTGCTTGGTCCATAACTAGTAGTGGTACTTACGAATCTTTAAATCAATCTTTTTCATCCTAAAGTTCTTTCACGGTCACACACAATGACATATGTCCAAGAGATTTCTGATATAAACCAATCAGTATCTAGACATATCAAATCTTTGTGTTTATGATCTAACATCATGAGACCGTGATGGAAGTGAAACCCAAACCTTCGAAACAAAAGGAATTGATGGGGAACTTTGTTCCAGGCATTCACGAAACATTTGTTTCAGTACCCATTTTCGATACTCAAAATCACATTCTTTCATTTCTAGTGATCCAGATCGAATGTTCGAAACCCACGACATTTGTTACCCAACATGATTCAGGAATAATTTTGGTTTCAAGAATATGGTTTCCGTATGAGTGTCATTCTTAACCTTCGTTACATTATAACTTTTTCAAAGCCTACTTGTCACTGACTACACTGGTCAAACAAGTAATTTCGTTTACAACTTGTCACTCTTATGTTTAGATGTGCTTTGTAACGAAATCTTAAACCACCTTTGAAACTTGATAAAAGACGCCCTTCGATACTTATCTACAAGTATTTGATTGTACTTCACGGGAAACCACACAAGCTGTTGATTATCTCTCTTGATAATTAACGAAGCGATCTTTGTCTGGGATCTAACTGCCTTTATGTCGACATTTTTATTTTCGACATCACAGATCTAAATTTTCTTATATTTGCTTCTTATCTATTTTTTGGCACATATGCACTCACGAAATCCTTGAGGTTCTGAGTAACACCAACTCAAACTGATGATTTTGAAAGTCTGGCACATGACTTCGCTTTTAAACCCAAAAGTGAAAGAGCCTAACCTCCATTCCGAAGGTTTATAACGGTTCTTATCCACTGGGTGCTTTTGAAACGACGTGTGATGTGACGGTTTGGTTACTGTGCGCTTTTCTAGGGTACAGTACTCATCTCTATTTCCTAGCATGGCGTGTTTTACGACTATGGGTACAACTATCAAGGAAAACGTTGCAAGTGTATGAATGCTAACCGTTTGAGATTCAAATTGTGGTCACCTATAAAAGGAGATTTGGGGGATTCATTCCAATTTGACGCTCACAGATTATTCTCAAAAGATTTGTGCGATCATATCCTTTGTTTCTTCAAGTTCTTTCCAAACCCTAATCATGGCTGCTCATCAATCGGAAACCACAGAAGATATTTCGTCTCAACCATTGATGAAGATTCAAAGCACAAACTTTCAAGTTAAAGATGATGAAATTATGTATGCAGAGGGATTACAGATGCTCGTTGTGGCTCTCAAGAGTTCTGTGTTATCTACTGCCATGTTCAACTCTTTTGCTATTCCGATGTCTTGGCTATCTTTGGCTGGTTCTACTGCATCTTACAGCAAAACTATGATGATTGTTACATTTCAATTGACAAATGATAAGAAATTTCGACTGTCAAAGAAGTTATTTGCTCAAATCTTGAACATCCCCAATTGTGCACCGTTTTACAAAGTCTCGAATGAACAAGTCATTCACATGCTCAATGAGATGTGTTATCAACCTAATCTCACCAAGATCAGTGAGTTCAAGAAATCGGGGTTGCCGTGTATTTGGAAATTTTTATTTGGAATTTATCTTCAATGCTTGACATGTCGAAGTGTGGGATTGGATAAAGGAAGACTGGAAGTATATGCTATGGTGGCTGGCATATACTATGATCTACATGTAGATTATGCAACACAATTGTAGAAAGAATTTACCAAGAGTATTGAAAATACAAATGTTGTTAATGGGGTCTCATGTACTCGATACTGGAGTCTTATTCTTCAGTATGTATATACCAAAGAGGGTATTCCAGTTCCTGAAAACAAAGAAACTGCTAGTTTTGGTTTATACCAGTTTCCTAAAACTGTTGAAGATGATGCTGAAATTTTTCCAAGTGTTGCTAGGATTCCAGATGCAATGCTTCGAAAAGTTGATCCTCTGAATCCTGTGTTGGTGACGTATTTAACTACGATTAATCCTGATGTTGAAACTGGGAAGTTGTTAGAACAGACAACTGAAGGTCCTTCGAAGAAGAGAAGTGGTTCAAAGAAGGAAGCTCAGCCAAGTCCTTCGATAGTTGAAAAAGAAGCTAAATCTCCAAAGAAGGTAACAATTAAAGTTAAAGCTTCAAAGCAAAGATCAAAGCCTGCTGTTACTAAAAATGTTGATCCTTCGAAGGATGTGGTACCTTCGAAATCTGGTGTTCTCAAACGACTTGAGAAAATGGCTCATAAATCTCGCCATTCTCCTGGAAGGTCTGGAAGTTTTTTACCTTCGTTTGTTAAAAAGCCACAACTTGGTCGAAAGGGGTTCTTATTCGTGAAACACCTATTCTTGTTTCACCACAAACAAAGAAAAAGAGAGCAGAAGATATGGCAAAGAGGATTTCGGAGAAACAAAGGAAACTAGTATTGCAAGAAGATTCCATAGATGACGAAGTGGTTCCTGACACACCAATTGCAGATACTATATTGGGCAATCCTTCGCCTGTGAGGGATTCTCCTGTCAAGTCGACTTTCGAGGAGATCGGAAATCTTGATAGCTCTGTGAAAACTTCTACAGCGGACACAACCATTAATCACGGTGAACAACCAAAGATTTCGACTCCTGAGCAGACAACAGTCATACCACCCGAGGTTTCTGTGACAACCCGAAAATCATTGTCCTGTAAAGTTCAGCTATTCAACTCAGTCGAGTGTCAGCCTTCGTTTTGCTATCTTTTAACGAAATTGTGGGTCTATATGAGTGTTCTAGGCTTAGTATAACCTAGGTATGAGTCTTGGGAAGGGTTAGAAAGTGTGTAGCATCACAAAATCGGGCCAAACACACCAAAGAAGGTGTGTGCGGCCAGCCAGCCGCACACCCAGCCGCACACCCCCTCCAGCCTCACACTCGACCCTATATATTGAACACTTAGCCAACCTTACACCCCTTTTTCCCTCTCTCTTAAAGCTGGAACTTTCTCTCTCTACTTTCTCTCTCTAGAAATTTCATTCAAGAACACTCTAAGGGCCTAAAAAACGTGAAGTACTCCATCATTCAGCTTGTTATATTGGTAAGACACCTGAATCTAAGCCTAAAACTCATAGTGCTCTTCGTGTTCTTCATCCTTTGAAGGTGTACGGCCGCACACACCTTAAAGCTCTCCAAAGTGAAGAGTTTGGCCTTCATTCACTATTAGGACTTGGTATTAGCACAAGAACACCTAAAAATCGACATTCCAGGCACAAATGAGGAGTGTACGGCCGCACACTCCTGTGTACGGCCGCACACACCCTCTGTACCGCCGCACACTCCTGTGTGCAACCACACACACAGCCTGGCCGCACACCCTGGCCATACACCTGGCCGCACACTCATAAAAGTCGAGTTTGGTGGCCTTACACTCAAATCTAAAGCCCTACGCTCATTTGGGGACTTCAATAGGTGTTTGTAACACTTAATTCTAAGTGTTTTCATGTCCCTAAGGTGTGTCCATGTGTCTTTTAGTGGTTAGATACCCTAAGTGTATTCATATATGTGTTATTACATGTTAAACTAGGATCCGGTTGTGCTCACGACTTCATTCGACACCCGACGATCCTGTATCAATCTTTCTTTCGAGTTAAAATACTTTTGAAGAAAAACATGTATTTATATCAATGTCATTAAAATACTTATGAACTCACCAGCATTAAAATGCTGATACTCTCTTTCAAAATAACTTGTATTCTCAGGTCGTCAGTAGACAGGTACACTCCGGAAGCTTTTGTGAAGACAGCCTTGTACCGAGCTGCATTTTATATTATTCTCTGTATTTACTTTTGATGTTATTGCTAAATGTAACCTATGTAAAATTATTACTATTAATGCAATGGTTGTTGTACTTTGATTACTATACTGCATATGTTGTGATACTTGACATGACGTCCTCCACCCCAAAACGTTTCCGCCGTTCCGGTTTTGGGGTGTGACAGATTGGTATCAGAGCATTGTTTATAGTGAGCTCAGTATATCAAATCATAAAAGGTATACAACCTATAAATACAATGGGATAAAAACACTCTGACCAAGAATTATACTTTAAAATATAACCATATTTTACAAAAGTATAAGTACATCCAGAATATAAAAGCCCGAACAAGTATCACAAGAAGAACAAGAATAAAAGTCTTTGGATGTTGAGAATTACCGTCAAACCTGGGCAGTTATGTAATCGTAGCTGGAATAAATATAGCCTGATCAACTATATTTATTCGAGATGCGACTAACGTGTGTTTGGGAGTGATGACAGTGTTGCAATGAATCTGAAACTTACCATGTAGGAATGCTAGAGCCAAACATAAAGTTTAAAATACTATAGGAGTATTTTATGATACTAAAAGACTAACAATAAATCTAAAAGCATGTTCATAAGTTCTAAGAATCAAACATGTAATTAAAATACTATAGGAGTATTTTGGGAACCATAAATAACCTTGTGTGAAAACTAAAAAGACTCTTATTGATAGATCTATGATTACAGAGTATATGCTCTCAAGGTGATATATCGTGAGGATCTCATAGACTAAGAATGTGTGGTTTCGCTCTACTTCCTTTTCCTTGTTTGGATGTGGATATAGAGTAGTATCACATCTTCGAAGGTCTATCAGATCTAAGTTATATATGATTTGTGTACACTATGTAATTGTAGCCGGACTCGATATGGATCACCCAGTAAAATGTTTTAATAATCTCGTAAGATTCTTTAGACATTCCCATTCTCGCACAAACCCCTTTAGAAAAACCTTATCCACTTCAGTAATCGGCAGAGGAGTCAACAAAGATCCAGAAGAGGTTCATTGAGAAGATTTCCAAGTAAGAAATAAATGAACAGTAATGAGACTATTGAAATCGCCATGTGCCTATACCTTTTAGGGACATCGGTGGGAAATTCGCCTGAACTTCCGAGATTCCAGTCATCCATTATGAAGAGATGACACTCAGAGTCAAAATCAGAAGTAAGGCGGAGCAGAAATTCAATATGTCTACGAGGGCAGCGAACCCTATCTAGATACCCGGAGGAAACCAACGCTTGTGCCAGTCAGGAATAAGAGGTGGACAGAGGGAGCCAATGCATGGAGCCCGAGAAGTGTTTCTACCTCCTTAACGTCATGCTAATAACCCATAAATAATGCAATTTAGTGAGCTAGTGATTACACTGCTCACACTATGTGTTAGGCAAATTCGTCTTTCCCGTCGCGATTAATATAAATAGATCGGATCACAAAACCTCGATTGAGAGTGTTTAGCCATAAGTTTTCATGAGCCTTTTTCTTCCGTGATCTTTGTTCCGAAGGTCTTTCAAATCTTTTCAAAGCCGGAGAGTGTGCCTCTCCAATTTAAAGATAACTTAGAGGAACGACACCTGATTTATGGCTTTCCGATACACTTACTCCTACCCTGTTACCCGGACTGCATCATAGGGATGTAGGTCGACGGTCAGATAACCATAAATCAAGGCGCGGGAAAAATTTATGCCTATCATAGTAAAGAAAGATACGTCTAGGGTTAACCATTTCTTCTCATCAGCTTGTGTTCCTTTTCGTGTAGGAAAAACCATGCCCCCAAGGAAACGTAACCAACCCGCTGGTAAGACACCGATTCTTCAAATCGATGAAGCTACGTTCCAAGCTACAGTTTCCGCAGCCGTAGCAGCTGTCATGGCTCACCTGAACGCTAACAACGCCAATGTTAGCAGAAGCCCTATCGGGAATCCCGATCATAGCAATGGACAGCAGCAACCAGCACCGATGTTTAAAGCCACCCAAGAACTCCAACCTAACCCACTGAAAAGGAAGTTTGAGAACGAGGAGGGAAGTACCTCGACTCAAGGACCTTCCTAAGGACAACGAGCTGAAGTGGTCAATGCCTCTGTCAACCCTTCTGCCTCGACACCAAGAAGACCATACCTAGGAAACCTTCCCCGCTGCAGCAAGTGTGACTACCATCATTATGGAGTCTGTCGAGAACTCCTTTGTGTTAGGTACAACATGAAGGGGCATACCACTCGCAACTGCAGAACTCTGGTTGAGTTTATTACATCAACCACCAATGTTGGGACCAGTCCAATATGCCACCTATGTGGTGAAATTAGGCACTTCAAGAGGGACTGCCCAACTGAAAGAAATGACAAGGGCGTAGGAGGAGTTTAACACTAATGCCTAGGGGAACATCAAGAACCCGGTAGAATTTTGGTACGTTTCTCAAACCTTAAGTAGCTAATCGAAAACTTAAAACAATCCATTCTAATTGTAATTACTCCCTCGTTAAGGCGAAAGTCGAAGCACTGTTGTAACACTTAAAAACCCTTCAGATAAAGCTATGATGGCTTAGCATATGCATTAAGGCCATGTATAATTGGGATTGATAGACCACGAGTGAGTGATGCTGCCTTATTTCCTGTTCCTTGTTTGGTTGTGGATTTAGGGCGGGGTCGCTCAGTCAACAGTCCTTTTAATCTTAATTATACATGACTAGTGTATACTAGGCGGTTATAGAGAGGTCTCGTGAGAAATCTGTTCATGAAAAGTACATTATTCCAAAACATCAGGACCCCTAGAGTTCAGCGTCAATCATGACGGTCCAAGTATCCACGATAGTGATACCCTGGACGAAACCCGGGACGCTAAGAACTTGTGTGACCTGTCCAGCACATGGTCCTATCGATCTTCATTCCATATCGTGTCGATGATTGTAAATTTCGACACTACCGTCAGCCATGGCTTGACTTAGTTCAACCATGCAAGAATTCCTAGTGCTGTGTAAAAAGAACTTTCACCGTATCCTGTGCATCGAATAAAGGTTCTTTCGAACCTAATAAGGAAAACCTAATGCGAACCGTCAGTCGTATCTCTCGTCCAACCTTCAGAAGTACCCAGAAGAGGGGTACCGCGTGCTGTTAACCAACCCCGCTAGACTTTAAGACCAGAAACGAAAGGCACTGCATATATTCCGGAAAACAATAACCGCCCGAGGCCTACTCATTAGATCCCCCAGAAAGACCATTTGCACCGCGCAATCGGGTTCGTGAATCAAGAGAAAGAACTCATGGGATCAACTTACTATTGCTGAGTATATGCATTAGAGTGGTATATAATTTAGATCAATGAAATTTAAGATGTGTGCTTCCTCCCTACTCCCTGTTCCTTGTTTGGTTGTGGGTTTGGGGTGGGGCCACATATCTGAACATCCCGTCAATCTTAATTATATACAACTTGCATACACGGAGTAATAGTGATTGAGCCGAGTATGAGGTCTACCACGAACCTTATAATAAGACCCTTCATCCTATCCCATAGAAAAGGAGCTAGAGTCAAGAGAACCACTGTGGGTTGAACTACTAAAATGAACACAAATTCGAAAGTTGTTGTCATCCCGGTTAAGCCAACATAGTAGTTAACACCCTCAGTTAGGAAAAGTAACTCAAGTCATAAGGGTCAAAAACATTGACTACAACCATCCATTCACGCCAAATCCCACAAATTAAGCATCTCAGTAGTGGGCCAAGAAACCTGAAAAGCTGTGACAGGTTAAACTCTGAGAAGAATGGATGAAGAAATTAGAGGTTCTGGGTAGCAGAATCCATTTCTATCTAGATTTAACCTAGATAGAGAAACTCAGTAACACTGGAAGAGTAGTGCAAGGGATACTCGCACTACTCAGGCACTTCGTCCATCCAGATACAGACGAGTAGTGCCAAGGACGCCATGCCTCCTCATGCGAGAAAAGTCACCATCGCCCCATAGACGATCGACCGTATTCATCGAAGTTGATACTAGAATGCCAAGAACCACATGATAACCTTCGCGACCAAGAATACTTGAGTAAAGTAGACGGTAAGTTGTGTCAAGCTATATAACCCAGGTCGTAAAGAGATTGTGGACTCAACACTGGTCTAGGTGTTAGTCGGTGGGTTATACAAGAGCACGTGCTTCCTACAAACTGGAGGGAGCAGACACAATGGAGAATGGAGCATGTCTTAGAGATTTGTTAGACTACTAGGTGTTCCAAGGAATACTATCTCTAAAGAGATAGTAGATCCACCTCCCGAGATAGTCAATCACTTCAGAAAATCTCTAAGGGTAAAGCTAGCCCCGATCTGAGACTGCTATCCATGAAACAGCGAAGTAAGTAAGAGAATGATTCTTTCCGAATAGGGATCATACTGTGAAAGCATCTATTAGACGATGAGAAAAATTGCAATTTTCTAAGCATCGTCTGGTAAAACCCTCTATCTCGCTGACTTTGAGAGTTTCTGTTAGAAACACCTCGAGAGTCAGAAGTGCAGGTCCATTTTGCACAGGGTCGAGATAGATGCCACGTAACGAATAGATGCTAGTATATAGCCAATACCTCCAATGATCCAGAAAATCTCCGAAAGCCAACCAGTAGGAAATACGACTCCGAATACGACCTGAGACTCCTAGGAACCAATCATGAGGACCACACCTCCAGTAAGGGAAAACTTTTGGAACCTCAGAATGGTGATCACGCCAAGTGATGATCTCGCCATGGAAGTACATTATGATTCGGGTACTGAAACGTTCCATATTCCAAAGAACTGAGGACCAGCAGAGATTCTTGATAGAATTGGTCCAGTATCCGTCAGGCCCAGACTGCTTTAGGGATTCCATAAATTCCACCCTAACCTGTCCACGTCTCAGCGAATGAACCGGTAGAACCCGACAAAACTCTCACCATTTTCTCGATTTGATCCATGGAAACCAGGGCCACGTTCGTTAAGAGAATCAGGAGAAATCTAGCTCGGTAAAGGAAACTGATGAAACCTTATCCCGTGTAGCCTAGAGAACGGAGGAAAAGCCATACCTCGTAATAAACGTTCGTTAAGAGAATCATGAGAAATTTAGCTCGGTAAAGGAAACTGATGAAAGCTTATCCCGTGTAGCCTAGAGAACGGAGGAAAAGCCATACCTCGTAATAAATGTTCGTTAAGGACTCAGTATAGATCTGATTCCCCAAGGGAATGGGCAGATCAGATAGAACATGAAGTATCCGCATCTTTCGTGTCCATCCGTGAGTGTTCGTTAAGATTCTAATTTCAAGACGAAATTCCCTCTAACGGGGGGATGATGTGACAACCCGAAAATCATTGTCCTGTAAAGTTTAGCTATTCAACTCAGCCGAGTGTCAGCCTTCGTTTTCCTATCTTTTAACGAAATTGTGGGTCTATATGAGTGTTCTAGGCTTAGTATAACCTAGGTATGAGTCTTGGGAAGGGTTAGAAAGTGTGTAGCATCACAAAATCAGGCCAAACACACCAAAGAAGGTGTGTGCGGCCAGCCAGCCGCACACCCAGCCGCACACCCCCTCCAGCCTCACACTCGACCCTATATATTGAACACTTAGCCAACCTTACACCCCTTTTTCCCTCTCTCTCAAAGCTGGAACTTTCTCTCTCTACTTTCTCTCTCTAGAAACTTCATTCAAGAACACTCTAAGGGCCTCAAAAACGTGAAGTACTCCATCATTTAGCTTGTTATATTGGTAAGACACCTGAATCTAAGCCTAAAACTCATATTGTTCTTCGTGTTCTTCATCCTTTGAAGGTATACGGCCACACACCTTCATAAGGTGGCCGCACACACCTTAAAGCTCTCCAAAGTGAAGAGTTTGGCCTTCATTCACTAGTAGGACTTGGTATTAGCACAAGAACACCTAAAAATCGACATTTCGGGCAAAAATGAGGAGTGTACGGCCACACACACCCTCTGTACGGCCGCACACTCCTGTGTGCAACCACACACATAGCCTGGCCGCACACCCTGGTCGTACACCTGGCCACACACTCATAAAAGTCGAGTTTGGTGGCCTTACACTCAAATCTAAAGCCCTACACTCATTTGGGGACTTCAATAGGTGTTTGTAACACTTGATTCTAAGTGTTTTCATGTCCCTAAGGTGTGTCCATGTGTCTATTAGTGATTAGATACCCTAAGTGTATTCATATATGCGTTATTACATGTTAAACTAGGATCCGGTTGTGCTCACGACTTCATTCGACACCCGGCGATCCTGTATCAATCTTTCTTTCGAGTTACTCACTTCAGGTGAGTTCATACCCCTTAATCAACCTTTTTAAATGATTTTAAATGCTTTTATGGGGGGGGGGATACAAGTTGAACTATAAAGTTATTATATCAACCGCATGTGATTAATAACTGTATAGCAAAAAGATTTATGCATGTTAAACTGTTTTATCCAGCTAAAGGTTTTCATATTTTGTTTTCAAATCTCTTTTAAAGTACCAAAGACTCTTTTAAATTACCAAGATTTTATCAAAGTCTTTTAAACTTATATTCTTGATAGATTCATGTCTATATAGATGTAGTTATATAAGTAGGGTTTGAAGGACTTAGGACTGATAACCCGCTTTATTTCCTGTTCCTTGTTTGGTTGTGGACTTAGAGCATCCGGTTAGTTGTCCGAGTGTCGTTGAAGTCCTAGTTATATATTATGTATATCTGGTTAGATGTTAATACTCTTATTCCAGTTCAACACCTTTGGGTAGCAAAGGCATCTAGATAACCTCTCGAGTAAACTATAATAGGTATAGTTTAGAAACCAACCATAATTTTCATGAAGGAGAACTTAGTTATATCTATATTCTAAGAACTTGTACTTTTAGTACAAAGAAAGGTTTATAGAAATCAAAACACGAGATACATCCTCATGACACGGATTTCACCGTTGTCAAGTCGGTAACCAGAGTCTCCTGAAGGGAGAGCGGGCATTGTGTGTATAGATCTATATGGGACAGACCATCCCACATCCTGACTGCTAGCTACAGTCCCGACCGACCAAGCCAAGGGGTGACAAATGTCACATTCATTTCGACGCCAGCAGGTCGTCGTGTTTACATCCGTCAATCAGTATGGTTACGAGTATCTTTACAATTCCCTTATAATTCATGGCTTTAAGGTAATAAGTATTATCACGGTATTTTCTACATATGAAACCATCATAATATATTTTCCTAGTTATACACTAGGCCTCATATTAAACCTTTAAACTGACCTACTTAGGATTAAAGGTTAACTTAGACTCTCCGAGGCGTATTGTTCACTTAATGCCGCCTGGAGTCTGTATTTCATTCACTCAGACTCTCTGAGGCGTATTGTTCACTTAATACCGCCTGGAGTCTGTATTTCATTCACTTAGACTCTCCGAGGCATATTGTTCACTTAATACCGCCTGGAGTCTATCCTTCATTTCTTTAGACTCTCCGAGGATTATGGTTCATTCGATACCACCTGGAGTCTATGTTTTATTCACTTTTAGTCAGCAGCGTTATTGCTGAGGTAAAATAGTATTTTCCCTATTACTTTTGCTTGTGATCTTCTCACATATTCCTTAAAGTATAAACTATATTTTGATAATAATAGTTACCTTTGGGGGAAATTACTCCTTAAACATAAAACAATTGGGTCTTGGTAGCAGACTACTTTTATTAGAAAATATAGGATTTTCTGGAAAGAATTCTAATACTCTGTAAACTCAAATCACCATTATCTGGTGAGATTATTTTGAAGAAAAACATGTATTTATATCAATGTCATTAAAATACTTATGAACTCACCAGCATTAAAATGCTGATACTCTATTTCAAAATAACTTGTATTCTCAGGTCGTCAGTAGACAGGTACACTCCGGAAGCTTTTGTGAAGACAGCCTTGTACCGAGCTGCATTTTATATTATTCTCTGTATTTACTTTTGATGTTATTGCTAAATGTAACCTATGTAAAATTATTACTATTAATGCAATGGTTGTTGTACTTTGATTACTATACTGCATATGTTGTGATACTTGACATAACGTCCTCCACCCCATAACGTTTCCGCCGTTCCGATTTTGGGGTGTGACAGTTTTGCATACTGTGTCATTTAATGAGGAGGTTCGAACCTCAGGCATCACTGCAAATGTATCTGATACAGATGAAAATGTCAACAAGGGTGATGGATTTTCGACACATGAAGCCCAAGGTAATCCTTCTATTGTCGTATCATCTACTTTCGAAACATCAGGTCTTGATACTACAGTTTCGTTACCACCATATCTTGTACCGAATACATCTTATATTCCCTCTTCCATTCATTCTCCTACATTCGGTACTGTATTACAACAACCATTTATCACTTTATTTCCATCCCAGTCCACTGATACACCACCAGTTAAAAACACAGAAACTGATGAAGAAGAGTTTCAAGGTTCATTTGCTAAAATTGAGTTTGATTCGGAGGAATAAAAAATCCAATATCACATGATAATGTCCGGAAAGCAGTTTAAAATCCTAAATAAGAAACTCAATTCCCTGTTACAGTTTCAAGCAAATGCAGACAATAATCATTTTGTCTTAGGAATCGAAGTGGATGTGATGCTCAATGCTCAGGAGCATCGGATTCAAAGTAAACTTGATACTGTGAATAAAGATCTTGAATCCAGGCTCAAAGTTTAATCTGACTCCTTTAATGATGCTCTGAAAGAATTAAAGGTAGGTGCTAAGAGAGACATGTTCTTTATGTTCAGGAAGTAAAGACTGTTCGTGAGAATGTTAATCTCAAGGTTCACGAACTTCGTGATGATATGGCAAAGGAAATTGCTGAATTGGATCACAGCTATTCCAATCTTAACAACAAGGTGGATATCCTTGCTGATGCAATCACGAAAGTAGTGGAATGGCATATAACGCTTATTCTAAAAGTTGATAAGCTTAGAGATGATGCCGTGAAGGGTTTTGGTAATGTTGAAAAATTGTTGGGGGAGTTGAAAGATCTTGTGGCTAAGATTGAATCTTCGAAGGTTATGTCTATTTCTCCTGAAATGTTAGCTGAAAATTTCCAAAAGTTAGAGTCCAGAATTCACTCTGAATTGGCTCCACTTGCGAATTTTGCACACTTCATGCCAACAAATGCCCCGCCTGTTAACACATGGGTGCAAGGGTGAGAAAAGGGTGGTGTTGGCATTGGTTCGAAAGTGAATGCTGGAGGAAGTGGTTTTGGAAATGTCAAAGGTCATGCCAAGGTGGTGGGAAGAGTATTGACCACTCAAATTTCAACATCGTTACCAACAACAACACTTGTTTCGACATCAACCACAACAACAACAAGAAGACCAATAATGAAAGGTATAGTTATTGGGTCAGCTGGTGGAGAACCACGTTCCTCAAAGCCCAAGTCAACTGAAGTTGATAAAGGCGAAGGCAAAGGTTTCATCATTGAACCTTCGAAAGAAGATATCAAAGCGGCTCAAGAAGCTGAGATAGAAAAAAAAAGGCATGTCCAAAGCCTTTTGAAACAACGTGCAAATGACCCTCCTGGTTTGAACAAAGGTGATCCAACAAAGATATATCACTATGAATATATCGATGCTTTGACGGTGACAGGAGCTATGAACGAATTTGAAAAGGTTCCCAAAAGGAGTTTCGACACTGTTAACACAAATCTAAATCAACTAGATTTTCTAGTGAATAGAATGATGTTCCTGGATGAACAGTTCGAACTTGCTGACAAGTACAAGGATAAGTGAGAATTCAAACATCTAAAGTTTCGCTTTCATGTTGTACTTGGGAAGAAGGAGGAGGAGATATGGTTATTGGTCAAAATAGTTTGAGTCTTTGGCATATCCAAAGACGTTTTGTTCGAGGGTATGTTACAGAATTATCGCTATTATGCAGTTCGAGCAAACAATGTGCAATTCGACTTCTCGGTTGCAGACTTCCCTATTATGAATCTACATGATTTAATAGTGGTGGCCATGATTATGAAGAATGTTGATGTTTCAAAGCTTCAAGTAAAAAGAAAAGAAGACTTTTTGAATGGTTATTCTCATTTGAAAACCTTCATTGACGGATATTATGGAGCATTAGCATTAACAGATAATGAATTGGCTAAGTCTGTGGACAAAGAGATATTTGTTCCTTAAACTGTTCATGTGAATAAGGCAAGTTTGAAAAGCTTCGAAGATGGAGAGATCTTCTTGAGGCCTTTGAAGAACAAAAAGGGAAATAATTCGAAATTTTTGTTCCCTGTGTGTGAAGTTGAAAGGTATACAACACCTCATTACACAAATCTTCTGGTTCGAATGAATATCTATGCCAAAAACAATGAGAAAGAAAAGGCTGAGATTCGAAAGATTGTGAATTAGTATGTTGAGATCAGAAGAGTCATCCATCAGACTGCGAAGATATTAATAACTTGATTCGTCACTGCTCACAATGGGGGATAATATAGAGGTCGAATTTAGTTGTGAGGTGTCGAATCCTGTTGATATCTTCGTTAGTTTGTAAACTTATTACAAGGAAATTTTAGAGTTCGAAGTCTAGTGCAATTAGTCCCTTGTTTTTTTTGTTCGCTTTCAGGTTCCCTATAAATAGGTGAACGGTACTAGAGTTAGATAACAACTTCGTTGTATTTTTTTCTATTCACTCTGTACTCTTGTGAAAGCTAATTGAGCCAAACAGACATTATTTACATAGTATGTTCTACGTTGATTGTTTACTCTGATTGTTTGGTTTTCACTTGATTGATTTGCAACTACAATATGTTGTTTTCAAGGTTACTCACTAAGCTCTGTATATCTTATCCTTTTATTGTGTGTACCTTTTAGGTTCTGGTAGACTCGTTAGAAGGGTTTCAAGTTGGTAGCACCTGACTTGGATCCTTTTATGAGAATATAGTAATATCGTTTTGATAACTTCTTGTATCAATTTGTTAATACGAATGTACCCCATAATTTCCATGAATTACGATTTGAAAAAAATGGGTGTACTTTATATTAAAAAGCAGGTTTTACACCAGAAGTACCACCAACAAAATCCATTTAAAAAGATTTATTAACCGATCTCACATCTTCATCTCCATGATAAGAATCATGAACAAATTCAATATTGGCTCCTCCCTCTTCATTAAATCAACTTCAGGGTTGATCCAATCAAATTATCATCAAAATCTGGATCTGATACATCCTCAACAAAGGCTTATTGAATGTTGCTATCCAGACCTACCTGCTAACTTTGAACAAGAAAGGTGCCACATGGAAAACGAATAGTAAGGTATATTCGTAAAGTAATTTCCACTAGACTACCATCTAGAAGAATCAAAATAAAGGTTGTTAAAAATCAATCATAAGCATGAAATAAAACTAAATTCAAAGTCAAAATTGACCACACATTAGAACATATATGAATTTTCAAAGAAGCAAAGAGTTACAAAAGTAATGTTTCCAAAAATGTACTAGGGGTTTAAACAAAAAAATACAAGCACTTTTTCTTTATCATCGCCACACCCGACTTACGTAGGCAAGCAATATGACCATCACTTGAATTATATGTGGTGTAACAATGTTATTATGACATTTGGAAACGAAGTCTTGAAAACTAAAATTAAAAAGGGGATCATCGTCCAAAATATGTCCAACACTACGACAAACGTTATGAAAGTTGACCATAGAAATGTTTCGATATGAAGAATAGATCAAATTTAATGGGGAATCTAGATATTTCACTCGAGCATTTGGACTGTCAATGGAGCACTTACATATATGTCTGAGCATCAAAAATAAACATGGAGCACTTAGAGGTACATGGAGCATCTGGGATCAATGGGGCACTTTAAATCTCATGTAAGCATTAGGGATCATACGTGAGCATCAGGCATCATGTGTGAGCATCATGTGTTATACATTGAAGGTACTCAAATGGGATGCTCATATGTTGGAGATGCTCATGGATGATGCTGATAGATGATGCTCGACAATGATGCTCATCGATGATGCTCATGGATGATATTGATAAACGATTCTCATGGATGATAATCATGGATGATGCTCATGAGGTTGAAGGTACTAGAAGCCCTCACATGGTATTCTATGATTGGTTGGAAATCAGGGCATCCCCTTCATGGGCTAATTATGGATGGGCATGTCCCATCAGAATTAGGGTTTCCTACACTTGCCTATAATTAGGCTCACATCCCCATTCGTTATTCCTTGTGCGCTTTATGTTTGTGTACACAATAATTTCAAGAGAGTAATCATTGTTAGGTTGAGAGCACATCCTTTGAAGCAGTTAGTAAGAAAGAGAGTTTCTTTTGTTTTGAGAGCTCAAGTGAGGTTTAACGTTTCTTTTTTACTATAATTTTTCTTGGACGTTTAATAAAATCCTATCTCTTTCGTTCTTCCAAGGACATTGGTCGTATTGACTGAACCAAGTTAAATATTGTGTTCAGTTTTGATTTAAGTTTTTCAGAAGTTTTATTTCGCTATTTTCATTGAAGTTTGTTTCACATGTGTCTGAAGTGCTTAACTTGTTTTGCTTTTATCCCAACAAACTGGTATTAGGGCTATGGTTGAAGACGGGAGAGTTACAATCGAAAAATTCAATGGTCATGATTTTAGTTTTTAGAAAATGCAAATCTAAGACTATCTCTACCATAAGAATTTACATGAATATTTTTCTAAAGAGAAACCTTTTCTTATGAAGTATGAGGATTGGGAATTTTAGATCCGCATGCAATTGGTGTGGTGAGATTATGCTTGGAATTGAATGTAGCTTACAACATTGTCAACATGAAAACTACTCATGGGTTGATTAAGGCGATATCTAACAAGTACGAAAAATCTTCAGTAGCTAATAAGTTTCATTTAATTCGATATTGACAAATCTGAAGAGGAAGGAGGGTGGCTGGCTGACTAATCATGTTAATGAATTTAATTCAACCCTATACAAGATGATTGTTAAGGTGCAAAGTCACGCTTGGATGTGGAGTGTTATGGCTTACCCTCTTGTATGTGTAAATGGGATGAGTATTTCCTATAAATATGAAGTGAGTGACTCTCATTATGTAATGAACCATTTGGAGAGCATTAGTTTTAGAGAGAGAAACTAGCATACCCATTTTGTACTCTTTCTAATTCATATTAATGAGAGATTAAAAGATTTTATTTACTCCAAGTGTTCATGATTTGTATGATGATTCACTAGATTTTTTCTTATTCCGCACATGCCATCATAATCAACACCACTACAATTGGTATCAAAGCGAAGATTTGGGTTTCACGGTCGATTTTAGATGTCGATTTAGTTGCTTATCATTTGAATGGTCGAATGATGCTTGTTTTCAATAACAAGTAATCTGGAAATCAATGGTTGGAAGTTTGCATTTGTAATCGATTGTTGATGTCGAGATCGGTTGAAATCAGGTTTAATTTTCGATGAAGTGGGTTGAAATCCATAATCGAATGGTTGAAAACGAATTGTGTTAGATTTTTCATTATCATGATGTCGAAGACTTGGATGATTTGGGATTCGAAGTATTGTGGTAGATGGTTTTGATATCGATTGTATTGATAAGAGTGGTGTGTTAACGAATGACTAATTACAAGAATATATTTGATGTTGAGTGGTTGGATTCGATTTTGGTGCTTCAATTTTAAATCGATGGTCAAGGGTACGATGTCCATGAACGAACAATCGATTTCAGTCTGTTAACAGCAAAGTATGAGGCTATGTGATTTCGTTTGGGAAGAAGAACGAGCGTGAGAAACGAAAGAAAATAAGTTGCTTGGGATCGAAATCTATCTTGATTGGCTTTGTTCGTTCGCACAAAACCTGTGTTTGGGCTAATTGAAATCAAAATCAGATTTTTGAATTGGAATCATTTTGGGTTTGGAGTCGAGTATCTGATTTCGAAGATTGTTGATCTTGGTTCGATGTGCGAAAACTTTATAATGGGTGTGTTTGATCAAGTAACGAAGCGATGGTATTTGTGTTTGATGGATGAAAAAGCGAAGGCTTGTTGGTTGATGAGCGAATGGATGTGTGATTTTTGAAGTCAATATTTTGAAGCTTTGGTATTTACTGTTGATGTCGATGATTTTGGGGTCACTGTAATGAAAAGCGAAGAACAAGTTGAATGATCAAGACATTACTGTTCACGGTTAAGCGTTCGACACACTTCGCTTTCGAAATTCCTCTGACTGATTAAGAAGGCACTTCGTTGACAAGCTCTTAAACCTAATAGCGAACCGTGAATAGTGCTTTCTTACCTGGTTAACGAAGTGAAGAAGAAGAACATAAAATTTTCGAATTGGGTCCCTGATGTTTCGAAGAAATGGCAAAATTGGTCCAGTTTCGAAATGGTGACAAAAGTTGTGAAGAATGGCAGTTCTCTTTTAGCCCCTGTTGTTTCGAAAAGTTGGCAGAAAATACCCAACTTCGAAAATGGGCTAACAAAGCTGAGAAATTGAAGAATTTACATGTCAGGCCCCTGCAGTTTGTGCGAATTTACACTTTATGCCCAGTTTCCCAAATGGAGTAGAGCTTCGCATCTTAAGCTGTTTTTGGCGCAACGGGTCCCTGTAGAATTCAGAAAGTAATAGTTTTACCCGGATTTTGGAAAATCTTGCAACTCTCACCCAAAAGTCGAAAATTTTCACAAATTGGAAATTTTTCAAGGCTTTTTCGTGCTTGTTTTTCTGTGCAAGTTTTTCGGTGTTTCATTTTTGGCATACATCTAGGGGGTGTTGTGAAGATTAATCTTCGGGCACTTCTCACCCTTAATGGGTTTTATAATGATTTTTTGATTATAAAAAGGGGGAGAATGAAAAGTGGGTATTCGAAGCTTCTCGAGTTTTTCGGGTATTTATTTGTGGATTTGAAGATCGGTATCATTTCGAGGGGGAGTTTGTTCTTGATCGTGCAAGCTCGTTGGATATTGAAGCCGGGACATCCAATCCTAAATTTGAGGGGGATAATATTAGGATGCAAAGTCATGCTTGGATGTGGAGTGTTATGGCTTACCCTCTTGTATGTGTAAATGGGTTGAGTCTTTCATATAAATAAGAAGTGAGTGACTCCCATTATGTAATGAACCATTTAGAGAGCATTAGTTTTAGAGATAGAAACTAGCATACCCATTTTGTACTCTTTCTAATTCACACTAATGAGAGCTTAAAAGATTTTATTTACTCCAAGTGTTCATGATTTGTATGATGATTCACTAGATCTTTTCTTATTCCGCACATGCCATCATAATCAACACCCCTACAATGATGTCGGTTGAGATTAAACTTGAAGATGAAGTCATGGCATTTATATTATTATCATCTTTGCCTGATAGTTGGTTCGGTACAATGATATCAGTTAGCAGCTCAACTGGAGGTGCTAAGTTGACATTAGAAGACATTCGTCATTTAATAATTGGTGTGGATGTACGCAGACGAAGTATTGAGAAACTTTCCAATAGTCTTCTGAGTATTGAAGACATAGGAAGGGATTCCAGTATAGGGGTAGGGGTATTGGAAGATCAAAGTCGAGAAGGAGAGGTGGACAAAAAACAGGAGGGACATTACATGTTGGAACTGCAAAGATAATTGTCATATCAAAATTTAGTACCCAAAGATCATGGAAGATAAAGGCCAAAAGAAGATAAATGTGGCAATGGATTTTGAAGGTGACATGCTTATTTGTTCATTTGAAAACTCAACTGAATCCTAGATCTTGGATTCGGATGCGTCATTTCACGGTAATCATTCCATAGATGTAATGCAAATCTTCAAGCATCACCAAGGGAATGATAAACTGGCAGATAACAAGTGTATGGATATAATGGTTGTCAGAGATGTCGTTCTGAAGAGGATTCTAAGTACAGATTGGACTTTGAAGAATGTCAAGTTCATTCCAGGCCTAAAAAGTATGTTGATATCAGTAGGACAACTTGATAATGAAGTTCATCATGTTACATTTGGTGATCAAAAATGGAAAGTAAAGAAAGGAATCTTGATCGTTGCTAAAGTTCTAAAATAGGGCACACTATATATGTTGGAGTTTCTCAAGATAAAGCACATGTTGTTGAAGGAGTTGGGACATCAAATCTATGTCACCAAAGATTGGTTCATATGAGGGATAAAGGATGCGGAAGCTTGTATCCAACAGCGGAGTTCTACATTTTAAGATTGTTATAGATATTTCTAACCCATATTCTATTAGCAAACAGAGGAAAGTGAATTTTATGAAGATAGGCAATCTACCTAAGTCTGGGAAGTCAGTTTTAGTTCATTATGGTGTTTACATTCCCACTTCAGTTTCTTCAGCAGGAGGATCATGGAATCATGCAAGACCTATCATTGGTCAAAGGATACGCAGATGTTTAGGAAGCAGCAAGAGCTCTAATAAATCTAAAAAGAGTGGGATCTCTGGTGATAATAGTTATGAGGGTGAAGCCGTAGGTGTTTCAAAGATCATACATCTTATTATCCAAAGGACCACTAAGAAAAGTACTCTGGTGAGGTATTCTTCATCAACCAATGACTTGTTGATGTGTGAGAATGGGTCTAAACCAGCGGCCTTGAGGATGAACTACGTACAGTGGGAGACGGCTATGGATGACGAGTTGAGCGAACTGCAGAATATTAAGATTTTTTAGGTTGACGATGAGATAGATAGCGGATAAACTTGCTAGGGAATATTAAAGTTCAAAGGAATCCAACAGAAGAGAGAAGATGGTTCTCTAATTGTGAAGATTACTACAATCAGTTTAATAGAGCATCTAGATTTTTATTTGTAACTTTTGTAATGTCAATGGAGTACTTAGATATATGTGTAAGTATCAAGAATCAACATGGAGAACTTGGAGGTACATTGAGCATCTGGGATCATTGGAGCACTTGGAATCTCAGGTAAGCATCAAGGATTACACGTGAGCATCAGGGATCACGTGTGAGCATTGGGTATCATACGTTGAAGATGCACAAGGAGGATGCACATAAGTTGAAGATGCTCATGGACAATGCTCATCGAAGATTTTCATGGACGATGCTCAGTGATGATGATCATGGACGATGTCCATCAATGACGCTCATGTACAATGCTCACCGGAAATGCTCATGGATGATGCTCATAGACGATACTTATGGATAAAGATCATTGACGACGCTCATGGAAAATACTCGTGTACAATGCTCATGGGTGATGCTCATAGACAATGCTCATGGATGATGATCATGGCAGACACTCATGGATAATGCTCATGGACGATGTTAATGAGGTTGAAGGGCATTCCGTAATTGGTTGGAAATTAGGGCATCACCTTCATGGGATAATTATGGATGAGAATAGCCCGTCAATATTAGGGTTTCCAATATTTGCCTATAAATAGGTTCATATCCCTATTAGTCATTCCTTGTGTTCTTTTGTGTGTGTGTGTACAGTAATCTCAAGAAAGCAGTTATTGTTAGGTTGATTGCACATCCTTTGGAGCAGTTCGCAAGAAAGATAGCTTTTTTTGTTTTGAGAGCTCAAGTGAGGTGTACCATTTGTGTGTGATTTTAATTGTTCTTGGAAGTTTAATAAAGTCCTCTCTCTTTCGTTCGCCCGTCGACATAGGTCATCTTGAACGAACCATGTTAAATATTGTGTTCATTTTTGATTTAAGTTTTTCAGAAGTTTTATTCTGCAAGTTTTACCGAAGTTTGTTTGAAATTTTTCTGAAGTGCTTAGCTTGTTATGTTGTTATCCCAACAAGAAGCATTAACCCAGAAAAGACTAACTCTACCAATTTTTAATAGAATATGGAAGACCATTTTGCTACTTGACCATGGGGTCAAGAGTGAAAGTAAACCAATCACATTTATTCTTATCTTATAGTAGTGAATGAAAAACGCGGTTCAACAAGACTGTTGCTACAAAGATAGAGCAACTTAAAACCCAACATTTTTTAAACAACATTGTAATTTAGTTGAACGATATGGGTTTGATGATGCTCCACAACTTGGCTAAAGAGGGGAATATGAAGAAAACAATGACCAACCTACACAAACCTAACATATACACCCATTTTCCCAGGAGGGAGATCCAAAATACTCGCCATCTCCGGCAGAAGCTCTCCACCATCCTCTTGAGAAATTTCAAAATAACGAAAAATACACTCCAAACAGACTGATGTAATTCTCAATGTTACGAAACCCGAACGACAATTTGTCACCTGAAAATGAAATTATGAATCAAAGAAATTACATTAAAGTACTTCGATAATTTAGGGTTTTGTATGAGAAAATAAGGGAACGAATTAGAATTGAAGATGAAAAAATCTCTTAAAAATCGTAAAGAGAGGAAAGAAACTGATAGCACGTCTTTTACATCTAATGTGATGGGACGAAGGTTATGATTGAGGCGAGTATTCTCCAACCCACGTGTATATGGTTCGACAACTTCAAAAAGAGTGTACAATTGTCATACATTTGTATAAGAAATAAAGCATAGTGTCCAAAGTCTAGATAATAAAGTATGTTGACTCTTGTAAGGTCACACCTTATGATCTGATGAGTCAAACACTACATGCTGACCACCAACACCGGTACCAAGACCAGATTTTATCAACATCAGCGTGAACCTATGATCTTGGTGATCTTATGTATATTAGGCAGTTATATGTGTGTATATATATATATATATATATACATAGAATAGATATTTGATCCGTAATCTTAGTGATTAGGATCAAATCTTTACTTAGATAGGTATACATCCCTTAATTAGTGGGATTTCAGTTACTATAATCATATATAATCAACATTAGGGTGAAACCCTAATGTATGTCTTTGTGACCTCGTTCTCTTGGTGAGAACATTCTTTCTTAGTGAAAGTATCTTTGTGATTACTAGTGTTCTATAGACTTTTTTTGTTTAATCTTTGCTTAATTTATTTGTTCTTTGTTATTCATACTTGAGTGTGTCCGATTGATACAAACCTTCAATTGGTATCAGAGCAGGCTTATGATACACTCAAGTTATGGTGTCTGCCTCCTATAATCCCAAGTCGTCTGCTCTGAACAAGATCTCTCTTTTCGATGAAAACAACTTTGCAATGTAGAAATCAAAGGATATGGGTGTTCTAGAAACCATGGATTTTGATATGCTTAACATCATTAAGAAAGGTCCTCAGATTCCTATGTATCAACTTATGGTTTAAAATGATCCTATTGGTCCCTTGAAACAAAATCCAAAGGCTAGTTATGAAGAAGATGACAAGAGACTTATCAGTATTGATGTGAAAGTTAGGGTAGCGGTGTAACACACCGATTTCTAGGTATGAAAGTTATTCCATTTATGAACGTTTTTCCTCTGAAACACGGCATTATGAAGCCTCAAAATGGCGTCTTGAGGAACTTATGGGCCATGTGTTTTTATGGACCAACACAGCATTTTGGTAGGCAAACACGGCGTGTTGGTGGCTGTTTGAGAAAACCCTATTTTTAGGGTTTTGCACCCTATATAAGCTCCTTAAGTCCCTAGGGATGGTTTTTCATCATCCTCCAACTCCCCATATTGACCCTTGAAGAACCCTAATCATATTTCCCTCTCATTGTGAACTACTGTGGTGTTTTTTGAGTCAAAGAAGAAAGAAGCTGGAAGAAGGAAGAAAGGATCCATCAAGCAAGCCCTCATCTTTCAGTTTGACACTCTTCTTGACCTTTGTAAGTGTCCAAGATCCGATTTGTATTCCTCTATGTTGCTATATCTTGAGTTTTGTCCATTTTTCTTGTTGTTATTGAGTGAGGGAATGGTTGGATCTCATAAAGTTAGCAACTTTATGAATCTCCAGGCCTAAGTGACCTTATAGAGACTTGGATATGGCCTACAGTCGAGTTTTGATGCCAGGCATGGAGAGTAGGACATAAATCCCCATTTTAACCTATTTTCGGTTCAAGACATGCATTGGACATGCATGTCTATAAATCACCGACCTTTGGGATGGTTTTGGTGCTAGAATCTCTTCTGGAAAGGATGGTTTTCAGACTTCAAGGATTTAGTGCTTATTTGTTAAGCCCTTGAATATACAAGCCTTATGGTTGGGTTTTTGGACCATTGGAGTAGTTCTAATGGATAAAGTTGGAAACTTTATCCTTTTTGTTAGCATTTGGGTCTAGATCTGAGCCTTGGAGTCCTTGGAATCGAAGAATATAGGTGAATGTATTAAGCTGTTAGAACTCGGGCAAACACGATGTGTTGGCTGGAGTTTTCCCGGTCGTCTGAATGCTATCGAGACACGGCGTGTTTGCTGGTAAACACGGCATGTTGGGTCAACATGCATTGTTGACCTTGACCGTTGACTTTGACTTTGACCAAGTTTGACCTTAAGGGTATTTTGGGGATTTTGGAATTCTTATGGAAATTGGCCATTTGATGGAAGTAGGTATCGTGTAGAGAGCTGAGATTCGTATTCGGGCCACATCAGTTCTACTTAGCTTGTGAGGTGAGTTTTCCTCACTGTACTTGCGGGTCGAAGGCACCAATGTCAGACCTTGGATAAATATCATGTTATACATTTTTGGGTACTGTTGTGATCTGTTAGATCGGTATCCTGATAGATAGGATGATGCTATGCTTAGTGATCTGTATGATCTCTTTATTTTTTGCGGATGGTTAATAGTATGCTTATCTATATTATGTGCACATGTTTGGTCGGTGGATGAGGCTTCACTGCTTTGTACGTAAGCCAATAGGCCAGGGCATTCCAACTCAATGGTTGAGGGCCTAGGGTATTCCATCCCGAGGATGATTAGACCCGTAGTATGTTGGCATTCCAACCCGATGATTGAGGGGCATGGGTATTCCAACCCGATGGTTGATTGGAACCACAGTATGTTGACATTCCAACCCGATGGTTGAGGGGCCTGAGATATTCCAACCCGATGGTTAATTGGACCCATAGTATGCTGATATTGTATATGTGTTGTTTGTTGTGTTGGTATTTTGGGGGAACTCACTAAGCTTTGGGCTTACAGTTTTGGGTTATGTTTTAGATATCTCAGATGATTGTGGGAAGGCAAAGGCTTGATCGTGCAGCTCCTCACGTTGTGTTTTGTGATTTTGGTAAAAACTTTGATGTTAAACTGTTTTGAAAATTTTCAATGTAAACAATTATTTTTGCTTGGTTGGAAAAGTTTAAAATTTTTATGGAATTTTATGAATGTTACAAGTTGGTATCAGAGCGTTGGTTTGAGTGAATTGGAGGAACACTCATGTGAATCCAGCCTCAAACTAAGGAAAAAATATTTTCAAAACAATTTTCAAACAATCTTCAAAATGGTCGAAGAGGAAGCAAGGTGTACGATCAGCCGCAGCCAGTAAGTAGACCCCAAAATGCCATACTGTAATTGATATCCTGATATGTTAGAACAACATGTAGTGATAGGCTAGGGATCTTTAGGAATTGCATGATAGAGTTGCCTGATTATATGATGCCTGATAGCTTAGGACCTTTCTTTTTATGGAATAGACATCATTACTATAGTTGCTTAGTGTGTGCATCATAGTTATACATAACTAAGATCTTATAGCCTGAGAATGTTTGGTTTGGCCTTATTTCTTGTTTTTTTTGGTGAAGGGCTTAGGGTAGGATCAGATATGCGAATGTCTATAGGGTCCAACATTATGTATGGCTAGCATACACAAGTGCTGCTGGGTTGGTGGAAGTTTCATGGATGAGTTGTATGGGGTCAGCCGGCCAGTTTTGAGATGTTTAGCCCTCCTATAGGGAGTGGGGATTGAGTGTATGGTTATGCTTGTGAGAATTGTTAGGGTGTTGTGATGATCCAATGAGACAAATATGGGTAGGTGTGGAAGATAGTATTGGCACGTACTACTGAAAGCACAGGACTTATACGCGTAGTAAGGAAGTCACAACCCCTAGGGATTTGTTGGGAGTTGGTTCCCATATTATGATGTGTGTGTTATCTGATATCCTCCTGGTTTATTTTCTATATAATGACTACGCGTCGAGTTAAGGTAGGGTCTGGTTTCGGATCAGGAGTTGGCCGTCAGGGTGAGTCGGTTGCGTTGGATGACAGGATCAGGGAGATCCTACAGGAGGAGGTTGTTGCTCGTTTTCGAGCCTAATTTCCAGAGATGTTTGGGTCTATCAAGACCGCCATTGTTGAGTACTTTGATGAGCGTTATGCTGCTTTGTTTGAGGCTGCTGCTGCTGCGGCTGCAGGGGTTGGATCGGGTCGGGCTTTTTAGTATCAGGACTTCGGTAATACGAAGCCCCCAACATTCGATGGGGTGCAGGACCCGATCATCGCCATGAGGTGGCTATCTGATGTGGTGGGGTGTTTCTTCACATGTTCTTGTCCAGCTGAACAGAAGGTCAGGTGCGCTCTGAACCTTCTGAGGACCGGAGCGAAGGATTCGTGGAGGCTTACTACTAGTTCTTTTTCGCTGAGCAGAGAGCTGTTGTGTCCTGGGAGTAGTTATCTGGGATTTTCCGCTTCCGATATGTGTCGCTGGTAGAGCGTGAGAGGTTGGCCCAGGGGTACCTGGATTTGAGACAGGGTTCTGAGACGGTGACGGAGATCACAAAGATGTTTACAGAGCAGGGTATGTTTTGCCCTGAGTTTGCTGCATCTGAGCAGGCTCAGATGACCCGTTACTTGAGCATGCTCGAGACGAATATCAGACGGTTTGTATCTACTCAATGATATGGTTCATTATTGGAGATGCAGGAGGCCGTCGGGCGGCGTGAGATTGAGATTGATTTGCAGACGAGGGAATTGAAACGGCCCTGACGTAGTCGCAGCCTACGTCGAAGCGGGGTAGGGATGTTGATTCTAGGCTGGAGAGTCAAAGGGTTCGTACTTGTGGGAAGTGCGGTAAGGTGCATGATGGAGCTTGTCGATCTTCTTTGGGATGCCACAAATGTGGCAAGCAGGGCCACATTTCGAAAGATTTTCAGCAACAGACTTCAGCTTCTGGCATCAGACTTTGTTACCATTGTGACCAGGTGGGCCATATGAAGGCCCGATGTCCCTTGCTTGCTGCCAGGCTGACGAAGGTTCCAGCGTCAGCTAATTTGAGGATCACAGATGGGAGTCAGGGCAGGGTGGAGCCCCCACAGGCTCGGGGTCGCACTTTCCAGCTTACTGCCGAGGAGGCCAGAGAAGCTCCAGATGTTGTGACTGGTATGTTTCTATTCCTTATTCTATTGATTATTTTTTGTGTTATGCTTATGTTGTACCTCTGTTAGGTACGTTCCTAGTGAACTCCGTGCGTGCTCTAGTGTTGTTGGACTCGGGTGCGAGTCGGTCTTTTGTGTCTCGATCGTTCAGTAAGGAGTTTGATATGCCTATTGGGGAGTTAGAGTGTCTGTTACGAGTCTCTGTCACCAACGAACACGGAGTTTCTGCATCATCAGTATATCAGGATTGTATTCTGGAGATCTTTGGAGTGCCTTATCCGATCGATTTGATCCCTATCCCCATGGGAGATGTATGCGTGATTGTAGGTATGGATCGGTTGAGCTGTTTCAGTGTTATGATTGATTGTGAGGGCCAGCATGTGGTAGTTCGAACCCCAAGTGGGGGAGAACTGGTTATCTATGGAGAGGGCACCAGGATGGGTTCAGGGTTTTGTTCTGTAGCCAGAGCTCGGTAGTATATTTAGCACGGATGTGCAGGTTATTTGGCATATGTGATGGATATGCATGTTGGCAATCAGATTTCAGTTTCAGAGGTCCCGGTTGTCAGGGAGTTTGCTGATGTGTTCCAGAAGGAGTTACCCGGTGTGCCTTCTGAGAGGCAGGTCGAGTTCAGGATTGACCTTGTGCTAGGTGCGGCCTCGATTGCCAAGGCGATGTACCGCTTGGCACCACCTGAGATGCAAGAGTTGTCATCTCAGCTGCAGAAACTACTAGGTAAGTAGTTCATCAGACCGAGCAGTTCCCCATGGAGAGCGCCAATTCTGCTCGTCAAGAAGAAGGATGATTCAAACCGGATGTGCATTGATTATCGGGAGTTTCACAAGTTAACGGTGAAGAACTGTTATCCCCTTCCGCGGATTGATGATCTATTTGATCTGTTGCAAGGCGCATATTGGTTCTCCAAGATAGATCTGAGGTCCGGGTACCATCAGGTCAGGAAGAGAGATGAGGGCGTGGAGAAGACTGTGTTCCGGACTCGTTATGGGAATTACGAGTTCGTAGTTAGAGTTCGACAACGGCTTTTGAGAGCTATGATTGCTAATCGGATTTTAAAGTCATACTTGCAGTTATAGTTATTAGACTTATCCAAGTGGGAGACTGTTGGATTAGGTGTCTAAGCCCATAACTATAATTGGTATGTACTTGGCCCGATAGTAGCATCGTCCTTTTGGGTTGCCTTCACCACAACCATTTGATAGGATGAATTATGGAAAAATAGCTTAATTATGATTTATTATTATATTATAAGAATAATATATTAATTGAGAAATCATATTAATTAACTAGTATTGATTAGAAATTAATTTGGAATTAATTTGCTGATCAAAAGAGATTGATTAAATTATGGGGACTGATATTGCAATTATGAAGGGGTGGACGAAATTCTATGTGTAGCACACTTCGAATTCGTGCAAGGGGGCCTTCTGGAAGGATCTACTAGACTGCTTAAGGCTTAAACAATCATATTAGGGTTTTACCTGACACCCTAGCAGCTCAGCTATATAAGGAACCCCATGGATCCCTGAAATCGGCCACTTGATCCTTAGAGGAAACCCTAGCTGATTTTTAGAGCCTCATAACCTCTCTCATATTCTTCCAATTGATACTTGGTGCTTGTGACTCATTAGAGGTGCAACAATTAAGGCACTAAGCTCTTGAAGGTCAATATCTACAAGCTACAAGGAAAAGGTATTCTTCTAACTTGGTTTTATGTTATAAATCTCGAAAATTGTATGCTAGTTAGGTTCATGCTTTGGATGATTAGTATTGCATGTATAACTAGAGAAAAACCTAGATCCAAAGCATTAGGGTTGCATGTGCACCATACGAATGATGTAGTGCTCAAAACTCATCAGTGGTATCAGAGCTTAGGGTGTTTTTTCTGTTATATTTGATGCATTAATGAATTGTTCAAAGCAAAAGAAAAATTGATTTTTGGTTATGCCTGATGAACACGACGTGTTGGCCCTCCACAACGTGTAATGGCTTGACACGACGTGGAGACGATTCAGATAGCAGATTTTCGGATTTTTCGCTTAAATTAGATTTGGATAGTTACCATAAGTTGTTTTACTAATTAAAATTCGAATTTTTTTATTTGGTAATTGATATCCTAATCTAATTAAAAGATAGGGTTTAGGTCATTTTTGGTCACTTAACTTTTGGTTTTGTACTCATTTGGTCACTTAACTCTTTTTAAGTTTTAAAAGGTCATCAAACTTTTGGTTTTGTACTCATTTAGTCACTTAACTTTTGGTTTGGTCACATTTAGTCACCTAACTTTTAAAATTGTTCTCATTTAGTCACTAAACTTTTAAATTTTTTTCAAAAGTTTAGTGACTAAATGAGCACAATTTTAAAAGTTAGGTGACTAAATGAGCACAAATCTAAAAGTTAAGTGACTAAATGTGACCAAACCAAAAGTTAAGTGACTAAATGAGCACAAAGTCAAAAGTTTGATGACCTTTTAAAACTTAAAAAGAGTTAAGTGACCAAATGAGCACAAAACCAAAAGTTAAGTGACCAAAAATGACCTAAACCCTAAAAGATAATAGTCAAATTTTAAGATAATTACAAGATTATGTGATAAATCAATTATTTGTAAAATTTGATTTGTATTTATCTTACCAAATAAAATTGGATTAGGTCAAATTTAGATAAAGATAAAATTATATGATTATTTAAATTATTTTAAATTTGATCTAGAAGTTTTGAAAAATTTCAAAACTTGCCCTCAAGTTTTGGAATTTAAAATTTGATTAAAAAATTTTTAATTTTGAAATATTAAATTCTAAAACCCTAGTGTTTTAAAATTAAAAATACAACCCTTATACTATTATAATATTAAAAGCTTAATACTTATATATATGTATAAGATGAGTTAGTCTTACCTTTAGTAGGCCTCATTCACGAAACCGGTCTATAAGGGGTGTTTAAGGAAGCGGCCTGTAAAATGACCGCCATTGGGTATCCACTCTTACCCACCGCACTCTTGTCGTTAGCCGAACGGGTAGGACAGGACATTAATTTCTCATTAATAAGTATAATGATTATTATAAAGTAACTAAATGTTTTTATAAATTTCCAATCTTAGTTACTTTAGGAAAAATGTGAAAAATGATGCTATTCCATGAAATTGCACTTTGCACCTTGTCAAAGTCGTTAGTGGAGCGTGTGTGGTTAACCGGCACACTAACATGGACTAACAAGGGTGGCGAAGCGTAGCTCGAGAATTATAATAGATCAATGGAGCGTGTGTGGTTAACCGGCACATTAATTAGGTGGTAAATAACTCGAGAGTACCAAGCTAATTTGCATGGTTATTCACACCTTGTTTGTGATCCTCGGTATCCCAGTCACAAACTTGAAGGGCATAATCGAGATTAATCATTCCATTGAAAAGTTCAATGAATCTAAAAAGAATCTAGGAATTTTATTTCATTTAAAACCTAAATGTTCATTTCGTTTTTCATGGCGGAAATTGGTAAATCGTCATTTACCTACCTTCATATAATTTGCAAATGGATTACGGCATCCCTCTTCCGAATTGTGCATTATATTGTTGGGTCACAGCCTTAATATTTCATTTGGGTGTTATGTTAAGGATTGCTTATCTAATCTAAACTTTGTCCTTTTTCTTTTCAGATGTCTGGCTCAAACAACGCTTCAAGCTGGAACCCCTCAAGCTCATTTTATCTTTTGAACATTTGTGGGAGGGTCACCTTCGATGGGCCCCACTTCAAAAGATTGGATCCGCAACATCCGCATGTCCCTCCGATACGAGGAAAAAGAGTACGTCCTCGATGAAAAGCTCAAAGAGATAGACGAAACTAAAGCTTCTGCTAAAGAAATTGCTGAGTATAGGGCTCACAAAAAGGACACGACAAAGGTGTCGTGTATAATGGTAGCCACTATGACTCCTGAGCTGTAGCGGTTCTACGATGACTATTGGCCATACGAGATGTGCCAAGACTTGATGGAAAAGTATCATCAAATTGCGCATCAAGAAAGGTACGAGATTGTCGCCTCGTTGATAACGACCAAAATGAAGGATGGAGAGTCCATCACGAGCCACTTGTAAAGAATGCAAAGATATGTGGATCGTTTGCTCAAGTTGAATGTCAACGTTGACGAAGAGTTGGCGATTGATATCATTCTCCACTCTTTACCTCCTTGTTATGATCAGTTCAAGATGACTTATCATATGAACAAGGAGGAAGTCACCTTGAGCAAGCTTCAAGGGTTGTTAAGAACTGTTGAAAGTGGGTTGAAAGGCAAAGTGGTCGCAACCACTGCTACTGCTACTGCCCCTGTCTTGGCTATTGGACAAGGAAAGGGGAAGAAGAGGAAAGATCCCTCTAAGAATCACAAGGGAAAGTCTCATGATGGATCCTCTTCAAATGGGTCCAAAGGAAAAGGTGGTTTTGCTGCTCCCTCATCCGATCCAAAAGAAACAAAGTGCTTCCACTGTCACAACAAAGGGCATTGGAAACAAAGTTGGCCGAAGTATCTGCAAGATATCAAGGATGGGAAGATAAAGCCCACCTTCGCAGGTATTTATGTTATTTAATCTAACAACTCATCGCATGCTAGTTCTTGGGTCCTTGATACAGGATGTGGTTTTCACATTGGTTCTGATTTGCAGGGGCTAAAAAGAAGTAGGGATGTGGAGCATGGGAAGATGAACTTGATCATGGGGAATAGGAAAATGTCGCATGTCACCAAGATTGGAGTTTACTCTTTAGTTCTTAGTAGTAGGTTAGGATTACATTTGAACGATTGTTGCTACTCGTCAGAAATGACGAGGAATGTTATTTCCTTTCATGGTTTGTATAAACAAGGTTTTAGATTTTAATTCAATAATGAAATTGGTTCTATTAATGCTTTCTATAATGGTACTTTTTATTTTGAAGCATTCCCTTGTAATGGTATATATGAAACTGTGATGGTTGTAGACAACTTATGAAATAATGCGTTGCATATTGATTCGTCCAATGGTTTGGATAAAGCATGCTTCTGGCATTGTCGTCTTGGACATGTCAATAAGAAGCGCATAGCCCAACTCCAAAAGGATGGAGTGTTGGAGTCATTTGACCTAAAGTCGGATGACACGCGCGAATCGTGTCTGCTTGGAAGGATGACTAAATCACCTTTCACTAGTAGTTGTGAGAGAGGTGAGGGATTATTGGATCTCATACACACCAATGTGTGTGGGCCCTTCAGATCCACCACAAGGGATGCAAACCGCTTCTGTGTTACGTTCACCGACAGTTATAGCAGATATGGGTATATCTACTTAATCAAGCACATGTCGGAAACCTTTGAAAAGTTCAAAGAGTTTAAACAAGAGGTGGAGAATCAATTGGGTAGGAAGATAAAGATGCCCAGATCTTATAGGGGTGGTGAGTATCTTATTATCGAGTTCCACGACTATCTTAAGGAATGTGGAACTGTTTCACAATTGACGCCGCCCAGGACACCGCAGCTCAATGGTGTGGCTGAGAGGCGCAATCGAACCTTGTTGGACATGGTTCATTCCATGATGAGTCGAGCTTTGTTACCTATCTCATTCTGGGGGTATGCCTTAGAGACTGCCGCTCATATCCTTAATCTAGTCCCAACTAAGAAGGTTGCCAAAACACCTCACGAGATGTGGACAGGGAAGGTTCCCTCGTTGGCACATATCAAGGTTTGGGGTTGCGAGGCTTTCGTAAGACGAGAGACTCATGACAAGCTTGAACATCGCAGTAAGCGGTGTATTTTCATCGGCTACCCGCAGAAATCCTTTTGATATCTCTTCTACAGACCGAGTGACAATGTTGTCTTCGTTGCGAGGAGAGGGGTTTTCCGAGAGAGAGAACTCATATGCCAAGAGGACAATGGGTGGTAGATTGATCTTGAAGAGCTTCAAGAATTGTGACATCCCCTAATTCACGGCCAGAAAAGACCGATTTGTTTATGGTTTATTTGAAAATCAGAGTATATTTTTAAAGAAATATGTTGCGGAATTTGTTCCCATAAAAACATGATAAATATATTATCAAAACATTTCCGAACAAATGTATTTTGTGTATATTGAAACTTTGGGATGTCATTGTCAATACAGAAACATAAGCATAAACAGACCTTACATTCATGTATACTAGTGATATGCATCTTTAATCTCTCGGTGTAATGTGGCTTCGTATCGACACATGTGATACAAATAAACTGAGTGGGTCAGGTTGGGAAAACTGGTGAGCACATAGGGTTTTCAACCCACAATAATATAATTATTATGTTTAATTATCAAACAATCAACCCAATTACCCATCCCAATTATCTTCTTTATTCTTAAAGATCTACCCTAAGAATCAGCTATCCTTCATTCATTCATTCCTAAGGAATAGGCACGAAGTCCATCATTGCATATGGCACAGCTGCCAACATTATCTATTAGGCACAGCTGCCAATATTATCATTTAGGAGCAGCTGCCAGGATTATGACGTTCTCTATTAGGCACAGCTGCCAGGATTATGATGCTCTCTATTAGGCACAACTGCCAATATTATCCTTTAGGCGCAGCTGCCAGAATTTTTAGAGTACATCTGGTGAACACATAGTTCAAAAACACCTACAGGTTGTGGCACAACTGCAATGTTCATCTATAGGTCATTAAGTCCATAACTGCCAATGTTCATCTATATCATCTTTCATCTCTCATCATTCATCTACCTATCTTTACCCAATATTTTATAGGTATAAAATACATACACAGTTTAAATCAAATAAAACATGTATAAATCGTTCATCTAGCATAGATATCAGGAACACGGATAATAAGCACATATAGAACGTATTATTATTAAACACTTCATATCTATGTGTAAGATGAAACTAACTATGCACTCACTTGATTAGTCGTGTATCAACTTGACTAATGGAATCCGAAAGATTGCAAGTACAACCTCGATGCTTAGAGTTTTTTTAATAAAAGATTCTCCAATGCTCTAATGCTTCTATGTTTTACTAATGACACTCGCGAACAAGAAACCAATTCATAATGACCGAGATCTCGAGGCAGAGAGATTTGAGAGAGAAATGTGTGACAAAATGAAGAGACTTGAGTCCCTATCTATAGTGTTTGGATTTCTTAACCATTTATTCGTTCTTATCCATATTATTTAATTCGATCTTATCCACAATCTTATCCACATTATTTAATTCGATCTTATCCACAATCTTATCCATATTATTTAATTCGATCTTATCCACATTTTTTAATTCGATTTTACCCACATTATTAAAATCGATAACTAACGTTGTAAAAAATACCCGGTCAGTTATTATCGAAAAACGGAAAGATTATCGTTTCATTATTTGGGTTCACCCTTAAATGTATTTAGACCAAATACGTCTTATATAGTTTGAGATTTTACAATCGTTACAATTTTCGTTAAGATTATTTATCCTAAATAATCTTCTATACAAAAATGTTATTTTATCAGTTTTCGATAAGTTTATAACAAGATTTATACAAATATTACATATCCATAATATTTGTCCACATAACACGTATATAATAAATAGATATTTATATAACCTGTAACGCATACGAAGAAAATTTATCCTATTTGAGGATTTTAATTTATTTGATAAAACAAATATTTATTATTATTCCCTAACGTATGGCCTTAACTCACATGCGTTACAAGAATCAAGCGATGAAGGAACCTCTAACACTAGCGCTCAACATGAGGAAGAGATTCTTGTTGAACCAGTTGACGAGTCCTTACCTCTAAGACGTTCCACTAGAGTTAGTGTTCCACCTGTGTTGTATGGTTTCCATATAACAGCTGAAGGTGATACATTTATCAGTGATAGTACACTGATAAATTTTCATGAACCTAATAACTACAAGGAAGCCATGGCGACCCCGAGTCTGTAAAATGGAAAGTGGCTATGGACAACGAGATTCAGTCCATGTATGACAATCAAGTTTGGAACTTGGTTGACAATGTACCGGGTCGCAAGACAGTCGGTTGCAAGTGGATCTTCAAGAAGAAGACCAACATGGATGGGAAAGTGCATACATTCAAGGAACGATTGGTTGCAAAGGGCTTTACTCAAACCCCAGGGGTTGACTATGATGAGACCTTCTCACCAGTGGCCAAGATCAAGTCTATTAGGGTTATGTTGGCCATCGCTGCATTTCATGATTATGAAATTTGGCAGATGGATGTCAAAACCGCTTTCCTTAACGGGAAATTGGCTGAAGATGTTTACATGTGTCAGCTAGAAAATTTTGTGGATGCCAAATACCCCAATAGAGTGTGCAATCTTGAGAAATCCATTTATGGATTGAAACATGCGTCTCGCAGATGGAATCTTTGTTTTGATGAGAAAGTCAAAGAGTTTGGAATTTCGAGAAGCGAGGATGACTCATGTGTGTATGTCAAGGCTAGTGGGAGTATAATTAGCTTTCTAGTTTTGTATGTGGATGACATACTGCTAATAGGAAACGACATCCCGACCTTGCAAGAGGTTAAGTCCTGGCTTGGGAAGTGTTTCACTATAAAGGATTTAGGAGAAGCTGCTTATATTCTAGGGATAAGGATATTGAGAAACAGAAGCCGAAGACTAATAGGACTTAGTCAAAGTACTTACTTGGATAAGGTGCTGAAACATTTTAGCATAGAGAACTCCAAGAAAGGGGAACTGCTGATCCAAAGCAATACCAATCTGAGTAAGACTCAGAGCCTGAGTACCAATGTCGAGATAGCGGAAATGAGTCGAGTGCCATATGCTTCTGCTGTTGGCTCGATCATGTACGATGTGACATGTACTCGCCCTGATGTGGCTTTTGCGCTGAGCATGGTTAGCCGATATCAAGGGAACTCGGGTAGAGATTCATTGGACCGCAGTAAAGAACATTGTTAAGTACCTGCGAAGGACTAAGGACTGGGTTTTTACCCTTGGTGGGAATAATGACTTGAGAGTGACAGGGTATAGTGACGCCAGCTTTCAAACCGACAGAGATAACTTCCGCTCTCAGTCGGGCTGGGTATTTACCCTGAATGGAGGGGCAATCACTTGGAAGAGTTTCAAGAAGGAAACTGTGGCTTATTCAACGTGCGAATCAGAGTACATAGCAGCAAGCGAAGCGTCAAAGGAAGCAATATGGTTGAAGAACTTCATTGGAGACCTCGGAGCTGTACCAGCCATAAGGGAGCCTGTGGAAATTTTCTGTGATGACGAAGGAGCGGTTGCCTTAACCAAGGAACCAATGGATCATGGTAGATCCATACACATTGACAGAAAATACCACTTCATCAGACATCAGGTAGAATAGGGACTCCTTGTACTAAAGAGGGTATTGTCAGAGGAGAACCCAGCAGATCCCCTCACAAAGGGTCTGAGCAGGGTTAAGCACTTATAGCATGCGAGGAGCATTGGTCTGAAGGACGATATTAGTTTTAGTGATTAGATAGTTGTTTAGAAACTTGTAATAGATAAAATGTAATTGACATTTGATGATTGAATAAAGGAGTTTTATTTATGAGTAAAGTTTACTATCTTGTTTCAGTTGTTTACTATTGTTTCATTTTGCATGTTTTACTTCCTGAATAATTAGATTGTTCAAATTATCCACAGTCAATCATACTTTGGGAGTAAGTTATGAGGTTAGACTGTCATGAATTGGTTTGTAGATTGTCTAAGTGTTTAGACATAGCAAAGGTTTGCTGCAACGTTCATGAGTGCTCTTGAAATAAGATTTGAGTATTGGATTAAACTCACGCTCATTTGAATCGCTTCATGGAATTTATCACGAGTGATTGTGAGACGATAATATCGTATAATCTTTAAACCGAGATATATGAGTTTTTGTTTACAAGTTGGTTGTGCATTGACAATGCGTAAATGCATTAGTAACTTGATATTATAAAACATGTTGTTGTGTACGATTTAATGAGTAAATAGTACAAGCATATAAGTCAAAGTTTATCTGTTATTTTTATCCTAGGAGGGTAAAAGCGATATCTTGGGCCCCTCGATGATTTTGTGTTGACTTATGTGTCGGGCCCGGTCAGGACTGAATTGATGTGTTCAATTAAGTTTTATGTCAAACGAATCAGAAGTCGGGAAACAAACTGATAGACATTGAGAATGATTATGTTTCATGTCATTGACCACACGATATCTTGCAGAACGGAGGATTATATGATCCCTTATCTAAAGGACGCGTCATTGACTAGGTCAGAGTTCGACAACGACTTTTGAGAGCTATGATTGCTAATCGGATTTTAAAGTCATACTTGCAGTTATAGTTATTAGACTTATCCAAGTGGGAGACTGTTGGATTAGGTGTCTAAGCCCATAACTATAATTGGTATGTACTTGGCCCGATAGTAGCATCGTCCTTTTGGGTTGCCTTCACCACAACAATTTGATAGGATGAATTATGGAAAAATAGCTTAATTATGATTTATTATTATATTATAAGAATAATATATTAATTGAGAAATCATATTAATTAACTAGTATTGATTAGAAATTAATTTGGAATTAATTTGCTGATCAAAAGAGACTGATTAAATTATGGGGACTGATATTGCAATTATGAAGGGGTGGACGAAATTCTATGTGTAGCACACTTCGAATTCGTGCAAGGGGGCCTTCTGGAAGGATCTACTAGACTGCTTAAGGCTTAAACAATCATATTAGGGTTTTACCTGAAACCCTAGCAGCTCAGCTATATAAGGAACCCCATGGATCCCTGAAATCGGCCACTTGATCCTTAGAGGAAACCCTAGCCGATTTTTAGAGCCTCATAACCTCTCTCATATTCTTCCAATTGATACTTGGTGCTTGTGACTCATTAGAGGTGCAACAATTGAGGCACTAAGCTCTTGAAGGTCAATATCTACAAGCTACAAGGAAAAGGTATTCTTCTAACTTGGTTTTATGTTATAAATCTCGAAAATTGTATGCTAGTTAGGTTCATGCTTTGGATGATTAGTATTGCATGTATAACTTGAGAAAAACCTAAATCCAAAGCATTAGGGTTGCATGTGCACCATAGGAATGATGTAATGCTCAAAACCCATCACGGTCCTCATGAGAAGAGGATGGGTGATAGTTTATGCTTCGCGGGTATGGGTTCCTATGTCTAGTGGGGTCAGACAGATTATGTTGGAGGAGGCTCATAAGTCTCGTTTTTCTCTCCATCCAGGAGCCACCAAGATGTATCGGGATCTGAGATTGAGCTATTGGTGGCCGTTTATGAAGAGGGAGATCGTCTGGTATGTAGAGAGGTGCTTGACCAGCAGGATGGTCAAGGCCGAGCATCAGGGGCCACATGGAAAGCTGCAGCCTCTGGAGGTTCCCATGTGGAAATGGGAGTAGATTTCGATTGACTTTATCACCAAGTTGCCGAAGACGGAAAAGGGTCATCATGGATCGATTGACCAAGAGGTCCCATTTCATGGCGATCCAGGAGAGTTCTTCGCCCGAGAAGTTGGCCGATGTGTATATTCGCGAGATCTTTGTTGGCCATGGGTTCCGGTCTCCATTGTTTCAGACTGTGATGTTCGGTTTACCTCATGTTTTTTGGCAGAAGTTCCATGAGGACCTGGGTACGAGGTTGCACTTCAACACAACTTATCATCCACAGACCGATGGCCAGAGTGAGCGGACGATACAGAACATTGAGGATATGTTGCGGGCATGTGTCATCGATTTTGGTTGGAGCTGGTACTCCTACTTACCTCTGGCGGAGTTCTCCTACAACAACATTTTCCACTCCAATATTGGTGCTCTTTCTTTTGAGCTCTTGTATAGGCAGACATTTCATACCGCTTTTCGTTGGGGTGAGGTTCGCCATAGGGTTATAGGACGGACCGAGGTGGTCCTTCATACTACAGAGATGATTCAGTAGATCAGGCAGAGATTGCATACTGCTCAGAGTCGGCAGAAGATCTATGCCGACTGGCGCCGATCCGAGTTGGAATTTCATGTCGGCAATATGGTGTTGTTGAAAGTCTCACCTTGGAAATGTGTGATTCATTTCAGGAAGAGGGGGAAATTGGGTCCCCGATATATTGGGCCATTCCGAATTATTGCCAGGGTTGGAAAGGTGGTGTATAGATTGGATCTTCTTGAGGAACTCAGTCAGATTCACAGCACTTTCCAAGTTTCGCAACTACGAAAGTGCCTATTGGATGAGGATGCAGTGGTGTCCTTGGATGATATTCAGGTTGATGAGCATCTGAATTATGTTGAGAGGCCAGTAGCTATTCTGGAAAGGAAGGTAAAGGTTTTGCATAGCAAGAAAGTACCTTTGGTAAAGGTATGATGGCAGCACCGGAGGGATTCCGAGTGGACCTGGGAGTCGGAGGCGGAGATACGGGAGCTTTACCCGAATTTGTTCACCAAAACAGATTTCGAGGACAAAGTCTAGTTCAAGTGGGGGAGAGTTGTAACACCCCGATTTCCAGGTATGAGAGTTATTCCATTTATGCATGTTTTTGTTGGGTTTTGAGCACTATAACACTCCTATTGTGCACATGAAACCCTAAATGCTTTGGATTTATGTTTTCTCTAATTATACATGCATTTTCTTTTTCCAAAGCATTCTGCCTAGCTAGCATACAATTGAAGCTATATAATATAAAACTTATTTTAGATGCTTACCTCTTGAGTAGGGTAGAGTTCTTGACCTTTGAAAGCTTGAGCACCTCAAATGTGATGCCTCTATTGGTTCACAAACACCGAAATGCTAGAGGAGGTTTTGGGAGAATAAGAAGCTTGACTCCAAAGAGTGTGTAGCCGATTTTGGCTTATGGGGGCACTATTTATAATGTGGCAAACACTAGGGTTACACTTTGAAACCCTAATGCTTCATGACTTTTCACATTCTTATGCTCCATGGGTTAACCTCCATGGACTATCCATGGATTATCTTATTAGTTGAGCCCAACCATATAGTCATGGATCATTAGTCCACATTACAAGAATGATTGATTTACATAATCAATCCCCATATATTTAATTAGTCTATTTTGATAACAAAATTAATTCTTGATCAATACCAATTAAATAATATTAATATATTATACTTGTAATATATTAATAAATCTTATTCTCAAAAATCCTTCCTACCAAATTGCACTGGTGAAGGCAACCCAAAAAGGGACCATGCTACAATCGGGTCAAGTACATACCAGTTATAGTTATGGGCTTAGACACCAAATCCAACAGTCTCCAACTTGGATAAGTCTAATAACTATAACTGCTAATGCAATCGTAAGCTTTCAAAAGCCATTGTCAACTCTGACCCAGTCAGTGACGCATCCTTTGGATAAGTGATCATATACTCCTCTGTTCTCAAGATATCAGCTAGAAAAATACATGGAACAATGTCATACTTATTGTCCAGCAGTTTGTTTCCCGATTTCCGATTCGTTTGACATAGAACATAACTGAACACATCAATTTAGTTCTGACCGGGCCGACACATAATTCAAAACAGAATCATCGAGGCGCCCAAGATATCGCTTTTAATCCTCTTAGGATAAAAGGAACAGATAAAATTCGACATTATATGCTTGTACTAACTACTTATTAAATCATGCACAATGACACGTTTTATAACATCAAGTTACTGATGCGTTTTCGTGCCATCAATGCACAACCAACTCGTAGTCAACAACTCATATATCTTGGTTTGAAGATTATATGATATTATCGTCTCACAATTACTCGTGATAAATTCCATGATGTAATTCAAGTGAGCGCGGGTTGAATCCAATACTCAAATCTTATTTCAGAAGTACTCATGAATGGTGTAGCAAATTGTTGCTATGCCTAACTCCTTAGACAATCTACAAGCCAACTCATGACAGTCTTCTTTCATACTTACTTCCAACGTATGATCGGCTGTGGATAGTTTGAATAATAATAATAATCATAATTTTATTATTCTGGAAATCAAAACATGCAAAGTGAAACAATAGTAAATAATTGGAACAAGACAGTAACTTTACTTATAAATAAAACTCATTTTATTTAATCATCAAATGTCAATTACAATTTAGCTATTACAAGTTTCTATTTATCTAACCACTAAAACTAATATCGTCTATTAGCTCAATTCCCCTTGCATGCTGCAAGTGCTTAACCCAAGTCAGTCCCTTTGTAAGAGGATCTGCTGGGTTGTCCTCTGACGATATCCCATTTACCACGAGGTGCCCTTCTTCTACTTGATGTCTTATGAAGTGGTACTTTCTGTTGATATGCCTGGATCTACCATGATATCTTGGTTCCTTGGTTAAGGCAACCGCTCCTTAATTATCGTAGAAAATCTCCATAGGCTCCTTTATGGATGGAATGACTCCAAGGTCTCCAATGAAGTTTTTCAACCATATTGCCTACTTCGATGCTTCGCTAGCTGCAATGTACTCTGATTCACACGTTGATTCAGCTACAGTCTCCTGGTTGGAACTTTTCCATGTCATTGCTCCTCCATTCAGGGTAAACACCCAGCCCGACTGAGAGTGGAAATTATCTCTGTCGGTTTGAAAGCTGGCGTCGCTATACCCTGTCACTCTCAAGTCATCACTCCCACCGAGGGTAAGGATCCAGACTTAGTCCTCCGCAGGTACTTAAGAATGTTCTTAACTAGAGTCCTATGATCTTTACCATGATTCCCCTGATATCTGCTGACCATGCTCAAAGCAAATGCCACATCAGGGCGAGTACAAGTCATAGCATACATGATCGAGCCAACTGCAGAAGCATATGGTATTCGACTTATCTCTGCTATCTCAGCCACTGTACTCGGACTCTGAGTCTTACTCAGTTTGGTATTGCTTAGGATAGGTAGGTTACCTTTCTTGGATTAAGTGCTTAATACTTAACCCAACAAGTCCAAAACACAGATCTAAGCTATACATAACGTCTAAACCCATAAAGTCACTGACTTGGTGACTTTGCATGCCCCAAACAAACCCAAACTCCAAAAATGGCATTATACTTCCATAAAAGTGACCCTAACTCATGCTTGAACCCATTAAGACCTTCAAGATGGCAACTTTCTGTCTTAGGGACTCAAATAGCATCAAGGGTGTCAACCCCAAGTCCAACAATCGAATTCGAACCATAAAGCTTCATCCTTGGGACCAAAAAGGAACTAAAACCCAAAAATGGTAGATCTAAGAGATGAATGATCAAGTTCAAAGATTTATAACTTCATCAAGCTGAGAATGAGTCTTAAAAGCCAGATTCATAAGCTCCTTCTTGATTCCCATCTTTGCATCAAACTCCTTCTTCTTGAAAATGGATCAAACACCCCAAAAATGGACCCCATAAGCTCAAAATGCCACCATGGATGATATATGATGATTTCTAGGGTTTAGAGGGGTGGAGACTGAAGATATTAGGGTTAGGTTATGAGATACGGAGTTTAAATAGGGTCCAAGACCTTAAAATAGGGTTCTGATCTGAATGGAGTACGCCCAACGTACATATGGTACGCCCAGCGTACTCCAGGGAACATTCGCGACCCTCCTGGTCAGTACGCCCAGCGTACTACCTTCTTCGCTAGTACACCCTGTGTATACTTTGTGTACACCCCGTGTACTCGGCTAAGCCTGAAAACCACGAAACTTCCGAAGGCCATAACTACTTCGTTATAAGCCCGATTCCGACGATCCTTATATCCACGGAAAGGTGACGAGAAGCCCTACACTTCTACCAACTCAAACCTTTCATAAGACCTTCCGAACAAAAATCCATTTTCCACAAAAGCCCGAACTACCACTTTACCGAAATACCCCTAGGCTTCCAGAACACGAACCGAACACCCCGATCACTTCTAATACATCACCCGCACCCAAATGGGCCTAGATCTTACCTTCCTAAGAGCCATAATCCTTACAATGATCGACCTTCGAGCCACAACCTCAAACTAGGAGTCAATTCGGAACAGAGCGTTACAACTCTCCCCCACTTAAATTAGATTTCATCCTCGAAATCATGCATCACTATCCCAGACATACCATACAACCTGAGCAACACTGCCATAAACCTGTGAATACTGCATCCTACCCAAGGCAACTGAAATCAATCCTCATAGGGTTCTAAAACCCGGAGATGAACAAATTCCTTGCAACCTGATCACATCTGCTCCATCTGAAATCTGAGGTCTCGAGATGGTCTGTCTCCCTGACTGACTGTGCACACCGAATCATCATCGAACTGATTTCACAAGAAACCAGTCAAGATAGAATACTTCCCACTCGTAATACCTTGAGGCTTCCTAAAGAACAAAATCACCGATCAACTGCGACTACCGAATAACCAGCAATTCCACACACGGACCCCAAATAACTGAAGTCGTTCCTACTCCTCTTGCTGCCACATGGCTGCTTTCCTGAAGGACAACTGGGGACCTCCCTGGTCCCAACCTGTCTGTCAACTGTCCGGAACTCCGGACACTTACCCGATTGTTGAGCCAAAAACACACGTGGCAGTCCCCTGTGACCTCCAAAGGATACCTCGTCTAACCATAACTGCCATATCTCCTTCAATTCGTTTGATCCATCCGATCTCGATAGGCTGACAACCTGTCACCACTGAATCCGACGCAAAAAAGTGAATACCACTAGAATAACTGTAGTCTTACATCAAACCCGGTCTCCTTCGACCTACCGTTTCCTGATACTGACATGTCGTGGCTCCATTACGGATAGAGCCACCCGGGACACATCACAATGGCTTAAACTACCATCAAACCAACCCGTTCATCACCCTAAAATTCTGCCCTCGATGCCCTTAGCATACAGATGCCCCCACATCCCATCTTAATGAAACAAAATCCTGCACGAATTCCGATTCGGGTCCCTATCCAAATCCGAATTGTTACTCTGATCCTATCCAGAGATCCTCGAATCGACATTTGCATAATGTACCACAACTTCCCGTCATCCTTTACTCGACCGATTAATAAATACCCTAGCCGATTCCCTGAGACTACCAGTCTCGCACCCGGTCCAACCACCATGTTCTTATTAGATTCAAAATCAAGGCTACCCAGCCGTAGCCCTACTGAGACATGCACTAATCATCCACATGATCCTGTATCTCAAGATCCAACCCTTGGCTCATCAGTCTCTACCGTTTCCATCCTGAATTCCCAAAACCATTCGGGATTCGCCCCCGGATAACTGATCGGTCAATCACCCCTGGTCCTGATGCTGACTAAGCTATGGCTCCCCCACAACCTTGCGAACTAGCCTACCCTAGTCCGTATCATCTGAAAGAATCTGTGAACGCTAGGGCACCCCCGCACTCTTATAACACTCTCTACTGCTAGTGAATGCTACGGCTCCCCCGTAGTCTTACAACACTATACCCTAACTGACCATTAGTGAATGCTATGGCTCCCCTGTAGTCTTACATCACTTTCACCCTTGCTTCTGACCTGGATACCTGGACGGTTCTCCCCCAATTAGATTAAACTAAGTCCGCTCGGCACACGAAAAATGAAGGATTCCCAACCCTCATTACGTTCCAATGTTCACCTTGCTGACGGTCGGTGCTTACCAAAGCTAGCACGCCAAAAATATCCATGTCCAAACAACACACTTCCTGAAATTCAGCTAACACTTCTTATATCCCAACAACATCAATAACTTCAAATGCTTAAAAGCGATATCACGTTCAGACCTCGGAGTCCAACGAACGGATAGACTAACCAAAACCTCAGCGACAACTCTCTCTTCCCTCGGCAATCCCGATGGCTCTTCCAAACATAAATACTAAGGCTACTGAAAACTAGTCATAACTCCCTCGTTCAAGCCCTTGAACTAACTCCGAAATTGACTAGAGCAGGTGCACTCACCGCTCCTCCCTTATCGTCAGACAATCGACCTCCTTATCGTCCACCTGAACACAACATATAACGGCTTGCTCCCTAACGGCAATCCCTGAAAACGTGACCAAACCTGTTACACCCGTAGCAACCCAAATCACTGAACAGATTCCGACAACGACTCGGAGCAATCACGGTGCACACGGAATCCGCTCTGTGAGATACATCTGTCTGAAGATCTCTCAAATATTCATCGACATGCAGAATGGCATCTGACAACCCTTGCTAACCCAGACAATAGCAGAAAACTGACCCGAGATCCAACTTATCACAATTCCTAAGCGATACAAATACCCAATATCCACCGGAAATGGCCGAAGATAGCATATCCACAAACATCTGGAGGGATCCTGACCACCTCCTCCTGGGTCACCTCGACCACTCTGAGAACATGATGAAACACTTCATTCCAATTCCAATGACAACCCAAACCCTTGGAACGAAACTCCGTCGTGCATTTTCTGGAACTGTTGCACTAGATCCGACCCTGCTGGCCTCTCAAAGGCTGGTCCAAACTCTTGGGTCTCCGCCAAAGACCCTCCAATAAGTTCACCTAACCTGAACCTCTCTCCTTAAGGTACTCCTAATCAATCTTCCATCCTCGGCTCTAAGATCCATATCATTCAGGGTCTCACACCCTGACACACTCGCCAACTCAAAAGCCAACGGCTAAACTACAGAAGCTGGAGCAACCTCTGCTCTAAACCGGCTATAAACTATTCCCAGACACAGTTTCAAATCCCAAAGCCCAATAAATCGCACAATCAACCCTTTCCACCTGATACAAGAGATCCAAGGCGAACTCAAAATCTTGGTAATCATTCCGCTAACTGGCTCACCACCGGAGCCGGGACCAAACCCTAGTCCTTCCCCTTACGTGTTCATCCGCATTCTGCATAGCAGCTATCCCCACAGTCCAAACATAACCAAGAATTCTCCTTCCCAGGCTTCTTAGATTCTCCAAGACTTTTCCCAATTCGACTATGGATCCTGTGCTTTCAGTAGTACGGGCCCAATACTACCTTCCACACCTATCCATACTTTCCTCTGGAATCATCCTGAATCCTCTAAGTCACCTACTCTTATGATGTACCAAATGTCTGCTAAACAGCAGCACAATATCCACCGAAGCACCTCCTAGGATCCCCCCTAGGTTCCCAACCTACCCAGTCCTCAGCTGCTGAAAGATTCCCAGTAATGTCAACTAGCTACCTTATGAATATAGCCACATGTAGCAGAGATCAGATAATCCTTCAAGTAATAGACTCAATCCTAGAACGGTTAGACTCAAACAAGAGCTGCACAATATGGCCAAATCCATCACTCTGATATTATCCAACCTGTGGCACATGTGACCTAGCATATTCACTTAGTAGCTAGCTTGCATTGCTAGAAGTCCCACAAATCACAAAGCAAGCAGCATTCAAACAACGGAAAACTAACCACATATTCCAAACAAACAATTCTACCTATACATACAATTCGCAATCAGATGACTCATGTCACTAATCTCGTCCAGGGCTTACCCTAGGGTAATCCCCGACCCATGAACTATCATAGAACATTCGGCCCATAAACCACAACCCATGCTGTCCACATCCACCCTCGTTGCCGCCTGCCTTATGCATGCAAATTATACACAGAACAAGATCCAATAGACTGTCGAATAATAGACTCTACCATAAGACCACAGGAAATAAGGTCAAATCAGCTATTCTAAGGCTATAAGATCCTAACTCTATTCACTTTTCAAAACATACACATTGCAGTTACAAATACCAATTATCATTCTCATTCTAGCATGACATCCAATATCCTCATGGCTACAAGCACCACATATCAGGCTAACTAATGGTTGACTACTCAACACTAGCATGCAATTCTACCAGCTCATACAACATATACAGGCATCTCCCCTAGCCCTAACTAGCATGCGATTCACAGATTCATAATCAAATCATAACAGATAACAAATGTGGGTATTCTGGGGAAACTTACTCGAGCTCGACTGATTGCATGCACCACACCCTTTCTTGTCTTAGATATTCTTTACTTAAAACATTTTTCTTTTGAAAGCTTTACAGATCCTCAGTCTGAGTTCAGACACACCCGAAAGTATGCCTGAATCCCTCAACCAAGGCTCTGATACCAAATTGTAACGACCCGAAAAAACCAACGGTAAAAATTTCATTTTTAATATAGCTAGCACATTGATACCATTTATTTCAAACATTTCAGATCATCATTAAGTAAAACATTTATCAGAGTTCATCCCAAAATCATTCATTGCGGAAATCATAGGTGTGTGCACTGCGATCAATCCGAGGTCTTCATTTCCAAATCGATGATACCTGAAACCAAAACTGTAAACCGTAAGCACGAAGCTTAGTGAGTCCCCCAGAGCATACCCCACACACAATCCGCATAACACATACCATATTAGCTATAAAGCTACATATATCACATAAGCCATGCATACGTAAACCTATAAGGATGCCATGGGCTACCTCACATGGTCTTTACCTAGGAATGTCATGGGCTACCCCACATGGTCTTACATCCAATGTCATGGGCTACCCCACATGATCTTTACCTAGGAATGCCATGGGCTACCCCACATGGTCTTACATCCAATGCCATGGGCTACCCCACATGGTCTTTACCTAGGAATGCCATGGGCTACCCCACATGGTCTTACATCCAATGCCACGGGCTCCCCCCGGGGTCTTCCATGCAAGTATCACAAAGACAACTAGCATAACACATATCATATAATCACTAGCATACCACTTAGCATAAAGCTAACTATGATACCACATATCTATACTACAGCTAGTGTACCATATAACATAAAATGGGTCGGCTTTGGTGCCTTAGACCCATTGGTATGGTGAGAAGACTCACCTCGCACTACAGAAGCTTCCCGCATGAATTCCTTAGTTGCTGCCCCGCCAGCTTCCCGAGCTGTCATTACCAATCAATATACCCAATTAGAAAATGGGTCCCATACCATAATCCTTAGTCCATGCATGGGGTAAAATGACCATTTTACCCCTATCCCAATATGATCCAAAACTAAGGCCCAAACCCAAAACAAAAGCACATCATTATAATGTCCATAAAACCATTAATGGCCCAATTTTCCAAATTGGGCCCGGATCTTTCTAATGGACCTTATACTAAAGCCCAATATTCTCCTTAGTCAATAATCCTGACCCCAATTGGCCCACGAAGGCCCACAACAACCTAATCCAAGAATTAGCCCAAACCGAGGCCCACAAATGAGAAGTCCATATCTATATTGGGCCACGAGGCCCAATAGGCCCAACCATTCCCATATCGTCCTAAAGATACATTCAGGCCTAATAATCAGCAAATCCAGGCCCAAAACCATTAGGTCCCAAAGGTCTGATGTCCACTAAGGCCCAAATCCTCCTGAGAGCGTACGCTTAGCGTACTGGGCAAATGGGTTGTACGCACAGCGAACTACATAGTATGCCCAGCATACAAACAGCTCATGCACAAAATCCATTAAGTGCTTAATACTTAACCCAACAAGTCTAAAACATAGATTTGAGCTATACATACGTCTAAACCCATAAAGTCACTGACTTGGTGACTTTGCATGCCCCAAACAAACCCAAACTCCAAAAATGGCATTATACTTCCATAAAAGTGACCCTAACTCATGCTTGAACCCATTAAGACCTTCAAGATGGCAACTTTCTGTCTTAGGGACTCAAATAGCATCAAGGGTGGCAACCCCAAGTCCAAGAATCGAATTCGAACCATAAAGCTTCATCATTGGGACCAAAAAGGAACTATAACCCAAAAATGGTAGATCTAAGAGATGAATGATCAAGTTCAAAGATTTATAACTTCATCAAGCTGAGAATGAGTCTTAAAAGCCAGATTCATAAGCTCCTTCTTGATTCCCATCTTTGCATCAAACTCCTTCTTCTTGAAAATGGATCAAACACCCCAAAAATGGACCCCATAAGCTCAAAATGCCACCATGGATGATATATGATGATTTCTAGGGTTTAGAGGGGTGAAGACTGAAGATATTAGGGTTAGGTTATGAGATACGGAGTTTAAATAGGGTCCAAGACCTTAAAATAGGGTTCTGATCTGAATGGAGTACGTCCAACGTACATATGGTACGCCCAGCGTACTCCGGGGAACATTCGCGACCCTCCTAGTCAGTACGCCTAGCGTACTTCAAGGTACGCCCATCGTACTACCTTCTTCGCTAGTACGCCCCGCGTATACATTGTGTACGCCCCGTGTACTCAGTTAAGCCTGAAAACCATGAAAATTCTGAAGGCCATAACTTCTTCGTTATAAGCCCGATTCCGACGATCCTTATATCCACGGAAAGGTGAAGAGAAGCCCTACACTTCTAACAACTCAAACCTTTCTTCATACCTTCCGAACAAAAATCCATTTTCCACAAAAGCCCGAACTGTCACTTTACCGAAATACCCCTAGGCTTCCAGAACACGAACCGAACACCCGGGTCTCTTCTAATACATCACCCGCACCCAAATGGGCCTAGACCTTACCTTCCCAAGAGCCATAATCCTTACAATGACCGACCCTCGAGCCACAGCCTCAGACTAGGAGTCAATTCGGAACAGAGCATTACAGACATCCATTTGCCATATTTCATAATCATGAAATGCAGTTATGGCTAACATAACCCTTATAGACTTAATCTTTGCTACTGGTGAGAAGGACTCATCATATTCAACTCTCGGAGTTTGAGCAAAGCCCTTCGCAACCAGTCGTGCCTTATATGTGTGTACTTTCCCATCCATGTAATTCTTCTTCCTGAAGATCCATTTGCACCCGACTGTCTTACGACTCGGTACATTGCCAACCAAGTTCCAAACTTGATTGTCATACATGGACTGAATCTCGCTGTCCATAGCCTCTTTCCATTTTGCAGACTCGGGGCCTGCCATGGCTTCCTTGTAGTTATTAGGTTTATCTAGATTTACCAGTGTGCTATCACTGATAAATGTATCACCTTCAGCTGTTATATGAAAACCATATAACACAGGTGGAACACTAACTCTACTGGAACGTCTTAGAGGTACGGACTCGTCAATTGGATCAACTGGAGTTTCCTCCTCATGTTGATTGCTAGTGTTTGGGGTTCCTTTACCGCTTGACTCTTCAAGCTCTTCAAGGTCAATTTTCCTCCCACTGTTTCCTTGGCCTATGAGTTCTCTCTCACGAAAGACTCCTCTCCTCGCAACGAAGACAACATCCTCACTCGGTCTGTAGAAGAGATATCCAAAGGATTTATGTGGGTAGCCGATGAAAATACATCACTCACTCCAAGGTTCGAGCTTGTCGTGAGTTTCTTTTCTCACAAAAGCCTCGCAACCCCAAACTTTGATGTGGTCTAAAGTGGGAACTTTCCCAGTCCATATCTCGTGAGGTGTTTTGGAAACCTTTTTGGTAGGGACTAGATTAAGGATATGGGCGGCAGTCTCTAAGGCATATCCCCAGAATGAGATAGGTAACGAAGCTCGACTCATCATGGAACGAACCATGTATAGTAAGGTTCTATTGCGCCTCTCAGCCACACCATTAAGCTGTGGTATCCTAGGTGGGATCCATTGTGAAACAATTCCACATTGTTTAAGATAGTCAAGGAACTCGATACTAAGATACTCCCCTCCTCGATCGCATCACAACATCTTTTTCTTCCTGCCCAATTGATTCTCCACTTCTTGATTAAACTCTTTGAACTTTTCAAAAGTTTCTGACTTATGTTTGATTAAGTAAATATACCCATATCTACTATAATCATCAGTAAAAGTCACATAGAAGCGGTTAGCATCCCTTGTGGCGGTTCTGAATGGTCTACACACATCAGTGTGTATGAGATCCAATAGACCTTCACCCCTTTCACAAGTACCAGTGAAGGGCGACTTGGTCATCTTTCTAAGTAAACAAGATTCGCAAGTGTCATCCGACTTTAAGTCGAATGACTCCAAAACTCCATCCTTTTGCGGTTGGGCTATACGCTTCTTGTTGACATATCCAAGACGACAATGCCACAAGCATGCTTTATCCAAATCATTGGAAGAATCAATATTCAACACATCATTTCCTAAGTTATCTACAACCATCACAGTTTCATATATACCATTGCAAGTCAATGCTTCAAAATAAAATACACCATTACAATAAGCATAAATACCACCATTTTCATTATTAAAAGAAAAGGTAAAACCTTGTTTATACAAACTGTGAAAGGAAATAACATTTCTCGCCATATCGGCTGAGTAACAACAATTATTCAAATCTAAATTAAAACCATTACTAAGTAATAAAGAATAAACTAAACTCTTGGTCACAAGAGACAATTTCCTATTTCCCATGATTAAGTTTATCTTCCCGTGCTCCACATCCCTACTTCTTTTTAGTGCCTGCAAATCAGAAAAATGTGAATACCACAACCTATATCAAGGACCCAGGAATTAGCATGTGATGAGTTATTAGATTGAATAGTGTAAATACTTTCAAGTGACGGCTTGATATTGCTATCCTTTATGTCCCGCAAGTATTTGGGGCAGCTTCGTTTCCAGTGCCCTTTATCATGGCAGTGGAAGCACTCTGCTTCCTTCGGATTGGAAGAGGGATTAGCATAACCAACTTTGGTCCCACTAGAAGAGGATCCATCAAGTGACTTTCTCTTGTGGCTGTTGTAGGAAGCCTTCCTCTTCTTTCCCTTCACATGTATGATTACCAGAACAGGGGCAGAAGTAGTAGTAGGCGTAGACACAACCGATTTTCCTTTCAGGTTTCTTTCTGCAGTCCTAAGAAGGCCTTGAATCTTGCTAAGAGTGACCTCCTCCTTCTTCATATGATAACTCATACGAAACTGATCATAACAAGAAGGTAAAGAGTGTAGAATGATATCTATGGCCAACTCTTCATCAAAATTGACATTCAATTTAAGCAAGCGTCCACGAATCTCTGCATCTTCTGCAAGTGGGTCGTGGTGGGTTCACCATCCTTCATTTTGGTTATGATCATGGAGGCAATGATCTCATACCTCTCCTGCCGAGCACTTTGATGGTATCTTTCCATCAAATCATGATACATTTCATAAGGGTAGTAGTCCTCATAGGAGTTCTGCAGCTCAGCAGTCATGGTTGCAATCATAAGACACGACACCTTTGTCGCATCCCTCTCATTAGTAGTGTGTTCAGTGATTTGTTCAGGAGTAGCAGTGGTGACATCAATCTCTTTGAGCTCTATATATAGGACATAGTCTTTGTCCTCATAATGAATAGCCATGTTGATGTTTCGAATCCGATCATTGAAATTCGAGCCATCGAAAATGACCCTCCCACATAGATTCATAAGGGAGAAAGAGCCTGAAGGGATTGGGTTGGAAGCATTTTTTAGGATAGACATCTATAAAAGAAGAAGAATAAAGTTTAGATTAGATGATAATCCTTAATATTACACCTAATATGAAATATTAAGGCTAGGACCCAACACAATATTCTACAATTGCGAAGAGGGATGCCGTAATCCAATTGTAAAATATTTGAAGGTAAGTAAATAACGATTTACCAATTTCCACCATGAAAAACGAAATAGATTCATTAAGTTTTAACTGGATTTGAAATTCCTAGATCTTTGAGATTCATTGAACTTTTCAATGGCATGTTTAAATCTCGTTTGTGCCCTTCAAGTTTGTGACTGGGATGCTGAGGATCACAAACAAGGTGTAAATAACCATGCAAATTAACTTGGTACACCCAATGTTACAAATCACCTAATCAACGTGCCGGTTAACCATACGCATCCCATTAATCTATGATTAACACCAAGCTACCTGTTGGTGCATGGAAATGCTCCACAAATAATGAGTGTTTATTTGGTTGTATTTTCCCTTTATTGTATTTATGGTGTAAATACTCTCCCTCCTATATAAAGGGAGAGTTGGTCATTTATTATGTTAGCTAGCTTATCTTTTCCTTAGTTAGAGTTACTTTTCTCACAATGTAATTCTAGAGAGAGAGAAAGTTGGTGGGTTCTCCCACCTAGGGAGAGTTTCTCTCCCACCTAGAGAAAGTTTGAAGACTTCTGAAGACGATTATTTATTTAGTGATGCGATGTGGCACTTCTTTTTGGTCTTTACGGATCAAATTTTTGGCATTACTCGATGTTTTCCGATTCAGATTATTTATTATTCGGACTCTACCACAGGATGATTTTGTGTTCGCATCTGGTTCAGATCTTATGGTTTAACGAGTTTGGATTTGTGATATGTTGAAGACGAAGATTATTTTGGCAATGTGACGTGGCACTTATTTTTGGTCCTTGGATCAAATTTTCGGCATTGCTAGACCATGTTTTTGGACTCACATTATTGTTATCCGGACTTCATTTTATGGATGCTTCACATTTTTAGCAGGTTATTCTTTGAAGAATTTCGGTGTATTATGATTCGAGAACTCGAGATGTTTTTCAGACTTTTGAAGCCGAAGTGTTTCTTTTATTGGATCTTCTACTTGCTCATGGTGACATCCTTCTTCGGGTGATTATGACTGGTTTGAAGATTTGGATCTTATTTTTTCTGCTTCATTGGTTGTGCTTTGAAGCCGAAGACCTTCATTGTTAGAGATTCATGGCCAGTTTCAGACTTCACAGACACTTCAGAGTTTCAGAGACATTTCAGCACTTGATTTCATTTTATTACCCCACTTACTAGTCGGATTACTGTATTATAGCCTTGTATCACTTATTGTATCTCTCATCATTTGTAAGCATTTAGGGAGAGAATGTTGGTGCATGGAAATGCTCCACAAATAATGAGTGTTTATTTGGTTGTATTTTCCCTTTATTGTATTTATGGTGTAAATACTCTCCCTCCTATATAAAGGGAGAGTTGGTCATTTATTATGTTAGCTAGCTTATCTTTTCCTTAGTTAGAGTTACTTTTCTCACAATGTAATTCTAGAGAGAGAGAAAGTTGGTGGGTTCTCCCACCCAAGGAGAGTTTCTCTCCCACCATGATCTTCATGAATATTATTATTATTCTCTCTTATTCTTGGTCTTTTCTTATGAACTCATAATATGTTCTTGGTGTTCATACTTACAAAAACACGATTAATCTCGAGATATCCTTCTTCCGCACTCACCGTTCGTTATAAAAATGGGTCTCTACAATTGGTATCAGAGCCGTACCTTGAAGATCTCACGATTATTTCAAGGGAACGACTCCCGTTCGGTGATTATCTTGTGATTTTTCCGTGTTTCTGCAAGAAAAATTTTCGGGTTTCTTACCGGAATTTTTTTTATGAGTTCGTTCTTAGTTTTATCTTCCGGGTTGACTCAAATCTTACTCTTAAATAAATTGTTGTTGCTGCTGCTCGTTCTATTTATTGCTGGATGAAGATGTTCTTAAAAAGTTATTATTTTTGCTGTTGAAGAAATGAAGAAAAATGGGAGAAGAAATTATTTTTGTGGTCTCCATATTGTTGAAGATATTGTTCCAGGGAGTTCTTTTTCTTGGATGAGAAGACACAAAAATTATGGGCTTATTATATTCTTGAAGATAGTGGAGGAAAGCACTTTTTCTAGAACATTTTTTTTTCTACAGCATGTTTATTATGATCATCAAAAAGGTATGATATTCATACATTCTACCTTTTACTTGTTGCTGTGAATCTTCAAATTAGTGCATATGGACGTGTTTAAGTGTTTGCATAAAGCATATTGTCCTTGTTACTCTTTTGGGTAAAGAGTATTCCACTATTTGCTCCCTCAAAAAGACAAAAACCATGTGACATTGTCCAATCCCATCACCTTTTGTCCCTAAAAACCCCCTGCACACTCTTCTTTTTGCCTTCCCAAGACCCACCTTTGACTTAGAATGCTTTATAAAAAGATTCACTTATTAAAATATGAATAAATGGCCTTTGCGGTACCATTTTTCATGAAAAAATAGCATTTTTCGTCACCTGTTCAGCCCTTCTCAGCCCCCCGGACCGCAGCCAAAAACTGCCTACCGGAGTCCCCTTAGAAGCCTACCCGCAGCCACTTCTTAGCCTTGAGCCGAGGTCCTCTCATGTCCCTATCCACAGCCGAGAGACTACAGTCATTTGCTTATTCCGGACCGAAGCCATCAGCAGCCTCGGACCGCAGCGGTCATCAGCAGCTCGGACCGCAGGCATTCCCTACCGCAGCTCGCATATCTGCTCCTCGCACCGCAGTCGCGCCTGACTGCTTGATCCGCAACCAACCTGACCCGCTGTCCTCTTAAACCCGCAACGCCATCTAGACCGCATTGCCTGCTCGCGCCTACCGCTACTTCGCACTGCAGTCTAGTTGCTCCTCAGCTACCGCAGCCAGCTATACACCATCCGCACCCAGCTCCCTCGTCCGCACCCAAGACCCCCACCTTCCCTTCTGATCCGCAATCACCTCCTACCGCAACTACCTCCCACCCTAGCCACCCTCTCTCATCCGCAACCTTCCCTAGACCCTCCTCCATCAGCAGCCTTCGGCCCTCCTTCCTCCTTCTTCTTTCTTCAGCCCCTCCTCCTTCCTCCATCCTTCTTCCTTCTCCTTCCTTATTCCTCCCCCCTCCTCCCCTCCTTTTTTTCCTCCCCTCTCATCAGCCCCCCCCCCCCCTTTTTTTCTTTTTAGCCTTCTTATTTTTTTTAAGCCTCATTTTTTTTATTTATTCAGTTTTTTTTGTATTATTTTTTTTCAGTTAATTTTTTTTTAACGATTATTTTTTTTTTAACACCATTTTTTTATTTAGCCAATTTTTTTTATTAAAACCAATTTATTTTTATTAAAACCAAATATTATTTTTTACACCAATTTTTTTTTAACACCAATTTTTGCCACAACCGAACTTTGGATTGTCACATTGGTTCATTTCATGTCGGTTATTATTATTGGAAGAATACACCTACCGCAGTCGGACTTCATATTATTTTTTGTGATGCTTGCACCGCAACGGCGATTGATCAACAAAGTTGTTTCGCATTCTTCACTTTATGAGATTTTATGACTTGTCGCTCTTGATTTTTGGTTGACGAATCATGTATCTTGAGCATGTGGACTTTATTCTCTATTGAAGACCACTTCAAGTGTTCCGGCACCGCAGTTTGGATATTTGGATATATTTTTGGCACAACAGATTATTCTCAGCACAGCTTCAGCAACTATGTCACCTAGCTTCTCATGACCGCAAGAGTATCTCTTTTACTCTGTCTCGTTTCTTATCGAGACCCTTCATACATCTAGGGAGAGCTTCTCTATTAGCTCTTGGTATCCGACACTCTCCATCCGATGATTTGTTGATTTTTGATATCCGGTCATTGGTTATCAAAAATAGGGAGAGAATATCATCCGGATTTGGTTATTATGATTGTTTGAGTTTGGATTTTGAAGACTTCTGAAGACGATTATTTATTTAGTGATGCGATGTGGCACTTCTTTTTGGTCTTTACGGATCAAATTTTTGGCATTACTCGATGTTTTCCGATTCAGATTATTTATTATTCGGACTCTACCACATGATAATTTTGTGTTCGCATCTGGTTCAGATCTTATGGTTTAACGAGTTTGGATTTGTGATATGTTGAAGACGAAGATTATTTTGGCAATGTGACGTGGCACTTATTTTTGGTCCTTGGATCAAATTTTCGGCATTGCTAGACCATGTTTTTGGACTCACATTATTGTTATCCGGACTTCATTTTATGGATGCTTCACATTTTTAGCAGGTTATTCTTTGAAGAATTTCGGTGTATTATGATTTGAGAACTCGAGATGTTTTTCAGACTTTTGAAGCCGAAGTGTTTCTTTTATTGGATCTTCTACTTGCTCATGGTGACCTCCTTCTTCGGGTGATTATGACTGGTTTGAAGATTTGGATCTTATTTTTTCTGCTTCATTGGTTGTGCTTTGAAGCCGAAGACCTTCATTGTTAGAGATTCATGGCCAGTTTCAGACTTCACAGACACTTCAGAGTTTCAGAGACATTTCAGCACTTGATTTCATTTTATTACCCCACTTACTAGTCGGATTACTTTATAGCCTTGTATCACTTATTGTATCTCTCATCATTTGTAAGCATTTAGGGAGAGAATGTTGGTGCATGGAAATGCTCCACAAATAATGAGTGTTTATTTGGTTGTATTTTCCCTTTATTGTATTTATGGTGTAAATACTCTCCCTCCTATATAAAGGGAGAGTTGGTCATTTATTATGTTAGCTAGCTTATCTTTTCCTTAGTTAGAGTTACTTTTCTCACAATGTAATTCTAGAGAGAGAGAAAGTTGGTGGGTTCTCCCACCCAAGGAGAGTTTCTCTCCCACCATGATCTTCATGAATATTATTATTATTCTCTCTTATTCTTGGTCTTTTCTTATGAACTCATAATATGTTCTTGGTGTTCATACTTACAAAAACACGATTAATCTCGAGATATCCTTCTTCCGCACTCACCGTTCGTTATAAAAATGGGTCTCTACAATGGGTCTCTACAATTGGTATCACCGTTCGTTATAAAAATGGGTCTCTACATTTGGTATCCTTCTTCCGCACTCACCGTTCGTTATAAAAAATGGATCTCACGATTATTTCAAGGGAACGACTCCCGTTCGGTGATTACCTTGTGATTTTTCACCGTTCGTTACAAAAATTATGGGCTTATTATATTCTTAAACACAATCTCATCAGTGTTGGCCAACTATGTAAAGCAGGACATCGTGTTGAATTTGATGATCAATTTTGCTATGTAATGACAAGTGATAGAAACACATGCCTGATCAAATCCCGATCTGAAGGTACCATGTACCCTTTGGATGTCTCTCTGATCATTGGTAGACCGCAGTTGTGCTTCCTATCCAAAGCTGTATCCGAAGTCAGCTGGCTATGGCACCGCAAGCTAGCTCATCTCAACTTCAGGTACATCAACAATCTAGTCACCGGAGAACTAGTCCGCGGTCTCCCTATTCTCAAATTCAGCAACGATACTCTCTGTCCGGCTTGTGAATGTGGTAAACAATCCAAAGCAAGTCACCCTCTGATAATGGACTCTTCTATTTCTGAACCACTGGAGCTATTGCACATTGATCTCTGCGGTCCATCAACCGTAGCCAGTCTCCACCACAAGAAGTACATACTGGTTATTGTTGATGACTATACACGCTTCACATGGGTCTTCTTCCTCAGACTCAAATCAGAGACACCGCAGATTTTCATCAACTTCATCAAAGAAATCGAACTTCAGATCAAGCTTCCAGTTAGACGCATCCGCAGTGATAATGGCACTGAGTTCACTAATCATCTTCTCAACAGTTTCTTGGTGTCAAAGGGCATCACTCACAACTTCTCAGCCCCATTTACACCGCAACAAAATGGAGTAGTTGAAAGAAGGAACCGCACACTAGTAGAAGCAGCCAGATCCATGCTTAACTTCGCCCATCTTCCTCTCTACTTCTGGGCTGAAGCTGTAGCAACTGCATGCTTTGTCCAAAACCGAAGCATTGTGTGCAAACGCCTCAATAAAACACCATATGAGGGCCTTAACAACCGCAAGCCAAATGTTCGCTTCTTTCATAATTTTGGGTGTAGATGTTTCGTGATCAACAACAGAGATCAGCTCAACAAGTTTGCACCGAAGTTTGATGAAGGCATATTCCTTGGTTATTCCACTAACAAGGTTGCTTATCGAGTGCTCATCAGGCGTACAAGGTTGATCATTGAAAGCTTCGATGTGAAATTTGATGATTCTCACATCCGCAACGCCCCTCCATCCACTGAAACCACTGCAATCATGGAAAGCGATATTCCTGCCTCTTCAGGTCCCTTGAATCTAGTTGAAGTCAATTATGACGATCTTTTCGATCCTGTTGAAACGGCGAAACTATCCGAAGTTCTTGTGTCACCTGCAGTTCAACAACAACATGCTGATATTTCTGGTCCATCTCTATCTGAAGTAGCATCTCTCAATACTTTCACCTCTCCGGTTGAGGGGGAAAGCTCTACTCCGGATCAAGCACCAACCGTCGAGGTTCCAGTACCTGATGTTGTTCAAAGTCCCACCCGCAGAGAAGCATTACCATCAAACGTATCTTCGGATTCGGATGATGAAATCATAGAAAACATTGACACTAGAACCGATCCAAGGATTATCACTCTCCCATCCGTAGTCCAGGGGGAACCTTCTCAGGTTCCAGAGGAACTCCCATCAGCAATCCAGGGGGAACCTCTCCCAACTGTTCAAGAAAACTCCACTCTCGTTCCAACAAACCAAGATGACTCAGCAGGATGTTCTCAAATCCAGGGGGAACTGCCATCTCCAACCGCAGATTCTTCTGATATTCAAGATATTCCCTCTACCGCAGCTGCTGATCATCTGCAGCCCCTTCTACATGTATGGACGAAGGACCACCCACCAGGTCAAATCATCGGCAACCCATCCGCAGGCATCCAAACTCGATCTTCCCAGGACCTATCTGACCACTGCCACTACGCAGCATTCATGTCCTCGGTAGAGCCCAGAACGATCAAAGAAGCATTGCTTGAACCTGACTGGATAGCTGCAATGCAAGAAGAGCTAGAAGAATTTCAAAGAAACAAAGTTTGGCAGCTCGTTCCGAAGCCACGTGGTCACTCTATTGTTGGCACTAGATGGGTGTTCAAAAACAAGCTGGATGAATCTGGTGCGATAGTCAGAAACAAGGCAAGGCTAGTTGCAAAGGGGTATAGTCAACTTGAAGGCATTGACTACGATGAAACGTATGCTCCGGTAGCACGCATGGAAGCTATCCGGATCTTCCTTGCATACGCAGCCCACAAGAACGTCAAGGTACACCAAATGGACGTTAAGAGTGCCTTTCTCAATGGGGAACTAAAAGAAGAGGTTTATCTTCAGCAACCTCCAGGTTTTGAAAATGTTGAATTCCCATACCACTGCTACAAGCTTGAAAAAGCAGTCTACGGTCTGAAGCAAGCCCCAAGAACATATTATGAGTTCATAAGAAAAGACCAAGAACAAGAGAGAATAACAATAATATTCATGAAGATCATGGTGGGAGAGAAACTCTCCCTGGGTGGGAGAACCCACCAACTTTCTCTCTCTAGAGATTACATTGTAAGAAAAGTGTACCTCTAAGAAAAGTAAATGAGCTAGCTAACTCATAAGATATGACCAACTCTCCCTTTATATAGGAGGGAGAGTATTTACACCATAAATACATAAAGGGAAAATACAACCTAATAAACACTCATTATTTGTGGAGCATTTCCATGCACCAACATTCTCTCCCTAAATGCTTACAAATGATGAGAGATCCAATAAGTGATACAAGGCTATAATACAGAATCCGACTAGCAAGTGTGGTAATAAAATGAAATTAAGTGTTGAAATGTCTCTGAAACTCTGAAGTGTCTGTGAAGTCTGAAACTGGCCATGAATCTCTAACAATGAAGGTCTTCGGCTTCAAAGCACAACCAATGAAGCAGAAAAAATAAGATCCAAATCTTCAAACCAGTCATAATCACCCGAAGAAGGAGGTCACCATGAGCAAGTAAGATCCAATAAAAGAAACACTTCGGCTTCAAAAGTCTGAAAAACATCTCGAGTTCTCGAATCATAATACACCGAAATTCTTCAAAGAATAACCTGCTAAAAATGTGAAGCATCCATAAAACGAAGTCCGGATAACAATAATGTGAGTCCAAAAACATGGTCTAGCAATGCCGAAAATTTGATCCAAGGACCAAAAATAAGTGCCACGTCACATTGCCAAAATAATCTTCATCTTCAACATATCACAAATCCAAACTCGTTAAACCATAAGATCTGAACCAGATGCGAACACAAAATCATCCTGTGGTAGAGTCCGAATAATAAATAATTTGAATCGGAAAACATCGAGTAATGCCAAAAATTTGATCCGTAAAGACCAAAAAGAAGTGCCACATCGCATCACTAAATAAATAATCGTCTTCAGAAGTCTTCAAAATCCAAACTCAAACAATCATAATAACCAAATCCGGATGATATTCTCTCCCTATTTTTGATAACCAATGACCGGATATCAAAAATCAACAAATCATCGAATGGAGAGTGTCGGATACCAAGAGCTAATAGAGAAGCTCTCCCTTGGTGGGAGAGATCCCACCAATTCTCTCTCTAGAGATTACATTGTAAGAAAAGTGTACCTCTAAGAAAAGTAAATGAGCTAGCTAACTCATAAGATATGACCAACTCTCCCTTTATATAGGAGGGAGAGTATTTACACCATAAATACATAAAGGGAAAATACAACCTAATAAACACTCATTATTTGTGGAGCATTTCCATACACCAACACTACCCTTTGCCACACATTGTCAGTCCCAAATTAGTGTACCGGTTAACCACACACGCTCCACTAACGACTTAACAAGGTGCAAAGTGTAATTTCAAGGATTAGCACCATTTCACATTTTTCCTAAAGTAACTAAGATTGGGAATTTAATAAAAGTTTAGTTACTTTATATTTATCATTATACTTTTAATGAAGGAGAATTAATGTCCTATCCTACCCGTTCGGCTAATGACCCTCCACCAGTCATGGAAGTGGTGGGTGAGAGTGGACACCCATTAAACCACCATTTTATAGGCAGTAACATTATACCCCCCTTATAGATCGGCTTCGTGAATGAGGCCTACTAACGGTAAGACCGACTTTATATATATATATATATATATATATATATATATATATATATATATATATATATATATATATATATATATATTATTAAACTTATAATACTATAAAGTATAAGGGTTGAATTTTAACCTTTAAAACTCTAGGGTTTGGAATTAAAGTTTCATTAGTGAGACACTACAAATTCCAAAACTTGAGGGCAACTTTTGAAACTTGTCAAAACTCTTCACATTCATAACTTATGAGTTTAATTGGATTTTAATGTATGAGACCTTTCATTTTCCATAACTTGAGGACAAGTTATGGAGGTCATTAAAATGCATTTAGATCATTTTTTCTAACAACAAAATTATCACATAATCTATGATCTAAGCAAACTCATAATCAAGATAACTTCTAGTCAACAATTTGAAAGCAATTTTGTTTATCTTATAAAAACAACAATTATTTTAAAACTTTCACAATTATCTTGTGTTTGGATGAGTACAAGCACTACCATATCATAATAAACATTTCCAATGCTCCAAAACAGTTTGTGGTAGTGTTACAAATCCAAACCAGGCTAAGAAACTCGAAATTCTACAAACAGAGCCTTCAACTCGTCGAGTACATGAACTAAACTCGGCGATTTGCTCTATTACTGAGTGGAATCGTCGAGTTAGTTCATGTACCGGCGAGTTCGCCAGTCAGAGGCCAAAATTTCAATTTTTTCAGCTTTGAAAAACTACTATGCATCAAATATAATAGAAAACAACCCTTGGCTCTGATACCACTGTTGGGTTTTGAGCACTATAACACTCCTATGGTGCACATGCAACCCTAAATGTTTTGGATCTATCTTTTCTCTAATTATACATGCATTGTCTTTTTCCAAAGCATTCTTCCTAGCTAGCATACAATTGAAGCTATATAATATAAAACTTAGTTTGGATGCTTACCTCTTGAGTAGGGTAGATTTCTTGACCTTTGAAAGCTTGAGCACCTCAAATGTGATGCCTCTATTGGTTCACAAACACCAAAATGCAAGAGGAGGTTTTGGTAGAATATGAAGCTTGACTCCAAAGAGTGTGTAGCCGATTTTGGCTTATGGGGGCACTATTTATAATGTGGAAAACACTAGGGTTACACTTTGTAAACCCCAATGCTCCATGACTTTTCACATTCTTATGATCCATGGGTTAACCTCTGTGGATTATCTTATTGGCTTAGCCCAACCATATAGTCATGGATCATTAGTCCATATTACAAGAATGATTGATTTACATAATCAATCCCCATATATTTAATTAGTCTCTTTTGATCACAAAATTAATTCTAAGTCAATTCTTGATCAATATCAATTAAATAATATTAATATATTATACTTTTAATATAATAATAAATCTTATTCTCAAAAATCCTTCCTACCAAATTGCACGGGTGAAGGCAACCCAAAAAGGGACCATGCTACAATTGGGTCAAGTACATAGCAGTTATAGTTATGGGCTTAGACACCAAATCCAACAGTTTTTCCTCTGAAACACGGCATGGTGAAGCCTCACCACGACATGTTGAGGAACTTATGGGTCGCGTATGTTTATGGACCAACACGGTGTGTTGGTGGGCAAACACAGCGTGTTGGCGGCTGTTTGAGAAAACCCTAATTTTCAGGGTTTTGCACCCTATATAATCTCCTTAAGTCCCAAGGGCTGGTCTTTCATCAGCCTCCAACTCCCCATATCGATCCTTGAAGAACCCTAATCATCTTTCTCTCTCATTGTGAACTAGTGTGGTGTTTTTTGAGTCAAAGAAGAAAGAAGCTGGAAGAAGGAAGAAAGGATCCATCAAGCAAGCCCTCATCTTTCAGTTTGGCACTCTTCTGGACCTTTGTAAGTGTCCAAGATCCGATTTTTATCCCTCTATGTTGCTAGATCTTGAGTGTTGTCCCTTTTTCTTATTGTTATTGAGTGAGGGAATGGTTGGATCTCATAAAGTTAGCAAATTTATGAATCTCCAGGTCTAAGTGACCTTATAGAGTCTTGGATCTGGCCTATAGTCGAGTTTTGATGTCGTGCATGGAGAATAGGTCATAAATCCCCATTTTGACCTATTTTGGATTCAAGACATGCATTGGACATGCATGTCTATAAAGCACCAACCTTTGGGATGGTTTTGGTGCTAGAATCTCCTCTGGAAAGGATGGGTTTCAGACTTCAAGGATTTAGTGCTTATTGGTTAAGCCCTTGAATCTTCAAGCCTTATGGTTGGGTTTTTGGACCCTTGGAGTAGTTCTAATAGATAAAGTTGGAAACTTTATCCCTTTTGTTAGCATTTGGGTCTAGATCTAAGCCTTGGAGTCCCTGGAATCGAAGAATACAGCTGAATGTATTAAGCTGCTGAAACTCCGGCAAACACGGTGTGTTTCCAAGCCAACACGGCGTGTTGGCTAGAGTTTTCCCGATTGTCTGAATGCTATCAAAACACGGCATGTTTTCTGGTAAACACGGCGTGTTGGGTCAACATGCATTATTGACCTTAACCTTTGACTTTGACTTTGACCAAGTTTGACCTTGAGGGTATTTTGGAATTAATATGGAAATTGGCCATTTGATGGAAGTAGGTATTGTGTAGAGAGCTGAGATTCGGAGTTGGGCCTCATCAGTTCTACTCAGTTTGCTAGGTGAGTTTTCCTCACTATACTTTCGGGTCAAAGGCACCAATGCCAGCCCTTGGATTGATATCCTGTTATGCATGTTTGGATACTATTGTGATCTGTTAGATCGGTATCCTGGTAGATAGGATGATGCTATGCTTAGTGATCTGTAAGATCTGTTTATTTCTTGCTAGCTGGTTAATAGTATGCTTATCTTTATTATGTGCACATGTTTGGTCGGTGGCTACAGCTTCACTGCTTTGTGCGTAAGCCAATAGGCCACGGTATTCCAACTCGATGGTTGAGGGCCTAGGTTATTCCATCCCGAGGATGATTGGACCCGTAGTATGTTAGCATTCCAACCCGATGGCTGAGGGGCCTGGGGTATTCCAACCCGATGGTTGATTGGACCCATAGTATGTTGGCATTCCAACCCGATGGTTGAGGGGCCTGGGGTATTCCAACCCGATGGTTGATTGGACCCATAGTATGTTGATATTGTATATGTGTTATTTGTTGTGTTGGTATTTTAGGGGAACTCGCTAAGCTTTTGGCTTATAGTTTTGGGTTATGTTTCAGGTACCTCAGATGATCGTGGGAAGGCAAAGGCTTGATCATGCACCTCCTCACGTTGTGTTTTGTGATTTTGGAATAAACTCTAATGTTAAACTATTTTGAAAATTTCAATGTAAACAATTATGATTTTTGGTTGGTTGCAAAAGTTTAAAATTTTTTATGGAATTTTATGGATGTTACAAGCGGAGATACTGACAGTGGCTTATGAAGGCAATGTGGAAGTTCAAGCTACAACCATTAACAACCACAATCGGAGATATGAGCACTTCTTTTCTCAGCAAGGTGAATCTCTAACTCAAACCTTTAACTGTTTTAATTGTTTTGTGAATGGTATTTGTAGGTTGGGAGGTGTCAAGAATTCTTCTTAGTTGGTTTTAAATTTCTTGGACTCTCTTGAAAAAGTTGGGAACATCACGTTGATCTTCTTAAGAACAATGAGAAGATTAACTTCATGGATCTGAACTCTTTGTTTGGAAATCTACAAAACTACGAAGAAATCAAAGCTCTTGATAAATACATCATGAAGGACTCAAACAAAGAAAAGTCTATAGCCTTTGTCTCTTGAAAAGAAGCAATGAATCTCATCAGTGACTCTGATGATTCTAATCAGGTCGAAGCAAGTAATGATGAAAGTATTGATGAACTATTTTCTAGTCTTGCACTCATTGTTAAACGTTATGAAGAAAGCAGATCAAATGGAGTCCGAAGAGCTCAGTCCAAGGGAGGTAGTTCAGGAAGAAGGCTTAAATCAGAGAAAAGAAACTCACGTAACTGTTTTAACTTGGAAGCCCTGACCATTTTGCCAGTGACTGTAAAGAGAAGAAAGAAGCTCAAAGTCTGGAGAATTATGAAGTCTTATACAAGAAGCTACTCACTCGCATGAAGAAGGAAAACATCTCTCTACTAAAATCCTTCATTATGAAGCATGAGGAATCTGAGGAATGGGTTGAAGAATATGAGACATCTGAAGAAGAAGAAGAAGAAGAAGAAGGGTTAAACGTTAAAGGACTTATGTCTCTTATCAATGATTCCACTGAAAATAGTCACCACAAGTGTGACGCTGATACTCTTCAAGTTGTCAAAGAATTAAAGATTAAAAGATGGAATGTCTCTTCTACTTGTTATGATCTAGAACATAGTTGGTCTCTTGGCAGTTGATGCTCTAGACACATGACTGATCTCAAGTCCCTCTTAATAGATTTAGTGGAGAAAGATGGTCGTATTGTAGTTTTTGGAGACAGTAGTGAAGGACTAGTCAAGGGCGTTGGAACAATTAAGTGCATATCTTTCAAGCTGAAAAATGTGTTCTATGTCAAGGGCCTTCAAAGCAATCTCATCTCCATCAGTCAACTTTGTAACCCTGGTTACAAAGTTTTGTTCGAATGAAATGAAGGAAAAGTCATCAAATCAAAGAACATAATTGCGCTCACTGCAATCAGGGACAATAACATTTACATGCTTTAATTTTAATTGTGTTGGACAACTATGCTTTATGACTTTACATTACTTTTTGCTATCTCAAAAGTTCTGAACATATGCTGCTGATTTTTTGTTTACTATAAGACTTTTATGCTTCAAAAATTCTTTCTAACTTTAATTTTACCAAAGAAGTATACATTGTATATTGTGCTACTAACATTGCCTATGTGTGTCTTCTCTCTCACTCCCTAAGTCTCAGGATCTTCTACCTTCATCTCAATAATGATCTTAACTGATTTGTTCCTTTGAAAAGGATCAGTGTGTCATTCCTTTGGTTCAGCATCTTCTGAGTAGAGCTAGTTGAAGTTGGCTCTGCATCTTTTCTTCAGCACCAACTGCTCTCTCCCTGACGTTGTTGCTCACGTTGATTGACATGAAGTATCCTATCGATGAGGCCAGACAGGAGAGAACTATGTTTGAGCTTGTCTTTTTGGACATAGGTCTCTCCTTCTTGGTCAGCCTATCTCTGTTGCAATGGGATGAAGTAAATCTAGGTAACTTGAAATGTTTATATTCCGTAAATGCTCTTCTGCTACACCACTTCCCATCGGAGATCCAAAGACCTCTTCAACAAGACATTGCTCCTCGTTGCTTCTCTCACGGATCACAATGTATGGAACCTTCGAGTATTATCTTGGTGACTCTCATATTTCGAAGGTTACAAATATTGGATCCTTTTAACTCGTTGGTTACAAAGACTGGTTCATAATTTTCTTTTGTTCTTGGTGAACATGAAGCTTGGAATCAATCTGCAATACTTCAGCGATTAAAGGCATCTTCTCTCTTGGTTTACTATGAATTGTGTTTTATGTTGATATATTTGATATTTCTTGCTTATTCTTTTATAGACAGTGTTGAGGGACAAATATCTCGGAAAAAGGAATCTCATTTATGCTGCTTCAATTCAAAAGATTTTTTGAATCAGGTCTTTATCTCATTTCTGAAAAAGGTGCGCAAAATTCGCTTTTAGAATATTTCCTTGTTTGACTAACTCTTTTGTTTTTACTCTTGTATTCTTTATTATTTTATTTGTCTTGTAACTTAATAAATGAATTGATGGTGAATTCTACATTCTAGACTAAAACTTAACTTTATGATACAAAGGATTAACCACTTCTTGTTGATAAGTTTACAATGTTTATGATTCACGCTGATTTTAACTCAGCATGATTGAAACACTCCATTCTCTCCTCAAACTCTTCTTGATAAAAATTAACGATTCACTGTGATATACCACACACTGATAAAAGTCTGAAACTTTGTGTCAATGGTTATTCTATGTATCGTAGGCTATCAAACGCACCAATCTATTTTCGCCTTACATTCTTCTTTAGAATTCTATGATTCAGCGTATGAAGCTAGACGCTGATGAGAATTTGAAAAATGTGTGCCGATGGGTATATAATTGTCTGTGATATATTACACTCACCTACCCATTCTCTCCTAACAAATCTTCTATTAAAGAAGTTAATTATTTATTTTATTTTCCATACACTGATAAAACTTTGACTCTCTTTGTCGATGGGTACATTTCATATCGGAATGTATTACATGCATCATTCCATTCTTGCCCTTTATTCTTCTAATAAAAGAAGTTAATGATTCATCATATAGAGCCATACTCTGATGAGACCTTGCAACACTATGTCGGTAAATGATAGTTCAAAACTATACTATCAGGAGACATCACAATCTCACTTGATTACCAGCTGCAACTTTGATACACTGATAGAATAATCTTGATACACTAATTGCTTCCGCTGATGATTATTGTCGCTAATGCTATGTCTCGCTAATACATAATTCCCTTATCTCAACGGTAACTTTTGGATGCCGATTAAAAGATGTAACAGTATCTTGAAATACAAGATTTTTACTGTGCCGCTTTCTCCAATCATGATTACGTAAATGTGAAGAAAATTTACGGATAAATTAGGAAAACTCTCTCTCCTAGGTCACTTTCACAACTCATTCCAGCGGTTGATTTTCTCTCTCAAAATAGATTTCTCAACCATCATCTTCCTCAAGTTTTTATCATGTCGAAGGTTCTTTATGTGTTTGCTCCTAATGCTAATGTGATTAATGACCCCCATTCTCCAGATTCTCCTCTTGTCATTCAAGCAAACAATGTGGCATTCTATGATGTTATTCCAAATCAATTCAAGAACTCAGGGATTGAAGAGTTTTTCAACTACGTCAAAAGTTGCCATCTTCGATATGACTTTTGCGACTTCCCATAACCATTCTACCCAAAGAAAGTATGTGATTTCCATTATTCCTGCTCTGTCGACTCTAATACTCAAACCATTACCGAAACCATTGGAGATGTTCGATCTAGGGTTACTATCAACAAAATGCTCTTTGTCTTCCCCAATCAGAAAACTATTCTGAAACCCCTTCTGAAGAAAGATGCAAGTCTATTCGTTCAAGATTATGGTATAACTTTTCTCTTCAAGGCACCACTCTTGACCCAACCAAATACACTCACCATCAATGTTATTGTGTAGGGGGAAGTACCTATATAGGGTGATTGGTAAATCTCTTGGACATAAGACTAGAAGCTTAGATCAGTTAAATTTATTTGAGCAAAGAATCTTATACGCCATGACTTTGCAACAAAAGATTGGATTTTTCTCAACTCTTCTTCGATCAACTTGTTGAATGTGTCACTAGGAAAAATAAGTCAACATATGTTCCTTATCCTCATTGGCTTGGAGTTATTCTGGCTCGTAATGAAGAGGGTTATAATGTCAATCACGGAGTCTTCATTCCTATTCCAGCTCTTTCATCAAAGATTGTCAATGTTGGTCCCTCTGATGGAGATATGCATCTTACCAGAAGTATGGAAAAGTTGGTTGCAAACCCATATGTTGTTAAAAGCTATGACTCTAAAAAAGAGGATGAAGAGGGAAATAATGAAGATGATGAAGAAGACATTGATGAAGAAGACATTGATGAAGAAGAAGACGTTGATGATGAAGAAGCTGAATTAGATGCTAATATAGGAGAAGCCTATGTTCAAGGAATGACTAATTCTACTCCAAGGTTGAACCAGCATATTCGCCTTTCCTCCACCTAAAATTCATCAACAACTCCTTCTATAGGAGAATTTGTATAGCGTGGATCAACCCCGCCTCAAGTGGAAACTACTGATCCACTAATTCAAGATGTGAATTATCTAAGATCAGCATCTCCTTCTTCTCAAGCTGCAACTGTTCCCCCAATGCCAACTCGTCTACAGACCGCTTCTATTTTTCAGGGGAAGTATAGTTCCAACTTTCAAACTATTGTGCTCTCCCAACTCTCCCTATTGGTTCAGATGACCTAATCTCTTGGAGAAAGACTATCCAAAGTATAGAATGATGCGGCTGACATCAAACGCTCAATGAATTTGGTTGATGATAATGATATGATGATTGAAGATACTCATCCTAGCTCTCCATGCAGTAATCCTCTACCTCCACCCACAAATCCCCCTTCCCACACTCCCTCTCCACATCATGACTCCCCTACCCAAACTGTTGATTCCAAAAGGGGGAAAATAATTAAGAACTAATGATGACAAAAACAACTGCATCTCAGCCTGAAATGTTTGAATCAGGAAGGGATGATAATCAAAAAGCAATTGTTGTGGATGGACAAGAGAGCAGTGATTAGCCCATTCCAGAAACTAATAATGATCAGTCTGAGATTAATTCTGATGATTATGAAGGGTTTCTCCATATGTGTAACGCCCGCAGATTCGGGCTAATCAATTTAGAGATAATAAGCGTTAAAAATGAATTTTTGATAGAAGATTAATTAGAATAAATAATCTTAACCGTAGTATAGTATATATCACAAGGATTTCGTACATATAAAGAACGCTGAAATCCGACTTATAACGAAGAAGTTATGACCCATCGAAGTTTTGCAACAAAACTGACATGGCTCCGCGAATCATAAAAAGTAATTTTTTGAGAAAATACTTTTTAGCCTTAACGATCTAAACAAAATTCGTAGTATATATTAAACCGAGAGCGTGCATAAAAAGAACGTCCAAATCTGACTTTGTTTGAAGAAGTTATGATTTTTATAAGATTTAGCATAGCGGCGCACAACCCGGAAATCGAATTTTAGATCGATCGATTTTTAATCAACACAAGTTAAATGAGAATCGAAGATCTCGTTAATAGGAGCTTAATGATATAAAGACAGTCGAAAACGAATGTAGGACGACAAATTTATGAATTATTAATGATATAAAGACAGTCGAAAACGAATGTAGGACGACAAATTTATGAATTTTTAATGGACTTTAACTGTCTAAGCCGGTTAAAATATAACTTTAAAAATAAAGTCAAAATTAGCTCTTGAACGCCCCACGTTCGGCCTTCAGACAACCTATAAATAGAAGGCGCAAATCACTCCATTATTCACACCTTTCTCACTCATTCTCTCCCAAACACCCCCAAACCCTCTAAGCCTTTCCCTAGCACCTCCTAGGTGTTAGTAGCGAGTCCTGCAGCGCCAGAAGGACCCGAGAAGAAGAGCTTTCGGCTCCGAAGTTCTGCCTGCATAGAGCTCGGTTCCTCGCTAAACCCCCTTGTAAGTGAGTTATGCTTACCATACTTTAAGTATAACTTATGTTTAAGTTCATTATCATTATTATGAACCTATAAACAAGATTTATCAATGATTCCAAGTCGTTATAATGATTGATCTACTTACGAGGATGATGTCTAGTCTGTGATTTAGTGAGGTGTTTAAAGTGGGATTTCCAAACAGTATACTTCGTATACCAAACGGACCCTACCTCCAATATGATCCTACCGGGTTTTTCCGTACTTAATAGATCATGAAAGTAGACTTTGAGTTAATGATAAATCTAGACTAATAATTAGTTGCAATAAATATTAGACTAAAACGTAGTGATAATAATACTAGGTTTCGTTAAAGGAAAAGACAGATGCAAGAAGCGAAGCGCTGTCTGAGTTTCGAGTCGTCACTTTATCAAGTGAGTGTATAGTCCCTTTCATGAACATGATTTTAATACAAGTATTAATAAAAGTATTAAATATATGTTGAACGTTTATATGTAAGTTATATGCTTATTATCTGGAAATATGTGTTATATGTATATTTGACGATATACGCTATGCGAACCAGGCATGGTTCTATATGTGTTGAGATGTGTTTACATGATAATAAGAATAATATAAGTATTATAAATGAGAAGATAAATGTATGTTAATACTTAATAATCTGTATAAAATATTACACTAAATTAGGATAGTGTTGCCGAAACAGAGTTAGTATTGAAAGTTGATTATAAGCATTGTAGGCTTGCTTAGTGATGAAATAAGACTTAAAAGAGATGCTTAGTTCAATTAAGTTTGGATATTGGGTAGTATCTTATTAAGGGTATGTGTGTGATCGGAATGGAGAATAGAAACTCTGTTCGAGGAGATTGATGATCGGTGAAGTATGTCCTACATACAAAAGTACTTTCTATCTACCAAGTCTTTTTCAAAGCTCTGTGTCTTAGGTGTTGCTTGAGTTGGGGTATTGTTATGTTATGGGGTACGAGTTCTACTCATACCATGGTACTATAATATGCTAGAATTAATATCATGTACAAAGTCCTTTTTTGACACTATTATGTGTCGGGGTAAGGGAGCATAGGGGAGTACTTTATTAGTATCTCCCCATACTTTTCTTTTGCTGAGCTTTGTGTGTCAGCGTTTCCTTTCACGAAGTAATTGAGGGAACTTTGTAGACTGCACATTATAGTGTGTCAGTAATAGACCACTACCAGGTATGTTTGATGTTGTATTGTCGAATAGGGTGAGTCTGGGGATAAAATACCTCACGATGTCAGACCACTACTAGGCACAGTTATCTAGATAACCACCCCTAACTTAATTGACTTGTTGTTTTTACGAACGGAGGTTCGTGGTGAAACTGATTCCATTCTCCTCATTTGATGTATTTATTGATCCTCGTTTGCTGCCAGGGAATTTCCAAAGCAACGTCGTCAGTTTTTTGTTCATATTGATCCTTTAGGCTAGATCTTGTAAGATCGTTGTATAGGATCTATACATGGGAATCGACGGGATGCGATAAATTGTTTTAAAGATATGATATATCTGTGTTAATGATAATAGTTGGATTTGCAGGTTTGAGATATACATTATTATCACATTGTGGGATTGAAATCCCTATGTACTCACCAGGTTTCCCAACCTGGCCCACTCAGTTTATTGTATCACAGGTGGCTATATGAAAGATACATTCTGCTGAGAGATTCAAGGAGTATTAGGCCACTAGTTTAATTACTGTAAGGCTTGTAATATTTCGTTATGCTTATGTTTATGTATTTTCGATGATATCCCCATGTTTTAACATAAATAAAATACATTTCTTTGGAAATTCTTTGATAATATCATTATCATGTTTTTCTGGGAACGAATTCCGCAATATTATTCTTCAAAAAGGATACTCTGATTTTTAAATAAGCATAAACAAATCGGTCTTTTCTGGCCGTGAAAATGGGGATGTGATAGTTGGTATCATAACATTAGTTTAAACGAACTAGGAGTAAGGATTTATTTCTAGACTTAAAATTAGAATGCTAAGCGGTGATCGTGAGGAGTGTGTCTATTATATTTTAGGTAGTACACCTGAATTGACACAAGCTCTAGCTTACTTTAGGATTAGATGCCTAAATTGCTTTATGTGCTAAATGATTTATGCTATAAGATGCCTTATATGCTTTAGGATACTATTGTTTGATCGGATCTATGGTCTATTGCCGACCGGATCTGGAAATTTTATGTGTTCAAATTTCTAAACGTTTAATTACGGTATTAGAATTCGCATGTAACGTTTCGGGGTAATAAGGAGGATTACGTGTCTAAACCTTCTCTATCTTAAATTTCTCATCTTGAACAATTATTACGGTGTATGGAACGTCATGATAAGGACTCGTACCAGACTGAGCAAATAGAGGAAATAAGAAAGTTGATGATAGTGAATGATACCTATCAGAAGATACCGTAAGAGAGGTATATTGCCTTTAGAATGCGTCTAATAAATAATACATCTAGTACGGGAGAAGTACACTTTCGATTTGCAGAAAGAAAGATTTTTGGTATAATCCATGAAGTTATCCCATCATCTTGCATTTCCTCCACCAACCGAGTTGAAGCAGAATTGATGATTCAAGATACGCATGGAAGAAGTCCTAGTAGAGCCTAGTGAAAATTTATGATTGTTTGGACACATTTGTATGTGTTAAAATTGTTTTTGTGATAATAACTTGGACAACTGAGAAACAATACTTAGGACGAGTATGAGTAGGTGTGAAAGGTAGTAGAGGTCGATACTACCGGAAGCACAGGACTCGCACTTGGATCAGGGAAAGTCACAAGGTTACCAAGGCGCTAGTAATTGATTCTTTTTTGTTCATGTCTGTCGTTATCATTGTTTCAGTAATCACTAAGAAGATGATTGGTATTCCGACCCTAGTGGTCATATCAAATCGAGTCCGACTAAGATAAGTATGTTACATGGTTCGAAGAACCAAGTTCGATGTAACATCTAACTTAAGCCAGAAGATTGAAGTGAAAGATAATTGAAGCGATCAATAGAAGTATCACGATCGTTGTTAAAGTAAGAAGCTTGTATCTAGAAGTGCTACATGATAGAATGTGATTATATCACATTAGAACATGAAGGAAGGTATATTCCATTTTGGAATTTGGCTCTAAAAGACCTGAGTCTAAGCATCGCATCATACGATGAGAGGTCATGGGGACATGACCCATCGGTCTGTTACGATTTGAAGTAAAAAACTTCTCTTAAGTTAAGTCTGTTTAAGAAATAGCAGGAGTCTCCAATAAAGATCGAGTTTGTAACTTGAAGGTTACGGTTGACATTCCCACATAGTACAAAGAGCGGGTGCAAGATTGAGCATTGCCAACAGTTAAGAAGTCCACGAGTTAGATACTTATTTGAAAGGATATCAGAGTTACAGTTATTACCTAGTATGAAGAGATAACGTATGGAGTCATTATACAATCCCTGTTTTGTTGATGATTCTGGGACGTAATCATCCTAAGGGGAAGATAATTGTAGCGCCTGCAGATTCGGGCTAATCAATTTAGAGATAATAAGCGTAAAAAATAACTTTTTGCTAGAATATTATTTAGAATAAATAATCTTAACCAAATTATAGTATATGGCACAAGGATTTCGTACATATAAAGAACGTTGAAATCCGACTTATAACGAAAAAGTTATGACCCGTCGAAGTTTTACGACAAAACCGAAACGGCTCCGCGTATCGTAAAAAGTAAATTTTTGACAAAATATTTTTTAGCCTTATAGATCTAAACAAAAATCGTAGTATAAGTTAAACCGAGAGCGTTCATAAAAAGAACGTCCAAATCTGACTTCGTTTGAGGAAATTATGATTTTTCTAAGATTTAGCATAGCAGTGCACAGCCCGGAAATCAAATTTTAGATCTATCGATATTTAGCCAACACAACCTAAACGAGAATCGAATATCTCGTTAATAGGAGCTCAACGATATAAAGACAGTCGAAAACGGACGTCGGATGACAAAGTTATGAATTTTTAACGGACTTTAACTGTCTAAGCCTGTTAAAATATAACTTTAAAAATAAAGTCAAAATCAGCCAATGGAGTCCAAATGAAAGTTGTAGATCCCGTCGATACCTACACGTGGATATAAAGAACATCAAAAACGGAGCTCGTATACGAATGTTGTGGATTTTAGAAGATTATTAGTTTTTGGAGTAACCAGGGAGTGACACATGGCGCGATCTGAGCCACTGCTTCCTCACCCCGGCTTGCCACTAGGTGGTGACATGTGGCATGCGAACGCCCAACATTCAACTCTTGAATGACCCGCGTTTGGCCTTCAGATAGCCTATAAATAGAAGGCGCAAATCACTCCATTCTTCACACCTTTCTCACCCGTTCTCTCCCAAACCATCTAAGCCTTTCCCTAGCACCTCCTAGGTGTTAGTAGCGAGTCCCAGATCGCCAGAAGGCTCCGAGAAGAAGAGCTTTCAACTCAGAAGTTCTGCCAAACGGACCCTACCTCCAATATGATCCTACCTGGTTGTTCCTTACTTGATAGATCATGAAAGTAGACTTTGAGTTAATGATGAATCTAGACTAATAATTAGTCGCAATAAATATTAGACTAAAACTTAGTGATAATAGTACTAGGTTTCATCAAAGGAAAAGACAACTGCAAGAAGCGAAGCGTTGTCCGAGTTTCGAGTTGTCACTTTATCAAGTGAGTGCATAGTCCCTTTCATGAACATGATTTTAATACAAGTATTAATAAAAGTATAAAATATATGTTGAGAGTTTATATGTGACTTATATGCTTATTATCTGGAAATATGTGTTATATGTATGTTTGATGATATATGCTATGCGAACCATGCATGGTTCTATATGTGTTGAGATGTATTTACATGATAATAATAATAGAAGTATTATAAATGAGAAGATAAATGTATGTTAATACTTAATACTTTGTATAAAATATTTCAATAAACTAGGATTGTGTTGCCGAAACAGAGTTAGTGTTGAAAGTTGATTATAAGCATTGTAAGCTTGCTTTGTGATGAAATAAGACTTAAAAGAGATGCTTACTTCAATTAAGTTTGGATATTAGGTAGTATCTTATTAAGGGTACGAGTGTGATCGGAATTGAGAGTAGAAACTCTGTTCGAGGAGATTGATGATCGGTGAAGTATGTCATATGTACAAAAGTACTTTTTATGTACCAAGTCTTTTTCATCGCTCTGTGTCTTAGGTGCTGCTTGTGTCGAGGTATTATTATGTTATGGGTACGAGTTATACTCATACCAGGGTATTATAATATGCCAGAAGTACTATCATGTACAAAGTCCTTTTTTTTACACTATTGTGTGTCGGGGTAAGGGAGCGTAGGGGAGTACTTTATTAGTATCTCCCTATACTTTTCTTTTGATGAGAATTGTGTGTCAGCGTTTCCTTTCACGAAGTAATTGAGGGAACTTCGTAGACTGTCCATTAGAGTGTGTCAGTAATAGACCACTACCAGGTATGTGTGATGTTGTATTGCCGAATAGGGTGAGTCTGGGGGTAAAATACCTCACAATGCCAGACCACTGCTAGGCACAGTTATCTAGATAACCACCCCTAACTTAATTGACTTGTTGTTTTTAGGAACGAAGGTTCATGGTGAAACTTATTCCATTCCCCTCATTTGATGTATTTATTGATCCTCGTTTGCAGCCAGGGAACTTCCAAAGCAGCATCGTCAGTTTGTTGTTCATATTGATCCTTTAGGCTAGATCTTGTAAGATCGTTGTATAGGATCTATACATGGGAATCGACGGGATAGGATAAATTGTTTTAGAGATATGATATATCTATGTTAATGATAATAGTTGGATTTGCAGGTTTGAGATATACATTATTATCACATTGTGGGATTGAAATCCCTATGTACTTACCAGGTTTCACAACCTGGCCCACTCAGTTTATTGTATCACAGGTGGCTATATGAAAGATACATTCTGCTAAGAGATTCAAGGAGTATTGGGCCACTAGTTTAATTACTGTAAGGCTTGAAATATTTCGTTATGCTTATGTTTCTATATGGACGATGACATCCCAATGTTTTAACGTAAATAAAATACATTTCTTCATAAATGCTTTGATAATATCATTATCATGTTTTCTGGGAACGAATTCCACAATATTATTTTTCAAAAATGATACTCTGATTTTTAAATAAGCATAAACAAATCGGATTTTTCTGGCCGTGAAAATGGGGATGTCATAATATGGACTTCATAAAAGAAACTGATATGCATTCTATTCTTCTTAGTGTTATCTATCCTAATGCATCTTCTTAAGGGGACATTCCTCAATGAACCAACAGCAACATTGAGTATGATGATGATCAGCTTAATCCTTGAACAAAGAAGGCTTCCTTCTTAGGGGGAGAAAATGACGCTGAAGCTAGAAGTTCCTCAACTGTTGGTAGTTCCTCAGCTCCTCCTCTTTCCAAGAAAAGTAGGTTAACATTTAATTTGAAAGAACTCGCTGAGAATTGGCAAATGACTATTCAGGAGGTCATAGAAGTTATGTTGGAAAACAATGCTTCAGTTTGAACAAGAAAAGAGGAACGTCGATCTATCAAACTTGTTCAGAACCATGCATCAGCTGATGCTCAAGAGACCAATATTTAGTGTTTCAATATTGATGTGTCCAAACGAAACAAAGTCTGTGAGCAGAATGATCGAATCAATCGGAAGAAATTTGGGAATGTTCTAGGTTGAAGATACCAACCTGATCCCATCATCAAATTCAAATGCACCAAACTCAAGAATGAATCTCTCAAATTGCATTTGGTCAGGAAAAAGGTCGAGTATGAATACATTGAAGTTATATTGCTCGTGAACTGGTCAAATATGGCTACATCGAGTGGATATAAATTCAAGAGATAATTTCTAAACACAAAGTTATTCATGCTTAGGAGGTAAAACTGGTTATTCAAAGTTCAAACCCTGGTTAACAAAGTCGGGAAGTTGAACTTAGTACCTTCAGCTGGTCCATCTCATCCATCTAACTCAGAAAGAACTAGCAAGCCCATAATGTCCAAATACACTAATTTCCTTCTTCTGTATGGCACTCCTACATCAACAACAAGATGCCAGTGGGTGTTGAGCTAATTCAGCACATGTTCATTTAGGAACCAGAACATGGTATTTTCTATCTTGACAGTCAGAACCAAATGTGTTGTCAACACACTGAAGATCTTCCTAATGCTCACACTGAGCATTTGTTCAATCTTTATCTAGAGGTTATGCGACATAAAGAGATGGAAAGAGGATATTGTGTGTTGATCTCTTTTAAACTCAGAAAGCGTCTAACTGATCTTCAGCTTGACGAATTCAAGTGGGTAAAGCCTGAAATATAGACAGAGGCTGAAAATTTCTCAAACGATGATTTTGAAGATTTCATTAAATATTAGTTTTGACATCATCAGTTAGGAGAGATTGTAAGGTCACACATTATGATCTGACGAGTCAAACACTATTCGATGACCACTATCGCCAGCGTCAGCGTCAGCACCAGCACCAGCACTAAATCTTATCAGCGTCAGCGTGAACCTATGATCTTGGTGATCTTATGTATATTAGGCAGTTATACGTATATATAATGGATATCTGATCCTTGATCTTAGTGATTAGGATCAAACATTTACTTAGATAGGTATACATCCCTTAATCAGTGGGATATCAGCTATTGTAATCATATATAATCAATAGTAAGGTGAAACCCTAATGTATGTCTTGGTGACCGTCTTTGTGGCCTCGTTCTCTTGGTGAGAAATTTCTTTCTTAGTGAAAGTATCTTTGTGGTTACTTGTGTTCTCTAATTTTTCTATTTAATCTTTTCTTAGTTTGTTTGTTCTTTGTTATTCATACTTGATTGTATTTGATCGATACAAACCTTCAACTCTACGTAAATAACTACACCTTTTAGATAACCAAGTCCTGGTGTCCAAAACCGGATAGTCGATTCTGAATGGTTGAATAAAAGGATCAAGGATGAAAGCATCACTTAATAAATAATAAACACATAACACACCTAATACCTTGGATATAAATAGTATTCTCCAAGGTACTACTACAGTCATTATATCTTGTATGTACTTCCTATATAAACCGAACAACACTCATGATTCAAGGCAAGACAAAAAAAAGGTCGAACAAGCAATAAAGATACATACTCTCATACACTCTAAACTTATTCACGTAATACATAACAACATTGTTCTAATTTAGGCATCCAATATTATTACTATAAACTTCTTTGTAATACTTCTGACCTTCTTTGTCTACCCATCTCAAGTTCTACAGTCATTTCCAACTAGAAGATACCACGAGGAACCCCTATAAAGATTGACATAGCAACACTAACAATCATATGCATTCAGATATTAGTTAGTCACAGTAAATCCTACAACTGAACATTCAAATTTTAATTAACTGAAATGAACATTCTTTAATACTTTATAAGTTATAATGTGTTTTTTCTTACAAATGTTACGATAAATAGTTGTTTTCATTAACAAATCCATAAAATTAAAAATAAAATTTTATGTAATGGATAATGTTTTAGATAACTACCAAAAAATTGTTAAATTTTTTCTAAAAAGGTAATTTTAAATTTATTTAATAAGACAACAAATTATTTTTGGTATTTCTGTAAGCATCAAAGTGATAATAAAATTTAGGTAAATCTCCAATAAAGTCCTAAAATTTTTGCTCAGTTTAAGTTTTAGTCCTAAATTAATTTTTGTTTACAAAAAAATCCAAAGAACCGGCAAAAGTTTTCATTTTCACCCTTTTTTTACCGGTTGGAACCAGTAACAAATTAATTTGTGACTATTTCACAAACTGACTTAAAATATTGTGACTTTTCTACAAACAAAAATATTAGGACTTTTCTGCAAACAAAAATATTATGACTTTTCTGCAAATAAAAATTATTATTATTATTATTATTATTATTATTATTATTAAAAATATAAATAAGTATATTATTTTTTAAATTCGTTATCATTAATATTGTTAATAATACATATAAATATGTTTAAATGAAAAAAGAATATTAAACACATTTTTTTAAGCGTGAAGGTAGAGGGGATGGTGATGCTTTAAGTATTAAAATCATGAATGTGTGCTTGTATATATTCTCACTTTATATATGGTCATTTCACATTTGTTTTTAATTCAAAATATTAACACTTAACAATTTAAAAGAAGTTGTATATTTGTAAAATTGTTTATAAATAGTGATTTGTGTAATGGACTATCAATATTATCATTAAATTCTCGGTTTTTTTTCTTTTCATTCTTAGCTTGTAAGCGGACATTTCTTATATATATATATATATATATATATATATATATATATATATATATATATATATATATTTGAATCGAGTTTGGGTCCGCAACTGGAATCATATCAAGATTATGATTAGGTCTGCTACCGCATGTATTAGTGTGTGGGTGTGTGCAATGTGTGTATGTGTTATGTGTAAGTATTTTTATTCGTGTGATTTCTCAAAAACACAGCAAATGTAGTGTAATAAAACAAAACATGTCATATTATTTTTTATTAAACAAGATATTGTAATTAATACTTTTTAATTTTGATATGAGCTACCTATTTAGATGTATGTAGTGGATCTGTTGGATTTGAAAACAAATCATTTTACCTTAAACAATTTTATATATAAAATGAGAAATCATTCTACCTTAAACTGTTTATAAACAATTTTACAAATATGCAACTTCTTTTAAATCGTTAAGTGTTAATATTATGAATTAAAAACAATAATAACAAATATAAAATGACCATATACAAAGTGAGAATATACAAGAAAACATTCATGATTTCAATGTTTAAAGCATTATCATTCCCTCCACTTTCACCCTTAAAAAATATCTTTAATATTCTTTTTTTATTTAAACGTATTTATATATATTATTAACAATATTAATAATAACGAATTTTAAAAATAATATACTTATTAAATTTTTAATAATAATAATAATAATAATAATAATAATAAGGTTTTTGTTTACATAAAAGTCATAATATTTTTATTTGCAGATAAGTTCCAAAATTTTTGGTCAGTCTACAAAATAGTCCCAAATTAAATTGTTACCGGTTCCAACCGATAAAAATTGTCAAAATGCAAACATTTGTCAGTTTTTAAGACTTTTTCATAAACAAAAATTAATTTATGATTAAAACGTAAATTATGCCGAAATTTTAAGATTTCGTTGGATATTTCCCTAAAATTTAATATCATAGTTATTATTTCCTATAATTAATATAAACAATGGAGTGAGTTTTTTGTGACGAAGGATCCGGTATACGATGGAAATAGTCGTCATTTCAAATCCAAATATGCAAAAGGGTCTTTTATCTTTTTCCATAGCGAAACAATCTAGTAAAGACGATAAATACCATTTTGCATCTAAGTTTAAAAGAATATTTGGTTTGATCATCTTCATCTACCCTAATCTACCTAAATAAATGAATGTTTTTTTTGTCATTTATCACACTTGTATTCAATTTGTTAAATGTTATTTTATGGTTATTTTGAATTAATTTTTTTCCACATATCATTTTATGAGTTTTTTTATTTTATTAAATTTAACATAATATTTTAGTGTAATAATTTCAATAAATAGATATCAATTTCATTAATAAACTTACCTTTTAATTTCAATATTCCCAAAATTAAAACTTATTAGTTTCTTTTGTTTATTTATTTAAATTTAAAAAATAAAAAATATCTTCATTATAATAATTTATTATTTTTTATTTTCTTATAAATTTAAAGTTCTCAAATATATAGTCTTATATATTTAATTTTTTTTTAAATTAATCCATGTAATACATGTGTCTGACAACTGATATATTAATATTCACCGGTTCCTTTTTTTCACAAACAAACCATCTTTCTATTGATAATAATAATAAGAATAATAAGATAACAATTTCGAATATCTTGCTTTCTTTAATCCACATGGATGCCATTTTGACACAGTTCACAATAGATGTTATATTGGATGTCATTTTTATTGTCCAATTGAGATCAATTACCGTGACTTGATAAAAATTCCAAAAATAGTTTATTATGCAATTAAATGTAAATAAAAAATAAATTAGAAAACTACAAGTTTTTTTTTTTTCCGAAGATAGTTTATGACATTAAACCTTTATTAAATAAAAAAAAAGAGAGAATTTATGATATAGTATTATCTTTTTAATATTCTATCAAACACTGTATTTTTTTATTATTTGTATACCTATGATTTCATAACAAAAATTTTAAAGAAACAAATTCTTTGATTAAAACTTATATATATATATATATATATATATATATATATATATATATATATAAAAGTTCAAAAGGTTGACAATAAATGAATCATTCTCAGCCACACATTTGTTTTGCCGCAAAACACTTAGGTCTACCGGCGAAAATGAATGAGGATACACATGTGTTTTCCAACCAAATATTTTTACTTAAACATTGTTTTTTTGTTTTTTTTTAGAAAGCTATTTTTATCAAAAAAATTATTTTAAATATATCAAAATTCATAATTTTTTATTCTCTATAAATAGACATCCATATTGATATAGTTTTAAGATAAAATAAAATTTTTATTTTTTTTAGAGTTTCAGCTTTCTTTATTCATAAGTGACCAAAAACCGATCAGATTTTTATTACAGTACATTCATTATTCATTTATGAATAATAAAATGTATGTTTAAACTTTTTACAGTTAAGTATTATTCATATATAAATATAACACGTAATAAAACTTTCTTACCTAAAATATATATTTTTACAACATCTTTCGTCACATGTAATATTTATATATGAATAAAATGTGTATTAGTGGTCGTTATATGTTATATTCATATATAAAAAAAAATTATCAGGTTTTTGTTACAGTTCATTTGTTATTCGAATATGAATAAGTAGTATGTTAATAAAAGACGACGTATTTTAAAATTTTGAACTACTTATTAATATAAGAATAACAAATGAACTATAACAAAATTATGATAAATTTGTTTTTCAAATATGAATATAACCTGTGAGGAAGACCAATACACGTTTTATTCATATGTGAATATAAAATGTGACGAGGGCTGATATAAACTGTAAAAAGTTTATATATGTTATATTTATATATGAATCATATTTAAACTGTAAAAAAAAATTAATCATACTTTTTATTCATAAGTGAATAACGAATGTACTGTAGTAAAAATCTGATCCATTTTTAATCATTTATGAATAATAAAAACTGAAAGTATAAAAAAAATAAATTTTTTCTTTTATCTTAAAACTATACCAATATATATGTCTATTTATAGAGAATAAAAAATATGAATTTTGATATATTTAAAATCATTTTTCGATAAAAATGTCTCCTTAAAAATTGAAAAAAAAAACGGAAAAAAACTATGTTTTTGTATATATTAAGGTAATGATTAGCATAGTTTAAGGAAACATGTTTTGTTGGAAAACACGTGTGTATTCTTTTCTCATTTCCATCGGTATGTTAGAGGCTTTTGCGGCAAAAATAAATGATTGGCTAAGAATGATTCCCTCATTCTCATTATTTTTTATTTTCTCAATTGAACTTTTATATATATATATATATATATATATATATATATATATATATATATATATATATATATATATATATATATATATTCAAATATGAAAAAAAAAAAATCAGCATTTGTAGGGTTATAATCACATTGATGTATTGAAAGAAAGAAAATAATGTATATAAAAGCTAAAATTTTCGGTGGTAGTATCGGATAGGTTGCTTCAATTATTAAGCTGAGAGATATTAATTGATAAGTCTTTACTAATTTTTTATTCTTGATTTCTTGTTGTTTATTTATATATTCGGCATGTTATTGTTCCCAAATTAACAGACCAAATATTCAATATACATTAAAAATGATTTGATTTTTTCTTTTAATTTAATGATTTTTGACTTTAATGTCTATAGACATTAGTTTCTTGGGTCATAAGAATGTAAAATCCAAAAACTTAAATATTAAAGTTTCGTTTTGCTAAAAAAAATAACTTGAAAACCAGCCTATCAATGTATCCTTAAAGTCTTGATATTATATCCGACACTATATACTAAAGAATATAATAATAGTTCAAAATGGTACCAAATTACACATTGTTCCAACAATCAGTTTTCAGCTTATATTTTACATTTTAATGATAATTAGTAATTTTTCAAAAGAAAAAAAAAAAAAAAAAAAAAAAAACAATCATTCGGTCGCTAAAAAGTCAAAAATTGAGATTGTAAACAATATAAAGAGTGAATGCCGACGGCATTATCATATTTTAAATAGTAGTTTTTTTTATGGATTAAGCAAATTTTATCTATGTTTTCTATATACAGAGAAACACAAATACGTTGAAAATAAGAATTCAACATCAAAATGTTTAGTTATTAATATAAAGGAAGTTCAACTAGAAATTTAATATGGTTATTCTATATATTGTAGCCAAATGACATTGATTGTTGAAGTTAATTTAATTTCTAAAAATAAAAATATAACTTTAAACTTGTTTGCCCATAAAAGAGATGACCAAATAATAAAATGAAAGGTATCTATGAATAAAAGTGACAGAAAAAAGAACACCTTTGTACCCCGAAAAGACCATACATCCACAAGGCGTTGTCAATTAATGAAAGATATATGTGAAGGCTAAAATTGTACTTTTAACTTCATATACAAAAATTAAAACAAAGCATAACTAGTTCCAAATTTATTTTAGACCGAATAACCAAATTGGTCTTGTTAGAACTAACATATTGTGGACACAAGTGTTACATTGCTGGCTATGTGGTTTCATTTTGTTGCATTACTGCATTACTGGTCCTTCAAACCTTAAATTTGACTTTAAAAATATTACCTCTTTAGAAATGGTCAATATCCACTTGTACCAAAATAATGTTCAAGGACCATTTGTGTAATTATATGTATTAGCCTTAAATCCATATCCATAATATTATAATAATGTTCACCCTTGTTGATTCCCGCCTTACCGACACCGTTTCTACATATTCTCCATTTCATGGACACCTCATGTATCTCCTTCGGTGTTCCATACTTGTAACCAGGGGCGGAGCCAGAATTTTTTTTTTAGGGTGTTCCTCATAAATTAGTTTGAAAACACACACACATATATATATATATATATATATATATATATATATATATATATATATATATATATATATATATATATATATATATATATATATATATATATATATATATATACGGTCCGTTGATTTTGAGGACCCGGAGCGAAAACTAAAATTGAGCCCCTCTAAATGTAACTTTTTTATATAAGCAAAATAAATTTAAGGGAGTAAGTTGTAAAATGAAAAAACTTAAAAAGTAAATTAATTAAAATGTCCGTTGATTTTGAAGACACTATGCGAACACTAAAATTGGCCCCCTCTAAATACAATTTAGGAGTGAGTTGAATATGAGAAAACTTAAAAAGTAACTAAAATAAAAATACTAAGAAAAATAAAATTTTATAAAAATTGAAGGGCATAATATATAAATTTGTAAAACTTATTTGTTAAAAAAGTTAGAAGATAGGTTAAATTGTGAAAATGAGAGTATAAATAAGTGGTTAAAAGTGTAACTTTGAGTTATGATTTAAAAGAAGTGGTAAAATTAAATGCATCGAACGTTCAAAAAAAATTTGTCATCAAATAGGCTTGAACCTTGGTATCTTGGAAGTGGACAACTACCCCTGCCTGCTGATCTAAAGGACTTTTATGTTAGCATTTGCACATATTGATATATATTAATCAGTAAACAATATATTTAAAAAATAAATAAATAAATAAAAGGAATTCGAGGGTAGGCCTGGGGCCACCCTGACTCTCATGTGGCTCCGCCCATGCTTGTAACATTCTAATTTAGGGTCTAGAATAATTTAGTGAAAATAATAATAATAATAATAATAATAATAATAATAAATAAATAAATAGGTTCTAAAATATTTAAAGGAAGAAATCCAGTAAGTTGTATATAAAAGTGAAAGTAAAAGAAGAATGACCAAATTGGACAAGTTGATCAAATTAAGGGACATGGTTCTAAAAAACGCGTCATGGCGTGCCTCAAGGTGTGCCATGGCGCGAGGCGTGGTGTAGCCGTTACGAAAACGTTCAAGACGGATTTGTTAAGCGTGACGCCTAAATAACGTGGCAAGGCGTGCCTTATCGCGATTTTTTTTCAAGGCGCGAGTATTTTTTGTTTTTTTTTTTTTAATTTTTTTATTGGGCCTAAAATAATTGAGTTTTTGTTAACTTTTTATATTAAATACTAATATAACACTTCTAAAAACTTGATATACTTGATAAAAATCAATAATTATATGATTTATCTCTTTTAATATATATATAATAGTCACGCCTTGAAAAACGTCATGGCTCACCAAGGCTTGTCATGACTTAACTTTTACCTTGCCGCCAAGTCACGTCTCACGTTATTTAGAACCTTGCTAAGGGAGGAGATTGAAAATGTTTAGGGTTATTTTCTAGCATCAATGTTCTAAATAACGTGAGACGTGAACTTGACGGCAAAGTCAAAGTTAAGACATGACAAGCCTTGACGAGCCATGATGTTTTTCAAGGTGTGACCATTTTATATATACATAAAATAAGATAAATCATATAATTATTGAATTTTATCAAGCATATCAAGTTTTTAGAAGTGTTGTATTAATATTTAATATACAAAGTTAACAAAAACTCAATTATTTTGTGCAAGATCAAAAAAAAAAACACACAACAACAACTCGCGTCATAATATGATAAGACGTGTCTTGACATGTTATTTGGTCGTCATGCTTAACAAACCCGCTTTAGACGTTTTCGTAACATCTACATCATGCCTCGCGCCATGGCACACCTTGAGGCTTGTCATAACGCGCTTTTTAGAATCATGGTTAGCATGATGGTGGACTGGGGCAAAACCTAAGCTTCAGAAGTTAAATTAATATACTAAATTTATTAGTGGTAATATATATATATATATATATATATATATATATATATATATATATATATATATATATATATATATATATATATATATATATATATATGAAATTGAGAATGCAAAAACCAAAACGAATGTTTGACCATCCGTTTTGAAATACTATTTTTAACGAATTTATTTCAAATACCTTAAGAATTGTGACCATTAATAGTGATATGATATTTTTTGTTGAAAATAAGAATTCTTTTCTTTATTTTATATTTTTTTATTATATGTATTAATTATATGTGATTAAATCGTGATCTCAGGTTTTAGATTTTATAATTATTATCATTTAAAACTACATTTTATATATATATATATATATATATATATATATATATATATATATATATATATATAGAGAGAGAGAGAGAGAGAAAGAGAGAGAAAAAAGAGAGAGAAGGTTAAGAGGGGTGGCAAATTGGGCCGTCATGTTGTTTTTTTGTATGACACGACACGACACGACAGTGTTTTATGTAACACGAACACGACAATGACACAATGTCGTATTTTTTTCAACTAACACGAAAACGAACCAATTAAAAAATGACAAACATGACACGACACGACAAAGATAACATAATATAACGATTAGTTTATTTAATTAATATTTAATCATACATAGCACGAAAAACACAAAAAACACGACAAATAAATGTTAAATCGTGTCGAATTTTGAACACGAACACAACACGACACGACATCGTGTTTTTTACACTTGACACGAACACAACACAAACACGAATTCGAATTTCAGTTTCGTCCCAATTTCGTTTCGTGTCGTGTATTTTTGTCGTGTCGTGCCAACAATTATCACCACTAGGTTAAGTTATGTAATGACCAATTCAACATAGAAAAAAATCCAACCAAAAAATTTCAAATCCAATAACACCCCATGAATCTAAACAACTCAGTTAAGTCATGCATAAGTCAACAAACAAACAAATAAACCAAAAAAAAACCCTTAAAATGATAATATATTTTTTGATTTGTACACATTTTGTTACTATGTTGCTTTTTTTGTTCATATTTGTCCCTTCAACTTGTTTAACTATACACAATCCGCTCCTTATGACTCTTTATGACTGGCTACTCCAAGTAGGCCGGAAAAAATGGCTTAATAGGGTAATATATTTCTCACTTTGTACACATGTAGTCCTTAATATTTTTTTGCACATTTAGTCATTAATATTTTTTGTGTTGCAAAAGAAGTCTTTATTATTTTTGTACACATTCAGTACTTATGAACAATTTTCTTTATGTTTTTTCTCACGACATCCTACACATGACAATCATTAATGAGGTGTTTGGGGTTGTTCATGCTTATTGTCACTGTGACATCGATTGTTTGTGTTTTGAACGCCGCAACTTCTTCATATGATCTTAGATTTTAACGATCTTTATATTTACACGTTCGTATTTGAGTCTACTATAATTTTCGATTAAATTACTCCCGTTATAAATTAATATATTTTTTACTTAAGATATTATTAAAAAAAAAAAACATTCATACATACATGCATAAAGAACACATGTATATAAAGATCGTAACTAAAAATATATTATTTTATAACATGAGTAATTTAAACGAAAGTTATAATAGACTTAAATACGAACACGTAGATATAGTACATTATTAAAATCTAAGATTGTATGAAGAAGTTACGACATTCAGAATACAAGACCTAAGCATCAACAGTCCCGAACACCTTATTAATAATTGTTCTACGTAGAATACTATGAGAAAAAACATAAAGAAACCGATCATAAGTACTAAATGTGTACAAAAACAACAATCACTTATTTTGCAACAATAAAATATTAACGACTAAATGTGCAAAAACATATTAAGAACTAAATAAGTACAAAATGAGAAATATATTACATTATTAAGTCTTTTTTTTTTACCTGTAGTCGGTTATAAGGATTGAATGTGTATAATTAAACAAGTTGAAGGAACAAATATTGACGAAAAAAAACTTAATGACCAAATGTGTACAAATCAAAAAATATAGAGTAAATTACTGAAATCGTCCCTGTGGTTTGGTCAAAATTGCACGTTTGGTCCCTAACTTTTTTTTTGCACTCGGATCGTCCCTATGGTTTGATTTTGTTGCGTTTTTCGTCCCTGTGGTTTGATTTTGTTGCATTTTTCGTCCCTTACATACATAAAGTTAGGGACCAAACATGCAATTTTTACCAAACCATAGGGACGAAAAACGCAACAAAATCAAACCACAGGGACGATCCGAGTGCAAAAAAAAAGTTAGGGACCAAACGTGCAATTTTGACTAAACCACAGGGACGATTTCAGTAATTTACTCAAAAATATAATACCTTTTTAAGACATTATCCTACAAAAACACAAATAATAAAACCAAAAAAAAAAAATCAAGATACTAGTAGCATGGAGCTTAGAAATGTTTGAATCTATAACTTATTGGACCATAAATCGTAACAATATTAATGAAATTGTAATTTAAAGTAAACAATTGTTGGATTTACAACCATGCATCCAATTGAGAAAAATAAAAAGTCAAAACAGTCATCCATGTCTTTGTTGATGTGGGTAATAGTCTCCGATTGTTTCTTTCAAGATTATGATTGTAAAAAGGAAGGTTGGCGAAACTTTTTTAGTGAACTCATTTCGATAAACTAATTTTTAGCTTTTTAGAAACTCTATTCGTGGTTGATAAACTATACTCCTAACTCTATTTCTTATAGTAGAGAACCCTTAAGCAAGACATGTGTAGGAAGCAAATTGTGAATACAAAATTATTCAGGAATGTGCGACTGGAACGTACAATAATATGTTCGGAATAAACCTTTTTTTTTGCTATGTCATTTGCAGAAAAAGCTTTATATCATTTATGCCTCACCCACTTTCTAACACGTAGAGTTTCCTACAAAATGGTTATTTTTTAAAACTGAGAAAAAATTTAGGATTATTGTTAGCAAACTTGTATTTTCATATCGATGAAGGAAATATATATATAATCAGTATATTAGATAATCAAATAGTTATATGGTTAAATTTAATGGTTAATGTAATTTCTAGATGTCTTTTTTTATAATGTTATAGACTTATAGTTATATGTACACTCTTTAATGGTATGAGTATGACTATGGATTAAGTGATTAATTAACTTTTTTACTATTGAATGAACTTCGAATGTATTATACTCAAGGGTTACCAAACCGATAAAATAAGAATTCACTATTTAATTATATTTAAATAAATTACACCAAACCTTAAAAAATTGTTTTCATTAAGGTTGTTTGGGTCAACATAAAGTCAAACCACAAAACATACTTGAAGAGGAAAACGTCTAACACTTTCAACCAAATACTGATAAGAGTCACGATAACTAAGAATGAGTAGTAATCATACATTTATCAAAAAGAAAAGAAAAAAATAATATTAATAAAAAGGGGAAACATAAATATTTATAAACAAAGAATAATACTAACAGTTACTTGAAAACTGGAGCTTCAACATGGCTGAGTTCAAGACAAAGGAAAAGAATCTCCCTCCTTTCTTGAGTACCCTATATAAATAAATCTGAGTTTCTTCTTGACAATAAAATTACGGTTTTACCCCTTGAGAAGAGTTAGTGAGTTACCTCTTTGTTGGGCTCGTTTTTTACCAACATCCAACATATTTGGATTGATATCACAAACATAAATTTAAGTTTCTTCTTCTTCTATGGATTTGTGATTAAAACTATACATACTTTCTACCTAAAAGCAACATCACCTGTATAAACAAAAGAGTGATTGAACCCTCTAAGTTCTGACTAGGAGCAAATGACCATTTTACCCTTCTGTCGTGAAGTGACATGCCAAATAACAAATGATTGTTTATTTGAGAATTGCTATAAATTGGGGAGAGTGTTGAATAAAAAAAAAAAAGAGTGATTCTTTTTGGACTAAAAGAATACTTTTGAGTTCCAACTAGGAGCAAATGACCATTTTACCCTTCTGTCATGAAGTGATATGCCAAATCACAAATGACTGTTTATTTGAGAATTGTTATCAATTTGAGAGAGTGTTGTATAAATATAAACAAAGAGTGATTCTTTTTGAGCTAATTGAACCTTCTGAGTTCTGACTAGGAGCAAATGACCATTTTACCCTTTCTGTCATGAAGTGATATGCCAAATCACAAATGACTATTTATTTGAGAATTGTTATCAATTTGAGAGTGTTGTATAAATATAAACAAAGAATGATTCTTTTTGAGCTAATTGAACCTTCTGAGTTCTGACTAGGAGCAAATGACCATTTTACCCTTTCTGTCGTGAAGTGATATATGCCAAATAACAAATGACTGTTTATTTGACAATTGTTATAAATTCGGGAGAGTGCTGTATAAACAAAGAGTGATCCTTTTTGGACTAAATGAACCTTCTGGCTTCTCACTATGAGCAAATGACCATTTTACCCTTCTATCTTGAAGTGATATGCCAAATAACAAATGACTGTTTATTTGACAATTGTTATAGATTGAATTTGTAAATGGAAAAAAATTATGAAAGTTTTTGGCATCACTGTGAAAATATACAAAAGGGGATGATTTAGGTAAAGGGTAATAAGGTAAAAAGGAAGATGTTGAGAGAAACTAACCTGTCCCACCAGCTACATCAAGATGCTTCATCCCAGGAAATGGGCTCAATTTTGAAACAAATCTGCAAAATAAAAATAAACCCCTAATAAACAAACGAATATATATATTTAAAAATAAATAAATAAGGAGTTAAGGACATTATTTAAAATCTATAAAAGTCAACAAACAGATGTTGACTGTGGATACTTTTAACATAAAAATCCATACTTGAAAGTTTCTTGAAAAGAAATATAAATCAAATTAAGCATATGATTATAACAATTACTTGAACAGAAAATGTTTTGCACTTGAAAATCCATATTCAACATAAACTTAAAAAACAAAATGGAAAAGATTTTATTTTTTTATTTAACCATTTAAGAAAGTCAAACACAAACAAAACAAAATCAGTATAAGAATGGGAATCGCCCTATTACTCTGTTTTGTGATTTAATATCATAAATGAAATAAGGATTAAGGAATACATGTTTTCCTTTCATATATCTCTAAATTTTTATCTCTAAACTTAGCATAGTCTTTATCTCCCTATGTTATAGAAAATAACAATGTCATTAAAAACTCATTAAAAATAACAATTTCATAGAAAATTAATATAGTTATTACCTTTATCATGTTACTATTACTAACAAACTATTAAAAACAACACTCGAGAGACAATCAAGATTAATTTTTTGTTGTATTAACTCCTGCAGAAAATAAATGTTTTGACATTCTTGGTTTAATTACGAGCTAAGAAAAACACATCAGGGATACACATCAAGGATACTATACTGATAAGCAACTGCATTTCCATGTTCAAGAATAGTATACACATAAGGTATCATATATGAACAGAAAACAAGGAGCAAATCAGTAGCAGTAGCAGCATTAAAGAAATCGACTAAAATCAGTTGTATATTTGATAATAACATCAAAGAAATCGACCAACGTCAAAGCTAAAAAAACGCCCAACTGAGATCCGTTAAGGATATTTGCTAATAACACCAGCATCAATTGATAATAACATCAAAGAAATCGATAGCATCAAAAGGAATTTCTGTAAACTGTAAAACGCAAAAAGGAAAAGGAAGAAAAATGGAACCTGGGGTGTGACGGTGTAGCTGTGGCCATCGATGGTCTCCGGCCAGTGGCTTCACAGGGTTGGCGACGGCATACGGTGGCGAGCAGGGGAGGGGGTGCGACGTGAAAGCAGACGCTAGAGAGGCAGACGCGATGTTGGAATGGAGAAGCGTAACAAATAAAGGTAAGGTTTTACTTTTAAAAGGGCATATTGGTCAATTCCCAAATCAGGCTAAAAAATATTTTTGATTAGTTAGACAAGAGAATAAAGTTCAAATATTTTAGGTAAATTTATGGTTGAATCCCAAATTAAATTTTGTTTGCGGAAAAAAAAAACAGAATACCGGCTAAAATTTCAGAATAACCCTTTTTGTCCAGTTTCACAGATTTAGCATTTATCTTGTCTTTTTTCGTTAATCCGTCAAACTATTGAGACTTTTCTGAAGATTACTTTATTTTTAACCAATAACTCAAATATTTGGATTTTTTTTAAGATTATTCTTGAGCCAATGTATGTTGCTATTATTAACAATCATTTGTAAATATAACACATCTTTTTATTATATATAAAAAAAAGAAATACAATTATTGCTAATTTCTAAGAATAAAAATGAGGTTAAGTACCCTCCCCCCATATTGTAGGTGACAACGACAACATTTCTTCGTTCCTCTTATATATAGGTGTCATGGTGAAATGCAGTATATGAGTGTTCTTCTTAGTTGGATGGGTAGTTAGATTAAAAAACATAAGAGGAAGATCAACATCATAGGAACACCCATAAACTGCATCTCATCATGACACTCATAATGATGCATAAGAGGAACGTAGAAAGTTTGAAGTTGTCAGCAAGCAATATGAGGAGGGGGGGCTTAGTCCATATTTCCATTATATAATTAGCAATAATTGTATTTATATTGTTTATAATAAAACATGTGTTATGTTTATAAATGATTTGTTAATAACAATATGCATTAGTTCAAGGGTAATCTTAAGAAAAGTCTCGATATTTTGATTATTAGTTAAAAATAACGTCATCTTCAAAAAAAGTTTCAATATTATGACAAATTAATGAAAAAGTCAGAATACTGGCTAAATCTGCGAAACCAGTCAAGAAGGAGTATTCTGAAGTTTTAGCCGATATTATGTCCTATTTTGTAAATAAAATTTAATTTAAGATTAAACCGTAAACTTGTTTAAAATATTAAGATTTTATTGGAGATTTCCAAGTTAAAAATGAATAACTTATTAAAAATAGATTGTTACATGTGTGGAAAAATTATAAGTTAATTTTTAAAGTCTTTATCTAAATACTTGTTTTAGCTTATATGAAAGACCCAAACTTTCATACTAAAGATATCATAATACTCCAAAACATGCTACATGCATATTCATAAAGCAATATTTTACATTGATCGTTTAATTACATAAACTGGATACAAACCGACTATTAAGATTTTTACAAAGTTTTATATATTACATAATTTCTCAGGAATTTATACACTAAATACAAAAGCTATAATATTATATAGAGTAAATTACTGAAATCGTCCCTGTGGTTTAGTCAAAATTGCACGTTTGGTCCCTAACTTTTTTTTTGCACTCGGATCGTCCCTGTGGTTTGATTTTGTTGCGTTTTTCGTCCCTATGGTTTGGTAAAAATTGCATGTTTGGTCCCTAACTTTATGTATGTAAGGGACGAAAAATGCAACAAAATCAAACCACAGGGACGAAAAACGCAACAAAATCAAACCACAGGGACGATCCGAGTGCAAAAAAAAAGTTAGGGACCAAACGTGCAATTTTGACCAAACCACAGGGACGATTTCAGTAATTTACTCTTTTATATATTCTACATCTTCTACCAGTACAAAACTATACTAGATGTTTATCACCTTCAATAATTAAAACATTGAGAGGGATAAGCGGGTGACGCTTAGTGAGTTCAATAACAGTTACAACGTTATGCTATATATATATATATATATATATATATATATATATATATATATATATATATATATACCATTAATTGCGGAACAAATTAACAAGTAGTTTCATTAACTGCGGAACAAATTAACAAGTAGTTTCATTAATTGCGGAACAAATTAACAAGTAGTTTCAGATATTTTTTGATGATAAAAATCATACATTAGTTTATAAAACTGTTTTCTATCTTTGCTTATAAACTTATGATTACTGATTAGAACTTGTAAAACTTTTAATTGATTACAATAATAATGACGATTAGCTTGTATCTTTGAATCAGACATGATGAATAATAAAAGAACAAAAGTTATTTAAATATTTCAAGCATGAATTTGATTAACTTGATTATTATTAAATGCGAGTATTATTTTAACAAAAATTTCAAACTTTGTAGAATTAATAGTTAGAATAACTCGAAATGAGATTGTCATAGAGATAATACAACAATTGAATAAAATTCTTTATATATTACCTTCTTTTAAATTACAATCAGAGCATCCGTCTGGAGCAAGTATGATTTGAAAATCTAAAGATTTTGAACATCTAGAAGTAGATAGGAGAACACTTTTCTTAGACATGAACTAAACATTAGAGAGAAATTTAATGAGAGAAATTTTTAGAGAACCTAGAGATGATTCTAATTAAAACATATCTCCTCAATATATAGGAGTCTTGGAGTCTTGAAATATCTTGAAACGGGAAACCGAAGGATTACCGGATCAATCTTGAGAATTATTGAATCAACTTGCCTTTGTCGGAGTGTAGATGTGGCAGACAAAACTGTAAAGCTTCATATTTTGTCATTTTTTGATAATTGGCATCATATTTTGTCATTTTTTGATAATGGAAAATCTTCTTTTGCGATAATGGAGCATCTTCTTTCATCTTTGTAAAAGTTGTTTGTTTTCTTGTAATAATTTAACATCTTATCTCTGCAGAGGATTTGATAATATTTTTGATAATTGATGTACTCACACAGTGTATAAATTTGATAACAGTTGAATAAATACTAACACAATTTGATAACACGTAAATACTAACACAATTTGATAACACGTAGTACTACCCCCTCTTGAATAACAAACACTTTTGCAAAATACCTAAAAAGGTATGACACCAAGGGTGGAGGGTGAAATACGAAATGAAAGAATACCTTACATTGAAGGTATAACACCAAAATTAAAAATTTAATTAATCTGCAAATGGATCATCAAAAGGATCTTGAGCATCTTGAAAATTATTTTTGACAGATGTGGGAGAATTTTCTGAATTAGTTGGAGAATTGATAAAGGGGTTTTTCGAAGGAAAGATTGGATGACCAATTTTCTGGAGAAATGATTTTAAGAATTCGGGCTTTGCTAAAATCAATAGATCCTTCCTTATTATTAGAACGGTGATCAATCTGAACAGATCCAGATTCTTGTAGAATGGTTTGATAATATTCTCGAGATTTGTAAGAGTTTTCATGAAAGGTTTTTCCTCGACCAAAGCGGTGTTCAGTAAGAACATGAAAACCTTGATTAAGCTTAAGAATTTGAGAATCTTCAAGTATTTGGATTTTCAAGAGATTTGGATTGAGAACATAAGGGGCTTTATTTGTAGGTTTAGGATTTGTTGAAATTTGTGTTTCAGAAGGAATAGGTTTTGAAAAAGGGCTAATTGATTGAACTGGAGAAATGTTTGGAGTAGCTAGTTTTGATTGTAGCATGTTTGAATAAAGTTGAGAATTTTTTGCAATTGGAGTTAATGGGGAAAAACGATTTTGACTTGAGAAAGGAACAAGCTTTTGATTAACTGGTTTCTTGTCTTCAATCTTGGAGGAAGACGATGAACTCATTTTCCCTGCAAAAATTCACGAGAAAGAAAATCTGGTAATGAATTGCTTTCTCCTTTTATAAATTCAATATCGAAATCAAAATTGTCCAACAATGCTTGCCATCTAGCAAAAATTTGTTTAGAAATAATATTTTTAACATCCTTTTCTAAAATTGATTTTGCAGATTGACAATCAATTCTTAATAAAAACTTTTTCATAAATAAATCATCTTCAAATTTAGTAATACATAAAACAATACTTAAAATCTCCTTTTTAACAGTTGAATAATTCTTTTGAGTATTATTCCAAGCACCTGAATAAAAACGAACCAATTGTTCTTCAGAGGAATTTGATAATTTTTGTTTTAAAATACCTCCAAATCCAATATCACTAGCATCAGTTTCGACTATGATATTAGCATGAGGATGTGGTAAATTTAAACAAGGTAAAGAAGGAATTTTTTGTTTTATAAGTTTAACAATATTAGTATGTTCTTGAGTCCAAGGTTCTGGATTATTTTTTAATCTATTATAAAGAGGTTTGCAAAGAGTTCCTAAATCTTTGAAAAAATCATGAATATAATTTAAACATCCTAGAAACCGTTGAAGTTGTTTTTTATCTATAATTTCATCAGGAAATTTATTAGAAAATTCTAAACTTCTTATAATAGGTTTAATAGTATTATTAACAATGTTATGTCCTAAAAATCTAATTTCATTTTGAAATAAATGCATTTTCTTAGCTGAAACAGCTAAGCCATTTTTATAAATTAAATCATAAAACTGATTTAAATGTTTGAAATGTTGATCAATAGATTTTGAAAAAATAAGAACATCATCAATATAAACAATTGAAAAACTATTTATAGGAATGATAATATCATTCATAACGTTTTGAAATTCAGAAGGAGCATTCTTTAAACCAAAGGGCATAACGTTCCACTCATAATGTCCAAAAGGAACATTAAAACCTGTTTTGTATTTATCTTCTTCATGAATTTGAATTTGCCAAAAACCAGATTTCATATCGAATTTTGAAAATATTTTTGAATCATAAAGTTTTTTCAATAAATCTCTTTTATTAGGAATAGGATATCTAATCCAATCTAAAACTTTATTTAAAGGTTTATAATTGATAACTAATCTTGGTGATCCTCTTTCTAATTCAGCAGCATTCATAACATAGAAAGCTGAACAAGACCAAGGAGATTTAGAAGGTCTAATTAATTTTTTGTCCAATAAATCTTGAATTTCTTTTTTACAATGAGATTCTAATTCATTATTCATATGAATAGCTCTTGATTTTGAAGGAATATCTTTTTCATTAAAAGTTTTAATATAAGGTAATTTGACAATATGTTGTTTTCTGTTCCAAAAGGCGTTTGGAATATTTGAGCAAACATTATTTTCAAACTTTTGTTTTAAAGCTATAATTTTGTCTTGAATATACTTATCTTGTAATTGATTATGTATACGAAAATCATTAATTTCATTGATAAGGTAATTTGCTTGTTTTGTTTTGTAATTAAGAATATTAATAGTTGAATAAGACGGAGGTTCACAAAATTTAAACATAATTTCTTTTCCAAAAACTTTAGTAATAATTCCATCATCTTGAACCATAAAAGGATATAATTTAGTAATAAAAGGTGTTCCTAAAATTAAAGGAGAAGTAAGATTTTTTACTAAAATTAAATGAGTTTTATAACAATAATCTTGATTGTTATAAATATGAACATCGGAAACTTTATAATTTATTTTTAAACTGGTTCCTTCAGCTCCAGTAAGCCTAGAAGAAGTTTTTTCATAAAATTGAGTGGGAAATATACCTTCTTGTATACAGTTCATATCAGCACCACTATCAATTAGAGCAGTAATATCCATATCTTAAAATTATCCTTTACTAAAGTTATTTGAGTATTCCATTTTTGAGAAATTTGATCATTTATAATTCTTTCGATAACCTTTTCATCTTTATTATCATTATTTTGTGAATTAATAATATTTTTTCCCTTTTCAAGAGTTATAATTTTGCCTTTAATTTCTTTTATGTCTTGTTTAACTGATTTTAATTCTTCTTGAAGTTCTTGCATGGAAATGGGTTTTGTTTCAGAAAATCGTTCATATATGTCCTTTAAATTAAAATTTTTTGTATTATCTGAAACAGAATTTTCATTCTTATTAAGCATTTGTTTTATTAACAGTTCTTGGATATTTTTATCTTTAATGGAATCTAAATTTTTTAAAAGATCTTTGTCATTGTTTGTAAGGACATTAATTGAATAATTACAATTACATTTTCCAACACATTCACATGTATCAGAATCTTCCGAACTTGAACTATTTTGCTCTAAAATGTTTAAATCATTTTCTTGAAAATCGGAAAAACTAGAATCAGAATTGGAATCAGAATTTAACATAAATTTTCTAATTTGTTCTTTTAATTCTTCCGAAATATTTAATTCATTAATTTTTGTTTTTGCATAACAATTATTAGCATTATGACCATTACGACCACATTTATGGCAAATAATAATGTCTTTTGATTTTCTTTTAGATTTTTTATTAGATTGTTTATAAGGGTTTTTTGATGTTGAAAATTTATTTTTCTTATAATTCTTATAATTTTCTGTTTTATTATATTTCTTTTTCTTGAAATATTTTGAAGACTTTTTATTATATTTTTTGGTTTTTGAAGTAGACGGACCTGTTAATGGTTGATAACCATATTGTTGACAAAAATTTCCTAATTCATTTTTACTATTAATTCTATCCTTTTTAAGTTTTTCTTTAAATCTAAGGTCAGCACAAATAGCTAATCCTTCTTTATTAATATAATTAATTAAATCTCCATAAGTTAGGTTTTGATAAGGAATTGTATTATTAAAATTTTCTCTTAATTTTTGTCTAATTCTTTCGGCAAAAAGTTTTGGAAGTCCAGCAATAAAACGTTCTTTCCAATAAGATTCTTTACAATCAGGTATTGAAAAAACTTTAACGAGATAATTATCTTTGTACCATCTGAAATCAGTTAATTTTCTACAATGTAAGTTCATTAGAATTTCAGAAGTTCTTTCTTGAAAAGTAGTAGGATCTCCTACAAAGTTTTTGATTATAGCAAAAATTAAAGTATTAACCATATCATCTTCTTGAGTTTGAATAGGTAAATTATTTTCTTGTTTTATAACGGTTTTCTTGGCAGTCATTATAAAATTCTTTTCTTCTGGTGTAATATACAAATCCCACCAACCTTTAAGAGTACCAGTAAACCCAGAAATAATAATATTAACAATTTGAAGTTGAGTATTATTGTGAGACTTGTAAGCATTAGCTGCCATGGTCATTTCTTGAACAATATTAAGAATTTGATGTTCAGAGTTACCATCGATATTCCATTCGTAAACAGAGGTACCATCGTAAGCTGAACGATCATATTGAAAAGCTCTTTCTTCAATTTGAACATCAGGAAGAGAAGGTCTATTCCAATAATTTTTAATAGTTGGTTTTGGATTATTACCAAAAGAATTAATCTTATTTAATCTTGAAAAATCATTTGTAAGCTGATTTATATCATCATTATCATTTATGAATTGTTGAGTAAGATTGTCTAAATTTAATTCACTTTCATTATTACTTTCGTCAGATTCGTCAAAAGAGTCATTATTTGTTTTTAACATATTTATAGATACGTTTTTTGAAATACGAAAATTTGTAAGTCTTTTTTCTAATTCATCAATTAAATCTTTATTTCCAAGATTAAAATTTCCATTTATTTGATGAGGAATAAAGCTGACATTACTAGAGCTTGCTATATTATTATAAAATTTTTTTGTTTCAATTTTATTTTCTTTTGATAACTGTAAATTTATAGTATTTTCTTCAATCCTATTTAGTTGATCTGAAATAGTTAAAAGAGTTTCATTCGAATAATTATTTTGATAAATAATATTTTGAAAACATTTTTCATTTGTTATCTGACTCGGAACTTTAACTAAAGGAGTTGCAATAAAATTATTATCAATAATGATTTCCTTTTTTGGCGGATATTCAGAAATAATTTCTTGATTAGTAATAACATCCTTGTATGTTTTTGAAGAAACAGGAAAAACAGTTTGCATTTTAAAAGGATAATCTATATTATGTTTAGGAACATAAATCAATTCGAACCATTGAAAAAACGGAGAGTGAATTTGATTTGATAAAACATAATCTTCCCAAAGACCAAAATGTAAAAATCTTATATAATATGAAAAGTTTTCTTCATGCCAAATTCTTTTTGTATTATTATAATCTTTATAATATTCTTCTTCTTTTAAATAATCAAAATTAACATATGAATGTATTTTAGAAATATCTATATTAATATTCATTTTAACAAGTTGATTGATTTATTCTGAAAGATATATTTTTAATAATACTAAGTTGAGCACTAATAACAATATATTTATTTTTAATCATTTTTGATAAACAATATATTATTTCCTTTTGAATATTATAATTATATGTGTCCTTTTCAATATTAGATAATTTAATTTCTTCGTCTTCTTTAAGTTGTTTAATTCTATTTATTTCTTTAGAGACGCTTGCAATAATTTGCCATCTAGTCTTTAATAAATTATTCCAAAAAGTATTATTATTACAACAACTAATCTGTCTTTTAGAACTCATTAACACGTATATTTAGATAAATTTGTTAAATAATTATCAAGATGTATATTAAAGGTTTTTAATACTGCTTTTATGTTATTAATTTCTTGTTCTAATTCTAATAGTTCCTTATCATTAATTATTAAATTTATATTTTTTAATTCTAATACCTTTTCTTGTAAGAGTTTTTTAAATATTTTTATTGAATTTCTTAATCTTTTAATAGCAGTAACTCTATTTCTGTTTAAAGAATTACAATTTATTTGAACTTTATTACTCATAATTGTTGTCTATAATTTTGAAGTTCATTAATAAAATCAGATTTAGTAGGACTTGGTAAACTTGTATCACTAGTTTGATCTTCTTGATAAAGAGGTTTAGGAATAGAACTAGAATAGTCAACAGTTTTTAAATTTAAAGACTTTGATTTTGAAAACGAAGATTTAGAAGTACCAATTTCAGGAATAGAATTAGTAGAAAATCTAGATGATGAAAAATTTATAGAAGAAAAATTTATATCAACTGAGCCATCATTATGCTCAATTATATTTGAAATTTGTTTTGAAGAATCTAAAGATTTTGGTTCAATAACATTTTGTAAATTCCAATTACATGATTGAGTAATTTCTGACCATTTAAGTCGTTTAGGCATATGAACTTTTGTATGATTAGTATTTGCTTCGTAAATAATTGTTTCATTTCTTGGACTTGACAAACGGGTTTTTGGTTTTAAAGTAGTTGTCATGGTTTTATAACAAACACGATAAATGATTGCTAAAGGTTTAGAGTTATTTTTAAATTCTAAATTCTTTGTTTCAACAGTTAAAACCAAAGTGTCTAAAATATTTTTGTCAAATAATCCTACAGAAAAATTTGGATAACAATTAAAATAAATTGGTCCATTTGCGATATTTGTTTCTGCCATAGCTAAAATAGAATTTTGAAAATCTGTATGTCTTTTATCTCTTAATATTAAGAGAACAGGAGCATCAACACCAATTCTAAAAAGAGGTTTGATAGCAATTTGAACAAGACCTAAATGAAGAAATTTATATTTTTGTCTATGTTCAAAAATAGATCTTGATGATAACAAATTTATATTTTGTTGGTCTTGACCAATGGATAGGGTTTGTTCAGTCATTTTAATTGAGTAACTTTGAAAATAATCAAAAGTCCCTATTCTATAAATTGTATTTATATTTGTTTTAGGTATAGTCCAATCATTTAAATTTTGTTCTATATTATCAATAGTTTCTTCAATAGAGTTTATATGGTTATCATCATAATCTTGTTCTTTACTCATGATATTTTTACCAGTATCATATTTTTTAGATAATATGCGTGAAAATCTACTCATATTTGATTAATTTTAGTTTAAAGATTTTATAAGAAAACTTACTTGTTCTATTTAGGATGAACAGAGAGGGCATCAGCCCAACGATGATTGTGGTCCGGCTCCGCGACTTACCATACTTGCACGTCTTACGCTAATCCAACCAATCACTGGTCTGGTCTCTGTATCATTCTTAACAAAACTCATAATTTTCTTAAAATTCTTCAAACAAAAATTAACCAAATAACAAACAGAAATATCATATATATATATATATATATATATATATATATATATATGACTGAAACAAAGAGGGACAAAGAACAACAAAGGTATATGTGTATCATATAACAGGCTTTCCATATCAACAGATGATCTGATTCAAAGATTTACAATAAATGAGAAACAACAATTTCGATACTTGATATACATCAATAAGACTTCAGCCCAAGTGGCGCAGAAAATACAATTTTAGAATATCATTTTACTAGAATACATCAATAAGACTTCATCTGTCTTTTTATCGTTGTACTACTATTGATGAGACCTTCGATTCTCGTTTAGGTTGTGTTGGCTAAAAATTATTCGATCTTTATTTCAAGTTTTTAGCTGTATATTGCTATACCGAAACTTAGAAAAATCATAACTTCCTCATACGAAGTCAGATTTGGACGTTCTTTTTATGAAAATTCTCGGTTTAACGAATACTACGACTTTCATTTAGATCATTAAGGCTAAAAAAGTAGTTTATCGAAAACTCACTTTTTACGTCATACGGCGTCGTGTCGGTTCTGTCGCGAAACTTCAAATAGTCATACCTTCTTTGTTATAACTCGGATTTCGATGAGGTTTTCGCCTAAATGTTTCTAACGAGATTCTTTACAACTTTCAATAATATAATTTTACTTATTTTCAACTTTATATTTTTGTTAATTTCAATAGCTGACATTTGATTGGAATCTCATAAGACTTCCAATACTTTCTGAATGATTCTAAACATAGTTTTACTTTAATTCTAGTAAAAACTATATGTTAGAACTCAACGCTCATAATCATATGATACTTCATAATATTATTTACTTTTAAAAGTTACAAAACACGATAACTAAACGTGTATGTTACATTATACCACTATGAAATCGATAATAAATCAATTATAACGTATTGAACTTATTCAAGTTTAATGGAATCGAACCATATCATTTTATTTCTATACAAATTTTCATTAATTTTCCTAGAATGCATTGAACTAAAGTTCAATGAAATATATTTTCAATAATTAAAAGGATTACTTTTAGCTATTGAAGAGTTCATGGGGAAATGAATTCATATCCATTGAATGTCAACATGACATCCCACAATGGTGACTTTAATCCATTAAATATCAATTAGACATATCACTCATTCAGTTCTCTTATTAATGGACATACATAAACTTACCTACACTTTGTAAATCAATTAATGTCAAGCTAGAACATGTTGTTCATAGAATTAATGGACATACATAAACTTAGTTGGATATGTGATGAACTCAATAAAAAGAAATTGAGATTTTTATTGCATAATAATAGATCTTTTGTAACACTTTATTTAAAAAAAAATAAAAAAAACCCCTACATATATGGTCTTATAGCTTGATAAAATAGGCCTATATAGTCATACTTCCAGAAAATAGACAAACTCTGTTCTTATGTTTTGTCGATATTACATAAATGGTCCCTCCAATACATGACATTAAAAGTACTATTAAGTTTTAGTAAAATGACATTTTATCCTGTTTTTCTTTTTCTTTTTCATATTTTGTATTTTATTATTACTTTCCTCCTAAACTGCAGGGACCATCTATGTAACTTATATTTCATTTACTAATTTTGTTCATATCTTTATTTCCCTCAAATTTGTTTGGTAGTTCACAAAGAAATATAGGGTTTTCCTCCTATTTGTGCTATTCTTCTTCATATTATGGTTTCAAAAATCATTTTCCTACTGGGATAAATGACATATAGTTATGATAGAGACACCATACGTTGATTTAAGTTATGTTGTTCATTGGTTCACTTACGGAAAATGAGTTTCATTCCATATTTTTCAATGTCACCGATGAAAGCTTTGGTTCTTATACTGTTCCCCCTATATGCGATCCTTTTTTCTCCTTATTTTTATAAGGATTTTCATCTTAGGTTTATGCGCATGTTTTCTTGTGTGTAGGATGTCATTCTTTGGTTTCAATCACTATTCACCACACTCTTTGTCTTCATTCTAATTGAATCCATTTCTTTACCCCTCCCAACTTCCACCCCACATTAATCAACATTAGTTGAACTTGAGATGATATCAATGTTGGATCTATATGCTCAAGAATCATTTTAGAAGGATATTACTAATAAAATATGATCTTATAGGGTCACACATTTATCAAGTAGTCACTTATTGAATATTTGTTAGAATTTGATTGTCAATAAATAATATCAATCTTTTATTTAATTGGAAAATTATTATTTTATAAAAATAATATTTTCTAAAAGTGTTTGTAGCGACCCGAACTTCCAGTTATGTCATCAAGGTTAGTTTTATATTTCTATGTTAATTTAACCTTTTGTCTTGGTTAAAGTTAGCTTTTGAGGGCCAAAGTGCAATAAAATAATTCTTGATCATGTATAGGGTTCATGGGGTCATTTTCTCAAACTTTAGGGGCCTATAATGAAGTTTATCATGTATTTAAGGTAACCTAACCCTAAAATTTGGGATTAAACCTTATTTCCAGCCTCCAACTCACTTTGAGAATAGTTTGTAAGTGTGCTTTCCAATTGTGGAGTGATTGGGTGAATCTTGTGAATAAGGAGTGAAGATTGTAGCATTTTTTGGAGGATTCTTGGTGGTATTTTTGGAGTTCTTTCCTTCTAGTGGTTCTATTGGAGTAATATCAAAATTCCAGGGGTAAAAATCTTACTTCTATCTCATATTTGTTTGTATCCAATGCATTATAAGTCTTGTGGATGATTTTTGGACATGAGTTTGGGGTTTTGGTGATGTTTGGAAAAATTAGAAATTTGGACAGGTTCATGACCTGTATTGCGTGGGTTGTAGAGGTCATTATGGTCTGAATTAGACAAAATCACCACAAGAACAAAGTTATGGGAAATCGAGTCTAGTTTCCAGAAAGTCTAATATTATCCAATTTGGAGTTGAGGATTTTTTTTATGCTCGAAACACTAAACAAAGGTCGGGTTGGGAAAATCCTAAAACTCAATAAAGTAACATGAATTGTAGTCAAAGTTGTGTAATTAGTATTCACTTGATAATTGGTTGTTTTGTGTTCTTTTAGGGGAGGTCTTGACAATTTCAAATCAGTGCAATACTTGAAGCGAACTGAGGCATTTGTTAGGGTTAAGGCGAGTCATTCTTTGTGGCTAATTAGTACATATGGTGGATAGTTGCATGTTTTGATACAACTCATTTGGTCTAGGAAATAATATGCTATGTCATGATCTGTTTGGTATTATTTTTATGGCATGTGAAATTGTGTTGATCTGTTGTGGAAAAATTACTTAGGGTGAATTTGCATGCTAGTTAACAATATGAGATGAATTGGATGGAGTGATGATGTTAGGAACATGTTGGATGTGAGGGATGTGTTTTGATGATTTGGTATGATTTGTATGTAATTTTGGAATATATATTCCTTTATGAATTAGGAAATTCATGCTAGTGAAGTAAATTGTTATAAATATGTACTATGTTTATATGTTTTGAAGGTGTAATTTGGAATGTAATATGTTATGATATGATGACTTGATGAACATACATAGTTACATAATAATGGTAGTAGAGGAGATAATGTATAACCCTTATGTGTGAATTAGTAATTAATTAAAATTATGAGGAATACATATAACGGGGATAAAGGGTAGTAACCTAAACATAGTTATGTACCATATCCTGATATAACGGTGTCATGTTAGGTTGGAACATTACCACTGGGAAAAAAGCTTAAACAAATACACTGTCGAATGGTTTTCTAGGTAACTAGTCGGGCGCATGGTCCCAATGTGTGGGGGTTGGAGTGATGTTGGTGATCTTGGATGCCATGTACAAGCATCATGTTTCAGTGGGAGGTATACATAGACAAAATACTAAGTCGTGCCACTCTCGAACGACAATGCCTTGGACAACGTCAGAGTAGTGAATGTGGAGAACTAAATTCAGTGTTACGGATAGAAGTCGCTCCCTATTTTATGCACTGGGTCTTCAGGTCACGTTAGTAGAGAACAGAGTCTTTTATGGGGGATTAACGGTGGGTATCATGAGTTTTACATGTAATAATGCAGAATAATCCTTAAACTCTTAAGGGTACATGCAATCTATTAGATCTATGTCATAACACTATTGTAGCAACATACTATTGAACAACAAGAACCCTAACCCTATGTAAAATCAAAATATACAAAGTTTGGTTACACACCTTTGATTTGTTGAAGTAAACAAATCACTTCAATCCCTTTGTGGTTGATAGTCTTGTAAAGCTTAGCACCAAAAAGATGATGCATCTAATGGCTCACACCCAAGATCCTAGAATGAAGAGGAGAGAGAGGAGAGGGATAGAAATTTCATTCCTAAGCATGTAAGTAAAGGTATCCACGAAATTTGATGCCCAAGGGGTCTTATTTATAGTTTAGGCAACTTGCAGGTAAAACCAAATTTGAATTAATTAAATAATAGATTTAATCCCAATTTAAATCATTTCCTTATTAGCATCCAGGAGGCTTTTTGGAAACCCTAGAAGAGCTCCCAAAACCATCCACCCTTCGATGGTTCTAGAATTGCATCTTTTGTTCAACTATTGAAAATTACAATTCATCAATTGCACCTTTAGTTAATCTCAAATTAATTTTAGATTAATTATGATTAACAATTAATTAATTCTTATTGATTTCTCCTTAACTTATCAATTAATAAATCGATTATTTAACTATTGATCTCATGTCAATTTATTAATAACATAACAAATTAAGAGATCAATTATCTTATTTCAATTAATATATTAATCACATAATATATTAACAAATCATTTATCTCTCTCTCTCTCTCTCTCTCTTTCTCCTAATATCATTTCTAGCTATTTCTAGTTATGAGGGCAACTCAAAAAGGACTTTTCTTCTATTTACAAGTTTATACCAATTTATTTATGAGCTTAGACACCTTATTTCAATAGTCTCCCACTTTGATAAGTCTATAAATATAATTGCAAGTAGAACCAAATAGCAAAGAGTGTTTCCCAAAGCCACTACTGAAATCTGATTCAAATCAAACGTCGTCCCTAATATAAGTGATCGGCTATTACTTCATTCTTCAAGATATCATATGAACAGAGTCATGGATTAAATGATCAACCTCATGTTCATTTATTTGTTTATCGTTCTCCAATTTGACGATCAAATTCATACTACAAAATCGAACACATCAATTTAGTCCGAACCAAGCCTGGTTCTTATAGATCAACTCAAATCACCGAGGGGCCCAAAGATATCTCTTTTTTTATTCAGGAAAAAGGAACGATTTACATTGACCATATAGTCATACATTTTAAACTATGAGCTATATATCTCTACTTAAGAATAGTATATATTATCGTATTATAATTACTTGTGATTGAATCCATGAAGTAATCTCTAAGCATGGGTTTATCCAATATTTAAAATCTCCATTTCCAAGTATTCATGAATTTTGCAGCAATCCGCATGCAATGTCTAATCCCCATAGACAATCTACAAACTACTCATGACAATCTTAATTCACTACTTACTTCTAAAAGTATGATCGACTGTGGAATTTTGAATATTAACTGTAACATCCCGATGATGAGGTTTTTGGTCCAAATGCCAGGCGTTTGGCATAGAACGTTAGGCGTTCAAACGCCAGGCATTCTGTGGTGGACGCCAGACATTTGCATGCAGAGACTAAACCCTAAGCTTTGGCTTACGATTTTTAGTTATTGTCTCATGTACTTCTGATGATCACGGGAAGGCGAAGGCGTGACCGTACACATCCTATGTTTTATGTACTTTTGATCTATGGGATACTCTGATATGGAACAATACTTTGAAAACAATGATTTTGTAGACATTCTATGATTTGGGGTTGTTTTAAAAAGTTTAAATTTCTTATGATTTTTATGGATGTTACAATAACAAAATTATTCAGGAAGTAAAACATGCAAAGTGAAACACAATAATAAATTAATCAACTATGGCATCAAACCCATTGAATATAAATGAATCCTTATTATTTAATCACCATAACAATTACAAATTTATTCGTTGTATAATGTTTTGAGTAATCAACTAACCACTTGAATTAGATAACATCAGTCATGCCATGTTACAAACATGCATACTATGCCTCTCTATGGTCCTTCCTTTGTGAACAAATCGACTAGACATTATTCCAGTGATGCTGATTTTACAATTCCTAATTCTCATCACTATCTAAGATATAGTGGAATTTCTTCTTTACATGCATTGTCCTTCTAAGATATCGAGGTTCTAAAGTCATAGAGACCGAGCCTTCGATTTTACAGAATGTTCCACTGGAACTTGTTACTCAGAATAATTTCATGGTTATGAAGTCTCAAATTCACATCACACTCCTTGAATAATTCTCTTGCATTAAAGTTTCCAACTCACATGTAGATTTTATAACAAACTCTTATTATGGAAACATTTCCTTATACCCATCTCCCATTATATAATCATTTCCATATGATCATCAATTCTAAACAAGAATCATATCAATCAAAAACGTGTCACTATGGTCCTTCCAAAATAACACCATACTTCCAACTATCCACAAGCAACCAATCCTCAGTAAACCTCATAATGTTCTTGACAGTTTGTTTAATAACTTTAGTCACTTAAAATTCTAGTCCTTTTCCTCACAATGCTCAAAGCATTTGAAAATTTAGAATAAGCGAATATCATAGCATATGTAATCGATCCTATATCCGAAGCATATGGGACTTGACCCATTATATCTTATATAAGGATTTGATATATGTTCAATCTCTTGCTATAATATTTCCATATAGAATCTTCTATGTTGAAACATTTCAACACGCTATTCATATATGATTTTGACTAAGTTCTATTAAACTATACGATCTAAACCTTTAGATTCGTAACGAGGTATCAGTTCCCTCTCCCTTAAGTCCGCTATAGAAAAACAGTTCCCAACTTTTGCAACTTGCAAACTAGAGACATTGTTCCCTATGAATAATATTGTCAACATGCAATACTAACATAACAATTATGCTCCCACTAGCTTTGACATGTACTCAAAAATCAATGTAACGCCCGTGTTTCTAGGCTAGGCATTAATATTGACGTAATAGTCTAGGTTAACCTTTGTAACTCATTTTGAAGAAATGAAAAGGAATTATGTGAATATTATGTGAAAATTATGTGTTTTATGCTTAATTATTAGGGTTTAATTAATTAAGAATAAAAATGAGCGTCGAAAATAAATATTAGATAAAGCCGATATCTATTAAGAAACTTGTAGTGGGCGTGACAAGGATTACGGATATATAAAGAGTATCGAAATCCGAGTTATAACGAAGAAGTTATGACCTGTCGAAGTTTCGCGACAAAACCGGCACGGTGCGGAATGTCGTAAAAAGTGAGTTTTTGATAAACTACTTTTTAGCCTTAGTGATCTAAACGAAAGTCGTCGTGTTCGTCAAACCGAGAGTATGTATAAAAAGAACGCTCAAATCTGACTTCGTATGAGGAAGTTATGATTTTTCTAAGTTTCAGCTTAACAGTAAACACCTAAAAACTCGAATTTTAGATCGAGTGATTTTTAGCTGACACAACCTAAACGAGAATCGAAGGTCTCGTCAATAGTAGCACAACGGTAAAAAGACAGACGAAAACGGACGTCGGATGAAGAAGTTATGAATTTTTAACGGATTTCCTATCCCGGTCTGTTAAAAATAATAATATAAAAATTAATGTCAAAATTAGCCGACGAAGTCTAAAAGAAAGTTGTAGAGCGTAATTTTACCTACGCGTGCATATAAAGAACGTCAACAATGGAGCCCGTATGCGAAAGTTATGGATTTTAGAAGTTTTGGCACAAAAATCGAGAAAAAATGCCAAATCCGAGAAATTTCGCATAGGTGGACTTCGGCCATGTCACCTTCGCTGCATGCGCGCCACGTGTCCGAAATCTGCTGAGTCATCCGAGACGTGTCGCCTTCCCTCGCATCCGAAGCCGCGATCCAGTAGCGATCCGACGCGTGCCCCTTTCTCACGTGTCCGAGCTTCGCACCAAGTGCCACGAACCCCCCACCTCGGACCCTAGACCTCGGTCCACTTAGAAGCTGCCAGCAAGACCCTCGCATGCGCAACCCACGTGACTTCGCTCTGGATCTGCTGACGCGTGGAGGCTTCTCAGCCCTTGGATCAGGAGCCTCGCCCCTATAAATAGAAGGGTGCGAGACCTCCCGGTAATACTTTCAAAACTTGTCATTTTTAGCCCTTTTTTCAATATTTCATTCATTCCAACTTCCCCCAAAGCCCCGGTATTATACCAAACACCTGAAATACGCCCCGAAGTGCCCGAGAAGCCCGAGAAATTTATCTTTTCGGTTTCGAAGCCCAACCTTCGCAGAGCCCGGTTTCTCAATAAAACTCTCGGTTTTATTAGAAACGATCGTTTTAGGAAACGAAGTGCTGCCCGATTATCAGTAAATCATGTGAGTGTATAGTAACCTTCATCTTACACCTAGATATGAAGTATTTTCTATAAAATACGTGCTACGTGTAATTATATTAATTTTTTAATTGAGGTGACTGTTGAATAGATGTTTTATACAAGTTTTAAACTGTATATGTATTTTTATCTACAAATATGTTGGGTAAAACATGGGTAGATAGTTGATGTGTGATGAAATAAAATGATGAGAGGCCTCGACGTGATTGTGATCCAGTCATATAGCGGAGTATGGATGACGACCACAGACTTTTCTAGACAGTCCAGTGGAACGCTGGCAGGCTCGCAACCTGTAGGTGTTAATGAGCTTGGGTGTTCATTTGTTGTACTCCATCCCCCAAATGGTTGCCTTATTTGACATAAATTGTCTGGAAACCCCCAAAGCAGTGTTGTCGCCCCGATGAAAATCCTTAGGCTAGGTCCCTTGTGATAGGTGTTTAGGGACGTAAAGTGAGGATAACGGGAATGGGTAATCAGGGTTATTGTTGATTGATGAACTTAATAAGTTTATTATTATTGTGGGTTGAAAACCCTATATGCTCACCAGGCTCCCAAGCCTGACCCACTCAGCTTTTTATGTTACAGGTAGTGGACCCCGAGCATAGTCGGAGGATGATAAGAGAATTTTGGATTATAGGCCAGTAGTTGTAAATAACTGTTGAAAGGCTTATAATGTCTTGTTTATGCTTTTGATCTGTATCGGAACATGACATCCTAAGGTTTTGATATGAAATGAATTTATATATTTCTTAAAGAAAGGTTTTGACAAACTTTTTATCATGTTTTGTTTTGGGGACCAATTCCGCAACATCTTTTAAAAAGATTTCTCTGACTTTACTTTAAAAAGCATAAATTAAATCGGTCTTTTCTGGCCGAGAAATTAGGGGATGTCACAGTTGGTATCAGAGCATTAGTTTAAGCGAACTAAGAAATTTGTAGGATTTCTAGACTTAAACTTAGAATGCTAAGTGATGATTGTGAGATGAGTGTCTACCATATTTTAGACACGAGCACTAGTTTATTTTAGGAAAGATGCCTAAAATGCTTTTATGTGCTAAATGCTATATGTTTGCCATATATGCCATTATTTGTTCGGATCTATGGTCTGTTGCCGACCGGATCTGGAAACCTTATGTGTGTAGGATTCTAAGCGTACGATTACGATATTAGAACTAACATGTAAACGTTTCAGAGTGATAAGGGAATTTAAATACCTATCGAGGATAAAGACCTAAATTCGCCTTATTCGGTATATAGATTGTAATGGCAAGAACTCGTAGTGGAGTTGCAAATGCAAACGGAAACAGGAATCAACAACCTCAACCCCAAGTAGTTGAGCAAGTACCTGTTGTAGGAGCTGGACCTGAGCCAATGACGATGGCTGGGGTACAAGCAATGATGCAGATGATGTTGGATCGCCAAATGGAGGAGACAAGGCGATTACTACAACAGAATAGGGAAGAAACTACGATACCTGTTGAACAGCCCAAATTGAATGAAGGGCAATCAGTAGGAGGGAACTACAGTGGGACTCTTGGTCAAGCCAACCCACCGATAGTTAGACAAAACAACCAGGATGGAGGAGTTGATGGACGTGGATGCAAATACAAAGATTTCATGGAATCCAAACCACCATGTCTATCTGGAAGTCCGACACGCGTGGAAGTCATGAATTGGATCTCCGAAATGGAGACGATGTTTGAAAGTTGTGAGTGCAGCAACAAACAGAATACCGCACTTGCAATTCCTCTGTTAAAATCTGGTGTATTGAGCTGGTGGAAGTTACTAGCTGATTCGATGCCCAAGAGAGAAGCTAGCAAGATGTCTTGGGAAGACTTTGTGGTACAAGTGAAATTGCAATACTGCTTTGAGCAGGATCTTCTGGAGATCAACAATGAGTTCCAGAATTTGAAGAAGGGAAAGATGAGCGTTACTGAATACGCTGCTAGTTTTACGGAAAAGATGAAGCTTGTTCCTTATCTAGTTCCGACTGAACTCTCTAAGGTTAACAAGTTTGCCCTCGGATTACCAGCGGACTTTGGTCCGATGGTCAAGCAAGCAACCACTTTGAAAGCCGCCATCTGGGCTGCTAAGAATGTTGAGACTCAGATCAGAGAGAAGGGTCTGGAGAGGGCAGAAGTTGGTGAAAAGAGAAAGTTTGAAGGAACTTCAGGTTCCAACAAGAAAAACAAATTTTCAAAGTCCAAGAAGTTCGGAGGAGGAGGAGGCGAAGTGAAATGGTGTGAGAAGTGCAAGAAAAAGCACTCTGGGAAATGTAGTGAGGGGGTGACTTGCTACAAATGTGGAAAGACTGGGCATTATGCCAACGAGTGTCCGTCCAACCAGAGGGTATGCTTTGGATGTAACGAAGAAGGGCACATTTTGAAAGACTGTCCGAAGAAGAAGGATGCAGCAAAGCCCAATCTTCCACCAAAGCCGAAGGCTAGAGCCTTTCAGATGACACTTGAAGCTGCGAAAGAAGAAGCCGATGTCGCTTCAGGTACCTTTCTCGTAAACGAATTGCCTGCCCAAATTTTGTTTGATTCTGGAGCCAATTACTCCTTTATTTCTCATGAATTTGGTAGAAAACTAGCTTTGCCTGTAGATAGACTAGTTAATGCTTTATTAGTCGAGATTGCTAGTGGCAAGTTTGTACCTGTTAGCCATCGTATGAGAAACATCCTCATTGACTTGAATGGGAATAAGTTCCACGAGAAATTATTACCTATCGAGTTAAATGGTTTCGACATAGTTTTAGGAATGGATTGGCTTAGCGCCAATGTTGCCGAAATATTGTGTAGGAAGAAGATAGTAAAAGTAAACCCGCCAGGGAAAGAGTCGTTTATGGTGTATAGAGACAAACGCAGAGTACACTCTGGAATCATTTCCCTAATGAAAGCCAGAAAGTGTTTGGCCAAGGGATGTACATCATATCTAGCGTTCGTGATCGATGCTAAGAAGGAAAAGAAGGAGGTGCAGAATATTCCGGTGGTGTGTGATTATCCGGAAGTCTTTCCCGAAGATCTTCCCGGATTGCCCCCTGATCGACAAGAAGAATTTCGTATCGACTTGTTACCAGGAACGACGCCAATAACAAAAGCACCGTATCGATTAGCACCAACAAAGATGAAAGAAATTATGACACAACTTCAGGAGTTATTGGACAAAGGTTTTATTCGACCTAGTTCATCACCCTGGGGAGCCCCGGTGTTATTTGTAAAGAAGAAAGACGGGAGCATGAGAATGTGCATCGATTACATAGAGCTGAATAAAGCGACAATAAAGAACAAGTACCCGTTGCCGAGGATCGATGACCTGTTCGATCAGTTGCAAGGATCGAGCTATTTTTCGAAGATCGATCTTAGGTCAGGATACCATCAACTAAAGGTGAGAGAGCAGGATATCGAAAAGACTGCGTTCAGAACAAGATATGGACACTATGAATTTTTGGTTATGTCGTTCAGACTAACCAATGCCCCAGCAGCTTTCATGGATTTGATGAACAGGGTTTGTAAACCATACCTTGATAAATCTGTGATAGTATTCATAGATGATATATTGATTTATTCGAAAAGCAAGCAGGAGCATGATAAGCATCTGCGTGAAGTGCTAGAAGTTCTGAAAAAGGAAAAGTTGTATGCAAAGTTCTCCAAATGTGAATTTTGGATTCAAGAAGTCCAATTTTTGGGTTATGTGGTTAACCAAGAAGGGATAATGGTTGACCCAGCGAAGATTGAAGTTGTGATGAAGTGGGAACAACCAAAAAGTCCTACGGAGATTCGAAGCTTTTTAGGATTAGCTGGATATTACCGAAGATTTATCCAAGGCTTTTCTTCGATCGCTACTCCATTAACAGCTTTGACCCACAAAGGAGCTACTTATACTTGGAATGAGAAACATAAGGAAGCCTTTGAGAAGTTAAAGAAGAGATTGTGTGAAGCACCGATTCTTTCGTTACCTAAAGGAGTTGATGACTTCGCAGTTTATAGTGATGCCTCTGGAGTTGGGTTAGGTTGTGTTCTGACCCAAAGGGATAAAGTGATAGCGTATGCATCAAGGCAATTGAAAGAGCATGAAAAGAACTACCCCACTCATGATCTGGAGTTGGCAGCGGTAGTATTCGCCTTAAAGATATGGAGGCACTATCTTTATGGTACTAAATGCAAACTTTTCACTGATCATAAGAGTCTTCAATATCTCTTTAATCAGAAGGAATTGAACATGAGGCAACGGCGCTGGCTAGAGTTACTCAAGGACTACGACTGTGAGATACTTTACCACCCTGGTAAAGCAAATGTTGTTGCTGATGCTCTCAGTCGGAAGGTAAATCTTGAAAAGCAAAGGCCAAGAGCGTTGAGAATTGAAGTTGTCTCGACAATTGTGGAAAGTATAAAGAAAGCTCAGGAGGAAGCTTTAGAGAAAAATGACCCAAAGGAAGAACGTTTGGGCAAAACGTTAGTATTCGGTACAAACAACGAAGGGTTGAAGGTATTCCAAGATAGGATTTGGGTACCTAAGACGGGAGGAGTAAGAGATGTTCTGATGGAAGAAGCTCACAAGACCATGTACACGATTTATCCCGGCAGTACGAAAATGTATAGGGATCTAAAACCCTATTACTGGTGGCCGACGATGAAGCTCGATGTTGCTAAGTATGTGGCCGAGTGTGTAACTTGTGCTAGGGTTAAGGCACAACATCAGAAACGATATGGGAGTTTAGAACCTTTACCTGTACCCATGGGTAAATGGGAAGACAGCACCATGTATTTTGTGACTAAACTGCCCAGAACAAGGAACGGTCACGACATGATTTGGGTGGTCGTTGATCGCTTCACTAAGAGTGCGCATTTCATAGCAGCCAAAGAGAAATGGTCTATGGATAAACTTGCGAATTCTTACGTGAAGGAAATTGTGAGGCTTCACGGTGTTCCGTTAACGATTGTATCCGATCGCGACAGCCGTTTTACCTCAAGGTTTTGGAGAAGTCTGCAAGAGGAATTGGGTACCAATTTGTGTTTGAGTACAGCTTACCATCCGCAAACCGATGGTCAGAGCGAACGAACAATTCAAACATTAGAGGATATGCTGAGAGCATGTACCCTAGAATTCCAAGGTAACTGGGATGAACACTTACCTCTAGTAGAATTTTCCTATAATAATAGTTTCCACTCGAGCATCAAGATGGCACCTTATCACGCTTTGTATGGAGAAAAGTGTCGAACGCCGTCATGTTGGCTGGAAGCTGGGGAAAAGCAGTTTATGGGACCTGAAATAGTACATCAGACTGCTGAAAAGTTGAGAGTGATTAGAGAAAGGATGTTAGCAGCTCAAGATCGACAAAAGAGTTATGCTGAAAAGAAAAGACAATCGATATCCTTCAAAGTTGGAGATTCGGTTTTACTTAAAGTCTCGCCGTGGAAGGGACTTATAAGATTTGGTAAAAGGGGAAAATTGAGTCCAAGGTTTATTGGATCATTTAAAGTTCTTCAGAGGATCGGGAATCAAGCTTACAAGCTAGAATTACCGAAAGAACTGGAGGGTATTCATAACACCTTTCATGTGTGTTATTTGAGAAAGTTTACGGGAGATGTGTTGGGTTATGAGCATTCTAACATTCCTAAGTGTACATGCAACCCTAAATACTTTGGATCTATGTTTTCTCTATTATACATACAAATATGAACATCCAAGGTATTATCCTAATCTAGCATACAAAATAATAAATATAACAAGATAGCATACATACCTCTTTGATGTAGAATGTCTTCATGAAGCTTGAGTGCCTAGTGCCCCAAGTGCGACACCTCAAATGGTTCACACAACACCAAATACACTTGGAATAACTTGAGAGAAACTTGAACACTCCTTGAAATCGTCTAGCCCTCACACTCACACATTAGTGCCCGATTTCTTGAGCCATGGGATTCTTTTATATGGTGGCTATTAGGGTTACATCATGTAACTCATAACTTTACCCATTCCTTATGCTCCATGGATTTTAACCTCCATGGAGTATCCATGGGTCACCCCATGGACTTAGTCCAACATAAGGAATCTTGGATCACAAGCCCACATATATAAGAATGAATGATTTACACAATCAACCCATATATTTAATTAGTCTCCTTTTGATCACTTAATTAATTCCAAATTAATTCTTGATCAATACTAATTAAATAACCTTATTAATATATTAGAACTTATAATATATTAACCAACCTTAAGTGTTATTTCTCTCATTATAGTCTATCCAAATGCATGATGCCATGCAACCCAAATGGACCATGCCGGGTCGGGTCAAGTCTTACCAATTATAGTTATGGACTTAGACATTAATCCAGCAGTCTCCCACTTGGATAAGTCTAAAACTATTATTGCGTATGACTTCAGGAACCGATCAGCAATCGTAGCTCTCAAAAGCTTCTGTCGAACTCTGACCTTGTCGATGAACTCTGACCTTTGTCAATGACTTGTCCATTAGATAAGGGATCATATATTCCTCCATTCTAGATATCATATGGACTGAGACATGGATTATCAATCATTCTCTCTGTCCATTTGTTGTTTCCCGATTTCCGATTCATGATGACTGACTGATTGAACAAATCAAATCAGTCTTGGCTTGGCCAAGCACTCACATGTATCATCTTTAAATCAGCGAGGGGCCCACAGATATCGCTTTTATCCCGAAGGTAAAAGGAATGGATAAACTTCGACTCATATGGCTTGTTCTACTACTTGTTGAATCATACACAAAGGCACGTTTTATAACATCGAGTTACCAATGCGTTTTCGTGTAATCAATGTATAACCAACTCATAGTAACAACTCATATCTCTAGGTTTGAAGAATATAAGATATTATCGTCTCATGATCACTCGTGATAAAATCCATGAAGTGATTCAAATGAGCGCGGGTTGAATCCAATACTCAGAACTTATGAGCACTCATGAGTGTTGTAGCACCACTTTTGTCCACCAACTTGGACCTCTACAAACCAACCCATGACAGTCTTGATTCATATATACTTCCAACATATGACCGACCGTGGATGGTTTGAATAACTTAATCATTCAGGAAGAGCGACTTAGTTATTCTGGAAGTCAAAACATGCAAAGTGAAACACAAGAATAAATGAATCAAATATGGTATCAAACCCTATGAATATAAATAAACACTTTTATTTATCACCATACTGATTACTCATTATTCATTGTTTCGGTTTTATCAACTTTATACTTGAATTTAAAACAATAGTTGTCCCATGCTCCAAGCATGTACACTATGTTTTCTAAACACTAGTCATGCCATACACCAAGTATGTATACTATGTTTGTCTATGATCTTTACTTTGTAAAATAGATCAATTGAACATCACTCCAATGATCCTCTTTTCACAGTCCCAAATCCTTACTGCAAATGCAAGAATTCCAAATTCATGCCATTTACTGAAATCTGTTAGATTCTAAACTTATATGCATTGATCCTCTTAATGATTATGCACGAAGTCAGAAAGACTTGACAACAATCATTACAGAGCATTCCAAAGGAGATCAGCTCCTTGGAAACATCCTTCTTTCATTAAGTTTCCTAATCTTACACATATTGAATAATTTCTAACTTTGAAACATTTCCATATTCCATTTTGACTATCACTTCTGAATAAGAGTTGCCTCCTTACAGATTATGTCAATATGGTCCTTCCAGAATTAACATTATACTTCCAACTGTCCTTGAGCAACCAATCTTTGGTAAACCTTAGATTGTCCTCGACAATTGCTTAATCATTTTAGTCATATCCAATTCTAGACCTTTTCCCTTCATAATGCCCCATGCATTTGGAAAATTTTAGAAAGGATGAATATAGCACATGTAATCGATCCTATATCCGAAGCATATGGGACACGATTCATGAGGTCTCACATAAAGACTAAACCAGTCTTTTGCTATAATATTTCCATTTCAATTTGCCAAGTTCTCAAAATTCAGATTATGAAAAGGGATGCCGTAATCATAATCGAATTTTAGAACGCAAATAATGGACCCATATATAGAATTTCCTTATGTTGAGCCATTCCAACATGAAATTCATATATATATCCTTGATTAAATACGATTAAAATCTCAATCTAAGCTTTTAGAATTGAAATGAAGTATAATTTCCTCTCCCTTAATTATAGCAAAATAACTTTTTCAACCCCTGCAACCTCACGAATTGAAACTTTTGTTTTCTATAATTAACATTGCTAACTTGCAACCTTTGTCATAATTATCATGCTCCCACTAACATGATGATTATTAGCATAACACTTATGCTCCCACTAGCTTTGACATGTACTCAGAAATCAGCTGACTTTCTTACCAAAGTTCAGATTTCTGATACTAGATTGTTTTGATAAAACTTTATCAAAATCATACACCTCTCTTAGATAGCTCACATGTGTGTCTAAACAATTTTAGAACCATGAAAAGGGATGCCGTAATCATAGTCTCAATTGTTTAGACCTTTGCCACTTCTCACAAGTCCATGTTAGTGTGCCGGTAAACCACACACACTCCACTAACGAGTTTGAGAATGCAAATATCACAATTGCTATCTAGCTAAAATCTACTTAGTGAAAGTGTTTCCTCACCATCATTTTCATGAATCGGAGAGAAACCTTATGACACTTAGATTTAATAGTGTATGTGTTCTTATCCATGTGAATTTTTCAAAACCATAATCACAAGACAAGGTTAGTGACAAATCCAAACTCATATTGATTAACTTGTGCAATCTTAAATTCTTGCCATTTGGCAGCTCAGGTGCCTGCCATTGCTTCCAAGTAGTTGTGCAACCAATTGAGAACTCTCAGAACTCCTATGCAAAGCCAACTTGAATAGGCACAAAAATTTCAACACAATAGGTTATAAACCTCAAGTCGTGTGCTAGTGAAGGACTTTAGGTTTTATTCTTGATTAAGTCTTGAAACTTTCAAGAGCTTTAAGACTCCCACTGTCCTCTTGACATATAAGACTCCCTTGTCAAATATTCAAGAGATAGTGCGGATTCTTTATCAAGACTAACACTTTACACAATTGGCCTAAGTTGGTCTCTGTTTTATCCAAAACATCACAACTTACCAATTTCAAATGTACAAGAGTAGATAACCTTTTACTCTTACATTTGACTAGTGTTAACAAACCCTCTTTAAGATATGTCACTCAAGTTACAATCTTGGAGTATGACTCTAAGAATTGTTTTGGAACGAAGTATGACTCATCTTTTTTATTTAACCATTTCAACAATTCATGACTCCTCTTCTTAGTCATAAGAATGCACTAAGATGACTTTAGAGGACCAATTGTGATATGGTATCTTAATCATTAAGATGATCATAAACATGATACTAAAGTACTCTCCCATCTTTTCAGATTTGAGAAACTTTTATCTTTCTGCCATACTTTGATTCTTCTTATTCGTTCTGTCTCACATTGAAACTTCTCCAATGCTACAGACTTATACTTAAACTTATAAGTATAACCATATTTACTGAACTTAAGTAAATCATGACGAATAGTCTTCTTGATCTTTTGTGGTGGACTTGACTAGTGCACAAGAATGTGTACTCGATCCCTTAGTCCTTTCCTTATTCACATAAGGAATTAGTCTTAATTTTCCAAGCTGAAAGTTCTCATTCATCATACTATACAACTTGCATGATTCCAAGTTTCGGTCAAATTGAACCTTGGGTGATGAGAATCTTTCCTTATTTGGTAATATTAGACACTACCACAACCGAAAGAATCAAATCCATTTTTCCAATATTGCTATCAATGGAATCTTATAAGCAACAACTTTTCACAAATGCCATTGTAAGGATATTTAAAATAAATAAAATCAAAACCTTTTTCTTTTATTTTAAAACTTTGCGGAAAAACTTATCCTTACAATCCATATGAAAACCTTGTTGTTATCTATTCCTAAGCAATATAAATATCATAACTCTTAAGTAATAGCCCAAAATTCTAATCACCGAACCATGCGATTGAAATCCATCTTCACGATCAGAATCAACATGTACTTAATAGAGTTAGACAATGGACTTTACCTGAAGTAGAGCCAAACTTATTGACTTTAACATCCTTAGGTAAATTTGGCAGCTTCGTAACCAATGCCCCTTCCTTTGGCAATAGTTACCTATGGACCCTTGATAATGGGACTATCTCAGACTTCGCCTCTCTCTTTACCATTGGGTCAACCGAGTTGACTATGGTCGATCCCTTTCCATTGGGAAGAGAGAGCTTTACTGGATATCCAATGTCATCATTGTCAATGTCCATAGCGTTTTAGAAAGTTGATCTTAGCAAATAGATAAGATCATTAAGGGTCTTGTCTTAGTCTGTTTCATAGGATTCCCAAAAGAACTCACTATGTGACTTAGAAAGTAGTTGAGCCACCAACTTTCTCAAGACTTTGACACCCAACTCTCCCGGCTTGTCAATATGTGACTACATCTCCAAGATGTGATCACACCTAGACCTTGCCTTGCCAATAGGGCTTGAGTGACCTTACACTTTTTAGGAACTTGTGGGTTAAGGAGAATAATTGAAGGAGGTGAAAGAAGTATGATATCCATGGGACATCATGTTCATTTAGGAAAGCTTGTTTCAAGAGATTTGGGAAGATCATAAATGTCTAGACCAGCCATCTTTTTGGGAGATATTCAAGATAGTTGATTTAAAGTCCTTAATATGACACCCAATATTAAATATTAAGGCTAGGACCCAACAAACTATTTTATAACTTAGAAGAGGGATGCCGTAATCCAAGCTATAAAATATTTGAAGGTAGGTGAATGACGATTCACCAATTTCCACCATGAAAAACGAAATAATTTATTAGGTTTTAATTGGATTTGAAAGTCCTAGATCTTTGAGATTCATTGAACTGTTCAAAGGCATGTTTCAATCTCGAGTGTGCCCTTCAGGTTTTGTGACTGGGATGCCGAGGATCACAAAACAAGGTGTGAACAACCATGCAAATATACTTGGTACCCTTAATATTTACCCCTTAATCAGTGTACCGGTTAACCACACACGCTCCACTGATACTATGATAAATATTAAGTTACCCTTTGCCTACCTTGTTAAGTCCAGGTTAGTGTGCCGGTTAACCACACACGCTCCACTAACGACTTAAGCAAAGTGCAAAGTGTAATTTCATGGGTTAGCACCAAATTCACATTTTCCTAAGTAACTAAGATTGGATATTAATAAGAGTTTAGTTACTTAGTATTTATCATTAATACTTTTAATGAAAGGAGAATTATAGTCCTTGTCCTACCCGTTCGGCTAACGACCCTCCACCAGTCAAGGAAGCGGTGGGTGAGAGTGGACACCCATTAAACTGCCATTTTATAGGCAGTAACCTTATACCCCCCTTATAGACCGGCTTCGTGAATGAGGCCTACTAACGGTAAGACTGACTTTACTCTTATACATATATATAAATATTATTAACTTATAATATTATAAAGTATAAGGGTTGAATTTTAACTTTTAAAATTCTAAGGGCTAACTTGGAATTAAAGTATTCATAAGTGAAAACTTTTCAAATTCCAAAACTTGAGGGCAAGTTTTGAAACTATTCAAAACTAATTAATTTCATAACTTATGAGTTTAAAGTAGTTTTAATTAAAAAAAAAACTCTTCAAGTTCCATAACTTGAGGACAAGTTATGGAAGACTTTAAACTAATTAAAAAAAATAACTTTTTTTTATTGTAACTTATGGAACTAATTAAGGTTATATTTTTTTTAATGAAGAGACTCTTGAACCTCCATAACTTGAGGACAAGTTATGGAGTCATAAAACCATTTAATTAGAACTAGACTCTTCATTTTGTAACCTTTGCCAACTTTTATGAGTTTTATGATTCTTAAATGTGACTTTTCATATAACTTGAGGACAAGTTACAAAAACACATTTTGGAATCAACTCTTAGATTAAAATGGATTGAAAACAACTATTTCACACAACTTTTCTATTAATCTAAGAACCTCATAAGAACAAGATAATTCAAATCATCAATCTTCAAGAAATTAGCATGAACATACAAACTAATACAAATCTTGAAATTATGACAATTATCTTAGAAATTGGATTAGCATGAACATTACCACATCAAAAACAAGTTTATAAGTCCAAAAACATCTTAGGGTAATGTTCCTAGTCCAATTCCAGCCAAAACAATCGAATATATGCATCAAACTCGATTTTTCAGCTACTTTTGCAAGTATAACAAGAAAACAAGCCTAGGCTCTGATACCACTGTTCGGTTATGAGCATTCTAACATTCCTAAGTGTACATGCAACCCTAAATACTTTGGATCTATGTTTTCTCTATTATACATACAATTATGAACATCCAAGGTATTATCCTAATCTAGCATACAAAATAATAAATATAACAAGATAGAATACATACCTCTTTGATGTAGAATGTCTTCATGAAGCTTGAGTGCCTAGTGCCCCAAGTGTGACACCTCAAATGGTTCACACAACACCAAATACACTTGGAATAACTTGAGAGAAACTTGAACACTCCTTGAAATCGTCTAGCCCTCACACTCACACATTAGTGCCCGATTTCTTGAGCCATGGGATTCTTTTATATGGTGGCTATTAGGGTTACACCATGTAACTCATAACTTTACCCATTCCTTATGCTCCATGGATTTTAACCTCCATGGAGTATCCATGGGTCACCCCATGGACTTAGTCCAACATAAGGAATCTTGGATCACAAGCCCACATATATAAGAATGAATGATTTACACAATCAACCCATATATTTAATTAGTCTCCTTTTGATCACTTAATTAATTCCAAATTAATTCTTGATCAATACTAATTAAATAACCTTATTAATATATTAGAACTTATAATATATTAACCAACCTTAAGTGTTATTTCTCTCATTATAGTCTATCCAAATGCATGATGCCATGCAACCCAAATGGACCATGCCGGGTCGGGTCAAGTCTTACCAATTATAGTTATGGACTTAGACATTAATCCAACAAGATGTGCCCGACATAATTCCCATTTCTGAATTAAGGTTGGATGAAAACAAGAGGTTAATTGAAGAACCTAAGGCAATCGTTGACCGTAAGACTAAGAAGTTGCGACGCAAGATGGTCGATTTAGTGCTTGTGCGTTGGAAACATACGAATGGGCCAAATCTCACCTGGGAAATGGAGAGTGACATGATGAGTCGCTACCCGCATTTGTTTGCTGATGTGTGATTCCGGGGACGGAATCATCCTAAGGGGGAGAGAATTGTAACACCCGTGTTTCTAGGCTAGGAACTAATATTGACGTAATAGTCTAGGTTAACCTTTGTAACTCATTTTGAAGAAATGAAAAGGAATTATGTGCATATTATGTGAAAATTATGTGTTTTATGCTTAATTATTAGGGTTTAATTAATTAAGAATAAAAATGAGCGTCGAAAATAAATATTAGATAAAGCCGATATCTATTAAGAAACTTGTAGTGGGCGTGACAAGGATTACAGATATATAAAGAATACCGAAATCCGAGTTATAACGAAGAAGTTATGACATGTCGAAGTTTCGCGACAAAACCGGCACGGTGCCGAATGTCGTAAAAAGTGAGTTTTTAATAAACTACTTTTTAGCCTTAGTGATCTAAACGAAAGTCGTAGTGTTCGTCAAACCGAGAGTATGTATAAAAAGAACGCTCAAATCTGACTTCGTATGAGGAAGTTATGATTTTTCTAAGTTTCAGCTTAGCAGTAGACAGCTAAAAACTCGAATTTTAGATCGAGTGATTTTTAGCCGACACAACCTAAACGAGAATCGAAGGTCTCGTCAATAGTAGCACAACGGTAAAAAGACAGACGAAAACGGACGTCGAATGAAGAAGTTATGAATTTTTAACGGATTTTCTGTCCCGGTCTGTTAAAAATAATAATATAAAAATTAATATCAAAATTAGCCGACGAAGTCTAAACAAAAGTTGTAGAGCGTAATTTTACCTACGCGTGCATATAAAGAACGTCAAAAACGGAGCCCGTATGCGAAAGTTATGGATTTTAGAAGTTTTGGCACAAAAATCGAGAAAAAATGTCAAATCCGAGAAATGTCGCATAGGTGGACTTCGGCCACGTCACCATCGCTGCATGCGCGCCACATGTCCGAAATCTGCTGAGTCATCCGAGACGTGTCGCCTTCCCTCGCATCCGAAGCCGCGGTCCAGTAGCGATCCGACGCGTGCCCCTTTCTCACGTGTCCGAGCTTCGCACCAAGTGCCACGAACCCCCCACCTCGGACCCTAGACCTCGGTCCACTTAGAAGCTGCCAGCAAGACCCTCGCATGCGCAACCCACGTGACTTCGCTCTGGATCTGCTGACGCGTGGAGGCTTCTCAGCCCTTGGATCAGGAGCCTCGCCCCTATAAATAGAAGGGTGCGAGACCTCCCGGTAATACTTTGAAAACTTGTCATTTTTAGCCCCTTTTTCAATATTTCATTCATTCCAACTTCCCCCAAAGCCCCGGTATTATACCAAACACCTGAAATACGCCCCGAAGTGCCCGAGAAGCCCGAGAAATTTATCTTTTCGGTTTCGAAGCCCAACCTTCGCAGAGCCCGGTTTCTCAATAAAACTCTCGGTTTTATTAGAAACGATCGTTTTAGGAAACGAAGTGCTGCCCGATTATCAGTAAATCATGTGAGTGTATAGTAACCTTCATCTTACACCTAGATATGAAGTATTTTCTATAAAATACGTGCTACGTGTAATTATATTAATTTTTTAATTGAGGTGACTGTTGAATAGATGTTTTATACAAGTTTTAAACTGTATATGTATTTTTATCTACAAATATGTTGGGTAAAACATGGGTAGATAGTTGATGTGTGATGAAATAAAATGATGAGAGGCCTCGACGTGATTGTGATCCAGTCATATAGCGGAGTATGGATGACGACCACAGACTTTTCTAGACAGTCCAGTGGAACGCTGGCAGGCTCGCAACCTGTAGGTGTTAATGAGCTTGGGTGTTCATTTGTTGTACTCCATCCCCCAAATGGTTGCCTTATTTGACATAAATTGTCTGGAAACCCCCAAAGCAGTGTTGTCGCCCCGATGAAAATCCTTAGGCTAGGTCCCTTGTGATAGGTGTTTAGGGACGTAAAGTGAGGATAACAGGAATGGGTAATCAGGATTATTGTTGATTGATGAACTTAATAAGTTTATTATTATTGTGGGTTGAAAACCCTATATACTCACCAGGCTCCCAAGCCTGACCCACTCAGCTTTTTATGTTACAGGTAATGGACCCCGAGCATAGTCGGAGGATGATAAGAGAATTTTGGATTATAGGCCAGTAGTTGTAAATAACTGTTGAAAGGCTTATAATGTATTGTTTATGCTTTTGATCTATATCGGAAAATGACATCCCGAGGTTTTGATATGAAATGAAATTATATATTTCTTAAAGAAAGGTTTTGACAAACTTTTTATCATGTTTTGTTTTGGGGACCAATGCCGCAACATCTTTTAAAAAGATTTCTCTGACTTTACTTTAAAAAGCATAAATTAAATAGGTCTTTTCTGGCCGAGAAATTAGGGGATGTCACAATCAACCAGACTTCTAGAAATCAATACCTTTTGACTTTCTCATGGGATTGTAAATTCTTATTTCGTGATGCTTCATCAAGACTCTAATTAGGCTTCTTAAGCTTATTCACTTTATCTGGATAGTGTATGTGTTCAAATCCTTTCAAGACGTGATAAAAATATCTCCTGAAAGTTTAAACAATACCTTTCCATTCCTCACAATTCAAAATATGAAGAGGGGTGTCATAATCATATTTTAAATTTGAGAATGAAATCAATACAGATAATATTTGTATTGATCTTTATCAGATCCTTAAAATCTACTAGCGAAAGTGTTTTCTCATAACCATTTTCATGAATTAGAGATAGACCTTTTACCACCTAGATTCGAAGGTGTATATGTTCCCATCCATGTAGAACTTTCATTTTCAACCTACAGTCATAAGACAAGGTTTGGGACAAACCAAAATCATATTTAGGTATCCTTCATGGATTGAACTTCGCTATTCTTCATTTCTTGCTTTCTGGAAGCTCAAAGCCCACTAGTGCTTTCGATCCTGTTAGCATCTCACTCGTATTGATTAGTGTACCTTCACTGACCAACACACTTTTCTTTTGTAGTTAAATGAAAAACATAGAACTCATAAGCATTGTCGACTTAACTAGAAGTGCAGGAATAAGAATGTGTCAATAAACACAATAGGTTTTCAACCTCAGGTTGCGCACTAGTGATAGCTAAAAGGATCATTGCCGACAGACTCTTAAAACTCTCAAGATTAATACGAATCCCACTGACTTCTTGACATATAAGTTTTCTTTCAATAAACATTCTTTGACGAGCTAAAACAAATATGCAAAAGTTCGTGCAGATTCCCGACATGATAACACTCTTCATAATTGGATTCAATTCATCTTTTATTTCTCGACTTTCGAAAAACATCATAAATCCAATTCTTAATGTGCTTGAGCGAGAAAGCATTATTACTCCGCATATTACGAGGCGTTATCAACCTTCTTAGATTGAAACGAATTTGAAGATATGATTTAGAGTTACTAGAGCATAACTCTAAAACATGATTGGGAACAACGTATGACTCATCTTATGATCGAACAATTTCCAACAATGTTCAATTCTTCTTCTTAGTCATACAATTGCAATAAGATGTTCTTCGAGGATCAATTGTGATATAATTCCACAATCACTAAGATGATCATAAAACATGATACTAAAGTACTCTCATTTCTTTTCAGATTGAAGAATCTTTTATCTTTCTGCTTAATAGATTCTTCTATTCGTTCCGTTACTCTTTGAATATTTTCAAAGTATTAGAATTATGCTTAATCTTATAAACACAACTATATTTACTGATCTCACACCCTCGGCCTGGTGGCGGAAACACCGAGCGGTGCGACGTTCAAGGATGTTGGCTCATGGATCGGGTTTTCACCTTACGATTTTGTTACACCATGAATCCGTACAGGTCCTCCTATTGATTGATCTTCGATTTCCTGTGGTAACCTAGGAATGCATGTGATTTTGATAGGTTCAATGTAATGTTGGTGAGTTCATAGGTTTGGTAAGCATGAAAATACAGTGTTGAAGTTAGCCCTCATTGTGTTCTCAACCTATGTTAGTGTGTTAGCGTATTTCCTAGTGTTTTGGTAGTAGGATCCAGATAGTTTAATGACTAGATCTGATCAAAATTTAGATATAAGATGTATCTTTTAATTCGTCACTATAATTCATGGTTGATATCCGGATGATATTCTACTAACATTTCTATCGTATTGTAGGTACTACATCCCAAAGCGTTCCTCAAGGGTAGTGGATAGTTAGTTTAAATGAGTGTATTCGGAACTCGTTTCCTTAAGTTGAGTATAATATCACTACATGACTTAGCAGTATATGATAGTTTAGTTTTAGTTTAACAAAGTTACGATGAGCTCCTATAATCGAGTTATAACTGTTGATCCTGAAAACCACGACGCTTCATTGGACGTCGTTATGTGTTTAGAAAGTTATGCCTGCTTCAACTTGTTGTTTGGTTGTAGCTAGTAACCACAGCTGGAAGTGTTAATCCCATATAGATCTATACATATCTCTCCCACTCACTTAATATTTAACGATTATAGGCCGGGAGCTAGTTGAAAATCTATCAGCGTGTTGATGAATCGTGTCTCATCTAATTAACTCTTGTTATGGGGGCCTCCCCTGGTCGGTCGTGTTGATATTTGCGTTGTATTTATACGTTTTTACTTATTATATATATATTATTAATCGTGTCTCATCTAACTCTTATTATAGTAATATTTAAAACTCTCACTCTTATTACTAAGCTCTCACATTCATAATATCATTCAATAAATATTAAGGTATAAACACCCCAACATTCTCTAGTTACATATAATAGTTAACTAACTTATAATAGTATAGTTAAGTTAACTTATACTCCTCTTCTCTACTAATTGGTTTAAGCTTACAAATCTAATACTAGATACCTAATTCACATAAACTACGACTTTGCTACCAACTTGTAACAACCGACATTTTAACACAAGGTACACCTAAAAAAATTCACTTATTATTTATAATCCAGCATAAGTAATTATCAACATGATCGGTTCAAAGAAAATTAAAATGCAATCACTACTAGAAAAACAGCCTTTTACGACGCGCAAGGCGTGTCGTAAAACGCTCAGACGACGCGCAAATGTGCGTCAAGGAAGGCCCTGTCATAACGAGATACAACACGCTTTTGCGCTTCGTCTATTTACAACGCACATTTACGACGTGCAATTACGACACACATTTACGACGTGCGTTTACGACATGCATTGCGTGTCAAGGAAGGACCTGTCATAAAGGAAGATGACACGCATTTGCGTGTCGTAACCTTACGACGCGCGTGTAGGACATGCATTGCGTATCATTAAAGCCCCTATCATAAAAGAAGATGACACGCATTTGCGTGTCATAAACTTCAACAACTATTTATGATATACATTTATGACACGGCTTTACGATACTCATTTACGCATAATACAAAAATATGGAAACAAATATATACCAAAACAATCAATTTCATCCAATAACATGATGTCAAAAAATTGTAATACATTGGTATTAAGGGGGTCTAATTGTACATTGCTATTAAGAGGTTTTCCCTAACTATATAACCTAATACTACATTGCTATTAAGGAACACCTTCTTGTTTCTACTTCTTATTGTTATGCTTCTTCTGTTTCCACATGATACATGTTTTCATCATCAACAAATTAGTATTCAAAAAGGCTTCAAGCATCATCAATCTATGTTATACAATATTAAATAATACGGTATGGGATTGAATGATGTTTTCTTCTCCTCTGCATCCTTTTGAATGAATCTCACAGTCACTGCTAACACCCGTTGCAAAAATGTCAAATAATCTACAGTTCAACATATACAACTAATCACATGTCTTGATTGTAATTCGTGATTCTAACCTTTGACAGAAGAGACGACTTGCTTACTCCATGGTCAAGATAGGAGAACTAGCCATACAAAGAAGAAGCAATTATGTTGATGAAAAAAATCAATAATTACTTGCGCTTCCTCTCTCTTTTTGGAGGCTCCACCCAGTTATCACTCACAATCTTCTTAAAGTCAACCTTATTCTCATCCTTCATAAATTAAAACACACAATCATCAAGAAGTTATGAGCATGACACAACATAGTAATACAACATAATCATAGGACAAGAGAACAACTGAATACCTTGTCATCATCAAAATCATACAAATCAGCAGCTGCATATGTAATCCATTAGAAGTTAGAATACAATAAAGAAAGTAAAAATGAAGATGCATAAAAATTAAATGTACACACTGTTGTCCATTTTGAACTTGATTGCATCTTCTATGAATTTTTTCATCTTGGCATCAAGTTCAGTAGTTGCCTCTTCTCCCTTAGCAATGATTCTATCGATATCTTCATCTGTGATTGTACTATCCTTTGAACTGAATACCATAGCACCAAACCTCACCAGCAGCTCATCTTTGTTTACAAATGCCAAAAAAAAAGATGACATGTTATTTAGAAGTAATGGAAACTAGTAAAAAGGTGATATGAAGAAATGCTTACTCTTTTGCTCAGCTAAACATCCTTGTTGAATAACCAAAGCATCAAGTGCAAGCTTTTTATAAGCTCTTTCAATGACTTTCTCCTCTATAGTGTACTGTTTATGTTTACAATCAATTAAAATTAGTAAACAATCATTTCAGCTATCAATCAAATGGAAAGGAAAGAAGCTATAAAGGAACCTCAGTACAAAATCGGAACACTTGAACTTCTTTTTTCTGCCCAATGCTATGAGCATGATCCCGAGCTTGAAAATCCACTTGTGGATTCCTGCAAAATAAAATGTATATTCAATTAAACCAAAGCACCAATTTTTTTATAAAGAAAAAGCCATGTCTTACCGGTCACTGTCATACAAAATGACAATATTTGTAGTGGCAAGATTGATACCAAGCCCTCCAGCTCTTGTTGATAATAAAAACACAAACTTTTCACTTCCTGGCTTATTAAAAGCATCAATGGAGGCATCACGATCTTCACCTCCAGTGTTTCCATCAATACGACAATATAAATATCCACGAAACATCAATTAATTTTCTAGAATGTCCAGCAGCCTTGTCATCTATAATAGCATAAGTATACCACAATTTATTTTAATATAATAACAAATATACTTCACTACACCAATACTAAATATAAATGTTAAAAGTATGAACCTGTGAGAATATTAACACCCTTGAATCACGTTCCTTCAATTTTGGAAGCAACTTGTCCAGAAGCACCATTTTTCCTGTGATTATAACAGTAAATACATATGGTGAGCATCAGGTATAATAAGACACTTCAATTTTACCAAAAGGGTTATATGCAAGAGTTTCCATTTCTTCAAAATACAGCATAAAATTTGTAATACTTGATCGTATCCAAACTACGAGGGACCATTTTAGATACATGGAAGAAGTTTAGGGGTTCACCTGCATTTGTTACAAGATGGTCAACAGTAGTATAAGGAGGACCAGGTTCAACTCCTTGAAATAGATATGGATGATAGCAGCATTTTCTGAGTTGCATGACAATATTCAACAGGCGCTTTCTCTCAACTCCATCATTCACAACCTCAAGAACTTTTTGTAGTAAGGCCTTGTAATACTGTTTTTGCATTTGAGACATTCCAACCTTGAGAATGGTTTCTTTTTTAGGAGGTAAACCTTTCTTAACATCTGACTTCAATCTTCTTAGAAGAAAAGGTTTTAGCACCTAAACATAGAGATAGCAGAAAAATTAATAAGACACATTAAAGAATGATATCGAAAACTTGATGCAATAAACAGCAATGTACTTTTAACTATTTGTCAATAATAGCAGCTCACTAACATTTTATATATTCATAGCATTGTATTTTCATTTTCTTTTTCTTATTATCGCATTGTACATATAAATGTGCTTTCAAGCTTTTTTTTTCTTATCAAGCACCAACATACCTTGTGAAGCTGTTGAACAACCTCTTCCTGATCATTTTCACCAGAAATTTGAAACCACTCATCAAAGGTTTCAGAAGAACTAAAAATCTCAGGTAGCAAAAAGTTCAGCAGTGCCCAAAGCTCATGAAGGTTGTTCTGTGTAAACACCCAAAAAAAACATTGATCAACATAAAAATCCAAACATACAGAAGTAAGTAAGGAAAATGCAAAAGCTTTAGACCTGAATTGGTGTGCCAGTGATAAGGAGACGATAATTGGTATTGTAAATCCTCATGGTCTTTGAAAGAAGAGAATTCTCATTCTGAATTCTATGAGCTTCATCAATTATGATATAACGCTAGCTAAATCGACGTAAGGTAGTCTTCTCTTTAATAGCCATTTCAAAACTGGTGACACATACATCAAACTTTCCAGCAACAAGTAGCTCTTCACGTATGTATTTCTGTAAACATCAGGTGTTAATAGTTTACAAGTGTATAAAAACTAGTTTTAAAATAACTAAAATCAAAATTTAAAAGCATACCCTTTCGTCTGGATTACCAAGAAACTTTACAACACGCAATATTGGGCAAAAACGTTTAATTTCATTCATCCAGTTAACAAGTGTAGTCTTAGGAGCCACAACCATTTGGGGTCCAGTTATTCCTCTAAATTCATGCAAATAACCAAGTAATGAGATGGTTTGTAGATTTTTTCCAAGCCCCTGAAATGATAATAAAAACACATATTTGTTATCAAGTGAGTTGATTTAATTTTGAAGTGATGATAAGGATAAAGATTATTGGCATACCATCTCATCTGCAAGAATTCCATTTATACCATTGTCATATAGTCTTATCATCCAATTTAACCCAGCAAGTTGATAATCTCTCATCTTCCCTATTATGCCTGTCAAAAGTTTAACAATACTTGCGGTTCTTGGAGGTGCGATCAATTTTGAGAAAGGAAAAAGATAACCGGTGATTTTAGGTGACCTGGTTTGTCGATCGAAGTGTAAAGAGGGAAAAAGACATCCGATCAATTAAATGGAATTTGGTAAATATTTGGTGAGAAAATGAGATTCAAATCTGATAACAAAGACATTTTTCTGTTGATTTCCAACTCGAAATCACAAATTATGTTTCGACAAAAGTGTCGAATTTGACATGAGAGTGTGGGGAGGTTTCAAGAAGAATGGAGCAGAAGAAACAACGCAAAAGATAACATTAGGTATCTAGGGCTAATCGAGTTCGATTAAAAAGGTTATAAAACTCGTAATAAAGGAAGACGAACCTCTGGAACAAATAAAGAAGCAGAATGTTGATGGTGATTGACCATGGAGTTTCGAGACCTTGACTGTAATGGAGCTGCTGTTCTACTTGGTATGGAAATCACTCTAAATTTGTAGTTGTGATATAGCTCTTCCATTGATTGAGAGGCTGAGAAAGTACTTGAGGAACTGAAGATCGAGAGAAGTAGATGGAGGGTTTATGAACCGAAACCCTAGTTCCAAAAATAGTCGTGGTTCCAACAACTGTACCCCTTTGATTTCAATTTCATGGCCTGGTGACCAAAAAACCTTCGATTTCACTAAGAACCGGAACCCTACTTCCAACAATAGTCGATTTTGTGGCCCTATATAGAATTTTAGGCACGAGACTCCTTGATTTCTGCAGACTGGTATGGGAGAAAGGAGAAGCGCATCGTGGTTTGTTTTTTTGGATATTTGATTGAGCGAATTAGAGCGGGGGCAGAGAATGGGTGGAGACATCGGTCGGAGATCAAAGATTTGGTGATGGTGTGATGTCGTTGTGGGAGAAAAGAGTAGTGATGGTGAGAGAGACATCGTGGCTCTCCGATTGAAGGTTTTTTTTTTTTTTTGTATTTGATTGTGATAGAGAGAGAGAGAGAGAAGAACGATTGAAAGAAGGTAGTGGAGAGCATGGCGGCTTTTCAAACTTTTGGAATTTCATTTCCCCCGCGAGCTTCTAAAACGCGTGTTTATGAAAAAAATATATAAAGCGACGTGCGCACACGACACACATTTTATCATATGCGCCCTCCGTGTTTTTTTGGACACTAATTTTAGGGCACACACAAGTGCGTGTCCTCTATCCTTCAAATTTTATAAGAGATGACATTATTTTTAGGTCGCACGCTTTTGCGTATCGTAAATCACTGCGTGTCATTGTTTGCACGTCATTAAAGGCTGTTTTTCTAGTAGTGAATGATCCGAGTCAGGCATCACCATCTCCCTTCTTCGATCTTAAATTCTTAAATAAAATTACCTGCAAAACACACATCAATAAAACCTATTAGCTACAAATAGTCGAGCGAGTAATCCTTAACGATGATACACATAATAATTATGACATATAAATACACTAATCTCAAGTTTTATAGTTACTCGAAACTCGTTTACCAATTAAGATTCGTAATTTACTCATAACTTAACTCATCATACTCTCTTTTTACACTTAATCTATCTATCTCTCTCTCTCTCTCTCTCTCTCTCTTTCTCCCTTTATCTCTCTACTATTTTTATACTTATTCTATTTAATCTCTCTATACTCATTCCCTTTCTCTTTCTTTCTCCCTGTCTTTCTCTCTCCTTGTCTTTCTCTCTTTACACATGTAATTCTTTATATTCGTATTTTCTCTTTATACTCATTCGCATTTTATCTCTATTTATTTATCTCTTTCTCTCTCCCCTCTCTATACTATTACTCTTGATATTTCTCTTTCTCTATACTCACACTATCTCATTCTCTCTCTATATGTATAATCATACTCTCTCTACACATACACACACATACTATCTCTCCCTCTCTCTCTTTCTCTTTCTCTATCTTTATACTCACACTCTCCCTCTCTCTATACGTACACTATTTCTGTCTCTTTTAATCACTCTCGCTCTATCTCTATACTATATACTTACACTATCTCTTTACATTAGTAAACTCTCTTTACTCTCATACCCTCTCTATTTCTTTAATTCTTAATTGTACTAACTCATCAGTTTGTATAACAATATTTTAATATATTTCTTACAAATATTATCTCCTTAACTCCTATATTAATATACAACTATATATCTCAACCATAGTCACTCATTAATTCATCTTTTAATACTTTATTTTATATTTCGACTGAACTTACTAAAAGTATTATACTTCGCTATATATATCAATTATACACATATGTTTACTCAAATAGTAATAAAATACTGTAAGTCCCAAATCTGCTTGTGTATCAATCAGATCCGTTTGATGGTGCGGAATCCCAATCAAACGGATGATGCCAGATCTAATGAAGAAAAAGGAGAAGAAGAAGATGATGACTCTTGTATGATTTGATTAGAATGTAGATCCAAATACAAGATTCACACACAACTTACACACACTTAAGCTCCTCTCTTCTCTTTCCTCTCTCTACAATATGCTCTCACGTGTTCATCAACCACTCCTCACCCACCTAACATCTATTTATATGTATATGGGGAACATGGGTCGTGAACAGGTTCACGATCGTGAACCAGTTCACGACCGTAAACACAACCGCAAACATATATTACATTACATAAAAACCAATTGCCTAGAAAAGCAAAGTATAAACCAATATTTTGACCCAACAATCTCCCCCTTGGTTTATAGCTTTCTTTTCTAATTGACCCAACAAGCTCCCCCTAAAAAGTAGCTGGCTTTTCTTGTCAATCTTCACTTGGAGCTTGGCTTCAGCGTTTATCTTCGATTTCTTCACAACTTCAAGACGAACTTAATGAATCTTCAATAAATGACTTCATCTTGAGCAGTTGGGCTTTTCTTTAGAATTTGGCATTGAACGCACGTTGGGTGAGGAGGCTTCTTGAAAAGATTCTTGAAAGATAGTGCTTTCAGCTTGAGAATCTTCAGAGAGAACAACAGAGAGATCTAATCTTCTGGATCACTTCAGCAGGTTCATAGATAGCAACAAATTGATTGAGGAGGCTTCAATGCAATCTGTCACATAATCTTCAAGTGTAGCTTCACCTTGCTTCTGGGGTTGAAGGATTGAATGTTGAAAGAATAGTCTTCATTTATTGCTCCTTCAAATGAGAATTCGTCGATGATCACGGATGAAGCTTTGGCTCAGAAATTTTCGATACAGTCTCCATGAGTCTCATCTACATCTGAATTCACTTTTCAAGACAAAACAAAACTAAAAGAAAACTTAGCACACAATATTTTTGGATTTTTTATATTTTCTGAAAAAATAAAACAGAAATAAAAATATTTTTGGATTTTTGATTTTCTGAACAAAAAATAAAACAGAAATAACACTATTTTTGGATTTTTTTAATTTTTCTGATTTTTGTTTGATTTTTGAATTTTTTTTTTAAAATTTTCTGATTTTTGTTTGATTTTTGAATTTTTTTTTAATTCTCCCCCTAAATTTGTGCATAGAGGAAAACTATAAACAAATTTAACAAAAACAAAAATATTTGGGATCAAAGTTGTCAAGCAATCCAATATCGTTTATCAACACACGCCTGCATGTCTAGATCTGGTCAATCACCGGTATTGTGGTCAACTTAAACACAAAGGATGTTGACAATTTGGACAGATTATAAGTGACAAGTCATTGTGATATATATATATATATATATATATATATATATATATATATATATATATTCCTAAATGGACATTTAGCTGACGACGACCAAGGATATTGTTGTCCACTTAAATTAAGCAGCAAGATCTACAGACAACCTATTAAATGGTTCAATTTTAGATGAACTAGAACATGTTTCCCACTTCCCGATATACCCCGGTAATCAAGAACTTCCAAAGAACTCCTTAATTTAGGTGAGTATTCAATCATTAAGAAAGAAGTCAGATATAGAAGTGCATATGTTGTATCCCAGGTCGGATGTCTTCCAATCACACTGAGGGAACAACATATGACTAACATAGATATGGGTTTAGAGAGATAGTAGAGTGCATATGTTGTGTCCCAGGTCGGATCTTCCGATCACGCGGAGGGAACAACATATGGCTAACAGATAGAAAGAATTTCATAGATATGGAAATGCATAGAGATAGAGTTGCATATGTTGCATTCCAGGTCGGATATGTTCCAATCACGCAAAGGAAGCAACATATGACTGACAGATAGAAAGAAAGAAAATAATTTCCTACAAACCTACTTTATCAGATCCCCCCAGTTGCCCTATCAATACCGGAATTAAGGACATGAGTCCATACATCAAGGAAATGTTCAACCACAGTTCTAGATAATTAACTTTTAGTGTATCTCGCAGGCTCCCATGTTTATCTCACTACTCAATCTACCCGAGCATCGTATGGTCAGTCCAAATGAAACTATCTAAGTTCATATTAGTCAAGTCCTTTCAATTTTTCAAACTGAGTCTAGTCCTTTTGAATCCTTTGTGCATACCAGCACATTGAATACAGAGTCTAGACAATTCGGCTTTAGTGCATTACACGCATCATAAATTTCCCTTTAGCACTATAGTTCATATCACTTCCCAAAATAACCTACTAAAGAAAGACATATAAGGAAATTAAAGAAAAATGTCTTTGAAATGAAACAGTGTAAGATAAACTCAGGAGTATCGAGAAGAAAAATCAAACCATAGGTCACCGATTGAATTTCCATCCAGAAGGTCTGAGAACAGCAAGCATAATCTCAGAACAGATCCAAAAATTCTTCATGTCATTAAGCACATAACCCCATTTGTGATCATCTCCTTCCTTACTTCCTTTCCCGCAAAGGACACATACTCTCAAGCAAAGTTCTGAATGTTGTACAGTTGAGAGATGTCCCCTATCATGTGCCTGGAACAACCACTACCAACAAACAGAAGTCTGATGATATGCCTCCATAGCTGCTCCGACATAGAGCGGGATTAGTTGGTCTTTGGAACCCAGTCCTTTTTGAAACTGGGTTGACCTTTATCATCTGTGCAAGGAACTCTCTCCCATGACATATCCTGTTTATCACAAACAGAAGATGAAGAAATATTAGACGCATTAGATGATTTGGGAGATTGAACCTTTGGTACCCATCTGTAGTCGGGTTTAACCCATTTCTTTTTCGAGTGGATGGGTGCCTCGGCACTTGATTTTGAACTTGAGGTCTGCTGTTGAGATGACTTTGACCTAGCCGGTTTTGGTTTCGTTGGAGCATTTCTTGAAATTGGCTTCTGGGCCGACATTCCCTTCTTGCCCTTGGGAGTTGATTTCTTGGCCTTGGGAGTTGAACTCTTGCCCTTCGTGGCATTCTAGTCGCCATTGTCTGAACGTGACCTTGAGGGGTTTCTTTTGGAAAATCTCCCTCTTGGCGCGTTCTGCCATCCTTGTGCATAGTAGGGAACATTTGCGCGATTTGGACAATTTCGGGCAATGTGTCCAGGTGTTCCACAGTGAAAACATGTCTTTTTTCTTCACTGGGAAGTTGTTTCTTCCTGCCCCTGGTGGCATTTCTTTGCCTTGTCGCTGGTTGTTCCCACATGCACACTTGCAACAGGCACTCTGTTTCACTGGAATTGGTGGCCTGTATTTCTCAACCGCAGGTTTGTTAGGAGTAACTGAGTTAGAAGCAACAGATTCAGAGTTCAAGGAGTCATTGGATTGTTCAAAAGTGTTCTCCTTGTTCTCTTCTTCCACTACTTTACCTGCACAAGAAGTAGAAACATCAATATTTTTCATCTCAGCACCCTTAGTTGGCCCTAATTGTTCAGTCTTAACTGAAGCTGAAGCAGGGGGTTGGCCATACTTAAGGTGTGCTTTATTTTCAATTTCTTCTTTGGTTAAAGGGTTAAACTGATAAGTGTGATTAAAAGGAGGAGGAACTTTATCATACCCTAGACCCTTGGTTTGATTATCTTTAAAACCCAATTGTTTTTCAACTAAGGACTCGACTGTCTTACTTGACGCATTATAATTTTTGAAACTAACATCTGTTTTTCCACACTTCATTTTCAAAGTGTCAAGTTCTTCAGTTACAGCAACAAGTTTATTTTTGATGTGATCATAATTCTCACACTTGTTGCTGTAATCTTCTTGCAATTTCTTGAAATCTTTAATTTTGGACTCTAATTTTTCTTTTAATGGTTTTTGTTCTTTCCTAATAGTGTACCTTTCATATTTTAGATCCTCATTTTCTCTACGTAATAATTCGTAATGCACACGTAAATTCTCCAAGGAAATTTCATTGACTTTGATGTTTGAGGAACTCATTGTTTACCAAAAATGCCCTTTGACTTGAAACCTCAAAAGTCAACCTTAAAAATCAAATTTAAAAAGTCAAACTTAAAAGTCAAACTTAAAAGTCAAACCGAAAAGCTAAATTTGAAAATTTAAAAGTTAAACGAAAAAATCAAAGTTTAAAGTCAAAGGTCAAACTTTAAAAGTCAAGGTCAAAATTTTTAGGAAAAAGTCAAAATTAAAAGTCAAAAATTAAAAACTAAAATTTTGGGTTGAAAATGAAATTTAAAAATAAAAGAAATTGGTTTTTGGGCTAAATATGTCAAAATGCGAAATTAGGAACCGAGAAATGACTCATTTTGAATTAAATTTCGAAGGATTATTCCATCTAGCAAGCTAGATCAGCTGGTAAGGCGCTTTGGCTGATGAGGCGAGGCACCCGGGTTCGAATCCTGGAAGCCCCAAAATCGTTTCCTATTTTTTTCAGATGCGCGTGCGAGGAAGAGGCTGTTGCTGCTGATCGAGACCGAGGAAGAGGCTGCTGAACGAATACTCGCTGGGCCGAACACATGCGAGGTTGGCCACACACCGAGGACCGTGAACGTGCGAAGACCAACCGTGAACCTCGGACCGCAAACCCCAACCGAACACGTGCGAGGCTGGCCGTAAACCGAGGACCGTACACTCCGAGGGCCGTAAACGAACTTCGGGCCGTGAACCCTTCTTGGGCCGTACACCCTTCAAAGGCCATACACCCTTCAACAGATGCGAAGAAAAACGACGTTTTCACCATTTTTGCTCCAAAATTCGATCCAAAACTCGTTTTTATCAAAAATGCAAAGAACAACCCCCCCCCCTCATTTTCAGAGATCTATCCAAAAATGCAAAAATCCTTCAAAAATAAGATCAAATAAGCTCAAGATCTGACAAAATTGATTAATACAATCCAAGCTCTGATACCACTTGTAAGTCCCAAATCTGCTTGTGTATCAATCAGATCCGTTTGATGGTGCGGAATCTCAATCAAACGGACGATGTCAGATCTAATGAAGAAGAAGAAGGAGAAGAAGAAGATGATGAATCTTGTATGATTTGATTAGAATATAGATCCAAATACAAGATTCACACACAACTTACACACACTTAAGCTCCTCTCTTCTCTCTCCCCTCTCTCTACATTATGCTCTCACGTGTTCATCAACCACTCCTCACCCACCTAACATCTATTTATATGTATATGGGGAACATGGGCCGTGAACAGGTTCATGGCCGTAAACACAACCGCAAACATATATTACATTACATAAAAACCAATTGCCTAGAATAAACCAATATTTTGACCCAACAAATACTCTAATTTCCAATTACTCTATTTAATGACTTGTATAGTATTAGACAACTATCACTCTCAATTATCACAAATCCTCAACTCATTTGATATTAATAATTAACAATTCAGATATTATACTCTCCTCTGAACATACAAAACAATTATCACATATCTAGATAATAATTATCTAGAGAAATATAAGATTACTCACTTGGTTAGTTAGTGAAGACTAACTATTATTATGACCTCAATTTCTGTGTTGCTTTCCAATTTATCATTTATCCAACCCTATTTGGATAATATATCATATTCATTAGAACTTGTCTAATCTCATCACTATATCAAGTACAATGATCAATTATCTTATCACTAACCAAACTCGGTAACCATTTGTCACCAACTAGTCAAGTTTTTAAATATAATCACCTAACTAATTAACCATGCAAGTCGTTAACCCAATCAACAAATATTGGTAAATTAGGGCATTTAACCCATAATGACCAGATTAATATTAAACAATTCACCAGGTTCGTATTAACAGCATATCACAAAATCCTATAACATATACTTGGGTTTAACAACCCTCTACGAAATATCACAAAAACGTAATTACGTAATAATGAGATAAAAGATATCTCAGTTAATCCTATAATTGAACCCTCATATCCTTCATACACCAGTACAACTCTTCGGTTATAAGCCTACAGAAACACCTCTTAAGCTGCTCCCCAACCACATGTGGCAAAACTCTCAAAACGACACAATTGAAAACTATTTATACTATTAGCTTGCCGCACCACGACAATGATAAGGTTGCACCGCGGTTATGCGTTGTTCCTGGTTTCCGCCATGTATTCCACCTTTACGTCACGTGTCCTTCAGCATTTGACACATGTTTCACGACTCTGATCAATTATGTGTTGCATAAGTAACCTTCATGTCGTGTTTACCCGAGACTTGACTGTTTAACTTTTAACTTTTGTTGACTTCTCAAAATAACAATGTACTTTCATCTCAACTTTGAACGACCGTAACTTTCTCATACAAACTCCAGTTTTAACAAACTTTATATCCACATAATTATCTCAGAGTGAACTATCAATTTCTTCCACTAATTCTTACTTATTATTACACATTAATACATGTTATGAAAACCAGGTGCCACAGATAAAGGCCATATACCCATTTACTTGTTTCACAACTTGGATCCTAGACTTTAACTAATTAATGTTTAGAAACATAAAAGGTATTAATATCTTTAAAGAATTAAATATTGAAAATATTAGGAATTTTTTTCTCAAATTTTGTAGACGACTAGAAAAGCCCATATTATGCCCATATACCACCTTTCTCTTAATGATTTACAATAGATAATAGCATTCGATCCTTATAATTTCTTCGAACGGTACCGTGCCTTGAGAATTGTTCTAAAAAATGAATAGAAATTATACATTTTAGAAGGTCCCGTTCCTGAATAGCCTCTGCCAACCAGTTGGTCTGATCATGATATTTGGTGGAAGCATTATTATGACGATGTTAATGTATCTCACATTATATTGGGAATAATGATCCATAACCTTTAGAAGGTCTTGGGAAATTACAAAGCATATATGATGTTTCGTCAAGTGAGGTAGATATTCCAATAGAAAAATGATGCATGGTTCAAACATGTTCAAACGTTAGATACTAGCAAGATCAAAGAGAGTCACAATGTATGCTCTAAGAGGTCTATGATTCAAAAAAAGGAAATGAATAAAGACTATATAAAACCAAGAAATCAAGAAAGGGCCCAAAAGATGAGTCTTGTTTTTATTACGGAGAGACATGACACTGGAAGAGGAATTGTTCCTCTTATCTCACTGAGCTAAGTAATTCTGGTAAGACTAGCACTTCAGGTATCTATATGATAAAACTATTTACTTTTTCACCATATACTTGAGTATATGATACTGTATGTGGCATTGATATTTGATAATTTGCAGATGTTTGGAAGAAGTAAGTAACTGATTTACAGGTGGATTGGTATTCCATTCTAGAGACTATAACACCCAGTTCCTGGTATGTATTTTAATAAGAATTGTTCATTTTTGCAAAGGGACTCGACGAGTTGGAGGCCCCAAACTCGTCGAGTAGAAACGGATTTTTGGGACATGGGACTTGAAGTCTACTCGACGAGTTGAGAAGCCTCAACTCGACGAGTAGGGATGCCAGAGTGAAACCCTAATTTTTAGGGTTTGCACCTTATTTAAGGACCTTAACACTTCATTGTGGCCTCCCTCATCGCCTACCTCAGTCCAGCAAACCCTAATTCGTGATCTTGAGCCTTTTGAGTGTGTGTGAGTGAAAAGAGAGTGATTCTTTGGTATTTCCTTGAAGGAGTGGAAGCTAGAAGTGCTTGGTTGAAGGAGGAAGCTTTGGATCTAGAGATTTTGTTGCCCAAGCAGCCTTATTGAGGTATAAAGTTTATACCTTGACTATTCATTTACTAGATCTCTTCATGGGGTAGTTTAGGGCTTTAACGAGCATATTTCAGAACCATTCATGGATGCAAGCATGTTTTGGAGTCATGACTTCAGATCTGGAGCCTTTGAGGGACTCCGTGGCATAAAGGTGCCAACTTTATGTCCATGGGAGCCCCATGCAACTTGTGAACCACTTTTTAGGGCTTTTTGAGCTAAATAACCCATGCATAGACGTAAAGTTAGAAACTTTACGTGATATATCGACCCTAGGGAACCAGATCTATGTTTTGGATGCATTAAGCCCGACTAGAAATGGATGTATGGTATTAGACTATGGGGGGACTCAACGAGTTGTTCATACAACTCGGCGAGTTGGGTCGTGGTCCCCCAACCTTTTCTGTTACAGAGTAAACTCGTTGAGTCTAGGAGATGACTCAGCGAGTTGGGCATGTTTTGGGCTTGAAGATTGAAGAAATCTATGAGTTCAAGGAGGAACTCGGCGAGTTATGAGCAAAATGTCCCTTCTCTGTATGAAGGAGAACTCGACGAGTCCAAGGAGGAACTCGACGAGTTGTGAGTAAAAGGTCTCTACTATGTTATAAGGAAGAACTCGACGAGTTCATGAAAGGACTCGACGAGTAGGATCGAGATTTCGGGGTTTTATGGATTATGGAACTCAACGAGTTGATGGACCAACTCGGCGAGTTGAGTCAACCAGGATGTTGACTTTGACCAGGATGTTGAGTTTAACTTTGACCATTAACCAGAGTTGACCCTTAAATGGGGTTATGAGTATGAAAGAGTAATTAAAGGAGATTGTTATGTGAAGGAGTTTGAGAGGAGTTGATCCCAGAGTCGAGGACAGTTCAGCTACTTCACGACATTGAGGTGAGTTACCTTCCAGTAGAAGTGGGTCGAAGGCACCAATGCCGACCCACTAGTAGTTGATTATAGTAGAGATGATTGTCTTTGTGATAATTGTCTGGTATGCCACTATTTACTATGATATTTGTGCTAGTATGTTATAATATTATGTGATAGTGGTAGGAAGGGGACTAGTCCCCGGACCCGGTTGAGATATACTGGCAGGGTAGGTTTGGCACCCAGATATACCTGACAGTATGTTATGTTATGTTTCTATGTGGTAGTGGTAGGGGTGAAATAGTCCCTGTAGCCGGTTGAAATAAACCAGAGCATAGGTTGGGCACCCATATATGCCTGGAAGGGTAGGTCGAGCACCCAGATATGCTTGACAAGGGGTAGGTCGGGCACCCCGGTATGCCTGACAAGGGTAGGTTGAGCACCTAGATATGCTCAGCAGGGTAGGCTAGGCACCCAGATATGCCTGGAACGATGTTATTGTATGGTATGTGGTATGATGGGGGAACTCACTACGCTTTGTGCTTACGGTTTTCAGTTTTTGTTTCAGGTCCTTCTTCTTCGAAGGGAAAGGAGCCGACATGGTAGCAGCGCATCGCACACACACGATTTTCTGCATATGAGATTCTTGGGATTGTACTCTGACATTGTTACTATCTTATGACATACTTTTGAGACATATGATCCATGGTTTTTATGAAATGAAATAACTTGACGATGTTTTCTATAAATTTTTTTATGAATCATTGTATCAAAAATGAAATTTTTGGTCTAGAATTTTCAGATGTTACCGAGACATATGAAATGTTGTTGGAACTTTTGATTACCAAATACTTTGTATTTGATTATGAATAATAGTTTTTTTAGTACCTATTCTGATAGGAACATGTTACAGTTGAAAATTTTGAAACAATCTAGATTTACTTATTGTTTGTGAATGTTGATATTCATGTTCTGAGATGATGTATTCTATATTTCAAATATTTTCTTATAATGATATTTATGAAGTAAATATTCTTTTTATTTAAACTAATAGTTCTAAAGATAACACCAAAAGAATATATTTGATACAAATTTATCTATGACATATCATCCTGACCAGTGTTGTAAAACGCGTCGATTTGGCCGATTACTCGGTCGAGTACCCCCTTACCGAGGTGAGTAACAGAATCCGAGTACTCCCCGGTTGGTCCCTTACTGAAGTGAGTCGTGTTGTCAAACTCGGCCAACTCGGTGATTAATATGTTTAATATACTTAATGATTTATTATTTAACACACACGCACATGTGATTATATATATATATATATATATATATATATATATATATATATATATATATATTGAATTTTTAGTAATTGTTCACGAAGTGAGACCATTGTGTGTTTTTCAGTTTTTGTGTATTCACATGTATCTAATTTTGTTATATATTTCAATCAACTTATGGTTTTAACTTATGATTTTGACATATATCATTTCCCTAAATATATTTCTACATGAATTACCAAATCCGAGTACTCCCCGAGTACTCGCTATTCGGTAGTCGGCCAAACGAGTACCGAGTAGCGAGTTCTACAACCATGATCCTGACCATATAAACATTAACCATATATCCCAACTTTAAAAGATGATATTTTAAAGGCAAATGAGTCTGATTAATTTGATATATGTGAGTCATGTTTAAACAGGAAGATGATTTTAAGCATCTTTCTCTAATAGTAGTGAAAGAGCAAAGGACTTGTTAAAGAATCATATGTAGTGATGTGTAACATCCATAAAAATCATGTCAAATTTAAACTTTTTAAAACATTTAGAAACCACCAGTTATTACAAATTTGTTTTCAAAATAGTTCTATATCAGAGTATCCCAGAAACATAGTCATATAATGTGAGGAGTTGTACGATCACGCCTTTGCCTTCCCACGATCATCTGAGGTACCTAAAACCAAAACTGAAACTGTAAGCCCGAAGCTTAGTGAGTTCCCCCAATATACCGATACATAACAAACAGTACACATAATAACAAAATTTAATGGGTCCACAACTCTACAAACTGGATTACCCCCTGGGCCCACAGTGTGAGTCTGGCTTGCCTTCCGGGCCCACAGCTCACATCTGGCTTGCCTCCGAGCCCACAACATAAGTCTGGTTTGCTTTCGAGCCCACCGCTTATGACTGGCTTGCCCCATTCAGTCCTAAAACTGAAACATAACTGATCTGCCCTCAGTATGAGTCTGGCATACCACTTGGTCCTCAGCTCGTATCTGGTATGCTAATGAGTCCTCAGTATGAGTCTGGTATGCCTTCCCGGCCCTTAGCTCATATCTGGCATACTCTAGGGTTTGTTGGTCACTACACAAGACAGTGCAACCTCAACCCTACCCACACAACATGTCTACATATATACAACTAATTGCACATACATATAATCAAACAGTAACACAGGTAGTTCTACAGATCTACCTAACTGGCATAACAAACTAGCATGTATAACTATATCATACTCAACACCTCATCAACTACTGGGATATCAAATCCAATGGGCCGGCCTTGGTGACTTAGACCCCTTAGTATAGTGAGGATAACTCACCTCACAATGTCGATCTCAACTGATGAATCGAACTCCCGAATCGCCGACTCACCAAAAATCCCGAACTATCCAAAATAACGAATAATAAGTCAATAAATGGGAATACTAATCTTGACCAAGAGTTCTCCAACTAATCATAGTCCATTTTGCCTTTTCCCTAATTTGGGCCAAGGCCCAATGCCAAATCCATGATCCATAAGTCCACATATACAAGGCCCATTATTGGTCCAATTTTCCAAATTGGGCCCAACTCTCTAATTGGGCCTCATTCAAGGACTCACTGCCAAAACTGGCCCAAAATACTCTTATCCAGAGAGCCCATCAAGGCCCAAGTCCAACTAGTCCAAAGGCGGCCCAATCCCGAAGCCTAAATCGTAAATGCCCAACAGGGGTCGTACGTTGGGCGTACTCCTCTGGTACGCTAGGCGTACTCTACCTTGCGTTTACCACCATCAGGGTGGTTGACTCTGTATGCTGGGCGTACAGAAATTACGTGGGGCGTACGCATAGTTTCACCAAAACTCTAATAAGTGCTTAATGGCGTAAGCACTTAAGCCCATATTTCAGATCCATCGACCAAAAGTGTCTTAGAACCATAAAGTCTCGAACTTTAAGACTTTGGACGTCCAGAAAGCTCTTAATACATGGTCTTAATCCATTAAGACCTTTCTACTACATGCATGGGACATCCTAGGCCATTGGAACATCATTTTTATCACTTAAAACCCTTTCTAGGGTCTGAAAGGACAACTTATTTCGTCCAAATCATATCATGCACCAACTTGGGGACTTTGGGACAAGAAATGGTTCCTTAAAGCTAGAATGGCAAGATTTATATCATACAAGCATAAAGTTTGAAGCTTTTTACCTTCTGGAGCTTATAGGGCACCAAACAACTTCAGATCTACAAGCTTGTTCTCCTTCTCCAACTTCTTGATGCAACACCTTCTTCTCCAACTACTCAAAACACACTCTATAAGCTCACACACTCAAGGAAAGGATTAGGGTTTGGGGAAAACGGCTCTAAACAGTGGAGGCTGAGGTAAGGGAGGGTTATGAGCTCATAAGGATGTTTATATAGCACTCAAACCCTAAATATTAGGGTTTCCTCTTGACGTGAGTACGCTTAGCGTACACAAGTGTACGCCCAGCGTATTAAGGCGCGCCTAGTACACTTAGCGTACCTTATGTACGCTTAGCGTACTAGCCTTGTTCTCAAAGTTGCAACTTTAGCCCTTAGGCTTCTCATGGGTCGACTCTTCCAACCCCAGGGACTAAAAATGACAAAATAATGATAGAAGAGAGGATTCGGAAATACCTGCAAAATCTCGGGATGTTACATGATGTATGTGATCTTTTAAATCTCATGAATGGATATGGTGATAAATATGGTATACGACTATACTTCTAGAGATGTGCATTCCATTATATATGTCCCAATTAACACCTTTTATCTCTATATAAAAAAACAAAAAAATCACTTTTGAATAAAGGTATTAGGACGATAAAATAATAAGCTTGAAAAAAAGACATTATATATAAGGTTTAATAATTGGTTTTAATTTAATCGACGAAATTTGAGAAGTGACAAGTAATATAAGTTGTCACTTCTATCATACTCATTATCATCGACATTGCTTTCAATCATCCGTTCATTCAAATATATGTTAGAGATAGTTATATAAATTGATTAATTTCAAAAGAAATTGCTTAGAACAATAGGTTTTGGTATCAATTATGAATCTTTAGAAATCCATTTTTTCCATGCATCAACTCTCGTGTTTCCACTTCCATGTATGCTTAAACTTCTGTTAACATATGCCTCTCTAGGCATACTTGGTCTTCCAGAATGATGGAGATTTATCTGTCGGACTCATTATGGTTTTCATGGAATCTTCAACTAATAAAACATGTAAGTTAGGCTTCACAATAGAATGATTATGAGTAATAGATGGCTATGCGTATTCAACAATAATACATAAAACTTTTATTACACTTTTTATCACATAACCAATCGTTTAAGGTTTCTTGTTAACAACCCGATCATTATTTTCAAAAGCAATATCTTCACTTCTGATTGATATTTACAATCGGAGATCAATACTTGACTGAAATCTCATCCATGCATTTCATCAACACGGTTTATATGTACTTTATCAAGAATATACTATCTAGTGATTGCAACCTATCATCGATTGCCAACATATAAGCAACAAAAAATATACACCAGTTCAAGTACTTGAAGTAAGAAACCATATTGAAATAATAAATATTTTAGAAACTGATATATTAAGATTGAACAACAATGAGGTAAATAAACTATGTGAAAAAAGAACCTAGGTGTAGTCAATAAGAGAAGAAACATGTAATCAAAACAACTGAAAGCAACTAACCACATAAGTAATAAGAATCTCTTTCACTCTTCGTGAAAACAACTCCCTTTGCCATGACGTCAATCTGTCACCTGAAATCGAGTGATTGATAGCGGTTCCTAATGAAATCGATATAAGCAACATTGCATGGATGCTTGTTATGAGCTGGAACATTAGAAACTATCAATTATTTTGTCCTTAAGATTGGGATTTAGAATACGGAAGAAAAAAACGTATTCATTGTAAACTATCATATTCGTTACATTTAATACATTAAATATATAAATAGAATATTATGTGGTTTTTTAATTTTAAAAATTGAAAAATAAAAATAAAAACTGACATGTGGATATTATTATTTCAAAAATACCACAAAATAACAAGTATTAAAACTTATAAAAAATTGAAAATACCACAAAATAACAAATATTAAAATTTATAAAAAATTGACATATCACAAAATAGATTTTGATTTATTAAAATATATCATTTATTAGAGTATAATTTATGGAAGTTAAAAGTTTTATTTTATATTAAAATGTTATGTGCCTCTTTCATCCCCAAGATGCACGTTGATGGATAATTTATCTTGTTGTGCAAGTCGTCTTTCTTTAATTAACAATTAGGTTTTTGTCGGTGAATCAGTGCTTTCCTTGGTTACTTTTTTTTAAAGAAAGTTGATTTATACCCATAAAGTATCCTTACTAGGATAGCTTTTGTGCCGTATTAAAGATGGGATGACCAAGACATCAATTGAAATACTAGCTTTCTTTTCAGAGAAGTTACTTAATAACTTGCATTAGGTATATAATTAATATGACATCAATTGAGAAGTTACTTGATAACTTACATTAGGTATATAATTAATATGAGTATATAAATGTATATCTTGACTTGTATATAATATGAGTATATAAATATAAATGTATATCTTGACTTGTAGAAAAAAAATATGAGTATATAGTTGTATATCTTGACGACTTGTAGGAAAAAAAAAACAAAAAAGAAAAAAAAAAACTGAAGGATAATTTGCATGTTTAGCATTTAAATTAAATTATATATATATATATATATATATATATATATATATATATATATATATATATATTGGTCCCTCTTATGTATTGAGAAAACTATATTGCCTTTACATACTTTCTTCTTTAATTAATATATTGATTAATTAATTATAAAATTAAAATATAGACAGAGGTTCACTCATTTCCCTCATCTTTGTCAAAACGACATGATCTCACATTAGACCGGTTATACCCTCAATTCGGACCTTCCTAAGGGTTTGAAACCATTCTTCTCCGGCTCAATCGCACCCTCATCTCCCTGCACCATGTGAAAATTAAGGGCATGTTTGGGAGTCCATTTGAAACTCCTTATCGACTTTTTGGAAAAACCATGTATTCTTAGCTTTTGAACAAATCATTTTTTCACTAAAAAAGTTAGTTTTTACCAAACATTTTTTTAACTTATTGGTTTTTTGAAAAGCCAATAAATTAATAAGTCATTTTAAAAAGCAAAAAGCACTCCCAAACACCCTAACCATTGTTGATGTCTCATTGAATCATTAGCATGAAACTCAAACATTGATGAAGTCTCCTTGAATCGCCATCATGAAACTCAATTTTAGGTTAGATTTTCATCTCACTGGACCACTACTGCCAATCTTAGATCTTAGGAATAAGTGTTGTTATGATTCTCCAAGAACAAATTTAACTTCAATTTTAAGTTTCAAGTTTGATTTCATGTTCAATTTCATCAAGTTTCATCATGTATTTGGTTTGATATTGAGTTTCCGGTTCTATTTCAGTAAGTTCCATTAATTTTAAGTTTCTGATTCGATTTCATCAGTTTTTAGTGTTGGTTTTGAGTTTCGTGTTTGATTTCATCAAAGCTCTATCAATTTTAAGTTTTAGATTTTGATGTAAGGTAATTTCATCATATTTATTTGTTTTCGGTTTTGTGTTTCAAGTTCAATTTCATCAAGTTCCATCGGTTTCAGGTTTAATTTCATCAAGATTCATTAGGTTTTTAGTTTTGGTTTTGAGCTTCGTATTAATTTTCATCAAGTTCCATCGAGTTTGAGTTTCAATTTTTTAATTTCAAGTTGGTTTCAAGTTTTGAGTTTTGCCGATTGAGTTTCCGGTTGAAGAAAAAGACGAGGGGAAGACACAGAAGACACATGGGTATGGGTGGCAGTGGGGCCAATTTCATCTTTGTAATTATCAGGGCGTCTCGTTAATTTTGTAGATCCTGTGCAAAACTTAAAAATGGACCCCTAAATATAATTTTTAATATATAAGCAAAATTCTCCCTAATAAATGGAAATACTTTTGCCACTTGTCATCTTCTCCTTCATTTTGACACATGTCATTTTCTAGAATTTTTAAAATTGTATTTTCCACATATATTTTTTGGGGATTTCAATTTTCTTAAAATAAATTTCCAAAAATTCTAACGGGTTATATATATATATATATATATATATATATATATATATATATATATATATATATATATATATATATATATATATATATATATATATATATATGGTGGGGTTCAATAGAGAACCATAATTAACCAAGGAACCAAGGAACCAATCGTGAGCGTTGGAAATCATAACGATCAACGGGCAAGGAAATAGATGTACACTTTTACATTGGACGCACACACACCGGATTATACCAAAAAATCCACCCTTACAAAAAAACTCACCACTTTTTTTCGTTTAAAATTTTTTTTAGGCCATGTTTTTTATCAAAAAAAAAAACCGAATATACCGTTGTTCACGATTTTTCGTCCTATTTCCATAGAGATCCATGATGATATATAAAAAACGAACTTTTTCTTTTTCGAAAAAAACCCACTTCATTTTCTTTGATTAAAAAGTTAAGGTCTATTTTTTATAGAAAAAAATTAATAAATATATTAAAATTCATATTTTTTGTACTTTTTAAACATAGATTCATATTCATGTTAAAAAAAAAACGATATTTCAATTCAGATTCACATTGTGAACCTGTTCAGATTCATATTGTAAACCTGTTCAGATTCACATTGTGAACCTCCTCAAATTCACAGTGTGCATAATAATAACTCAGATTCCCAGTGTGAATCTGAACTGATCGGAGCTTTTTCACATTGTGAATGTTAAAATTTGAAATATTTACAGTTTAGATTCACAGTGTGAATCTACACTGATCGAGGTTTTTTTTTTTTTTTTTTTGTGAACATTCTCAGATTCACAGTGTGCATAATAGTAATTCAGATTCACAATGTGAATCTGAACTGTTCGAGATTTTTCATATTGTGAATGTTAAAAATTGAAATATTTACGGTTTAGATTCACAGTGTGAATCTACACTGTTTTTTTTTTTTTTTTAATCGGTGTTGATGTTTATTAATAGAGTACAAAAAGTTAATATTTTTGGTATAATTAGTTTTTTTTGATAAAAATAAACTTAAATATTGAAAAAACTAAGAAAATTAAGTGTGTTTTTTTCGAGAAAAAAAGTTCGTTTTTTATATATCATCATGGATCTCTATGGAAAGAGAACGAAAAATCGTGAACAACGGTATATTCAGTTTTTTTTCGATAAAAAACTTGGCCTAAAAAAAATTTTAAATGAAAAAAAGGAAGCGAGTTTTGTTATAATCCGGTATATGTGCGTCCATTATAAAATTTTACAACCCTTCCTTTTGCCGTTGATCGCTTTAAATTCCGACGCTTTGGATTGATTCCTTGGTTCCTTGATTAATAATGGTTCTCTATTGAACTTTTCCATATATATATATATATATATATATATATATATATATATATATATATATATATATATATAAGGTTATCAGTGTATTAACTTGATAATAAATTCTCATAAACGCTCCAAACGATTTGATTTCTTTCATAAATGTTCCAAAAGATATGGAAAAACATTATTTTATAAAATATTTAATGTTTATATATATTTATATTAAATTTTTATTTATAATAAACCCGTATAATACACAGGTCTCACACCTAGTTTGTTAATACTCTAACAAGTTAGTTAAATGGTATCATTTTATCAAGATTTGTGTTCATCCTATGATTTATGGATTTTTTTTGTTAGTTTCCTAGTTTATTGGTTATCTCACTGACTTACAAAAATAAGAAATAAATTTCTGATTTCTTTTGGAATTAATTAGCCATCTAAATATTACTGTTCGATTACATATATACATATACATATATTTTAAAAAGTTTGGGCCCCTCTTATGAAATGGATCCTGTGTGGTTTCCCACATCGCACACAATTTGGAGAGGCCTATGGTAATTATAAATAATAAACTGCTTGAAAAATAAATAAATAAGGTAATATAATCTTTTCATATATGTAAAGGACTATAAACGCACCAAAAACATAGGACATCGAAATTAAATAATATATATGAACTAAGCAAGCAAATTTCGTACTCTTCAGTTTAACTGTCACCAAACAATGCAATGTAAGAAACTCAAAGAATAAATAAACTTATTCGAGTAATCGAGTCAGTCAAACATCGTGACAAACTAACGAAATCATCAAACTAAAATATATATTGAGATCTTTTTTAGTATAATAACAAATATAGAACTAAAAAGCCAAAAGGGAAGTAAAGAAATTAATTAAATTGAATAAAATACGAAACCACGGATTAGTATGCATCCATGACGATAACTATGTCAAACAAGATTCCAAAATTTGTTACCGAAAATATCGTTCATTTACTTATTTAACCAAATTACATCGTTTTCATTTATTATAAGATAATAGCATCTTTATAAACGTCACTATCATACTAATTAATCTATCATTTCTTTTAGAAGCACTTTAAAAGACTTGATGGAAAAGTTTTAAGCTAAGGCCAAAAGTAAATGGCATATGATGCAATCACATTCTTGCCTTTCACTTGCAACCCTTCTTTCTTTTCTACAGCCACAACTTTTTTTTTTTTTTTTTTTTTGCATACAAAATACAAGTGCCATAAGTCACAACCATCTTATACATGATCCAAAAAAGACGACCATAAATATTTATTCACCACAATATTATATCGTTTTGTTTCAACACACCGTATCACTCTTTAGCCCACATTTGTTACTACGAACACATTAAACTTTTGTACTAATATTACGCACACTTTGAAACTACATGTATGTCAATGTGACAAAAATTACAATTTCTTTCCCGGTACGTCTGTCAATCAATCTACTAGACAGTCTACCGGTTTGTCAATCAATCATCAATCTAACAGTCTATCTACTATTATACAACTCTATCAGTCTGTCAATCAATCTACCAATCAGTCCTACCAGTTTACTAGTCTATCAATATACCGTTCTAAAATTCGACAAAGCTTGTATACCATTTTACAACACGACCAAGCTTGTCAATCTACTCATCTGTCTAGACTCTACCGGTCTATCAATCAACCGGTCTGTCTACTAGTCTATCAATCAACCAGTCTGTCTAGATAGACTCTACCGGTCTATCAATCAACCAGTCTATCTACCAGTCTATCAATCAACCAGTCTGTCTAGATAGACTCTACCGGTCTATCAATCAACCAGTCTATCTACCAGTCTATCAATCAACCAGACCTCAGAAGAGGGAAAAACAGCATAGAAACAAGACACAATGTTCAAATTCTCCACAAAAGTAAACGTTTTATAATTTAGAAGGAAAGCTATATAAAGTTTACGCAATTTTATGAAAGAAACTATACCAAAATACCTGTGCATACAATTCAAATCTATCAAACATCCCCAAACATAATCAAACCTTAAAAATTTTCACAAATCATAATCACCACTCGACGATTCACCAACCCTCATTGTGATCTTCATCCTCTTGGAACCATCAGCACCACCGTTCCCCCTGGTTCGACCCTTCGAACCACCTGCTGCACCCTGGTCCGAACCACTTCCACTTTTTCCAACCTCCGAAAGCCCACTCTGTAAAGCCCTCACCAAATTCTCAAAATAAGCTCGAGTCACAATAGTCAAATCCACTAACTTCACTCTGAAATTACTAAACTGTTCTTCACTGGGTTTTTCCTTTTCATCTCCTTCTTTTGTAATGTAACTTTGAAGCTCCTTTTCTGCACAAAGATGGAGTCTTTCTAATCCAGATTCTGCTTCTCCTTGTACGTATTCAAAAAAAGATTTTTTTGCTTCTTCTTCTTTGGGTATGTAGTATCCATATGCGTATGTCCATTTAAGAACTCTTCTACATTCAACTATTTGTAACCAAGCGTCTATGATGAAATGTAGTTGTGATTCTGGTTGGCAGAAATTCAAGCTGAGTGTTTTGATATGGATTTCATCGATCCTGTGCATGTCTGAAAGTGCTTGTTTTCTTGATTTTTCATTTGCAGCCCATCGTTCATAGTAATGTGTGTATCTTTCTATTGCTTTTTTAGCTAACTCTCTTTGTCGTTCAGATTCGGGAATTAGTCCACCTTCTTGGGATTTGGTATATCGATTGCATGCTCTTCCATCGTGTCCTACATATGGGCCAAGACATAGCCAACAGAACTCGAATCCACATGGAGGTCTGCAAGTCATGTGCATACAACCATGATTCTTTTCAATTGATCGTTTGCATTTCGGACATGGCTTTGTGTATGCGAGGATCCAGTTTGTGTTTTCAGCTTCTGTGCTGTTTTTGAGAACCCATTTAGCTACGGTTTCACAACCTAGAGGACGATGAGCGTCTTCCATACACTTCCAGCAGAAAGTATGCTTACAGAGACAAGAAACATCGTAGTTACCAGTTTCGGAATCATCGTTGAATTCTACAGCGTAATCGCAACCTGGACCAGGGCACCATTTGATCTTCTCGTTGCTCTCGACATAAGACATGAGAAGAAAACGGGCGTACCTTTTCTTTTTGTTCTCCGGAGCTAACGCTTTGACCATGTCCGGACCAACAGCAGCGTCACAAGAAGGTTCCGGACACTTTAGAGTTAAGCATCCAGGGCCGTCGTCGATGGCGGTGCAAACGTAAGCCGTCCAACACGTCTTACAGAATTGATGATCGCATCCACATGTCGCAGTGTTACGCTTTCTAATCGATTCAAAACAAATCCCACAATCGACAAATTCTTTACCTGATTGAGGGAATTTAATAGCCGGATCAACGTCCGGTAAACCAACAAATCTACGAACTTTATCTTCGTCTTCAAACCAAGCTTCGTGAACACTATTCACAACCCAATTATAACGCAGCAACAGCATGCACGCAATATCTCTCGGCATCATCGGTAGAACCGCGATAACCCTAGTGATGTCTTCCTCTTGACGCTGAAACAGGTCATCTTCTTTCAGTATCACATAGCTTTTCTTGCTAGTACACTTTACGCTATTGATCAGAACATTGGAATCATCGGTCCCATCATCTACATCAATGCCATCATCACCATCGTTATAATCGTCGCCAGTATAGTCATCATCGTAGTAATCTTCATCATCAGAAGAAACAGGGGATGCAAATCGCAAAAGAGCAGGATCAAGGTCGGAATCCATGGGTTGCATGGAGGAAAGCGATGAAATTGTAAATAAATAATTAGTTTATACTAAAATTGAGGGCGATCGGGGATCGATCAAGTTGAGATTGATCAGGAGAATTTAGGGTTTAAGAAGGAGTGTTCGAGTGACGAAGATAGCGAAATAATTGGGGATTCTTGGAGGTTAATTTACAGAATTTATCGGAGAAAGTGAAGACCAAGACTTTTAACTTTTAAGGTTCGATGTAACTTCGATTTTTGGGCCCAAGTGGCCCAAAATTGAATGGTATATATGTTGCAAAATTGATCTCGATTAATATAGTAAAAGTATAACAAATTATTGGAAAGTTTATTTTATTATTAAATTGTACTCGAACATTCATGTGGATTATGCTAACATTTAGCTTATGTTTGGCGTACTAGCTGAAAAGCTAGCTGTTAAGTAAAAAGTTAGATGATAGCTGAAAAACTAGCTGATAAAAAATAACGTTTGTTAAACTAGCTGAAAAACTAGCTGATATATATAAAATTACATAAAAGGACATGTAACAGAATGTGTTTGTATAATTAATTAAGGGGTGTATTTGAAAATTTTTAAAAAAACTCCTAAAAAGCTAGTCTAAGTAGTTTTTCAAAAAGTTAGCTTATAAGCTACTTTTTGGCTTACCAAACATGACAACATAAAAAAGCTCGAAAAATAAGCTAGCTTATCAGCTAGCTGTGGCGCTCCAAACACAGCCTTAGTAGTCATGTTCAAATGCATAAGAGACATATGTTCTAGTGCATAACATTGCATACATGATGTATTTTGTGATATAATAGTAAGGATTACATCATAAATTTGACCTCATCGGGTGTGGTTGGACACCGATACTTACTTAGGACTATCTTATTTTGCATTGGTAAGGTTCCATACCTGAAATCTTTCACCATCAACGTTTCAAGATTTTGTCAATATATATAGTAGTAGTGTACCATACAAATAAGCCTCTCACTCCGACAAACTGTACTAACAATCGAGCCGGAAAAGATAAACACAGTTGAGGCAAATCTGAGTAATTAACGTCGATCCCAAGGGAAGATCTGAGTAATTAACGTCGATCGCAAGACAGGACATGAACACCAAAAACATCCCCGTCTTCCAGCATAGATCGTACACCACCCACGATTACCTGCAAAAAACACACACGATAGAAGCACATAAATCATACATGGTCACAAACACTATTTAATTATCCCAAAAGCTCCCATACACTCTCGCATATACACGCCTAACTTAATTGTCGGAGTGTAATCCCAAGATACCCCCCCCCCCCCCCATAATTATATCTTACCCAATGTTTCCTTTTGTGGTCATTAGATGTTGGAGCATTTCTCTGTTGGGTTATGATGGGTTATGATGTGCGAAAATCCCCCATAATTTATTTATTTATTTGTAAAATATTATTAAATAATTTTGCTACCACTATATTCAAAAATTAAATTTGCTAGCAAACATGTAACAACGTAATTTTTCAAAACAATTTTTCATTTAAAAACATACATTCATTCACACGATAATCATAAAAACATAATGTATCCACTGTAACATAACAAAACATGTCCCAAGATCTCGATATCATAAACTCCATAAGTGTGTACGGATCATGCCGGCGCCTTCCCGCGATCCTCGCTAGTACCTGAAACACATCACACAACAACTGTAAGCATAAACGCTTAGTGAGTTCCCCAAAATACCACATAGCCCACATACGCCTTTCCAGGCCACAACTCTGTAGGATCTTCCGATCCATGTGTCTCAGGGGACTTCCGTCCCAAATTCCGATAGACCTTCCGGTTCGTACCCTCTTGACCTTCCGGCCCATATCATCTCGACCTTCCGGTCCTTACCATACGTAACATACATAGCACATACATACATATCATCTTGACCTTCCGGTCCTTATCATTCATAGCATACATAACACATACATATCACATAACCGCATATAGTACATACATCATAGCATACAAGACCTTCCGATCACACATAGGTACCCTTCCAGGTACAGTATAGTGAGAAGACTCACCTCAATGAAGTCGGATAACCTCTCGTGCTCAACGTCCCGACTTAGCCTCCTCCTATTATTCAAATAACATTCCCGATCAATACTCTCTCATGATCTCATCTCTACAGACTGGGTAGAAGGCCATTCTACCCTTCCCTGAACTCTCCTGAATCAGCCTTGACCAGAACCCTAAGGTCAACGGTCAACTTTGACCCGACTCGCCGAGTGCACTAGGGTGACTCGGCGAGTACACGCCTGCCCTCTATGCCCCTGGTCCTCCCTTGACTCGCTGAGTCAACCTTATACTCCATGGGTCGTCACAGGTCGCGAGTCGCGGGGCAACCCGACTCGACTCGTCGAGTCTGCTCATGGACTCGGCGAGTTCATTCCATGCTCACACTCAAATGACCTTCCGAGGTCAGATCTGTTCCTCTAATCCATAGATCTAACCTTCCCAAGCTCAATAAACACGTAAAGGTTCGAACTTGATACTCATGCAACGCCCAAATGACTCTACTTGATGATTTAGCCCCAAATACAACATCCTAAGTCCATTTCTTTCATATCTCATCATAAAGCAAGATGGATAAGGTTCTCTGGACCACTATGGGTCCAGATCTGAAGCCTAAACATGATAAGGGAGCATATCTCCAACAAATCATCCCAATAAAGGGTATAGAAAACCCTAAATCCATGGATTCTTTAACAAAACAGAAAGAGGATCGATATGCTACCTCAAATATGATGCTCTTTGCTTGAAAACCACAGATGTGCAACCTCCTTGGCCTCCTCTAAGCTGGAATCAACTTCTTCTAGCAAAACCAACCCACAAAGGTCCAATAATGGCTTCTTCTCTCTCTCAAACGCTCAAGCACTATTAGGGTTTCTCTCAAGGGTCTGGTAGCCGCAAATGGTGGCTATAAGGGTCCTTAAATAGGTCCCAAACCCGAGGAATTAGGGTTTCATTAAACAGCATGGACTCGCCGAGTCCTTCATTAAATCAGGCCAACACATCACGATCCAACTCGGCGAGTCTGGGCGCCTACTCGCCGAGTCCCCCCTCTAAAAATCAATATAAAATACTTAAAATAGGATACCTGGGAATCCGGATGTTACAATTCTCCCCCACTAGGATCAGACTTCGCCCTCGAAGTCCTGCTCGACAAACAACTTCGGATGCTGCTCCCGCATCTCCATCTCTGGCTCCCAGGTCAGCTCGGACCCCTTCCGATGTTGCCACTGGACCTGCACCAGTGACACCTCCTTGTTCCTCAGAACCTTGATCTTCCGATCCCGGATCGCGATTGGCCTCTCCGCATAATTCAGGCTCGCATCCACCTGAATATCCTCCAGTGGTACCATCGCCGACTCGTCGGCTATACACTTCCTCAACTGGGACATGTGGAAGGTATCATGAATTTGGCTCAACTCCGTAGGTAGCTCTAACCGATATGCTACCTTGCCCACCCTCGCGGTCACCCTGAATGGACCGATGTACCGGGGCCCCAGCTTGCCCCTCTTCCTGAATCGGATCACTCCTTTCCAAGGAGATACTTTCAGGAGTACGAAGTCTCCCACGTGGAACTCCAGCTCGGATCGTCGCCGATCCGCATAACTCTTCTGACGACTCTGAGCCGTCAGTAACCTCTGTCTAACCTGCTGTATCTGCTCTGTCGTCTGAAGCACTATCTCAGTGCTACCCATCACGCGCTGCCCTACCTCTCCCCAACAAATGGGAGTCCGACACCTCCTCCCATACAACAATTCGAAGGGAGGCATGCCAATACTAGAATGGTGTCTATTGTTGTAGGAGAACTCGGCCAACGGCAAGTACGTGTCCCAACTTCCCCCGAAGTCCAACACACATGCTCGAATCATGTCCTCGAGCGTCTGAATCGTCCGCTCACTCTGCCCGTCCGTCTGTGGGTGGTAGGCGGTACTGAAATGCAATCTCGTACCCAACTCCTCGTGGAACTTCTTCCAGAACCTGGAAGTGAAACGTACATCTCGATCAGACACAATCGAGATCGGTACTCCATGACGCGATACCACCTCTCTCACATATAACTCTGCCAACCTCTCAGCAGAAGAGCTCTCATTGATAGCAAGAAAATGCGCGCTCTTCGTCAGCCGGTCGACGATCACCCAAATTGCATCGACACCCCTTGCGGTCCTTGGCAATTTGGTGATGAAATCCATGGAAATCTGTTCCCACTTCCACTGGGGAACCTCAAGCGGCTGCAACTTGCCATGCGGACGCTGGTGCTCGGCCTTAACCCTGCGACAGGTCAAGCACCTCTCAACAAACCACGCGGCATCCCTCTTCATACAGGGCCACCAATAATCTTTCTTCAGGTCCAAATACATCTTCGTGGCCCCGGGATGGATCGAGAACCTCGATCTATGCGCCTCCTCCATCAGAATGGTACGTGCCCCGCCTGCATGCGGCACCCAAATCCGACCCTGAAAGGTCATCAGCCCTCGACTATCGGTAACGAACTTGGGCACCTGCCCGATCACCCGCTCCCTCTTGCGGTTCTCCGGTATCACGGCCTCTGCCTGGGCCTCCCGAATGGTGTCCAACACCGGGGTCATTACTGACAACCTCATACAAGTGCCTCGAATCGGGGCACTCTCCGCCCTACGGCTCAGCGCTTCGGCTACCACATTAGCTTTGCCCAGGTGGTACAAGATCTCACAATCATAATCCTTTACCACATCCAACCATCTTCTCTGACGCATGTTTTCAGATTGGGCTGATCCATCAAATACTTCAAGCTCTTATGGTCCGTGTATATGGTACACCGAACCCCATACAAATAGTGACGCCAGATCTTGAGGGCGAACACCACGGCCCCCAACTCCAGATCGTGGGTGGGATACCTCGTCTCATGAGGCTTCAGCTGCCTCGATGCATACGCTATCACATGCCCTCTCTGCATAAGCACAGCACCCAACCACGATATCGATGCGTCACAATACACCGCAAAATCCTCCATCCCTTCCGGGAGGGCTAACACAGGGGCTTCGCATAACTTCTGGCGAAGTGTCTCAAATGAGGTCTGCTGCTCCGGACCCCATGAAAAAGCAACACCCTTCCGGGTCAACCTGGTGAGAGGCACGACAATCTTGGAGAAATCTCGGATAAATCTCCGATAGTAGCCGACCAATCCCAGAAAACTCCTGATCTCTGTGGGAGATCTCGACACCTCCCAACTCATAACCGCCTCAATCTTGGCCGGATCGACCAAAATCCCATCCTGGTTGACGAGATGCCCCAAGAACTGGACCTCCCGTAACCAAAACTCGCACTTGGAGAATTTGGCATAAAGCCTCTCCATCCTCAATACCCTGAGAATCTCTCTCAGATGCTCCTCGTGCTGCTCTCTAGACCTCGAATACACTAGTACATTGTCGATGAACACGATCACCGAACGATCCAACATCGGTCTACACACCCTGTTCATGAGATCCATGAACGCTGCTGGTGCATTGGTGAGCCCGAAAGGCATCACCACGAACTCGTAATGCCCATAACGAGTCCTGAACGCCGTCTTCTGGATATCCTCATTACACACTCTCATCTGATGATATCCAGACCTCAGATCGATCTTGGAGAACCAAGATGCTCCCTGCAACTGATCGAACAAATCGTCGATCCTCGGTAATGGATAACGGTTCTTGACCGTCAACTTGTTCAACTCCCGGTAATCAATACACATCCGGTGTGAACCATCCTTTTTCTTGACAAAAAGGATCGGCGCTCCCCATGACGAGCTACTCGGTCGAATAAACCTCTTCCCCAACAGCTCCTGAAGCTGCGAGGATAACTCCTGCATCTCTGGCGGCGCAAGGCGATAAGGCGCTTTGGCGATAGGCGCTGCCCCCGGAACTAAATCAATGCGGAACTCTACCTGCCTCTCGGGAGGCACACCCGACAACTCCTCGGGAAAAACATCCGGGAATTCGCGCACTATCGGAACGTCATCCACCGAACTCGGCCTCCCAGCGGCCTCTCGTGTGTCCATCACATAGGCTACAAACCCGCTGCAGCCCTGCTGTAAACTCTGTCTCGCTCTGGCAGCCGAACAGAATGCTGACCCACATCGGGTACCCTCGCCGTACACCGTAAGTACTCCCCTACTAGGGTCTCGTATCGTCACCGACTGTCGCTCGTAGTCTATCACAGCCCCAAATCGGGTCAACCAATCCATGCCCACTATGACACACACGTCCCCCATCGCTATCGGGACCAGATCTATCGGGAACTCAACACCGAAGATCTCGAGTACACATCCTTGTATCACCTCCGTAGCATACACCGCTCGCTCGTCAGCTATGAAAACTCGCAGAGGTCGACTCAACGCCTCTCACCTGCTACTGATGTGCCGACTAAACGCTATCGACACAAACGATCGACTCGCACCCGAGTCAAATAACACTAAGGCAGGTACAGAACTCACAAGAAAAGTACCTACACATATCATCATATAAGCACTATATCTCAACGTAACATAAATAAAAAAGGAATACATACCAGCCACAACATCGGGCGCTGCGCAGACCTCCTCCGCTGTCAACTGGAAAGCTCTCCCACGAGCCTTCGGTGCCTCGGCCTTCACTGGCCGAACCTCGGTAACCCTAGCAGCAGGGGCAGATCCCTGTGCTGATCCCTGATGTAACTGCGGGCACTCGGCCTTCCGATGGCCAGTTTGGTTGCAATGAAAGCAAACCATAAATCCCTTGGGGCAATCCTTGGTGATATGCCCCTCCTTGCCACATTTGTAGCAAGCACCCGATCGACAGACCCCATCATGTCCCTTGCCGCACTTTCCGCAAGTGCGGCCCTTCTGGCCTCCAGATCTCGTATCAGCGGACTTGGCCCGCTTGGCTGCCGGCTGAGACTGTGCCGGCCGCCGATCGATCCTCTGAGACTCGGCCTCCTCCCTGGCCTGAGTCTCCAACTCAATCTCCCTCTTCCGGGCATTTGCCTGAAGCTCAGCAAATGTCCGGTAAGTCGAGTTCGACACGAACTCCCGTATATCCCTCCTCAAAACGCCCAAATACCGGCTCATACGTGCTTGCTCAGTAGACACCTGCTCAGGGCAGAACACCGCCCTCTCATGAAACTTCCTCGTAATCACAGTAACCGAATCAGTACCCTGCTTGAGGGTCAAGAACTCCTGTACCAACCGTTCCCTCTTCACCGGGGGAACATACTCGTCTCTGAACATGGTGGTGAACCTCTCCCAGGTCACCGCTGAAATCTCTGCAAGAATGAAGCTCGCCGTCACGAACTTCCACTAGTCCTTCGCTCCCAAGTGAAGCTGGTTCAATGCGAACCGTACCCTCAGATGCTCCGGACATGAACACGTGTAGAAGCATCCCTCGATATCAGCAATCCATCTCATCGCAGCGATCGGATCCTGCGTCCCATCAAACTCTGGTGGCTTCGTGTTGCTGAACTCTCGAAGCAACAACGAGTCACCTCCCTGAGGTCTGGCAGCAGCCACAGCTGCAGTAGCTGCAGCAGCAGCAGCCTCAGTCACCGCGGCGTACCGCTCATCGAAAGTCTCAATTAGTGTGGTCTTGATAGACCCAAACATCTCCGAAATCTCGGCCCTGATCGCCGCCGCCACTTCATCGTGGATCATCTGACGAAGCTCCTCGTCACTCACGCCGCTCGACTCAGGTCTGTGGCGTGTCCCAACCATGATGTCTCTGAAATACAACATAAGAATATCAGAGACTCGCTCGAGCATACTTGCACTCGATAACTCAACCCTACTTGTTCCTTGGTACCCAATGGATTCTTACTTAGAGTGCGCATTGCTCCGGTGTCTTCAGTAGTACGGGCCCTATACTACCGTCCACACCGCATCAGTATTCACCCTAAGTCCTCCTCCTTGGATCCCAAATCACAAGTACTCTATATCTCACTGGCATAGGCTACCCTTCGGTAGACCTCTCATCAGCCCCTCACTGCTACCTACTCGCTCTCAAGCATCACATAGCAGCAAAATCCTTCCTAGGCTAAGGCATCACAAAATCAGGTCACTCTAGTCCTAATATGAATACCTAGCCAACTCTAGCATGCATATCATATCATAACATGTCTCATAACACATAATGTAAGGGTATTTTGGGAAATCACCGTTCGGGCGCTGGCTGATCGTACACACTGCTTCCTTATGCCTTTCTCAAAATCTTTTACTCTTTTAGAAAAATTGTTTATTTTATGAAAAACTTCCTTAATTCCTCAGTTTGAGTTCAGATTCATCCGAAGATGCACCCGAATCCCTCAAACCAAGGCTCTGATACTAACTTGTAACAACGTAATTTTTCAAAACAATTTTTCATTTAAAAACATACATTCATTCACACGATAATCATAAAAACATAATGTATCCACTGTAACATAACAAAACATGTCCCAAGATCTCGATATCATAAACTCCATAAGTGTGTACGGATCATGCCGTCGCCTTCCCGCGATCCTCGCTAGTACCTGAAACACATGACACAACAACTGTAAGCATAAACGCTTAGTGAGTTCCCCAAAATACCACATAGCCCACATACGCCTTTCCAGGCCACAATCTGTAGGATCTTCCGATCCATGTGTCTCAGGGGACTTCCGTCCCTAATTCCGGTAGACCTTCCGGTCCGTACCCTCTTGACCTTCCGGCCCATATCATCTCGACCTTCCGGTCCTTACCATACGTAACATACATAGCACATACATACATATCATCTTGACCTTCCGGTCCTTATCATTCATAGCATACATAACACATACATATCACATAACCGCATATAGCACATACATCATAGCATACAAGACCTTCCGATCACACATAGGTACCCTTCCAGGTACAGTATAGTGAGAAGACTCACCTCAATGAAGTCGGATAACCTCTCGTGCTCAACGTCCCGACTTAGCCTCCTCCTATTATTCAAATAACATTCCCGATCAATACTGTCTCATGATCTCATCTCTACAGACTGGGTAGAAGGCCATTCTACCCTTCCCTGAACTCTCCTGAATCAGCCTTGACCAGAACCCTAAGGTCAACAAAAGTCAACGGTCAACTTTGACCCGACTCGCCGAGTGCACTAGGGTGACTCGGCGAGTACACGCCTGCCCTCTACGCCCCTGGTCCTCCCTTGACTCGCTGAGTCAACCTTATACTCCACGGGTCGTCACAGGTCGCGAGTCGCGGGGCAACCCGACTCGACTCGTCGAGTCTGCTCATGGACTCGGCGAGTTCATTCCATGCTCACACTCAAATGACCTTCTGAGGTCAGATCTGTTCCTCTAATCCATAGATCTAACCTTCCCAAGCTCAATAAACACGTAAAGGTTCGAACTTGATACTCATGCAACGCCCAAATGACTCTACTTGATGATTTAGCCCCAAATACAACATCCTAAGTCCATTTCTTTCATATCTCATCATAAAGCAAGATGGATAAGGTTCTCTGGACCACTATGGGTCCAGATCTGAAGCCTAAACATGATAAGGGACCATATCTCCAACAAATCATCCCAATAAAGGGTATAGAAAACCCTAAATCCATGGATTCTTTAACAAAACAGAAAGAGGATCAATATGCTACCTCAAAGATGATGCCCTTTGATTGAAAACCACAGATGTGCAACCTCCTTGGCCTCCTCTAAGCTGGAATCAACTTCTTCTAGCAAAACCAACCCACAAAGGTCCAGTAATGGCTTCTTCTCTCTCTCAAACGCTCAAGCACTATTAGGGTTTCTCTCAAGGGTCTGGTAGCCACAAATGGTGGCTATAAGGGTCCTTAGTTTAAGGTCCCAAACCCGAGGAATTAGGGTTTCATTAAACAGCGTGGACTCGCCAAGTCCTTCATTAAATCAGGCCAATACATCGCGATCCAACTCGGCGAGTCTGGGCGTCTACTCGCCGAGTCCCCCCTCTAAAACTCAATATAAATACTTAAAATAGGATACCTGGGAATCCGGATGTTACAAAACATCTTGTAAATTCACTAACACAACATCATATTTTCACTCATTAATAATAAGTTGTAACTGTTACAAGAAATTTTCAAAAAAAAAAGATAAAAAAGTTGGTGGATTACTATTTTCTAAACATCGGCCTTCTAGTATTTTTAGAAGCAGATTCATCTATTACACTTTCATAATCAATATTATCAAGAAATTCGTTCTCAACTGAAATTAAAGTCAAAGCGTTTAATATCTTTTGAGACATGGTCGATTGTAAATAAGATTTTAAAAACTTTAGTTTTGAACAACTTCTTTCCAATTATGCAACTGTAATGGGAACAATCAACAATATTATGTATGATAGATAAGAAACTGGATAAGTGTTTATCATTTTTAAAAAATTTTAGTATTCCATTAGTTGTATTATCTTCAACTGGTAAATAACGTTTTTTTAACAATTCGAGTTTGTTGGATAAATCATCAACATTGATGTCTGAGATATGGCCATTTGCAACCTCTTTTCAAGATTTTTGCAACCTGCCTTTAACACACGAGTATTTATTGATTTCAACTTTTTTGTTGTGAATAAAAAACCAAAAATATCTTCGTATTGTTTGTATTGTTCAAAGCTTCACTCCAATGAACCAATAGCTTGATCAACTATGTACACAAAATACTAAATCATGAATGACTCTTGAGGTGAAAGTTCATATACTAGTTCTGATGACCCAACATCGCTCTAATCAAAATGTCTTTTTTTATATTCTTATTTAATTATTTGCCTCAAAAATCATCGGATCAACTCCTAAATAAGAATTTATAGCTCTTGCACATTCCAAAACCATCTCATACCCATTCTTTCAGTAGTCTTTAAAAAAACTCAATAAGTGCTCCCACACTACTCATTGCCTCATCAATACGCATAGTCTCAGCTTGAAGTTGTTTACTCAGGTTATTTACTTTAGCCAATATATGATACCATATAACCATACCAATTATAAAGTCAAATTTACCAAGTTCATACTCTGCTAGACAAGTAACTGCACTTTTGATCTTTATATAAGTCTCTTCATGAACAGTTTATATAAAGCTTTTATTATTTCATGACCTTTAGTCATTGTTGTTTTTTTATAATTAAAATGACTTCAAGATTGCAAAAAAATATTACATTGTGTATATATGTAACTGACACGACTAATTTTCTTTAATGATAACACACAAGAATGTCTTTTACAAGAATACCAACACCATAACTAAAGATTTGTACCAAAATTCGGAGTCCCCCAAAAATCAAGGGCCCCGTGCGACCGCACCGCTCGCACACCCCCACGGCCGCCACTGATAGAAACATAATCAATAACAAAAAAAAAACATAATCATCATAGTCCACCATGGATATTGTTCTAGCGAATTTTAGCGACAAAACAACACAAAGTATGGATCGAATATCTACCACTTGTGTGAATGAAGTAGAAAACGATTTCTTCTTAGTCTTGGATGGTTTAGAGCCTAAAGGAGAACTCATCTCTTAAAATAGCACATGTAACGTCCCATTTTCAGAACCAATTTTTTTCATTTTTAAATAGGGTAAAACATTGTTTCCATAAAAACCAAGTCAAGAAAACCATAAGTATCAAAATACAGTCATCCCAAAAATCAGAGTATCATAAAATTACGGAATCACAAAAGCTGCTGATGAGTGTGTACAATCAAGACTTCTGTAAAGTCACACCTTGTGATCTAACGAGTCAAACACATTACACACTAACCACCAGCGCCATCTCCAGAACGATGGGCGTCAGCGTGAAGTCCATGATCTTAGTGATCTTTGTATATTAGGAAGATATCATTTATATATATTGGGAAGATATCTTTGTGTATTAGGTAGTTATACTCTGTAAATATAGAATTGATAACAGATCTGATATCTTGGTGATAAGGATCTGTTTATATGTAGATTAGATACAATCCATTGATTAAAGAGATTCTCTAGAATAGATTAGTATATATACAACATTAGGGTGAAACCCTAATGTTAACGCCTTGGTGTCGTCATGTCTTGGTAACCGTCTTTATGACAAACCATTTTCCTGGTGAAAACAAACCCTTTCTTGGTGAAAGAAAACATTGTAATTATTCGTGTTCTTCGTTTTCTGTTTAATGTTTCCTTTGTTTGTTTGTTGTTTCTCATACTTGAGTGTATCCGATCGATACAAACCTTCAATTGGTATGAGAGCAGGTTTTATGACACATTCAAGATCCAAAAGTTCAAGATTTCTTCAGGAAATCGAAAAACTAGATGAAGAAAAAGAAGAAAAAGAAAAAGATTTCGGGTCACACAAAACCGAACAAGATTTAGGTTTCAAAAGTTACATCTCTTCTTTCTGAATCGAAACCAACAAGTGAAGATTGGAGAGATTCATTGGAAACGATATGATCCGACATATTCAAAAGTGAGGTATGTTTCAACACCAAATCTCACTTGGGAACCCAAGATCTCTGGTTAATTTCTTAGATATGAGAGAGATGTTGAAATTCTCAAGCATAACCCAATGGCTTACCTTGATTGCATAGTCATCATCGTAAGAGATACTTGTCTGGTCCTTAAATGATAAAGGGTTATTCATGTCCTTGACCTCCTAGTCTGAGCTATGACATGGTACAATTACGAATTGACGGTGAATCTTTGATTCTAGACCGCAACTAACTTTATGATGCAAGGATTGAACCACTTCTTGATGATGGGTTATCATTGTCAATGATTCACGCTGATTTCACCTCAGCATGATTGAGACATCCTACTTATCTTACACAAGTCCTCTTTATACAAACTTGACGATTCACTGTGATATACCACACACTGATAAAGTTTGAAACACCGTGTCGATGGTTAGTCTATGTATCGTAGACTATCACACGCACGAGCCCCTTCTTGCCCTTACATTCTTCTTTAAAGCTTTATGATTTAGCGTAATGTACCCTAAGCTGATGAGAGCTTGAAAAATCTATGACCATGGTTAAGCTAAAACACCAAAGCCTATCACACACATCAATCCATTCTCTCAATATATTCTTCTTTATAATTTTATTATTCAGCGTATAAAGTCAGGCGCTGATGAGAATTCGAAAAATCTATGTCGATGGGTATATTATTGTCCGTGATGTATTACACGCACCTACCCATTCTTTCCCAACATTTCTTCTATTAAGAAGTTAATGATTCAGTATATAAAACCATACGCTGATTAGACTTTTCAATTATGGTAAATCATATACTATTGCAACAACAATATAGTTTGATACACCTATCTTATCCTCTAACTTTATTTGATGTTTTTCTTTTTATTTCAGGTTAGTTGTTGTCTTCTTAAAAAAAGGCAGTGTTTATTGATGCTGTAAAAAATGGGGAGATAAATGTCTAGTTCTGTTAGATTGTTACTTGATCATTCATAGTAGACACTATTGAAAAAGGATTACACATCTAAGGGGGAGAAAAACTCAAATGTTGCTTATCTAAGGGGGAGCAAAATCTAAGGGGGAGTTGATATCAACATTCTATCATCTCCTTATCATCTATCAGTTTGCTGCAACTCATGATATGCTGATTGTTTCTGCTGCTCTTACTACTTGTACTGCTGATAACCAAAAATGGGAGACATACACCTTATCAAAAGGAGCATTCGTTAAAGTTGAAGAATTCTTTGAAGATTAGTTTTGACATCATCAGATATGAGGATATTGTAAGGTCACACCTTATGATCTTATGAGTCAAACATATTACACATTGACCACCAGCGCCAGCTCCAGAACGATGAGCGTCAGAGTGAAGTCCATGATCTTAATAATATTTGTATATTAGGAAGATATCATTTATATACATTAGGAAGATATCTTTGTATATTAGGTAGTTATACTTTGTAAATATAGAATAGATAACATATCTGATATCTTGGTGATAAGGATCTGTTTATATGAGATTAGATACAATCCCTTGATTAAAGGGATTCTCTAGAATAGATTAGTATATATATACAACATTAGGGTGAAACCTTGATGTTAACGGGTTGTTGTCGTCATGTCTTGGTGACTGTCTTTGTGACAACCCGTTTTCTTGGTGAAAACAAACCCTTTCTTGGTGAAAAAAAACTTTGTAATTATTCGTGTTCTTCGTTTTCTGTTAAATCTTTACTTTGTTTGTTTGTTTGTTGTTTCTCATATTTTAGTGTATCCGATCGATACAAACCTTCACCTTCACCTTCTTATGATCACGTGAAGTGCCTAAAACACATTTAAATCTACAAATGTAAGCATGAATCTTAGTGAATTTCCCAAAATATCACATAAAACACAACATAGGAAACAGTTATGGGTTATCAGTAACCATGGGACTATTAGCAGTCCTAAGGACTATAAGCAGTTATGTAGGCTCACAGCAACCTTATGGGTTATTAGCAACCCTATGGACTATTAGTAGTCTTGGAGTTATCAACAACTAAATAAATACACATAAAAATAATCCGAAAATAAGACTCAGCTAGTCTAGCAGGCACCCTACTATGACATAGGTAATATAGTGAGTAAACTCACCTCATAGATAGCAGCTACTGAAACATTCCAAAAATACGGTTCAAAAATTTCGTTTTCAAATCATTATTAAAACCATAAATCATCCATACTCATAAATAAAATCGTGTATCATGTATCACAAAGTATCATAATATCTGTCACATGTCAAAATCTCATATCAAAATATCGTAGTAAAACTCCCAGGCTGAAGACTGTGGTGTGTGCCATGCGATCATCCCGAGCCCTTCCCTTTGCTAGTGGAAGTACCTGAAACCAAAACTGAAAACCGTAAGCATGAATCTTAGTGAGCTCCCCCAAACTACCCCATACCATACATATATAACATGCAACTAAGAGATACGGGCCCCGCCCACACTCATGGAGATACGGGCCCCGCCCACACTCCGCTGACTCTGAGATACGGGCCCCACCCATACTCAGCTACTTCGAGATACGGGCCCCGCCCACACTCGGATACTATGAGATACAGGCCCCGCCCACACTCAACTACTGCGAGATACGGGCCCCGCCCACACTTAGCTAATAAACAGACATACAAGTATCACACAAACAACAAGTATAACTAAATCTATCAGTCAGACATATATCTATAATCAAACTAAACTGCAAGATACAGGCCCCACCCACACTCAGATACTAACATATCATACCACGGGCCGGCCTTGGTGCCTTAGACCCGTTCCTAATGAAGGGAAACTCACCTCGCAAGACTGACTGCTGAAAATCTGAGTGAGAAATCCCTGTCTGCTGCTCCGGTAACTCTCCGGCTATAAATTTCATAGTGACACTTAGTCAGAAACTGATAACTATTCTTAGGGTAAAATGCCCATTCTACCCCTGGTCAAAGTCAACATCATGGTCAAGGTCAAATTTCCAAGTTGACCAGACTCGCCGAGTCAGCCTTGTGACTCGCCGAGTCCTAGAACTCAGAACCCTAGAATCGCGACCTGACTTGCCGAGTCACCCCATGACTCGTCGAGTTCCCAAGCTACTTGATATCGCGATTCGTCGAACTGACTCGTCGAGTAGTCCTCAGACTCGCCGAGTCCTGGCATAATCAGAAAAGGGACAAGATCCTTCTGCTCGCTGAGTTCCTAAATCAACTCGCCGAGTCCTATGAACATCATCGAGGTTTCTTCATCGGACTCGCCGAGTTCCCTTATGAACTCGTCGAGTCCCTTGCAGATCTAACCTAGATAACTGGTTTCACACTTCTACAGCTCCAAACTACAGATCTGGGTTGTTTCCATGGTCCATTTCTATAAAGTTGGAGACTTGATGGCTTTGCACACCTCAAATGGACCCAAACTCAAGTTATAGCAACCTACTTCAATAACCATGACCATGGCTTGGATGAAAACGGGTTCAAGACTCCTTTTATGACTCTAGAGGCCAAAAATCACAGGAAAGAGGGATTGCTTAGCATACAACCCATGAGAAGTGGCTTAAATAGGGTGCACAACCTTGCTAGCTCCAAGCTCTTCCAACTATCTTCAATAACACAAAAACACACTCAAAATCTCAAAGGTGAAGCTCTCAATCAGATTAGGGTTTCTGGAGGGCAGGGAGGCTGGTAAGGGAGGCCCAAAGGGGGTTTAAGTGGCTTAAATAGGGTGCACAACCCTGAAAATAGGGTTTCCTCCTGGCAGACCTACTCGTCGAGTCCGTGCTTGGACTCGACGAGTAGACTCTTTAAACCCCGCGTCCTTTCTGGCATCTACTCGACGAGTTAGGGCTACCAACTCGTCGAGTAGCTCAAGAATAAATACTTGATTAATAAATTAAATGCGTACCAGGAACGGGGCGTTACAATTCTCCCCCATTGTTCTAGACTTCGTCCTCGAAGTCTGCTGCGTCTGAAAACAACTCCGGGTAGTGCTCCCTCATCTCTTCCTCGGTCTCCCATGTCCACTCTGATCCCTTACGGTGCTGCCACGGTACCTTAACTAACTCCACCCTCTTGTTCCTCAGTTCCTTCATCTAGCGATCTAAAATCGCCACTCGTCTCTCTATGTAGTTCAGGCTGTCATCAACCTGAATGTCCTCAAGGGGTACCACTGTTGAGTCATCCTCTAAGCACTTCCGCAACTGAGAAACATGGAACGTGCTGTGGATCTGGCTTAGCTCTGCTGGAAGATCTAACCGGTAAGCAACCCGACCCACCCGGGCCAACACCCTAAACGGACCTATGAACCTGGGGCCCAACTTGCCCCGCTTCCGGAACCTGATAACACCCTTCCAGGGTGACACCTTCAGGAGGACCATATCGTCCACCTGGAACTCTAAGTCTGAACGCCGCTTGTCGCCGTAGATCTTTTTCCGACTCTCAGCAGTCTGGAGCCTGCTCCGGACCTGCTGGATCTGATCGGTGGTCTTGAGTACTACCTCCGTACTCCCCATAACTCTCTGACCGACCTCACCCTAACATATTGGGGTCATACACTTCCTCCCATAGAGCATCTCAAAGGGAGGTCGGTCTATGCTGGCATGGTAACTGTTGTTATAGGAAAATTCCTCTAACGGAAGATACGTATCCCAACTGCCACCGAAATCTAACACGCATGCGCGTAGCATGTACTCGAGAGTCTGAATTGTCCTCTCACTCTGCCCATCCGTCTGGGAATGGAAAGCGATGCTGAAGTGGAGACGAGTACCCATCTCCTCGTGAAACCGCTTCCAAAATCTGGAAGTAAAACGGACATCTCGGTTTGACACCACCGAGACAGGCACTCCATGACGTGCCACTACCTCTCGAACATAAATCTCGGCTAACTTCTCGGCCGAGATGCTCTCCTAGATCGGTATGAAATGGGCGTTATTGGTCAACCGATCCATGATGACCCATATCGAATCGACCCCACGTGCGGTCCTGGGAAGCTTAGTAATGAAATCCATGGTGATATCCTCCCATTTCCACATGGGAATGTCTAATGGCTGCATCTTGCCTTGCGGTCTCTGGTGCTCTGCCTTGACCTTCCTGCAGGTTAGGCATCTCTCCACGTACCAAGCTACGTCCCGCTTCATGCAGGGCCACCAGTAATTGGGTCGAAGATCTCTGTACATCTTCATTGCCTCGGGATGGATGGAGAACCTCAACTTATGGGCCTCATCCATCAAAACCTGCCGTACTCCGCCCCAGTACGGAACCCAGACCCTCCCGTGCAGGGTCAACAACCCTCGGTTGTCATAATCAAACGAGGCCACCCGACTTACAATCCGCTCACACTTCTGACGCTCTTCCTTCAGGCCCTCGACCTGCGCCTCTCGGATCTGCTCCAGTAATGGAGTAATCACTTTCATCCTCAGACAGATGTCTCGGATCGGGGTCGCTACCTTCTTGCGGCTTAGGGCATCGACCACTACGTTGGCCTTGCTCGGGTGGTAAAGGATCTCACAATGATAGTCCTTCACCACATCTAACCACCGACGCTGCCTCATGTTCAGATTCGGCTGATCCATGAGGTACCTCAAACTCTTGTGATCCGTGTAAATGGTACACCGGACCCTATAGAGGTAATGCCGCCAAATCTTGAGGGCGAACACCACTGCCCCCAGCTCTAAGTCGTGCGTCGGATAGTTAGCCTCATGAGGCTTTAGCAGTCTCGAGACATAAGCTATCACATGACCTCGCTGCATCAACATTGCTCCCATGCCTGTGATTGAAGCATCACAGTAAACTACGAAGTCATCTACACCCTCTGGCAGAGTGAGAATCGGTGCCTCGCACTACGGATGCAAACGGGTGCGGATATTGGCGGATACTGCCCTACCCGTCCCCGAACCCGACCTCCGATACCCACACCCATCCCCGCCCCAGCCCCGCCAAATGCCCGACGGATTCGGGTGAAAAAATTTCGGGGAACCCAATGGATACCCGTTTAGTAATAAGTATTATTTAAAAAAAAACATAAAATATAAAAATGACAACATATTTACAACAATCACTTTATTGTGGTATATGAAAATATGAAATTGTTTAAAATATGAAAATATGAACTTTTTTAGTAAATAAACAATTTAAAAAAACGGATTCTTAAGTAAAAGTTTTGACACTCCACTCTCGCCATTTGAAATGTATAGTAATTTCATTATTTTTTGCAGTTTGCTTACTAAATCGAAGAGCCACAGTGCCATACGCATGCTAAACTCTTCAATACCCTATGCCTCGGTTACTTAAGATGCATTTAATAAAAGCGATTTTTGGTAATTTTGTTATATATATATATATATCGGGTCTTTAACGGGTCAGATAATAATATATCCGTCCCCGCCCCGTCCCTGCTTCGGGTAAGAAATTGAATACCCATCCCCGACCCGTTACCCGATAAGACGGGGAATACTCGATACGTTAGGGTCGGGTCCCCACGAGTAGCGGGGATTACCCGATCCGCTTGCATCCCTACCTCGCACAATCGTTGCCTGAGCGTCTCAAAGGATGCATGCTGCTCAGGTCCCCAACGAAAAACCACCGACTTCTTGGTCAGTCGGGTCAGTGGAACTGCAATCTTGGAGAAGTCCTGAATAAATCTCCTGTAATACCCTGCCAGACCCAGGAAACTCCGAATCTCAGTTGGAGACCTCGGGATCTCCCACTGCATCATGACCTCTATCTTGGCCGGATCGACCAAAATACCCTTCTGGTTGACAAGATGCCCAAGGAATTGCACCTCGCGCAACCAGAACTCATAATTGGAGAACTTCGCATACAATCTCTCCCTCCTCAGTGTCTCTAGCACCTGCCTCAGGTGCTCCTCATGCTGCTCCTGAGTCTTGGAGTAAACCAAGATGTCATCAATGAAGACTATTATAGACCGATCCAGCATCGGTCTGCACACGCGGTTCATGAGGTCCATGAATACGGCTGGAGCATTGGTGAGCCCAAACGGCATCACCACAAACTCATAATGACCATAGCGAGTCCTAAAAGCTGTCTTCTGCACATCATCATCCTTGAATCGCATCTGGTGATACCCTAACCGTAGATCAATCTTGGAGAACCAAGATGCACCCTGAAGCTGATCAAACAAATCATCTATCCTCGGAAGTGGGTAACGGTTCTTCACCGTTACCTTGTTCAGCTCCCGGTAATCGATACACATGCGATGTGACCCGTCTGTGACATCCCCATTTTCACGGCCAGAAAAGACCGATTTTTGTTTATGCTTTATAAAAATCAGAGTACTTCTTTTAATAAAAATGTTGCGGAATTTGTTCCCAGTAAAACATGAAAAATAAGTTATCAAAGCATTTCCGAAGAAATGTATTTTTATTCAGTTAAAACATTTGGGATGTCATCGTCAATACAGAAACATAAGCATAAATAGAACTTACATTCATTTACACTAGTGATCTACATCTCTTTTAAATCTCTCAGTGCAAAGTAGCTTCGTATCGACACCTGTGATACAAATAAGCTGGAGTGGGTCAGGTTGGGAAACCTGGTGAGTACATAGGATTTTCAACCCACAATAATATAATTATTATATTTAAACATCAAACAATCAACCCGATTACCCATCCCCGTTATCTTCTTTAATATTCCTTAAAGAATTATCTTAAGGGTCATCTCCTATATCATATTTACCTCTCATCTTTCTACCTCACATTTCCTTATATGCTCGTTCCTAAGGCATGAATACGTAGTTACAACGTCGCCTGAACTTGTAATTCATAGTAAGGGTTAGAGTATCATCGCACGAATATACAGTCACCACATCACCTGGACTCGTAATTCATTACCTACAGGTTATAAGTCTGCTGGTGTTTCCACGGGTTGTCTAGAATATTCCGTGGTCGCCATCTATACTCTAGTAGATGACTACATCTCCAAATTGTTGGACAAGGTTATAGTATCTTTCATCCTACATCACCGATTCATCATCACCTATCCATCACCTAATTATCATCACCTTCCTATTATCACCTATCTCTCATCATTTTATTTCATCACACACCAACTATTTCATCTACCCATGTTTTATCCCAACGTATTTGTAGATATAAAATAAATATATATTTAAATCATTTAAAACATGTATAAAATCATTCATCCATCATAGACAGCAAGTATTCAGATAATATGCACACATAGCACGTAATTTATATAAAATACTTCATATCTATGTGTAAGATGAAAGGGACCATGCACTCACCTGTTAAAGTGATGATTCCAAACTCAGACAGCGCTTCGTTACTCTTAAAACAATTTCCTTCGACAAAACCTAGTATCAATACCACTAGGGTTTAGTCTAACGTTAACCGCGACTAATTAATAGTTTAGCTATTATTATTATTATTATTATTATTATTATTATTATTATTATTATTATTATATAAGCGTTAAACAACACTCTTATATAACTCATAATAATATCCCAAATAATTGTTTTAAGGTCCTAATAATGTTACTATAATTAATTAGAAGTTATATTAAAAATAGCGTAGGCGTAGCTCACTTACAACGAGTTTTTATTAAAAACCGGGCTTCGCTGGAGCAGCGTTTCCGAGCCGAAAGCTTTTCTTCTCGGATCCGTCGGGCGCTCCGGGGCTTTCTTCTCGTGCTAGGGAGGTTCCCTAGACTTGGGAGGGGTTTAGGGAGGTTAGAGAGAAGTTAGAGAGAGAAAGAAAGGTTTGAAGGTGTGAGGAAATTATGAAGAGTTCATCTCTTATTTATAGGAATTGTATAGTAAAGTAGTCTCCAAGCTTCGTCCGTAACTTTCGCATACGAGCTCCGTTATTGTCTGTCTTTTTACCGTTGAGTTCCTATTAATGAGATCTTCAACTCTCATTTAGACCTCGTTGGCTAATTCTCATTCTATCTCGGATTTACAAAACTGTATCGAATTCGCCGCGCTCGAAAAGTAGAGACTAAGCTTCGTCCATAACTTTCGCATACGAGCTCTGTTTTTGTCTGTCTTTTTACCGTTGAGTTCCTATTAATGAGATCTTCAACTCTCATTTAGACCTCGTTGGCTAATTCTCATTCTATCTCGGATTTACAAAACTGTATCGAATTCGCCGCGCTCGAAAAGTAGAGACTAAGCTTCGTCCATAACTTTCGCATACGAGCTCCGTTTTTGTCTGTCTTTTTACCGTTGAGTTCCTATTAATGAGATCTTCAACTCTCATTTAGATCGCGTAAGCCAAAAACCGCTCGAACTAAAATTCGAGTTTCGGGCTGTACACTGCTAAGCAGAAACTTCGAAAAATCATAACTTCCTCATACGAAGTCAGATTTGGGCGTTCTTCTTATGGACGCTCTCGGTTTAACGTTTTCTACGACTTTTGTTTACATCACTAAGGCTAAAAGTCGCTCCATCGTAAATTCACTATTTACGCTTCCCGGTGTCGTGCCGGTTTTGCCGTAAAACTTCGACGGGCCATCACTTCTTCGTTATAACTCGGATTTCGGAGTTCTTTATATGTACGGAAACCTTGAGAAATATTCTACAACTTGGTTAAGATTATTTATTATAAATAATCTTTTGACGAAAATTCGTTTTCGACAATCATTGCCTCTAAATTGACTAGCCCGGATCTACGGGCGTTACACCGTCCTTCTTCTTCACAAACAGGATCGGGGCTCCCCATGGTGAACTGCTCGGCCTGATGAAACCCTTGTCTAGCAGCTCCCGCAACTGCGTAGACAACTCCTGCATCTCGGAAGGAGCCAACCGATATGGTGCCTTGGCTATCGGAGCCGCACCAGGAACCAGGTCAATCCTAAACTCAATCTGTCTCTCTGGAGGTACCCCAGGTAAATCCTCTGGGAATACGTCCGGGTACTCTCGCACTACCGGTACATCATCAACGGTAGCCTTACCCTTATCCCGGGTATCCATGACATAGGCGACGTATCCTGCACAACCCTGCTGGAGGTGGCGCCTCGCCCTCGCTGCTGAACATAAGATCGGTCCACACTGTGGCCTCTCGCCCTGAATCACTAGCTCTCCCCCACTAGGAGTACGAACCCTCAATAGCTGCTGCTCACAATCAGTCATTGCTCAATTGGAGCTCAACCAATCCATACCCACTATCAATGGCGGAGCCACATTGGGGCCAGAGGGAGCCCAGGCCCACCCTCAGATTATTAAAAAAAATTTGTTTTTTTACTAGCCCAAATAGCCAGGCCCACTCTCGTCGCTTTCATTAGTCCGAACCCCAAATCTCATTAGATCAAATTCGCGGGAAATTAGATGGAGAAAAGTGCGATCGAGCAAGTAAGGCAACCAGACATCGTCTTCTAAATTTCTAATTCTCTTAATTGAAGTTTGCGATCGAGCAAGCAAGCAAAGCAGCAGGTTATTTACTTATTGTATGTTAATATTTTATATTTTCAAAGAATTTAGGGTATAATTTTATTGTATATGTTGTATATGTCGGCAACAAAGCAATTGGGATTCCCTTAATTTGTTTATTTAGAATTGGAGTAGATACGATTCCTATGATCCTATTATTTATTGTATAATTTATGTTATTTAGATTATGGGAAAAGATATAGCAACCGAGCCCCACCATTTGTTTATTTAATTCCTTTTGTTGTACACTTGCATACAGTACACTTGCCCATGTTGTGAAAAGAGAAAGTCACAACTCAGAGTGTGAATATACTTATTTTTTAATTATTATATCTTGCCTTTTTGATGTTTGAATATACATATTTGTTAATTGTTATATCTTTCTTTCTTTTCTCTCTGCAAACATATGAACAGACCAAGTAGAACCTATATTTTCTTTTTATTTTTCTATTTAGTTATTGTATTTATTATAAGAAACAAGTCTTATTTTTTTTATTAATTACTTATTATTTATTAATCACTTATCATTCAACAGGCATGGAGAAATATTTAACAAAGAGAAAAATTCCGGATTCATCAGAGGCATCTAATGTTGATTTTTCTAAACATAGCCGTGTGGAAATCAATTTACCAGATCTTCCCTCAGACCCTGGAATGAGGACTAGGATTTTAGATTATGATCCTAATGTTCAAGACGGAGTTCGAAGAGCATACCTCTTAAAAGGGCCTTGCCAACCTAAATCTCACGAGTTTCCTTACACTCTTTTTGGCAAAAAACCACGAATATTTAATGTTGCTTGGTTTAATGTTAAAGAATATTCTACATGGCTAGAATATAGTGTAACTCAAAATGCTGCATATTGCTTATATTGTTATTTATTCAAACCACATGTTGGAGCACAAGGAGGCGGTGAAACGTTTGTTAGTGTGGGATTTGAAAATTAGGGACATAAAGAAAAGTTGAATCAACATGTTGGAGGTTTCAAGAGTGTTCACAACCAAGCTTGGTCCAAGTGCAAGGATTTATTGAACAACAAACAACGCGTTGATGTTGCGTTCGCAAAGCATTCAACACAAAGTTCAATAGACTATGATATACGATTGGATGCATCAATTGATTGTATTCGATTTCCATTAAGACAAGGTCTTGCATTTAGAGGACATGATGAAAGTGAAACTTCAGATAACAGAGGGAACTTTATAGAGTTGTTGCACTTTCTAGCTGATCATAATCAAAGCATTAAAGATGTTACTTTCAATAATGCTCCTTTGAATCTAAAGTTGACTTCACCAGATATCCAAAAAGACATTGTTCATGCAACTGCGATTGAAACAACGAAGCTCATTATAAATGATATTGGCGAATCTTTTTTCTCACTCCTTGTTGATGAATCTCGTGATATTTCGATTAAAGAACAAATGAGTGTTGTGTTGCGGTATGTAGATGTAGAAGGTCGTGTAATTGAACGCTTTCTAGGTATTGAGCATGTCCCAAATACTACAGCTGTTACACTTAAAGAGACACTCAATAATTTGTTTTCAAGACATGGGTTGAGCATCTCCAGTTTGCGCGGACAAGGTTATGATGGGGCAAGTAATATGAAAGGTGAACTTGGTGGTCTTAAAACTTTGATTTTGAATGAAAATGCAAGTGCATATTATATTCATTGTTTTGCTCACCAGCTTCAACTTACTCTTGTAGCAGTGGCAAAAAATAATTCAAAAATAGTTTCTTTGTTTGTGTTGCTAACCAATGTTGTGAATGTTGTTGGAGGTTCTTACAAGCGTCTTGACCGTCTTCGAGAACAACAAGCTTCCAAAGTTATTGAAGCACTTGGTTTAGGTGAAATCATAAGCGGTCGAGGCCTCAATCAAGAAACATCTCTTATCAAACCGGGAGACACACGTTGGGGATCCCATTATGGTACTTTGATAAGTATGATTACATTGTTTCCATCCGTTTTAGATGTTCTTGAGATTATTGCGGAAGATGGAGCAACCCCAGAACAAAAATGTGAAGCTGATATGTTAATTAACTCCTTGCAGACCTTTGATTTCATATTTTCTCTGCACTTCATGAAAAAATTATTGGGCATTACTAATGAGTTGTCCCAAGCATTGCAAAGGAAAGGTCAAGATATTGTAAATGCAATGAACTTGGTTAGAATTTGCAAGATGCAATTGCAAAATTTGAGGGATAGTGGATGGGATTCTATGCTCACTCAGACTACATTGTTTTGTAAAAAACACGAGATTGAGGTTTGCAACATGGATGCAATGTTCTTGCTTCCTGGACGCTCACAACGAAAATATCCAAAGATGACAAACTTACACTACTATCGTGTAGAGTTATTCTATGATGTCATTGATTTGCAACGCACAGAACTAGAGAGTCGTTTTAGTGAGACTGGCACCAAATTGCTTCTTTTCATGGTCTGTCTCAATCCAAATAACTCATTTGCAGCTTTTGATAAAAACAAATTAATTCAGCTAGCTCGTTTATATCCAAATGATTTTTTAGATATGGATTTGGAGATACTTAACGATCAAGTGGAAACTTATATTCTCGATATGTTGAATTCTTCAGAGTTTTTGAATCTAAATGGGATTGGTGATCTTGCACAAAAGATGGTTGAAACAAAAAGGGATAAAGTGTTTTCTATGGTTTACTTGCTCATCAAATTAGCATTGACGTTACTGGTTTCAACAGCAACAGTTGAGAGATCGTTTTCCGCTATGCAGATTGTGAAGAACAGGATACGCAATAAAATGGGAGATCAATGGATGAATGATAACTTGGTTGCTTATATCGAAAAAGAGGTTTTTGCGGATGTTGCCAATCAAGATATCAGCAATATGTTTGATAAAATGAAAACTCGTCGACGACCTTAGTGAATTTGTAATCTATATATGTTTGAAGTTTGCGGTTGTTTGATAATTTATATATGTTTCTAGTTTTTGGATGTTTAATAATTTATGAGGAACACCCTAAAAAAATTTATTGGCTTCGCCCTTGCCCACTATGACCTTATTCCCACGTAAGGGAATAGGAACCAGATCCACTAAAAACGGCTGATCGAATAATTGCAGTGTACATCCTCTATGAACCCTCGCAACCCTGACGGTCCTATCGTAGGTTATCTCTACATCAAGTGGGCAATCCAACTCCCCCGGAGCTCTACTAAATCGCTTGCTAAGTGCGAGTGACACAAATGATCGGGTAGCCCCCGAGTCAAACAATACCATAGTTGATATGCCGTTCGCTAAGAACGATCATATACACAAACGAGTAATAATCAGAAATAATAAAGAGATAATGGAGAAGATACATACCCGTAACCACATCAGGGGCTGCACGTGCCTCCTTTGCTGTCAACTGGAAGGCTCTGCTCTTCGCCGCTGGTGCCTCTGCCCGGCCCTGACGGCCGTCTGTAATCCTCAAAGTAGCAGGGGCGGGTGCCGTCACCTTTCCTGCTGCTGCTAAACTCAGACACTGGGATCTCTTGTGGCCCCTCTGATTGCACTGAAAACAAATCAGATCAGATAATGCGGTGGTAATAGTGGTAGAAGCAGCAGTACAATCCCTGCTCACATGTCCTGTTCGGCCGCATTTTAAGCAGCCTGAACTCCCCGCCCTGCACGCCCCCTCGTGTGACCTACCACACTTGCCGCAGTGGCCTCGGCCCTGCTGGACCTTCCCTCGGGAATCTTTCTTGGGCTTCTTGCCCGAGCCCTCCATGTGAGATACCAACTCTGGCTTCCTCTTCCTCTCTATCTCTAAATCTATCTCCCTCTCACGAGTCCTCGCAATCATGTCCTCCAGTGTCTTGCAGCTGGAGCGGCTCACAAACTGGCAGATATCATTTCGCAACATCTCATGATACTAGACCTTTTTCATCTCCTCGTCTGCCACATACTGCGGAACAAGAAGGGCCTCTCCCTGAACTTGGCGGTAATCTCCGTCACCGTCTCAAACGTCTGTCGGAGATCCTGGAACTCCCTAGCAAGATGCCGCACCTCAATAACAGGTGCGAACTCAGCCCTGAACCTGGTCGTGAAATCACTCCAAGTTATCGCATCCAACACTGCATCATCACCAATAGCTCTCCCAACCTCCTCCCACCAATCACGTGCCCTGTCATTCAGAAGACAGGACGCTAGTCTGACCTTGTCCCCCTCGGGACACCTGCTGGTACGGAATGCATTGGCAACATCAGCCAACCACCTGCTGCTAGCGATGGGGTCCTGAGCCCCATGATAGTCGGGAGCCCCACATGCTCTGAACTCTCTAAACGTTAGTGTGCGCGACCCCATCATGGCCGCTATCTCAGTACGGAAAGCGCTTAGCTTCTCATCCAGAAGCTCTAAAATACCCTCCTTGACCGATCCAAAAATCACAGGAGTCTGCTCTAGAATGCTACGTGTAACCTCAAACGAAAGAAACTCCCTCGTCTGCTCATCCATCTGCTCGAATCCAGAGCCTGAGCCTGATCCCTCACCTGAAGTGCCCGCCGGCCTAGGACGTAGAACCACCATACTGAAAATACACCATAACAAACATCAGTATACTCATCAAATCTCGAGGGATCTAACATATTATAAGTTTCCTGGATTCATCACAGCCTTTCCTGATTTGAGTACTGATCCTCTGCTTTCAGTAGTACGGGCCCATACTACCTTCTACATATATCCGTACTTTCCTCAAGAACTGCCTCGACTCCACCAAGTCCCTTCCACTGCTACTACTGCTGATCTCATACTAAACTCTTCCTAGGCTTGCCCTAGAGTAATCACCAATCCACTCTCTGCTATCAGCTGCATAAGAAGTCCCTACTACCTCCCCCTAACTAGCTCGTGAATATTATTACATATTACTAAGACTAGATAATTCTTCGAATGAGAGATCCTACCCTACAACGGTTGGACTCAAACAAGAGCTGCGCCATAGGGCTAGACCTAACCTTCTGAAATTATTTAATCCTCGCAATATGTAACGTAACATATTCATTTACTAGTTAGTAAAAGATAACTAAGACTCCTATAAGCACAAAGCAAGCAACATTCGAGCATCGAGTAAACATAATCAAGCATATCTATTTCAGGCTATTCTTGACTAATTTGTACTAGTATGCTGTTCATAAGATGAGATACATATAACAGTCACATAAAGCATCCTTCCTAGATCCTTAGTCCTAATCTAGCATGAAATTCTCATAAAGCTGATACACATATAATAGGCACATAAGGCATCCTTCCTAGATCCTTAGTCCTAATCTAGCATGCTGTTCTCATAAGCTGATAATCATAAAATAACATAAACTTGTATGGGTAATTTAGGAATACTTACTTGAGCTCGGTTGATTGCATGCACCACACCCTTTTCTCTTTTTCAAAATTCCTTTCTCTTTTCAAAATTCTTTTCTTTTTCTCAAAGTTCTTTTTATAAAAATGATTTTCTTTGAAACTTTTCATACCAAGTTTGAGTTCAGACACACCCAAGAGCGTGCCTGAATCCCTCAAACCAAGGCTCCGATACAAACTTGAAACATTCCAAAAATACGGTCCAAAAATTTCGTTTTCAAATCATTATTAAAACCATAAATCATCCATACTCATAAATAAAATCGTGTATCATGTATCACAAAGTATCATAATATCTGTCACATGTAAAAATCTCATATCAAAATATCATAGTAAAACTCCCAGGCTGAAGACTGTGGTGTGTGCCATGCGATCATTCCGAGCCCTTCCCTTTGCTAGTGGAAGTACCTGAAACCAAAACTGAAAACCGTAAGCACGAAGCTTAGTGAGCTCCCCCAAACTACCCCATACCATACACATATAACATGCAAATAAGAGATACGGGCCCCGCCCACACTCATGGAGATACGGGTCCCGCCCACACTCCACTGAATCTGAGATACGGGCCCCGCCCACACTCAACTACTGCGAGATACGGGTCCCACCCACACTCAGCTACTAAACAAACATACAAGTATCACACAGACAACAAGTATAACTAAATCTACCAGTCAGACATATATCCATAATCAAACTAAACAGTGAGATACGGGCCCCGCCCACACCCAGCTACTAACATATCATACCATGGGCCGACCTTGATGCCTTAGACCCGTTCCTACTAATGGGAAACTCACCTCGCAAGACTGACTGCTGAAAATCTGAGTGAGAAATCCCTGTCTGCTGCTCCGGTAACTCTCCGGCTATAAATTTCATAATGACACTTAGTCAGAAACTGATAACTATTAGTAGGGTAAAATGACCATTCTACCCCTGGTCAAAGTCAACATCCTGGTCAAGGTCAACTTTCCAAGTTGACCAGACTCGCCGAGTCAGCCTTGTGACTCGTTGAATCCTAGAACTCAGAACCCTGGAAGCGCGACCTGACTCCCCGAGTCACCCCATGACTCGTCGAGTTCCCAAGCTACTTGATATCGCGATTCGTCGAACTGACTCGTCGAGTAGTCCTCAGACTCGCCGAGTCCTGGCATAATCAGAAAAGGGACAAGATCCTTCTGCTCGCTGAGTTCCTAAATCAACTCGCCGAGTCCTATGAACATCATCGAGGTTTCTTCATCGGACTCGCCGAGTTCCCTTATGAACTCGTTGAGTCCCTTGCAGATCTAACCTAGATAACTGGTTTCACACTTCTACAGCTCCAAAATACAGATCTGCGTTGTTTCCATGGTCCATTTCTATAAATTTGGAGACTTGATGGCTTTGCACACCTCAAATGGACCCAAACTCAAGTTATAGCAACGTACTTCCATAACCATGACCATGGCTTGGATGAAAACGGGTTCAAGACTCCTTTTATGACTCTAGAGGCCAAAAATCACAGGAAAGACGGATTGCTTAGCATACAACCCATGAGAAGCAACTTATCCCACTCAAAAGGGTCAAAAAGACCCACAAATCAACATTAAAGGAGATCTAAGCTATGGGTTACCAAGCTAAGAGCTTTTTACCTCAGAAAGCTGCCAAAGATGAATGTACTCCTGGATCTTGTTCCTCTTCCACAAGCTTGCTAGCTCCAAGATCTTCCAACTATCTTCAATAACACAAAAACACACTTAAATTCTCAAAGATGAAGCTCTCAATCGGATTAGGGTTTCTGGAGGGCAGGGAGGCTGGTAAGGGAGGCCCAAAAGGGTTTAAGTGGCTTAAATAGGGTGCACAACCCCGAAAATAGGGTTTCCTCCTGGCAGACCTACTCGTCGAGTCCATGCTTGGACTCGACGAGTAGACTCTTTAAACCCCGTGTCCTTTCTGGCATCTACTCGACGAGTTAGGGCTACCAACTCGTCGAGTAGCTCAAGAATAAATACTTGATTAATAAATTAAATGCGTACCAGGAACGGGGCGTTACAACTACACATAACAACTCTCACATAGTGAAGATCTGCACTACGAGACACCTAAACAACAATATAGGAGTACCTTTAAGTCTACACCCTACAAACTCTTAAGTTCGCCAAAAGTCAACAATGGTCAAAAAGTCAACGACCCAAGTCAGCCCCAACTAACCCCCACGTCGTGGCCACCCACTGTCACGTCGTGGAAGCTTCATGACAAAATAGTCAAAAACACTGCCCGTCGCCACGTCGTGGAACCTGCTCTGGATAACTTAATGTATTAAGCTCTTAATCCTTCAAGCTATACACTAAAACTTTCCAGAAGGATTTCCTACACCCAATGCATCATAAAAATCATTGCTTTATAGATATTCATGTCCAATGCATGTATTGAGCTCAAGCTAGGTTAAAATGGTGAAAAAGAGGTTAAAACCTCAATTAAGGAACCGACACTCTATAACTCTTCAGATCTGGGACAAGAGACCACAAAGGAACCTCAATGAACCATAATGTTTCCAACTTTATGGAATCCATTCACTCAAACCACCTAAACTTAGAGAAAAAAGAGTAAAATTATAGATCTAGCACGCTTGAACACAAAAGGTAAAGGCTTGAGGACTTACAAGAGTCCATAATATGAGAAAGATGATGAGTAAGAGGTTTGCTTGCTGGATTATGCACCAAAACACCTTCTTCTTCTTCAAAGAACCAAAAATCACCACAAAAACTCACAAGATCAACAATGAAGGCTAGAGTTTGAATGGGGTATGATCTTAGAGGGTGGAGGCTGCCAAATGAGGCAGCCCTAAGAGTTAGTGCCCTTAATAGGGTACAAATCCAGAGATCTAGGTTTTTGAACCAAAATGGCCACCACGTCGTGGCAAGCAGACTGCCACGTCATGGCACTTCACAGCTCCGCGTTCTTAATCAAACGATGCCAGGCCCACCCAAAAACCCTCAAAAATTATATTAAATAAATTAGACTTGGAAAAAGCATTACCTGGAAAAAACAGATGTTATAATCCCCCCCACTTGAATTAGATTTCACCCTCGAAATCTGCTGTTGACAACAACTTAGGGCAGTGCTTCCTCATCTCCTCCTCGGGTTCCCAAGTCCGTTCAGAACCGTTCTTTTAGGTTTCATAGATTGTATAATTGTTTCTAGTCTTTTATCTGAAAGGTCTCACAAGTTTATCATCTATTAGCCTTTCTTATTTCGTATGCAATATGGATGTTTGCATTTCGTATATTTTATTTATAACTTAGGTTCGCAGTTTAGGCTGTTGACTTAAGTTTCATGACCTCATTGGTCAGAGCCTAACTGACTTTTCTCTCATGCAATATATATAAAGGGGTTAGTTAGATAGAGAGGGTATATTTTGAGAGATAGGTTCCTTCATCATTTTGTATTGAACTTGTCTTTTATTCTCTAATGAAATCATCGATCTTATTTACATCCTTGTGTTTATTTGAATTGATTGTATCTTTCATGGTGTTATCTGATTAGAATCTATTCGTTCCAATTATTCTAACAAATGGTATCAGAGCAGGATTTATTTGAGCTGTTTTCAAATCCGCAAATTTTCTCGAAATTCTTCGTATTTTTAGATTTTTACTCTGAATCTTTGATTGATTCCGCATTTTGTAAATTTTGTTTGTATTTTGATCTTAGATTCTTGTTCAAATCTTTGTTTTAATTTTATATTTGTTTTGTTGCTCATAGATTTGATTCTAATTTGATTTTAGTTCAAAATTTTCTGAAAAACACGTCTAAAGACGATTCTCACTCGATTTCATTCAATCTCCCTAATAGCATTGGTTCTACTACTAGGATTCAATTCTTTTTTCCTGAAGAGTATGAAGTATGGGTTCTTCACTTTGAAGATTATATTTTTAGCATATAAACTCATGGATCTAGCATCTAGCACACTATCACAAAAGAACCTTACAAATATTAAAAAAACAAAAGAAGTTGTCAAAAATCAAGATGCATTGGATGACATGTAACATTCGAGATTTGGTATGTTTCCCTTTTAACCCCTTAATGCAAAATTTCTATCTTTTTGGTCCCTAGCTAGTACGCTTAGCATACTAGCTCGTTTCAGGAACGCGGGTTCACCCACGTACGTTGCGCGTACGTGGGAGTACGCTGGGCGTACGCTAAGCAGGGTCAAACCTTAATTTAGGCAACTTATGTTGTATTGGTTGTATCCGTTGGTCAGCCTCCACTCCCCAACACCCCAAGATCGAAACCCTAGCCTCTCATAGTGTGTTTTTGAGCTTTGGAACTATCCTTGTGTTGTTTTGTGTGCATTGAAGAAGGTGGTGCTTAGTGACCAAGCTTTGGTTAGACTTGAGGTTGTTGATCCAGAATCTTCATCAAGTTTGCTATCTCCAGAAGGTATAAAGTTCTTATCTTGGAACCTCTTTGTGTTAGATTGAGATTAGGGTTGTTTTTGAACTTATTATGGTGTTTTGGGTTCTCTTTGGGAGTTTGAGTCCCTCAATGAGCTAGGATGCTAGATCTTAGCCCCTATGATGTTCCTTGTGTAAAAAGGTGTCATATTGATGAATCATATTGTTCCATGCATGATCTTGAGCCCTTATTATGGGTCTTAATGGACAAAATTGGGCTTTAGGGTCCCATTAAGACATGCAAGATGATAAATTTGCCAACTTTATGCATTAAGGCCTTGAAATGAAGTAGATATGAGGTTAAGAGATTAAGTGGTTAAGACAAAGTTGGCCAAAAGGGACTCTGGCCAGTACGTGGGGCGTAATCCTTGGTACGCTACATGTACTGGGTCAGCCACCCGCTTTTGAGTCAACGCTCGTACGCCACGCGTACGAGGAGTACGCCGAGCGTACTCGGTGCAATGGGCTTTCGTCGTTTGGGCTTTTGGACTTAGGGTTATTTTGGGCTTTTAGGGTTTAGGCCTTCTTGGGCTATTTGACTTCTGAATTTGGGCCATGGATAGACTAAGGACTTTGTTGGGATTAGGTCCATGATAGTTTGGGCCCAATTAAGAAGTTGGGCCATAATGGCCTCAGGATGTCATTAAGGAATTTAGGCCTTTTGAGTAAATGGGTTGCGCCTTGGTTTTGGGTTAAGTAAGAAAAAGGGTAAAATGGCATTTTACCCTGGATGTTGGGCAAGTAATTTAGATTCTTGATTTTGGGTCGAGATCCAATTATTAAGTGGATATTATTGATGATGATAGCGCGAGGATTTTCCGGATCAGCGGACCGAGATTTTATCTGAGAGATTCAACAGCTAGAGGTGAGTTTCCTCACTGTGTTTAGCGGGTCAAAGGCACCAATGCTGGCCCATGGTTATTATTTTTAGGATGATAGTTGTCTGCGTGACTCTTGCATGTGTTATGAGTTTATATGTTTACCAGGTGGGGCCCGATGCTGGGCGGGGCCTAATGATCATATTGTATGCTATTTACCTTTGTGATTTTTATACATGTTTTTATATGTTTGTATGATGGGTGGGCCCATTTTATGTTTGATATGTATGGTATGTGGTATTTTGGGGAACTCACTAAGCTTTGTGCTTACGGTTTTCAGTTTATGTTTCAGGTACTTCTGGTTCGAAGGGGATGAGCCCAGGATGATTGCAGTGCACACACCACATCGTTCTACGTTTTATATCACTCTAATGTACTTAGATGTTTGTTGATACACTTTGATTTACCGTGGTTTCTATGATGTTGTTTTGGATAATGGTTTTATTAATCTAAAAATCGAAATTTTTAGTCTTATTTTTTGGGACGTTACAAGTTGGTATCAAAGCCTTAGTTTGAGGGATTCGGGCACACTCTCAGGTGTTTCTGAACTCAAACTAAGGGTTTGGTAGAATTTACAATAAGAAAGTGTTTTATAAAAGGGTTTTCTAATAAAAGAAAAGGGGTGTGGTGCATGCTGTTGGGTTATGAGCATTCTAACACTCCTAAGTGTACATGCAACCCTAAATACCTTGGATCTATGTTTTCTCTATTATACATACAATTATGAACATCCAAGGTATTATCCTAATCTAGCATACAAAATAATAAATATAACAAGATAGAATACATACCTCTTTGATGTAGAATGTCTTCATGAAGCTTGAGTGCCTAGTGCCCCAAGTGTGACACCTCAAATGGTTCACACAACACCAAATACACTTGGAATAACTTAAGAGAAACTTGAACACTCCTTGAAATCGTCTAGCCCTCACACTCACACATTAGTGCACGATTTCTTGAGCCATGAGATTCTTTTATATGGTGGCTATTAGGGTTACACTATGTAACTCATAACTTTACCCATTCCTTATGCTCCATGGATTTTAACCTCCATGGAGTATCCATGGGTCACCCCATGGACTTAGTCCAACATAAGGAATCTTGGATCACAAGCCCACATATATAAGAATGAATGATTTACACAATCAACCCATATATTTAATTAGTCTCCTTTTGATCACTAAATTAATTCCAAATTAATTCTTGATCAATACTAATTAAATAACCTTATTAATATATTAGAACTTATAATATATTAACCAACCTTAAGTGTTATTTCTCTCATTATAGTCTATCCAAATGCATGATGCCATGCAACCCAAATGGACCATGCCGGGTCGGGTCAAGTCTTACCAATTATAGTTATGGACTTAGACATTAATCCAACAGTCTCCTACTTGGATAAGTCTAAAACTATTATTGCGTATGACTTCAGGAACCGATCAGCAATCGTAGCTCTCAAAAGCTTCTGTCGAACTCTGACCTTGTCGATGAACTCTGACCTTTGTCAATGACTTGTCCATTAGATAAGGGATCATATATTCCTCCATTCTAGATATCATATGGACTGAGACATGGATTATCAATCATTCTCTCTGTCTATTTGTTGTTTCCCGATTTCCGATTCATGATGAGTGACTGATTGAACAAATCAAATCAGTCCTGGCTTGGCCAAGCACTCACATGTATCATCTTTAAATCATCGAGGGGCCCACAGATATCGCTTTTATCCTGAAGGTAAAAGGAATGGATAAACTTCGACTCATATGGCTTGTTCTACTACTTGTTGAATCATACACAAAGGCACGTTTTATAACATCGAGTTACCAATGCGTTTTCGTGCAATCAATGTATAACCAACTCATAGTAACAACTCATATCTCTAGGTTTGAAGAATATAAGATATTATCGTCTCATGATCACTCGTGATAAAATCCATGAAGTGATTCAAATGAGCGCGGGTTGAATCCAATACTCAGAACTTATGAGCACTCATGAGTGTTGTAGCACCACTTTGTCCACCAACTTGGACCTCTACAAACCAACCCATGACAGTCTTGATTCATATCTACTTCCAACATATGACCGATTGTGGATGGTTTGAATAACTTAATCATTCAGGAAGAGCGACTTAGTTATTCTGGAAGTCAAAACATGCAAAGTGAAACACAAGAATAAATGAATCAAATATGGTATCAAACCCTATGAATATAAATAAACACTTTTATTTATCACCATACTGATTACTCATTATTCATTGTTTCGGTTTTATCAACTTTATACTTGAATTTAAAACAATAGTTGTCCCATGCTCCAAGCATGTACACTATGTTTTCTAAACACTAGTCATGCCATACACCAAGTATGCATACTATGTTTGTCTATGATCTTTACTTTGTAAAATAGATCAATTGAACATCACTCCAATGATCCTCTTTTCACAGTCCCAAATCCTTACTGCAAATGCAAGAATTCCAAATTCATGCCATTTACTGAAATCTGTTAGATTCTAAACTTATATGCATTGATCCTCTTAATGATTATGCACGAAGTCAGAAAGACTTGACAACAATCATTACAGAGCATTCCAAAGGAGATCAGCTCCTTGGAAACATCCTTCTTTCATTAAGTTTCCTAATCTTACACAGATTGAATAATTTCTAACTTTGAAACATTTCCATATTCCATTTTGACTATCACTTCTGAACAAGAGTTGCCTCCTTACAGATTATGTCAATATGGTCCTTCCAGAATTAACATTATACTTCCAACTGTCCTTGAGCAACCAATCTTTGGTAAACCTTAGATTGTCCTCGACAATTGCTTAATCATTTTAATCATATCCAACTCTAGACCTTTTCCCTTCATAATGCCCCAGGCATTTGGAAAATTTTAGAAAGGATGAATATAGCACATGTAATCGATCCTATATCCGAAGCATATGGGACACGATTCATGATGTCTCACATAAAGACTAAACCAGTCTTTTGCTATAATATTTCCATTTCAATTTGCCAAGTTCTCAAAATTCAGATTATGAAAAGGGATGCCGTAATCATAATCGAATTTTAGAACGCAAATAATGGACCCATATATAGAATTTCCTTATGTTGAGCCATTCCAACATGAAATTCATATATATATCCTTGATTAAATACGATTAAAATCTCAATCTAAGCTTTTAGAATTGAAATGAAGTATAATTTCCTCTCCCTTAATTATAGCAAAACAACTTTTTCAACCCCTGCAACCTCACGAATTGAAACTTTTGTTTTCTATAATTAACATTGCTAACTTGCAACCTTTGTCATAATTATCATGCTCCCACTAACATGATGATTATTAGCATAACACTTATGCTCCTACTAGCTTTGACATGTACTCAGAAATCAGCTGACTTTCTTACCAAAGTTCAGATTTCTGATACTAGATTGTTTTGATAAAACTTTATCAAAATCATACACCTCTCTTAGATAGCTCACATGTGTGTCTAAACAATTTTAGAACTATGAAAAGGGATGCCGTAATCATAGTCTCAATTGTTTAGACCTTTGCCACTTCTCACAAGTCCATGTTAGTGTGCCGGTAAACCACACATGCTCCACTAACGACTTTGAGAATGCAAATATCACAATTGCTATCTAGCTAAAATCTACTTAGTGAAAGTGTTTCCTCACCATCATTTTCATGAATCGGAGAGAAACCTTATGACACTTAGATTTAATAGTGTATGTGTTCTTATCCATGTGAATTTGTCAAAACCATAATCACAAGACAAGGTTAGTGACAAATCCAAACTCATATTGATTAAACTTGTGCAATCTTAAATTCTTGCCATTTAGCAGCTCAGGTGCCTGCCATTGCTTCCAAGTAGTTGTGCAACCAATTGAGAACTCTCAGAACTCCTATGCAAAGCCAACTTGAATAGGCACAAAAATTTCAACACGATAGGTTATAAACCTCAAGTCGTGTGCTAGTGAAGGACTTTAGGTTTTATTCTTGATTAAGTCTTGAAACTTTCAAGAGCTTTAAGATTCCCACTGTCCTCTTAACATATAAGACTCCCTTGTCAAATATTCAAGAGATAGTGCGGATTCTTTATCAAGACTAACACTTTACACAATTGGCCTAAGTTGGTCTCTGTTTTATCCAAAACATCACAACTTACCAATTTCAAATGTACAAGAGTAGATAACCTTTTACTCTTACATTTGACTAGTGTTAACAAACCCTCTTTAAGATATGTCACTCAAGTTACAATCTTGGAGTATGACTCTAAGAATTGTTTTGGAACGAAGTATGACTCATCTTTTTGATTTAACCATTTCAACAATTCATGACTCCTCTTCTTAGTCATAAGAATGCACTAAGATGACTTTAGAGGACCAATTGTGATATGGTATCTTAATCATTAAGATGATCATAAACATGATACTAAAGTACTCTCCCATCTTTTTAGATTTGAGAAACTTTTATCTTTCTGCCATACTTTGATTCTTCTTATTCGTTCTGTCTCACATTGAAACTTCTCCAATGCTACAGACTTATACTTAAACTTATAAGTATAACCATATTTACTGAACTTAAGTAAATCATGACGAATAGTCTTCTTGATCTTTTGTGGTGGACTTGACCAGTGCACAAGAATGTGTACTCGATCCCTTAATCCTTTCCTTATTCACATAAGGAATTATTCTTAATTTTCCAAGCTGAAAGTTCTCATTCATCATACTATACAACTTGCATGATTCCAAGTTTCGGTCCAATTGAACCTTGGGTGATGAGAATCTTTCCTTATTTGGTAATATTAGACACTACCACAACCTAAAGAATCAAATCCATTTTTCCAATATTGCTATCAATGGAATCTTATAAGCAACAAGTTTTCACAAATGCCATTGTAAGGATACTTAAAATAAATAAAATCAAAACCTTTTTCTTTTATTTTAAAACTTTGCGGAAAAACTTATCCTTACAATCCATATGAAAACCTTGTTGTTATCTATTCCTAAGCAATATAAATATCATAACTCTTAAGTAATAGCCCAAAATTCTGATCACCGAACCATGCGATTGAAATCCATCTTCACGATCAGAATCAGCATGTACTTAATAGAGTTAGACAATGGACTTTACCTGAAGTAGAGCCAAACTTATTGACTTTAACATCCTTAGGTAAATTTGGCAGCTTCTTAACCAATGCCCCTTCCTTTGGCAATAGTTACCTATGGACCCTTGATAATGGGACTATCTCAGACTTCGCCTCTCTCTTTACCATTGGGTCAACCGAGTTGACTATGGCCGATCCCTTTCCATTGGGAAGAGAGAGCTTTACTGGATATCCAATGTCATCATTGTCAATGTCCATAGCGTTTTAGGAAGTTGATCTTAGCAAATAGATGAGATCATTAAGGGTCTTGTCTTAGTCTGTTTCATAGGATTCCCAAAAGAACTCACTATGTGACTTAGAAAGTAGTTGAGCCACCAACTTTCTCAAGACTTTGACACCCAACTCTCCCGGCTTGTCAATATGTGACTACATCTCCAAGATGTGATCACACCTAGACCTTGCCTTGCCAATAGGGCTTGAGTGACCTTAAACTTTTTAGGAACTTGTGGGTTAGGGAGAATAATTGGAGGAGGTGAAAGAAGTATGATATCCATGGGACATCATCTTCATTTAGGAAAGCTTGTTTCAAGAGATTTGGGAAGATCATAAATGTCTAGACCAGACATCTTTTTGGGAGATATTCAAGATAGTTGATTTAAAGTCCTTAATATGACACCCAATATGAAATACTAAGGCTAGGACCCAACAAACTATTTTATAACTTAGAAGAGGAATGTCGTAATCCAAGCTATAAAATATTTGAAGGTAGGTGAATGACGATTCACCAATTTCCACCATGAAAAACGAAATAATTTATTAGGTTTTAATTGGATTTGAAAGTCCAAGATCATTGAGATTCATTGAACTGTTCAAAGGCATGTTTCAATCTCGAGTGTGCCCTTCAGGTTTTGTGACTGGGATGTCGAGGATCACAAAACAAGGTGTGAATAACCATGCAAATATACTTGGTACCTTTAATATTTACCCCTTAATCAGTGTGCCGGTTAACCATACACGCTCCACCGATACTATGATAAATATTAAGTTACCCTTTGCCTACCTTGTTAAGTCCAGGTTAGTGTGTCGGTTAACCACACACGCTCCACTAACGACTTAAGCAAAGTGCAAAGTGTAATTTCATGGGTTAGCACCAAATTCACATTTTCCTAAGTAACTAAGATTGGGTATTAATAAGAGTTTAGTTACTTAGTATTTATCATTAATACTTTTAATGAAAGGAGAATTATAGTCCTTGTCCTACCCGTTCGGCTAACGACCCTCCACCAGTCAAGGAAGCGGTGGGTGAGAGTGGACACCCATTAAACTACCATTTTATAGGCAGTAACCTTATACCCCCCTTATAGACCGGCTTCGTGAATGAGGCCTACTAACGGTAAGACTGACTTTACTCTTATACATATATATAAATATTATTAACTTATAATATTATAAAGTATAAGGGTTGAATTTTAACTTTTAAAATTCTAAGGGCTAACTTGGAATTAAAGTATTCATAAGTGAAAACTTTTCAAATTCCAAAACTTGAGGGCAAGTTTTGAAACTATTCAAAACTAATTAATTCCATAACTTATGAGTTTAAAGTAGTTTTAATTAAAAAAAAAACTCTTCAAGTTCCATAACTTGAGGACAAGTTATGGAAGACTTTAAACTAATTAATAAAAAAAAATAACTTTTTTTTATTGTAACTTATGGAACTAATTAAGGTTACACTTTTTTTTTTAATTTAATGAAGAGACTCTTGAACCTCCATAACTTGAGGACAAGTTATGGAGTCATAAAACCATTTAATTAGAACTAGACTCTTCATTTTGTAACCTTTGCCAACTTTTATGAGTTTTATGATTCTTAAATGTGACTTTTCATATGACTTGAGGACAAGTTACAAAAACACACTTTGGAATCAACTCTTAGATTAAAATGGATTGAAAACAACTATTTCACAGAACTTTTCTATTAATCTAAGAACCTCATAAGAACAAGATAATTCAAATCATCAATCTTCAAGAAATTAGCATGAACATACAAACTAATACAAATCTTGAAATTATGACAATTATCTTAGAAATTGGATTAGCATGAACATTACCACATCAAAAACAAGTTTATAAGTCCAAAAACATCTTAGGGTAATGTTCCTAGTCCAATTCCAGCCAAAACAATCGAATATATGCATCCAACTCGATTTTTCAGCTACTTTTGCAAGTATAACAAGAAAACAAACCGGTCTCTGATACCACTGTTGGGTTATGAGCATTCTAACACTCCTAAGTGTACATGCAACCCTAAATACCTTGGATCTATGTTTTCTCTATTATACATACAATTATGAACATCCAAGGTATTATCCTAATCTAGCATACAAAATAATAAATATAACAAGATAGAATACATACCTCTTTGATGTAGAATGTCTTCATGAAGCTTGAGTGCCTAGTGCCCCAAGTGTGACACCTCAAATGGTTCACACAACACCAAATACACTTGGAATAACTTGAGAGAAACTTGAACACTCCTTGAAATCGTCTAGCCCTCACACTCACACATTAGTGCACGATTTCTTGAGCCATGGGATTCTTTTATATGGTGGCTATTAGGGTTACACTATGTAACTCATAACTTTACCCATTCCTTATGCTCCATTGATTTTAACCTCCATGGAGTATCCATGGGTCACCCCATGGACTTAGTCCAACATAAGGAATCTTGGATCACAAGCCCACATATATAAGAATGAATGATTTACACAATCAACCCATATATTTAATTAGTCTCCTTTTGATCACTTAATTAATTCCAAATTAATTCTTGATCAATACTAATTAAATAACCTTATTAATATATTAGAACTTATAATATATTAACCAACCTTAAGTGTTATTTCTCTCATTATAGTCTATCCAAATGCATGATGCCATGCAACCCAAATGGACCATGCCGGGTCGGGCCAAGTCTTACCAATTATAGTTATGGACTTAGACATTAATCCAACACATGCAATTGACCGAGCTCAAGTAAGTTTTCCCAAAATACCCATACATGTTTTATGATATGCTTTGATGTGTGAATTTGTGAATCACATGCTAGTTAGGGCTAAGGATCTGCTCAGGATTTGCATGATAGAATGCTTGGAGAGATGCATTTATATGCCTACTGTATGAGCTTGTAGACTTGCATGCTAGTACCGATCAGTCAGTGATAGGATGACATGTTTAGGTTATGCTTGTTCCGATTACTCGATGCTAAAATGTTGTTTGCTTTGTGCTTTTAGGAGTTCCCATTAGCTTCAGCTAACTAGTAAGCGAATATACTAAGTTACATATTATTGAGACTAAATAATTTTAGAAGGTTAGGTTTTAACTCTATTACGCAGCTCTTGTTTGAGTCCAACCGTTGTAGTGTGATACCTTTCATTCGAAGAATTATCTGGTGTGAGCGATATGTAATTGTATTCGTGAGCTAGTTAGAGGATGTTAGGGGGAGTTTCTTTCTGCAGCTGATGGCGGGGAGTAGTGTGGTGGTTTCCCTAGGAAAACCTAGGAAGAGATTTAGTGCTGGGAGCCTTGTCTTGTTGAGGATTGTTTGTGTTGGGTTTTTATTCAAAAATTAGTTTCAAAAACATGATATTTGGCAACGGAAGACTTGATCTTTTTTGAATAACATAAACAATTTAAACCCACCAAGGATCATCTTGCAAATTTTGGAAATAAAACAAGCACCAAAGAAGAAGATGGAGAAAATTACCAGCTTTGTAGTTCTTTGGATCCTCTTGGGAGGCTTGGAAGTTGATGGAGAATATTGAACTTTATAGAGACCAACAATATATCAACTTGATGTAGAATGCTAGTTCTTTTGTATAAAACTCTTAAGACTCTTAAGCTTTATGTTCTTATCAAAATAAGAACATAAAGAGATCATAAAGAAGCAAGTAATCTTCATGTGTTCTTAACAAAACTAGAGAGAGTGAGATGAAGAGAACAAATTTTTGAATTTTTGCATGGGTTGTAAAAGAGATATGACAGCCTCACTTTATATAGAAAATCTTTGGTCCATAAGTTCTTAACACTTTAAGAAACTATGCCCTTAAAGCCTATGTGTTCCCCATGCTTCAAGCCATGCCTTTCTTTTGAATAAATTAATCAAAAGACCCTCACTCGTTATTTTAATCATATTGTCCATGCTTGTCCTTTTAGAGGAGTGTTCTTTTCATTAAATAAATGAAAAGCCCAAACTCTCTTTTGTCTAGCCATATTTATAAAATATGAAGGAAAAATAAGACAAAAGCCTTTTATATTTTATAAACTAAGTTTATAAAATATAAACTATAACTTTTTGGTAAAAGACAAAATAATTTATCTAGTCCAAAATGTTGTGCATGAATTATTCATTCATACCATATGAATTATATATAATGTACTTGCTAATGAAAATTATTACTTCCTAGAAATAAATAATTTCCAATTTATTTATAAGAGTTTATTGAATATGTATTAAAATCAATTTCTAATAATCAATTATATCAAGTTATTGTTAGTGTGACCCTTTAGTATCATATGTTAATTAGCAATATCACTTTAATATGATTCTTGAACATACTAGATTTTTCAATCTCCCACTTGCGCAATATTCATATTAGACTGATATAGACAATGGTGAACGTCTAGCAACATTTCACTGCCCTCATCAACATACAACGTTGTTCCATTCTATCAACGCCCAATTCCTAAAAGCTCCAAGCTACAATTGGTGTATATAAGGTAAGTTTTCCAGTTATCCCTTTGTCGCATATATCATGTTAAACATAAGATACGAACTGCAATCAATCTCATATGGTATTCAACTTTTGGTAAGGCGTTTTATATGTCTAACTCTTAACACATAAGAGGAACAAATCCCATATTGACTACATAAGCCTCTTGCGTAGTTCATACCATACCTGAAAATGGGTTTTATAACTGTCTGGTTAAGGACCAGCATTTGACCATATCTAAGGTGTTAAGGATACAAAGATAGTACCTTTTAATCAAGTATCATTCACGATAGCTATCCATGAGATGATCTTTATGCGGGTTAGTTCAATATAAGTTCTCTGACAAGTACCTATGAAACTTTGTTACAACCCATTGCCTACCTTCATCCGGTGAAAGTCAACCAATCCAATTCATATTAGTCTTACTTCATAATTGTTCCCACAATTATAACCGAATATGAACTTTTAGAATAATAATATTATTCATGGATTAAACATGTTAATATAGAACACAACGAGTATTGATGTTATGATCATATCCCAGTATATCAAAAACATTATATAATAGTTGCTGTTACAATGTTCCAGTATCCAAATACCAAATCCAAATCAAAATCCCATTTCTAGAATAATAAATTCGTATAGCTGAAATGTGAATTATGTGAATACTATTATCTCCATGTTTGACTTTACTCTGTGTATAGTTAAATATCTTGAAGTATATGATTGGTGTTCTTTCGTGACATAGAGTCTCTTAGCTTGATTAAGTATACTCTCAAAGTCATAAATATTTCTATGCGATCCTTGAATGGATGAGATAAACATAGCTTTTCAATGAACTCATTCATCAAATCATATTAGATTTCAACTTATAAGGCAGTGTATTCTTATTTTGTAGTAAATTATGTCCTTTTTGTTCTGGTTGGACCTCATTCCAATAAAACCTACTCTTCATCCCTTAATGAAGTCATAATCCAATTATAATTCATAACTATATATATTTGTTTAGAAATCATAATCTTATGTAGCTCTTTACATGAGGATTTTATTCTAAACTTTACATTCTCTTAGTTCTTTTAAAGCACTATTAGAATGTTCCTATAGTCATCCGGTGACTTAACCATGTATTTAATTTGTATATTATGATATGCTCATAGCATGATCATATACCAGGTCTTATGCATAATATGACATAAATGATGGATTCATTTTCCAAGCAACTCGAATATAAATCATTTCAGCTAGTTTAAACCTATGAGCTAGGTTCTTTTGAGGCTAGGTCAAAATCAGTGCCATGTGACAATATAAAGGTTCCTCCAAAGGAATCTTCTATCTTGATCTCTTTCAAGGTACTGTCAATAAATGCAAAAGGATATAAAACTTTTAACATTCATTTTATCTATCTCTATAGATTTTAGATTCCAAGAATGTATATTGTCCTTCCTAAGTCTTTCATTTTAGAAACACATTCCAACTCAAGGTGAAAAAGCCTGGCATTGTTAGAATGTAATTTCTTATGATTAAGTATGTCTCATTCATACAAGATTAGGAATATCACTATGCTCCCACTAGTTCTTAGTAAACACATATGTTCTATTCATTTTTATATAAAAGCACACCTTGTGGTTTCATATTAAAATGATGATTACAACATTGAGATGTTTGATGTATATCCATAAGTCGATCTCAAGCTTTAAAAATTTTGTTAGGATAAAATGGATTAAGAAAACCTCCAGGCTAATCTATATAGATATCTTCTAGTAGATGTCTATTAAGAAAAAAGATCTTTCTTAAAATCTATTTGCTATATTTCGTATTGAGAATATGAATTTACAGTAAACAATATCCTTGTTGATTTAATCATAGCTGCTTGTGAAAATGGTTTGATCATAGTCAATGTCATGAGTATGATAAGGACCATAGTCAATGATATGAGTATGAGAAAGTCCTTTTATAACAAGTCTTGTTTTCAATGTGTATAGTTATCCATGTAATATATTCTTTCTAGAAGAATCACTTACTCCTTATAGCCTTTCTATAGAGAGGAAGTTCAATCAAGACCAAACATGATTATCATACATGGATTACATCTCATGTTCATGACTCTAAGTCATTAATCAGATTTGAGATCTGACATAACATCATGGTATTTGATGGATTTGCTAGAAACCATCAATAAAACCTCATCAATGAGAAATTCCACACTTCTCAAGTCATAGATGATTTCTACCACTAATGCGAACAATTTGCGTTTATGAATAACTGTGATTCACATTTAGCAATCCCATGTTAAAACTAGTTCCAACTGTTACTACATTAGGCGATGGTTCTTGAGCTGCTTCATGTAACATCTGAATCCAAGTATGTCCATTTCTAAGTCTTTGATATAATTTAAGTTGGGAAGGAGACCCTTCGTACGCTGGGCGTACATGCATGTACTCTTAGCGTACATAGGCGTGTTTGATCGGGCAGGTGAGCCTTGTATGCGGGGCATATGGGCCTAAGGACTAAAACCCTAATCTTCAGGCTTGAACCCTATTTAAGCTCACTTATGACCCTTGGACCTCACTCTTTATAGCCTCCACTGCCTTTAAACGTCCCTAAAAACCCTAAGTTGCCATTAGAGGTGATCTTTGAGATTGAAGTGACAAAATTAGCCCTTTTTGGTGTGTGTTCAAGAAGAAGAAGGTAGTGAGCAAGTCTTGGACGTGGTTGAGCTTCTAGATCCTGCATCAACATCACCTTGAGAAGCTTTTGGAGGTAAAAAGTTTATACCTTGCTAATCCTTTTGCTAGTTTGAGTAATGGTTTGGTAATGTATTCATTTTTGGTCGATGGATCCTCTTTTTTCAGTTTAAGCAACTCCAGAGGTTAGAAATGTCAGATCCGAGTCCCTTTGGCATGTTAGAAGCATAAAAATGCTATCTTGATGGTTGTTATGGCACCATGCATGGGTTTAAGTTCTTAAAGTGAGTCTTAATGGACAAAATGGGATGTTGGGCTCCCATGAAGCATGCAAAGGCATAAAGTTGCCAACTTTATGCCCTAGAACCCTTAAAATGAGAAAGATCTGGAAGTTGACGAAGTGGGTGCATGGATTAAGCACTTAATGGCTAAATGTGCTTAGCAATGTAGTACGTTGGGCTTAATAATATGTACGTTGCGCGTATCGCTTGATGATCAAGTACGCTAAGCGTATTGATGGTGTACGTTGCGCGTACGTCCACTGGGCTGATGGACGAGTTCTAGACTTTTGGGACTCTTGGGCCTTATCTAGTTTTGGGCCTTGGCCCGTTTAGGATAGGTGGGCTCAGTTTTCTTTCATGGGCCTTTTGTGTCATGGAATGGGCATTTGAACTTGCTAATGGAACTTAGGTGGCATTGTTGGGCCTTTTAGGCCTTATGGCCCGTTATTGCTTTTGGACCAAGGATAGTTGGGCCCATTAAAGGAGAAAGGCTTTTGGGCCTTATTTGAAGAATTTAGACTTAGGGATTTTGGGCCCATGATTGGGTTTGTATAATAATTCTAATTAGGGTAATTTATATATATATATATATATATATATATATATATATATACAGTGTGTGATTTCCGGATCGGTAGCCGGGCATTTATTATTTATCAGCAGTCTGAGGTGAGTCTTCTCACTATATCAATGAGTCGAAGACACCAATGCTGGCCTGTTACTTGACATGTGTATTGACAGTTGCCTATGTATTTAATTGTCTGAAGACCACGGGGGTAGCCCATGGCACTTGGATATCAGACCATGGGTGTAGCCCATGGCCTTCCAGGAAATGACCATGGGGGTAGCCCATGGCAGTTATATGTATGTTGCATGGTATTCTGTGATTGTATGTTATGTGATATTTTGGGAACTCACTAAGATTTTGCTTACAATTTTTTTTGGTGGTTTCAGGTACTTCCGGTACAAAAGGGAAGGGCCCGACTTGATGGCGCAACATTCACTCTCCAACATTTTCTGCACTCATTGATATTGATACTCTGATACTTTGATATGTTATGATGTAATGGATTTTTGGAAACAAATTATGGTTGTAATTCCTACTTTTTAAAATTGAAAATTTTTATCTGGTTTTTGAGCTGTTACAAGTTGGTATCATAGCCTTGGTTGAGGGATTTGGGCACACTCTCGGGTGTTTCAGAACTCAAACCTAGGAATGATATTATTTTAAAAATAAAAAGAACTGAATTTTTTCTGAAAAAGGTTTTCTTAAGTAACGAGGGAGATTGCAATGTGTACGATCGGCCGAGCTCTAGTAAGTGTTTCTCAAAGTTATCCGTACTTAATTATTACCATGAATAGTAAGTGAATTGCATGCTAGAGTAGGGCGAAGGATACCCTCAGGAATCATAGAATTGCCTGATCTAGATGCTATTGATATCGAATCAGTTACTTGTTATGTGTATGCTTTTAAAGTTGTATATGCTTAGGATTGTATAGCCCTAGAATGATCGATTTGGCCTCATTTCTTGTTCCTAGTTTTGTTGTGGACTTAGGGTAGAATCATCATTTGACTGTCTATGCGATCCTATTTTGTGTAAAACTTGCATGTATTGGGTAACCAATAGTGTTGATTGAGGTTTCTGGTTATGTGAGGATCAAAAATGGTAGAAGAGTCTAGGGTCTATATGTGATGTGTTATATGAATTATGTTTCCAAGTATAGATGGGTAAATTAGAGGTATCAGGTATGACCTTGAAAAAGGTACATGTAGGTGTGGAAGGTAGTATTGGGCCCGTACTACTGAAAGCACAAGACCTTTACCCGAGACAAGAGCAGACCTGAAACTCTTAGGAATCCGGTGAGGAGGAATACCTTCGAACTTCCTTATAGATTGTTTTCATGTTGTATTCTCAGTTTGAGGATGGTGATGGTTACACACGGAGGTTCTGGTTCGGGATCAGGTTCTGGTACAGGTTCGGTTTCCGATGCGGAGCCGATTGATAAGAGGTTGCATGAGTGTATTACAGATGAGGTTACACACGACATCCTTGACGCTACCCCGGTGATTTTCGGTACCATCAAGGAGGGGATTATGGAGATCATGGAGGAGCGGCTCAGATCTTTTCGAGCCGAGATTCCTATAGGCCAGGTTGGGACTCGGACTCCTTCATTCCGGGAGTTCAAGGTATGCAAAGCGCTTGAGTTCTTTGGGGATAAGGACCCCATCTCTAGTCGTCGCTGGATCGCTGACATGGAGAATGCTCACCGCACGAGCTTTTTCCCTGAGGCGACAAATGTGGGATTCGCTTCCTGTATGCGGAGGGACCGAACGCGGGAATGGTGGGAGGAGGCTACCTATGAGGTAGGGAAGGCAGGTGTGATAGTGATGACATGGGAATATTTTGTGCGGAGGTTTGATCGGGAGTTTGCACCAACCATTGAGGTGCAGCAGCTGGTGAGGGGGTTCCAGGACCTTCACAGACTACGGAGACTGTGGCGGAGATTACCGCCAACTTTAGGGAGATGGCATTTCTAGTTCTGCAGTACGTTGTGGATACGAAGATGAGGAAGACGAGATATCATGCTATGCTAAGGGATGATATTCGGGCGTTCGTGAGCTTTTCAGGGAGCAAAACCCTGAATAATATGATTGAGAAGGCTTGTGAACGGGTACTAGAGTTGGAGTGTAACGTTGTGAAAATTCAAACCAATTTTTCATTCTTAATTCATAAAAACATATATCATATTGTTCAACACCAATTATTCACATAACAAAGCTTTCAAAATCTTCACATAAAATCCAGGATCCACAGTAGCTCCTCCCAAAACATAGTGTGTGTGTACAATCATGCCGGTGCCTTCCCGCGGTCCTCTGAAGTACCTGAAACACATATCACATAAACGGTAAGCACGCATGCTTAATGAGTTCCCCAAAATACCACGTACATACAACTAGCCACTCGAGGCTATAGCTCTACGAGACCTTCCGGTCAATGTGTCTCAGGGGCCTGCTGGTCCCACTATCTGAGTAGACCTTCCAGTCCTACTCTGTCGACCTTCCGGTCCATACCATACTGACCTTCCGGTCCATATCATACTGACCTTCCGGTCCATACACTGTTGACCTTCCGGTGCATACACTGCTGCTCAAAACATACATAACCTATACATATCACATAGCAACATATATCACATACTCGTCATAGCACATAAGACCTTCCGGTCACACATAATTACCACTCTAGGTAAGGTATAGTGAGAAGACTCACCTCGTACGATGTCGGATAACCTCTCGTGCTTGATAACCCGACCTAGCCTCCTCCTATCAACATAATAACATCTCTAATCAATACTTTCTCTTGTCCTCCTTCCTAAGGAATGGGTAGAAGACCATTCTACCCCTACCTGACCTCTCTTGAACTAGCTTGATCAAAACCCTAAGGTCAACTGAAGTCAGCTCTAGACAACGGTCAAACTTTGACCAAACTCGTCGAGTGCACTCGTGTGACTCGGCGAGTCCATACGTGTCCTCTTAATCCTCATAAATCCTCACTCGACTCGTCGGGTTAACCTTCTACTCGACGGGTTACCACTGGTCACGAATCGCGGGGCAACCCGACTCGAATCGTCGAGTCCCCTTATGGAGTTGACGAGTTTCCTCCATGGCAACACTCAAAAGACCTTCTGAGGTCAGATCTGTTTCTCTAACCTATAGATCTGACTTCCCAATGCTCAATAATCACGTAAAGGTCCAATCTTTACACTCATGCAACACACATAAGGCTTCTTTTTGGTGAAATAGCTTCTAAAATGGCAACCTAGGCTCATATCTCCAAGGGAACAACATAAAGCAGAATGGTTGGGACTCTCTGGACCTCTTAAGGTCCAGATCTAAGACTTTTTCCACATTGGGACCTCATATGCATCATATACTATCCAAGAAAGGGTAAAGAAAACCCTAGATTCAAGGATTCTACACAAAACAGAAGGAAGGGGCGAAATACTACCTCAGAATGGAGATCCTTGCTTGGATGTCTCAGAATAACAACCTCCTTTGGTCCTTCTAGCTGAATCCCTTCACTTCCTTTCCAAAATCACACCAAAATTACTTGATTTCATCACAAGAACTCTCCCATGGCTCCAATGGCGATTTAGGGTTTCTCACAGGGGATATGAGGCGCATCCAAGGTCATAAGTTCCTTTAAATAGGCTCCAACCCCAGAACTTAGGGTTTTGTCTGCCCAGTACCTACTCGGCGAGTCCATACCTGGACTCGTCGAGTCCGCTCATTAAATCCACGCAGTCAACTCGACGTGACTCGGCGAGTCAGACCTACGACTCGTCGAGTCCCTCCTAAATCCTCGAAATTGAAACACGAACTATCATACCCGAAATTCCGGATGTTACAAATCTCCCCCACTTAATTTGATTTCGCCCTCGAAATCGCTTCTTGAACCACATATATAGAAACCAAACACCCGAAAAGCACCACTGAAAGGATCTCACACCAAAACGATATCTTCCTCTATGAATACCTGAACCCGACTAGGAACTCCTGAATTCGAACAAATCCAGCCCCTCTGCCACTAAGATATCCCTTCTGACCTCCAAATATAAACCCAACAACCGGTTACCGATCACCCATGCCATATGTACCCAATAATCTCGAATACCCTTCCAAAGGTTACTCATAACATATTCCAAGTGTCTCACTGACTTCCTTCCCACATCAACTATCTCGGCCCAGTGACACACAAGTCGCGAAGTTCTCTTTACCCCAACGAATACTATACTCCCAACTGAAATCGTCTCACCCTCGACCTCAGCCGAAACAATAATCATTTGCCTCATGCACCTCTTGGTATCTCCCGTACTAACGAACTGACCTCACTCGGGTCTAAGATATCGGGTGACAACAATACCCCTCAACCAATAATCCACCTCAGAATCCAGAATCTCCTCTCGCCCACCCAATGTGCTACCAAAGCCAAACTCAATCTCGAGTGTCTGGTCCGACCCAAAGGTGGAACCACTTGTCCCAATGAAACACTCATCTCATGACTCAACCTACAATCCGTGCGAATACCACTTTTTTTTTCTAATTCCCTCATGATGCGACGACCACCACTCAATTCAGAAGTTAACGATTCCCGACAAATATGGGGACCCCAGTCTCTTTCCTGGTTCGACCGCCAGGCTCCCAAAAACTCAACTATTAGGGCTACCCTCGCCCAAAACTCTTCTGCGTCGTGCTTTGATCAAAGATTACTTCCTCATAAGCACCTCTTGCTGACTTAAGAGTACTACAGTTCCCTGTGGCATCGCAAGAACCTCCCTCTGACTAGTGAGTACTACGGCTCCCCGTAGCAATCACGACAACCTCTGACTAGTGAGTACTACAGCTCCCCGTAGCATCACAACAACCTCTGACTAGTGAGTACTACGGCTTCCCGTAGCATCACAACAACCTATGACTAGTGAGTACTACGGCTTCCCGTAGCATCACAACAACCTCTGACTAGTGAGTAGTACGGGTTGCCGTAGCATCACAACAGCCTCTGACTAGTGAGTACTACGGCTTCCCGTAGCATCACAACAAGCTCTGACTAGTGAGTACTACGGCTTCCCGTAGCATCACAACAACTTCTGACTAGTGAGTACTACGGCTTCCCGTAGCATCACAACAAACTCTGACTAGTGAGTACTACGGCTTCCCGTAGCATCACAACAACCTCTGACTAGTGAGTACTATGGCTTCCCGTAGCATCACAACAACCTCTGACTAGTGAGTACTACGGCTTCCCGTAGCATCACAACAAATTTTCCTTTCATCTCACGCCACTATGGAGTATCCCCACTCTCAATTGAAACATGAAAGAATCGCCAATGACCCAGAACATGTTGACGACAATCCGAAACTTCCTTCTATATAGCTCAAAACTCATGCAGGAATACTCTTAATGACCTCGAAATTGTTGCTTAATCAGTTCCTGCCCTTTCCCGAACTGCATAACAGCCCATACAATGAATCAGAATTCTCTCCATTGCCGGACAAATCTTACGAGCCAACCATCTCGAGTTCACCATAGTAATCTCGAAGAATTTCCTAACCACCTCAAGGTCTCCGACCAACGGCTACTTGCCGTGGGGACACTCATCCGTTCTCAACATGCACTACATGCATTATCTCGCTCTATGACTCGCCTTGACCACCAATACCCATGATCTCATGAACCTGAACCGCAGATCTCTATATCCGGATCTCTAACCGCTTTTGAACAAATCTCAGATCCCCTTAATAAAGTACCCGGTTCTCCCCCACTCAGGGTTCGGACCATCACCAATTGGCGTACTCACAATCTATCTCACAGACCATTTCCGCTGGAAACATCACACTTACTCTTGGAAGGTGCTGTGCGATAATCTCCGCGATAGAGATTAAGCAACTCCAATATCCCGGATTTATGATGAAATCCTCAGAAACTTCTCATCATGACTGCCTTTAATCATTCTGAATCTCATACCAATCCATTTCCAAACATCTCGACTGCCCAGTAAAAACCCTGACTCTTAGTTTGGGAATAATGAATCATCATACTCCTAATCCTTGACTCCCAAACCATCGTTCCATCCCATATGCTACAAACCCTTTACAGCCCTGCTGTAAACTCTGTCTCGCTTTGGCAGCCGAGCAAAATGCTAACCCACATCGGGTACCCTCACCATATACTGTCAGTACTCCCCCACTAGGGTCTCGTATCGTCACCATCTGACGCTCGCAGTCTATAACAGCTCCAAATCGGCTCAACCGATCCATGCCCACAATGACACAAACGTCCCCCATCGCAATCGGGACCAGATCTATCGGAAACTCAGCACTGAAGATCTTGAGTACACATCCTCGAATCACCTCAGTAGCATACACCGCTCGCTCATCGGCTGTAGAAACTCGTAGAGGTCGACTCATCGCTTCTCGTCGGATACCAATGTGCTGGCTAAATGCTAATCACACGAAAGATCGACTCGCACCCGAGTCTAATAACACCAAAACAGGTACGGAATTCACAAGAATAGTACCATCCACAACATTAGGTGCTGTGCGGACCTCCTTCCGCTGTCATCTGGAAGGCTCTCCCTCGTGCCTTCGGTGCCTCGGCCTTCGCTGGCCGACCCTCAGTAGCTTGTGTAGCAGCAGGGGCAGATCCCTGTAACAGTTGTGGACACTCGGCCCTCCGGTGGCCAGTCTGGTTGCAATGAAAGCAAACCATGAATCCCTTGGGGCAATCCTTGGCTATATGCCCCTCCTTGCCACATTTGTAGCAAGCACCTGTTCGACAATCTCCATCGTGTCCCTTACTGCACTTCCCACAAGTGCGGCCCTTCTGGCCTCCAGATCTCGTATCAGCGGGCTTAGCCCGCTTGGCTGCCGGCTGTACCTGTACCGGTCGCCTGTCCTTCCTCTAAGACTCGGCCTCCTCCCTGGCCTGAGTCTCTAGCTCAATCTCCCTCTTCCGGGTATTTTCCTGGAGCTCAGCAAATATCCGGTAAGTCGAGTTCGCCACGAACTCCCGAATGTCCCTCCTTAGAATGCTCAAATACCGACTCATGCGTGCCTGCTCAGACGACACGTGCTCAGGGCAAAACAACGCCCTCTCGTGGAACATCCGTGTAATCACAGTCACGGACTCCGTCCCCTGCCTGAGGGACAAGAACTCTTGTGCCAACCGTTCCCTCTCCACCGGGGGAACATACTCGTCCCTGAACATGGTGGTGAACCTCTCCCAGGTCACCTCTGAGATCTCTGCAAGAGTGAAGTTTGCCGTCACAAACTTCCACCAATCCTTCGCTCCCAAGCGGAGCTGGTTCAGCGCGAACCGTACCCTCAGATGCTCCGGACACGAACAGGTGTAGAAGAATCGCTCAATATCAGAAATCCATCTCATCGCAGCAATCGGGTCCTGAGTCCCATCAAACTCTGGTGGCTTCGTGTTGCTGAACTCTCGGTACAGCAACGAGTCACCACCCCCCTGTGGCCTAGCAGCTGCGACCGCTGCAGCAACAACAGCCTCCGTAACAGCAGTGTATCGCTCATCGAACGTCTCAATCAACGTGATCTTAATAGACCCAAACACCTCCGGTATGGCCCCTCGTATAGCTGCGGCCACCTCGTCATGAATCATCCTGCGAATCTCGTCATCGCTGACTCCGCTGCTCTCTGGTGTGTGACGTGTACCCACCATGATGTCTCACAACATAAACGAAATCAGAGACTCGTTCGAGTATACTCGTACTCGATCACCCAATCCTACTTGTTCCTGGGAATCCTAAGGATTCTTACTTGGACTACTCACTGATCCGGTGTTTCCAGTAGTACGGTCCCTATACTACCTTCCACACCACATCAGTATTCACCCCAAGTCCTCCCCCTAGGATTCCAGATCACAAGTACTCTACATCTTATCACACAGGCCACTTTCCAGTAGACCTCTCGTAAGCTCTTCTCTGCTACCTACTCACTCTCGTAGTAACTCATAGTAGCAGTAACTCCTAGGCTAAGATATCACAAATCAGGCCACTCTAGTCCTAGATATGAATACCTAGCCTACTCTCTAGCATGCATAACATATCACATAACATCTCATAACATATAACGTAAGGGTATTTTGGGAAATCACCGTTCGGGCGCTGGCTGATTGTACACACTGCTCTTCTCCGCTTTCTTGAAAATCTTTTACTTATCTTAGAAAATTGTTTCTTTTGAAAACGTTTTCTCAAATCCTCAGTTTGAGTTCAGATATGCCCGAAGGTGTATCCGAATCCCTCAAACCAAGGCTCTTATACCAACTTGTAACGTCGTGAAAATTTAAACCAATTTTTCGTTCTTAATTCATAAAAACATATATCATATTGTTCAACACCAATTATTCACTTAACAAAGTTTTCAAAATCTTCACATAAAATCCAGGATCCATAGTAGCTCCTCCCAAAACATAGTGTGTGTGTACAATCATGCCGGTGCCTTCCCGCGGTCCTCTGAAGTACCTGAAACACATATCACATAAACTGTAAGCACGCATGCTTAGTGAGTTCCCCAAAATATCACGTACATACAACTAGCCACTCGAGGCTATAAATCTACGAGACCTTCCGGTCAATGTGTCTCAGGGGCCTGCTGGTCCCACTATTTGAGTAGACCTTTCGGTCCTACTCTGTCGACCTTCCGGTCCATACCATACTGACCTTCCGGTCCATGTCATACTGACCTTCCGGTCCATACACTGTTGACCTTCCGGTCCATACACTGCTGCTCAAAACATACATAACTTATACATATCACATAGCAACATATATCACATACTCTTCATAGCACATAAGACCTTCCGGTCACACATAATTACCACTCTATGTAAGGTATAGTGAGAAGACTCACCTCGTACGATGTCGGATAAACTCTCGTGCTTGATAACCCGACCTAGCCTCCTCCTATCAACATAATAACATCTCTAATCAATACTTTCTCTTGTACTCCTTCCTAAGGAATGGGTAGAAGACCATTCTACCCCTCCCTGACCTCTCTTGAACTAGCTTGACCAAAACCCTAAGGTCAACTGAATTCAGCTCTAGACAACGGTCAAACTTTGACCAAACTCGTCGAGTGCACTCGTGTGACTCGGCGAGTCCATACGTGTCCTCTTAATCCTCATAAATCCTCACTCGACTCGTCGAGTTAACCTTCTACTCGACGGGTTACCACTGGTCACGAATCGCGGGGCAACCCGACTCGACTCGTCGAGTCCCCTTATGGACTCGGCGAGTTTCCTCCATGGCAACACTCAAAAGACCTTCTGAGGTCAGATCTGTTTCTCTAACCTATAGATCTGACTTCCCAATGCTCAATAATCACGTAAAGGTCCAATATTTACACTCATGCAACACACATAAGGCTTCTTTTGGTGAAATAGCTTCTAAAATGGCAACCTCGGCTCATATCTCCAAGGGAACAACATAAAGCAGAATGGTTGGGACTCTCTGGACCTCTTAAGGTCCAGATCTAAGACTTTTTCCACATTGGGACCTCATATGCATCATATACTATCCAAGAAAGGGTAAAGAAAACCCTAGATTCAAGGATTCTACACAAAACAGAAGGAAGGGGCGAAATACTACCTCAGAATGGAGATCCTTGCTTGGATGTCTCAGAATAACAACCTCCTTTGGTCCTTCTAGCTGAATCCTTTCACTTCCTTTGCAAAATCACACCAAAATTACTTGATTTCATCACAAGAACTCTCCCATGGCTCCAATGGCGATTTAGGGTTTCTCACAGGGGATATGAGGCGCATCCAAGGTCATAAGTTCCTTTAAATAGGCTCCAACCCCAGAACTTAGGGTTTTGTCTGCCCAGTACCTACTCGGCGAGTCCATACCTGGACTCGTCGAGTCCGCTCATTAAATCCACGCAGTCAACTCGACGTGACTCGGCGAGTCAGACCTACGACTCGTCGAGTCCCTCCTAAATCCTCGAAATTGAAACACGAACTATCATACCCGAAATTCCGGATGTTACAAATCTCCCCCACTTAATTTGATTTCGCCCTCGAAATCGCTTCTTGAACCACATATATAGAAACCAAACACCCGAAAAGCACCACTGAAAGGATCTCACACCAAAACGATATCTTCCTCTATGAATACCTGAACCCGACCAGGAACTCCTGAATTCGAACAAATCCAGCCCCTCTGCCACTAAGATATCCCTTCTGACCTCTAAATATAAACCCAACAACCGGTTACCGATCACCCATGCCATATGTACCCAATAATCTCGAATACCCTTCCAAAGGTTACTCATAACATATTCCAAGTGTCTCACTGACTTCCTTCCCACATCAACTATCTTGGCCCAGTGACACACAAGTCGCGAAGTTCTCTTTACCCCAACGAATACTATACTCCCAACTGAAATCGTCTCACCCTCGACCTCAGCCGAAACAATAATCATTTGCCTCATGCACCTCTTGGTATCTCCCGTACTAACGAACTGACCTCACTCGGGTCTAAGATATCGGGTGACAACAATACCCCTCAACCAATAATCCACCTCAGAATCCAGAATCTCCTCTCGCCCACCCAATGTGCTACCAAAGCCAAACTCAATCTCGAGTGTCTGGTCCGACCCAAAGGTGGAACCACTTGTCCCAATGAAACACTCATCTCATGACTCAACCTACAATCCGTGCGAATACCACTTTTTTTTTTCTAATTCCCTCATGATGCGACGACCACCACTCAATTCAGAAGTTAACGATTCCCGACAAATATGGGGACCCCAGTCTCTTTCCTGGTTCGACCGCCAGGCTCCCAAAAACTCAACTATTAGGGCTACCCTCGCCCAAAACTCTTCTGCGTCGTGCTTTGATCAAAGATTACTTCCTCATAAGCACCTCTTGCTAACTTAAGAGTACTACAGTTCCCTGTGGCATCGCAAGAACCTCCCTCTGACTAGTGAGTACTACGGCTCCCCGTAGCAATCACGACAACCTCTGACTAGTGAGTACTACAGCTCCCCGTAGCATCACAACAACCTCTGACTAGTGAGTACTACGGCTTCCCGTAGCATCACAACAACCTATGACTAGTGAGTACTACGGCTTCCCGTAGCATCACAACAACCTCTGACTAGTGAGTAGTACGGGTTGCCGTAGCATCACAACAGCCTCTGACTAGTGAGTACTACGGCTTCCCGTAGCATCACAACAAGCTCTGACTAGTGAGTACTACGGCTTCCCGTAGCATCACAACAACTTCTGACTAGTGAGTACTACGGCTTCCCGTAGCATCACAACAAACTCTGACTAGTGAGTACTACGGCTTCCCGTAGCATCACAACAACCTCTGACTAGTGAGTACTATGGCTTCCCGTAGCATCACAACAACCTCTGACTAGTGAGTACTACGGCTTCCCGTAGCATCACAACAAATTTTCCTTTCATCTCACGCCACTATGGAGTATCCCCACTCTCAATTGAAACATGAAAGAATCGCCAATGACCCAGAACATGTTGACGACAATCCGAAACTTCCTTCTATATAGCTCAAAACTCATGCAGGAATACTCTTAATGACCTCGAAATTGTTGCTTAATCAGTTCCTGCCCTTTCCCGAACTGCATAACAGCCCATACAATGAATCAGAATTCTCTCCATTGCCGGACAAATCTTACGAGCCAACCATCTCGAGTTCACCATAGTAATCTCGAAGAATTTCCTAACCACCTCAAGGTCTCCGACCAACGGCTACTTGCCGTGGGGACACTCATCCGTTCTCAACATGCACTACATGCATTATCTCGCTCTATGACTCGCCTTGACCACCAATACCCATGATCTCATGAACCTGAACCGCAGATCTCTATATCCGGATCTCTAACCGCTTTTGAACAAATCTCAGATCCCCTTAATAAAGTACCCGGTTCTCCCCCACTCAGGGTTCGGACCATCACCAATTGGCGTACTCACAATCTATCTCACAGACCATTTCCGCTGGAAACATCACACTTACTCTTGGAAGGTGCTGTGCGATAATCTCCGCGATAGAGATTAAGCAACTCCAATATCCCGGATTTATGATGAAATCCTCAGAAACTTCTCATCATGACTGCCTTTAATCATTCTGAATCTCATACCAATCCATTTCCAAACATCTCGACTGCCCAGTAAAAACCCTGACTCTTAGTTTGGGAATAATGAATCATCATACTCCTAATCCTTGACTCCCAAACCATCGTTCCATCCCATATGCTACAAACCCTTTACAGCCCTGCTGTAAACTCTGTCTCGCTTTGGCAGCCGAGCAAAATGCTAACCCACATCGGGTACCCTCACCATATACTGTCAGTACTCCCCCACTAGGGTCTCGTATCGTCACCATCTGACGCTCGCAGTCTATAACAGCTCCAAATCGGCTCAACCGATCCATGCCCACAATGACACAAACGTCCCCCATCGCAATCGGGACCAGATCTATCGGAAACTCAGCACCGAAGATCTTGAGTACACATCCTCGAATCACCTCAGTAGCATACACCGCTCGCTCATCGGCTGTAGAAACTCGTAGAGGTCGACTCATCGCTTCTCGTCGGATACCAATGTGCTGGCTAAATGCTAATCACACGAAAGATCGACTCGCACCCGAGTCTAATAACACCAAAACAGGTACGGAATTCACAAGAATAGTACCATCCACAACATTAGGTGCTGTGCGGACCTCCTTCCGCTGTCATCTGGAAGGCTCTCCCTCGTGCCTTCGGTGCCTCGGCCTTCGCTGGCCGACCCTCAGTAGCTTGTGTAGCAGCAGGGGCAGATCCCTGTAACAGTTGTGGACACTCGGCCCTCCGGTGGCCAGTCTGGTTGCAATGAAAGCAAACCATGAATCCCTTGGGGCAATCCTTGGCTATATGCCCCTCCTTGCCACATTTGTAGCAAGCACCTGTTCGACAATCTCCATCGTGTCCCTTACTGCACTTCCCACAAGTGAGGCCCTTCTGGCCTCCAGATCTCGTATCAGCGGGCTTAGCCCGCTTGGCTGCCGGCTGTACCTGTACCGGTCGCCTGTCCTTCCTCTAAGACTCGGCCTCCTCCCTGGCCTGAGTCTCTAGCTCAATCTCCCTCTTCCGGGTATTTTCCTGGAGCTCAGCAAATATCCGGTAAGTCGAGTTCGCCATGAACTCCCGAATGTCCCTCCTTAGAATGCTCAAATACCGACTCATGCGTGCCTGCTCAGACGACACGTGCTCAGGGCAAAACAACGCCCTCTCGTGGAACATCCGTGTAATCACAGTCACGGACTCCGTCCCCTGCCTGAGGGACAAGAACTCTTGTGCCAACCGTTCCCTCTCCACCGGGGGAACATACTCGTCCCTGAACATGGTGGTGAACCTCTCCCAGGTCACCTCTGAGATCTCTGCAAGAGTGAAGTTTGCCGTCACAAACTTCCACCAATCCTTCGCTCCCAAGCGGAGCTGGTTCAGCGCGAACCGTACCCTCAGATGCTCCGGACACGAACAGGTGTAGAAGCATCGCTCAATATCAGAAATCCATCTCATCGCAGCAATCGGGTCCTGAGTCCCATCAAACTCTGGTGGCTTCGTGTTGCTGAACTCTCGGTACAGCAACGAGTCACCACCCCCCTGTGGCCTAGCAGCTGCGACCGCTGCAGCAACAACAGCCTCCGTAACAGCAGTGTATCGCTCATCGAACGTCTCAATCAACGTGATCTTAATAGACCCAAACACCTCCGGTATGGCCCCTCGTATAGCTGCGGCCACCTCGTCATGAATCATCCTGCGAATCTCGTCATCGCTGACTCCGCTGCTCTCTGGTGTGTGACGTGTACCCACCATGATGTCTCACAACATAAACGAAATCAGAGACTCGTTCGAGTATACTCGTACTCGATCACCCAATCCTACTTGTTCCTGGGAATCCTAAGGATTCTTACTTGGACTACTCACTGATCCGGTGTTTCCAGTAGTACGGTCCCTATACTACCTTCCACACCACATCAGTATTCACCCCAAGTCCTCCCCCTAGGATTCCAGATCACAAGTACTCTACATCTTATCACACAGGCCACTTTCCAGTAGACCTCTCGTAAGCTCCTCTGCTACCTACTCACTCTCGTAGTAACTCATAGTAGCAGTAACTCCTAGGCTAAGATATCACAAATCAGGCCACTCTAGTCCTAGATATGAATACCTAGCCTACTCTCTAGCATGCATAACATATCACATAACATCTCATAACATATAACGTAAGGGTATTTTGGGAAATCACCGTTCGGGCGCTGGCTGATTGTACACACTGCTCTTCTCCGCTTTCTTGAAAATCTTTTACTTATCTTAGAAAATTGTTTCTTTTGAAAACGTTTTCTCAAATCCTCAGTTTGAGTTCAGATATGCCCGAAGGTGTATCCGAATCCCTCAAACCAAGGCTCTTATAGCAACTTGTAACGTCGTGAAAATTTAAACCAATTTTTCGTTCTTAATTCATAAAAACATATATCATATTGTTCAACACCAATTATTCACTTAACAAAGTTTTCAAAATCTTCACATAAAATCCAGGATCCATAGTAGCTCCTCCCAAAACATAGTGTGTGTGTACAATCATGTCGGTGCCTTCCCGCGGTCCTCTGAAGTACCTGAAACACATATCACATAAACTGTAAGCACGCATGCTTAGTGAGTTCCCCAAAATATCACGTACATACAACTAGCCACTCGAGGCTATAAATCTACGAGACCTTCCGGTCAATGTGTCTCAGGGGCCTGCTGGTCCCACTATTTGAGTAGACCTTTCGGTCCTACTCTGTCGACCTTCCGGTCCATACCATACTGACCTTCCGGTCCATGTCATACTGACCTTCCGGTCCATACACTGTTGACCTTCCGGTCCATACACTGCTGCTCAAAACATACATAACTTATACATATCACATAGCAACATATATCACATACTCTTCATAGCACATAAGACCTTCCGGTCACACATAATTACCACTCTATGTAAGGTATAGTGAGAAGACTCACCTCGTACGATGTCGGATAAACTCTCGTGCTTGATAACCCGACCTAGCCTCCTCCTATCAACATAATAACATCTCTAATCAATACTTTCTCTTGTCCTCCTTCCTAAGGAATGGGTAGAAGACCATTCTACCCCTCCCTGACCTCTCTTGAACTAGCTTGACCAAAACCCTAAGGTCAACTGAATTCAGCTCTAGACAACGGTCAAACTTTGACCAAACTCGTCGAGTGCACTCGTGTGACTCGGCGAGTCCATACGTGTCCTCTTAATCCTCATAAATCCTCACTCGACTCGTCGAGTTAACCTTCTACTCGACGGGTTACCACTGGTCACGAATCGCGGGGCAACCCGACTCGAATCGTCGAGTCCCCTTATGGACTCGGCGAGTTTCCTCCATGGCAACACTCAAAAGACCTTCTGAGGTCAGATCTGTTTCTCTAACCTATAGATCTGACTTCCCAATGCTCAATAATCACGTAAAGGTCCAATATTTACACTCATGCAACACACATAAGGCTTCTTTTGGTGAAATAGCTTCTAAAATGGCAACCTCGGCTCATATCTCCAAGGGAACAACATAAAGCAGAATGGTTGGGACTCTCTGGACCTCTTAAGGTCCAGATCTAAGACTTTTTCCACATTGGGACCTCATATGCATCATATACTATCCAAGAAAGGGTAAAGAAAACCCTAGATTCAAGGATTCTACACAAAACAGAAGGAAGGGGCGAAATACTACCTCAGAATGGAGATCCTTGCTTGGATGTCTCAGAATAACAACCTCCTTTGGTCCTTCTAGCTGAATCCTTTCACTTCCTTTGCAAAATCACACCAAAATTACTTGATTTCATCACAAGAACTCTCCCATGGCTCCAATGGCGATTTAGGGTTTCTCACAGGGGATATGAGGCGCATCTAAGTTCATAAGTTCCTTTAAATAGGCTCCAACCCCGGAACTTAGGGTTTTCTCTGCCCAGTACCTACTCGGCGAGTCCATACCTGGATTCGTCGAGTCTGCTCATTAAATCCACGCGGTCAACTCGACGTGACTCGACGAGTCAGACCTACAACTCGCCGAGTCCCTCCTAAATCCTCAAAATTGAAACACGAACTATCATACCCAAAATTCCGGATGTTACATGGAGCTCCGGACGAAGCGGAAGCCAGAGCAGGTTCAGACAGTCAGACAGCAGTGGGCCAGGCCAATAAGCCCAAGAAGCCCAAGACCTTCGACACATCTAGCAGAGGCCAGCAGGGCCGGGGCCGTTGTGCCAAGTGCGGCAAGCCGCACAGTGGAGCCTGTCGGGTAGCAGGCTCAGTATGTTACTGATGTGGCCAATCGGGCCACATGAGCAGGGAATGCCCCAAGAAGGGCTTGATTTGTTTCCACTACAACCAAACCGGACATAAGAAGGCCGATTGTCCGAAGTTATCTGGTGGAGCAGTGGTGGCGCCTGCGCCAGTGAAGGCTCCTGTGGTGAGGAGCAGAGCATTTCAGTTGACCACTGATGAGGCCCGAGCAGCGCCGGATGTCGTTACTAGTATGTGACTTATCTCTGTCTTTATTGTTTTCTTGTTATGCTTATGTTTGTTATATATTGTATAGGGACCTTTTTGGTTAATGGGTTGTCGGCTCATGTTTTATTTGATTCGGGGGCTACCCGATCCTTCGTATCTCTTGCGCTCAGCAAGAAGTTTCGAGAAGCTTCGGGGACTCTGGATCCCCCTTTGGAGGTGTAGATTGCGGATGATCATACTAGGAGCACTGCGAGGGTATTCCGAGGATGTGTTCTGAGCATGAGAGGTTTCCTATCGACTTGGTACCGATTCCTTTGAGGGGATTGAAGGTGATCATCGGGATGGTCTGGTTGGGGCCTAATGGGGTCGTGATTGATTGTGAGTGAAAGTCGGTGAGAGTTCGAACCTCAAGTGTGGAAGAACTAGTCATTACTGGTGAGAGAGCTTCGCATGGGCCAACTCTCTGTTCAACCGCGAGGGCTAGGAGGCTTCTTCAACAGGGTTGTTCTGGGTTTCTGGCTTATGTCTCGGATTTCTGGGTCGAGACCATGACGGAGTTGAGCAGGGTACCCATTGTGTGGGATTTTCCTGACGTCTTTCCCAAGGAATTGTCGGGAGTGCCTCCCAAGAGGCAGGTTGAGTTTTGGATTAACTTGATGCTTGGGTCGGCTCCGATAGCCAAGGCGCCATATCACCTAGCACTGTATGAGATGCAGGAGTTGTCTACACAGCTGCAGGAGCTGTTAGACAAGGGTTTTATCCGTCCGAGCAGTCCCCCATGGGGAGCACCGATCCTATTCGTAAAAAAGAAGGTTGGGACACACATGATATGTATCGATTATCGGGAATTGAACAAGATAACAGTGAAGAACCGTTACCCATTTCCGAGGATCGATGACTTATTTGATCAGCTTAAATATGCATCTTAGTTCTCCAAGATTGATCTTCAGTCAGGATACCATCAAATGAGGATCAGGGATGAGGATGTAGAGAAGACGACCTTCAGAACTCGTTATGGTCATTACGAGTTCATGGTCATGCCATTTAGGGTCACCAATGCACCTGTAGCGTTCATGGATCTCATGAACCGGGTTTGCAGGCCGATGCTGGATCGGTCTGTGATTGTTTTCATTGATGATATTTTGGTCAACTCTAAGACCAAGGAGCAGCATGAGCAAAATTTGTGAGAGGTGTTGGAGACCTTGAGGAGGGAGAGGCTTTATGCCAAATTTTCCCAAATGTGAGTTTTGGTTGCGTGAGGTGCAGTTATTGGGGTACATCATCAACCAGGGTGGTAACTTGGTGGACCCGACCAAGATTGAGGCTGTGATGCGTTCGGAAGTTCCGAAGAACGTATTTGAGATCCGAAGTTTCTTGGGTCTTGTGGGGTATTATCAGAGGTTTATTTAGGACGTCTCCAAGATTGCAGTGCCTTTGACCCGCCTGACCAAGAAAAATGTGACCTTTCGGTGGGGCCCATATCAGCAGTTGGATTTCGAGACTCTAAGGCAGAGGTTGTACGAGGCCTCGATTCTTGCATTACCCAAGGGATTGGATGATTTCGTGGTTTATTGCGACACTTCTATTTCAGGTTTAGGATCCGTCCTTATACAAAGAGGGCATGTGTTTGCCTACGCCTCGAGGCAGTTGAAGCCTCATGAGGCAAATTACCCCACGCATGATTTGGAATTGGGGGTGGTGGTGTTTTCCCTCAAAATCTGGAGGCATTTCTTGTAAGGGGTCCGATGCAATATCTACACCGATCATAAGAGTTTGAAGTATTTGATGGATCGGCCGAACTTGAATATGCGGAAGCGGAGGTGGTTAGTTGTGGTAAAAGACTACGACTGCGAGATTTTCTATCACCTCGGGAAGGCCAATGTGGTGGTCGATGCTTTGATCCGTAAGGCGGTTTGCTCACCGCTCCTGGATATTTGTTTGAGGATGAATGTTACTTCATCCTTGATGGATTTGATCAAGGAGGCTCATATAGAAGGATTGAAGAAAGAAATTTGGAAGATTGAGCGAATTAGAGGGAAAATTTCTGTGTTTGTCAGGGACAGTCGGGGATTATTGACTCAGTTTGGTAGGGTTTGGGTTCCGACTTCAGGAAGGATGAGGCAGATGATTTTGGAGTAGGCTCATAAGTCCAAGTTTTCCATCCATCTGGAGGGCCACGAAGATGTACCGGGACTTGAGATTAAGCTACTGGTGGCCCTTCATGAAGAGGGAAGTTTCTTGGTTTGATGACCGGTGTTTGACCTGTAGGAAGGTCAAAGCCAAACATCAGAGACCTCACGGCAAGGTCCAACCATTACCCATCCCCATGTGGAAATGGGAGGAGGTCACTATGGATTTTATCACGAAATTGCCCAGGACGACATGAGGTGTTGATTCTATTTGGGTCATTGTGGACAGGTTGACCAAGAGTGCACACTTTATTCCGATTGCCGAGAGTATATCTGCCGAGAAGTTAGCGGATATCTATGTTCGGGAGGTGGTAGTCAGGCACGGGGTTCCGGTATCTGTGGTCTCAGACCGCGATGTTCGTTTCACCTCTAGGTTCTGGAGGAAGTTCCATGAGGAGTTAGGCACGCAATTGCATTTCAGTACATCGTATCACTCCTAGACCGACGGTCAGAGTGAGCAGATGATCCAGACACTCGAGGATATACTTAGGGCTTGTGTGTTGGATTTTGGATGGAGTTGGGATACTTACCTTCCGCTAGCAGTGTTCTCCTACAACAACAGTTATCATGCTAGTATTGATCAGCCACCGTTTGAGATTTTGTATGGAAGAAGGTGTAGGACCCAGTTTGTTGGGGTAAGGTTGGACATCAGGTCATGGGAAGCACTGAGGTCGTGCTTACGACCACTGAGTTGATTCAGCAAGTACGTGACAGGTTGCGAGTCGCGCAGAGTCGTCAAAAGAGTTATGCTGACCGACGTCGTTTGGAACTCGAGTTTCAGGTAGGAGACTTTGTGTTGCTAAAGGTGTCACCTTTGGAAAGGTGTCATCCGATTTTGGAAGAGGGGCAAGTTGGGCCCCCGATTCATTGGAAGTTGACGAAGTGGTTGCATGGATTAAGCACTTAATGGCTAAATGTGCTTAGCAGCATAGTACTTTGGGTGTAATAATATGTACGTTGCGCGTACCGCTTGAAGATCAAGTACTCTAAGCATACTGATGGTGTACGCTGAACGTATGTCCACTGGGCGAGTTTTGGACTTTTGGGACTCTTGGGCCTTATCTAGTTTTGGGCCTTGGCCCGTTTAGAATAGGTGGGCTCAATTTTCTTTTGTGGGACTTGTGTGTCATGGAATGGGCCTTTGAACTTGCAAATGGACCATAGGTGGCATTGTTGGGCCTTTTGGGCCTTATGGTCCGTTATTGCTTTTGGAACAAGGATATTTGGGCCCATTATAGGAGAAACTCTTTTGGGCCTTATTTGAAGAGTTTGGACTTAGGGATTTTGGTCCCATGATTGGGTTTGTATCATAATTCTAATTAGGGTAATTTGTATATATAGAGTGTGAGATTTCCGGATCGGTAACCGACCAATTATTATTTATTAGCAGTCTGAGGTGAGTCTTCTCACTATATCAATGGGTCAAAGGCACCAATGTCATCCCGTTACTTGACATGTGGATTGACAGTTGTCTATGTATTTAATTTTTTGAAGACCCCAGGGGTAGCCCGTGGCACTTTTATGAAGACCATGGGGTTAGCCCATGGCATGGAAGACCATGGGGGTAGCCCATGACATTCCAAGAAAAGACCATGGGGGTAGACCATGGCAATTATATGTATGATGCATGGTATTCTGTGATTGTATGTTATGTGATATTTTGGGAACTCACTAAGCTTTTGCTTATAGTTTATTTGGTGGTTTCAGGTACTTCCGTTACAAAAGGGAATGCCCCGACTTAATGGTGCATCATTCACTCTCCAACATTTTCCGCACTCATTGATATTGATACTATGATAATTTGACATTTTATGATGTAATGGATTTTTGGAAAAAAAATTATGATTGTAATTCCTACTTTTTAAAAATAAAAAATTTTATCTGGTTTTTGGGCTGTTACACTTCAAGTTCCATGTACCTCCCACTTGCTTTGTCATTAGAAGCTTGCTTTCTGCTAACAGCTATCAGAGGAATAAAAAAAAACTTATTCTTGGTGGGTTTGCTTAAAATAATCTATGCCACATTTAGAGTATTATATACAAATATGTATTTAGTAGATTTTCAGTTCAAACGCTTTAGTCCCACATAGGCTTTATGTCCACAAAACATTTAATAAGATAGGGATGAAGCCTTTCCACACAAAATCTTATGAAGAAAATGTTATATCTACTAGTTAGTTGGTGTTTGTACTCAAGGTACAATTGATAGTGTTCTAGGTGTTATCCCAAGTAAATAAAAGGAGGATATTTCTACCAATTAGAAAGAAAATCATACCAAGTAAGATTTAATTCATCATTTATTATCATTAAGGCCTTAGATAGTTTTTACCGGTTTGTACTTCAACTTTATATTTGAAAACTTAATCAAATATTTCACAATTATTTTTTACCATGTAAAATATAATTTATAAATACTATAGTTGTTAATAAAATTGATTTGGTATCTTAAGATAAATCTTTGACATTCATTAGAAAGGAAGTCATACATCATAGTGTAGAGTTCCTTAATAATTTATTTTCTCTACTACTTAGTGAAAATATCATTATGAATCCTTTATATATAAATAAAATTTACATATGTCAAATAAACTACATTATTTGCCTTCAAGGATCCCTTTCTTGAAGTTGGAATATGTGAATGTCATTTATATAATAAAGATAACAATGTCAAAGATGAGTTTGATTTAAAATAAGTTTAAGTCAAAAATATTTTGCATATAGAACTTGTTATTTATAAAACATTGATATTTACTTTATAATTCTTATTAAGAGATATAGTCTTATAAAAAGAATTTTAATCATTTCCGAATATGAAGGTGATCGTTATGAAAAACGATTTAAGTAAATAGTCAATCATTCATAAATTAACTGAGACATATATTTAGGCAAGCTAAATTAAAACATACATTGTTCCAAAACAAACATTGTTTTATATTACAAGTACATTATGTTCCAAGCGTAATAAACTAGGCTCTGAGAGTGTAGTTCCAACTTGATTGTGCTCAGCTGGTTAATCTTCTGTAAATATGTGCAAGCCAATTAGAAATATTAGATTAACATTTAAGTACCAAGTACCTAAGTGTTATATGAAAAGTATGAGTTCTATCTAGTAGATACATGAAATACTAGTCTCTTCCAGACTTTCTTTCCAGATAAGAGGAGCAGATCCTCTTCGAGTGTCCAGTTTCCCCACAAAAGAAACAAGATCCATCTATGTGGGCCTTATTGGATTTCTTGGGCTTAAAGGTGTTTTGTCCGTAAAACATGGGCCTCTTAGATCACACAAGGTGACTCTTTTAGGCTTTGAAGTGTATCTATTTTGATGTTACAAACATTTCTAGCATCACAATGATGCCTTTACTAGGTATCATGTCCAGGCTTATTGCTCAAAGAAAATAGTTTAGGACTTGGACCTTTAAGTGTATATAATTTCATATCTCTCACTAGACTGTCTCTTAAGACATGAATCCATTCATTGAAGTTGTATCTAGTGAATGTTATTGTTTCATTAAGTCATTAAAGAAAATGAAATTTTCATGGTAATGAGAATTAATTATTTAACTGCAAAAATTTAACAAAATTCATTTAGTATGGCCCCTGCGCAAGGATGACACGCAAAAATCGAGAAATGGTCCAAATTTTTTGTGCCCTTCCATTTCTTTGTGGGTGAATTTATTGTACGGGCAAGCAGCGAGACTTTATATCGGAGACCAACATATATGGTCTGCCACTGGGGTGCAGCAAGGTGACCCCTTGGGACCTCTTCTTTTTTACCTCGTTTTGCACCCGCTTGTGCACAAGATTAGAGACAATTGTAAACTTCTTCTCCATGCTTGGTATCTAGATGATGGGACTGTCATTGGGGATTCAGAGGAGGTGGCTAGAGTGCTGAACATTATTCGGTTGCATGGTCCAGGCTTGGGTCTTGAGTTGAACATCAAGAAAATGGAGATTTTTTGGCCCTCCTGTGATGGTAGGAAGCTTCGTGCCGATTTATTCCCAACGGATATAGGGAGACATTCTTTGGGAGTGAAGCTCCTTGGGGGGCTGTTAGCAGAGACGCAGAGTTTATTAGCGGGCTGGCCATGAAGAGAGCAGTCAATGCTGTTGATTTGATGGGCCTTCTTCCACAACTATGTGACACGCAGAGTGAGCTCCTTTTGCTTCGATCCTGTATGGGCATTGCAAAACTTTTCTTCGGTTTAAGGACATGCCAGCCGGTACACATAAAAGTGGCAGCTTTGTTCTTTGACAAAGGATTGTGCAGGTCTATCGAGGATATGGTGGTATGTGGAGGCCTCTTCTTTGGAGACATTCAGTGGCGCCTGGATTCCTTACCTATTCGTTTCGGTGGTTTGAGTTTGTAATCGGCATACGAGGTTTCCTCCTACGCATTTGTAGCCTCGAGGGCCCAATCTTGGGCATTACAAGACCACATCTTACGTGACAGTGGCGTATGTGGTATGGACTCGGATTACCTATGTGCTATGACTCATCTTCGCGATACGATTCTGGGATTTGACTGAGCGGTTTCACTAATAAGGACACCGCCCCCTAAATCTCAAAAAGCTTTGGCGTGTGCCCTTTTTAGCAAAATCGTCCAAGATATGGAAGTCGACTTCGACATGACTGTCAGACAGAAAGCAGTCTTTGAGTGTCTTAAGGCACCTCATGCTCAGGATTTTCTGCTAACTATCCCTATTGGTAGTCTTGGCCAACATATGTCTCCTGTGGAGTACCGAACTATCCTTCGTTATCGCCTCATGATTCCCATATTCCCAATTGACGAGATATGCCGATTTTGCCGCAAGGCATGTTTGGATACCTTTGGGGAACACACGGTTCATTGTAGAGAGCTCCCTGGTTTCAAGTACAGACATGATGTGTTTCGGGATGTTCTCTTTGATGCTTGTCGGCGTGCTGGTATTTCTGTGAAGAAAGAAGCGCCAGTGAACTTTTTGACGGACCCGCAGGATGGAAGGTCCACACTTAGACCGACTGACATTTTGGTCTTTGGATTGATAGGAGGGAAGCATGTGTGCATGGATCTTACTGGGGTCTCTCCTCTCGTTGATTTGGGGAGCGGGGGTTTCACAGCTGGGCAGGCCGCTTTGAAAGCCGCCGCGTGCAAAGTGGTAAAGCACGAGAATGCATGTATAGAAAATCAACATGTGTTTGTACCTTTTGCATTCGATACATTTGGTTTTCTCGCACCAGAGGCGGTGGAGCTCCTCAAGAGAGTCTAACGGGTCATGCATTCTAATGTCATATCTCTTAGATCCACAAATGTTGTTTTCAAAAGAATTGGTTTTGCCATCCAGAAAGGGCTAGCGGCGCAGCTTGTTGTCCGTTTGCCTTCAATCGATATGTATTGAACTGTATCCAATAAACATGAATTATATTTAAACACTTTAATAATTAATACCCTTTTAGTTTCCAAAAATATTAATTATCAAAGTCTAGGATCCAAGTTGCAAAACAAATAAACGGTTAGGTGTCCTTTATCCCACCCATTTGAATTCAACCTGGTAGATATCAATTATCAATTATATCTTACTATATAATTCCTAGATTTATGGGATCGCTAATAACAAATTTTATTAGACATGTTTGATCTCATCTATGCCTCATAACTCTCTTGCTTAGGTATCCTTTATCACAAAAGATTTTCGATCAAATCATCCAATTTGAAAAACATGTGTAATCGGCCTATAACTTGGTTATAGAAATCGCAAAGACACCCCGACCATCAAAAAATAACACTAAGCGGTTAGGTATCCTTTATCCCACCAGTGCATACAAGAGATGTGCGAGTGTTCTTAAAAACGGTTTGCATAGATTTGAGGTTTGTAAAAAGGGTCTTTTATATGTTTTATAACTCTAGTTTTAAAAACATATGATATCATGGTTATTACATGAACATAATAAACCATGGTACCAATTTTTCAAAAGAAAATCACTTTTAAAGATTCTATATAAAAAGTTGGTTTTTATATTATTTGACGCGATTCAATTTTAATAACCAATATTAATTTTGAGTGCATTTGAACCTTTTATATCTTTAATAAAACATCCTTTTATTACATATATATTTGGAGTTTGTATAAGTTATAAAAATCACCATTTTAGAACTTATATTTGAGTATTTCAAAATTTGACGTTATTAATGTTTGTATAAAACCATATTTTATTTTAAACCAATAACTTGTTACATCTTATGTCCACATTATAAATTTTTAAAACCAAACTCCATGTGATGTTTATTTTGTCCAAAAAATATCTTAGTATGTGAAAAACTAATTTATCAACCACACATAATAATTGCATAAAATAAACAACAAAAATATGCATAAAAATAAATATGCATAAACATAACCAATTAATGGCATTTTTTTGTGAGCCAACACAAAAAATACGAAGTCCATTCTTAAAGGGACATTTTAAGGGACCAAAAAATTTCTTATAATGTTGTTGTAGAAGCTCCCACTTGAGAAAACACAATTTGCTTGCATAAGATTGGAAAAGCTTCTTTATACCAATATTTCAGCAACTATCGCTAAAAGTCCAACTGCCCTTTGTAAACAACATTAGTGACACTTTCAGAAACTGTCACTGAAAATCATGCACACCTTTTAGACTCGAAAATTGCTCTTTGGTCTTCAAAAAATAATTCCAACTTCATTTATTGTTAAATTTTCGTAAAAATAAATTATTTCTAACAACTAATCTATTACTTACAAAAATAAACCAAGAAAAGAAATCTATTTAATTTATTACATACCATATGAATAAATAAATTATTTCAACCATTTTTATAAAACAACAAACACAACAAACACAATGGTCCTTGGATAGTTTATGCACATCATGTATATTAACATACACATTAAACAACCTTTGTTTTTCTAAGACAACTTTAAATGACAAAAGATACATGAAAACTTTTGTCATATAAAATAACAATTATAAAGTTGTCATAGAAAGTATGTATGAACTTGTTTTTATACAAAACCAAGTTAACTATATTCTCCAAAAACTAAGATTTACAAAAATCAAAAAATCTAACCAAACTTGCAAGGTGGCTCTGATACCAATCATTAGATTTTTATTCAAAAATTAGTTTCAAAAACATGATATTTGGCAACAGAAGACTTGATCATTTTTTAATAACATAAACAAGTTAAACCCACCAAGGATCATCTTGCAAAGTTTGGAAAGAAAACAAGCACCAAAGAAGAAGATGGAGAAAATTACAGCCTTTGTAGTTCTTTGGATCATCTTGTGAGGCTTGGAAGTTGATGGAGAATGATGAAACTTAGAGACACCAACAATACATCAACTTAATGTAGAATGCTAGTTCGTTTGTAGAAAACTCTTAAGACTATTAATATTTATGTTCTTATCAAAGTAAGAACATAAAGAGAGCATCAAGAAGCAAGTAATCTTCATGTGTTCTTAACAAAACTAGAGAGAATGAGATGAAGAGAACAAAATTTGAATTTTTGCATGGGTTGTAAAAGAGATATGAAAGCCTCACTTTATATAGACATCTTTGGTCCATAAGTTCTTAACACTTTAAGAACCCATTCCCCTAAAGCCTATGTGTCCCCCCTGCTTCAAGTCATGCCTTTCTTTTGAATAAATTAATCAAAAGACCATCACTCCTTATTTTAATCATATTGTCCATGCTTGTCCTTTTAGAGGAGTGTTCTTTTCATTTAAACAATTGAAAAGCCCATACTCTCTTTTTTCTAGCCATATTTCTAAAATATGAAGGCAAAAGAAGACAAAAGCCTTTTATATTTTATAAACCACGTTTATAAAATATAAACTTTAACTTTTTGGTAAAAGACAAAAGAATTTATCTAGTCCAAAATGTTGTGCATGACTTATTCATTCATACCATTTGAACTATATATAATTTTACTTGCTAATGAAAATTATTATGTCCTAGAAATAAATAATTTCCAATTTAATTATATGAGTTTATTGAATATTTATTAAAATCAATTTCTAATAAATAATCAATTAAATCAAGTTGTTGTTAGTGTGACCCTTTAGTATCATATGTTAATTAGCAATATCACTTTAATATGATTCTTGAGCATAATAGATCTTTTAGTATGGGCCGTTTACTACTGGAAGCATAGGATCCATACTTGAGTCAAGGAGAGCTACGATGATGTCATGAATCTTGTAGAGTTTGAGACTCCTTGTTATATATTTATGCATGTTCTGATGGTTTGTATGGTCTATTTTTAGTATGGTGACTCTTCGAGGCATACCAGTTAGTGGTTCTGGTACTAGTGAGGGTTCAGGCTCGGGTTCAGTAGCCGAGCAGTTGGATGATCAGGCGCGGGAGTTCATTTCGTTTGAGATTACCCGTAGCATACTTGAGCAGAATCCTGTGATATTTGGTACGGTCAAGGAGGGCATTCTAGAGATTTTAGATGAACGCTTGAGCACTTTTTGGTCTGAGATGGTGGCATTGATGGCAGCTCGTATGTTGACCTTCCGTGAGTTCCGAGCATGTGGGGATCCGAGTACTTCGGGAAGAAGGACCTGATCGCAAGCAGACAATGGTTAGCGGATGACACTAACGCCTTCCGCACTAGTAGTTGTCCCGATGGGGCAAATGTCAGATTTGCTTCCTGTCTTTTGAAAGATATAGTACGAGATTGGTGGGAGGAGGTTGGTCGCTCCATGGGTGATATGGTAGTTGATTCGATGACATGGGATGATTTTATGACTATATTTCAAGCTAATTTTTCACCGGTGATTAAGGTGAAGCAGCTGGCAAGGGAGTTCCAGGACCTTCGCCAGACTACTGATACGGTGGTTGAGATCACCGCAATGTTCCGCGAGAGCACATTGTTGGTTCTGCAGTATGTGGCGGATGAGGAGATGAAGAATTCGAGATACCATGAGATGTTGAGGAGCGATATCTGCCAGTTCGTGAGCCGGTCCAGTTAGAAGACACTGGAGATATGATTACGAGAGCCAGAGAGAGGGAGATTTATCTAGAGATAAAGAGGAAGAGGAAGCCGGATCAAGCTCAGGTTTCAGGGGGTTCGAGAAAAAGGCCCATGGTATTTGATTCGAGATCGAGAGGCCAGTAGGGCCGGAGCCACTGTAGCAAGTACGGAAAGATGCACGATGGGGTGTGTAGGGCGGGTGGTTCTGGATGCTTCAAGTGCGGCCGAATGGGTCATATTAACTGGGATTGCATTGATACTACTACTAATCCACCCCGATATCTGATCTGATTTTCTTCCATTGCAATCAGAAGGTCCATAATAAGGTCCACTCCAGCGACTCTTTAGATAAATGATGGCCGCCAGGGCAAGGCAGATGCGCCTATGGTGAGGAGCAGGGCTTTTCAACTGAGAGCCGAGGAGTCTCTCACAACACTTGATATGGTGACAGGGATGTATCTTCTCCTTATCTCTTTATCTTTATTGATTTTCTTTGCTTATAATTGTGTGTTTTATTTTAGGATTGTTCCTCGTGGTTGGTATCTCTACATTGATCTTATTTGATTCTAGGGCTACCAGATCTTTTGTATCGCTTGTGTTTAGCAATAGGTTTGTTAGAGATCCGAGATAGCTGGATTGCCCTTTAGAGGTTGAGATTATGGATGATCGATTTGTTCGGGTATCCAGGGTTCATCGGGGTTGTGTTCTTGATATGTTTAGCGATCAGTATCCGATTGATTTGGTTTTCATTCCTTTGCGTGGGAACAAGGTTATCATAGGGATGGACTGGTTGAGATCCAATGGTGGTGGTGATTGATTGCAAGCATCAGTTGGTACACATTCGGACCCCAAATGGGGGAGAGTTAGTGGTTCAGGGAGAGAGAGCTCAGTGTGGGCCGATTCTATGTTCAACAGCTAGGGCTAGACTCTATCTTCATCAGGGTTGTTCCGGATATGTCGCTTATGTTATGGATACCCGGGATAAGGGTAAGGGGACTGTGGATGATGTGCCAGTTGTACGGGAGTATCCGGATGTGTTCCTAGAGGATTTTCCTGGGGTGCCTCCGGAGAGGCAGGTGGAGTTTAGGATTGAATTGGTTCCGGGTATGGCTCTGATAGCCAAAGCACCACATCGATTAGCTCCTCCAGAGATACATGAGTTGTCTACACAACTGTAGGAGCTGTTAGACAAGGGGTTCATTCGACCGAGCAGTTCGCCATGGGGAGCAACGATCCTGTTTGTGAAGAAGAAGGATGGATCTCATCAGATATGTATAGACTACCGGGAGCTGAATAAGCTAACGATGAAGAACCGTTATCCACTCCCGAGGATTGATGATTTTTAAGGTTTGTATTATGATAAGATATACTTACAGTATGAACAAGAAAGGTAAAACTAATTTAAACGAAATAATCAACGGAAAGTAAATAACACCGAAGTTCTCCAAATGTTCCTTTCACCAAGAAAAGAGGTTTTGTCTTCACCAAAAAGACGACGTTTGTCACAAAGACAATTCACACAAAGCCAAGAATTTGCACTCGACCTCTCTACATTACGGTTTGCCCTAATGTAGTATATATACTAATCTATACATGTATATCCCTTGATTGACGGGATTGCATCTAATCTATACTAAGAACCGATCTTATCAATAAGATACGAGATACGATCTATTCTATATTTATCTATAATAACTGTCTAATATACAAATGATTACAATCGAACAACTATAAGTTGACGCTGTTGAACTTATTAAGCTAGAGTTGGCGTTGTCGACTCGTAGACGCTGACGCTGATGGATCAACATGTTATGTGTTTGACTCATCAGATCATAAGGTGTGACCTTACAATCTCCCCCTATCTGATGATGTCAAAACTAATCTTTAATGAATTCTTTTAGCTCGTGCTCCCCCTAAGAAGATGAATGACTTATCAAGCATTTATGAATTGCGGCAGACAACAGACGAATAAGCTTGAGCTGAGCTCGACTTTAGCTTGACTTGACCCCCCTTAGAATATGCTTTTCTGTAGTTCTAGTAGCGAGATTTCTTCAGCAAAATTTTCCGTTTTTCAAAGATTCTCTACCCCTTTTTTACATCAGGAGCTAAATCCAAGCAGAATAGAATATCAACTTGTAGTTTAGTAAGATTGTGATGTCTCCTGATAGTGTGAGCTTAGACTGTCATTCACTGACATAGTATTTTGAGATCTCATCAGCGTGTGGTTTCATACTCTGAATCATAAATCTCTTTTATTAGAAGGAAATGGCAAGAATGGATAGGTGTGTGTAATATATCACGGACAATGATATACCCATCGACATAGATTTATTAAGATCTCATCAGTATATAGTACATTACGTTGAATCATAAAACTTTAAAGAAGAATGTAAGGGCAAGAATGGATTGTTTCAGTTACGCTGAGGTGAAATCAGCGTGAATCATTAACAATTTAATTCATCAAAAGGAAGTGGTTTAAACTTTTGTATCATAAAGTAAGTTGCAATCTAGAATCGAAGATTCACCGTTAATTCATAATGGTACCATGTCTACCTCAAACTAGGAGGTCAGAGACATGAACAACCCTTTGTCATTTAAGGACGTGACAAGTATCTCTTACACTGATGACTATGCAATAAGGGTAAGCCATTAGGTTATGCTCAATGTTTCAACAAAACATGAGACTTGATGCATACAGAAAGCATGCTTCCACGGACAGGTTCAGGTAAAGATGATTAACTTAAAAATAATAAACACCCTAGCCTTTTATCAATATTTTCATTTAGACCAGGCTATCTCACTTCTGAGAGTTTAGAAAATGCTAGACAATCAGCGTGAGAGGGTGAATCAATGTTCTCAGCAAATGGTCTTGCTGATGAGAGACTTAGAGAGATTTAGTCACATACAACAGCATGCTTCTAGGGATAACGATGTGTCATAGGTTGCATACTAGGATCAAATTGCCACCATCAGATTCCTTTTATATAGAATGGGACAAGATAATAATATAAGAATACAAACAAAAAAATTAGTCAAACAAGAAATAGTTTAAACAGAAAAATGTGCAGCTTTTTCAAAAAAGTGACAAAGACTTGATCCATCAAATCTTTGGAATTGAATGGTCATTAATTCCCTTCCATTTTCCGAGATATCTACCACTTGAAATTTTAGCTATAAAAAGGAACAAACAAAGGTAAGTACATCATAAAGCAATTCACAATTGATAAAGTCTTTTATCATTAAAGCGTCATAGATGGATTTCAAGCTTCATCAGTGGCAAGAGAGAAGCAAAGATAAGTCTTTGTAACCAACGAGTTAAGTGACTTGAATCCATAAAACCATCATGTCTTCAATATCAACATGAGGAAATACGATGTTTTATTAGATTATGAGTCAGTAGATGAAGCTAAGACTTACTGCTTGGATGGTTGCTCTTCGCATCCATAACAGTGAGTGGAGGAGCAAGAGGGTATCCGTAAGAGGAAAAGGACACAATGCCACTATGTTTCTCAATACCAAGAGCACTGAGATCCTTCAAGACAGCTTCAATCCTTTCAAATAAGATGCAGGAAAATCTTAAATAGGTTTGAAAAGGAAATACATGTAAATAATAAATGTAAGACTTTGCATATAATGAAAGAAGCACTTGTTTGTTTTTGAGTTTATCATAAGATCAAAAAGAAGTTAGTTAATAATTAAACCATAGAATGCATGCCAAGATCAGCAATTAATTTGTTCAAACTCTTTTCATCCAACGCCTTGGTGAAGATGTCAGCTAGTTGGTCAATGGATGGAATATAGAACAATTCCACTTTTCCCTTTTGAACTATGTCCTTGATGAAATGACGGTGAATGTCGATTTTCTTGGTCTTGGAATGTTGTACTAGATTTTGAATCATATGAATGGCACTGGTGTTATCACAACAGATGGGTATCTTTGAGAAGTTCAAACCATAATCCAAGAGCTGATTCTGAATCCATAGAATTTGGGCACAACATCTTCTAGCGGCAACATATTCAGCCTCGGTGGTAGAACAAGCCACTGATGTCTGCTTTTTGTTGGACCAACTTACCAATCTATTTCCAAGCATTTGAGCTCCTCCTGAAGTGCTTTACGATCAATACCACATTCACCATGATCAGAGTCAGTGTATCCCACCAGCTTGAATTCAGAATCACGAGGATACCATAACCCAAGATTGGGTTTACGTTTGAAGTACCGGAAGATCCTCTTGACAACATGAAGATGAGATTCCTTATAATTGGCCTGATGGCGAGCACACAATATGGTGGCAAACATAATGTCAGGGAGACTTGCGGTAAGGTAGAGTAGAGAGACTATCATTCCTCGAAACAGAATTTCATTCACATTAGTGCCACTTGGATTAATGCCAATAGACGCTGATGAAGACATTGGTGTCTTTGCTGGGTTGCAATCGGTAAATCCATACTTCTTCAACATATCTGCAATATATTTAGCTTGACAAACAAAAATACCATTAGTTAGTTGTTTGACTTGCAAGCCCAAAAATAAAGTTAGTTCACCCATCATGCTCATCTTGAATTTCTTGGCCATGACCTCCACAAATTCCGAACTTAACTTCTCATCAGTGGATTCGAAGATGATATCATCCACATACACTTGAGCAAGAATGATATGAGATCCCGATTGCTTTATGAATAGAGTGCTATCGATCTTTCCTTGTTTGTATCCTCTTGAGAGAAGGTAGCTTGCCAATGTGTCATACCATGTCCTGGGAGCCTGCTTTAAGCCATAGACAGCTTTATCAAGACGATACACATGATCTGGAAACTCTTCATTTTCAAACCCTAGAGGTTGTTTTAGAAAGACTTCTTCTTGAAGAACTCCATGTAGAAATGTATTCTTGACGTCCATTTGGTAGACTTTGAAATTTTTGAAGGAGGCAAAACTAGAAACATACGAATTGCTTCAAGTCTTGCAACTTGAGCAAATGTTTCATCATAGTCTAACCCTTCAAGCTGACAAAGACCTTGAGCTACAAGCCTGCCTTTGTTCCTTATTATGATTCCATATTCATCCATTTTGTTTCTGAAAACCCAGCGAGTACCAATGATAGTCTTTCCTTGAGGTTTGGGAACAAGAGTCAACACACGATGACGTTCAAATTCATTTATGTAACAACCTGAAAGATTTGGATCAATCAAGGTCTCGGTTGTAGTCTTGTGCAAGTGAATTCACAATGTAACCTTGTTACAATATAACCTTGAAAGCCATAAGGACATTGGTGGCATGTGTATGTATATAAGTTTATATATATATATATATATATATATATATATATATATATATATATATATATATATATATATATATATACCTTAAAAATCATATTTATGAGAACCTCTTGAAAGTAAACAAGTTTTAACAAATCAAGACTAGTCAAACAGTGGAATAGAAATCATAAAGTTTGAACATTGTTTTATAATATTTAGCTTAGTACCCCACCCACCCTAAAACACTCCTAAACCAAAATCAACACAAACCCAAAAGCACCTAGGCCGAAATCTCCAAGTCTAGAGCACACTAGGCCGAAATCCCCTTAAATCCTAACCACCATAACCGAAATCCCTTAGTGGGTGAAGCCTAGGTCGAAAAAAACAATTGTGGGGGGGGGGGTGGGTGGGGCTTAGGACCGAAATCACTTGGGGAATCAAGGTGATTTCCGTTTAGAGGTCTAGATAAGGGGTTTGACTTTGTGAAATGATGTTCCACCACTTTCCCATGCAAACTTTATTAGTATCCCACGTGAATACCCAACAAATATCCATGTTAATATCCAACAGTTAACCAAGTATACATCACATCAACTTCTACTCCCTATTATATAGACGAAATCATCTTCACCAAACCTCCCCATTTCTCCATTCTATCTCCCGTTAATGTTCTTCTTCTCTTAAATATTCATTCCCAAGCTTCAAAGGATTTTAAGCTCCAAGTTCATCCTTGGATTTTGGGTAAGTAATTTCGAGATTTCCTAGCATTCTATACATTTTTTTATGATAAGATTCATCCCATTTACACACATTATTATGTGTTATACCCTTAGGATAATATTCTTTCCAGGGAAGTTCATCAACTCCATTCAAGAGTTTAGGCTTGAGATCTTCACACCATCTTCTCAAACAGCCCACAAATTCATTCAAGGTGAGTTCATACCCCCCCCCCCCCCACATTTTCAAGCTTTTTCATGTTTTCAAGGGGGGGGGGTGGGATACAAGTAAAACTTTGTCTATCGCACTAATATTTACATGTTTTCATCTTTATGCTAAATGCATGGTTAATACTAGTTTTTGTACATTATTTGTGATATATTAGTTTATATTGCAACCCTAATAACACAAACATACTTTATGTTATAAAGTCATAAGAAAATTTATGATTTGTAAAACTACAAGGTTTTGGCAACTTTTACAAAAAGATAGCTTTCCTGGTAAGGATGGTTACAACATAGTCAACTACTATTTTGGTGGATTACAACCCAAAGATATCATGTTTTGGTTTCATATTTCCACACTAGACAAGTTTTCAACTTTATATTTATATAAAAGTTCATATAAATAGTATCAACAAAACATACAAGATAAACAATAATTGGTATAGTTTGGGAGTTACAAAACCACACTTTCATTTCAGAAAAACCATATAATTATTCAAAGGTATAATTATTTCATTATACAAGAAAAAGGGAGTCGTAGTTCACGTAAATTTGCTAATGCTCTAGTGAGACATTCTCTTCACCGTACCTACCTAGTGTACACCTTAAGTCCTACATTATAACCAGAGTCTCCTTGTGGGAGAGCAAGACCGTTGTGTATAGATCTATACGGGATTGACAACCCCACACCTCAGTTGTTCGCTATAGTTAGACTGACAAGTCTAGGGTGACAAATGTCTACCAATTCCGACGCCTGAAGAACAAAACTACATACTATCTTCAGTACAACAATTCTTTCATTTTGGTCTTAGGGTTTAAGACTATAATTTACACTTACGAAAATATTGGATTTTCGGGAAACATACATTGTTATTTTACAAGGAAATGATACAAAGGAAATACATTCATTACTAGTATTGGGCATAAGACTTACAGCTCATGTTTAAAGATAATATCAGATTTTCTTGAAGTATAAAAAACCATTTTACACGAAACAATTACTAATCCTTTTCATACAAATTGCTTATGAACTCACCAACTTAATTGTTGATACTTTTCAAAATCACTTGTATTCTCAGGAAGCTAGTAGACATGTATTCAATCCTTCTTGAGGGTCGGCGCCGTCGTTTCATGTTTTCTACTTTTCACTTAATTGTATTCAAATTTTGAACAAACAGAGATTTGTAAACCATGTAATACTTGAAATCTCAATGTATGAATGTTCGTGTTGCTATGTTTCATTTATATTCAATTGTTATGATATTGTACATGAAGTCTGTAACATCCCAAAATCAAGACCCAAAATTTTTTGTTTAATTATATTACTTCAGAAATAGCTCATAGAAAACATAAGTAAAATTGTTTCAACACCAATTTACAGATTGCAAGTCTCTAACACCATAAAAGTTAAGTAGTAAAATATCATAGTACAATCCCAGAAAACTCAATGCGGAAATCGTGTGTGTGTGTGATGCGCTGCTACGCCGTCGACTCCTTCCCCTTGGATGAAGAGGTACTTGAAACAAAAACTAAAACTATAAGCACAAAGCTAGTGAGTTCCCCCATCATACCACATATCAAACAACATACATATTGCCGGACAGTTCTGGGGTGCCCGACCTACCCATGTCAAGCCATTCTGGGGTGCTGACCTACCCATGTCAAGCCATTCTGGAGTGCTGACCTACCCATGTCAGGCTATTCTAGGGTGCCGACCTACCCTCTGGTCTATCTCAACCGGACACGGGGACTATTACACCACCTACTACTAGCATATAATATCATATCATAATCATGCTGACATATAAACACATCAGACAATATCAAACCAAACAATTATTACAAAGACAATTGTCTCCACTAAACAACTACTAGTGTTTGTACTGCCCTCGATGTGAAGATCGACTCTCCTCGACTCCTCAGTCCCTACACGACAACTCTTCTAAGTTATCAATTCGTACTCACAACCCCTACAAGGGTCAACTCAAATCTGAGTCAAAGTCAACTTTGGTCAAAGTCAACCTCCAGTTGACTTGACTCGTCGATTTGGTCCACCAACTCGTCGAGTCCCTATCTTATCAAAATGATACAACCCCCAACTCTACTCGTCGAGTCTAACAAGAGCTCGACGACTTCTCCTTCAATCATAATATCGGGACCATCTTCAACCGACTCGCCGAGTTTATCCTTGAGCTCGTCGAGTTCATCTTCATCATATGAATGTGTTCAGTCTATGACTCACCGAGTTATATGAGCAACTCGCCGACTCTGTCTTCATGGGTTGGGAGATTGCCTTGGACTCGCCGAGTTTGCTCATACACTCGCCGAGTCCCATGATTCCCAGGTCCATAATCACGTCCCTCTTTGTTGAGTCCCCTTCTAGACTCAACCAGATTCCTCAAAAACAGAAAAGGTTGGGGAATCAATACCTGACTCGCCGAGTCCCCCAAAGTCCATATCCATAAACTCGATTTCTAATGAGCTCATCTCATCTAAAGGGTATATCTGACCTCCTAGGGTCGATATAACACGTAAAGTCATGAACTTTACGTCAATGCATGGGCCTTTAAGCTCAAAAGATCCAAAAATGAGGTCTACAAAATGCATGGGGCTCTCATGGCCATAAAGTTGGCACCTTTATGCCATGAGAACCTTCCAAGGTTCAAGATCTGAAGCTATTTCTCTACATTACACCCTACAACCCGAAAATGGCTTAGAAATGCCCCAAAGATGACAAAACCCAAGTCCTAGAGTAGATCTAACAAGTAAGAAGTCAAGGTAGGAGGTTTTTACTTCAAACAAACTGGAAATGCAACCAAATCACTGGATCTACTGACTTTCTCTTGAATCCCCAAGTCTTTCCTTCCTTCTTCCAACTTCAAATTACAAAGAATGGCACAAAAAAGTTCAAGAACACTCAAAAGTTGATTAGGGTTTCGTGGACAGGGTTTGGAGGTGATGGAGGCTAGGGTGGAGGCCTCATAAAGTGTTTAAATGGGGTGCAAACCCTCAAATTTAGGGTTTCACTCAGACAACTCCTACTCGCCGATTCGGTCTCCCGACTCGTCGAATAGGTTACATAACCCCCCCGATCCGCAGCCGATTCTACTCGACGAGTTGGGCCTTCAACTCGCCGAGTCCCAGTGTAAAATATGAAGTTTTGCTTGAATTTAATTACGTACCTGAAACCAGGTGTTACAAAGTCACTCCATCCTCCCCCAGACGTTTCTGCCATTCTGGTTTGGGGTTGTGACAATTTAGCTCATCTTGCATGGCCTTAATCTAATCAGCCTCTTTGAATGCATCAACGACATTCTTTAGTTAAATCATTGAAACGAAGTTAACAAACATGCAAAAGTTGTTGTTGACTCTGCTATGAGTGAGATTCCTAGAATTTACATCTCCAATGATTTGAGATTCTGGATGATCTCGAAGGATTCTTGGATTAGACCCTTCATTTGTATTGCTTTGGGCAGAGTCTTCCTGATTTGATGAATCAGCTCCTTCATGAACACCAGTCTGATCTTTAGAGATAGACTGAGTACTAATTAATTGATCAACATTGGGAACAATGGGATCAACATCATTTGACACGAGCTCAGGAATTGGGTCAAAAGGACTGAAAGTGAGCTCATTTAGAATTGATGAGGGGTGATCAACTCGATCATGAATGAATGAACCCTCATCAAAGGTGACATGAATTATTTCTTCAACAATTTGACTTGAAAGATTAAATACTATGAAATCCTTGGACATGCTGGAGTATCCTAGAAATATCCCCTCATCAGTTTTAGCCTCAAACTTAGAACGTTGATCTCTTTGATTCAAGATGTAACAGACACATCCGAACACATGAAAATAAGAAATGTTTGGTTTTCTTCCTTTCAATAGCTCATAAGCAGTTTTCCATGACGCTTAACAATAATAGATCAGTTTTGATTATAACACGTTGTATTGACAGCTTCAGCCCAAAATGACAATGAAAGACTAGCTTCAATAAGAGTTTTGTTTCTTCTTTCTGCAATGCCATTTTGTTGGGGAGTTCCAACTGCTGAAAAGTTCTGAGAGATTCCTAAGACAAAGCAAAAATCTTCTAGAGAAGATTTTCTGAATTCAGTTCCATGATCAGTTTGCAATTTCTTTACTTTATGATCATAGGGAACTTCCCATTGCTTAATGAGAGCAATGATTTCATCAGCGCCATGACTTTTCTTTCTTTAGAACACAACCCATCTAAACCTTGAAAATTCATCCACAATAACAAGAGTGTATTTCTTTCTAGCCCTTGACTTAATCGGAACTGGTCCAAAAAGGTACATATGAAGAAGATTAAGAGGTTTGATGATTGAAGAAAAAGACTTTGGTTTGAACGAATACTTAGTTTTTTCCCCTTTTTCACACACTGAGCGCACTTTGTGCTTGACAAATTGCATCTTAGGAATTCCTCTCAAAAGCTGATTACCTGTAATCCTTGAGATGTTCTTGAAATTCAGATGTGATATCCTTTTGTGCCAAAGCCAATTTAGATGAGACTGAGCATGAGAGAAAAAGCAACGACGAAGAAATTTGTCAACAGAAAACATATCCATAACGTAGATGTCATTTTGTCGATTTGCAGTAAGAACAATGATGTTCTTTTGATCAAAAACTTTTCCTTATTTCTTATTAAAGAGAACTTCATAGCCATCGTCACATAGTTGACTGATAGAGATGAGATTATACTAAAGGCCTTTCACATAAGAGACATTCTTGAAAGAAACAGAATTACACTTGATGATTCCAAAACCCTTTCTAGGTCCGTTGACATTATTTCCATATGTAACTGTCGGACCATCCTTCTTCATGAAATCTTCTAGGAGAGATTTGAATCCAGTCATATGTCTTGAGCAGCGACTGTCTAAATACCAAATATGCTCTTTACCCTGAAACTAATATGTACAGTAAGCCCAAAAAAAATATACACAAAATATACACTGATCCAATTACAAAGAATCACTAAGAAAAAATGTTATAACAATCATCAGGGACACAGTTCAACGAGTTTCCCTTTTTGATCCACTTGTCATTTTGAGTCAAGATATTATTAGCGCGATCAGTGTTCCTTTCAAAAGAGCACTCGCTGACTTTGTGAGAGGCGTCACCACATCGATAACAAACTTTAATTCCAAGATTTTTTATTTTAACATTAGATTTTGATTTCTTTTCACATGTTGGATCTGAAGAAGTTTGATCATTTGACTTAAGAGTTCCGGATTTAGCTTTGGAACGAGTGTTATTAATGGTATGACCATATACTATCTTTTCATGATACTTATGATCGTTTGAAGAGTTGTCAAGAGTAGAAGGCGTTGTTTGATCTTCAGGTTCAGAATTGCTAACTGAGCACTGTGGAAGCATGCTAAGAATTTCATTTATATAATGAACTTCACCATTACATATAGGAAATTTTAGCAAAGTCTTAGTGGAGGGAAGAACATATTCACGATGTGAAGGTTGTAGAGAAGGATCAAGAGAAGACAGTTTAGTAACACACTTAGTAATGCCATTAGAATTTGTAGAGCAATGAGTATTGATTAGGGTTTGATTTAAAAAGTGAGAGCTCACAAATCTACTTTTAAAGTCTTTTTTTAACTATCAGCTTTATAAAAGGTTTCTTTAGTTTCGACTTTGGTAAAAGATACAACACCTTCTATATCACCTCCAAGGATTTTCTTACACTCATCTGGAATATGAGAATTAATGATTTTTGTGACATTAAAGAGAGAGAGGATCCCCAAAAATTCAAGGGAAGTTGAATGCGATTAGCATGATCAATAACCTTTTCTTTTTCAGTGTGAAGAAAATTATTGGAAAGCGATATACAAGTGTTTTCCTTTCTTAAAGTAGAAAGAGATTTTTCTAGAGAGAAAAGTTTTTCTTTGAAAGTCTTTAGTTCAAGACTAAGAGAAGATATTTCTTTATATGAGATCAATCAATTAAAACGTAAGAGATCGACCGTGTCATCTTTTTCAATATTATGAATAGAAGAAGATTGACATGATCTTTTACCTGATATGTTGATGCATTATCCCTTTTTGGCTTGAGATTATCAGCGGTAGAAGAATCAGCATCAAGAATCCCAATGCTATCATGTGAAGTGCCAGCGTGAGATTCAACAGTTTGAGCAATAAGATAATTAACTTCATCGTCTGAAGAGATTTCCTTTTCAAAAGCAGATGATAGAGTGATCAACATCTCTTGAGCGGTTGAGCTGTTTTGAACCAAACGATAAACAGAAAAAGGAAGAGAGTTTCCAATAGCAATTCTAGCTTTTACATCAAAGCTTAGCATCTTTTTTTCTTCCTTGTTGTAACATGAAACAGGCTTCCCTTTCATCTTACATCCAGATGCACCATTATTTAATGATTGATGTAAAGCGGCTATAGGACCTTTGTTGATGTCACACCCCCAAACCGAGATGGCAGAAACAGCCAGGGGTGGAGGACGTCATGTATAGTATCACAACAATTGCATCATAGTAATCAAAGTAAACACAACCATTACATTGAATATATAAGGTATTTACATATGTTTGATACATAGTTTGTATACAACAAAAGTATAACAAAAGTGTAAAAGACGCGACTCTAAAAGCCCCGTCTTCTCAAAACCCTGCGAGTGTACCTGTCTACCGGTTCCCTGAGAATACAAGTTATTTTGAAAGTGTATAAACATTTAAGTTGGTGAGTTCATAAGTATGTTTTAGTGCTGCAAAACTTGTCTTTGTACTTTGAAAATACCTAGTGTGTTTCTCAATAAAATCCAATATTTTCTACAGTGATAGCAGTGTAGTCATGTATGTTTCTTGTATTTGTATACTGTATTAGTGTACTCTGTGTTAGAAAAACGGTGTAGTGTATCTGTATTTGTATGAAAAACTCTTGTATGTATTCCTGGATACCACCAGTTGTAGTGAAAGTAGTGTACTGTAATAGTGTCTGTATAAAACCTTAGAATGAAAACCTGGTATTTACCAATTGTAGAGTAGACTAATGAACCTCAGTGATGTTTGTATGAAAACCTTGTATAAATGTCTGGTTACTACCAGCTGTAGAGTAAATAGTATATGGTAGTCTTATTAATTAAAATAAAACCATTGAAGTAGAGTTAATCCCGTAAACATACTTGTTAGTTATACTGTTGTGATTTTCATATAACCATGCTAATATGACCTAGTGGCCTCTACGACGTTCTTCAGGCGACGGTATTATGACATTTGTCACCCCCGGGCATGCCTGCCTAACTGTAGCTAGCAGTTGGGGTGCGGGATTGTCAGTCCCGTATAGATCTATACATAAACCTCACGCTCTCCATCCGGGAGACTCTGGTTATAATTTATAGGACTTGAACCTGTACCCTGGTGGGTACCCGAAGTAGTGCCTCACAACCCTGTATCAACTAGTTTACGTGTAGTGTAGTAGTGTTCTCTTGTACTTGAAACTGTATGTATGCTTGTAGAGTAAAAATAATTATACTTAAATAATTATTTAGTATTGTACACTTGTGTTCAGGAAATAGTATTGTATGCCATAAACTATATCTATCATAGTTTATATGTTTGTTAATGTATAAGCTCTGGAATTGATAAAACTGTGTGTTGAATCTCAAACTATACCTATTATAGCTTGCATGTATGTTATGTATTTTATTCACGTATTGTTACCGAAAACTTTGCAATTATGGTTGTATGTTGAAAACTTCCCTTATGCTCAACATATTACAAAAAGGGATAAAATATCTAAATATTTTATAAAATGTAGTGATCTCTTGATTGAATCAGTTGCATGAGTTTTAATTATGTTGAAATCCTTTATATAAGAACACAAAATTTCTTTGTGTTTTGCTTGTATTCCCCCTGAAAATGTTAAAAATAGTAAAAGTGTAGGGGTATGAAGTGACAATTGATTATGTGCGTGTGCTCGACAGCAAAACCGGAAAGATGACCCTCGAGTTGGAGTACGCGGAATTAACGGTATCCTAATGATAATTAAACACATAACTGTATTTAAATTAGCGAAACCATTAATTAAAGTGTTAGAAACACTTGCTTTTGTGTTAGGAATAGTTACCAAGAGTGTTGGAAATGAAGGGAGGGTTTTCGGTTCCAAGGGGTTTTCTGCCGAACATGGGTTTACGGCCGAACACAGGTTTACGGCCGAACACAGGTTTACAGCTGTAAACGGGTTCCCGGTTCAGGGAGTTCTCGGTTGCTTGAAGATTTGAAGATGTTCTTGGTGTTCTTGGTGAAAATATGATGATTTGAAGGTTCGTTCTTGAAGATATGAATGTTCTTAGGAGGTTCTTCGGAGTAACTTGAGAGAGTTTTCGGGTGAAGAAGGTGAGAAATGAAAATATCTCTGGGAAAAACCATTATATCGGTTGGGTTTGCGGCCGGAAATGGGTTCTCAGCCGTAAACGGGTTTACGGCCCAGGGGTTTACGGTCGTAAACGCGTGGCTGGACGAGTTTGCTGGTTTTTCGAGGGAAATCTTGATTTTTCGAGCGTTTTTGGTTCCGAAGAATTATATAAATTTTATTTATATATTTTAAATTATTTTCTAACCCTCACGAGCTTAACGGAATAAACAAAATTTGAAATTTTATTTAACGGAATTGACTTTTGATGACTAGAAAGTATCGGGTTGTCACATCATCCCCCCGTTAGAGGGAATTTCGTCCCGAAATTCTTTCTAAAATGAATACAATTATGGACTATGGAAAGAGATGCAGATACTTCTGTTGCATATGGTCTTCTCGCTCCCAAGTGAATTTGGGTGCCCACTTGGCATTCCAGCGAACCTTCACTATCAGGATGCGACTTTGCTTCGTTCGTTTGACTTCCGTATCAATGATTTTGCCTGGCTCTTCCACGAAGTTAAGACTCTCGTTGATCTCGATTTCATCGAGTGGAATCACAAGGGTCTCGTCGGATAGACACTTTTTGATGTTTAACACGTGGAAGACTGGATGAATGTTGCTAAGCTATTGGGGTAACCGGAGTTTGTAAGCTATGGGACCGATCCTTGCGAGGATCTCGAATGGTTCATTGTATATTGGATTCAGCTTTCCACGCTTTACGAAGCGTATCTTGCCCTTCCAGGGTGAGACCTTCAAAAGAACGCGGTCGCCAACCTGGAATTCCAAGGGTTTTCGTCTTTTGTTGGCGTAGCTCTTTTGTCTATCCCTCGAGGCTTGTAGTCGTTCTCGGATTTGTACGATCTTTTATGTGGTTTCTCGGATGATTTCTGGGCCGGTGAGAGTGCTATCAGGGACTTGACCTCTAGCTAGTTGCGTTTCACCCACCTCATCCCAACACAGAGGGGATCTGGACTTGCGGCCATAGAGGGCTTCGAATGGAGCAGCCTTGATGCTAGTGTGATAGCTGTTGTTATAGGAGAATTCGACCAGTGACAAATGGGTATCCCATGACTTGCCAAAGTCGATAACGCACGCTCTCAGCATGTCTTTAAGGGTTTGAATGGTTCTCTCACTCTACCCATCAGTTTGATGATGATAAGTTGTACTCATATCCAACTTAGTTCCAAGAGCCTTCTGGAGTGACTGCCAGAATCATGAGCTAAATCTGCTATCTCTGTCTGAGATAATGGATACGGGCACCCCGTGCAGTCGTACTATCTCTTGGATGTAGGTTCTAGTCAGTCTCTCCATTTTATATGTTTCTTTGATTGGCAGGAAGTGGGCGGACTTGGTCAGTCTGTCAACAATTACCCAAATAGTGTCATGGCCACTCGGGGTTTTGGGCAATTTTGTGATGAAGTCCATTGTAAATCTTTCCCACTTCCACTCAGGTATTTATGGCTGTTGAAATAAACCTGAGGGCTTTTGATATTCCACCTTCACCTTGGCGCAAGTTAGGCACTTACCCACGAAGGTAGCAATTTCTGCTTTCATTTTTGGCCACCAATAGAGCTTCTTGAGATCCAGATACATCTTATCTGAACCTGGGTGAAAGGAGTATCAAGTTCTGTGAGCTTCATTCATGACAACCTCCCTATAACCACCGAACTTTGGGGTCCAGATCCGGTTCATGAAATAGTAAACTCCGTCTCTCTTGATCTCTAAGTTATTCTTCATTCCCCTCAAGGATTCATCCGTCATGTTCTCTGGTTTCAAGGCTTCCAGCTGAGCCTCTCTGATTTGGGCGGACAGATGGGAATGGATTGTCATTGTTAGTGCCTTCACTCTGCGACCAGAGTACTCTTTCCGGCTGAGGGCATCCGCTACCACATTGGCCTTGCTGGGATGATAGCGTATTTCACACTCATAATCATTGAGTAGCTCTACCCATCGTCGTTGCCTCATGTTAAGCTCCTTTTGATCAAAAATATGTTGGAGGATTTTGTGGTCGGTGAAGACAGTGCACTTGGTTCCGTAGAGGTAATGCCTCCAAATCTTTAATGTGAAGACCACTGCTCCTAACTCCTGACTGTGAGTTGTATAATTGACTTCGTGTGCCTTCAGCTGTCTCGAGGCATATGCAATAACTTTTCCTTGCTGCATGAGCATACAGTCCAACCCTTGATTGGATGCATCGCAGTAGACAAGGAAGTCCTCTGTCCCTTCTGGAAGAGACAAGATAGGTGTGTTGCATAGGGCTTGCTTCAATGTTTAGAATGCAGTGTCTTGCTTCTCTCCCCAACTAAAGGTTACACCTTTCTGAGTCAGGGGGTAAGAGGCTTAGGAATCCTGGAGAAGTTTTGGATGAACCTGTGATAGTAGTCAGCAAGACCCAAGAATTGACGGATTTCTGTGGGCGTCTTCGGTGTTGACCAATTATCGATTGCCTTAATTTTGGAAGGGTCCACATGTATGCCTTCTTCGCTACCCACGTGACCGAGGAAGGTTACCTTTCTGATCCAAAATTCTCACTTTGAGAATTTTGTGTATAGTTTCTCCGCCCTTAAAGTTCCTAACACTTGCCTCAAGTGCTGTCTATGATCCTCCTCACTCCGCGAATAGACAAGTATATCATCTATGAATACTATCACGAACTTGTCTAGGAAGGGGCGGCACACCCGGTTCATCAGATCCATGAATATCATGGGTGCGTTGGTTAGACCAAAGAGCATCACTACAAACTCGTAGTGACCATATCGAGTCCTAAATGTTGTCTTAGGAACATCACCCTCATGGACTCGTAATTGATGGTACCCTGATCTTAGGTCTATCTTTGAGAAGTAGCTGGCTCCTTGAGTTGATCGAAGAGGTTGTCGATTCGGGATAGAGGATAGCGATTTTTATTGGTCAGTTTGTTTAGTTCGCGATAATCTATGCACATCCGGAAGGACCCATCCTTCTTTTTCACAAATAAGACTGGGGCTCCCCAGGGTAAGAAGCTTGGTCTGATGAATCCCTTGTTGAGCAACTCATTCAGCTGGCTGGATAATTCCTGCATTTCTGTCGGCGCTAGACGGTAGGTGGATTTGGCTACGGGGGTAGCTCCGGGGATTAAGTCGATTCGGAACTTGACTTGGCGTTCGGGAGGAACTCCTGGAAGATCTTCGGGGAAGATATCAGGAAAGTCGCAGACTTCGGGGATGCTCTCGAGGTCTTTAACTTCCTGTTTTTCGTTTACGACATGGGATAGGAATGTATGACACTACTTTCACAGATATTTTTGGGCTTTGATGCACGATATGATACGAAGGTTTGTGCTAACTTCATCGCCAAAGATGATGAGGGCTTCGCCATTTGGCAGATTGAGGCGAATGGTTTTTTCGAAACAAAGAATATATGCATGATGAAGGCTTAACCAGTCCATGCCGATGATGACATCGAAACTCTTTATGGAGACCGGCATAAGATCGATGGGAAAGGAATAATCGTTTAGGGTAAGGGTACATCCTATGAATACGTCGTTAGTGCTGTCTTTCTTTCCGTTAGCCATCTCGACAATGAACGTTTCGGTTAGAGGTTGGGATTTTTGTTTGAGAAGGTGTTTAAATGCATGACTGATAAAACTCCTCTCCGCACCACTATCAAAGAGAATGCATGCAGAAGAGTTGTCGAGGAGGAACATACCCGTAACTATGGTGGGATCAGCATCTGTCTCCTCCTGACCCATTGCTAGCACTTTCCCCGTGTTTCCAGCAGTCGTTGCTTTCGGCCAATTCCTCTTGTAATTCCCGGTTCCTCCACACCCATAGCAGGCTTGGCCTATTCTATCCCCAAGAGCCTGATTGGTTGGTTGCACTTGTGCTTTGCAAAAACGAGCTGTGTGCCCCTTTTTGCCACAGTTGGTGCATTGCATGTCACGGAAAGGTCCGTGATGATGGGAATTACATTTTTCACACCTTGGAAGGGTTCCAGCATATCTACTAGCAGGTGCTAGAGCAGTGGGAACAGCAGCAGGAATGGTAGCAGCATGAACTGTCACTGACTGTTGCTTCTTGGAGGGCTCTTGCGATGACTGGCCCTTCCTCTTATTCCAGAACTTCTTCTTCCCACCACTTTCTTTGGGTGGTTCGTGAGTGGATTTTGCGGGGTTGTGGCTATCCCCGTGATCCACTAAGGCCTATGCTAGACGCTTGGCACTGTCAAATGTGAGGGGTTTAGCAGCTAAGACATTCCCCTGAGTTGGGGGTGTCAATCCCCATATATATCTCTCAACTTTCTTGCTCTCTGGGGTGACCAACCCGGGGCACAGAAGAGCCAGGTCACTGAACCTGGCAGTATAAACACTTCATCTTCAGATTCCAGAGCTCTTGCTCGAATTTATGCATCTCGCCACGCGGGCAGTATTCGGCCAACATTAACTCCTTTAAATGCTCCCAACTCATAGCATTTGCTACCGGAAGAGTATGGGATTTGACTTGGCTGTTCCACCAAGTGAGGGCTTTGTCTGTGAAAGTGCATGCTGCAAACTTCACCTTGCTTGTCTCGGGGCAGGCACGGATTTCAAAGATTGATTCGATCTTTTCGAACAAGTGAGTTAGTGCAATGACACCTCTGGTGCCGTCGAAGGACTTGGGTTTCACGTTAGTGAAGTCTTTGTAATAGCACTCCCTCGGGTGCCCCTGGCTACCACCGAGGTTAAGGGGATTTGTACCACTACCCGATCCACTAGTGCCGCTAGAATTGATTTGCGACATGGCGGCAGGCACAGCGGCTGTAACTGCTGCTTGGAACACAGCTGGATCGAACTGAGGAGGTGGCGGCGGTGGTGGATTGTTGTTCTTTCGGATGGACTTCTTCTTCAGAGGCATCTTTCTCTAAAATAATTTATGAGAAAAGCGAAGATAAGTCCTCTATAGTGGTCAAAAGTCAGGTGATATTGAACAGTGTATATCTTATCCTGACAGTTATAGTGTTCTATCAAGCAATTTACAATTGAAGTCTACTTAATGCAAGTAAACAATCGCCATGAAATTATAGCAACACTTGGAATGAAATCTGTACGATGTGTTTGGCTCTAGCATCGAAGTGCTACCAAATACTCCTATAGTATTTTAGTTTCTATGCTTTGTTCTATTGATCTCTTTTGTATGGAGTTTGGTAAGTTTTAGACTTGTCGCAACACCACTATCACTCCCAAATACATGTTCGTCGTATCTCAAATAAATATAGTTGATCAGGCTATATTTATCACAGATATGATTACATAACTGCCCAGGTTTGACCGTAGTGTCCAACATCTAAATACTTTTGTTTTGTTCTTCTTGTGATACTGCTTCTGGTATGTATGTATACTTTTATAAAATACTTAGATTTTTAAAAGTATTCTTTTAGTTCATAGCGCTTCGGCCCCTTAGCGTTTTTAGTTGTATATCATTTAAGGTTTGACATACTTAGTTCACTATAAACAATGCTCTGATACCAATTTGTCACACCCCCAAACCGAGACGGCGGAAAATTTCGGGGGTGGAGGACGTCATGTATAGTATCACAACAATTGTATCATAGTAATCAAAGTAAACACATCCATTACATTGAATATATAAGGTATTTACATCTGTTTGATACATAGTTTGTATACAACAAAAGTATAACAAAAGTCTAAAAGACGCGACTCTAAAAGCTCCGTCTTCTCAAAACCCTGCGAGTGTACCTTTCTATTGGTTCCCTGAGAATACAAGTGATTTTGAAAGTGTATCAACATTTAAGTTTGTGAGTTCATAAGTATGTTTTAGTGCTAGAAAACTTCTCTTTGTACTTTGAAAATACCTAGTGTGTTTCTCAAGAAAATCTAATATTTTCTATAGTGATAGCAGTGTAGTCATGTATGTTTCTTGTATTTGTATACTGTATTAGTGTACTCTGTGTTAGAAAAACGGTGTATTGTATCTGTATTTGTATGACAAAATCTTGTATGTATTCCTGGATACCACCAGTTGTAGTCAAAGTAGTGTACTGTAATAGTGTCTGTATAAAACCTTAGTATGAAAACCTGGTATTTACCAATTGTAGAGTAAAGTAATGAACCTCAGTGATGTTTGTATGCAAACCTTGTATAAATGACTGGTTACTACCAGCTGTAGAGTAAATAGTGTATGGTAGTCTTATTAATTAAAATAAAACCATTGAAGTAGAGTTCATCCCGTAAACATACTTGTTAGTTATACTGTTGTGATTTTCATATAACCATGCTAATATGACCTAGTGGCCTCTACGACGTTCTTCAGGCGTCGGTATTATTACATTGTCACCCCCAGGCATGCCTGCCTAACTATAGCTAGCAGTTTGGATGCGGGATTGTTAGTCCCGTATAGATCCATACACAAACCTCACGCTCTCCATCCTGGAGACTCTGGTTATAATTTATAGGACTTGAACCTGTACCCTGGTGGGTACCCGAATTAGTGCCTCATAACCCTGTATCAACTAGTTTACGTGTAGTGTAGTAGTGTTCTCTTGTATTAGAAACTGTATGTATGCTTGTAGAGTAAAAATAATTATACTTACATAATTATTTAGTATTGTACTCTTGTGTTCAGGAAATAGTATTGTATGCCATAAACTATATCTATCATAGTTTATATGTGTATTAATGTATAAGCTCTGGAATTGATAAAACCATGTGTTGAATCTCAAACTATACATATTATAGCTTGCATTTATGTTATGTATTTGATTCACGTATTGTACCGAAAACTTTGCAATTGTGGTTGTATGTTGAAAACTTCCCTTATGCTCAGCATGTTACAAAAAGGGATAAAATATCTAAATATTTTATAAAATGTAGTGATCTCTTGATTGTATCATTTGCATGAGTTTTAATTCTGTTGAAATCCTTTATATAAGAACACAAAATTTCTTTGTGGTTTGCTTGTATTCCCCCTGAAAACGTTAAAAACAGTAAAAGTGTAGGGGTATGAACTCACAGTTGATTATGTGCACGTGCTCGACAGCAAAACCGGAAAGATGACCCTCGAGTTGGAGTACGCGGAATTAATGGTATCCTAATGATAATTAAACACATAACTGTATTTAAATTAGCGAAACCATTAATTAAAGTGTTAGAAAACACTTGCTTTTGTGTTAGGAATAGTTACCAAGAGTGTTGGAAATGAAGGGAGGGTTTTCGGTTCCAAGGGGTTTGCGGCCGAACACAGGTTTACGGCCGAACACAGGTTTACGGCTGAACACAGGTTTACAGCCGTAAACGGGTTCCCGGTTAAGGGAGTTCTCGTTTGCTTGAAGATTTGAAGATGTTCTTGGTGTTCTTGGTGAAAATATGAAGATTTGAAGGTTTGTTCTTGAATATATGAATGTTCTCGGGAGGTTTTTGGGAGTAACTTGAGATAGTTTTCGGGTGAAGAAGGTGAGAAATGGAAAATCTCTCCGGGAAAAACCTTTATATCGGTTGGGTTTGCGGCCGGAAATGGGTTCTCGACCGTAAACGCGTGGCTGGACGAGTTTGCTGATTTTTCGAGGGAAATCTTGATTTTTTCGAGCGTTTTTGGTTCCGAAGAATTATATAAATTTTATTTCTATATTTTATATTATTTTCTAACCCTCACGAGCTTAACGGAATAAACAAAATTCGAAATTTTATTTAACGGAATTGACTTTTGATGACTAGAAAGTATCGGGTTGTCACAGTTGACGACATTGAGCATATCAAAATCCATGAACTCTAGAACATCCATGGCCTTTGATTTCTAATCAGAGAAGTTGTATTGATCAAATGGAGGGATTTTTTTACAAACAGATGACTTAGGAACTAAGGAAGACAACATGATTACCTTAGTGTATCACAAACCTGCTCTTATACCAATTGAAGGTTTGTATTATGATCGGATACACTTCAAGTACGAATGAAACAGAAAATAAATGACACGAGAATTCTCTAAATGTTCCTTTCACCAAGAAAATAGGTTTTGTCTACACCATGAAGACTGGGTTTTTCACAAAGACAATTGGCACAAAGCCACGAACTCAAGAACTACATTAGGGTTAGCCCTAATGTAGTATATATACTAATCTATACATTTATATCCCTTGATTGACGGGATTGTATCTAATCTATACTAAGAACCGATCGTATCATAAAGATACGTGATCTGATCTATTCTATATTTATCTATAATAACTGCCTAATATACAAAAGATTACAATAGAACAACTATAAGTTGACATTGTTGAACTTGTTAAGCTGGCGCTGGCGCTGTCGACTCGTAGACGTTGATGCTGATGGATCCACATATTATGAGCTTGGCTCATTTGATGATAAGGTGTGACCTTACACTGAGGATCAGGATTCATCATTCCTAACATTTCTAAGAATCCATTAAGTTTGGTGGAATCAAGTGCTTTTATGAAAACATATGTTATTTCTTCAAGAGATGGAACAAAGATAAGTTCAATGTTACCTTTCAGGATATGATCCTTGAGAAAATGATACCGTAGTTCAATGTTACCTTTCACTCTCTGAGTCACAATAGATAGGTATTTGTAACACTATATAGCCATAATCCATGAGTTGTGTTTTCATCCAAAGGACTTGAGAGCAACAACTAGCTGTGACAATATATTCTTCCTTTGCGGTGGAGAGTAAGACAAAGTTTTGTTTTCTTGAAGACCAATTCACCAATCTCTCACTGATGAATTGACATCCTCCTGAAGTGTTCTTGCGATCTAATCGACAACCGTCATGATCTGAGTCTGTAAAGGCTTGAAGACTGAAGTCATTTCCTGCTGGGTACCAAAGACCTAAAGCTGTAGTCCCTTTGAGGTATCTGAAATTCTGTTTGACTGCATCCATATGAGAAACCTTGGGATCAGCTTGATATCAGGCACACAAACCCATTGCAAAGACGATATTCGGTTTACTTGCGGTCAGGTACAGTAGAGATACAATCATTCCTCGGTATACCTTTTGATCAACTGACTCTACGGTGGGATCTGCGGTGATCCTGTATCCAAAGGCCATAGGAACCTTTCCCGAGGAGCAGTTATCCACAGATTATTTTTTTAACAATTTTGTAGTGTACTTTTTTTGATGAATGAATGTTCCTTGTGGGACTTACTTGATTTGATAACCAAGAAAGAAGTTAATCTCTCTGTATATGCTCATTTGAAACTTACTGGTCATGAGCTTGGTGAAGTCGTCTACCATAACTTGACCAGTTGAACCAAAAATGATGTCATCCACGTAGATTTGTACAAGCATTAGATGCTTTTCACCTGAACATCGAAATAGGGTAGGATCAATGACCCCTCGCTTGTATCCAGACTCGATAAGAAACATTGAGAGAATTTCATACCAAGCTCTTGGAGCTTGCTTCAAGCCATACGCATCTTTCTCCAATTTATAACAGTGATGAGGAAGATCGAGATTCTAAAAATCTGGAGGTTGTTGTAAGTATACCTCTTCTTTCAAGTATCCATTTAGGAAAGCGCTTTTTACATCCATTTGATGTACTTTGACATTCTTATGCACCGCATACGCCAGGACGATGTGTATGGCCTCTAGTCTTGCAAATGGAGCAAATGTTTCGTTATAGTCAATTCCTTCCAATTGACTATAACCCTTAGCTACAAGTCGGGTTTTGTTTATGATTACTACACCAGAGTCATCCAATTTGTTATGAAATACCCAGCAACTTCCAACTATGATATGTACTTTTGGTTTGGGGACCAATTTCCACACTTTGTTTCTTTCAACTTCTGCAAGCTCTTCTTGCATTGCAACGATCCAGTCATGATCCAGAAGTGCGTCTTTGATGATTCTGGGTTCAGTAGAGGACATGAAAGTTGCATAATGACAATTTTTAGTTAAATCATCAGAAGAGCGAGTGTGTATACTTACAGAAGGACTTCCTATTATTTGGCTGAGTGGACGATCTTTTGTACAGATGTATAGACGTGATTGATGATGTTCATCAGCTGCATTGGATGGAATATTTTGGACTTCGGGAGGTGTTTCTCTTTGAACATCTTGAACTTGTTCCCCCTCGATCTGAGAACATCCTGCAGATAGGTCTTAATTAGGTTGCTCTGCTGAAGGTGAAGGTTCCCCCTACAAAGTTGATGGTTCCCCCTGAATTGAAGCATTGGGAACTATGGAAACTTCAGGAACATCATCGGTTACTATCTCTTCGACATCTTCTTCTGATTCTTCAAAGTTCCTTGATCGATTGTTGTTGACAACTGGAATTGCATCATCTATGACTGGAACCTCTATGGTTGTGATTGATTCAGGATTGGAGGGACTACTTTCCCCCTCAACCGACAAGGTGGAAGTCATATGCAAAGAATCTTCAGATACTGAAGGTCCAGAGTCCTCGGTATGTCGTAATTGCGCAGAAGGAAAGACTAAGATTTCGGATAGTCTTACAGTTTCTGGAGGATCAAAGAGTGTATCATAGTTGACTTCTATGATGTTGAGAGGTCCGGAATGGATTGAAATGTCATTCTCCATGATTAGTTTTTTTTCATTGAGAGGAGCGGTCTTCCAGACTTAGGAATCATCAAATTTCACGTCAAAGCTTTCTTCTATAATTCTTGTTCTTCGGATCAGAACTCTGTATGAAAATTTGTTTGTAGAATATCCAAAAAAATATTCCTTCTTCTGATATGGGTGCAAATTTGCTCAAATGCTCCTTATTGTTAACCGCAAAACAACTACAACAAAAAATATGAAAGAAATGAACATTTGGTTTATGATTGTTCAAACCTTCATACGGAGTCTTGTTGAAGCGTGTGGTGATGATGTTGTGGTTTTGTACAAAGCATGTTGTTAAGACTGCTGCTGCCCAAAAATAGACAGGTAGGTTTGCGAAGTTGAGCATTGATCTGGTAGCTTCTACAAGAGATATGTTCCTTCTTTCTACCACGCCATTCTGATGTGGTGTATAGGATGCTGAAAAATTGTGATTGATTCCTTTTGACACCAGGAAGTCGTTAAGAAATCGATTTGTAAATTCTGTTCTGTTGTCACTTCGAATCTTTTTAATGGGAAGCTTGATCTGTAACTCAGTTTCCTTAATTAAGTTGATCATGGTCTGTGGTGTCTCTGATTTTAGTCGAAAGAAAAACACCCAAGTAAAACGAGTGTAATCATCGACTATGATCATAATGTACTTCTTATGATGTAGACTTGCGACAGTTGATGGACTATAGAGATTTGTATGAAGTAACTCCAACGGTTCGGCGATGGATGAGTCATGTATCAACGGATGACTTCCTTTTGTTTGCTTTCCACACTCACAAGAAGGGCATAAAGTGTCATTGTCAAATTTAAGGGGAGGCAATCCTCACACCATCTCTACGGTAACCTGGTTGTTGATATACCAAAAGTTGAGGTGAGCAAGTTTCCAGTGCCGGAGCCAACTGACCTTGGAGACTGCTTTTGACAGAAAACACAGTTGCGGTTTACCGATGACCAAAGATATGTCTAATGGGAACATTTTTCCAACAGCCTTTGATTTAATTAGACATCTTGATCTATCTTTCATCATGATGTAGCTGTATTCATCATCAAATTCAACATGATGACCAGTTTTGTAGAGTTGCCCAATGCTAATGAGATTTTGTTTTAATCCTTCAACATAGGCAACTTTTTGAATTGAAAATTTTCCATTTGTTAGGACACCATATCCTCGAATGGTTACATTTGCATCAATTCCAAAAGTTACAGGACCACCATGTGTTACTACCTTAAAGTCACGAAGGTATTCCAACCTTCCAGTCATGTGCAAGGAGCCGGCGCTATCAATTAACCATTCTATTTTGTGATCCTCCTCGCACATTGCCTGCAGTATTAGTTAGTTAATTTTGGCACCCAAACTTGTTTGGGCCCACAACAACATAATACGATTAAAAGTATGTAGTGTGTGGTTTTTTTGTGACTGTTGACGATGTATTGTTCTTTATCTCTTTGATCTTCCAAGTCCTTTTTGGGATAAAACTTATTTGCTTAGAACTAGAGGCAATTTTCTTAACAGGTGGATAAGATTTAGTTAATTTCTTTTCATTTATCTAGATGGTTTGCCTAGTCTTGGACTTAGGAACATGATCAATGTGTTTAGCGAGATTTAATTTCAATTTAGACTTTTCTTTGTTCATTTGATTGACAATTGCGGTGTCATCAACCAGGACTGACTTGAGTTTTTGGTCAGGCGTTTTGTTCAGAGGAGTGACAACTGCAGATTCGTTTCTTTGGACAGGTTTGGGACTTTGAGTCCTTTTGGGACTTGGTGATCTGTTGGGACTTTTGATTTTCTGTTCCTGGTTTGACTTCTGCGAAGAGTTAGATTTATCAAAATGTTTTTGAGCAGAGTTATTTTGAAAAGATTTTCCAACCACAGAGTCATTTGAAAACACTTTCTTTGAAAATAGTGACCATTGGTTTTCAGTAACCTTGAATTTGACTCGGCTTGCCTTTTCTCAATATGAGAGTTGATTCAACTTTCAAGGCTTGCTTTGCTTCATCTTTTGGTGTCAAAATATCAGATTTATTCAATTTAGGTCTTTTGCTCTTAAAAACTTTGGACTTTGGTATGGGTCTAGGAGAAGAGTCATCAGAACTATAGAGTTCTTAACACTTAGAGCATTGTCATGTCTCAAACTTGTCTGTTCTTAGTCCTTGACGAAGAGTTTGAATCTTAGTGGTGGATTTAACAGAAGTCTGCGGTCACACTTTTGTTGAGTGGGATACCGCAGAGGGTGCAGTGCTCACTTTTTTCAGGACATTTGATTTGAATGGTAAGTCAGGTCCTTCTAAGATTATCTCCAGTATTGTCTCCAGTATTGTATCCATATGAACAACCCCAATTATAAGTGTTGTCTACATACCCATTATTGACCAAGTTTTCAATTGCTTTACTTTCATTAAATAGCTTTTTTATTAATTTGTTTAATCATATAATTTCAGCTCAGAATAAATCCTGTTGATTGAAAGCAACATTTAACTGAGTTTCACTAAGCAACCTAGCAACGTTTTCTAGTTTCATGTCTGCTTCTAACATAGTGACCTTGAGCTTCTTGTCTTCTAGTCTTCCTCTCAAGTGATACAGCTCTTGGGTCACTACGTTATTTTCATCTAAGGCTATGTTATAATCTGAAAGGACGTCAGCACACATTTGAGTAAGTTGTTCCATATGTGGTTCACAGTCATGCATGTTATAATTATTTGACTGGATCATAAATTTACCTGTTCAACAATGTTGATGTTCCCTTCCTTTGCCATGAAGCAATAGTTTTTCGTTATCTCTTCAATGTTCTCCTTTTTCTTTCCAACTAGACATAGCCTGCCTCGTTTCCTTTTGTTATCATTGTCCTCATCTTCATCTCCCGAAGACCATACTTGATGGTCTCTCCTTACCTATGCTACAAAAGCTTTCTCAACCTTTTCGTTGTCTTCATCTTATTGAGCCATTCTAAGATAGAATGATTTTTCTTTCACAATGTTGGCTTTGCAGTCTCTTGCGAAGTGATTTTCCTTGTGACACTTATGGCATATGAGAACGCCTTCTTTCTTCTCTTTGGAGCCAACTGTGGTATCTAAAGATTTTTCCTCTTTCGATGCTTCAGTGGAATTTAAGAGCATCAAAGGTGAGTGTTGGAACCTGAAAGTGAACCTCTAGCAATCACTATCCTTGTATGTTCCGTGGCAAGCCTGTTCTGAAGTCAAATGGTGTTCCGAAGTTAGAAGCTGTTCTGGAGTCAATCAGTTTTCCGGAGTGAAGATGGTGTTCGGAACAAAGTCTATGTTTCGGAGTTGTTATGAACTTTTTTCTGCATCAATTAATTGTATTTGTCATTTAGCTTGATTTAACTTGTCATAGGACTTAGTTTCTTTTGTCAAACTTAGATAATCAGAGGTTCAGAAACATCTCTATTATCCGGTCCTATGCTTGTATTTAGTTTGTACGTTGTATTATGTTCTCCTATTTAAAGGAGCTTTCTATGATAAATCAAGTGACGAATTGTTCAAACAAATATAATAATATTCTAGTTTACTTCACCTTCCAAGTTATTCTCTCAAAAATTCTTCTTGTTCCTCATTTATTATCTGTACTTTGATCAATATCTTCACTCTTCATTAATATCTTGAATAGTTTGTTGAATGCATTAACTCATACTTGACTGGTCTCGCCAGACTTGACTGGAACATTCCTTAGTAGCAAACATTGATCTTAAGCATTAACTCAAGGTTTGAATTCTCAAACCTTGTCCCTGCGCATCAGATCTCCTTGTTCTCTCAATTGGTATCAGAGCTTGAGTGGTTGTCCTTTAAATCCGTAAGATCATATTATAGTTGATTTGATATTACCTTGGTATTTCGATCATTTCTGTGTTAAGGATAAAAGTTCTTCTATATACCACTTTCGCTCAAGATATCTTAACTTCAATGGCTGCTCCTAATTCTCAACAAATGTATTCAATGCAAATAGAAAATAGTGTGGGTTTCCCTACATGTGCCCTACTGCTAGTTGTTGAAGAATATGATCATTGGAAAGTTAGAATGGAAAGATTTTTACTTGGAAAAGAGAAAGGTGAATCTATCTGGAGATCCGTTAAAGAAGGTCCTCATGTTCCAGTTCGAACCGTGGTTAGAGATGCTGCTGCAACTCTCTTGGGACAAGATCAACAGCGACAAAAACCTCTCACTGCTGATGATCTCGAAAAGTTGCATGCTGATCAAGTTGCCTTTTCAGAAAGGGTGTTTGGCATTCCACCATCTCTCTTTGAGCACATCAAACTATGCAAATCCGCAAAAGAGATTTGGGACACACTTCAAGACTTATTTGAAGGGTCAGAGAACATGAAGGATAAGCATTTGACTTCGGTTGTCAACGATTTCGACACTTTCACTACAAAACCTGGTGAATCTGTTGCCTCAGCCTCAAACCGATACCTAATCATTGTCAACAACATGACAGCTCATGGGATAGTCTGAACTCCGCTTGAGTATAATCTCAAGTTCATCAATAGTCTTGGAAAGGGATGGGGAAACGTGAAATCATGTCTTCAGAGTAATAGATCTCTAAAAAAGATCAAGCTCTATCAACTTTTCGATGAGCTTCAAGGTCATGAGTCAAATGTTGCTCAAACTCTACGCGAACTCACTGGAAGTCCTCTTTCCTTAGTCAGTTCCTATGACCCACAAACCTCAAACCCAACCATTTCGGACCCTCTCACCGTCGTTGTTCCATACATTCCTCCTGTTCAAACCTCACCTCCAACCGTTCTGGTTCTTACAAACTCTAACTTTCAACCTATGGAAACTTTGAATTCTAATGAAATGGACTCCGAACTACGTTTTCAACAAGAGTTTGCTCTTCTATCCATGAAATACAACCGTCCTTTCAGCAAGCCTTACAATAATCGATTCCAGAATTCTCACCAAAACAATCGTTTTCAAGCTCCTCACCAAAATAATCATCAACCATTCAACAAACATTCCGAAAACCCTCCAGCCTACAAGCCAAATCTTCCCACTCCTAATCACACCTTGAAACCTCCACAGCTTCCGAAGTCTGAAAAACCCAAGATTGTGTGTCATAAATGTGGACATGCAAATGACTTTGCTAAAGATTGCTTGGTTGAAGTCCCACAAAAACAAAAAATCAAGGACTCTGCTTACTATGCACGCCGAGCTCAAGAATTGGCTGAAAGTGAAAAGGATTTTGTTACAACTGTGTCAAGGGATGTGGAAGGGCTCTGCTTCCTATGCACGTCGGGCCCGGTCAGAACTAAGTTGATGTGTTCAAATAAGTTCTATGTCAAACAAATCGGAAATCGGGAAACAAACTGCTGGACAATAAGTAAGACATTGTTCCATGTATTTGTCCGGCTGATATCTAGAACAGAGGATTATATGATCACTTATCTTAAATGGAGTATCATCGTCATCTCAGTTCTGCGAGACCTTGAAAGAGCTACGATTGCTGATCGGTTCCTGAAGTTATTCTTGCAAATATAGTTATTAGACTTATCCAAGTGGGAGACTGTTGGATTAGGTGTCTAAGTTCATAATTATTTCTGGAATGTACTTGACCCGATTAGCATGGTCCATTTGGGTTGCATGGCATCATGCATTTGGATAGACCAAAATGAGAGAAATAACACTTAAGGTTTATTAATATATTACAAGTTCTAATATATTAATAGTATTATTTAGTTAGTATTGATCAAGAATTAATTTGGAATTAATTAAGTGATCAAAAGAAGACTAATTAAATATATGGGTTGATTGTGTAAATCATCCATACTTATATAGTGGGCTAATGTTTCATGGATTATCAAGTTGGGATAAAACCCATAGGATGCTCCATGGATGCTCCATGGTGGTTATAGAACCCATGGGTCATGGAAATGAAAAGTCATGACAATTAGGGTTTACATGGTGTAACCCTAATTGTAACACACTATATAAGCTACATGTTATTCACCAAAATCGGCCACTAAGATAGACTAGTGTGAGAACAAGAGGGAATAGCCGATTTTAGAAGTGTTTTATTTCTCTCAAGGTTATTCCAAGTGTATTTGATGTTGTGTGAGACATTTGAGGCATCACACTTGAGGTGTTAGGCTCACAAGGTTCTCAAGGAATCCAAGCAACTAAAGGCATGTATTTCTTACTATCTTTTATGTTTAAAAGCTCCCCATGTATGTTAGATAGGTTATGAACCTTGGAAAATCAATTTTGCATGTATCATAGTAAAACATAGATCCAATGTTTCTAGGGTTGCATGTACACCTTAGGAGTGTTAGAATGCTCAAAACCCTAACAGTGGTATCAGAGCCTAGGCTTGTTTGTTTGACACTTGATGCAAAATTGTGAAAAAACTTAGTTTTTCTGCACTCTGAAGCATGAACTCACTGACTCCATGGGGGGACTCGACGAGTCCATAAGTAAACTCATCATACTCGTCGAGTAGGTTCATGCACTCGACGAGTAGGAGCCCCAGAATGCAGTTTTTTGACTTTTGCTACTGGAAATTGACTAGAAACATTACCCTAAACTGTTTTGGTCTTATAAAACTTTTTTAGATGGTGTAATGGTTATGCTAATCCATTTTCAATAGCTATTATCAAAATTTCAAGTTTTATATGGTTAATTTTACGATTCTTGAAATTGTTGATATGCATGTTCATGAACTTATGAGTTTAGAAGATCATAGGAATTATTTGTAACTTGCTTGTTAGTTTAATTCTTGATCATTATGTGTTTTAATGGAATCCATAATTTTTCCTCAATTTAGTGATTACCAAAAGTCCTTCTTTTAAAGTCCATTAAAGAAACACATAGGTTACAAAAAAAATGAAAAGTCATTCATTTTATTACATCATTAACTCATAAGTTATGAAAGATGAAAAGTTTTGTAAAGTTACAAAACTTACCCTCAAGTTTTGGAACATGTAAAGTCACTTTAAAAAACTTTAGTTCCAACCCCTAGAATTTTAAAAGTTAAAATTCAACCCTTATACTTTATAATATTATAAGTTAATAATAATTATATATGTATAAGAACAAGTCGTTTTACCGTTAGTAGGCCTCATTCAAGAAGCCAGTCTATAAGGGGGGTATAAGGTTGTTGCCTTAAAATGGCAGCTTAATGGGTGTCCACTCTCACCCACGGCTTCCTTGACTGGTGAAGGGTCGTTAGCCGAACGGGTAGGACAAGGACTAGAATTCTCCTTTCATTAAAAGCATTAATGATAAATACAAAGTAACTAAATGTTTTATAAATTCCCAATCTTAGTTACTTTAGGAAAATGTGAATAAGGTGCTAACCCATGAAATTACACTTTGCTTAAGTCGGTTAGTGGAGCGTGTGTGGTTAACCGGCACACTAGCTGGACTTAACAAGGTAGGCAAAGGGTAACTTAATGTTTATCATAGTATCGATGGAGCGTGTGTGGTTAACCGGCACATCGATTGAGGGGTAATACATTGAGGTTACCAAGTAATTTGCATGGTTACTTCACACCTTGTTTTGTGAACCTCGGCATCCCAGTCACAAAACTTGAAGGGCACACTCGAGATTGAAACTTGCCATTGAAAGTTCAATGAATCTTAAAAGATCTAGGAGTTTCAAATCCAATTAAAACCTAATAATTTATTTCGTTTTCATGGTGGAAATTGGTGAATCGTCATTCACCTACCTTCAAATATTTTATAGCTTGGATTACGGCATCCCTCTTCCAAGTTATAAAATATTGTGTTGGGTCCTAGCCTTAATATTTCATATTGGGTGTTATATTAAGGACTTTAAATCAACTATCTTGAATATCTCCCAAAAGATGTCTGGTTTAGACAATTATGATCTTCCTAAAACTCTTGGAATAAGCTTTCCTAATAAAGATGATGTCCCTTGACTGGATCATGGAAATCATACTTCAATACCGTCTTGGAATAATCTTTCCTAATGAAGATGATGTCCCGTGACTGGATCATGGAAATCATACTTTAATTCCTCCACCTCCTCCAATTATTCTCCCTATCCCACAAGTTTAAGGTCACTCAAGCCCTATTGGCAAGCAAGGTCTATGTGTGATCACATCTTGGAGATGAAGTCACATATTGACAAGCCGGGAGAGTTGGGTGTCAAAGTCTTGAGAAAGTTGGTTGTCCAATCACTTTCTAAGTCACATAGTGAGTGTCCTTTTGGACTACTATGTAAAAGACTATGACATGACCCTTAATGATCTTATCTGTTTGCTTGGTGATGCTGAATCAGAAATGATTTGGAGCTCTGGTAAAGCAAATTTGATTAGTAGATCAACTTCCCAAACTACCATGGACATTGACAAATTGGTGACATTGGAAATCCAGAAAGCTTTCTCTTCCCAATGGAAAGTGATAGGCCATAGTCAACTCGGTTGACCAGATGGTAAAGAGAAAGGCTAAGTCTGAGATAGTCCTGTGTACCATTCCCAAAGGGTCCATATGGTTATATTTCCAAAAAAGAAGGGGCATTGGTTGCAAAGCTGCCCTAACTACCTGAAAGATATGAGAGAAGGTCTAGTTAGAACGTTTGATTCTGCTTCAGGTAAGTCCACTATCTAACTCTGTTAAGTTCCTTATTGATGATTCTTAATACAAAATGTGACTCGGTTACATTTTGGTGTTTGGCAGAATCAAGCAAAGGGAAGGACACTTAAAGAAAGAGTATGTTGAATCTGATCGCGAAGATGGATTTCAATCGCATGGTTCGAAGATCGGATTCTTGAGCTACTACTTAGGAGTTACGATAGATTGCTAGGAAATAGCATAGTTTTCATTTAAAGCTGCATTGTAAGGAAAAAGTTTTTCCGCATTTTATAAATAAATAAAATTTTGATTTTATTTTAGTTTATATCTCCTTGCAATGGCTTTTATGGAAAATTGATGTTTATATGTTTCTAGCAATCATGGAAATGTGAATTTGATTCTTTCATTTGTGGTACTGTTTAAATTTATCAAATAAGGAAAGATTCTCATCACCCAAGGTTTCAATTGGACCGAAACCTGGAATCATGCAAGTTGTAGAGTATGATGAATGAGAACTTTCAGCTTTGGAAAATCAAGACTAATTCCTTGTTCACATGTATATGTGAGTCAAGTGAAGGACTAAGGGATCGAGTACACATTCTTGTGCACTGGTCAAGTCCACCACAAAAGATCGATAAGATAATTCGTCATGATTTACTAAAGTTTAGTAAATATGGTTATACTTACCAGTTTAAGTATAATTCTGAAACATTGGAAAATTTTCAATGTTTTGCAGGACGAATGAGAAGAATCAAATTAGGCAGAAAGATAAAAGTTTCTCAAATCTGAAAAGATGGGAGAGTACTTTAGTATCATGTTTTGTGATCATCTTAATGATTAAGAAACCATATCACAATTGGTCCTCTAAGGACATCTTAGTGCATTCCTATGGCTAAGAAGAGGAATCAAGAATTGTTGAAATGGTTAAATCAAGAAGGTGAGTCATACTTCGTTCCAAAACAATTCTTAGAGTCATACTCCAAGATTGTAACTTGAGTGACATATCTTAAAGAAAGTTTTATAACACTTGTCAAATGTAAGAGTAAAATGTGTCCTACTCTTGTACATTTGAAATTGGTAAGTTGTGATGTATTGGATAAAACAAAGACCAACTAAGGCCAATTGTGTGAAGTGTTTGTCTTGATAAAGAATCCGTACTATCTCTTGAATATTTAGCAAGTAAGTCTTATATGTCAAGAGGACAGTGGGAGTCTTAAAGATCTTCAAAAAGCTTCTAGATCTAATCAAGAAGAAAAAAACCTATAGTTTATCACTAGCACACGACTTAAGGTTTATAACCTATCGTGTTGACATATTCCTATTTGTGTGCCCATTGCAGTTAAAGTTGGCTTTGCATATGAGTTCTGAGAGTTCTCAATTGGTTGCATAACAACTTGAAAGCAATGGCAGGCCCTTGTGATTCCAGGTGGCAAGAAGTTAAGACTGCACAAGTTCAATCCATAAGGGTTTGGGTTTGTCACTAACCTTGTCTTGTGATTATGGTTTTGACAAATTCACATGGATAGGAACACATACACCATAAAATCTGAAGTGTCATAAGGTTTCTCTCCGATTCATGAAAATGATGGTGAGGAAACGCTTTCACTAAGTAGATTTTAAGTAGATAGCAATTGTGATATTTGCATTCTCAAATTCGTTAGTGGAGCGTGTGTGGTTAACCGACACACTAACATGGACTTGTGAGAAATGGCAAAGGTCTAAACAATTGAGACTATGATTACGACATCCCTTTTCATAGTTCTGTAATTTTTGAGACACACATGTGTGCTATCTAAGGAAAAGGTGTATGATTTTGATAAAGTTTTATCAAAGCATCTCGTATCAGAAATATGAACTTTGGTAAGAAGGTCAATAAAGTATTGATTTCTAGAAGTCCAGTAGATTTCTAAGTACATGTCAAAGCTAGTGGGAGCATCAGCTTCATGCTAATAATCATCATGCAAGTGGGAGCATGATAATTATAATAAGTGTTGCAAGTTAGCAATGTTAATTATAGAAAACAAAAGGTTTCAATTGGGAAAAAGTTGTTTTGCTATAATTATGGGAGAGGAAATTATACTTCATTTCAATTCTAAAAGCTTAGATTGAGGTTTTAATCATCTTTAGTCACGGATATATATATATATATATATATATATATATATATATATATATATATATATATATATATATATATATATATATATATATATATATATATATATATATATATATATATATATATATGAATTTTATGTTGGAATGGCTCAACATAAGGAAATTCTATATATGGGTCTATTATTTGCGTTCTAAAATTCGATTATGATTATGACATCCCTTTTCATAATCTGAATTATGAGAACTTGGCAAATAGAAATAGAAATATAATAGCAAAAGACTGGTCTAGTATCATGCCTTTATGAATCGTGTCTCATATGCTTCGGATATAGGATCGATTGCATGTGCTATAATATTCATCTGTTCTAAATTTTTCCAAATGCCCAGAGCATTAAGAGCGAAAAAGTACTATAACTAGATATGACTAATTTGATTAAGCAATTGTTAAGGACAATCTAAGGTTTACCAAAGATTGGTTGCTCAGGGACAGTTGAAAGTATAGTGTTAATTTTGGAAGGACCATATTGACATATTCTGAAAAGAGGCAACTCTTGTTCAGGAGTAATAGTCAAAAGGGGAATATGGAAATGTTCCCATAGGTGGAAGTTATTCATTAAATCTGTGTAAGATTAGGAAACTTAATGTAAGAAGAATGTTCAAAGGTAATGAACTTTGAATATGAGACTTCGGTTCCATGGACTTGATCTCCATTGGAATACTCTGTAATGTCTGTTGACAAGTCTTTGTGAATTTGTGCATAATCATTACAAGAGGACGAATGCATATAAGTTTAGAATCTAATAGATTTAGGTAAATTGTAGGAATTTGGAATTCTTGCATTTGCGGTAAGGATTTGGGATTGTGAAATGAGTATCACTAGAATTATGTTCAATCGATCTATTTCACAGAGTAATGATCATAGACACACTTAGTGTGCATACTTGGTGTATGGCATAACTAATGTTTGGGAAAACAAAGTGTGCATACTTGGTGTATGGCATGACTAGTGTTTAGAAAAACATAGTGTACATGTTTGGAGCATGGGACAACTATTGTTTTTAATTCAAGTATAAAGTTGATAGTTTGAAACAGTATGCAATGAATGATGGGTAATCAATATGGTGATAAATAAAAGATGTTCTATTTATATTCATAAGTTCTGAGACCATATTGGATTCGATTATTCTTGTGTTTCACTTTGCATGTTTTGACTTCCAGAATAACTAAGGCGCTCTTCCTGAATGACTAAGTTATTCAAACCATCCACAGTCGGTCATATGTTGGAAGTAGATATGAATCAAGACTGTCATGAAGTTGGACTATAGATGTCCAAGGTATGGGACATAGAAAGGATTGCTGCAACATTCATGAGTGCTCATAAGTTCTGAGTATTGGATTCAACCCACGCTCACTGGTATCACTTCATGGAATTTATCTCGAGTGATCGTGAGACGATAATATCATATAAGTCTTCAAACCTAGAGATATGACTTGTTGCCTATACATTGATTGTACGTAAACGCATTGGTAACTCGATGTTATAAAACGTGCCTTTGTGTATGATTCAACAAGTACTAGAACAAGTATATGATTCGAAGTTTATCTGTTCCTTCTTGGATTAGAAGCGATATCTGGGCCCCTCGATGATTTTGTGTTGACCCATGTATCGGGCCTGGTCAGAACTAAGTTGATGTGTTCAAATAAGTTCTATGTCAAACAAATCGGAAATCGGGAAACAAACTGCTGGACAATAAGTAAGACATTGTTCCATGTATTTGTCCGGCTGATATCTAGAACAGAGGATTATATGATCACTTATCTTAAATGGAGTATCATCGTCATCTCAGTTCCGCGAGACCTTGAAAGAGCTACGATTGCTGATCGGTTCCTGAAGTTATTCTTGCAGATATAGTTATTAGACTTATCCAAGTGGGAGACTATTGGAGTAGGTATCTAAGTTCATAACTATTTCTGGAATGTACTTGACCCGATTAGCATGGTCCATTTGGGTTGCATGGCATCATGCATTTGGATAGACCAAAATGAGAGAAATAACACTTAAGGTTTATAAATATATTACAAGTTCTAATATATTAATAGTATTATTTAGTTAGTATTGATCAAGAATTAATTTGGAATTAATTAAGTGATCAAAAGAAGACTAATTAAATATATGGGTTAATTGTGTAAATCATCCATACTTATATAGTAGGCTAATCCTTCATGGATTATCAAGTTGGGCTAAAACCCATAGGATGCTCCATGGATGCTCCATGGTGGTTATAGAACCCATGGGTCATGGAAATGAAAAGTCATGACAATTAGGGTTTACATGGTGTAACCCTAATTGTAACACACTATATAAGCTACATGTTATTCACCAAAATCGGCCACTAAGACAGACTAGTGTGAGAACAAGAGGGCATAGCCGATTTTAGAAGTGTTTTATTTCTCTCAAGGTTATTCCAAGTGTATTTGATGTTGTGTGAGACATTTGAGGCATCACACTTGAGGTGCTAGGCTCACAATGTTATCAAGGAATCCAAGCAACTAAAGGTATGTATTTCTTACTATCTTTTATGTTTAAAAGTTCCCCATGTATGCTAGATAGGTTATGAATCTTGGAAAATCAAATTTTCATGTATCATAGTAAAACATAGATCTAAGGTTTCTAGGGTTGCATGTACACCTTAGGAGTGTTAGAATTCTCAAAACCCTAACACTAACAACTGTGTTATTGAGGAAATTTTTCCGGAATCAACGGCTTCTGAACCTTCAGAATGTGTTTGGGCATCTTTAAATAGTGATGTTGATGAATCAATCTCATGTGATTCTGAACCTCAAGTGTTTTCCAAAACAAATCAAGTTCCCATTAAGCCTGTGTTCAAAAATCCCTCAGTAGGATAAACTTCAAAATCTTCGTCTCATTCCAAAACAAAGCCAATGTTGAATAGGAAGGATATTGTAGATCCAAAAGAGGAAGCTCGGAATGCTCTAGACAAAACTCAAGATTCCTTGAGAACTCCAAAAAGAGTGTATCGCGGAATTCTCATTCATCATCCCATTGTCAAAACTCCTTTACACCCACTAAGATCCTCAAGAGGCCTGCTAATACTCCTAGTCTTGTAGAACAAAAGAAAGTGTTCAGTCCTATTCCTAAAAAGTCAGGTGTAAGCACCACATCTATCCGAAACACCTCTCCTCGGACTGTTTCATCTGTTTCCATTGCAAAAACCGATGGCACAATTTTCAAACCACAACTTTCAAAATCAAGTGTGCCATCAACCAAGACAAAAAGTGTTAAGAAACAAATTCTTCAAAATCTTCAAAACAATAACTTGTTTGGAAAGTCAAAACTCGCATTGATGAAACAACAACTTTGGTAGACAAAGTAGTTCCCACTACTCCGGAAGTTAAAAGTCTGAAGAAAGCTGTCACAAACTCTCCTGTCATTGAATATGACTACTAGATAGATGAAAGAACCATGACCTTCTGTTTATTTCCTAAGGAATCTCGGAACAAACCTTCCAAACCATGAGTTGCTCAAAAGTCACTACCGAAGCCTAAGACTCGTGTCTTTGTCCCAAAACCTAACTCGGAGCCTAAAAACTCCACCACTCACTAATTTTGCAGGCACTCTGTGCTACGGAGCAAGATACAATATGGTATATTGATAGTGCTTGCTCCATGCACATGACGGGGCAGAAGGACTTTCTGTGAGATCTCAAACTTGCACCAAATGATGGCTATGCGACATATGGCAACAACTCCAATTCCTAGATCCGAGGTTAAGGCATCCTTACCAATGGCAACTTTTCCATTTCAAACGTGGCATATGTAGCTGACTTGGAGCATAATTTAATAAGTGTGGCTCAACTCACTGATGCAAATCGTCAAGTTGAATTCTGCAAGAAACATAGCTACGTCATGTCCGAAGATCGAAAGGAATGCTTAATCAAGTCAAATCGTAACAAGAACATGTATCCTCTTGATATCAACATGATCATTGGCAAGCCCCAACTCTGCTTACTCTCAAAAGCTATTCCCGACGTCAGTTGGTTATGGCATAGGAGGCTTGCTCACTTGAATTTTAGATATATGAATGATCTTGTTTCGGGTGAAATGGTTAGAGGTTTGCCACTCCTCAAGTTCAAAAATGATCATTTATGTGCTGCATGTGAGTGTGGAAAGCAATCAAAGAAGGGTCATCCCGTTATCATTGAAAAATAAATCTCGGAACCTTTAGAACTTCTTCACATTGATCTGTGTGGACCATCAACTGTAGAGAGTTTGCATCACAAAAAGTACATTCTTGTGATTGTGGATGACTTTACTAGGTTCACTTGGGTCTTCTTCCTAAGGCTGAAATCAGAAACAACCTCCGAGCTCATCAACTTTATCAAAGGAATTGAAGTTCTCATCAAACTCCCTGTAAGGAGAATACGAAGTCACAATGGTTCGGAATTCACCAACTCCACCATTGAAAACTTCCTTACTGAGAAGGGCATTGGCCACAATTTTTCTGCTCCATACACTCCTCAACAAAACGGTGTAGTTGAACGACGAAACAGAACACTTGTTGAAGCTGCTCAATCCATGCTCAATTTTGCAAATCTTTCACTCTATCTTTGGGCTGAAGTTGTTTCTACTGCATGCTTTACTGAGAATAGAAGTATCATCAATCGACGCCTAAACAAAACATCGTATGAAGCCATGAACGGTCAGAAGCCAACTATCTCGTTTCTTCATGTTTTCGGATGCACATGCTTCATCAAGAACAACCGTGATCAGCTTACCAAGTTCTAACCCAAAGCTGATGAAACCATCTTTCTTGGATACTCTGCTAAATCAAAGGCTTATCGAGTTCTTAATCGGAGAACTCGTGTTTTGCAAGAAAGCTTTGATGTTACCTTTGATGACAATTTTTTTCGGAATTCTGGCCCAACCCACGTTACAACTCACATCATGGAGTCCGATGCTCCAGCGCCAGGATGTCCGAACCAACAAACCATCTTTGAAGTTGACTTTGAGACCCTTTTCGAACCCTACGAAACAACTCTTGATTCGGAATCTCGAACAATACCAACCATGTCCGAAGCTCCGGTCTCTCAAAACGACTCCGGTCCAACTCCTAGTCTTCCTCCATTTGATTCAGAACCGTTTCAACCTTCTCAGGTTGAGGGGGAGAATGGTCACTCTACCCTCGAATCAAATGTGAATGGATTTCAATATGCAGCTGCTGAATTCGATTCCAATCCTATCAACATCGATGATGATGATGCAATTTTCTTTGAATTCCCACCTGAAGATGACGTCAACCTATCCGGTTCAGAAGTTCAGGGGGAGCATCATCCACATGTTCAAACAATTCAGGGGGAGCAAATCAACCCCATTGTTGATATTGGATCATCTGCTGCACAAGGACTTCCAAGGTTACATGTTTGGACCAAGGATCATCCTCCAAACCAAGTTATAGGAAACCCAAACGCTGGTGTACAAACCTGCTCTACCACAAGTGTTCAAAATGAATGTCACTTCTCGGCATTTATCTCAATGGTTGAACCCAAATCCATCAAAGAAGCACTTGAACATGCTAACTGGATTACATCCATGCAAGAAGAATTGGCAGAATTTAATAGAAATGAAGTTTGGTCTCTCGTCCCTCCCCCTCAGAACCATCCCATTGTTGGTACTAGATGGGTTTTTCGCAACAAATTAGATGATGCAGGAGTTATCATTCGCAACAAAGCAAGATTGGTGGCTAAAGGATTTACACATATTGAAGGCTTGATTATGATGAGACCTTTGCTCCGGTGGCACGTCTTGAAGCTATATGAATTTTTCTTGCTTATACTGCCCATAAAGGCTTCAAGGTTTACCAGATGGATATTAAAAGTACTTTTCTAAATGGTGAACTTGATACCGAAGTATATCTTCAACAGCCTCCCGGTTTTGTTAGTCTATCATATCCGAACTACTGCTACAAACTCTGGAAAGCTGTCTATGGCCTTAAGCAAGCTCCTCGCGCATGGTACGAGACCCTCACTGAATTTCTTAAGCGTTCAGGCTTTCAAAGAGGAATTCTACATCCCACTATGTTCCGAAGTTCAAATGGAAAGCATCTCATGCTGGTCCAAATTTATGTTGACGACATCATTTTCGGATCCACCGATTCTTCAATGGTTGCTGACTTTGCTAAGTTAATGGTCAGTCGATTTCAAATGAGTATGAATCGGGAATTAAGCTTCTTTCTTGGCCTCCAAGTCTAACAGACTAAAAGAGGAATTTTCATTCACCAAGAGAAGTATATTTCAGAACTCCTCAAGAAATACTCAATGGACACTTGTGCCTCAGCCAAGGTACCCATGGGTTTCGGACACAAGATCTTTTCGGACCCTTCAGGTGTAGCGGTTGATGAAAAGAAGTATAGAGGAATGATTGGATCCCTACTCTATCTAACATCAATTCGTCCAGACATCATGTTTTCAACATGTTTGTGTGCCAGATTTCAAGTCAATCCAAAGATGTCTCATATTTCAAGTCAATCCAAAGATGTCTCATCTTTTGGCTGTTAAGCAAATATTCAGATACCTCAAAGGCACAAAGAATCTCGGAATCTGGTACCCAGCAAATGATAGCTTCCTACTTCAAGAATATTCAGATTCAAACTATGGTGGTCTACAATTTGATAGAAAAAGCACATCTGGTGGCTGTCAATTTTTAGGTGGTCGATTGGTTGGTTGGTCATCTAAGAAGCAGAACTGCATTGCACTCTCTACAGCCGAAGATGAATACATTTTTGCTGCCAGTTGTACCTCTCAAGTTCTCTGGATGAAGTCTCAACTCTTGGATTATGGTTACCGTTTTCAACACATCCCGATCTATTGTGATTTTCAAAGTGTCATTGCAATTTCACACAATCCAATTCAGCACTCCATGATGAAGCACATTGACGTACGGTACCATTTCATTAAAGATCATGTCTTAAATGGCAACATTGAACTCATTTTTGTTCCATCTGACGATGAAATTGCTGATGTCGTTACTAAGGCATTAGACAAAACAAAATTCAATGGTTTTCTAGAACAAGATGGGTATGATAATGCATGATCCTCAGTTCTTTCAAGACACTTGCACTCTCTAATGGAAACATCAGAAAGAAAATTGGTTCTGAATTCAAAATTATTTTTCATCTCGGAACTATTGTCTCTCGGAATACATAGGATCATTCTACTTGTCTTTATTTCTAACCACCACTTGAGTTTAAGTTGTACAGTTCATCTTATCATATGAAGTCTGTAATCCACCTAGTCACATTAGTCAATTTTCACCTCGGAACTTACTTCGTAAGGTCATCCCAGAATTCAAATCCGGAAAGGTATTGTATTCTAAACTTCGGAAGTTGTTCAAATCTTGCTCCAGAAATTCTTTCAAATTTACTCCGGAACAACTGAATAATCATTTCGAAATTTCTATTCTTTGCTTCGGAACATCCGAAACTCTGCTTCGGAAATCATCCTCAAATTTTCATTCCGGAATGTTTCTCAAATTGGCTCCGGACTTCATTTTCCAAAACTATCATTCCGGACATCCTTTCAAATTTTACTCCGGTAATTTCAAAAACTCTTTATGAAAAATTCTTTCTAAGATTTGGCTCCGGAATTTAAAAACAATCATGCTCCTAAAAATCATTTCAAAGTCTCACTCCGGACTTTTTCATTTCAAAATATTCCGGACCTTTTTCTTCAAAATCACTTTCTGGTAGTCAGATTGTCAGAAATCAATCATCCAGAAGTCCAAAGGTTTTTAAGGTGATACCTTTTTAAACAGTTACTTTTCAAAAGATGCTTATCTTGTCCCTTGAGATCCGCGCCACGTTTGCACGTTCTATAAAGCAAACATCCCATCGTCGTATGACGGTTTCCACTCCTCGCTTTATTCCATAGAAACCTTTCTTCGCCATTATTCAACTCACCCCCAAAAACGGCAACATAATAAATGTGACCCATTTCCAAATCTGGATCACATCATTACCATTCCTGACCCGACCCGTTTCTATCACCTATATAAACCTCACTAAACCCTCATTTACCCTTTACGCGCTCAAAATCTCAAAACCCCAAACCTCTTCTGTGTTCTTGTGTTCTTCAAGCTCTCAACCTCTATAACAATGGCGTCTTCTTCTTCTCCCACAAGAATCGATCAAGTTGCTCCCAAAAGCACAAAAGCTGCTGCAAAGAAGAAATCATCAAAGGAATTTTCATCATCCCAATCGTCTGAACCCTTCCTTAGGGATACGACACAACTTTTCTCGCTAAATCCTATGGATTTCGATGAACCAATTCGAGTAATGATCGGGTTCATAGCCAATCACCTCATCTCCATTCCTTTCACTAAAATCCCAGAACCTCCACTCCTACTCTCTCTTCTTCTCACAGCCTTTGAAAGGGTTCGAATCTTCAATGATGTACTGGAAACCAAAATCACCGGTGATCGCATAGTGCTAATCTACAAGTCTACATTCCTGGATGTGATCGGAGTTAAGGAAAATCCCAAAGGATTCAAGGTTCAAGAACCAACTGTCGAGGAATTTCAACAGTTCTTGAACCACATTGGCTACGATCAAGAGTACAAGATGAATGATTTCAAGAAATCAGCTGTGTCTGGTCTTTGGACCGTTCTGATGCACTTCATCATCCGTAGGTTGTCCGGAAAGCACGGAGGCACGGACACCCTTAGAAAATATTGGTTATATGTCGTCTACAACATCTTCTCTGGAAAAGAAAACGATGTGGATCTTCCTGAAGTTCTGTGGCAAGACTTCCGAAAATTCACTATCAAAAGGAAGCCTAACGAAATCTCAAGCCCTAGGTTTTGGACACTGATGATCCAAAAACTCTACAAAGAGAGGTCCGAACCAATTTCGGTGGCAACCATTCTGAAAGAGGTATATGTTGCTTTCAAAACTATTAAACATTATCACATTCCAGACCAATCTTCCTTTAGACCAATTCGATGTTTGCCTGAACATATGTTGGCCATTATTCCTTCCGGATATGTCCATTTGAAAGACCACTTGGAGACTTCGGTTGTGTTTGACCCAACACAGCCTACCCCAGTCTCCATTGAGCCCACTCCGGAAGTGGCCAAACATACTTTGTCCGGAGGAAAGAAAAAGAAGTCCGCAAAAAGAAAGACTTCACCCTCGAAACCTAAAGCCCAAAAGAGATCCAAAGTCGACTACTCCTCTCAACAGGAAGGAGTCAAGGACATTCAGGCTGACTCTGGCCATCCGTCTACCCCTCCTGCCCACTCATCCGAGGTACCCCTTCATGTCTCAAAAACACAAGCACGCACTCATGAGGAGTCTGCTCATAATCCACCCTCACCTTCCCAAAAAGGTGATGCCGGTGTTGAACAATGTTCCTTGCACCCCCTGGAACAAACCCACGTGTCACTTTTGATATCCCAATCTTTTCAACACACGCACGGCCCGGAACCCCTGTTCCAGACCCCAAGCATTCTGAAATGGGAGATGTCCCTCCTGCTTCTGATGCCTCAACTGGTCTGATACCCGGAAGGAGTACAGGACGACCAGGTTTTAACGACCCACTTTGGGAAGACTTTGTTGACAGGGCCCAATCGAGACATCCGGAGCTCACCAGATCTCAGGTGGAAGCAACCCTCGTCTCCATGAGGAATAGAGCAATTCAAAGCAACATGCCCTTCGTTGTCCCTACTGATGAAGTAACTGATTTGGAGTTTGCTTCCGGAGAAACTCCCACCAATCCACTTCATAATGCAATACATTCCGATCCCAATGAACAACACTCTGATGAAGTAATGTTTGATGATGAAGGAGCCTCAATCCCTGCTCCCAAGTTGTTTTCCTCATTTCCATTTCCTTCGAAGCCTTCCTCATCCAGGACAGATTTGGATTTCGAACTCTCCTCCTCGTCTTCGGAACCTGCTAATGAACAAACAAATCTGGAGGATCATGTCCAAGACACTCTTGAAGGTGAAACTGAGTCCACCCCCAAGAACATCAACACCGTTCCCACTGACTCTCCTCAAAAACAACCTAATCCAAAGCCTGACAAGAACAAGTCCCGGAATTCCACTTCGGACACCGGATCTTCCGCAGGAGACCACGTTTATCCATTTCCCCTCAATGAAATCCGAGACTCTGTTTCTGAGACCATGAAGAAGGTCAAGACAATCGAAACTTGAGTGGTCGGACTCAACACCAGGCTTAATGTCAAGATTTCCAGATTGGACTCCAAACTAAATGCCATCCTGAACTCCTTGTCCACCATCAACACATCCGGACCCACCATTGCGGAACGTGAAGCCCAGCTGGATCAACTCATTTTGTAACATCCGGATTTCCAGGTATCTTATTTTAGGTATTTATCTTCAGTTTTAGGGAGGGACTCGGCGAGTAGGAACACGCATTTCTTGTCTGATTTAATGAAGGACTCGACGAGTCGATGCATGGACTTGGCGAGTCCGCGCTGTAAATTGAAACCCTAATTCTCGGGGTCTGTGCCCTATTTAAAGGCCTTTATAGCCTCCATTGTGGCCACTTCACCCCTGAGAAACCCTAGAGAGTAGAGAGAGCGTTTGTGGTGCAAGAGGAAGGCTAATTCACCATTTCTTGTGTGTTTTAGCAAAGGAGAAGTGGTTTCCAACAAGAGGAGGTCAAGGGAGCTGTGGATACAGGGTTTTCAAGTTCAGATCTACACTATTGAGGTATCAAATCGAACTTCCTTTCTGTTTTGGGTTAAGATCTATGATTTAGGGTTTTCTATAACCTTTTAGGGCTTGAAAAGTTGAGTTTATGGTCCCTTGCTGGGTTAGACCTCAGATCTGGACCCATAGAGGTCCAGAGAACCTTCCCAATTCTGCTTTATGTTTGTTCATGGAGGAAAGGAGACTAGGTTGGCATTTTAGAAGCCATTTCACCAAGGAAAGCCCTGGGTGCATTGCATGTGAGTCAAGTTTCGACCTTTATGTGGTTATTGGTCGTGGGGAAGTCAGATCTATAGTCTAGAGAAGCAGATCTGACCTCAGAAGGTCATTTGAGAGTTGTTATGGGAGCAACTCGTCGAGTCCAAAAGTGGACTCGACGAGTCGAGTCGGGGTTGCCCCGTGATTCGTGACAGGTGTAACCCGTCGAGTGTAGGGATGACTCGACGAGCCAAGGGAGGCTAGAAGGATTCAGAGGACCTGCATGGACTCACCGAGTCGCCCATGTACACTCGACGAGTCGAGTCAAAGTTTGACCGTTGACTTTCGTTGACCTTAGGGTTCTGGTCAATACTGATTCAAGAGAGTTCAGGGAAGGGTAGAATGGCCTTCTACCCAATCTTTAGGGATGAGACTTTGAGAGAATATTTATCGAGGATGTTATTTGAATAATGGGAGGAGGCTAGGTCGGCACGTTGAGCACGAGAGTTTATCCGACTTCGTTGAGGTGAGTCTTCTCACTATACTGTACCTGGAAGGGTACCTATGTGTGACCGGAAGGTCTTATATGCTATGAGATGTATGAGTTGTATGTTGTTATGTGATATGTATGTGTTATGAATGTTATGTATGATAAGGACCGGAAGGTCAAGAGGGGTAAGCTGGGGCCCCGGTATATTGGGTCGTTCAGGGTGACCGAGAGGGTGGGCAGGGTAGCATATCAGTTGGAGCTACCTGCGGAGCTGAGCCAGAATCATGACACCTTCCACGTGTCTCAGTTGAGGAAGTGTATAGCCGACGAGTCGACAGCGGTACCACTGGAGGATATTCAGGTAGATGCGAGCCTGAATTATGATGAGAGGCCAATCGCGATCCGGGATCAGAAGATCAAGGTTCTGAGGAACAAGGAAGTGTCCCTGGTGCAGGTCCAGTGGCAACATCGGAAAGGGTCCGAGCTGACTTGGGAGCCGGAGTTGGAGATGCAGGAGCAGCATCCAGAGTTGTTTGCCGAGCAAGACTTCGAGGGCGAAGTCTGATTCTAGTGGGGGAGAATGGTAACATCCGGATTCCCAGGTATCTTATTTTAAGTATTTATCTTGAGTTTTAGGGAGGGACTCGGCGAGTAGGCGCTCAGACTCGCCGAGTAAGAGCGCGCATTTCTTGTCTGATTTAATGAAGGACTCGATGGGTCGATGCGTGGACTCGGCGAGTCCGTACTGTAAATTGAAACCCTAATTCTCGGGGTATGTGCCCTATTTAAAGGCCTTTATAGCCTTCATTGTGGCCACTTCACCCCTGAGAAACCCTAGAGAGCAGAGAGAGCGTTTGTGGTGCAAGAGGAAGGCTAATTCACCATTTCTTGTGTGTTTTAGCAAAGGATAAGTGGTTTCCAACAAGAGGAGGTCAAGGGAGCTGTGGATCCAGGGTTTTCAAGTTCAGATCTACACTATTGAGGTATCAAATCGAACTTCCTTCATGTTTTGGGTTAAGATCTATGATTTAGGGTTTTCTATAACCTTTTAGGGCTTGAAAAGTTGAGTTTATGGTCCCTTGCTGGGTTATACCTCAGATCTGGACCCATAGAGGTCCAGAGAACCTTCCCAATTCTGCTTTATGTTTGTTCATGGAGGAAAGGAGACTAGGTTGGCATTTTAGAAGCCATTTCACCAAGGAAAGCCTTGGGTGCATTGCATGTGAGTCAAGTTTCGACCTTTACGTGGTTATTGGTCGTGGGGAAGTCAGATCTATAGTTTAGAGAAGTAGATCTGACCTCAGAAGGTCATTTGAGAGTTGTTATGGGAGCAACTCGCCGAGTCCATAAGTGGACTCTACGAGTCGAGTCGGGGTTGCCCCGTGATTCGTGGCAGATGTAACCCGTCGAGTGGAGGGATGACTCGACGAGCCAAGGGAGGCTAGAAGGATTCAGAGATCCCGCATGGACTCGCCGAGTCGCCCATGTGCACTCGACGAGTCGGGTCAAAGTTTGACCGTTGACTTTCGTTGACCTTAGGGTTCTGGTCAAGACTGATTCAAGAGAGTTCAGGGAAGGGTAGAATGGCCTTCTACCCAATCTTTAGGGATGAGACTTTGAGAGAATATTTATCGAGGATGTTATTTGAATAATGGGAGGAGGCTAGGTCGGCACGTTGAGCACGAGAGTTTATCCGACTTCGTTGAGGTGAGTCTTCTCACTATACTGTACCTGGAAGTGTACCTATGTGTGACCGAAAGGTCTTATATGCTATGAGATGTATGAGCTGTATGTTGTTATGTGATATGTATGTGTTATGAATGTTATGTATGATAAGGACCGGAAGGTCGATACGGGTAGGACCGGAAGGTCTACCGGGATTTGGGACGGAAGTTCCCTAAGACACTTGGATCGGAAGATCCTACAGAGTTATGGCTTGGAAAGGCGTATATGTGGTGTGTGGTATTTTGGGGAACTCACTAAGCATTTATGCTTACAGTTGTGTGTTATGTGTTTCAGGTACTAGCGAGGATCGCGGGAAGGCGCTGGCATGATCCGTACACACTCATAGAGAATATGTTTTGAGATTCTGGGATTTGTTTGTTATTATGACAGTGGATACAGTTTGCTTGATATTGTTTTGATGAATAAAAGTATGTTTTAAAAATGAAAAATTGTTTTGGAAATTTATGTCGTTACACATTTCCTTACGACTCAAGCACACCATTGAGGAAGTTGAGAAGAAATATGATGAAAGTGGCGATCACTACCTTGACACTATCTCCAAGATGTTGAAGGTCCATGACGATATGTTGAATGCTTCCAACAAACTTATTTAGCAAACACATATCCATCATGAGAAGCAGATACAGCGCCTGGAAAAGGAGATCTGGAAGAAGGATGATATGAATCTCATCATGCAACAGGTCCTCATCAATCTTTTGAGAGCATGTTGGAACATTGTGGATATTCCGAACAACAAGTTCGATGAGATGCTCTCTATTCTCTTCCAACTGTTTAATCACCTACAAGCTCAATCTCCCACTGCTAAAGCCTACGATGCTCTCACTCTTCAAATCAATACCAGTTTTCAGAAGGTATCCTAGGTGTTGATGATGATGATAACAGTGAAGATGAAGATGTGTTTGTAACAAATGGAGTGTTAGTTTGAGGGATTCGGATGCACCTTCGGGCGTATCTGAACTCAAACTGGGGATTTCAGAAAGTTTTTCATCAAAAAAGAAACAATTTTTCTAACAGAGTAAAAAATTTTGAGAAAAGTAGAAAAGAGCAGTGTGTACGATCAGCCAGCGCCCGAACGGTGATTTCCCAAAATACCCTTATATTATGTGCTATGAGATATGTTATGATATGCATGCTAGAGTAGGCTAGGTATTCATATTAGGACTAGAGTGGCCTGATTTGTGATGCCTTAGCCTAGGGAGATTCCTGCTGCTATGTGATGCTTGAGAGTGAGTAGATAGCAGTGAGGACCTTATGAGAGGTCTAACGAAGGGTAGCCTATGCCAGCGAGATGTAGGGTGCTTGTGATCTGGGATCCAAGGAGGAGGACTTAGGGTGAATACTGATGCGGTGTGGACGGTAGTATAGGACCCGTACTACTGAAGACACCGGAGCAGTGCGCACTCTAAGTAAGAATCCTTAGGGTACTAAGGGACAAGTAGGGTTGAGTTATCGAGTGCGAGTATGCTCGAGCAACTCTCTGATATTATTATGTTGTATTTCAGAGACATCATGGTTGGGACACGCCACAGACCTGAGACGAGCGGCGTGAGTGACGAGGAGCTTCGTCAGATGATCCACGATGAGGTGGCAGCGGCGATTCGAGCCACATTGATTGAGACTTTTGATGAGCGGTACGCAGCGGTGACTGAGGCTGCGGCTACTGCAGCTACTGTAGCTGTGGCTACTGCCAGGCCTCAGGGAGGTGACTCGTTGTTGTTACGGGAGTTCAGAAACATGAAGCCACCAGAGTTTGATGGGACACAGGATCCGATCGCTGCGATGAGATGGATTTCTGATATTGAGGGATGCTTCTACACGTGTTCATGTCCGGAGCATCTGAGGGTACGGTTCGCGCTGAACCAGCTTCGCTTGGGGGCGAAGGATTGGTGGAAGTTCGTGACGGCGAGCTTCACTCTTGCAGAGATTTCAGAGGTGACCTGGGAAAGGTTCACCGCCATGTTTAGAGACGAGTATGTTCCCCGCGGTGGAGAGGGAGCGGCCGGCTCAGGAGTTCTTGACCCTCAAGCAGGGTACTGATTCTGTTACTGTGGTTACCAGGAAGTTTCATGAGAGGGCGATGTTCTGCCCTGAGCAGGTGTCTACCGAGCAGGAACGTATGAGCCAGTATTTGGGCGTTTTGAGGAGGGATATTCGGGAGTTCGTGTCGAACTCGACTTACCAGACATTTGCTGAGCTCCAGGCAAATGCCCGGAAGAGGGAGATTGAGTTGGAGACTCAGGCCAGGGAGGAGGTCGAGTCTCAGAGGATGGATCGGCGGCCGGCACAGTCTCAGCCGGCAGCCAAGCGGGCAAAGTCCGCTGATACGAGATCTGGAGGCCAGAAGGGCCGCACTTGTGGGAAGTGCGGCAAGGGACATGATGGGGTCTGTCGATCGGGTGCTTGCTACAAATGTGGCAAGGAGGGGCATATCGCCAAGGATTGCCCCAAGGGACTTATGGTTTGCTTTCATTGCAACCAGACTGGCCATCGGAAGGCCGAGTGCCCGCAGTTACATCAGGGATCAGCATAGGGATCTGCACCTGCTGCTAGGGCTACCGAGGTTCAGCCAGCGAAGGCCGGGGCACCAAAGGCTCGTGGGAGAGCCTTCCAGTTGACAGCGGAGGAGGTCCGCGCAGCGCCCGATGTTGTGGCTGGTATGTATTCTTTATTATTTATGCTGAGTTGAGACATTGTGCTTATATTATGATATGCTTAGGTACTTTTCTTGTGAATTATGTACCTGCCTTAGTGTTATTTGACTCGGGTGCGAGTCGATCATTTGTATCGATAGCGTTTAGTCGGCACATCAGTATTCGGCGAAAGGCGTTGAGTCGACCTTTACGAGTTTCCATAGCTGACGAGCGAGCGGTGTATGCTACGGATGTGATTCGAGGATGTGTACTCGAGATCTTCGGTGTTAAGTTGCCGATAGATCTGGTCCCGATAGCGATGGGGGACGTGTGTGTCATAGTGGGCATGGATTGGTTGAGCCGGTTTGGGGCTGTTATAGACTGCGAGCGACAGTTGGTGACGATACGAGACCCTAGTAGGGGAGTACTTACGGTGTACGGCGAGGGTACCCGATGTAGGTCAGCGTTTTGTTCGGCTGCCAGAGCGAGACACAGTTTATAGCAGGGCTGCAGCGGGTTTGTAGCCTATGTGATGGACACACGAGTGGTCGCTGGGAGGCCAAGTTCGATTGATGATGTCCTGATAGTGCGCGAGTTCCCGGATGTTTTTCCCGAGGAGATGTCGGGTGTGCCTCCCGAGAGGCAGGTGGAGTTCCGCATCGATTTGGTTCCGGGGGCAGCGCCTATCGCCAAGGCGCCTTATGGCCTTGTGCCGCCAGAGATGCAGGAGCTATCCTCGCAGCTTCAGGGGCTGCTGGGAAAGGGGTTTATTCTGTCGAGTAGCTCGCCATGGGGAGCGTCGATCCTTTTTGTCAAGAAAAAGGATGGTTCACACCGGATGTGTATTGATTACCGGGAGTTGAACAAGTTGACGGTCAAGAACCGTTACCCATTACCGAGGATCGACGATTTGTTCGATCAGTTGCAGGGAGCGTCTTGGTTCTCCAAGATTGATCTGAGGTCTGGATATCATCAGATGAGAGTGTGTGATGAAGATATCCAGGAGACGGCGTTCAGGACTCGTTATGGGCATTACGAGTTCGTGGGTATGCCTTTCGGACTCGCCAATGCACCGGCAGCGTTCATGGATCTTATGAACAGGGTGTGCAGACCGATGTTGGACCGATCGGTGATCGTGTTCATTGATGATATTCTGGTGTATTCGAGGTCTCGAGAGCAGCATGAGGAGCATTTGAGGGAGATCGTCGGGGTTTTGAGATCGGAGAGGCTGTACGCTAAATTCTCCAAGTGTGATTTCTGGTTGCGAGAGGTTCAGTTCTTGGGGCATCTCGTCAATCAGAAGGGGATATTGGTCGATCCGGCCAAGATTGAGGCAGTGATGAGTTGGGAGGTGCCGAGATCTCCCACCGAGATCAGGAGTTTTCTGGGTTGGCCGGCTACTATCAGAGATTTATTAAGGATTTCTCCAAGATCGTCGTGCCTCTCACCAGGTTGACCCAGAAGGGCGTTACTTTTTCGTGGGGTCTGAAGCAGCAGACCTTGTTTGAGACACTTCGCCAGAGATTATGCGAAGCCCCGGTGTTAGCCCTCCCGGAAGGGATGGAGGAGTTTGTGGTGTATTGTGACGCATCGATATCGGGGTTGGGTGTGGTGCTTATGCAGAGGGGGCATGTGATAGCGTATGCATCGAGGCAGCTGAAGCCTCATGAGACGAGGTATCCCACCCACGATCTAGAGTTGGGGGCAGTGGTGTTCGCCCTCAAGATATGGCGTCACTATTTATATGGGGTTCGGTGTACCATATACACAGATCACAAGAGCTTGAAGTATTTGATGGATCAGCCCAATCTGAATATGCGCCAGAGGAGATGGTTGGACGTGGTAAAGGATTACGATTGTGAGATCCTGTACCACCCGGGAAAAGCTAATGTTGTAGCTGATGCCCTGAGCCGTAGGGTGGAGAGTGCCCCGAGTCGAGACATTTGTATGCGATTGACAGTGATGACTCCGGTGTTGGACACCATTCGGGAGGCCCAAGCAGAGGCCGTGATACTGGAGAACCGCAAGAGGGAGCGGGTGATCGGACAGGTGTCTGAGTTCATTACCGATAGCCGAGGGCTAATGACCTTTCAAAGTCGGATTTGGGTGCTGTATGCAGGCGGGGCACGTACCATTCTGATGGAGGAGGCGCATATATCAAGGTTCTCGATCCATCCCGGAGCCACTAAGATGTATTTGGATTTGAGGAAAGACTATTGGTGGCCCTGTATGAAGAGGGATGTTGCATGGTTTGTTGAGAGGTGCTTGACCTGTCGCAGGGTTAAGGCCGAGCACCAGCGTCCGCATGGCAAGTTGCAGCCACTTGAGGTTCCCCAGTGGAAGTGGGAACAGATTTCCATGGATTTGATCACCAAATTGCCAAGGACCGCGAGGGGTGTCGATGCAATTTGGGTGATCGTTGACCGGTTGACAAAGAGCGCTCACTTCCTTGCTATCAGTGAGAGCTCTTCCGCTGAGAGGCTGGCCAAGTTGTAAGTGAGAGAGGTGGTATCGCGTCATGGAGTATCGATCTCGATTGTGTCAGATCGAGATGTACGTTTCACTTCCAGGTTCTGGAAGAAGTTCCATGAGGAGTTAGGTTAGAGGCTGCATTTCAGTACCGCATACCACCCACAGACGGACGGGCAGAGTGAGCAGACGATTCAGACGTTTGAGGACATGCTTCGAGCATGTGTGTTGGACTTCGGAGGAAGTTGGGACACGTACTTGCCGTTGGCTGAGTTTTCCTATAACAACAGCCACCATTCGAGTATTGGTATGCCTCCCTTCGAGTTGTTGTATGGGAGGAAATGTCGGACTCCCATTTGCTGGGCAGAGGTAGGGCAGTGCGTGATGGGCAGCACTGAGATAGTGCTTCAGAAGACCGAGCAGATACAGCAGGTTAGACAGAAGTTGTTGACGGCTCAGAGTCGCCAGAAGAGTTATGCGGATAGGCGACGATCCGAGCTTGAGTTTCAGGTGGGAGACTTCGTACTCCTAAAAGTGTCTCCTTGGAAAGGAGTGATTCGATTCAGGAAGAGGGGCAAGCTGGGGCCCCGGTATATTGGGTCGTTCAGGGTGACCGAGAGGGTGGGCAGGGTAGCATATCAGTTGGAGCTACCTGCGGAGCTGAGCCAGAATCATGACACCTTCCACGTGTCTCAGTTGAGGAAGTGTATAGCCGACGAGTCGACAGCGGTACCACTGGAGGATATTCAGGTAGATGCGAGCCTGAATTATGATGAGAGGCCAATCGCGATCCGGGATCAGAAGATCAAGGTTCTGAGGAACAAGGAAGTGTCCCTGGTGCAGGTCCAGTGGCAACATCGGAAAGGGTCCGAGCTGACTTGGGAGCCGGAGTTGGAGATGCAGGAGCAGCATCTAGAGTTGTTTGCCGAGCAAGACTTCGAGGGCGAAGTCTGATTCTAATGGGGGAGAATTGTAACATCCGGATTCCCAGGTATCTTATTTTAAGTATTTATCTTGAGTTTTAGGGAGGGACTCGGCGAGTAGGCGCTCAGACTCGCCGAGTAGGAGCGCGCATTTCTTGTCTGATTTAATGAAGGACTCGATGGGTCGATGCGTGGACTCGGCCAGTCCGCACTGTAAATTGAAACCCTAATTCTCGGGGTATGTGCCCTATTTAAAGGCCTTTATAGCCTCCATTGTGGCCACTTCACCCCTGAGAAACCCTAGAGAGCAGAGAGAGCGTTTGTGGTGCAAGAGGAAGGCTAATTCACCATTTCTTGTGTGTTTTAGCAAAGGATAAGTGGTTTCCAACAAGAGGAGGTCAAGGGAGCTATGGATCCAGGGTTTTCAAGTTCAGATCTACACTATTGAGGTATCAAATCGAACTTCCTTCCTGTTTTGGGTTAAGATCTATGATTTAGGGTTTTCTATAACCTTTTAGGGCTTGAAAAGTTGAGTTTATGGTCCCTTGCTGGGTTATACCTCAGATCTGGACCCATAGAGGTCCAGAGAACCTTCCCAATTCTGCTTTATGTTTGTTCATGGAGGGAAGGAGACTAGGTTGGCATTTTAGAAGCCATTTCACCAAGGAAAGCCTTGGGTGCATTGCATGTGAGTCAAGTTTCGACCTTTACGTGGTTATTGGTCGTGGGGAAGTCAGATCTATAGTTTAGAGAAGTAGATCTGACCTCAGAAGGTCATTTGAGAGTTGTTATGGGAGCAACTCGCCGAGTCCATAAGTGGACTCTACGAGTCGAGTCGGGGTTGCCCCGTGATTCGTGGCAGATGTAACCCGTCGAGTGGAGGGATGACTCGACGAGCCAAGGGAGGCTAGAAGGATTCAGAGATCTTGCATGGACTCGCCGAGTCGCCCATGTGCACTCGACGAGTCGGGTCAAAGTTTGACCGTTGACTTTCGTTGACCTTAGGGTTCTGGTCAAGACTGATTCAAGAGAGTTCAGGGAAGGGTAGAATGGCCTTCTACCCAATCTTTAGGGATGAGACTTTGAGAGAATATTTATCGAGGATGTTATTTGAATAATGGGAGGAGGCTAGGTCGGCACGTTGAGCACGAGAGTTTATCCGACTTCGTTGAGGTGAGTCTTCTCACTATACTGTACCTGGAAGGGTACCTATGTGTGACCGGAAGGTCTTATATGCTATGAGATGTATGAGCTGTATGTTGTTATGTGATATGTATGTGTTATGAATGTTATGTATGATAAGGACCGGAAGGTCAAGAGGTTGCGGACCGGAAGGTCGATACGGGTAGGACCGGAAGGTCTACCGGGATTTGGGACGGAAGTTCCCTAAGACACTTGGATCGGAAGATCCTACAGAGTTATGGCCTGGAAAGGCGTATATGTGGTGTGTGGTATTTTGGGGAACTCACTAAGCATTTATGCTTACAGTTGTGTGTTATGTGTTTCAGGTACTAGCGAGGATCGCGGGAAGGCGCTGGCATGATCCGTACACACTCATAGAGAATATGTTTTGAGATTCTGGGATTTGTTTGTTATTATGACAGTGGATACAGTTTGCTTGATATTGTTTTGATGAATAAAAGTATGTTTTAAAAATGAAAAATTGTTTTGGAAATTTATGTCGTTACACATTTCCTTACGACTCAAGCACACCATTGAGGAAGTTGAGAAGAAATATGATGAAAGTGGCGATCACTACCTTGACACTATCTCCAAGATGTTGAAGGTCCATGACGATATGTTGAATGCTTCCAACAAACTTATTTAGCAAACACATATCCATCATGAGAAGCAGATACAGCGCCTGGAAAAGGAGATCCGGAAGAAGGATGAGATGAATCTCATCATGCAACAGGTCCTCATCAAGCTTTTGAGAGCATGTTGGAACATTGTGGATATTCCGAACAACAAGTTCGATGAGATGCTCTCTATTCGCTTCCAACTGTTCAATCACCTACAAGCTCAATCTTCCACTGCTAAAGCCTACGATGCTCTGACTCTTCAAATCAATACCATTTTTCAGAAGGTATCCTAGGTGTTGATGATGATGATAACAGTGAAGATGAAGATGTGTTTGTAACAAATGGAGTGTTAGGATTGCAAGCTCCAAGGAAGTTCCCTGCCAAGGTCCTTACAGAGGAATAACAACAAATATGGTCTGCAGTATCATGGCCATCCACTGTGGCTGCAGTCCTAAACAAGAGCATCGAAATGGATAAGGCCAAAAGAGAACTGACTGTTGATGCCTTCCGAGCCATTGCCTCGATGTTGCCTCCTATTCCGGCTCCAAAGATCGCTCCTATCGATGAAGGCTCTCCACTCCGGAAGTCGGACGGCATTCCGGAAGAGCCTCTGCCTTCCTCTCCTCCAAAGTTCACCACCGATGAAAACATGCAACACATCCTCTCCACTCTTCAGAAGCAAGACAAGGGTAAGAAGCCCATCACTGAAAGCCATCAAGCTCTCTACTCCGGAACCCCACCAAAGCCAAAATCAGGCTGGTGTCAAGAAGAGATTCTTCAAGCCCTTGAAGAGAGCATCTGGATTCAATCCTTTAAGCATGACAATCCGCATCCGATGCTAGGTATCTTTCCACTTTGCAGAGATGGAATTCTAAAGGATGTAGATATAGTACCCTTCATGTACTATGACATCCCCAATAATGATTCGGAACAACTTGATCTTCCTCTCTCTCCCTTCAGCAAGTTCTACACCACATTCGCTCCTCTCCATCCAGAGGATGATCCTCAAATGATCATCCGGACTGAACGAGAAAGACTCAAGACCTTTTATGAAAAGAACGCACTTCCTCTCAAAGAAGCGTGGTCTCGGAAAAGGATTACTAAGATCTTCGGATTCGGAAGGAAATTTCTGACAAAATTTGAGCTTAACTGCATTTTATTCCGGTATCACATCATCCGGAACAAACCAACCTGCAAGACAATCACCGATGCTGATTTCCCGGCTCTTAATCTGAATGATATCCTGACCATTGTTGCTCACTTCCGAAGCATCCAGTCAGATGATCTCAACATGGGAGCTTATCATTCAGCCTTAAGTTTTCTTAAGGACTATGTTGTTGAGTTCTGTCGATGCGATTATGAATTGGCCCACCTATTCGAAACAGATAAATACTTGGCCAAAATCGAATTCAAACTTCCTGAAGCTGAAATCCTTGCAGAAGGACCCATCGATGAACCGGTGTTAGGATTTGTCTACCTTCAAAGAAGAACAAATCAGAAGGACTTCTTCCGAGTTCAAGACAAGCACCTGGTTCCCACTAAGGGTATTCAGAAGTTCATCAGTCGAGCATCCAAGTCAGACGCTCCAGAGCATGTGAAGGCAAAGTTTTTAAGCCAGCTTCAATGGTATATTGTGGTAAGAGAATGGTTGTACACAGCATACGTTTTCATCAAGGAAGATTCAAGCTAAAGTTACCAGATTGCTATGTTCAGTTATGGGAGATTTTTAGAACCTGAAAGTGAACCTCTAGCAATCACTATCCTTGTATGTTCCATGGCAACCCTGTTCTGAAGTCAGATGGTGTTCCGAAGTCAGAAGTAGTTCCGGATTCAATCAGTTTTCCGGAGTGAAGATGGTGTCCGGAACAAAGTCTATGTTCCGGAGTTGTTATGAACTTTTGCCCTCATTAATTAATTGTATTTGTCATTTAGCTTGATTTAACTTGTCATAGGACTTAGTTTCTTTTTTCAAACTCAGATAATCAGAGGTTCAGAAACATCTCTATTATCCGGTACTATGCTTGTATTTGGTTTGTATGTTGTATTATGTTCTCCTATTTAAAGGAGCTTTCTATGATAAATCAAGTGACTAATTGTTCAAACAAATATAGTAATATTCTAGTTTACTTCACCTTCCAAGTTATTCTCTCAAACATTCTTCTTGTTCCTCATTTATTATCTTTACTTTGATCAATATCTTCACTCTTCATTAATATCGTGAATACTTTGTTGAATGCATTAACTCAGACTTGACTGGTCTTGTCAGACTTGACTGGAACATTGCTTAGTAGCAGACATTGATCTTAAGCATTAACTCAAGGTTTGAATTCTCAAATCTTGTCCCTGCGCATCAGATCTCCTTGTTCTCACAGTGACTTTTGAGACTGTGGTTAATATGGTGGATTTCTAGGATATTTGGAGGGCTGAGGATAGTATTGAAAGGAGTTGTTTTGAGGATTGTAGTTGTGGTTAAAATGAGGTCTGGTGAACTGTGATTTTTGTGGTAGTTGGGTGGAGGGAGTCTGTTGCACTATTGGTTGACAAAGGCTAATGTGTATTGTAAGGCTTCTTTGTCATCAGGTTGCATCTCTGGTTCATATGAGTGTAGTGTGTTATCATATGGGGTTTGGTATGATCACTCTCCGGTATGTTGATACTGAGGAGATCGGTTGGCAGGTTGCGCTGAGTGGGCGACCAAGGCGAGTGGTCCACCTAGATCCATGCAATATTTCAACATCGTAGACTCTTAAGCTTGTAGTTCACTGTAGAGCTTGTACAACAACATAGTTTTGATTTTGCTGTGACCTTGAACTATCATCTTCTCCATGGTCCACTGCTTTCCTAAACCATCCAGGAACTGCAGATTTGTTTCATGATCACTTTAAGTGATGCATGTATTTGAGAGTTTGGTGATGATGAGGTTGAATCTTTTGAAGGAATCATCAATACTTTCACCAGGAAGAGCTTTAAAGCTATTGAACTCGTTCACTGAAGCGGTCAGCATCTTGTCTTGAGCTTGCTTTGTTTATTCATAAAGATTTTTAAGAACATCACAAATTGCTTTTTCTTGATTTACAGTTAATAATAAGATCGAAACTGTCAGGAAGAAATCCACAAGAGATTTCATAGAAAATAATTTCATCTTTCTCCATCTTCTCAATGTCATCGTTGGTAGGTCTGGTCATGGCAGCTTGACCGCCTCCAAGTCTGGTTTGAGTTTCATTGGTGAGAACGGGAGTAAGGACAGGTACATGTGGTACTTTTTCGACAGATCTCCAAACTTCTTTATCAAGTATTCTTAAATATATTTCCATACGTTGAGACCAGTGATGATATTCACTTGCACCAAGTATTGGAGCTCGATTAGAACCTCCAACACTGTTAGATATATTTAAAGAGTAAGCTTGTTCCATATTTCCTTAGATTTTTGAAAAAGATGAGCTACATGGTATAGAAAGGCTTTTAAATATGAGTTTATTTAACAATTTATGTTTTAAAGAAAAATTAAAAATCAACCACTATGGCTCTGATGCTAATTGTTGAGAGAAAAGCTTTAAGATTGATTTGAGGAAATGTAAGTTAATCTCAATGGATCTTTTGATAAGCTCAACAAAAAAGAAATATGTGGAGTGATATATATATATATATATATATATATATATATATATATATATATATATATATATATATATATATATATATATATACATATATATATATATATATAGCAACAAGGTTAATCAGTAAACATAAGCAAGTAATAATATTTTGTTGAATCGTAACAAGGTTTGCATTCAAACACAATTTAGTAAATGATGAACAACATAAGCAAGAGATAATGAAGACTTGTATTCAATAAAGAGTAATACAATTAAAGTATATAAGTGGTGTTATTAGATCGATCAACATGATCATATATTTATAGCAGAAACTAGTACATGATAAACAATAAAATACTCCAAAGTCAGGAGGCCATGCTTGCCATGCCTGGACTGACAGAACTCATCTAACATACAATGTCTGAAAAGGTGAACATTACTTTTCTGACACTTCGGTATACAAAAGACAAAACACTCTCTTCTTCGGTTCAACATCCTTCACTTGGGTATCCCAAGTCTTCAATATGATCTTCAAAGTCTTCGTATCTGATACTTCAACAAAACGTTTTACCGCAAAAAAAATATATGTCTTTAGTATTTCAATACATCTTTTAGTTGTCGATGGTCACTTCATGTTTCAACAAGACTCGGTGATAAGTTTGTCCACCAGCTTCGAGATACCATGTGATAACACCCAAGATACATCCCCATTCACCTTGTTCAACTGATTCTCTAGCCCCACCACACTCTCCTGCAAATCTGTGTTCCGGAGGGAGGAGTCACTCAATTCACCTTTCAACTTCCGAACAGCGTGCTCTAGCATGGCTATCTTATCCACCAGATCAATATTCTCCAACTCAAGATATGCTACTATAACCTTTAGCATTAAAATCTCCTCAACAACATCCTCATAACCAGCTAAATTACTTTCTAGGACAACTTTCTCACTTTGCATAATGGACAGTTCACTCCTCACCTTATCCATCTCGGCTTGGGGAACCATTTCCATATTCGGATAGACTTTCTCTAACTTAGCAACCTTGTCCACAAGCTTTTCATACTGATCACGAAACAATTGCACATTATGGGAAAAACCACCGGACAAACCCAGAAATGGTTTGACAAGATCATATATCTTTTTAAATTCATCACAAAGTCCACGATTCTCTAGATGCAACGCCTCATTTTCATCAAGCCACGATATGACCTCTTGACATAGAACCATTTTTTCAACAAGCTTAATTTTATACATATCCCGAATATTTCCTTATGACCCTGTCTGACACTTGAGCGGGTCCCTGGAGGAGCAAAGTTTTCAAAGAAAGAAATGGTAACCTTTGGCTCCATTAAACTCTGCCCCCGCCTATACTCCCAAGCAGGAACATAAATAGGATCGGATGGCTGAGGAACACTGGCATCACGAGGAGGGATGTTCATATTCAGTTGAGTCACATACGAAGAAGGACGACCCTACCACTACTAGCCTCATCACCATCCAGAACGGACGCTAGGGCAGCTGAAGCAGCAGAGTCTCTGCCTCTTTTACGACGGACTAAAGGTCGTTCACCACTCCCATCATAATCGCCATCATCAGAAACAGTCACAGGATCAGTAGTAACAGGGGAAGTATGAAGATCATTTGTATCATCATATGAGCCATGAAATATAATCGACGACTTCGAATCCTCCTCTTCATCATTTTGGGTGTTGTTACCATTGCTACCAATATAAGTAAAGCTATCATCGATAATCGAGAGCTCAAAATCGTCAGAACCAAGATCTCGCGCCACAACCTTACCCTCAACAAAGTCAAACAACATAAATGGAAACCAACTTCCATCTACATGAAACAAACATGGGATCAATGCACACAATTAAAGCGAGTCTTAACAACATCTTGTAAAAACACATACTCGGACCGTACACGAATAAAGTAGGAACAAAAACAAGACGCAACCAATACGAACTCATGCCAACTTACCCTAATACAGCTTCAGGGAATTTCTTCATCATCACTTTCAAATGAGAAATTTATCTATATCTTGGCCCAAGTCACTAGTCCTCTTAAGTTTTTGGTCATCAATTGTTCCAGGTAGGTGAAATTAATTTTGATAAGGGAAGAAAGAAGCGTTCAACAAATTCATTTTTCCAATTTTTATGGAATTAGGGAGACCCTCGATAAAACTTTGTCCCCTTGATCGAAAAGAATACCAAGCCCCATTACTACAAATACTGAAAAAGTACTGGAACAAAGCAACAGTAGGAAAAAATAAAGAGGCGTGGCAGAGCAGTTCAAAGCAGATAACCTTTGAAATCGAATTAGGTTTTAGTTGACAAGTATGAATCTTGTACGCTTCAATAATCGAACTAAAGAACGAAGAAGGATGCACACGAAGACTAGATTTGAAGTAGTAAATATAGAACCCAACCTTACCTAATGGAGGGCGATCGATAACTACATTGGGAGCAAGAAGAGCGGCACCATCCCCATCAACAAAATGGTACTTCGCAGAAACCTGGTCGAGATGCTCAAGACTTACGGAAGAATGAACGAAAGACATCACTGAACGAGACATTCTTTTGCAAAACGTACAAGGATTTAAGAATAAGAAATGACAAAGAGATAATGGAAGAACAAGAAGGAAGAATAAAAGTACGAAACAATCACAAATGTGACAAGGATTTATGAAATTGAAAGAAGGAAGCCAACTGCTACTAAAAAGGGGCTCAAGTGGCTATAGGCCTACGAGAAGTCCTGGCTGCGTGAGTAAACCAAGAGGCACTAACTGGACTGATTAAAATTGGAAAATCAAAAACCACTTAAGCCTAATTATTATAAATCAACAACACCGCCCCAATACGGAACCTAGACTCGTGCGCCTCCTCCATCAGAACATGACGCACACCGCCCCAATACGGAACCCATACCCTCCAATGGAGAGTCAACAACCCCCGTCTATCATAATCAAAGGAAGCCACTTGACCCACAATATGCTCACTCTTACAGTGCTCTTCCTTCACAGCCTCGATCTGAGCCTCCCGAATCCGCTCCAATAGCGAAGTAATCACGGTCATCCTCAAACATATATCCCTGATCGGAGCCGCGACCGCCTTGCGGCTGATAGCATCGACCACCACATTGGCCTTTACCAGGTGGTAAAGGATCTCAAAATCATAATCCTTCACCACATCCAACCACCAGCGCTGCCTCATATTTAGATTTGGTTGATCCATCGGATACCTCAGGCTCTTGTGATCCGTGTAAATAGTACAGCGGACCCCATAGAGGTAATTTCGTGAAATCTTAAGTGCGAAAACCACAACCCCCATCTCTAAATCATGTGTCGGATAATTCGCTTCATGAGGCTTTAGCTTCCTCGAAGCGTAAGCGATCACGCGACCCCCTATGCATCAACACTGCCCCCAAACCCGTGATCGACGCATCAAAATAAACCACAAAATCCTGCATAATCTCTGCCTCAGGGTCTCAAAAGTTGCCTGCTACTCAGGCCCCCAACGAAAAGTGACCATCTTCTTTGTCAACCGAGTCAAAGGAACAGCTATCTTAGAGAAATCCTGGATGAATCTCCGATAATAACCTGCTAAACCAAGGAAACTCCAAATCTCAGATGAAGACCTTGGAACCTCCGACCGCATCACGGCCTCGACCTTGGTCGGATCGACCAGAATACCATTCTGGTTGACAAGGTGCTCCAGAAACTGCACCTCGCGCAACCATGATTCAAACTTGGAGAACTTTGTGAAAAGTCTCTCCCTCCTCAAAGTCTCTAGCACCTCCCTCAAGTGCTCCTCATGTTGCTCCTGGGTCTTGGAATAGACCAAGATATCATCAATGAATACAATCACAGGCCGATCCAAAATCGGCATGCATACACGGTTCATGAGATCCATAAACGCGATTGGAGCATTGATAAACCCAAAAGGCATCACCATGAACTCGTAATGACCATAACGAGTACGAAAAGTCGTCTTCTGCACATCCTCATCTCTAACCCTCATCTGATGATAACCTGAACGCAAATCAATTTTGGAAAACCAAGATCCACCCTGAAGCTGGTAAAACATATCATTAATCCTCAGGAGTAGATAACGGTTCTTCATCGTTACCTATTTAGCTCCTGGTAGTCAATGCACATACGATGAGACCCATCCTTCTTCTTCCCAAATAAGATCAGTGCTCCTCATGGAGAACTGCTTGGTCGAATGAATCCCTTGTCTAACAGCTCCTGAAGTTGTGTAGACAACTCCTGCATCTTAGGAGGAGCCAACTGATATGATGCTTTGGCTATCGGAGCCGCACCTGGAACCAGATCAATTCTGAACTCAAATTTCCTCTCCGGAGGAACCCCAGGCAAATCCTCAGGAAACACATCCGGATACTCCCACACAATTGGCACATCATCCACAGTCGCCTTACCCTTATCACGGGTATCCATAACATAGGCGAGAAATTCGAAACAACCCTGCTGATTATACCGTTTGGCCCTTGCTAATGAACACAAAATCATCCCATGTTGAGCTCTCTCTCCATGAACCACAAACTTTCCCCCATTTGGGGTTCAAATCCGAACTAAGTGATGCTCACAATCGATCACTACTCCATTAGGTCTCAACCAATCCATGCCCACGATAACATTGTTACCACGTAAAGGAATGGGAACCAAATCGACCAGATACTGATCGTTGAACAACTGGAGAATATAACCCCGATGAACCCTCGCTACCCGGACATATCGATCATCTGAAATCTCGACATCTAAAGGACAATCCAACTACCTCAGAGCTCCAGCAAACCTCTTACTAAGCACAAGTAACATAAAGGATCGGGGAGCCCCCGAATCAAACAATACCAATGCAGAAATATCGTTCATAAGGAAAGATCCTAAAATAAAACACATAAATATAAGCAGGCATTTCAATATAAATAAAGATATAAGGAGAAGATACATACCCGTGACCACGTCAGGAGTTGCACGAGCCTCCTCGGCTGCCTGCTGAAAATATCTTCTCTTCACCACAGGTGCATCCGCCTTTCCCTGGAGGCCGTCAGTAATCCGTAAAGTTGCAGGAGCGGGTGCTGACACTGGTCCTGCTGCAGTCAAACTCGGACAATGCGCCTTCTTGTGGCCCCTCTGATTGCAATGAAAGCAAATCAGATCATGTACGAGGGTGGTGATGGTAGTAGTAGTAGTACAATCTCTGCTGATATGACCCGTCCGGCCACACTTGAAGCAGCCAGAACCACCCTTCATGCACGCCCCATCGTGCGTCCTGCCGTACTTTCCAAAGCGGCACCGGCCCTACTGACACTTCGATCTCGTATCAACCACCTTGGGCCTCTAGCCGGAACCCTCGGCACTCTGCACATTATCTGGCTTCCTCTTCTTCTCCATCTCCAGATCAATCTCTCTCTCCCTAGCCCTCACTATCATATCCTCTACCTTCCTGCAACTGGATTGGCTCACAAACTACCAAATATCACTCCTCAGCATCTCATGGTACCTCGCCTTTTTCATCTCCTCATCCGCCACATACTGCGGAACCAACAATGCCCTCTCACGAAACATCATGGTGATCCAATCCACCATCTTAGTAGTCTGACGGAGATCCTAAAACTCGTGCGCCAGCTGTTGTGCCTCGATCACTGGTGCAAACTCAGCCCTGAATCTAGTCATAAAATCATCCCATGTCATCGAATCAACAGCATCATCACCAACTACACGCCCAACCTCCTCCCACCAGTCTCGGCCTTTGTCTTTCAGAAGACAGGAAGCAATTATGACCTTTTCCCACTCAGGACAACTACTGGCGCGGAAAGAATTAGCAACATCCGCTAACCACATCATGCTCGCTATCGGGTCCTTCGCCCCGTGGTAGTCTGGAGCTCCACATGCCCGGAACTCCCTGAAGGTTAATGAACATGCCCCAATCAAGGCCACCATCTCATAACAGAAGGAGCCTAAATGCTCCTCCAACACCTCCATGACACCCTTCTTGATCGTACCAAAGATCACAGGAGTTTGCTCAAGAAGTTGTGGGTAATCTAAGAAGAAATGAACTCCTGCATCTGATCGTCTAACTGCCCGGCTCCAAAACCTGAGCCCGAGCCCTCACCTGCACCAGAACTACCAACCAGTCTTCCTCGAAGAGTCACCATACTGAAAATAGACCATATTAACCATCATAATATGCATCAAAATATATCGAGGAATCACAAACTCTACAAGCTTCATGGTTTTATCGCGGCTCTCCTTGACTCGAGTACGAATCCTCTGCTTCCAGTGGTACGGGCACATACTACCTTCCACATCTATCCGAACTTTCCTCAAGGAATTCCTTGAATCATCCAAGGCACTCATTATTCATACTATCAATCCTAAATAAGATAAGGCTCCCAGCACTGAATCTCTTCCTAGGTTTTCCTAGGGTAATCACCACGCCACTCTCAGCCATCAGCTGCAGAAGGAACTCCCGCTAACTCCCCTAACTAGCTCACGAATACTATTACATATCACCAAAATCAGATAATTCTTCTAACGAGAGGTCTCACACTACAACGGTTGGACTCAGACAAGAGTTGCGTAGTAGAGTTAAACCTAACCTTCTAAAATTATTTAGTCTCAATAATATGTAACTTAACATATTCTCTTACTAGTTAGCTGAAGTTAATGAGAACTCCTAAAAAGCACAAAGCAAGAAGCATTCGAGCATTGAGTAATCGGAATAAGGCAAAACTCTAACATGCCATTCTATCACTGACTGATCAGTACTAGCATGAAAGTCTACAAGCTCATACAGTAGGCATACAAAGGCATCTCTCCTAGCTTTCTATCATAAAATACTGAGCAGATCCTTAGCCCTAGCTAACATGCGATTCATAGATTCACTAATCAAAACATATCATACAACATGTATGGGTATTTTGGGAAAACTTACTTGAGCTCGGTCGATTTCATGCACCACACCCTTTTATTATATTAGAAAACCCGTTTATATAACATTTCCTTTTTGAAAAATCTTACCAAATCCTCAGTTTGAGTTCAGACACACCCGAGAGTATGTCCGAATCCCTCAAACTAAGGCTTTGATACCAACTTGTAACGTCCCAAAAATAAGACCCAAAAAATTCATTTTTAAATTAATAAAAACAGTATCCCAAAACATCATCATTAATCCCAAGTGGAAAAAATGTATCAATACATCATAAAATATCAGAGTTATCATGAAAATACGGAACAATATCATGTGTGCACTGTAATCACCCTGAGTTCTTCCCCTTTGCACAAGAAGTACCTGAAACATAAACTAAAAACCGTAAGCACGAAGCTTAGTGAGTTTCCCTCAAATACCATATACGACACATATCAAACATGTAATGGGTCGCGCCCAATCAGTGTAACGGGCCCCGCCCTAACTCGCATAATGGGCCCCGCCCACGAAGTATTGTACCTATCCTTATAGGCACATGTAACAGTTGTAAATTTATGAATAAATCTGGATTTACTTATCATTTAATGGATGTTCACATTCATGTTCTAAAACGATGTATTCTGTGTTAAAGAATATTTTCACATAATGTTATTTATGAAGTAAATCTATAATCTTTCATTAAATTAATAGTTCTAATCATAACACCTATATAATCAAATGATATTTGATTGGAACTTATCTATGTCATAATCATCATGACTATATAAATAATAAATACATATACCAACTTCAAAAGGATGCAACTTTTGAAGGCAAATGAGCTTGATTCATTTGATATATGTGAATCATATTTATATGGGAAGATGATTCACAAGTGTCTTTATCTATTAGTAGTTAAAGTACAAAAGGCTTGACAAAGAGTTATACATAAGTTATGTATGTAATCTTTTTCAATCCATGAATAGATTTGGTGATAGATGTTTATTCAATTTCACTGACGACTTTTATTCGTTATTGTTGAAACCTTTGATTTGTCAAAATGTTTCATAGTGAAGATTGAAATACGACTTAATGAAACCATCATTGACCTTTCGTTGTGATAAAGAAAATAAGTTTTTGTAAACCAAGTCTTCTTGGAACATCTTAGGAGTTGTGGAATTTATTCACAACTCATTCCGACAAAGACACTCACTTGTCATTAGTATGTTTCTTGTGGCACAGGATCACCTGGTCACTTGAATCTATCTTTTGATATTCGAGATAGACTTCGTATTCTCTAGTGGGATAGGGTCACCTAGCCACTACCTCAATGTCGATAGTACAAGTTTTTGAATAGGATATAAACAGACCTTGCAATCTATTGTATGATGTTTTAAAAGAACTATTTACTTTACAAAATTTTGGAATTATGCTCACTGCAACAAATATATATTGAATATATATATTTTCCAATCAAACAAGTGGATTAAATACTCTCATTAGACTAAGGATGTAATGGTTTATCCTTATCTAAAAGGGATAGAGTTATAGAGCTTATGTTAGACAATAAGTTTAGCCACTCTAGCATCTACTAACTGCATTTATGTATAATATCCTAAATGATTGTTTAGGATGAAGTTTCTACTAATCCCGCTAATTTTCATTCCATAAGACAAGTGATTAGAAAGTGATTTTTTTTCTAAGTGGGAGAAATTTGGAGATTTAAGAGCTAAAGATCCATAAGCTAAATGCATCATAATTTGGAACTAGCAAATTTCAATTGTTGTTGAATTTGCTCAATGGTTGACTAGGAACTAATAAAACACATAGATATGCATTCATGTATGATTATCAAGTATGGGCTTGATTAATCTTCCTCGATATAGTTTGACTATAAAGAGTAAGTGAGTTTTCAAGGGAGAAAACATACATGAATGAAAATCTTTCCAAGATTTAAGCTAACATCTCAAAGTAATAATCTTATTTCTTATAAGTTAATTACATAGTGTAATTTGATTATGAATCTAGATGACTCTTGTGTTTGCTACAAAGCTAGTGGGAGCACAGTAACATTCCTAATATTATATGTAGTGGACATATTAATTCATGGAATAAGGATCTATATAGATAGATCATGGCAACCTAAAGGATTAAGTAAAATTGCATTAATTGTCAAGGATCTTAAAGGTGTAACGACCCAAAAATCCAGGGTAAAAATTTCATTTTAATATAGTCAAAACATATCCAAATCATTATTAATTAAATATTTATCAGAGTTCATCCCAAAATCATTCAATGCGGAAAACATGGGTGTGTGCACTACGATCAATCCGAGCCCTTCTTTTCAAAATCGATGATACCTGAAACCAATAAACAAACTGTAATCACGAAGCTTAGTGAGTTCCCCAGAGCATACCCCACACACAATCCACATAACACATAACATATTAGCTGTAAAAGCTACATAAACCATATGAATCACATATCTATGCATATCAACATATACGGATGCCGTGGGCTCATCCCTAGGGTCGTACTCCAGGATGCCATGGGCTCTCCACATGGTCTTACACCTAAGTGTCATGGGCTCTCCCATGGTCTTTCATAGGAAAGCCATGGGCTCTCCACATGGTCTTACATCCGAGTGCCATGGGCTCTCCCATGGTCTTCCATGTAAATATCACAAAGATAACCGGCATACCACACAATCACTAGCATACCATATATATATATATATATATATATATATATATATATATATATATATATATATATATATATATATATGCATACCAGACATATCAGTAGTGAAACTATAATAAACACTACAACATAATAGGAAATCCATGGGCTCTCCACATGATCTTACATCTAGGTGTCATGGGCTCTCCCATGGTCTTCCATACAAACATACCACATATACCACTAGCACACTTCCTAGCTCATACCAACTAGCAAGTCACATAATACAATCTCAGCTAGGATACTACATATCATAAAATGGGCCGGCCTTGGTGCCTTAGACCCATTGGTATGATGAGAAGACTCACCTGGTACTGCAGAAGTCCCGCAAATAAAAATCCAATGCTGGTTGACAGGTTCCCGAACTGTCAACATCAAAACATCACCCAATTAATAATTGGGTTCCAACACATAACCACAACTCTATACTTGGGTAAAAGACTACTTTAACCTAACTCAACTTTATTCGATTCAAGGCCCAATTCAAAGCCCAAAAGCCAAACCATGGACCAAAGCCCAACACATGGCCCAATTTTCCAAATTGGGCCCAAACCTCTATATAGGCTTATCTTAAGGCCCAACCACTTATTCCAGTCCAAATGATTGGCATTCTGTTGATCCAATAGCTAATAGTCCTCAAGGCCCAATTATGGCCCACTTATGGCCCAACTTTCCAAATTAGGCCCAAGCCTCTCTAATGGGTCCTATCCTAAGGCCCAATGATTTCTTTAGTCCATAACATGTTCCCAATTGGCCCGATAAGAACCCAAATCCAAATAGAGTCTTTCACATAAAATGTCGGTTAGGGTTAAGTGTTCCTACTTAACCCATTAAGGACTTAATCCATTAAGTCCAACATTGCCTTCAGGTTAATTTTCCAATGTTCGTTAATTAATAATTTAGGTTTATTAAATAATTCCCGAGCGTATCCTGACCAACCCCAAAATTAGGGTTTCATGACATTAGGGTTTTCCAAACCCTAATTAGGGTTTCTAACCCATCTTAGCCCAATAGGCCCAATAGCTAGGTCCTTTGATCAATTAGGTTCCATTAGGCCCATTAGGGCTTCATTGGGCCCATTAGGGTTTCAAGCATCCCAACCGAATCAACTTGACATGGCAAAGCACACCGCCACCCGACATGGCGGCCGGTGGCGACAGGAGGCGACAATCACCACCCTACGGTGGTGGTTTTAGGGTTTCTTTTCATTATTCTAATCACCGGTTACAAAGTTACAATGCAAAATACCAAATTCACACACTCACACACGCACTAAAATACATATACACGGCGGCATATGGTGGCAGCCACCACCTCACAGTGGTGGTGGTGGCTTTCCGGCCAAATAAACTCCATACACAACACATACTCGTACAACGATACACCCTACGAAGATTAGCACAATACAACAGCATACCCACCCGTTGTGAACCACGAACTCAGCCACATCGGTGGCTGGAAACGACCGGAAACACCACAAAAGGTGGTCAGTCGAGGCTTAAGGTGGCGTCGGTCAAAGTTAAACGTAGCATCGCTGGGATGGAGAAGAGATAGGAGCAAAGGGAGACCGGAACAGCACCGGCAACAGCCATGGGCGGCTGAGAACGGCAACAGAAAGAAGAAGAAGAAAGAAGCGTTGTTGGAGTAGCACCGGTGATAGTTTCTTATTCAACGGAAGCGAGCAGCTCCGGTATTCGACTTCGATGGTTGTAGGAGCGGCGGCGGCTGGGTTTGGCGGTCACAACAGTTTCTAACGGCGGTTCACGACCCATCTTCGCTCCGCGTTCCGCCGCTGGCCTCCGGTGGGCTTCCCGGATGTACGATGCATTCCCGACAATGGTTGTGCTGCTACGATGGCGAGATATCGGTGACAGAGGCGGCTTCCATAGTGGCGACGACCAGAAGTGAAGAAGGAGGTGGCGGCTGTTAGAAGAGGGAGGCATAAGGGTGGTGCGGCTGAGTGTTCTAGGGTTAGGGTTAACAGGACTATATACCCACCTCCTATATAACTTCCTTCCATAATGACAAGATCGGTCCTTCCCTTCTCTTTTTCTTTCAAACTAAGTCCATAATTTACCCTTTCTACCCTGACTTCAGAAATTTCTTTCAACTCCAATCCCAAAATTTACCCAACAGCCCCTAGCTTTCAAAATCCTTTCTTACCAAGTCCAATACTTACCAAACACCCCCTGTCTTCTACATATCTTTACAAAATAAATCCCAGAAATACACTTTAGCCCCCGAATAATCCAAATTATAACGTTTGGCTCCCCAAAACCAACACTCTGCTTAATAATATGAATTTAGGACGACTATTCGTTCATCAATTTTTTATCTATTTATTTATTTAATAACCAGGATGTTACAACTCTCCCCCACTTAAATTAGATTTCGTCCTCGAAATCATTCCTTACCATCCCTTACACGCCCGACAACTTGGGCGACATGGTCACAATCCTGGGCACACCCTAGCCTTCCCAGGGTAACTGTGACCAACCTTTGCAAGGTTCTAGAACCCGAAGATGAACGTATTTCCTGAAACAAGATCACTTCTATTCCGTCCGAACTCCGCAGTCTCGAGAGGGTCTGTCTCCCTGACAGACCGCCCGCACTGAATCATTGTAGAATTCATTACACTTATCTCCCAACTGGCTATGCAAATTCTGATAACCTGAGGTTCCCACTAGGAAATAGGGTCACAGACCAAATTTCCCTGCAGTACACTTATACTTGGCCAAGGCTCAGCTAATCCCGTTGTGAGTGACTTGTCACTTCCCAATCAACCAGCTATTATGTATGTACTAGCAACCTAAAACACAATTACTAACGTTGCCCAAACACTGACACTGCCCGAACACTGAACTGCCTGAAGCAGTATGTTGCCACATGGTTGCTTTCCAAAATCTAATGAGACCTCCCTGGTCTCCATTCGTTCACCAATTATCTGAAATATCGGGTCCCAGCCCGGCTGCGGAGCCAATGGACTCCCACATAGTTGCCTCATACGACTTCTGAACGAAATCCTTCTCTGGAACTAGTTGCCACTAGTTATCATGTCACTGTGGCTCTAACAATCTCCTGATCTAACCGGTCGGGTCCATGCGTCGAATCCTGACGTTACCGAATCCAAGGCTAAAGGTGATTGCTACCCAACCAATGGTAGACTTATATTACGAACGACCCTAAGCAATCCCTTGCTTCCTTGATCTCATAATTGTAGTGGCGTTCCTACAGTCTTATCACTAGCTCAACCAGATCTAATCCGTCTAAGTAATTCCGAAATCCAATCCGCAGATTTCCATATCCTCACAGATACACCCGAACCGGTGGGTACTACTATTTCTTCCGCGTCCTAACAACGCACTCATGCTATCTATCAGCCTAGTGAATGCTACGGCTACACCCTCAGACTTACAACACTCTATCACTATCTGCTAACCTTATGAATGCTACGGCTACATATGCAGACTTACAACACTTGTCACACTATATGCTCGCTATTGAATGTTATGGCTACCCCCGTAGTCTTACAACACTTTCCCCACTATCTGACTACTAGTGAATGCTACGGCTCCGCCGTAGTCTTACAACACTTTCACCCTACTGACCATGAGTGAATGCTACGGCTCCCCCGTAGTCTTACAACACTTCCATACCAACTGACCATCAGTGAACGCTACGGCTCCCCCGTAGTCTTACAACACTTCCATACCAAATGACCATAAGTGAATGCTACGGCTCCCCCGTAGTCTTACAACACTTGCGTCCTAACACAACCGTAGCCCAATACCTTACCCCTGACCTATTGGTTCGAAAGGCATACAGCGTCGAGCACGCACTCCACCGAACACCTGAACTGAACTTCATTCATGACTGGAGCCCCAGCCTGTCTCCCCAAATTCTGCTATCAATCCCCCAAGAAGACGCGATTCACACGCTGGGGAGTTTTACCGAACTCCAAAATCACACAACCCTCAAACCCAATAGCCACTTGGGCCGCCATTTTCCTCGATGAGGATGAGAAACTCATCCCGGTCTGAAACCTGCCCCTGTCCTGAATACTTGCGCGATTCTCCCCCACTTAGATTCGACTAAGTCTTCGCAATACATGAGATTTGAAGGATTCCCAATCCTTCTTACTCTTAAATAACCAACTGTTGACAACCTGAGCTTACCCTCTGGCCGTTGCTAGTGTTCTATTACTGGTCCAAACCTCAAAGACCACACAACTCCTACAGATCAGACGAACAATTCCCGAATCCTAGCGAAACTAATAATCCCAGACACCTTGAAATGATGCCCCACCTATATCTTGATGTAACATCCATAAATTTTACGCCAAATTTAAACTTTTCCGATCATAATAAAAATCAATATGCATCGTTTACAAAAATGTTTTCAAATCAATATCCATCGGAGTGTCCCAAAATCATAACATAAGGATGAGGAGCGGTACGGTCACGCCTTCGCCTTGCCATGATCTCCTGAAGTACCTGAAACAATAAACTGAAAACTGTAACCCTGAGGGCTTAGTGAGCTACCCCCAAAATACCAATATCACACTGACAATGCCATATCAGTAACAATCAATCAATCAACATGCATACTGGGCCATCGGCCTGACTGGACCGCCCTACTGGGCCTACAGTCTATCTGAATCTATCCCGAGCCTTCGGCATGACTGGGCCGCCACGTGGGCCTGCAGTCTCCCCGGACCGCTCATAGCGTATGATGGCCTACAGCACAAAGCAGGACCGCCTCAACCCAACCAACAAGCAAATAACCAAGTGCGCATAACTATTATATACTGGCATATACAAGCATCAAACATATCTATCACATTGATCATCAATCATAGAATTCTCTCGTAACTAGAGTACCGACCTAGTAGGTCACTAACATACCAATCCTTACGGATCATAATAGCATAACATACTGTCTACCTTGATTCCGATCTAGCATATCATAACCACATGTAACATACCACAACAACAACTAAAGGGCCGGCCTAGGTGCCGTAGACCCAATCGATATAGTGAGGATAACTCACCTTGCAGATGTCGACTCGGAAGATACACTCCAACTCTCGGATCACTTGACACAGGCTCCACCACCTATGAACATAGTACAATATACTCATAAGTCCTTAACCTTATAAGGTACCCCATAACCCACCAGTCAACCCCTGGTCAAAGTCAAAGTCCTCGGTCAAGGTCAACAGTCCATGTTGACCCCAACTCGCCGAGTACCCTCGACTACTCGCCGAGTTCCTTGAAGTACAATCCAACTCGCCGAGTCATCGGGGTGACTCGTCGAGTTCCTTCGATTCTCGCTTAAACTTTAAGGCCACACGTTGAGTTCCCTCCTTGCAACTCGACAGATACATACGCATACATAATCCAGGGAAAACTCATCCGACTCGCCGAGTTGTTCTTCAACTCGTCGAGTTTATGGCAATCATCATCGGACTCGCCGAGTTGTTCATCCAACTGGTCGAGTTCACGGCCATCTTCATGTGACTCGCCGAGTCAACCTTGCGACTCGGCGAGTCCATTCAGTCCTCTTTCCATACAGACTTGTTTTGAGCCATGCAGAGGCTCCAAATCACAGATCCAAGCTTCTAGGGCATGCTTATCACGTAAAGTTGCAAACTTTACGTGCATGCATGGCTATAAAGGCTCTAAATGTCTATTTTAAGTTCTTAATGGAGCTTCATGCCCAAGAGGGACCTCAATCACGACCAATACAGCAACTTTATGATTCTAGAATCCAAGGAGGGTCCAGATCTGAAGTTACAACCTCAGATCTAGCCCATAGCTCATCTTTCCAACTTAATATCTCACCAAAAACCCTAAAACTCAACCAATAGAAGAGATTCACAAGGAAAAAGGCGATTTGGTTACCTCCAGAAGATGATAACTGAGATAAGTGTTGATTCCCACTCTCTACTTGCTCCAATCTCCTTCTCCTCCAAGCCTCCTCCCTCCAAAGATCCTCTTTTCAAGCTTCAAACACACAATGGGCACACACACACGCGTATTAGGGTTTTAAGGAGTTCTCAAAGACTGCAAAGAGGCCAAAGGAGGCTGAGGCTCCTTTAAATAGAGGTGCAAACCCCGGAATTTAGGGTTTCATCTGCCAGCTCCTACTCGCCGAGTCCCAACATGGACTCGTCGAGTAGGTCACTTAACACGCGATCCCACCCCGCTGCTACTCGACGAGTAGGTCAACCAACTCGTCGAGTAGAGCTTAACCCAATAATTATTATTTAAACAATACCTGAGAATCGGGGCGTTACAACTCTCCCCCACTTGAACTAGACTTCGCCCTCGAAGTCCGTTGGAATAAACAATATCGGGTAATGCTCGCGCATCTCCGCCTCCGGCTCCCATGTCCACTCGGATCCCTTCCGATGCTCCCACTGTACCTTTACTAAAGGTATTTCCTTGTTTCGTAGAATCTTCTTCTTCCTTTCCATAATAGCCACAGGCCTCTACACATAGTTCAGGCGCTCATCGACCTGAATGTCATCCAACGATACCACTGCCTCCTGGTCCATAATGCATTTTCGCAATTGCGAAACATGAAATGTGTTGTGGATCCGGCTAAGCTCCTCCAGAAGCTCTAGCCTATAAGCCACCCTGCCAACCCTGGCAACAATCCTGAATGGCCCAATGTAACAGGGACCCAATTTTCCCCTCTTCCTGAAGCGGATCACTCCCTTCCAGGGTGAGACCTTCAGGAGAACCATGTCACCCACCTGAAATTCCAGCTCAGATCGGCGTCGGTCGGCATAACTTTTCTGCCGACTCTGAGCGGTCTGCAGTCGCTGTCTAATCTGCTATATCATCTCGGTAGTTTGCAGAACTACCTCTGTCCGACCCATCACCCTGTGCCCAACCTCGCCCCAGCAGACTGGGATCCTACACTTCCGCCCATACAACAGCTCGAAAGGCGGGGTGCCAATACTGGAATGATAGCTGTTGTTGTAGGCGAACTCTGCAAGCAGTAGGTGGGAATCCCAACTCCCACCGAAATCAATGACGCACGCCCTCAACATATCCTCGAGGGTCTGAATGGTCCGCTTACTCTGCCCATCAGTCTGTGGATGGAACGCCGTACTAAAATGCAGTCTCGTACCCAGTTCCTCATGAAACTTCTGCCAAAAACGGGAAGTAAACCTGACATCTCGATCGGAAACGATAGAAACTGGAGCCCCATGGCGAGAGACAATCTCTCTAAAGTACAGGTCGGCCAACTTCTCTGCCGACGAACTCTCCCGTATGGCTAGGAAATGGGCACTCTTGGTCAATCGATCCACCATGACCCATATAGCATCGAACCCCCTTGCCATCTTCGGCAACTTCGTAATGAAATCCATCGTGATCTGCTCCCATTTCCACATGGGGATCTCTAGAGGCTGCAGCTTGCCATGCGGCCTCTGATGCTCGGCCTTGACCATCCTACAGGTCAAGCACCTCTCAACATACTCAGCGATTTCTCGCTTCATGCACGGCCACCAGTAGTTCAAACTGTTGGATAAGGTGTCTAAGTCCATAACTATTTCTGGCATGTACTTGACCCGACCCGGCATGGTCCATTTGGGTTGCATGGCACCATGCAATTGGATAAACTAAAATGAGAGAAATAACACTTATGGTTTATTAATATATTATAAGTTCTAATATATTAATAATATTATTTAATTAGTTTGATCAAGAATTAATTTAGAATTAATTAAGTGATCAAAAGATAACTAATTAAATATATAGGTAGATTATGTAAATCTTCCATATCTTATATAGTGGGCTAAGAGGCTCCATGGATTATCAAGTTGGGTTCCACCCATAGGATGCTCCATGGGAGTTACAAACCCATGGGTCATGGAAATGAAGAGTCATGACACATTAGGGTTTAGATGGTGTAACCCTAGATATGTCAACACTATATAAGAAACCCATTCTCCACCAAAATTGGCGACACTAAGAAACAAGAGGGCTAGGCCGATTTTACAAGTGTAAGATTCTCTCAAAGTTTACTCCTTTGCATTTGGTGTTGTGTGAAGCATTTGAGGCATCACACTTGGGGTGCTAGGCTCACAAGGTTTCAAGGATCATAATCAACAACAAGGTAAGTTATTCTATCTTTCATTCAAGTTAAAAATGTTCCCCATGTATGCTAGATAGGAATATAACATTGGAATTCAACTTTGCATGATAATTAGACAAACATAGATCCAAGGTTATTAGGGTTGCATGTACACTTAGGAAGTGTTAGAATGCTCAAAACCCATCAGTGGTATCAGAGCCTAGGTTTGTTTGTTGTTTTTTTTTTTTTGTGCAAACAGCTTGAAAAAAAATCGTTTTTCTGTTTTCTGCTCGTATGAAAGTTTGCACATTTGTTGCTGGAAATGGACTAGAAACATTACCCTAAACTGTTTTGATGTTTTAAAGCTTGTTTTAGATGGTGTAATGTTTATGCTAATCCATTTACAATGGCAATTATTAAAATTACAAGTTTTTTTAAGTGTAATTTTTTGATTCTTGAAAGTGTTCATATTCATGTTCTTGAACTTATGAAGATTAGATGATCATAGGAATTGTTTGTAACCTTCATGGTAGTTTAATTCATGACCATAATGTGTTTTAATGGAGTCCATAACTTGTCCTCAAGTTATGGAAAACCAAAAGTCTCACTTTTATTAAAGCCATTAAAAGAACACAAGAGTTATAAAAATGAAGAGTCTTCATTTTTATTACTCAATTAATTCATAAGTTATAAGAAATGAAAAGTTTTGGAAGTTTACAAAACTTGCCCTCAAGTTTTGGAACATGTAAAGTCTTGATTAAAACTTTAGTTCCAACCCTTAGAATTTTAAAAGTTAAAATTCAACCCTTATACTTTATAATATTATAAGTTACTAATATATATATGTATAACGTCAAGTCGTCTTACCGCTAGTACGCCTCATTCACGAAGCCGGTCTATAAGGGGGGTATAAGGTTGTTGCCTATAAAATGGCAACTTAATGGGTGTCCACTCTCACCCACCGCTTCCTTGATCGGTGGAGGGTCGTTAGCCGAACGGGTAAGACAAGGACTTATAAATTCTCATTAAAAGTATGATGAATATTATAAAGTAACTAAATGCTTTTATTAAATTCCCAATCTTAGTTACTTTAGGAAAATGTGAATAAGGTGCTAATCCATGAAATTACACTTTACACTTTGTTTAAGTCATTGGTGGAGCGTGTGTGGTTAACCGGCACACTAACTTAGACTTAACAAGGTAGGTAAAGGGTGACTTAAGGTTTACCATAGCATCGGTGGAGCGTGTGTGGTTTACCGGCACATCGATTGAGTGATAAACCTTGAGGGTACCAAGTGATTTGCATGGTTACTTCACACCTCGTTTTGTGATCCTCGGTATCCCAGTCACAAAACTTGGAGGGCACACTCGAGATTGAAACATGTCTTTGAAAAGTTCATTGAATCTCAAAAGAATCTAGGAATTTCTAAGAACCAATTAAAAACCTAATATTTATATTTCGTTTTTCATGGTGGAAATTGGTGAATCGTCACTCACCTACCTTTCAAATATGTTATAGCTTGGATTACGGCATACCTCTTCTAAGTTATAATATATTGTGATTGGATCCTAGCCTTAATATTACATTTGGGTGTTTTATTAAGGACTCTCTTAATATCTAAACTAATCTTGTTCTCTTCTTTCAGATGTCTTCAAACAATGCTGCTTCTGGCCCTAATCCTAATGGCTCCTTTACCCTTATGAACTTGTGTGGGAAAGTCACTTTTGATGGATCCAACTTCAATGAATGGATCAGAAACATCAGGATGATTACCCGCTACGAGGACAAAGAATATGTCATTGACAAGGAGCTTAAGGAGATTGATGAGATCACTGCAACTCCCCAGGAGATCGCTGACTTCCGGGCACATGAAAGGGATGCTATAAAAGTGGCATGCATCATGTTGGCCACCATGACAGCGGAACTCCAAAAGTCCTATGAGGACTTCTACCCTTTTGAAATGCACCAAGATCAGATGGAAAGATACCATCAAAGTGCACGACAAGAGAGGTATGAAATCATATGCTCTATCATAACAACCATGATGAAGGACGGGGAATCCGTCACAAGCCACATGCAGAAAATGCAAAGGTATGTGGATCGGTTGCTGAAGCTTAATGTGAACTTCCCTGAGGAGCTTGCAATAGATATCATTTTGCACTCCTTACCATCGTGCTATGATCAATTCCGCATGACATATCACATGAATAAGGAAGAGGTCACACTCTGCAAACTTCAGGGACTCCTCAAGACCGCAGAAACATGTCTTAAGGGTAAGTCGGTTGTTAACACTCCTACTCCAAACTCCGCCCCGGTTTTGGCAATCGGGAAAGGTAGAGGGAAGAAGAGGAAGAGCTCTTCGAAGGGTACCAAGGCTAGGACCCTTGATGGCTCTTCTTCAAGTGGAACCAAGAAAGGTTTTGTCACTCCTTCTTCTGACCCTAAAGAGGCTGAATGCTTCTATTGCCATGAAAAGTCACATTGGAAGCGGAACTGCCCAAAGTACCAGCAAGATGTGAAGGATGGGAAAGTTAAACCCAAAAATGCAGGTATTTACACTATCTTATCTAATAACTCACCCCATTCTAACTCTTGGGTCCTTGATACCGGTTGTGGTATTCATATCTGTTCTGATTTGCAGGGACTAAGAAGAAGTGAGAATGTGGAGCATGGAAGAATAAACTTAATCATGGGGAATAGGAAAGCTTTACCTGTCACCAAGATTGGAGTTTATACTTTATCGCTAAGTAGTGGGTTTAGTTTAGATTTGAATAAATGTTGTTATTCGCCAGAAATGGCAGGAAATATTATTTCCTTTCATGCATTGTATAAACAAGGTTTCACCTTTTCATTTGATAATGAAGTTGGTTCGATTAATGTTTTCTTTAATAATGTTCTTTATTTTAAAGCATTACCTTGTGATGGTGTGTATGAAACTGTATCTGTGGTTGATAACTTAGGAAATAATGTATTGTGTATTGATTCTGTTAATGATAATAACTTGGATAAAGCATCATTATGGCATTGTCGTCTTGGACATATAAGCAAGAAATGCATAGGCCAACTCCAAAAGGATGGAGTATTGGAGTCATTTGACCTAAAGTCAGATGATAGTTGCGAATCATGCTTACTTGGAAAAATGACAAAGTCACCCTTCACAGGTTCTTGTGAGAGGGGTGAAGGTTTGTTGGATCTTATACACACGGATGTGTGTGGGCCCTTCAAACATGCCACAAGGGATGCTAATCGTTATTATTTGACTTTTACTGATGATTACAGTAGATATGGATATGTCTACTTAATCAAGCATAAGTCAGAGACTTTTGAGAGGTTTAAAGAGTTTAAACAGGAAGTCGAGAATCAATTGGGCAGGAACATTAAGATGCTTCGATCCGATCGAGGTGGTGAGTATCTTAGTTCAGAGTTCCTCGACTATCTTAGGGAATGTGGGATTGTCTCACAATTGACACCTCCCAGGACACCGCAGTTGAATGGTGTAGCTGAGAGGCGTAATCGAACCTTGTTTGATATGGTTCGTTCCATGATGAGTCGAGCTTCGCTACCAATCTCATTTTGGGGGTATGCCTTAGAGACTGCCGCCCATATCCTTAATCTAGTTCCCACAAAGAAAGTTGCCAAAACTCCTCATAAGATGTGGACTAGTAAAGTACCCAAACTAGACCACATTAAGATTTGGGGTTGCGAGGCTTTCGTGAGACGCGAGACTCATGATAAGCTCGAACCTCGAAGTGAGAGGTGTATTTTCATTGGCTACCCACAGAAATCCTTTGGTTCTCTTCTACAGACCTAGTGAGAATGTGGTCTTTGTAGCTAGGAGGGCTTTCTTTCGAGAGAGAGAGTTCATAAGCCAAGGAGACAGTGGGAGGCAAGTTGACCTTGAAGAAATTCAAGAGTCAAGTGGTGAAGGAACTTCAAACCCTAGCACTCAACTTGAGGAGGAAACTCCTGTTGAGCCAATTGACAAGTCTGTACCTCTGAGGCGTTCCACAAGGGTTAGGAATGCACCTGAGCATTACTATGGATTCCATATTACTGCGGAAGGTGATACACTTATCAGTGATGAGACACTGATAGGTCTGGATGAACCTAACAGTTACGCGGAAGCCATGGCAGGCCCTGAGTCAGCCAAGTGGAAAGAGGCAATGGACAGCGAGATACAGTCCATGTATGACAATCAAGTTTGGAACTTGGTTGAGAATGTACCAGGTCGTAAGACTATAGGGTGCAAATGGATCTTCAAGAAGAAGACCGACATGGATGGTAATGTACACACTTATAAGGCACGACTGGTTGCAAAGGGTTTCTCACAAACTCCGGGAGTTGATTATGATGAGACCTTTTCTCCAGTGGCCAAGATTAAGTCTATTAGGGTTCTGTTAGCCATAGCTGCATTTCATGACTATGAAATATGGCAAATGAATGTCAAAACCGCTTTCCTTAATGGAAAGTTGGCTGAGGATGTTTACATGAGTCAGCCAGAGGGTTTTGTCAATACAGAGTACCCTAATAAAGTGTGTAAGCTTGAGAAATCCATTTATGGGTTAAAGCAAGCACCTCGCAGATGGAATCTTTGCTTTGATGAGAAAGTCAAAGAATTTGGCTTTTCTAGGAGTGAAGATGAATCTTGTGTATATGTCAAGGCTAGTGGGAGTATAGTTAGCTTTTTGGTATTGTATGTGGATGACATACTACTCATAGGAAATGACATCCCAACTCTGCAGGAAGTTAAGTCCTGGCTTGGGAAGTGTTTCTCTATGAAGGACCTAGGAGAAGCTGCCTATATTCTAGGGATAAGGATCTTGAGAGACCGGAGTAAAAGACTAATTGGACTTAGTCAGAGTACCTACTTGGATAAGGTGCTGAAGAGATTCGGCATGCAGGACTCCAAGAAAGGAGAGTTACCCATCCAGAGTAACGCCAGATTGAGTAAGACACAAAGCCCTAGTACTGAGGCTGAGATAGCAGAAATGAGTCGAATACCTTATGCTTCGGCTGTAGGATCGATCATGTATGCTATGACGTGTACTCGACCTGATGTAGCCTTTTCTTTGAGCATGGTTAGCAGGTATCAGGGGAACCCTGGCAAGGCACACTCGACTGCGGTAAAGAATATCCTCAAGTACCTACGGAGGACTAAGGACTGGGTCCTTACCCTCGGTGGGAGTGAAGACTTGAGAGTTGTAGGGTATAGTGATGCTAGCTTTCAGACTGATAGGGATAATTTCCGCTCTCAGTCAGGCTGGGTCTTTACCTTAAATGGAGGAGCAATTTCTTGGAAGAGTTCCAAGCAACAGACAGTGGCTGATTCAACTTGCGAATCAGAGTATATAGCAGCTAGCGAGGCAGCAAAGGAGGCGATATGGCTGAAGAACTTCATTGGAGACCTTGGAGTTGTACCAGCCATTAAAGAGCCAATGGAAATTTTCTGTGATAGTGAAAGTGCAGTTGCCTTAGCCAAGGAACCAAGGGATCACGGGAGATCCAGACACATCGATAGAAAATACCATTTCATCAGACATCGAATAGAAGAAGGACTCCTCGTGGCAAAGAGGGTATCATCGGATGAGAATCCAGCAGATCCCCTCACGAAGGGACTGACTCGGGTTAAGCATCTCCAGCATGCTCGGAGCATAGGGCTGAAGGATGATATTAGATTTAGTAGTTAGATAACCTTGAAATTTGTAAAGTGTAATTGACATTAGATGATGAATAAAAGGTGTTTTATTTATGAGTAAAGTGTTGCTATCTCTTGTCGATCGTTTACTATATTTCTTTTGCATGTTTTGACTTCCAGAATAATTATGTTTGGTATATCATATTATTCGAACCTCCACAGTCGGTCATATGTCGGAAGTAGGTATGAATCAAGACTGTCATGATTAGTTGCAGAGGTCTAAGTTGTTGGACATGGCTACAACATTCATGAGTGCCCATAAGTTCTGAGCATTGGACTCAACCCACGCTCACTGGAATCACTTCATGGAATTTATCTCGAGTGATCGTGAGACGGTAATATCATATAAGTCTTCAAACCTAGATATATGATTTGTTACTTATGAGTTGGTTATGCATTGATTGTACGAAAACGCATTGGTAACTCGATGTTATAAAACGTGCTCTTGTGTATAATCCAATGAGTAGTAGAACAAACATATGAGTCGAAGTTTATCTGTTCCTTCTTGGATTAGAAGCTGATATCTGGGCCCCTCGATGATTTTGTTTTGACCTATGTACCGGGCCCGGTCAGAACTAAGTTGATGTGTTCAATTAAGTTCTTTGTCAAACAAATCGAAAATCGGGAAACAAACTGCTGGACAATAAGTAAGACATTGTTCCATGTATTTGTCCGGCTGATATCTAGAACAGAGGATTATATGATCACTTATCTTAAATGGCGTATCATCATCTTCTCAGTTCCGAGAGACCTTGAAAGAGCTACGATTGCCGATCGGTTCCTGAAGTATTGCAGTACTTATCCAAGTGGGAGACTGTTGGATAAGGTGTCTAAGTCCATAACTATTTCTGGTATGTACTTGACCCGACCCGGCATGGTCCATTTGGGTTGCATGGCACCATGCAATTGGATAAACTAAAATGAGAGAAATAACACTTATGGTTTATTAATATATTATAAGTTCTAATATATTAATAATATTATTTAATTAGTTTGATCAAGAATTAATTTAGAATTAATTAAGTGATCAAAAGATAACTAATTAAATATATGGGTAGATTATGTAAATCTTCCATATCTTATATAGTGGGCTAAGAGGCTCCATGGATTATCAAGTTGGGTTCCACCCATAGGATACTCCATGGATGCTCCATGGGAGTTACAAACCCATGGGTCATGGAAATGAAGAGTCATGACACATTAGGGTTTACATGGTGTAACCCTAGATGTGTCAACACTATATAAGAAACCCATTCTCCACCAAAATTGGCGACACTAAGAAACAAGAGGGCTAGGCCGATTTTACAAGTGTAAGATTCTCTCAAAGTTTACTCCTTTGCATTTGGTGTTGTGTGAAGCATTTGAGGCATCACACTTGGGGTGCTAGGCTCACAAGGTTTCAAGGATCATAATCAACAACAAGGTAAGTTATTCTATCTTTCATTCAAGTTAAAAATGTTCCCCATGTATGCTAGATAGGAATATAACCTTGGAATTCAACTTTGCATGATAATTAGACAAACATAGATCCAAGGTTATTAGGGTTGCATGTACACTTAGGAAGTGTTAGAATGCTCAAAACCCATCACAAACTCAAGTCCCGGTACATCTTGGTGGCCCCCGGGTGTATAGAAAAGCGAGACTTATGAGCCTCCTCCATCACTGCCTGTCGGACCCCTCCGGACATCGAAACCCAAACCCGACCGTAACGAGTCAACAATCCGCGGCTATCCTGAACAAATCGGGCGCTTTCGCCCTTAATCCTCTCCAACTTCCAGTTCTCTGGTCTCATACCCTCAATCTGAGCATCCCTGACCAAACCCACCAGCGGGGAATCCACCGCTATCCTCATACACCTTGCCGAGGTTGAAGACCCAGCTGACTTGCGGCTCAAAGCGTCCGCAACCACATTCGCTTTACCAGGATGGTAAAGGATCTCACAATCATAGTCCTTGACTACATCCAGCCACCTGCGCTGCCTCATGTTCAGGTTCGGCTGATCCATGATGTGTCTCAAACTCTTGTGATCCATGTATATAGTACATCAGACCCCGAACAGATAATGCCTGCAAATCTTGAGAGCGAAAACCACCGCTCCCAACTCAAGATCGTGCGTGGGGTATCTCGTCTCATGCGGCTTCAGCTGTCGTGATGCATAAGCTATCACCCGTCCCCTCTACATGAGGACTGCCCCCAGACCTGTGATGGATGCATCACAAAATACCACAAAATCCTTGACTCCCACGGGGAGCGTCAACACTGGCGCCTCACACAAACATCGTCGGAGGGTCTCAAACGCCCTCTGCTACTCAGAGCCCCACCGGAAAATCCACCCCCTTCCTCGTAAGACGAGTGAGGGGTACTGCAATCTTGGAGAAATCTCGAATAAATCTCCGGTAGTACCCTGCTAAACCCAAGAAACTCCTGATGTCCGAGGGAGACTTCGGAGTCTCCTACTGCATAACCGCCTCCACCTTGGCCGGATCGACCAAAATCCCCTCCTGGTTAACGAGATGTCCGAGGAACTGGACCTCTCGTAACCAAAACTCACACTTCGAGAACTTGGCATAGAGCCGTTCTCGCCGCAGAACCTCCAGCAGCTCCCTGAGATGCTCCTCGTGCTGCTCTCGGGTCTTGGAATACACCAATATATCGTCTATGAACACAATGACCGAGCGATCGAGCATCGGTCAGCAGACCCGGTTCATCAAATCCATGAACACTGCCGGCGCTTTGGTGAGCCCAAACAGCATCACCACGAACTCGTAGTGGCCATAACGAATCCGAAACGCGGTCTTCTCCACGTCTTCCTCCCTCACTCTGACCTGGTGGTATCCTGATCTCAAATCAATCTTGGAAAACCAAGATGCTCCCTGCAGCTGATCAAAAAGATCGTCTATCCTCGGAAGCGGATAACGGTTCTTCACCGTTAACTTGTTCAGCTCCCTATAGTCAATGTGCATCTTGTGCAAACCGTCCTTCTTCCTGACGAAAAGGATCGGTGCTCCCCAGGGTGAGCTACTCGGACGAATAAACTGCTTACCCAGCAGCTCCTGCAACTGAGATGATAGCTCCTGCATCTCCGGCGGTGCCAAACGGTATGGCGCCTTGGCGATAGGGGCCGCACCTGGCACTAGATCAATCCTAAACTCAACCTGCCTCACCGGAGGCACTCAGGGTAACTCCTCCGAAAACACATCAGCAAACTCTCTAACCACCGGGACCTTTGAAACTGAGAGCTGCTCTCTAACCCGCGTATCTACCACATACGCCAAATAACCGGCACACCCGTGCTGAATATACTGTCGAGCCCTGGCCGCCGAACAAAACCCTGATCCCGACCTGGTGCCCTCACCATATACTACCAGTTCTCCCCCACTTGGAGTTCGAACCACCACCCGCTGTCCCTCACAGTCGATCATGGCGCCAAAACGGCTAAGCCAATCCATCCCTATAATCACGCATACATCCCCCATGCGGATAGGAATCAATTCTATCGGGAAGGACACCCCGAAAATCTCCAACTCGCATCCCCGGTAGACCGAAGAAGCAGAAACCCCGTGCTCGTTGGCGATCGAAACCCGCAACGGACACTCAAGATCATCTATCGGCTCACTGAACCCTCTAGAGAAGGTCTGAGATACAAACGACCGACTCGCCCCCGAGTCAAATAATACCAAAGCGGGCAAAGAATTCACTAAAAACGTACCTAACCACAGGTACAATCAATAAGCATAACACCAATACAATAACTGAGACAGAGAAAAGAAACGTACCAGCAACCACATCCGGTGCTGCCTTGGCCTCCTCGGCCGTGAGCTGGAAGGCGCGACCCTGAGCCTTCGGAGGCTCCACCTTGACTGGCCTCCCATCTCCAATCCTCGCAGTAGCTGGCGCGGAACCCAGCGCAGGCTTGGCGGCGAGCTGCGGACAGTTGGTCTTCACATGACCAACCGGATGACAACGGTAACAAATCCTCATATCTGCTGGAGGGGCGGACTGACGGCAGTCCCTGGCATAGTGCCCCTCCTTGCCACATTTGTGGCACCCACCTCCCGATCGACAAACTCCCGAATGACCCCTGCCACACTTTCCACAAGTGCGGCTCTGCTGACTCCCAGATCGAGTATCAGCGGTCTTAGACCGCTTAGGCGCCGGCTGAGACTGTGCCAGTGCCTGACGCTGCTCCTTCAGCTGCAGCTCTATCTCCAACTCACGCCACCTCGCGGCTTCCTGTAGATCCAGGAGGGTCTCACAACGCTGTGTAGCCACAAACTGTCGTATATCCATCTTGAGCATACTCAGATAACGAGTCATCTGAGACTGCTCCGACGCAAACTCCGGGCAAAACATAGCCCTCTCAGTGAACATCCGGGTAATCTCCATCACAGACTCCCCATCCTGTCTCAATGTCAAAAACTCCTGAGCAAGCCGCTCCCGTTCCACGCGCGGAACGTAGCGGGTGCGAAACATATCCCGGAACTGCTCCCAAGTAATAGCAGCCCGCTGATCATCAGAATATGAACCTGTCGTCAACCTCCACCAGTCCTTTGCCCCGAGCCTAAGCAGGTTCAGAGCACACCTGACCTTCTGGTCAGCAGTACATAAGCACGTGAAGAAACAGCCATCCACGTCAGGCAACCACCGCATAGCTCTGATCGCATCCTGAGTACCATCAAATGTCGGGGGCTTCGTATTATCGAAGTCCCGGTACTAGAAAGCCCTGCCGGCTCCTCCTCCATCCCCTGCCGCAGTACAGCCGAAGTGGCTGCAGCGGCTGATGTCTCTTCCAGAGCTGCATATCGCTCATCAAAATACTCGACCATCGCGGTCTTGATCGACCCAAACATCTCTGGTAGTTGTGCTCGGAAGGCCGCAGCGACCTCATCGTGCATGATCTCCCGGATCCTGGCATCCAACTCCTCGGTCCCTATCTGTACCACGGGCTCAGGTGCTACCGGCACCTCCAACCCTCCGTCTCCCGACCCCGATCCTGATCCTGATCCGGATCCAGAAGCAACACGTCTCGTCACCACCATACTGAAATATATAAATCATCAGATAAATAACATAATGTCGGGAGACCAAAATCCACAAACCCTAGGGGTTGTGATTTCCTTGCTATGCGTATGGGTCATGTGCTTTCAGTAGTACGGGTCCATACTACCTTCCACGCCTACCCGTATTTGTCTCAAGTATCACCACAACGCCCTAACAATATCATCAACATAGAAATGCGCTCAACCCTCACTTCTAGGGGAATACCAACTATCTCGCACCTAGTCTCGCCACTTATCATGACTCACACATCCATGAAACTTCCATCATCCCCTACAGCGCTAGTGCATGCTAGCTGCACATAACGCTAGACCCAATAGACTTTCGAATATCCAATCCTACCCGAAGGCCGAATCAACATTCTCAGGCTATAAGGTCTTTATTATGCACAGCCGTGATGCATACACTAAACATCTACAGTCATGATGTCAATTCCACACACAAGAAACCCTAGGCTAATAGGCATCATATAATCAGGCAAATCTATCATGCGATTCCTGAAGATCCCTAGCCTAGCACTAGCATGATGTCCTATCATATCAGAATATCAAATAACTGTGTGGTATTTTGGGGTTTACTTACAGGCTCCGGCTGATCGTACCCTCTGCATCCTCCATCCTTTATTTTGAAAACCATTTTTAAAACTTACTTTCCGAAAATCTCCTTGATTTGAGACTGGATTCACACGAGTGTTCCTCTAATTCACTCAAACCAAGGCTCTGATACCAACTTGTAACATCCATAAATTTTACGCAAAATTTAAACTTTTTCGATCATAATAAAAATCAATATGCATCGTTTACAAAAATGTTTTCAAATCAATATCCATCAGAGTGTCCCAAAATCATAACATAAGGATGAGGAGCGGTACGGTCACGCCTTCGCCTTGCCATGATCTCCTGAAGTACCTGAAACAATAAACTGAAAACTGTAAGCCCGAGGGCATAGTGAGCTACCCCCAAAATACCAATACCACACTGACAATGCCATATCAGTAACAATCAATCAATCAACATGCATACTGGGCCATCGGCCTGACTGGACCGCCCTACTAGGCCTACAGTCTATCTGAATCTATCCCGAGCCTTCGGCATGACTGGTCCGCCACGTGGGCCTGCAGTCTCCCCGGACCGCTCATAGGGTATGATGGCCTACAGCACAAAGCAGGACCGCCTCAACCCAACCAACAAGCAAATAACCAAGTGTGCATAACTATTATATATTGGCATATACAAGCATCAAACATATCTATCACACTGATCATCAATCATAGAATTCTCTCGTAACTAGAGTACCGACCTAGCAGGTCACTAACATACCAATCCTTACGGATCATAATAGCATAACATACTGTCTACCCTGATTCCGATCTAGCAGATCATAACCACATGTAACATACCACAACAACAACAACTAAAGGGCCGACCTTGGTGCCGTAGACCCTATCGATATAGTGAGGATAACTCACCTTGCAGATGTCGACTCGGAAGATACACTCCAACTCTCGGATCACTTGACACAGGCTCCACCACCTATGAACATAGTACAATATACTCATAAGTCCTTAAGCTTATAAGGTACCCCATAACCCACCAGTCAACCCCTGGTCAAAGTTAAAATCCTCGATCAAGGACAACAGTCCATGTTGACCCCAACTCGCCGAGTACCCTCGACTACTCGCCGAGTTCCTTGAAGTACAATCCAACTCGCCGAGTCATCGGGGTGACTCGTCGAGTTCCTTCGATTCTCGCTTAAACTTTAAGGCCCCACGTCGAGTTCCCTCCTTGCAACTCGATGGATACACACGCATACATAATCCAGGGAAAACTCATCCGACTCGCCGAGTTGTTCTTCAACTCATCAAGTTTATGGCAATCATCATCGGACTCGCCGAGTTGTTCATCCAACTAGTCGAGTTCACGGCCATCTTCATGTGACTCGCCGAGTCAACCTTGCGACTCGCCGAGTCCATTCAGTCCTCTTTCCATACAGACTTGTTTTGAGCCATGCAGCGGCTCCAAATCACAGATCCAAGCTTCTAGGGCATGCTTATCACGTAAAGTTGCAAACTTTACGTGCATGCATGGCTATAAAGGCTCTAAATGTCTATTTTAAGTTCTTAATGGAGCTTTATGCCCAAGAGGGACCTCAATCACGACCAATACAGTAACTTTATGATTCTAGAATCCAAGGAGGGTCCAGATCTGAAGTTACAACCTCAGATGTGGCCCATAGCTCATCTTTCCAACTTAATATCTCACCAAAAATCCTAAAACTCAACCAATAGAAGAGATTCACAAGGAAAAAAGGCGATTTAGTTACCTCCAGAAGATGATAACTGAGATAAGTGTTGACTCCCACACTCTACTTGCTCCAATCTGCTTCTCCTCTAAGCCTCCTCCCTCCAAAGATCCTCTTTTCAAGCTTCAAACACACAATGGGCACACACACACGCGTATTAGGGTTTTAAGGAGTTCTCAAAGACTGCAAAGAGGCCAAAGGAGGCTGAGGCTCCTTTAAATAGACGTGCAAACCCCGAAATTTAGGGTTTCATCTGCCAGCTCCTACTCGCCGAGTCCCAACATGGACTCGTCGAGTAGGTTACTTAACACGCGATCTCACCCCGCTGCTACTCGACGAGTAGGTCAACCAACTCGTCGAGTAGAGCTTAACCCAATAATTCTTATTTAAACAATACCTGAGAATCGGGGCGTTACACTTGAAGTCCAAATAACCGATGCCCGGAACAAAGCCTCAACAGTAAACCACTTTCCCTGGCGCTTCCAAAAGCTGACTCAAGCATAATGTTGAATTACCAATCCTGATCGTGGATCTAGATAACCTTGAACGCTCCAAACCAGCAAAGAGGGGAAATGACCTTCACTAACCACCCCGTAACTCACGGTATGCATATGGCATATGATCATGTTTGAAGGTACAATCCAATCACAAGCAGGGAAACAAACCCAGAGGTACACTTACTAAACCTTGAAACGAAAAACTCCCTTGTACAGTTTCCCACAAGAACTGCACTGAATCCGGCCCTGCTGGCCTCTCACAAGCTGACTCGAACTCTCGAGTTCCTTCCCGGGACCCTCCAATGTATGTACCTGATCTAATCCCCTCTTCCCACTGTGTTCCAAATCGATCCCTCGTTCTTGGCTCTAGAAACCATAACATTCAGGGTCTTGCACTCTGGCACACTCACCAGCTCAATCGTCCACAGCTGAACTGCAACAGTTGAAGCGACCTTTTCCCTAAACCGAGCTACAAACTACTCCCAAGACATAGTCTCTAATCCCGAAAGTGCAATAGGTCGCACAATCAATCCTTGCCGCCTGATACAAGAGAACCACGACGAACCCAAAATCCTGGCAGTCCTCCCGCTAACTGGCTCACCGCCGGAGCCGGGACCAACCCTGGTCCTTCCCCTTGCGTGCTCATCCTCATCTTGAAAAGCATCCATCCCTACTATCAGAGCAAAACCCAAAATTCTCCTTCCCATAAGCTTCTTAGATTCTCTAAGACTCTCACTGATTCGAGTATGGATCATGTGCTTTCAGTAGTACGGGCCCATACTACCTTCCACACCTATCCATATTTTCCTCAGCAATCCTCTTGAATCCTCCAAGTCACCTACTTCACTGGTGCACCAAGTATCTGCTAAACCACAACACAATATCTACCGAAGAAATCCTAGGTTCCCAACCTCACCCTGCCATCAGCTGCTGAAGAACTCCCCATGATGCCAGCCATCCACCTCCTGGATATCGTCATATCCACTTAGTGGCTAACTCCCATCACTCAGGAGTTCCACAAAGCACAAAGCAAGCAGCATTCGTGCAGTAGCACTCCGATCCATAGAACTATCATAGAACATTCTACCCCCATATCGCAATTCGCGTTATCCACATCCATCCACCCTCACTGTCGGCTGCCTTATGCATGCAAGTTATACACAGAACAGGATCTAATAGACTGTCGAATAATAGACTCTACCCTAGGACCACAACCAAACAAGGAACAGGAAATAAGGCCGAATCTATTATTCTAAGGCTATAGGATCCTAACCGTGTACAATTTTAAAAGCATACACGTAGCAGTTACTAATACCAATAATCATTCTCATTCTACCATGGCATCAAATATTCCCAAGGCTACAAGCATCACATATCAGGCCAATCTGTTGCTGACTACTCAGCACTAGCATTCAAGTCTACTAGCTCATACAGCATATAAAAGAATCTCTCCTAGCCCTAACTAGCATGCGATTCACAGATTCACAATCAAATCATAACAGATAACAAATGTGGATATTCTGGGGAAACTTACTTGAGCTCGGCTGATTGCATGCACCACACCCTTTCTTGTCTTAGAAAACGTTTTCCTTGAAAACATTTTTCTTTTTGAAAACTTTACAGATCCTCAGTTTGAGTTCAGACACACCTGAAAGTATGTCCGAATCCCTCAAACCAAGGCTCTGATACCAACTTCTAACGACCCAAAAATCCAGGGTAAAAATTTCATTTTAATATAGTCAAAACATATCCAAATCATTATTAATTAAAATATTTATCAGAGTTCATCCCAAAATCATTCAATGCGGAAAACATGGGTGTGTGCACTGCGATCAATCCGAGCCCTTCTTTTCAAAATCGATGATACCTGAAACCAATAAACAAAGTGTAAGCACGAAGCTTAGTGAGTTCCCCAAAGCATACCCCACACACAATCCACATAACACATCACATATTAGCTGTAAAAGCTACATAAACCATAGCAATCACATATCCATGCATATCAACACATACGGATGTCGTGGGCTCGTCCCCAGGGTCTTACTCCAGGATGTCATGGGCTCTCTACATGGTCTTATACCTAAGTGTCATGGGCTCTCCCATGGTCTTTGATAGGAAAGCCATGGGCTCTCCACATGGTCTTACATCCGAGTGTCATGGGCTCTCCCATGGTCTTCCATGTAAATATCACAAAGATAACTAGCATACCACACAATCACTAGCATACCATATATATATATATATATATATATATATATATATATATATATATATATATATATATATATATATGCATACCAGACATATCAGTAGTGAAACTACAATAAACACTACAACATAATAGGAAATCCATGGGCTCTCCACATGGTCTTACATCTAGGTGTCATGGGCTCTCCCATGGTCTTCCATACAAACATACCACATATACCACTAGCACACTTCCTAGCTCATACCAACTAGCAAGTCACATAATACAATCTCAGCTAGGATACTACATATCATAAAATGGGTCGGCCTTGGTGCCTTAGACCCATTGGTATGATGAGAAGACTCACATGGCACTGCTGAAGTCCCACAGATAAAAATCCAGTGCTGGTTGAAAGGTTCCCGAACTGTCAACATCAAAACATCACCCAATTAATAATTGGGTTCCAACACATAACCACAACTCTATACTTGGGTAAAAGACTACTTTACCCTAACTCAGCTTTATTCAATTCAAGGCCCAATTCAAAGCCCAAAAGCCAAACCATGGACCAAAGCCCAACACATGGCCCAATTTTCCAAATTGGGCCCAAACCTCTATATAGACTTAGCTTAAGGCCCAACCACTTATTCCAGTCCAAATGATTGGCATTCTGATGGTCCAATAGCTAATAGTCCTCAAGGCTCAATTATGTCCCACTTATGGCCCAACTTCCCAAATTGGGCCCAAGTAGGTGGTCACTCGAGGCTTAAGGTGGCGTCGGTCACAGTTAAGCGTAGCATCGCTGGGACGGAGAAGAGATAGGAGCAAAGGGAGACCGGAACAGCACCGGCAACCACCATGGGCGGCTGAGAACGGCAACAGAAAGAAGAAGAAGAAAGAAGTGCGGTTGGAGTAGCACCGGTGACAGTTTCTTATTCAACGGAAGCGAGCAACGGCGGCAGCAACTCCAGTATTCGACTTCGATGGTTGTAGGAGCGGCGGCGGCTGGGTTTGGCGGTCACAACAGCTTCTAACGGCGGTTCACGACCCATCTTTGCTCCGCGTTCCGCCGCTGGCCTCCGGTGGACTTCCCGGATGTACGATGCATTCCTGACAATGGTGGTGTTGCTACGATGGCGAGATATCGGTGACAGAGGCGGCTTCCATAGTGGCGACGACCAGAAGTGAAGAAGGAGGTGGCGGCTGTTAGAAGAGGGAGGCATAAGGGTGGTGTGGCTGAGTGTTCTAGGGTTAGGATTAACAGGACTATATACCCACCTCCCATATAACTTCCTTCCATAATGACAAGATTGGTCCTTCCCTTCTCTTTTTCTTTCAAACTAAGTCCACAATTTACCCTTTCTACCATGACTTCAGAAATTTCTTTCAACTCCAATCCCAAAATTTACCCAACAGCCCCTAGCTTTCAAAATCCTTTATTACCAAGTCCAATACTTACCAAACACCCCCTGTCTTCTACATATCTTTACAAAATAAATCCCAGAAATACACTTTAGACCCCGAATAATCCAAATTATAACGTTTGGCTCCCCAAAACCAACACTCCGCTTAATAATATGAATTTAGGACGACTATTCGTTCATCAATTTTTTATCTATTTATTTATTTAATCACCAGGATGTTACAACTCTCCCCCACTTAAATTAGATTTCGTCCTCGAAATCATTCCTTACCATCCCTTACACGCCCGACAACTTGGGCGACATGGTCACAATCCTGGGCACACCCTAGCCTTCCCAGGGTAACTGTGACCAACCTTTGCAAGGTCCTAGAACCCGAAGATGAACGAATTTCCTGAAACAAGATCACATATATTCCGTCCGAACGCCGTAGTCTCGAGAGGGTCTGTCTCCCTGACAGACCGCCCGCACTGAATCATTGTCGAATTCATTACACTTATCTCCCAACTGGCTACGCAAATTCTGATAACCTGAGGTTCCCACTAGAAAATAGGGTCACATACCAAATTTCCCTGCATTACACTTATACTTCGCCAAGGCTCAGCTAATCCCGCTGTGAGTGACTTGTCACTTCCCAATCAACCAGCTATTATGTATGTACTAGCAACCTAAAACACAATTACTAACGTTTCCCAAACACTGACACTGCCCGAACACTGAACTGCCTGAAGTAGTATGTTGCCACATAGTTGCTTTCCAAAATCTAATGAGACCTCCCTGGTCTCCATTCGTTCACCAATTATCTGAACTATCGGGTCCCTGCCCGGCTGCGGAGCCAATGGACTCCCACATAGTCTCCTCATACGACTTCTGAACGAAATCCTTCTCTGGAACTAGTTGCCACTAGTTATCATGTCAATGTAGCTCTAACAATCTCCTGATCTAACCGGTCGGGTCCATGCGTCGAATCCTGACGTTACCGAATCCAAGGCTAAAGGTGATTGCTACCCGACCAATGGTAGACTTATATTACAAACGACCCTAAGCAATCCCTTGCTTCCTTGATCTCATAATTGTAGTGGCGTTCCTACAGTCTTATCACTAGCTCAACCAGATCTAATCCGTCTAAGTAATTCCGAAATCCAATCCGCAGATTTCCATATCCTCACAGATACACCCGAACCGGTGGGTACTACTATTCCTTACGCGTCCTAACAACGCACTCATGCTATCTATCAGCCTAATGAATGCTACGGCTACACCCTCAGACTTACAACACTCTATCACTATCTGCTAACCTTATGAATGCTACGGCTACATATGCAGACTTACAACACTTGTCACACTATATGCTCGCTATTGAATGTTATGGCTACCCCCGTAGTCTTACAACACTTTCCCCACTATCTGACTACTAGTGAATGCTACGGCTCCGCTGTAGTCTTACAACACTTTCACCCTACTGACCATGAGTGAATGCTACGGCTCCCCCGTAGTCTTACAACACTTCCATACCAACTGACCATCAGTGAACGCTACGGCTCCCCCGTAGTCTTACAACACTTCCATACCAAATGACCATAAGTGAATGCTACGGCTCCCCCGTAGTCTTACAACACTTTCATCCTAACACAACCGTAGCCCAATACCTTACCCCTGACCTATTGGTTCGAAAGGCATACAGCGTCGAGCACGCACTCCACCGAACACCTGAACTGAACTTCATTCATGACTGGAGCCCCAGCCTGTCTCCCCAAATTCTGCTATCAATCCCCTAAGAAGACGCGATTCACACGCTGGGGAGTTTTACCGAACTCCAAAATCACACAACCCTCAAACCCAATAGCCACTTGGGCCGCCATTTTCCTCGATGAGGATGAGAAACTCATCCCGGTCTGAAACCTGCCCCTGTCCTGAATACTTGCGCGATTCTCCCTCACTTAGATTCGACTAAGTCTTCGCAATACATGAGATTTGAAGGATTCCCAATCCTTCTTACTCTTAAATAACCAACTATTGACAACCTGAGCTTACCCGCTGGCCGCTGCTAGTGTTCTATTACTGGTCCAAACCTTAAAGACCACACAACTCCTACAGATCAGACGAACACTTCCCGAATCCTAGCGAAACTAATAATCCCAGACACCTTGAAATGATGCCCCACCTATATCTTGAAGTCCAAATAACCGATCCCGGAACAAAGCCTCAACAGTAAACCAGTTTCCCTGGCACTTCCAAAAGCTGACTCAAGCATAATGTTGAATTACCAATCCTGATCGTGGATCTAGATAACCTTGAACGCTCCAAACCAGCAAAGAGGGGAAACGACCTTCACTAACCACCCCGTAACTCACGGTATGCATATGGCATATGATCATGTTTGAAGGTACAATCCAATCACAAGCAGGGAAACAAACCCAGAGGTACACTTACTAAACCTTGAAACGAAAAACTCCCTTGTACAGTTTCCCACAAGAACTGCACTGAATCCGGCCCTGCTGGCCTCTCACAAGCTGACTCGAACTCTCGAGTTCCTTCCCGGGACCCTCCAATGTATGTACCTGATCTAATCCCCTCTTCCCACTGTGTTCCAAATCGATCCCTCGTTCTTGGCTCTAGAAACCATAACATTCAGGGTCTTGCACCCTTGCACACTCACCAGCTCAATCGTCCACAGCTGAACTGCAACAGTTGAAGCGACCTTTTCCCTAAACCGAGCTACAAACTACTCCCAAGACATAGTCTCTAATCCCGAAAGTGCAATAGGTCGCACAATCAATCCTTGTCGCCTGATACAAGAGAACCACGACGAACCCAAAATCCTGGCAGTCCTCCCGCTAACTGGCTCACCACCGGAGCCGGGACCAACCCTGGTCCTTCCCCTTGCGTGATCATCCTCATCTTGAAAAGCATCCATCCCTACTATCAGAGCAAAACCCAAAGTTATCCTTCCCATAAGCTTCTTAGATGCTCTAAGACTCTTACTGATTCGAGTATGGATCATGTGCTTTCAGTAGTACGGGCCCATACTACCTTCCACACCTATCCATACTTTCCTCAGCAATCCTCTCGAATCCTCCAAGTCACCTACTTCACTGGTGCACCAAGTATCTGCTAAACCACAACACAATATCTACTGAAGCAATCCTAGGCTCCCCCTAGGTTCCCAACTGTTGGATTAATGTCTAAGTCCATAACTATATTTGGTATGTACTTGACCCGACCCGGCATGGTCCATTTGGGTTGCACTTCACCGGCACAATTTATATGGATAGTCTTTTGAGAATAGTATATTTATGATTTATATTAATATATTATAAGTTCTAATATATTAATATGGAATCATTTTATTTAATTAGTATTGATCAAGAATTAATTTAGAATTAATTAAGTGATCAAAAAGAACTAATTAAATATGGACTCTTATATATACGGAATGGGCCAAGTTCATTTAGGTTGGGCTAAGCTTTCATGGATGGTCCATGGAGATTTTAACCCATGGATCCTATGTAAATGAAAGGTCATGGGTATTAGGGTTTACATGGATGTAACCCTAATCCTCCATAATATATAAAGGGGTCCTTGGCTCACAAAATTGGCACAAGTGTGTGAAAATAAGAGTGGGCCGATTTTAGTGTGCATACATATTCTCTCAAGTTCTTCCAAGGTGTTTTGGTGATTTGTGATTCCATTTGAGGCTTCCACACTATTGGGGCTAAGCTCTTAAAGCTTGAAGACATCAAGCTACATCAAAAGGTATGTCATCTAACTAGAACTTTGTAGTATAGGTGCTTCATAATATGCTAGTTAGGATGAAACCTTGGAATAGTTAATATTTGCATGTATAATAGAGAAAACAAGATCCAAGGTTTATAGGGTTGCATGTACACCATACGAGTGTTAGAATGCTCAAAACCCAACAGTGGTATCAGAGCCAGGTTGTTTTCTGTTATATTGATGCAAATGTTTTATTTTCAAGTTGAAAAAAAAAGGAAAAAAAAAACATGACGTTTGTCAAATTTTAAGATAATTACTTGTTTTTGTGAAAAACTAATTATTTGTAAAATTTGAATCATTTGCTATATGAGTTGAATTAGGTCAAATTTAGTAAAATATAAAATGATATGATTATTTTATTAGTTTTAAAAGTTTGATCTAAAGAGTTTTTTGAAACCTCCATAAGTTATGGATATGAAAAGGTTTTTAAAAAAATTGATTCAAAAATTTTTATGGAGTTACAAAACTTGGTCTTAATGTTTTAAAGAATTCCATAACTTGTTCTTAAGTTATGGAACATGAAAAGTTTCATCATAAAACAAGTATTTAACTCCATAAGTTATGGAATCCAAAAGTTTTCAAGAGTTACAAAACTTGCCCTCAAGTTTTGGAATTTGGAAAAAGTTTTTTATGATAAAAAAAAAGAATTGAATTCTAAAACTCTTGGGTTCATAACTTAAACAATTAATTAAATGGCTTTAATTTTGAATTTAATAATTGGAATTATGATGTTTTTATTGAATAACTCAATTAACTTTTATGGACTTTATTAATAGATAATTAAAGTGTTTAATTAAAAGAGAATTAATAATTTCATAATGACATGGTTTAAATTTAATTAAATTAAGAGTATAGTTTAATTAATAGATTAAACCACCAAGTATTTTAAATGTCTAAAATACACCCTTATACTTTATAATATTAAAAGTTTAATATATTATATGTATAAGAGCAAGTCGTCTTACCATTAGTAGGCCTCATTCACAAAGCCGGTCTATAAGGGGGGTATAAGGTTACTGCCTATAAAATGGCAGTTTAATGGGTGTCCACTCTCACCCACCGCTTCCTTGACTGGTGGAGGGTCGTTAGCCGAACAGGTAGGACAAGGACTATAATTATCCCTTCATTATAAGTATAATGATAAATACTAAGTAACTAAACACTTATAAATTCCCAATCTTAGTTACTTAGGAAAATGTGAATAAGGTGCTAATCCATGAAATTACACTTTGCACTTTGTTTAAGCTGTTAGTGGAGCGTGTGTGGTTAACCGGCACACTAACCTGGACTTAACAAGGTAGGAAAAGGGTAACTTAATGTTTATCATAGTATCGTTGGAGCGTGTGTGGTTAACCGGCACATCGATTGAGGGGTAAATATTAAGGGTACCAAGTATATTTGCATGGTTACTTCACACCTTGTTTTGTGATCCTCAGCATCCCAGTCACAAAACCTGAAGGGCACACTCGAGATTGAAACATGCCATTGAAAAGTTCAATGAATCTCAAAAGAATCTAGGAGTTTCAAAACCAATTAAAACCTAATAATACATTTCGTTTATCTTGGTGGAAATTGGTGAATCGCCATTCACCTACCTTCAAATATTTTATAGCTTGGATTACGGCATCCCTCTTCCAAGTTATAAAATAGTTTGTTGGGTCCTAGCCTTAATATATCATATTGGGTGTTATATTAAGGACTTAAATCAACTTTACGTGAATTTCTCCCATTGTTGATGTCTGGTTTAGACAACAATGATCTTCCCAAACCAAGCTTTCCTAATGAATATGACTTCCCGAGTTTGGCTCATGGAAGTCATACTTCTCTTGCTCCACCTCCTCCAATTATTCTCCATAACCCACAAGTTCAAGGTCACTCAAGCCCTAATGGCAAGCAAGGTCTATGTGTGATCACATCTTAGAGATGAAGTCACATATTGACAAGCCGGGAGAGTTGGGTGTCAAAGTCTTGAGAAAGTTGGATGTTCAATCACTTTCTAAGTCACATAGTGAGTTCCTTTGGGACTACTATGAAACAGACTATGACATGAACCTTAATCATCATATCTATTTGCTTGGTGCTGTTGAATCAGCAATGATTTGGAACGATAGTAAAGCAAATTTGATTAGAAGATCAACTTCCCAAAAACTTTATGGACAGTGACAATGGTGACACTGGAAATCCAGAAAAAGCATTCTCTTCCCAATGGAAAGGGATTGGCCATAGTCAACCCGGTTGACCAAATGGTAAAGAGAAAGGCTAAGTCTGAGATAGTCCCATTACCAAAGGGTCCATATGTTTATTTTGCCAAAGGAAGGGGCGTTGATTGCAAAGCTGCCAAATTTACCTAAGGATGTTAAAGTCAATAAGTTTGACTCTACATCAGGTAGAGCCCATTATCTAACTCTGTTAAGTTCTATTTTGAGATCCTCATTACATGATGTGACTGGGTCACATGTTGATGTTTTAAGAATCAAAGAATAGAGAGAAATCTTAAAGGAAGTATATGCTGATTCTGATCGCGAAGGTGGATTTGGATCGCATCAGTATTTTGAGCAGTTGCTTAAGAAGTTATGATATATTGCTAAGGAATAGATAACAACAATTTTCCATGTGGATTGTAAGGATAAGTTTTTCCGCAAAGTTTTAAAATAAAAGAAAATTGTTTAATTTTATTTATTTGAAGTATCCTTACAATGGCATTTGTGGAAAATTGTTGCTTATATGATTCCACTGATAGCAATATTGGAAAACGGATTTGATTCTTTCATTTGTGGTAGTGTCTAAATTTACCAAATCAGGAAAGTTCCTCATCGCCCAAGTTTCAATTGGACCGAAACTTGGAATCATGCAAGTTGAATAGTATGATGAATGAGAACTTTCAAGCATTGGAAAATCAAGACTAATTACTTGTTCACATGGATGTGTGAGTCAAGTGAAGGACTAAAGGGATCGAGTACACATTCTTGTGCACTGGTTATGTCCACCACAAAGCTCGTTAAGACTATTTGATTTACTAAAGTTTAGTAAATATGGTTATACTTACAAGTTTAAGTATAATTCTGAAACATTGGAAAAGTCTCAATGTATGGCAGAACGAATGGGAAGAATCAAATTAGGCAGAAAGATAAACGTTTCTCAAATCTGAAAAGATGGGAGAGTACTTTAGTATCATGTTTGTGATCATCTTAATGATTTAGAAATCATATCACAATTAGTCCTCTAAAGGTCATCTTAGTGCATTCTTATGACTAAGAAGAGGAGTCATGAATTGTTGAAATGGTTAGATCAGGAAGATGAGTCATACTTCGTTCCAAAACAATTCTTAGAGTCATACTCCAAGATTGTAACTTGAGTGACATATCTTAAAGAAAGGTTTAAAACACTTGTCAAATGTAAGAGTAAAAGTGTCCTACTCTTGTACATTTGAAATTGGTAAGTTGTAATGTTTTGGATAAAACAAAGACCAACTAAGGCCAATTGCGTGAAGTGTTTGTCTTGATTAAGAATCCACACTACTTCTTGAATATTTAGCAAGAAATTCTTATTGGTCAAGAAGACAGTGGGAGTCTAAAAGATCCTGAAATGGTTTCAAGAACTAATCAAGAATAAAACCTGTATTTCATCACTAGCACACAACTAGAGGTTTATAACCTATCGTGTTGACATTTCTGTGCCCATTCCATTTAAGTTGGCTATAACATTTGAGTTCTACATGTTCTCAATTGTTTGCATAACTACTTGGAAGCAATGGCAGGCCCTTGTGCTGCCAGGTGGCAAGAGGTTAAGATTGCACAAGTTCAATCCATATGAGTTACGATTTGTCACTAACCTAGTCTTTTGATTATGGTTTTGACAGATTCACATGGATAAGAACACATACACCATAAAATCTAAGGGTCATAAGGTTTCTCTCCGATTCATGAAAATGATGGTGAGGAAACACTTCCACCAAGTAGATTTGAAGCAGATGGCAAAAGGTCTAAACAATTGAGACTATGATTACGGCATCCCTTTTCATAATTCTGAAATTGTTTAGACACACATGCATGCTATCTAAGGAAAGGTGTGTGATTTTGATAAAGTTTTATCAAATCATCTCATATTAGAAATCTGAACTTTGGTAAGAAAGTCAATAAAGTATTGATTTCTAGAAGTCCAGCTGATTTCTGAGTACATGTCAAAGCTAGTGGGAGCATAAGTGTTATGCTAATAATCATCATGTTAGTGGGAGCATGATAATTATTGTTAGTGTTGCAAGTTATCAATGTTAATTATAGAAAACAAAAGTTTCAATTTGTGAGGCTGCAGGGATTGAAAAAGTTGTTTTGTTATAATTAAGGGAGAGGATATACTTCATTTCAGTTCTAAAGGCTTAGATTGAGACCTTAATTATCTTTAGTCAAGACTATATATATGAATTTCATGTTGGATTAGTTCAACTTAAGGAAATTCTATATATTGCGTTCTCAAAATTCGATTATGATTACGGCATCCCTCTTCATAGTCAAATTTTGAAAACATGGCAAATAAAAATATTGTAGCAAAAGACTGGTCTAGAATCATGTCTTTATGTGAGACATCATGAATCGTGTACCATTTGCTTTGGGTACAGGATCGATTGCATGTGCTATAATATTTGTCATTTCTAAATTTTTCCAAATGCCCAGAGGCATTAAGAAGGGAAAAGGTCTAGAATTGGATATGACTAAAATGATTAAGCAATTGACGAGGACAATCTGAGGTTTACCAAAGATTGGTTGCTCAGGGACAGTTTGAAGTATAGTGCTAATTTTGGAAGGACCATATTGACATATTCTGAAAAGAGGCATCTCTTATTCAGAAGTGATAGTCAAAATGAGAATATGGAGTTGTCTCCATAGGTGGAAGTTATATGTGTAAGATTAGAAAACTTAATGCAAGAAGCATGTTCAAAGCAATGTACTTTGAATATGAGACTTAGTTTCCATGGAGTTGATCTCCATTGGAATACCTTATAATGACTGTTGACAAGTCTTTGTGACTTTGTACATATTCATTACAGGAGGGTCAGTGCATATAAGTTTAAAATCTAAACAGATTTCGATAAATGATAGGAATTTGAAATTCTCACATTTTTCAATAAGGATTTGGGAGTATGAAATTAGAATCATTGAAATTATGTTCAATTGGTTTATTTCACAAAGTAAGGATCATAGACAAACATAGAGTGCATACTTGGTGTATGGCAAAGCTGTTGTTTAAGAAAAACATAGTGTACATGCTTGGATCATGGGACAACTAGTGTTTTTAATTCAAGTATAAAGTTGATAAAACCGAAACAATGAATAATGAGTAATCAGTATGGTGATAAATAAAAGTGTTTATTTATATTCATAGGGTTTGATACCATATTTGATTCATTTATTCTTGTGTTTCACTTTGCATGTTTTGACTTCCAGAATAACGAAGTCGCTCTTCCTGAATGATTAAGTTATTCAAACCATCCACAGTCGGTCATATGTTGGAAGTAGATATGAATCAAGACTGTCATGGGTTGGTTTGTAGAGGTCCAAGTTGGTGGACAAAGTGGTGCTACAACACTCATCAGTGCTCATAAGTTCTGAGTATTGGATTCAACCCGCGCTCATTTGAATCACTTCATGGATTTTATCACGAGTGACCATGAGACGATAATATCTTATATTCTTCAAACCTAGAGATATGAGTTGTTACTATGAGTTGGTTATACATTGATTGCACGAAAACGCATTTGGTAACTCGATGTTATAAAATGTGCCTTTGTGTATGATTCAACAAGTAGTAGAACAAGCCATATGAGTCGAAGTTTATCCATTCCTTTTACCTTCGGGATAAAAGCGATATCTGTGGGCCCCTCGATGATTTAGCGATGACACATGTGAGTGCTTGGCCAAGCCAGGACTGATTTGATTTGTTCAATCAGTCAGTCATCATAAATCGAAAATCGGGAAACAACAAATGGACAGAGAGAATGATTATAATCCATGTCCCAGTCCATATGATATCTAGAATGGAGGAATATATGATCCCTTATCTAATGGACAAGTCATTGACAAGGTCAGAGTTCGACAGCGGCTTTAAGAGCTACGATTGCCAGTTAGGTTTTGAAGTCATACTCAATAATAGTTTTAGACTTATCCAAGTGGGAGACTGTTGGATTAATGTCTAAGTCCATAACTATATTTGGTATGTACTTGACCCGACCCGGCATGGTCCATTTGGGTTGCACTTCACCGGCACAATTTATATGGATAGTCTTTTGAGAATAGTATATTTATGATTTATATTAATATATTATAAGTTCTAATATATTAATATGGAATCATATTATTTAATTAGTATTGATCAAGAATTAATTTAGAATTAATTAAGTGATCAAAAAGAACTAATTAAATATGGACTCTTATATATATGGAATGGGCCAAGTTCATTTAGGTTGGGCTAAGCTTTCATTTAGGGTTTACATGGATGTAACCCTAATCCTCCATAATATATAAAGGGGTCCTTGGCTCATAAAATTGGCACAAGTGTGTGAAAATAAGAGTGGGCCGATTTTAGTGTGCATACATATTCTCTCAAGTTCTTCCAAGGTGTTTTGGTGATTTGTGATTCCATTTGAGGCTTCCACACTATTGGGGCTAAGCTCTTAAAGCTTGAAGACATCAAGCTACATCAAAAGGTATGTCATCTAACTAGAACTTTGTAGTATAGGTGTTTCATAATATGCTAGTTAGGATGAAACCTTGGAATAGTTAATATTTGCATGTATAATAGAGAAAACATAGATCCAAGGTTTATAGGGTTGCATGTACACCTTAGGAGTGTTAGAATGCTCAAAACCCAACACCAACCTCACCCTGCCATCAGCTGCTGAAGAACTCCCCATGATGCCATCCATCCACCTTCTGGATATCGTCATATCCACTTAGTGGCTGACTCCCATCACTCAGGAGTTCTACAAAGCACAAAGCAAGCAGCATTCGTGTAGTAGCACTCCGATCCATCGAACTATCATAGAACATTCTACCCCCATATCGCAATTCGCGTTATCCACATCCATCCACCCTCACTGTCGGCTGCCTTATGCATGCAAATTATACACAGAACAGGATCTAATAGACTGTCGAATAATAGACTCTACCCTAGGACCACAACCAAACAAGGAACAGGAAATAAGGCCGAATCTATTATTCTAAGGCTATAGGATCTTAACCGTGTACAATTTTAAAAGCATACACGTAGCAGTTACTAATACCAATAATCATTCTCATTCTAGCATGGCATCAAATATTCCCAAGGCTACAAGCATCACATATCAGGCCAATTTGTTGCTGACTACTCAGCACTAGCATTCAAGTCTACTAGCTCATACAGCATATAAAAGCATCTCTCCTAGCCCTAACTAGCATGCGATTCACAGATTCACAATCAAATCATAACAGATAACAAATGTGGATATTCTGGGGAAACTTACTTGAGCTCGGTTGATTGCATGCACCACACCCTTTCTTGTCTTAGAAAATTTTTTCCTTGAAAACATTTTTCTTTTTGAAAACTTTACAGATCCTCAGTTTGAGTTCAGACACACCCGAAAGTATGTCCGAATCCCTCAAACCAAGGCTCTGATACCAACTTGTAACGACCCAAAAATCCAACCCTAAAAGCTTTGGATCTATGCTTTCTCTAATTATACTACAACAATCCTCAGTTTGGGTCTATCTTTTTGAAAACTTTACAGATCCTCAGTTTGGGTTTTAGTATACTACAACATCCTATGGTGCACATACAACCCTAAAAGCTTTGGATCTATGTTTTCTTTAATTATACATGCAATATTATTTCCAAAGCTTTAAGCCTACAACTAGCATACAAATAACATAAACAATATAAAATACTAGTTAGGAGTTTACCTCTTTGTGTAGCTTGTAGAAATTGTAGTATTTGGCCTTTAAGAACTTAGCACCAATAGTATGAAATGCCTCAAGTGGAATCACAACACATCTAGGACAAAGAATGGCATTTGAGAGAGAATACTAGCCACCAAAATCGTCCATAGTTCTCTAAGAAAAGATGCACACGATTTTTGTCATGGGGAAACATATTTATATGTAGGATTCCAAAGGTCATAGGTTAACCCTAACCCATACCCATGGGTTTATGATCCATGGTTCATGTGTCCCAACTCTTTATGTATTCATGCATAAACTTAGTCCAACATGGATCAATAGCCCAACGTATAAATATAACTAATTTACACAATTAGTCCCCATTGATTTAATTAGTCTCTTTTGATCACTAAATTAATTCCAAACTAATTCTTGATCAATACTAATTAAATCATATGATTTCATATTAATATATTAGAACTTATAATATATTAATAAACCATAAATAACCTCTTCTCAAAAGTCTATCCTAACAAATTGTCCTGATGATATGAAACCCAAATGGACCATGCTACTCTCGGGTCAAGTACATACCACTTATAGTTATGGGCTTAGACACCTAATCCAATAGTCTCCCACTTGGATAAGTCTAATAATTATTATTGCAAGTACGACTCCAAAATCCCGACTAGCAATCGTAGCTCTTAAAAGCCGCGGTCGAACTCTAACCTAGTCAATAACGCATCCATTAGATAAGGGATCATATATTCCTCCATTCAAGATATCATATGGACTGAGACATGGATTATAATCATTCTCTCTGTCCATCTGTTGTTTCCCGATTTCCGATTTATGACGACCGACTAATTGAACAAATCAAATCAGTCCAGGCCCGGCCGAGCACTTAGGGTTGTCATCACTAAATCATCGAGGGGCCCACAGATATCGCTTTTATCCCTCCAAGGGTAAAAGGAATGGATAAAATTCGACTCATATGCTTGCTCTATCTACTCATCAAATCACACACAATGAGATGTTTTATAACATCGAGTTACCGGTGCGTTTACATATCATCAATGTGCAACCGACTTGTAAACTGCAACTCATACCTCTTCGTTTGAAGAATATAAGATATTATCATCTCATGATCACTCGTGATAAAATCCATGAAGTGATTCAAATGAGTGTGGGTTGAATCCAATACTCGAATCTTATTCCAGGAGCATTCGTGAACACTGCAGCCACCTTGTCCTAGACAAACTAGAGACCCATTCATGATAGTCTTGCCTCAATACCTACTTCCAAAGTATGATCGACTGTGGATGGTTTTGAATAACCTAGTTATTCGGGAAGTCAAAACATGCAAAGTGAAACACAACAAAAATACTAATCCTATATGGCCCTAAAACTTTGAGTGCCATATTGATTACTCATTATTCATTGTATAATGTTTCAAATAATCAACTCAATACTTGAATTAAAACAGTAGTCATGCCATGCTCCAAGCATACACACTATGTTTGTCTAAACAATAGCTATGCCATGCTCCAAGCATGCACACTATGTTTGTCTATGGTCCTTACTTTGGAAATAGATCAATTGACAATATTTCAATGATGCTCATTTCACAATCCCAAATCCTTACTGTAAATGTAAGAATATCAAATTCTTGCCATTTACTATAATCTGTTAGATTCTAAACTTATATGCAATGATCCTTTTGTAATGACTATGCACAAAAGTCATAGAGACTTGGCAACAGACATTACAAAGTATTCCAATGAAGATCAATTCCATGGAAACGAAGTCTCACATTCAAAGTACATTCCTTTGAACATCCTTCTTGCATTAAGTTTTCTAATCTTACACAGATTTAAAGAATAACTTCCACTTATGGAAACATTTCCATATTCCCATTTTGACCATCACTTATGAACAAGAGTTACCTCTTCTCAGAGTATGTCAATATGGTCATTTCCAAAATTTAAAACATACTTTCAACTGTCCATGAGCAACCAATCTTTGGTAAACCTCAGATTGTCCTCGACAATTGCTTAACCATTTTAGTCATATCCGGTTCTAGACCTTTTTCCCTCTTAATGTCCTAGGCATTTGGAAAATTTAGAACGGATGAATATTATAGCACATGTAATCGATCCTATCCTCGAAGCATATTGGACACGATTCGAGATATCTTACATAAAGACATGATACTTGACCAGTCTTTTGCTATAATATTTCTATTTGTCATGTTCTCATCATTCGAATTATGAAAATGGATGCCGTAATCATAGTCGAATTTTGAGAACGCAATTAACACATCCATATATAGAATTTCCTTATATTGAGTCATTCCAACATAACATTCATATATATATTTGACTAAATCTGATTAAAATCTCAATCTAAGCTTTTAGGTTTGAAATGAAGTATGAATTCCTCTCCCTTAATTATAGTAAAAACAACTTTTCAAGCCCTGCAACTTGTGAATTGAAACTTTTGTTTTCTATAATTAACATTGCTAACTTGCAACATTCATCATAATTGATTATGCTCCCACAAGCATAATAATCATTACTTTTACTAGCATAACATGTATGCTCCCACTAGCTTTCACATGTACCCAGAAATCCGCTGGACTTCTAGAAATCAATACTAATTGACTTTCATTACCAAAGTTCAGATTTCTGATACGAGATACTTTGATAAGACTTTATCTAGGCTTCTCAAAATTATACACCTTTCCTTAGATAGCTCACATGTGTGTCTAAACAATTTAAGAACATACAACAATAAGTCTCAAATGTTTAGACTTTTTGCCATTCCTCACAATTCAAATTATGAAAAGGTATGTCGTAATCATAATCAAATTTGAGAATGCAAATATCATAATTGCTATCTTCTTAAAATCTACTTAGTGAAAGCGTTTCCTCACAATCATTTTCATGAATTGGAGAGAAACCTTATGACACTTAGATTTTATGGTGTATGTGTTCCTATCCATGTGAATTTGTCAAACCACAATCTAAAGACAAGGTTAGTGACAAATCCAAACTCATATGGATTGAACTTGTTCAATCTTAATTTCTTGCCACTTAGCAGCACAAGGGCCTACCATTGCTTCCAGGTTGTTATGCAAACAATTGAGTACTCATAGAACTCACATACATAGTCAACTTTAACTGGAATGGGCACAGAAATAAGAATATGTCAACACGATAGGTTACAAACCTCAAGTCGAGTGCTAGTGTTTACCAAATAGGTTTACACTTGATTAGTTCTTGAAACTTTCAAGATCTTTAAGACTCCCACTGACCTATTGACATATAAGATTCTATTGTCAAGAACCATTCCTTGACAAAGCAAATATTCAAGAGTTAGTGCGGATTCTTATCAAGACAAACACTTCACACAATTGGCCTTAGTTGGTCTCTGTTTTATCCAAAACATCACAACTCATCAATTCCAAATATACAAGAGTAGGAAGCATTTTACTCTACATTCGACAACTGTTATAAACCTTCTTAACATTATGTTACTCAAGGCTCGTTCTTGGAGTATTACTCTAAGACTCAATTTTGGAACGCAGTATGATTCGTCTTTTGATTTAACCATTTCAACAATTCACGATTCCTCTTCTTAGTCAAACAATTGCACTAAGATGTCCTTAGAGGATCAGTTGTGATATGGTTTTTTCTAATCATTAATATGATCATAAAACATGATACTGAAGTACTCTTCCATCTTTTCAGATTGGAGAAACTTTTATCTTTCTGTCTAATTTGATTCTTCTCATTCGTCCTGCCATACATTGAAACTTTTCCAATGTTTCAGAATTATACTTAAACTTGTAAGCACAACCATATTTACTAAACTTTAGTAAATCATGACGAATAGCCTTATCATTCTTTGTGGTGGACCTGATCAGCGCAAAACCAAGTGTACCCGATCTCCTAGTCCTTCACTTGACTCACATATACATGCGAACAAGGAAATAGTCTTAATTTCCCAAAGATGAAAATTCTCATTCATCATACAATACAAGTTGCATGATCCCAAGTTTCTATCCAACTGAAACTTGGTTGATGAGAATCTTTCTTTATTTGGTAAATTATGACACTGCCACAAACAAAAGAATCAAATCTATTTTCCAATATTGCTATCAATGGAAACATGTAAACAACAGTTTTCACAAATGCCATTTTAAGGATACTTAAAATAAATAAAATCAAAACTTTTTCTTTTATTTAAAAATTGTGGAAAAACTTATCCTTACAATGCAAACACATATGAAAACTATGTTGTTATCTATTGCTAAGCAATCTATCATAACTCTTAAGCAGCAGCTCAAAATTCTGATCTTCGAATCATGCGATCGAAATCCATCTTCACGATCAGATTCAGCATACTCTTCTTCTAAGCTTCCTCTCCTTTTTCGATTCTACAAAACATCAAAATGAGACCTAGTCACATCATGTAATAAGAATCTCCAAATAGGAACTTAATAGAGTTAGATAGTGGACTTTACCTGAAGCATAGTCAAATTTTTGACCTTTACCATCCTAGTGAACTTTCAGGTAAATAAGGCAGCTTCGCAACCAATGCCCCTTCCTTTGGCAATAGAAACATATGGACTCTTTAGTAATGGTACATGGGACTATCTCAGACTTAGCCTTTCTCTTTACCATTTGGTCAACCGGGTTGGCTATGGTCGATCCCTTTCCATTGGGAAGAGAAGACTTTTCTGGACTTCCAATGTTTCCATTGTCAATGTCGATGGAAGTTTGGGAAGTAGATCTTCCTATCAAATTTGTCTTACCAGTGCTCCAAATCATTGCTGATTCAGCAGCAACAAGCAAATAGGTAAGATCATTAAGGGTCATGTCGTGGTCTGTCACATAGTAGTCCTTTAAAGAACTCACTATATGACTCAGAGAGTGATTGAAGAACCCAGTCAACAGTCAACTTCCTTGAGACTTCGACACCCAACTCTCCCAGCTTGTCAATATGAGACTTCATCTCCAAGATGTGAGTACATATAGACACTGCTTGCCAATAGGGATTGAGTGACCTTGAACTATTCAAGAACTTGTGGGTTAGGGAGAACAATTGGAAGAGGTGGAGGAGGTGAAGTATGATTTCCAGTCCCATTAATGTGCAACAAAGGGATTAATCTTTCACCTTAATCGCTATTTGGGATATCATCTTCATTAGGAAAGCTTTATCCAAAAGGATAAGGAAGACCATAGTTGTCATAACTAGACATCTATGAGGGAGAAATTCAATTTTAGTCGATTTAATTCCTTAATATAACACCCAATATGAAATATTAAGGCTAGGACCCAACACAATATTTTATAACTTGGAAGAGGGATGTCGTAATCCAAGCTACAAAATATTTGAAGGTAGGTAAATGACGATTTACCAATTTCCACCATGAAAAACGAAATTTAACATTAGGTTTTAAATGAATTGAAACTCCTAGATCTTTTGAGATTCATTGAACTATTCAATGGCATGTTTAAATCTCGATTGTGCCCTTCAAGTTTGTGACTGGGATGCCAAGGATCACAAACAAGGAGTGAATAACCGTGAAAATTAACTTGGTACACTTAATGTTAACACCACCTAATCAATGTTCCGGTTAACCACACACGCTCCATTGACCTATGATTAACATCAAGCTACCCTTTGTCACACATTGTCAGTCCCAAATTAGTGTGCCGGTTAACCACACACGCTCCACTAACGACTTAACAAGGTGCGAAGGGAGAATTAATGTCCTGTCCTACCCGTTCGGCTAACGACCCTCCACTAGTCAAGGAAGCAGTGGGTGAGAGTGGACACCCATTAAACTGCCATTTTATAGGCAGTAACCTTATACCCCCCTTATAGATCGGCTTCGTGAATGAGGCCTACTAATGGTAAGACTGACTTGTCTTACATATATATATATATATATATATATATATATATATAAGTATTACCTTTTAATATTATAATAGTATAAGGGTGTATTTTACACATTTAAAATACTTGGTGGTTTAATCTATTAATTAAACTATACTCTTAATTTAATTAAACTTAAACCATGTCATTATGGAGTTATTAACTTTTTTTAATTAGACACTTTAATTAATTTAATAAAGTCCATAAGGTTTGAATTTTAAAATTCTAGGGTTTGGAATTAAAGTAATCATGAGAGAGACTTTACAAATTCCAAAACTTGAGGGAAAGTTTTGAAACTTGTCAAAACTTTTCAAATCCATAACTTATGAGTTTAAAGTGGTTTAATGAAAAAACTCTTCAAGTTCCATAACTTGAGGACAAGTTATGGAAGACTTTAAATCATTTAAGAAAATAAGACTCTTCATTTTCATAACCTATGGAACTTTATGAGTTTTAAAATTCTTGAATGAGACTTTTCATGTAACTTGAGGACAAGTTACAAAGCTCATATCAAGAATATTTTAGATCAAACTTTGAACAATAACTATCATCATACAACGTTCTATTGATCAAAAACAAACTCATAAATTAAGATAATTCATATCAAACAAATTTTAAGAAATTAGCCTAATCATATAAACTAATACAAGTCTTGAAACTTTGACAATTATCTTTTATTTGGATGGGGATGATCATTACCATAGCAACAAAATCAAATTTTATGAACAAAAACATTTTGTGGTAATGATCCTAATCCAAAATGGCCAAAAAACTCGAATTGTTTTTTGCTGAACAATCACCACCTCGTGGTGACCAGTCAGATAAAAAAACGATTTTTTCTTGCTTCAAAAACAATAAGCATCAAGTATAATAGAAACCAACCCTAGGCTCTGATATCACTGATGGGTTTTAGTATACTACAACATCCTATGGTGCATATACAACACTAAAAGCTTTGGATCTATGTTTTCTCTAATTATACATGCAATATTGTTTCTAAAGCTTTAAGTCTATAACTAGCATACAAATAACATAAACAACATAAAATACTAGTTAGGAGTTTACCTCTTTGTGTAGCTTGTAGAACTTGTAGTATTTGGCCTTTAAGAACTTAGCACCAATAGTATGAAATGCCTCAAGTGGAATCATAACACATCTAGGACAAAGGATGACATTTGAGAGAGAATACTAGCCACCAAAATCGTCCATAGTTCTCTAAGAAAAGATGCACACGATTTTTGTCATGGGGAAACATATTTATATGTAGGATTCCAAAGGTCATGGGTTAACCCTAACCCATACCCATGGGTTTATGATCCATGGTTCATGTGGCCCAACTCTTTATGTATTCATACATAAACTTGTTCCAACATGGATCAATAGCCCAACATATAAATATAACTAATTTACACAATTAGTCCCCATTGATTTAATTAGTCTCTTTTGATCACTAAATTAATTCCAAACTAATTCTTGATCAATACTAATTAGATCATATGATTTCATATTAATATATTAGAACTTATAATATATTAATAAACCATAAATAACCTCTTCTCAAAAGTCCATCCTAACAAATTGTCCTGATGATATGCAACCCAAATGGACAATGCTACTCTCGGGTCAAGTACATACCAATTATAGTTATGGGCTTAGACACCTAATCCAACAGTACAAAGATGCTTAATGTATAATTCATTATGACTATAAGTAATCCCATTACGTAAGTATTGGTATCTAAGTCATATTAAAGCATCTAATTCATTCTCATTTGTTTTTCTTTATATATGAATTGTATATAAAACTGAAAATGATTGTATTCGCAAAGTTTATACAAATCATGTTTGTCAAATCTACTTAACAAAGTTGGTTCATTAGCTAAAGCATGAAAGTCAAGCTGGTGCTATAGGGCCTTGTCAATATAAGTAGATGTATTGATTGAAATTTAGTATTTGGGTATTGGAACAATAAAGCAACATATATTGTAATTAATGATATATTGGATATGAGTCTTTCATCAAATAATTGTTGTGTTCTATATTAGCATGTTTAAATCCTTGAATAACTAGGTTATTCTAAATGTCCATAGTCGTTCATAGTTGTGGGAGCATCTATGAGGTAAGACTAATATGAGTGGATTGGTGGATTCTCATGGAGATGAGAATGGCAAAGAGTTGCTACCAACTTCATACGTACTTGATTGGGAGAATAAGTATTGGACTTGATCCGCATCAAAACCACTTTATGGATCGTAGTCAAGAGTGATGTTTTGATCAAGGTTGTATCTTTTAATCTTAGACCTCATATACATATTTGGGACTTAAGGTGTAGGGATTTTTGTGCTTAGACATGGTTCAACGCTGTTTCGTAAAGGGGCAGTCATAAAGGCCATCGTTGGGTATGACATGAACTGCATTGATAGGCGTATGTAGTCAAGATGATCTTTGTATTCTTAGACCTGAGATGCATATTTGGGACTTGAAATGTAGGGATTGTTGTTCTTAGACATGGTTCAACGTTGTTTCGTAAAAGGCAGTCATAAAGGCCATCGTTGGGTATGACATGAACTGCATTGATAGGCGTATGTAGTCAAGATGGGATTTGTCCCTCTTATTCGTTGAGAGCAGGACATCTAAGTCCTTAGTTAAAGTTGAACAGTAAATGAGATTGATCGCGATCCATATCTCATGTTCGACATGATGTCTGAGACAAAGGAATAATTGATAACATACCTTTAGTAACAATTGCAACTTAGAGCTCCTGGAATTGGCTGTTGATGAGATGGCATCCTTCATATGTTGTTAGGGGCAGTAGCCCGTTGCTAGACGTCAGCTACTGTCTATGTCAGTCTATAATGAATCTTGTGTAAGTGGGAGATTGTTGGATCTATATGCCCAAGAATCATTATGGAGTGATATTACTAATAATATATGATCCTATAGGGTCACACATTTATCAAGTTGGCACATTTTGTATATTTATTATTAATATGATTATTAATAAATAATATTGATTCTTGTATTTTAATTAGGGAATAATTATTGTTTTGTGAAAATAATAATTATAAGAGAGTATTACTAGTTATTATTTCATATGGTATGAATTAATAAGTCATGCACAATATTTTGGACTAGTTAGATTCTTTTCTCTTTTACCTAAAGACAAAGTTTATATTTTATAAACTTGGAGTTTATAAAAAATAAAGAATCTTACTTTTTAAAATGCATAATGATGGTGTAGGAGGTTGCTTTTTCAACCTTCCACCTTTTGTCTCCCATGCTTCTAAAGGCTACCATTACTTTAGATTATTTTAATGGTTAGGTCTTACTTTTCATGGGCTATATAAGAGATGCATGAGGCTTGCATTTTTGCAAGAGTGAAGCTCTTCTTTCTTCCCTTCTTTCTCTCTAAATCCGTGAGCATGAAGAAGCTCTTTTCTTTTGAAGTTTGGTGCTATGCTTTGGTGATTAAAAGACCTCTTGAGTTTTTCCATTTAGTGATTAATTGAGTTAAACACTTAAATGCTTTAGACACTCAAGAATACAAGAAGTAACTAGCATTCCAAGTGCCTTACTCTTGATGGTGGATACTTGTAGAGATGATCATGCTCTTTGATCTTTACATCTTCATCAACACCCCAAAACCAAGTGGCTTCAAAGGCTTCAAAGGTTATCTCTAAAACATCTTATGGTTGGTTTTATTTCATTCTAACCTCTATAAATGGATCCATGATGGTTCGGTTTTGTTATGAACTAAAAATAAACTTGTTATATTTAAAGTCTTTCGTTGCCGGTTTTTGTGAAAAACAAACTTTTATTTCGTATCAAAACCCAACAGTATATTCACTACTTTATTATGGTTTGTAATTACTAGTTGTACACCCGGTATATTTTTTTTGAAACAAGTAAACTATTTTGGTTTTTGAGGAACCATGTTTTGATGATTATGATTTAAATTATGAAAATGCTTTCAAAACCATAGTATTTTAATATAAAAAAAGTACGGGTGTTACATCTTATCTTTTGCCAGTTTGTTTCAACTTCTTTTTCCTTACACATCGTTTATCCCAGCTCGACGTTTATGTCTACCATCGTACCCTTCTCCACCGATTTTCATCCTACCACCTCGTCTCCATCTACGTCTATTATGTTCTTCAATCATTCACCTAAAATTTGAAATTCATCGGTTCACTCGAAAAACTACATGTATATAATATTTATATTCACATGATATATTCTAACTAATTTGATATTGATAATCTCCAATTCTCAATAATCTTTCTACTCTCGATATCTCTTACTTCATACCTATTTGTTATTTACTTAGTTACTCATTCAACTTTAGTTAAAGCCCTATATGTAGAAATACCTATCCTACAACAAGTTGCTTGATAATATTCATGAGGATTTCATACATTCAATCCCTCTAGAACTCTAATTTAACCTAGAAACCCTTGTAGGATTATCCCGAGATCTTTAGGAATCAGTGATAACTTCTTGTGGCATGGAAAAACAACAGGAACCAAGAAATTTTTTTGTAGGACTAGTGACACCAATAATTATATGTTGGTGTTAATTAAATCAGTAACATGTCTCTCATACTTAATTTAATTTTTGGTTTTCTAAAGTTAGTCTCACAAAGAATATTGGTGTTTTATTCTAGGTTTTATAGAATCAATAGAGCATTAGAATTTTCTTTAACATTACAAATCTTAACCTTGAGTCCATGAAAGCATGAGTTCTGATGTCATTTTCAGTGCCATCATTGAATTTCTAAGGCAAATATGTTTTTCATACACATGTAAATATTATTAAGTTGATATTGAATCAAAGGTAACTAGTTATTATTCATCTTCAAGAATCAGTCATATCACTCTTTTTTTTAGAACGACAAATCTACACTACCCCTAAACTACTCCTAATACCACCTATGTCTCCAATGAGACGATCGATGATAACAACACCTTATGAAATTACTAAAATGGACAACATTTCTCTTAGATTTTACTAGGGAGACGAAGGTTCTTAATAAATATATAAAAGTGGCCTGAGTTATAAAGTCCTCCAAAAGGATTTAGCTGGATTGTTAGATGTTGTGTGATGTGTAATGGAGCATACATAATAACAATAATTATATAACTAAGGCTAAAATAATCATTTTATATAAAATTACTCTTTTAATAATTATGTTTCAAACTAGTACTTACTTATCTCTATTCTAATAAATGAATAGTTTTAATCTTTTTTTGCCAAATGTCACTCTAATACAACTTCTCATTAATATTATGTCATCTGTCATGTATATATATATATATATATATATATATATATATATATATATATATATATATATATATATTAGACAACTCATTTCAAAATTCAAATTTACATTTTCTAATTATATGCTAAATTTGAAGTTATAATAACTTTAAATTTTTGATATAACTCTTAATTAATAATTTATTAAAAATGACTTATTTAAAAAAAATAATAAGTGATTAATAATTATAAATTTTTATTATAAAAGTTTAATTAATTTTATAACCATGGTTCCTATACTAATATACAAAACTCATAGCAACTTTGATTTGTACAATGTGGCATGAAAAAGCCTTGCTTTTTACACGTGACATATCTAAAAGGCACACGCTTGCCCACAAACCACACACACGCACTAGCGACACCGTTCCATTGCACGATAATCAATTTTCACTCCCAGGGTCCACCAATCCTATCGTTGCATTTACTTCATCATTTGTCTTTATTTCTAAAATCAAAACATATTTTAATCTATTTCGAATATTTTAAGATATGGTAAATCGTTCAAATTTATTCTAAAATTTTCTATTGTTCTATTTAAATTTGTATTTTGGTTAACTATAAATTATTATCATTAAAACTAATGGTATGTATTTTGTTTTAACCAATATAATACAGGACACATGATGTAAGTTATTCCTAAATTCAATTATAATATAAATTAGAATCTTTAAAATTATTTATTTTTTATATGTATTTTTTTATAACCAATAAAACCATTTTTTATTGAGATTGCAAAACTGGTAATGTGAGTATCAAAAAGATAACAAGTATGCCACCATAGTATAAAAACTGATAAATAAGCTGATTAAGTTTTTAATTAGTACACCAACTTTGTAGTAAAATAACGAGAACAATTTACGAATTAATTTTAAATTTATAATTTTTAACTGATAATTTTAACTTAAATACGTGTTAAGCTAGTGGGTGTGATGTTATACTTGTCACGGTCCACGAAGACGTCATGTCATATTTGTCACACTTTAGTCAAAATTTGTCATTTACATGACGTGGGTTGTCACACTTGTCATGCTATTTTTTTTTAATTAATTAAGAAAATAAATATTTCAAACATATTATATTTTTAAAATTTTAAATTTCATTAAACATAAAATAAAAATACAACACACCACAAAAAAGCATAGAAATTCAAATTACAAACCTAGAAATGTAAAAAAACAAAACCATGAAAATAAAAATATAATAATAAAAATACGAAAGGTAGATGTTATATTTTTTGCAAACTCCTCTTTGGCTTTTATCGCCATTTGTCGTTTGCGTCTGGATAGCTTGTTTGTGGGTCTTGTTAAGATGGACATGACATGAGTTTTTTCTTTCTCCTGTGCAAGTTCCAAGTATCACTCCAATGACGACTTCAAATTGTCCATTTTTGTTGTTAATTGATCGTTGTCGTCGGAACTAGTTGTCGCGGCTTTGCCCTTTCGCTTGGCTCGGTCTCTTCCCATAGGACGAGTGGCTCTTGGAACCTCAATAGGCTCCTCTTCATTGAGTTCAATCCCGACATACGCATCGGACGATTGATTATGTGTCATTTTGGATGTTTTGGTTATTTTAGAATAACCACCTGTAAAAGTTACAGAAGTGCCGTCATCTTGCCATTTTTTTTTTGACAATTTTACAATGTACCAAACATGTAGAAATTTGAATGACGCCCCTTTTTTTATTCCGGTGCAAGTCAATAACTTTTTACAAAATGGTTTCGTCATTTGCACCACATTGTCATTGTTGTTTCACACTCGAAAACACACTATTAAACTCCATCACAACTTTGTTGACATTACGCCACTTCAAATAAATTTGGTCTTTTTTCCGGTAATCAACAAGATTCATATTGTTGAGAAAATGTCGCCTGATTTTCCAGAAGAAAGTTGGACAATCTTGGCTGTTTCCGACCATCGGATCTTCGGAAACATTTACCCAAGCACTAGCTAACGCCTTTTCTTCGACCAGTGTCCATTGCTTTGGAACCGCCCTTCCACTTTTTTGGGTTGTGGGTGATTCTCTTCCGGCTCCGATTCCGTTTTGGGGACGACTTCAGGTTCTGATTGACTTGGAAATTGGGTTTGGGTTTCAAAATTGATTGGCGAGTCGGGAAGATCATCAAATGGATTGAAGTCATTCTCCATTTGGGATGATAAATTCATTTATTGTTGGTTTTGAAATTGGAGTTGTCTTTGAAATTGTGGTTGATTTTGGAATTGAGGTTAGTTTTGATATTATGTTTGACCTTGAAATGGGTAGTAAACTACGCCAAAGTGTAACTTTGGTGGAGAATAAATAGGTTGATCGTCTTGATTTTAAACAAAGTTTGGAGAAGAAGATGAGATTTTTGGGTTTTGGTTGTTATATATATATATATATATATATATATATATATATATATATATATATATATATATATATATATATAGGTTTAGGTTCTATGGAAAACAAAAAACCCTAAAAAAAACCATAAAAATCATAAAAATGTATAACAAAAATACTTAGAGATCACAAAACTTTTTTTTGAATTTTTTTTATAAAAAATCGCAGCTTTTTAATAAAATTCGCTGAAAAAAAAATAAAAAATCAATTTTTTTTTTATAAAAAAAAAAGTTTTTTTTTTCAAATTTTTTTTCAGCGAATTTCTTTCAAAACCTGCGATTTTTTCATAAAAAATGTCAAAAAAAAATTTTGTGATCTCTAGGTATTTTTTTTTATGCATTTTTATGATTTTTAGAGTTTTTTAGGGTTTTTTTGTTTTCCAAACAACCCTTCACTATATATATATATATATATATATATATATATATATATATATATATATATATATATATATATATATATATATATATATATATATATATATAAATAAGGTTTTGGGTTGGAAGGGGAAACCATTTTTTTTTACAAAATATGATGTGTGTGAGTGAAAATGAAGATGGTGAAAATGGTTTAAAATAGGTGAAATAGTTGTGTTTATATAGGGTAAAAATGAGGGTTTTTTGAAAATTAAAAAAAAAATGGTAACAAAAAGAGTGGCAAACGGCTAGTTTTTTTAACCCACACATTCTCTCTCCTTGGTAAGCTCTAGTCGAGTTGTCGAGCTGAGCTCGGCATGCTGAGGGCTCGACCCGGTGTTCGCCGAGCTAGCCGAGGTCGATGTCGAGACCACATCGACGAGCCTTAGAGACTTAGGTGTTGGTTGGTAGTTGATGCTTGAATTAAATCTGATTGAGTCAATCAGATTGGGTCAGACATAATCTTGAATCCGATCAAGTAAAAACATATTAGATGAGCCATGAACGATTTAGAGGCTTTTAAATATGATATCAAACAGTTTGAATATGTCTGAGTCGGCTCCACCATCTTTCCGAACCCAATAAAAGACATACAAACAACCCCTTAATTCAATGTAAATTGAAAATAAATAAATAAATAATAATAAATAAATAAATAACACTAGCACTAGTTCCTCTATTCGGAAGAGGCTTTTTTTTACCACCAAAGTTCAAAGTGTCAATTTTTGACAATGAAACAAAGTTGGTTCGACATATTTCATTATTATGATAAAATTTGTGTAAATGAAACAATTAATACATGGGTTATTTGTTTGTCAATGTGTTATGCTGGAATGACATGTTTGTTATATATTTTTAATATTGCAATGGTTATACTTGCGTTATCGGTTTTAGTTTAACATTAAATATTTATTACGATGACATAAAAAAAAAACTAGAAATATAATATTTATGGTTCCATGAATCATGCTTCTTGAGTTCTGGGAGCATCTTTGTTAAAAAAGGAGTTTTACACACTGTTGTAAGACATCTACTTCATAACTCGCGAATGAATGTTTTTTACTTTTATTTTTCAAGTCTTTGATAAAAAAAAAATTTTGAGGGTATTACATAAAACTCGCGAATGAATTTTTTTTTACTTTTATTTTTGAAGCCTTTGATAAAAAATTTTTTGAGGGTATTACATAAATTGTTTATGTGATTTGGAGTAATTTTTAAATTTCGTGTTTTAATTATTTTCTTAGACTCAGATGCTTTTTGTGGTTTAATTTGTTTTTTCGTCTTAGGTCGAGCTAAAATGACCGGTATAGTTTTATAAAAGTTACAGATGCGGACACAGAATTTCATAGTAGATGTGACATAATATTTTTTTTCAGTCAAATATAATATAAAACATAAAAACAATTCATTACGTCTAATACAGAAAAACAATTTATTACATAAAAATATAATAGCTATCTATTACAATTTAAATTTGACATCTTCATGTAGACATCGTTTGAAAACGCTTGTTAAAACATTGTCGCATACGTCTCAAGCAAATAAAATTTCACTGTTTGATTGCACTAAATGATAGCACAGGAAAACAGGGTTGAATCTACATGGACACAGCCTAATGGTCAATGCCTTTTTGCGTAAGGCACATACTAGTTATAAACAGTAAATAAAAGAAAACAGGGGTTGTGATTCTTAGTTAATAACTAAAATAATAGTGAAATAAACTTAAGTAAATTCAATAATAAAAAACGAATTCAGTTCTGCTGCGAGTTTCCTAATCAGGCAATCAACACAAACTTGGTTATTTAAAATGTGTTCTATCTAACAACTACTAACAAGCTCTAGTGAGTTCTCTTTTACCTAATTAATTAACCAAAATAAGCTCTTCAGTTAATCCTAACTTTTTACTGATCTAATTAAACAAGCTCTTAAATAAATTCAAAAAAGCAGCATTAAGATATGTGTAAAATTCTCAGCAATATTTAATACTTCTCACAAGCTCGGAAGCGTAAAAATATGAAATTTTAGTTTATAATAGAGTCAAATCTCAATACGGAGCCGATCTGTTACATGTTACTTATTACCAGTTGATTAGAACAATGACAAATTCTATTAACTGATTAACTAGAGTGATTTAACCATAATTAGGAGATCATGTTAAAAAGAATCAAAATCAAACATTCATTAAACATAAAACTGAAAAATCTGGATAGAATCACACAATGAAAACCAAGTCTAATGATTGATTACAAGAAAAGTATTAATTTATGCATAACTGAAATCTAGGTTTAGCCAGACATGGTTAAAATCCGATCTAGAACAGTAAAAATAGACATTAAATAGCTAAATCTTACTAAATTAAATGTATGAGATGATCCACACTCTTCAGATCTTTAGAAATTGATGAAAACAGAGAGAAATCGCCTCAAAAATCGTCTGAAAAGGGTTTTTTTCGTCTGGGAACGTCTATGGCTTAAACTGATCAGAGAGATCTAATTTATAAGCAAGCCAACCTTTTGAAATCTGGATAGAATCACACAACTCTTTTAAGGCTACACCATCACACCAAGCATCCTTCAAAAAAATGTTTTGTCCCCCGTACCCACAACCTTTTGAAATAAAGCATAAATGTAAATACCTATTTCTCCATGATCCATCTCAGTTTGAGCTATACTTGCTACACCTTTTTTATCGATTTTTAGCCACCATGTCTCCATCAATTAATGTTATATTATGAATGGACAAGAGAACAAGAAGGAATTATATTCAACTTTAACCTTCACCGTCATTTGGTAAAAAGAGCCAAATTTGTCGAATTAAGACACCCAACCCCAAGACCTCATTTTTCTTTGGATTTTATGACCACATCCCACACAACCCAATTTGTTTTCTTTTTGTCCTCATCACCACCCCACAAGAACTTCCTTCTAATGCCATCAAGCATGTTAATCACCTTCTTTGGACCCCAAAAAAGAGAAAAATAAAAGAGCGGACCATTGTTAAGAATCTACTTAACAAACGTAAGCCTACCACCAAATGACAACGATCTTGCTTTCCATATAGATAATTTGGCTTTAAATTTCTCAACCACCAGAGACCAACATTTAGCAAGTTTCAAATTAGCAGCAATTGGGATACCAAGGTATGAAAAAGGGAATAAAGCAGGCTCACAAAAAAGAATACTAGCAAGTCTTTCCACATCAAAACTATCTACACCCACACTATACACCTTGTTTTTATGCATATTAACTTTTAGACCCGAGGCAAGGAAGAAGCAACGAAGCAAACAATTAAGATTGATAAATTTAGCTTCTGATCATTCACCAATAAAAGTGACATCATTAGTGTACATGAGATGGGAGATATAAATACCATTATACGGAAGAGAAAGCCTTCAAAAATAGTGAAGATCACACGCCGTCTTTATACAAACAGTTAGACCTTCCATGGCGATGATTAAAAGAAACAGAGACAAAGGATCTCCTTGCGTAACAACTCCTTTAATATCGAATTCTTTAGTAGGAGATCTGTTTAATAAAAATGGAGGCTCTACTAGATGAAAGACATCCTTTTATCTATCTCCTCCATTTCCATCCAAACTCCATTTGATCCATAACTGAATCCAAAAATTCCCAACTCATCGAGTCAAAGGCTTTGTTATAATCTACTTTGAAAATTAAGGTATTTTCAAAATTCCTTATTTATGAGGTGACAGTAGGAGGTGGGGGATAGGCTCTGACCGGCGGAGATGGATGGAATAATGTTAGAAGTGGATTTTGGTAAAGAAGACATCTTTGGTGAAAAAGTGTGTAAATGATAAAAAAAAAATTTTGAGTAACTTTGAAGAAAAATATGTGATAACACCATTCGTCGCACGGATGGCGCCAGATTGTTTTGGTCAAAAATTGATGAACTGATTTCGTAACCAAACTAGTAAGTATGGTGTGATATTTGAAATAAGATTTTAGAGACTGAAGTGCTTAAGATCCTAAAATATGTCGAATATCATGGTTGTGCCACCAATCCTAGGTAGAAAACAATAATGCTCAAAAAATATTAAGTTAAAGTGTAGTTATTTGAGATGTAAATTAGTTTGTCTAGGACGAAAATAGTATCAATGTAATTTAATAGGTGGATTTGCATAATAAAGTTTAATATACTCGAAAAGGTATCAAGATACCACGGAGTATCTTGATAATTTTGATAATGAAAACATGTTAACAATCAAGAAAACAATGAAATAAGAGTATGTCGATCAAACAACAGTAAGTAAATCAAAATAAACCCTTAATCCTTTTGGATCTCCGACATAAAACCTTGGGAGGTGATCAAATCATCTGCCTTAGAAATTATATTAAATTGAAACAAAGATACAAGTGCTAGCTGATCTTAGAAATGGTGTAGCTGTGCTCAAGTGTCGAGAGAACCGGAGAAGAAGTAGCAGCGGAAGTGTGTGTGTGTGTATGTGTGTGTGTGAATGTCGATCAACTAGTCTTTATATACATAACAATAATAAGTATAATTCTGATATTTTTGGGATTCTCCTTGATCTTTTCTTGACCCAACTTTTTCGAGGGTCTCCAACGTTCATGAGGAATTGACCACATGAGGTTTGACTTGGTCTAATCCTTTCTAGTCAATCTTTAAGTTCCTGCATAAGATATCACAAGAAAATACGATGACAATCCAAGATATTGATTAAATCCAATATCTTGGGTTTACCCGGAATGTTAGTACAAGTTAAAAATATAGTAAGTTAAAAATTCCACCCACAAGAATATATATATATATATATATATATATATATATATATATATATATATATATATATATATATATAGCGTGTGTGTGTAATTATAAATTATAATTAGACTGTGACTTCATTATGGACGAAGAATAGTTTTGTTGGAATGAGGTGCAAGGAAAACATAATAGCACGATTTACTACAAAATAAGAATACACTGCTACTTTAGAAGCTGCAATCAAATATGATTGGATGAATAAGTTTATTGAAAAACTAGATTGAGTCCTTCCATTCAAGGATAACCTATAAATCTTTTGTGACTTCAATAGTATACTTAATCAAGTTAAGAGATCAAATCACATCAGAACACCAATCATATTATCCGAGATATTTAACTATACTCGGAATAAAGTCAAATATAGAGTGATTGTATTTGAAAAGTTCACAAAAATTAAATTTAGTCAGACCCATTAATAGAGTCATTCCTTTAAACTAAATATGAAAGGTCAAGCTTGAGGTATAAGACTTTGTTATTCTAGGAATAGGATTTGATTTGGATTTAGTATGTGGATATTGGAACATTGTGACAACAACTATTATATTGTTTTGATATATTGGGATATGATCTTCACATTAATACTTGTTGTATTCTATATTCACATGTTTAATACATGAATAATCTAATTATTCTAAAAGTTCATAGCCGGTTATAAGCGTGGGAGAAAATATGAAGTAAGAATAATATGAACTGATTTGGTTGACTCTCATAAGATGAAAGTGGTAATGGATTGTAATCAAGATTCATAGGTACTTGTTAGGAACAAGTATTGGACATGACCCACATCAATATCACCTCATATATTGCTATTATGAGTGATACTTGATAAAAGATACTATCTTTGTATCCTTAATACCTGAGATAAATATAGGGACTTAAGTGTAGGGAATGTTATATTTTGATATATGGTCAAATGTTGATCTGTAACGCCTGCGTTTCCCACTAACCATTAATAAAGATGATGAAGTGGTTAGGGTCAACAATTGTAATCTTTTGAGGTTAATAAAAGAGGGTTATTTGATTATTACGTGGTATTTGTATGTATGTATATAAAGATTATGAATTGGTATTTGTATGTATGTATATACATTGTGTGTTTTTAGCTACACAATAAATTAGAGATAGATGTTGTGTCTAAATAGATTAAAGATTAGGACGAATAGCCTATGAGTGAGACGAAGTAGTCGTGATAAGGATTTCGTAGGTATAAGGAGCGCTCAAAACGGACTTATAACGGATGAGTTATGACCCGTTGAAGTTTCACGTTCAAACTGACACGACTAAGATATCGTAAATAGCAAATTGGAGTTAGGACGATTATTAGCCTTAGTAAACTAAACGAAAGTCGTAGTAGTCGTTAAACCGAGAGTGTATATATAGAGAACATCCCAATCTGACTTCGTAAGAGGAAGTTAGGATTTTTAGAAGTTTAAGCGTAGCAATATACGACTCAGAAACCAAAGTAGAAATCGGTTGATTGTTAAGAAAAGCAATCTAAACAAGGGCTGAAGATCTCATCCATATGGTTCCATCGATATAAAGACAGTCGAGAACGGATAACATATGGGGAAGTTATAAATTTTTAACAGACTTTAATAGTCTAAACATGTTAAAAGTAAAGTCAAAATTAGCTGACGGAGTCTAAACCAAAGTTGTAGATCTTGTCGAGTAATTTCTGTGGATATAAAGAACATCGAAAATGGAGCTCGTATGAAGAAGATACGATTTTCTGAAGTTTTCCGATAAGCGTCACGCACAGGTGGGTTGTACGGCGCACACCTTCGAGAAGGTGGGGCGTATACCACCATATTTGTGACATGTGACAGAAAATGGGAGGAGTGACGTCTCAGGTGTGTTTGGCGCGCAGTTGCGCTATAAATAGACTTCGGCTGCTCATTTATTTTGTCACTACCCATCCTCCTCCCCCCCCCCCCCTCTCTCTCTCTCTAATTTCTCTCGAATGTAGCCAATTTCCATTAGTTTTAGCCTTCGGCGAACCACTATGATCCCTAAAGAAGTAGTAGCTAGTGAGTAGAATCTTTGCCAGCTCAATTTCCTAACTTCTGTCAGGAAGAACCTCTATAAGTTAAGCTACACTTAGTCTTTTCGGTGTAGCTTATATTTATAGTCATAAGTCATCATTATGAACCTATACATAAGATTTATCAATAATCCCATATCGTTATAGTGATTGATCTACTTACGGGAGAGGTGTCTAGAATATTCATGTTGGTTTGGTTGTTGGATTTCAGAAAAGTTATTTTGCCGAAATGATCATGCCTCCCAACTGTCCTGCCTGGCTGATCCTTACTTGATAGATCTTGATGTAGACATTGGGATTAGTGAGGATCTAGACTATTCTTAGTCTCCATGATCATTAGACTAAAACTCTATAGTAATTATACTTAGGTCACGTCAAGGAATATCTGAGGTGTTAGACGAAGCTCTGCCCAGATCACCAGTCACCCATTTTATCAAGTGAGTGCATAGTTACTTTCATCTTACACATAGATGTAAAGTATTTAAGATAATTACATGCTATATGTGCCTATTATCTGTGTTCCTGATATCTATGCTAGATGAACGATTTATACATGTTTTGCTCGATTTTAAACTGTATATGTATTTTATTACCTATAAATATGTTGGGTAAATATGGGTAGATATAAGACGACATAGATGATGAGAGATGAAAGGTGATATAGATGATGACAGATGACAGATGACATATATATATATATATATATATATATATATATATATATATATATATATGATTAGAGGCCTTGACTTTAAAGATGATCCAGTTGTCTAGCGGAGTATAGATAACGACCACAGACTATTCTAGACAGTCTAGTGGAACACTAGCAGGCTCGCAACCTGTAAGTGGTTTTGAACTTAGTGTTCACCAAGTGTACTCCATCCCCCTATGGTTGCCTTACTGACATATATTTCTATGGACCCCCTAAACATTATTGTCTATCCCGAAGATGATCCATAGGATAGGTCCCTTGAGATTAGATGTTAGGGACAGAGAGTGAGGATAGCGGGAAGGGAAATCAGGTTGATGATTTGATAATAATAAATAAAGATTTAATTATTGTGGGTTGAAAACCCTATGTGCTCACCAGGCCCCCAAGCCTGACTCACTCAGTTTCTTATATTACAGGTAGTGGCATAAGAGCACAAGTGTGATGATATGATGAGAGATTTATGGATTCCTATAGGCTAGTAGTTTAGACAAACTAGTGTAAGGCCTGTATTATTTCTTTTATGCTTATGTACTATATCGACAATGACATCCCAAAGTTTTTAATATTAATAAAATACGTTTCTTCGGAAATGTTTTGATAATATCATTATCATGTTTTTTTGGGAACAAATTCTGCAATATTATTCTTTTAAGGATACTCTGATTTCAAAATAAGCATAAATAAATCGGTCTTTTCTGGTCGTGAAATTAGGGATGTCACATGATCTTGAAACATGCAGTTACAAAAGGCTATGAGCAGGTGTGGTATGAACTATGTAAGAGGCTTATATAGTCAAGATGGGATTTGTTCCTCTTATGTGCTGAGAGCAAGACATCTAACATTCGTTACCCAAAGTTGAACACCAAATGGGATTGATTGTGATCCAAGTCTCATGTTCAACATGATATCTATAACAAAGGGATAACTGATAAACTTACCTTATACATTAATTGTAGCTTTGAGCTTTTGGTAATTGGATGTTGATGAATGACATTCTTCGTCGTGTGTTATTAGGGGCAGTGAAATATTACTAGATGTTCACCATTGTCTATATCAATCTATGATGATTCTAGTGAAGTGGGAGATTGAAAGAGCTTTATGTCCAAGAGTCATTATATAATGATATTTTCTAATGACGTATGATCCTATAGGATCACACCATAAAGCAAGTTACTACAATTGATTATTTCTTAAAGTAATTTGATTATTAATAAATATAGTCAACACTTGTATTTAATTGGAGAATTATTATTATATGAAAATAATATTTAACAATTAATTGGGAACTTATTATTTCTGGGAAATGATAATAAAAGAGAACAAAACTAGTTATATTAATAAGGTATGAATATATATGTTATGTACAAATTAAATGGGCACTTTGAGTAATCTTTTAGTTCATATTCAACTAGCTAGTTTGTAAGAGAGAGTGCAACACACTCTTGGTTTGTGCTTACACACTTAAACCGTCAACCTCGTGAAAGAGGTTAGTGATTTTGTGTTGACTTCTTCTTTCACTCCGTACAATCTTACAAAGTATGGTTTATGCATTAAATGAAAGTATGGACTTCACCACATACATGCAAGTATATAAGGGCTCATATGTTAAGAAAAAGAGCTAGTTTTTCTTCTTATTTGCTCCTTAAAGCTGTAGCTTTTAGGAGTTCTCTCCCCTCTCTCTTACTTGCAATTCAGTGCATGTTTTGATTAGTTATAAGTTGATTCTCCTTAAGACTTATTTGATATATGTATTAAGGCTTAAGAACAACTTAATACAAGTGCAGAATATCATGTTTTAGGAGAGTTGATCATTGGTTGATGGATACTTCTAAAGAAGCTCTACTTTGAGCTGTTTGTCATATTCCTCAACTTCCAACATTCCGAGAGAAATCAACGTCTTCAAAGGTTGTTGTTTCTTTTTCCTTCTATGGTTATTTTAATCTTTCAATGTTTTGCAAAATGATCATTGGTGGGTTAAAATGATTGTAAGTTTATTCAAATTTTGAAATGTTTCCGTTGCTAATCTTGTAGTTGTAACTATTTAATTAGAATATTTTTCGAATAAATCCCAACAAATATGTTATGTCACGAGTCATGTAGATTCTAGTTAAGAAACATACAAAGAACATAGCAATTCATGAACATTTTGTAAAATTTTTCCCTTCATAATAATTCAATCCGTGGCAAAAGCATGTGTCATGAAATATAATAATTGTAACATGTTTCCAAGTTGAAAACTCTTAAAAGATTTCAAAAGTTTGTTGTTGTTAACACCCGAAATTGATTTTTTATATCACTAAAGCTGTGTTTGGCGCGTCACAGCTAGCTGATTAGCTAACTTATTTTTCGAGCTTTTCTAAGTTGTCATGTTTGGCAAGCCAAAAAGCAACTTATAAGCTAGTATTTTAAAAAGCTACTTAGACTAGCTTTTTAGGAGTTCTATTTAAAATTTTCCAAATATACCATTAACTAATTTTAAAAAACATATTCTTTTGAATGCCTATTTATGTAATTTTATATATTTCAGTCAGCTTATCAGCTAGTTTTTCAGCTACCAGCTAACTTTTTATATAACAGCTAGCTTTTCAGCTATCAGCTAGCTGTTCAGTTAACATCTAGCTTTTCAAACATAGCGTAAATCATCCCAATGTTAACATTACACCATGAGATTTGGTGTAGAAGTGTAAAAGCTCATCCCAAACTAAATCATCACATTGGTAATGTTTTATAAGTTTGTTAACTAGCTTTTGAATTTTTTTTTGGGCATTTTTAGTTTTCTATTTCGAAAAAACGCCAATTTAAAAAAATCGTTTGGAAGTATAGGTTTAAAGCTTTATTTATTTATTTATTTATTTATTTTAAACAAAAAATTGTTAATACAAAAACTTTCAAAAGGTATAGATATGTAGGTTAAATAATTTATATAAACAAAAATTACAGCTTATCTTTTTTTTTTCTAGAAGTATGTCTTATAATTAATTATTTAACTATTACAAATAAAAACTGTGAAAATTAATTTTTACGTTTGGATAAATCGCATTCAATCAGGATTTGTGAGAATTTATGTTAGAATAAAAAATGTGATAATTAGTTTTATAATTAATTATGCCTTTTTTTTTCATTAATTTTATACATATAATATAATATAATATAATATATAATAATAAAATAATAAAGTTAGAATATGATAATGAGAACTTTTCGGTATAAAAGCTATGTTTTCAGCCTAGGTTTGTTAACCATAGAATCCCACCATCACACCCACATAAAAACCCCACCACATCTTCTCCCATAATAGAATCTCCCAACACTCAAACCAATAACCCATCGTCCACCCCCATTTCCAACTCCGGCTACCACTCCATGCCTTCCGACCACCACCAGCAGTTACTCGATTCCGACGACCGAGAAACCTCCTACGACCAAACTGAGAAAATCCACATCGTCGGAGTAGATGACAACGATGATGACTACACCAACGCAACGCCACCGTTCTCGTGGCGGAAGCTATGGCTGTTCACCGGACCTGGTTTCTTAATGAGCATAGCGTTCTTGGATCCGGGTAACTTGGAGGGTGATCTTCAGGCAGGTGCGATTGCAGGGTACTCATTGTTATGGTTGCTTTTGTGGGCCACTGCTATCGGACTTCTTGTTCAACTTCTTTCGGCTCGACTCGGTGTCGCCACCGGAAGACACTTGGCGGAGCTGTGTAGGGAGGAGTACCCGAACTGGGCGGGGAAGTTGTTGTGGATCATGACGGAGCTTGCTCTGATCGGAGCTGATATTCAAGAAGTTATCGGAAGTGCAATTGCTCTCAAGATTTTGACAAATGGGTTTTTGCCCCTTTGGGCTGGTGTTCTCATAACTGCCTTCGATTGGTAAATTTTTAACCTTTTTTCAACTTGTTCATATTTGGCAGTATCTTAATTCCATTCAAGTGATTCAATTTAAGTGAATTTGCCAAAATATTGTCAAAGAAATAAAGATTTAATCTTTTCTTTGGTAATGCCTCTTTAACGCCATGTTCTTGAGTAAGAAAATTGTCATCCTTCTAGGTTGTGGTTTTAGATTTGGCTTCTGGGATCTTTCAAAAAATACAAAATTTGATCTGGGTGTTCCTCAAATTATTATTTTGTTTCGGGGTTTTTTCAAAATTGGATCTTTGGATGAATATTTAGGGTTCTTGTTCTTAATTGTGCAATAAAGGTGGCTACTTTATCTTGCATTTTGTAATGGTTTGTTTTAGGGTTTGTCAAATTCTGTTTTTTACCGATAAATAGTAGATAACAATTAACAGTCTGTTAAATTCACTATTTTGATTGATTTATTTTCTTTTCTTTCGATCTTGATTGCAGTTTCATCTTTCTATTTCTTGAAAACTATGGCGTGAGGAAGTTAGAGGCCCTTTTCGCTGTTCTTATAGCAGTAATGGCGATTTCATTCGCATGGATGTTCGGTGAAACAAAACCCAATGGCAAAGAGCTTCTCATCGGTATCAAATTTCTTTCATTTTTTCTCTCTTCTCTAAAAAAAACCCTCAATTTTCATATTTTTTAATTTCCTTTTTTTTTTTTTTTTAATTTCCTTTTCTAAGGTATCGTGGTTCCGAAACTCAACTCAAAAACAATCCAACAAGCAGTAGGAGTGGTCGGCTGCATTATAATGCCTCACAACGTGTTCCTACATTCCGCACTCGTCCAATCAAGAGAAGTTGACCCAAGAAAAACGGGTCGGGTCAAGGAAGCCCTAAGATACTATTCAATCGAATCCACTATCGCACTTGCTATTTCCTTTTTCATAAATCTTTTAGTAACAACCGTATTTGCAAAGGCCTTTTTTGGAACTGGAATAGCCGATAAAATCGGGCTCGGGAATGCGGGTCAGTTTCTTGAAGAAAGATTTGGCGGTGGGGTGGTGCCGATTTTGTATATTTGGGCAGTCGGGTTGCTGGCAGCCGGGCAGAGTAGTACAATTACGGGCACCTATGCCGGGCAGTTTATTATGGGTGGGTTTCTTGATTTGAGATTGAAGAAGTGGGCCCGGGCTTTGATTACTAGAAGTTGTGCTATTGTTCCTACTTTGATTGTTGCTTTGACTTTTGATGGTTCTGAGGATACTTTGGATGGTCTTAATGAATGGCTTAATGTGCTTCAATCGGTTCAGATTCCTTTTGCTCTCATTCCGTTGTTGTGTTTGGTGGCTAAAGAGGATCTCATGGGCGTTTTCGTAATTGGACGTTTTCTAAAGGTACAAATTTTAAACTCTAGCAACGGTAAACATAAATTTTGTCGAAATCCTATGAAGATCGATGTAAAATTTAATTCCAATGTGGATTATAGTCTCCGTGTAGGCATTGTATCTTTTTTTGCCATAGTGAACCACTGTGTACCTGAATCACATCTTTTTTTGCCATAGTGGACCACTGTGTACCTGAATCACATAACATGATGCTTTTTGGGTTTTCTAGAAGAATAACTTTTCTAGAAAAATTATAATCCCAAAAATGTGTCATTTCTTTATTTGTTTTCATAATATATATGTTCATACGATTTTCTTGGCATGACTTGCAGACAATCTCGTGGCTTGTGGCGGCTTTGGTGATAGCAATAAATGGTTACCTATTACAACAATTTTTTGCCGAAGAAGTAAGCGGGCCCGCGTTTACTTCTACAGTCGTCATTTTCACGGTTGCATATGTTGCATTCATTGTATACCTTATTTGGCGAAGTGTTGTTGGTTCCACATTCGGTTTCTTTAAACTTGGAAGCCAATCAACATAATAAAAAGTTCTCAAAATTTTAATAATGAGACAACTTCATTAGCATATTGTAATGTAGGAACCGAAAATCTTGAATCATGGAAGTAGCAAGATGTTGTAGTCATCATTTGTAGTCATGGATGGATGTGTGCTTAGAGTGAATGGAAGATGTGAAAACGATATGAACAAATAATTTGATTTGATTTTTAATGATTTGATAGATCTCTAATAGTTATGTTTTTGCTTATATCATCTACTTGCATACTTGTTGGCAGCTTGGTGTATTGAATTATGTATTTGATATTTGTATCAAAGAATTTTATGGTTTTGCATATTTGTTGAAAAAGAAATCAGAACGTTACACAATTGCCTTGATTTGTTCTTCATAGACAAATGATCAATCCTCAAAATATAAAATAGTTTTTCTTGATATGTTCAAAAATATTAATGTAGTTTGTATTTTATAAACTTTAGGACATGGAATATCAAGTGGATTACTCGGCATTTTCCTTGCACCTTCCTCCCATGAGTGGACAAATATACAACCAATTGAAGTATTGATGATGTTGCTTTCAAGAAAAAGAAATTTATAATTTTGTGGTTTTAATTTTGGTTCTTCTAATTAGAGGAAAATCACCACTGCCATCGGGAAATGACTTATTTATAAAAAAAAAATATTAAAAAAAAAACGTAGCTTGAAATAACCATTTATCTTGCAAAATGATATCAAAATTACTTTAAGTGTCTAAAATTATTTTTTTGGTAAAATAATAGGTATGGCAAAAGTTTGAGATATTCCTTTGATTTGCGAAATTGCTTATATTTTGCAAATTTTGTAATTTTCGGTTAAAGATCATAAAACAAGTTATAACCAATACAACATAATTATATATGTACTATACTAGGTTAAAACCTGTGGAAACCACGGGAGGTAAGTTAAAAATTTTATGTAGTACAAAATAGTTAATAAATATAAAAAAAGCATTTGATTGTGGATGGTAAGTAAGTACAACTTTATTTGATTTAAAAAAATAAACATAAAACTTCAACATAAATTTTGAAATACTTCCTTGAACACAACATTGGAAGTTTTATTAGTCAAATTACCATCCTTATCTAAAATCAATAACTTCAGTCCTTCTCTACTCTTTACTCTTGATAAAGCAACGTATAACTGACCGTGTGAGAAAACCGGTTCTCGCAAAAACAACCCAACCCTTTTTAACGATTGGCCCTGACTTTTATTTATGGTCATAGCAAAACAAATCGCTAGGGGAAATTGTCTCCTTTTGAACTTATATGGAATTTTGTTGTCTGAAGGTGTTAAAGACAACCTTGAAATAAAAACTCGATGCCCAATGTTACTTCCAGTTAAGACCACTGTTTCTATGACGCGATTACCCAATGATACGACCTGAAGTCTAGTACCATTACATAACCCATTTTTCTGGTCGATATTTCTTAGTAACATAACCGGAACACCGACCTTTAAAATCAACTTATGGTTTGGCAAATCAGAGATTTTAAGTCCATTTAGAACATCAGGTGAATATAAACTCTCATCAAACTGATTGTGAATAAACTCTGTTTGGCAGATGCTATCTGAACTGAGGTGTTCTTTTTCTTCTCCAGGAAACAATGAAAGCAGACGATCATTTATTTCTTGAACAACTTCATTTTTCGGTGCAAGTATTGATCTTTCTTCAAAATATTTGGGATCGTTCAAGTTGTCAAGAAGTGATGGATATACAAAGTCAATTAATGAACCTATAGGATTAGAAGATTGAGTAATAAGAAGATCTTCAGGAATACGAATAACTGCATCACCATCATTAGAACCACCAGCATTTCCCTCTCCTATATCCAAGAGCCAATTTGCAAATAACCTTGTTTGTTGTATTTCAGACGGATCTTTTCCAACAGTCAACCTCATGTTCTTCGTTAATTTTAAAACTTTGCAATTTGTCCATATATATGATGAACTTAACGACGCGTTGACAATTTCTTGTCTGCTACCATTAGAAACAACTGGTAGAATCTGTCTAAAATCACCTCCAAATACGATTACTTTACCTCCAAACGGGATATGTGAGTTCCTAACGTTACCAAAACTTAAAACATCTCTTAAAGTGCGATCCAATGCTTCAAATGCATGCTTATGAACCATCGGCGCTTCATCCCAAATAATCAGCGATGTTTGTTTTAGTAATTTGGAGGCATCACTGTCTCGATTTATAGAACAAATTGAATTTTCAGTAAGATTTAATGGAATACCAAAGCGAGAGTGTGCTGTTCTACCTCCGGTTAGTAACAAAGAAGCAATACCACTTGAAGCAATAGTCAAAACAATTTGACCTTTAGATCTGATAGCTGTTGATAAAGTCTTCCAAAGAAAGGTTTTGCCTGTTCCACCATAACCATAAACAAAAAACACACCTCCTTTATTATCTTCAATTGCTGCCATGACATCCTCAAAAACACCCCGTTGTTCATTTGTTAATGAAACAATCAGTGTCTGAAATTCGTTTTGAAGACTTGTGATGTCATAAGATAACTCCTCAGCAATTAAACGATTATTAGAAGAAGATACACAATCAAAATCTGGGTAAGGCATGCCTTTGAAGTTCTTGAGGGTGGAATTGTTACGAAGTAGAAATGATTCAATCTCAAACAAAGTCAAGTTCTTCAATTGATGATCAGTAAGGGATAAATCTGTAGAATGGTAAATATAAACTTAGAAAAAAAAAATACAAATATATGGTTTATATAAAAAAGGTTAAATTCATAAAAGCTAAGTATTATACCAGGAGACTTTAACCGGCGTCGTTGATTGTAAAGAATTCCGTCTGAAAGGTATTCCCATGTATTTTCCCAAACAAATATTGGTCTTCCCAAACTATCAGAGATCAACATCATTGAAAATAATGACCGTAGGTAATAACCAGTAGCTGAATGACTTGCTTCTTTAATAGCTTCAATATACTCTTTATCATCGTCTAGAAGCCCTAAAGCGTAACATGCATCTCTAAAAGTAGGACATATTTCTCGATTTACTGTTCGGATATCTTCAAAAGATGTTGGACCTCTGACCTTGTTTAAAAGAATTCTTAAGAAATATGCTTCACCAAGTTTAGGTGAAACAACATGAATTCTCCCAATTGAAAATCCTATTTCCCTTGGTTCCCATTTCCGTGAATTAGCTTTCCACACAAACTTTGTAGGGAATTCAACATAAGTAAGATCTCGGGCTTGTTTATAGATCTTGTTACACTCAAGCCAAGATGTGAACATTGAAGATGCAACAGACGGTTTGTCAAGGATATTGTCGATATCATCATCTGGATCATAAATAACTTGTTGTTGATCAGGAAGATGAAAAGGAAGCCTAACCACAGAAGGATACCTATAATGAATATCATAACCAAAAATTCTCCATGATGCTTCACATGCAGATATATATCTACAATCATAATACTCTTTGATTTCGTCTACTGAATTATCAGTAGCACTTTCATTTTTCGATTTTATGACAGCAAGTGTAGCTCTGTCAGGACCTTTATTGATATATTTGAATAAATACTTTATAGAACCAGCTTGATTGCACCACTCGACATTAATGTGTCCTTGATATCTTTTCAAAAGGTCTTTGTTATAAGCAACAACATGTCTGTTATCCAATTTGACACCAGACTTTTCAACAAAAGATCCATCATTTCGTCTCCTATATATCGGAAAACCGTCTTCATCGGCTGAAGTTTCATTGGAGAATTTTTTTCGGAAAGTTTTTTGAACACTTATTATCAACCATGCATGGGAATTTCATATTTTCAGCACCACAAGGACCATGCATCATGAACTCGCTCACAAGTGAATACAAATCAGGATCTTCATTAATGTTTGGAATCTCGGCCGAAATATACTTATCAATTTGTTCAACAGTACGGAGTTTGTCATCGGAGTGCAAAAAGAGACATATATGACTATGAGGCAGGCCGCGCTTTTGAAACTCGATTGTATAAACAACTATAAATTTTTTTTTAAGGAAAGTAAAAAAAAAAATAAAAAACGTCAGTAATGTAAATAGATAATAAAAAGATAAATAATAAATGAAATGTAATAATTTTGTTAGGTATGATAGTATTGATACTTTAAATATGAAGATGGTAAAATTGAAATTTTAAAATCAGACATACCTCCTTGAACTTTTCCGAATAATTTTTTCTCTCGCAAGTCTTTAATCATTGCATCAAGCTTTATTTTAAATATCCTACACAGAATATCTGGCCTGTCTTCAGGTTTGAGATTTGTGTCTTTAAGAAACCTTTTGATTTCAGGCCATTTTGGATTGCATGTTATAGTTATAAAAAAATCTGGATATCCAAACCATTTACAAAGGGACATAACATCCAAATAGTTATGCTGCATGTAACGTGCACCACCAGTAAAAGAAGAAGGTAAGATAACACGTTGTCCAGTGTTGGAAAAAGTTGTCTTCCCCTGATCTTGTACATTTCGAAGATGTTCGTAGGATGCACATCTAAGATTTTTTTGTTTTTTCCGAACGAAAAAAAACCTCTCGCTTTCGATCATTGTATAAGCATCAACCAAAAATTGTTGGAAAAACCTTCTTGAATTAAGAATTAATGAGAAGCTATTAATCCTATCTTGAATTCTGTAAGCAAAAAATTCTCTCATTTACAGATCTTTGGGTTGGGATAACCTTGGAATTAATTTTCTGAAAATCCACAAAAGATAATCCGAAAACATTTTCCGGAAAATCAAGAGAATCCTTAAGTTCTGTTTCCCTTACAAAGGTTATTTTATTTGGAAGATCAGAAAAGATGGTAGATTTCGGATGTGGAATGTGTTTGGCAACAGATAGGGTGATAATTTCATAAACGGATCCCTCACGAAGACTTTTTTCAAACTTATAAAATAAGTTTTGGAAAACATTAGCTTAAATTAGAGATCCCTAAACAATATAGAAGACAACATTATCAATTTGTAATCAAGTAGTATATTTAAAAAAATGAATGATAAAATGCAATATTTTTTTGGAAAACAATAAGAATATACCTGTTCATCCAAGAAAATCATTTCGATGGAGTACTTTTCGTTATCATTAAATTTAGAATTGAGCGTCCATAATTTCAATACTTTCACTTTGATAGTGACATCCGAATTGACTGGGTCAATGTCTTTTATGAATATAATCTTTGAAGTAGCCATATCTGTAAAAAAAATTAGAAAAGTAAATGAAATGAGAATAAATATTACAACTTTTATGAATGTAATCTATAATAAGTTTACTTGATATATAAAGATGAACAACAAAATTCAAAAAAAAAATCAATTATATAAAAACTGAGAGCCAAAACAGAAAACAAAAAAGTTAATTAAAGACTAAAATACCCCTGGGACGATTTACTGTCCAACACAACCATGAAAATGTCACCCATCTGCCCATTTTGCCCTTCAGAAAAAACAAAAGTAAAAAAAAACAAAACACAAAAGTAGGATGCTATTATATGCAAAAAAATAAAATAAAAATAAAAATAAAAAATAACATAAAATCACCAAAATGACCAAAAATCACCAAAATGAACAAAAAGGTAAACATAATCGATTACACTCAAAAAACTTTTAGCTTATGTTAGGATTAATTAGATAAACTACATATAAATGATGTATTGATAAAGGAGTTATTTGTTAGACAAAACAGAAAACAAAAAAGTCAATTAAAGACTAAAATACCCCTGAGACCATATTCTGTCTAACACAACCATGAAAATGTCACCTATCTGCCCATTTTGCCCTCCAGAAAAAACAAAAGTAAAAAAAAAAAAACAAAACACAAAAGTACAATGCTATTATATGCAAAAAAAAAACTAAAAAATAACATAAACACGCCAATAACATTTTGCCCTTCAGAAAAAACAAAAGTAAAAAAAAAAAACAAAACACAAAAGTAGGATGCTATTATATGCAAAAAATAAAAAATAAAAAAAAATAAAAAATAACATAAAATCACCAAAAGGACCAAAAATCACCAAAATGAACAAAAAGGTAAACATAATCGATTACACTCAAAAAACTTTTAGCTTATGTTAGGATTAATTAGATAAACTACCTATAAATGATGTATTGATAAAGGAGTTATTTGTTAGACAAAACAGAAAACAAAAAAGTCAATTAAAGACTAAAATACCATTGGGACCATATTCTGTCTAACACAAGCATGAAAATGTCACTCATCTGCCCATTTTGCCCTCCTGAAAAAACAAAAGTAAAAAAAAAACAAAACACAAAAGTAGGATGCTATTATATGCAAAAAAAAAAACTAAAAAATAACATAAGATCACCAAAATGACCAAAAAGTAAAAATTATCGATCTGTTCGATTTATTTTATTTGTATACCTTCAACATCTTCAATTTTTTTTATTTACCAAAACTGAAAAAACAAATAAAAAGTTTTCTTAATTAACTGAAAGCCAACAATACATGGGATGAACAACGAAATTTTAAAAAAAAAATCAATTATATAAAAACTGAAAGCCAACAATCCTGAAATTATTAATTAACTGAGTAATGTGATTTCACTAAAAATCACCAAAATGAACAAAAAGGTAAACATAATCGATTCCACTCAAAAAACTTTTAACTTATGTTATGATTAATACACCTGGGACCATTTTCTGTCTAACACAACCATGAAAATGTCACCCATCTGCCCATTTTGCCCTCCAGAAAAAACAAAAGTAAAAAAAAAACAAAACACAAAAGTAGGATGCTATTATATGCAAAAAAAAAAAAAAAACAAAAAAATAACATAAAATCACAAGAACTTTACCAACTTGAATCATCCAAAAAGTTAAAAAAAAAACAAATATGTTTGAACTTTAAGAAAAATAAAAGGACCATAGTGGTATTTAGTGCTGGAACTTTCAAAATTAAATTTGTCACCAAGTTGGTAATCTGTACATGAAAACACACACATTCAAATACAAAAACAATATCAACATTGTTGATCATTAGCAATCATACTGATCATCAATTTGTTGTTGTTGGGTACACTTTCAGTAACAACCCATCACACTTCAAAGAAAAACAAAACACAAAAAACGAAAGTAAAAAACGTCAGTAAAAGACTAAAATACCCCTGGTAACATTTTCTGTCGAATACAAACATGAAAATCACACTTCAGAGAACATCAAAGAATATCAAAACACAAATAACGAATAATGATTTCACAACAGATGTTTTTAGCAAACAGAGCTGCATTGGTATTAATATATTTTCACAAAAAGTTTATAATTTTTGAGTTATGTAGATGAACTCACCAGATTTGTTATGTCGACAGTGTGCAGAATGCAGATGCAAAAATCGTAATATTGAAGAGGAGAATGGATGTTGAAGACAAGAAAGCACAATATAAACGGAGTTAGAATATTATATTGAAATTCCTGATTTTCTGGGATTCATTTAAATATTGAAAAGAGTCTAAAAAAGATAAGATATGCAGTCAATGAAATTGAACGTAAGTTGTTATTGTTTCCAAAGAAACATGGATTTTTAATTTGAAATTTGAATGGTATATGATCCGAAAATGATAAAGATGAAAAAAAATCGGGATTTTTTCTAGAGGTATGCAATTTATGCCAATTTTTAAGATTTATTTTGTTTTATAAAATTTTAGATTTTAGAATTACAAAATAGGATTAAATGAATAGATGACACGTGGCAGATTTGCAATGTAGAAAGGGGACATGTGGCCAATTATAGGTTTTGTTTATTAGAGGAGGTAGATATTATTTTGATAAAATGCTACAGTAGAAATGTGCAAAAATGTCTCATCGGTTTTTTTATTCATTTATCAAAATTTCATTCTCCTCATCCCCAGGCAAAACAAATAAAGGTGGTGGTGACTCGGTCACGTTTTACGACAAATTGACTCGATTATGTGACCAGAAGGATGTGAAAGGATTCGTGAGTTTCTTTATGGAAAATCAAAACAATATTAACGTTTTACATGAAGAAATTATTCATGTTTTGAAAAAAAAATACAAAAGAACCAGGTACCGGTTCTTGACTCACTTTTAAGGTTCTACCCTACCGGTAACACCATTGTTGTCGCCACTGGTGGTCGCGACTCTTACGCTTTGCTTCAGAGTTTCATTTAAGGAGGGAACGGAAAGGAAGTGGGTGGATTGAGAAAAAAACATTGCTCCTGAATTTATTTATTGGAAGAAAAAAAGAGAAAAAAATGAAGATTTATACTAATCTTCCTTAAAAACTGACCTACCAAATCGGGAGGAATTGGAGACAAAAGAAAGGAAGATCATTTATTTCTTTTCTTTTCTCTCATGTGTGTGTGGTTTTTCTTTAGTGAACTCGGGAGCGGAGCTTTAGGGAATGAGTGAGGAGATCGTGTATATATTAAGGAGGCTTTGAGTGGTATGTTGGCAGGGGAAATGGGGGTGAGCGTTTTAGTAAGGCTTGAAATTAAGCAACAAGCTAAGATTATGGAAGATAAGTGGAGTGGTAAATTGGTAATTAGTGAAAAGTGATAACGATAATAATAATGGAAAATCATTGGAAGATGAGGTTTTTTTTGTAATTTCTTGCAACCTTTAGGATTGCTTAGAGTTTGAAGAAGACGAACTCCACAAACTTGTTTTTTGCGGTTTATGAGCATTTGCAAGCACCAAGTTTATGTCGGGCTCTTGGTTTAGCACACAAAATGTCAGGTTTTTGTCCCCTTATATCGCTTAATTTTAAGATTTTTACAGTACGTGGGTTTTTTTTAGTTGCAAAAATAAAAATTAGGGTTTGATATTATTAAAACTTTTGTAGCTGATAATGAAGAGTTGATTAGTAGTGTGAAATTGATTAGTGTTGTGCATTGCATCTTGTGCATGGTTTTAAGCTTGTAGATAGTAATGTGGCATTTTTGAAGACTTATTTCAAGGATTTGAGGAGGAATACACAAGACAAACATGGTAATTGGGCAAACATGGTAATTGGGGCAATCGAGATAGTGGTTTGGTATAATTTTGTTTTAATCTTTATTTTTAACCATGTTTTGATATTTGGTTACATTTTCTATTCTTTTCTTATTAACTAGAAAGATTTCACATGCTTCGCATGGGTCACCGGTTTTGATTTGTGTCAGTTAATTTTTTTTAGGTTTGTTTTAGGAGATTGTAAGTCTATTCTACTGCAAATAATTGTAATTACTTACGTTGTCTGCTGATCCGTTTATAAAGTCATATCTATAATACATAGAGACTCCATAAAAGAAATTTTGCACCTGACACAAACTTTTGTTAACTGCAACGTGATTAATTTTTATTGGAAGCATGTTTTACCCATTTTTATTTCAAGAACTATTAAACCAAAACCAAAAACCTTGAAAAGGTTAAGGTTAATTATCTACATCAATCTTAAAAAATCATCAAAACAAAACATGCATATGAACACTTCAAATCCAAAAACATAAGAATCAAACATTTTTCAAAATAGGAAAAACAACATCAGAATAGATGACCATTTTGCCATTCGCGTTAATGTGGTTAAATAAAATGATGATATAAACTTTTTTAGACTTCGAATTAAATCCATTAACTTCAAAATTAAGGGTACATCACCTTTTCTCCATGTTTCCTCCTTTACATGCCAACATCAGATCCAAGCTTCTTAAATGCCTTCAATTTTTCCTCATTTCCTAAATGAATAAGTAAGATTATTATACCTTTGCATATAATCACAGATCTGAATCATCATTTATAATTTTTTTTTACATGTAATAATGTACTTAGCTGCATCATTCTTGTAAGTAATGGCTTTATTCCGTCAACAATCAACATCTTCCATTAACTTTTAGGGTGGTTGGTGCAAATCTAGAAAAAAAATAGGTCAATATTTTATACGGATTAAGATGTTACTAAAAATAATAGATACTAAAAAATAGGTCAATATTTTAGTTAACTCTCATAATTATCTTTGTAACCCTATTTTACGCCTCTACAGAAGCAATTCTTCATCGAGTTCTTCTGAGGCGTGACTGTTCATCATTCAGCACCAGTTTGATCATATCGTGTTCTTGTTTACCCGTTTTTAATCTATTCGATCTTTAAGGATTTATTCCTATCACCAGGTCATCTGAGCTTGCTCAGAAGCAGCAAAATCAGGGCAGAAAAGAGCCCTCTCAGTAAACATATTGGTGATCTTCTTCACCGTCTCAAACCCCTATCTCAGATCCAGATACTCCTGAGCCAACCTCTCCCTCTCCACCAATATAACATACCTCAAGTGAAACATCTCCGAGAACTGCTCCGAAGTAACAACAACTCTCAGCTCAGGAGTGTAAGAGTCAGTCACCAATCTCCACCAATCCTTCGCACCTGACCGGTACTGGAAGACTCACTCCCCATGAATCCCTGTAGTAGCAACAGTTACGGTAGCTGCAGCAGCGGCAACCTCAGTAAGAGCAGCGTAGCGATCATCAAAAAACTCAATCATGGCGGTCTTGATAGACCCAAACATCTTCAAAATAGATCTCCGGATAGCAGCAACCACCTCAATGGTGATAACATCCCGAATCTAATCATCAGTCATCCCTGGCTTATCCTGGCCGCTCACTCCAGATCCAAAACCTGATTCCCTCGTGAATACCATATTGAAAATAAACCAGAATATATATTAGAAATGCCACAATATACATTGCTATAATCACGCGACAAGACTAACCCTTAGCGTTTATGACTTCCTTGCTATGCGTACAAGTCCAGTGCTTTTAGTAATATGGGCCCATACTACCTTCCACACCTATCCGTATTTGTCTCAAGGATCATCACAACCACCCAAAACCAATACAACAATTAGGATACGCATACATCCTATCCTAACTCTCTTTCTCTCTCTCTCTCTCTCTCTCTCTCTCTCTCTCTCTCTCTCGAGAGAGAGAGAGAGAGTGTGTGTGTGTGTGTGTGTGTGTGTGGCTAAACATTTCTCATCTGGCCGGCTGCTCATACATATACTCATCCATGAAACTTCCACCAACCCTACAACAATCGCGTATGCTAATCATATATAACACTGGATCCTATAGACAGTCGAATATTTGATTCTACCCTAAGCCCACAACCAGAAAAGGAATAGGAAATAAGGGCAAACCAAACATTCTTAGGCTATAAAATCTTAGTTATGCACAACTATGTTGCCTACACAAAGCAACTATAGTAATAATGTCAATTCCATATAATAAGTAACCCTAGGCTATCAGACATCATATATCAGGCAATTCTACCATGCAATTCTTGAATATCCCTAGCCTATCACTAGCATGATGTTCTATCATAAACATCATATCAAATAACAATGTGGTAACTTGGGGTATACTTTCTTACTTCGGTTGATCGTACACATCACATCCTTCTTTGGTTACTTTTGAAAACAATTTTGAAAACCGTTCTAAAACTTTTGTAGTTCCTTAGCTTGAGTCTGTATTCACACGAATGTTCATCCAATTCATTCAAACCAAGGCTCTGATACCAACTTGTAACATCTCAAAAATAAATAAAAAATTTTAAATTTTCAAAAACAACCCGTTCATCCATAAAGTGTTTACAAAAACCATTGTTTTAAAAGTATTATTCATAATCAGAGTATCCCAAGAATTCAATGTTAGGTCTAAATTTATGGTTTATACTTTGTTTTCTAGGCATTTATAGTTTTTGGTCTTGGGCCGAAATCAGTCTTGGGTTTTCGGTTGGTTGGACCGAAATCACATGTGATTTCGGTCAGACATTTGAGTTTTGGGCTTGGGTCTTGTCCATATATATATAGAGAGAGTTATTGTAGGCATGACAGAGTGAAGGGAGTAGAGGGGAGGGAACGTGATTAAGGGGCTGCCATTGTGAAGAGGCGTGTTTTAGAGAGAAAAAGTAGAGAGAATGTGTGTGTGTGTGAATCTTGTGTACCGGATTATCAATCAATACATTGTGTGCATTGAAGATTCATCTTCTTCTTCTTCTTCTTCTTCTTCTCCATTCTATCTTGCATCATTCACTTGATTGGGATTCCACAGCATCAAGTGAATCTAATTGATACATCAAAGCGAATTTGGGACTTACAATTCGTATCAGATCTTGGATCGGTATCAATCGGGTCATTGCAAACGGTTTTTCTTGGAGTTTCTTGGTGTTTTCGATTTATATTTTATGAATTTTTGGCCATTGTTCTTCGTGTTCTTCATATTTATGGAGTTTTGATCAAGTGTGGCATTAAAGATTTGAAAATCCTGTGTTTTTGGCAAGTTTTGGGCATTTTAGGTCAAGATTTGCGAGATCTAGGCGGCAACCCTCGCATTCGATCAAACCCTAGGAGGTTCTTGGCGGCCAGCAGCAGATTTCAGAGCTCAGCAGATTTCGGTCAGCAGCGAACGTTTTCGGTCAGTAGCAAGGGTTCTCGGTCCGAAACTGCGGAGGTTTTCGGGGTGAAGATCTCGGACTCGCAAATTTCGGTCCGTTGTTCTCGCTTCACTGTTTTCGGTTCGTAAGTTCACGGTCTTCGCTTCTCGGTCTCTTCGTTTCGGTCTCGGATTTTGGACAGCTTCTCTTCTCCGCTTCTGATTTCGGTCTTGTTCTCGGTACGAGATTTCGGCCTCGCATCCTCGGCTGAAAGTTTGGATTTTTGATATTTTGACTTATTTTCGGTCCAAAAGCCATATTTTCGATCCAATAAATTCATTTTCGGACATAAAGCTTCGTATTTGGTCAAAAAGGCACGTATTCGGTCAAATAGTCTCATTTTTGGACAAATACTCTCGTTTTTGGTCTTGAAATTTCGTTTTCGGTTTAGAAACTTTTGTTTTCGGTCCTAGTCATTCTTTTTGGACAAAATTTTGACTTCCATGTTTGACGTTCAACTTTGACTTTTAGTTTTGACTTTTAAGTTTGACTTTTAGTTTTAACTTTCAAGTTTGACTTTTGAGGTTTCAAGTCAAAGGGTATTTTTGGTAAACAATGAGTTCATCAATCACAAAAGAGGTCAATGAAACTTCCTGTTCTCAAGCATGTAGTGACACAATTAAATTTCTTCGTGATCAAATTGATATACTACGTAGAGACAATGTGGACCTTAAATATGAAGGATACACTCTCAGAAAGGCCTAAAAACCCTTAAAAGAACAACTAGAGGCCAAGACAAAGGACTTTAGAAAGCTTCAGGAAGACTATAGTAACAAATGTGAGAACTATAACCATGTTAAGAGACAGATTGCCAACTTAACTGCCGAACTTGATGCACTAAAAGCTAAATATAAAGATGCTGAATTTAACTTTAAGAAATTTGATGCATCAAGTGAGGTAGTTGTGTCCATGATTGAGAAACAATTAAAATTTAAAGATAATCAAAATAAGGGTCTAGGGTATCACAGTGTTCCACCTCCCTTCAATGACAACTATAATCCACCCCTTGAAATCAATGAGGAAGAGACACCTACTCAGTTTGGTCCGCCCCCTGTTCTAGCTTCAGTTAAGACTGAACAATAAGGCCCAACTGAGAATATTAAGGTGAAGGATACTAATGATTCTACTTCATGTGCAGGTAAAGTAGTGGAAGATGAGAACAAGGAGAACAGAAACAATTCTGTTAATTCTGTTGATTGTCAAACAAATGTCTCTTTGAACTCTGAATATGTTGCTTTTAATTCAGTTACTTCAAATAAACCTGCTGTTGGTAAATACAGGCCATCAAAACAAGTGAAATAGACTGCTTGCTGTAAGTATTCCTGTTGGAACAATCAGAGACAAGGCATGGGCACGTTAACCGAGATAGGCGGAAACAACTTCTACGTGAAGAAACAGACTTGTTTCCACTGTGGAACACTTGGACACATTGCCAGAATTTGTCCAAATTGTGCATATGTTCCCTACTATGCACAAGGTTGGCAGAATGCGCCAAGAGGGAGATCTTCCAAAAGAAATCCTTCAAGGTCACAATCGCGCAATGGTGACTGGAATGCGAAAAGGGACAAGAATCAAACTCCCAAGTATAAGAAGGGAATGTCGGTCAAGATGCCAAATTCAAGAGATGGTCCAGTTAAACCAAGATCGGTTAGGTCAAAGTCATCTCGACGTACGGTTTCAAGTTCTAAAGCAAGTGATAAGGCATCCATCCGATCAAACAAGAAACGGGTTAAGCCCGACTACAGATGGGAACCAAAGGTTTATACTCCCAAATCACCTAATGATTCTAACATTTCTTCATCTTCTATGTGTGATAAACATGATATGTCATGGGAGATAGTACCTTACATAGATGATAAATGTCAACCCAGCTTCAAAATGGAATGGGTCCCAAAGACCAACTAATCTCGCACTCTGTGTCGGAGCAGCTATGGAGGAATGCCATCAGACTTCGGTTTGTTGATAGTGGATGTTCCAGGCACATGATAGGAGGCATATCTCAACTGTACAACATTCAGAATCTTCATTGAGAGTATGTGCCCTTTGCGGAAAAGGAAGAAAAGAAGAGGATCACAAATGGGGATCGTACTTAACGATGTGAAGAATTTTTGGATCAGTTCTGAGATTGAAACACAACTAAGCTTGAATGTGTTGCTGCATATGCATGTTGTTCTTAGATCATCTGGATGTAACTTCAGTTGGTGACTTACAGTTTGAGTTTTCTTCTCGATACTACTGAGTTTTTTTTAAATGATGTGTTTTGAAGACATTTTTTTTTTAAATTTGCGCATTTTTTTTTCAAATTAAGGGGGAGAAATCAAAATTTTGAAAAAAAAATCAAAAATCAAAAATTCCAAAAATATTTCTTCTTTGGTAAGTGTTTTTGGGAAGTGATATTAAGTATGAGTGATAACGGGCAGCTTAAACTAGTGTAAGGTACTGAAGCTGAATTGTCTAAACTCTGTGCTCAATGCGCTGGTAGGCACGAAGGATTTAAAAGGACTAGACATAGATTGACAATGAAAGGACTTGACAGTGTGGACTTAGATAGTACCATTTGGACTGACCATACGACGACCGGATAGATTGAGCAGTGAGATAAACAAGGGAGCCTGCGGGATACATTAAAGTCATATGTATCTAGAATTGTGGCTTAACATTTCCTCGATGTATGGACTCATGTCCTTAATTCCGGTACTGATAGGGCGACTGGGGGGTTCTGATAAAGTAGGTCTGTAGGAAATTATTTTCTTGCTTTCTATCTGTCAGTCATTTGTTGCCTCCTCTGCGTGATTGGAACATATCCGACCTGGAATGCAACATATGCAACTCTATCTCTATGCATCTCCTTATCTATACAATACTTCGTATCTGTTAGCCATATGTTGTCTCCTCTGTGCGATTAGAAATGATCCGACCTGGAACACAACATATGCAACATTCTACCTCACAATCCCTCTATCTCCGTTAGTCACATGTTGTTGTAAGGGTCGAAGACCTGTTGTAATATGTCGAAGACTTAATGTTATTTTACAAGGAAATTTTGTAACGAAGCTTAGATGTTTAGTCCTTGTAATTTTTTGTGTGCTTTCATGTTTCCTATAAATAGGGACATTACTTAGAGTTAGATAAGAGTCTTTGTATGAAATTGTCTACTTTCTCTCTGTAACATTTGAAAGCATAATAGAGCTGAAACCAGATCATATTTACATCTCGTGTTCAAACTACATTTGTTTTACTCTGATTTGATTCATACTTGATTCTACACTTCTTCAATTGGTATCAGAGCAGGAATCATAATCTGCGATCTGATTTTCACTCTGATTCAAAAGGTTTTTGAATCAATTTTCTGATTCAAACAGTTTCCCCACCTTTTGAAGTGAAAAAGCGTTCTAGATCTTCAGTTGTGATTCGATTCTGCAACTGATATGTTGAATCAAGTGTTCTATTTTTTTTTTATCTCAATTCAATTCAGCAATTTGCTTTCAAATTCTCTTTGATTTCTCAAAAATCCTCAAAAACTTTCATCCGTACATCAATGGCGAACTTCAATCTCAACTCGATGACTTCATTCTCTCATTTGCTAGGATCTTCAACTAAGATTCCGATGCTTATTCCTGAATATTATGATCAATGGTCTGGTCAGATGCAAGATTACTTGAATGGACTCGATGAAGAGCTCTGGTCATGTACCTCTGGGAATATTAATCCTCCGACAAATGTTCAACCAATTGGATCATCGTCTGGAACTTCAAGTGTTGATGATCAATCTGATCGATTGAAGAAACTTGAGAAAAGATGCATAAGAGAGTTACGTGGTGCATTACCTCCAGTTGTATACAACTATGTCAGGAGTTTTACAACTGCAAAAGATATCTGGAATAATCTCAAAGACAAGTTTCAGGGAAGTGAGAAGACAAAAATAAATTCTGTGAAGCAATGTTTGATTGAATTGAAGGAATTCAAGCAAAAAGATGGTGAAACGATTGAATGCTATTATGATAGGCTGAATGAGTTGATCTACAAATGCAATCGTTATGGAATCATGAGAACTGCTATGGAATTCAATCTAATCTTCGTTATGGGACTTCGTAAAGAATGGAGGAGTGTTAGCATGATGGTGAAAAATCAACAGAGTTTCGACACATCTTCTCTAAATGATTTGTACAATCAACTGAAAACTCATGAAAATGAAGTGAATGAAATAGCAGAAGAGTCGAAGCTGAGTCTGGGAGGTCCACTAGCACTTGTCTCTAAAGTGTCTGAAAAGGAAACAGTTGAAAAATGTGATTCTGATGATGAAGAGGGATTTATCATGGATTCGGATGATGAGGCAGTAGCATTTTACTCTAACAATAGAGTTAAAAAGTTTTTCAAGAAACCGTTTAATCCAAAGATGAAGCAAAGTGAGGGAAAAGGAAGTTTTGTGAACAAGTCTGCAGGAGAAGAGAAGAAGAAGTTTGAAAAGAGTGCTGAGAAGGTGTTTGAGGTTAAGAATGAGGAAAAGAAGTTGAAAGGAAATTCAGGTGTAGATTGCCATTATTGCAACGGAGCAAATCATCTAGCAAATGATTGCATGCTTCGTAAGAAAGACGAAAGAAAGAACAAAGTGAAGGATGAAGCTTATTATGTGGAGAAATTGGAAGAGGTGCGTTCGAAGGCGAAAAATTTATCATTGGTGGCAAGAGGTGAATAGGAGGAAGAGGGAACATATCAAGTCTGGTCTTCCGGATCTGATGATGATAAGATGCGTAATCCTACGCATGGTGCCATGTATGCGAAGCTGGAGGAAGATTCTGACGAAGAGGTGACTGGTCATTGCTTCATGACCAAAAGTGCTGATAAATCTCCAATGACTACCAAGGTACGTACTATTCTTCAGTCTTTCAATATTCCTATAAGTGCATATGATTTTGAATTAATTGCTTTTGATGATACTGTTGCTTATTTCGATGCTTTGGTTTTATCTGCTAGCAATGAGGTTAAGAAATCAACTACTGAGTTGATAGAAGTTCAGAAGAAGTTAGATGCCAAAAGAATAAAAATTGATAGTTTAGAGTTGCAAATAAGGAACATTATGTGTGATAGGGATTCGTTGTCTAGTGATATAAAACTCTTATTAGCACAACGAAACATTTATTCTAACTCTGCTAAACGACTCTATGGCAAATTAACTGCATTGCATCATTCATGTGAAATTAGCAAGGAGCAACATAGGAAATTATTACCTTTTCTAGCATATGAGAGAGAGAAGGTTGATAATATTTCGTATGATTGTGAGAAAAATATTGATGAGTTTAACAAAATTCCTGATGATAGATATGCTTATGGAATTGTCAAAATTGACGAATATCTTGATTCAAATGAATTAGTTAACATTGTGAATGATACTTTGAAAAAATCAGAACAAATCAAAATTTTGAAAAAGAATGAGAATTCAACATCTGATTGTCAATCTAATTTGGCTAATATCGAAGATAACTCTGACAATATTAGTGAAATTAGTGATATTGAGGATGTTGATTGTTCTCAGTTGTCTATTATTAATGTTGCATCAAAATCTAAAGGAAAAGAAAAGATTGAGGATTTGATGGTTAAGATTGAAACTGACAAACCTTCAACTTTGAAAGTTTGTGATCCTGATTTTGTGGATATTCGAGATAGTCAAACTGATAGCAGTGATGATGAAAATGATGAATACAATTCGCACAAAAATGTCTCATCAAACAAAGTTTTGAAAGAAACTGAAATTCCACGAATAGTCGTTGATCAAGTGTACGGGGATACAGAAAAATTCGACAAAGTCCTGTCAGAACAAGGAGCGCATTTTCTGGAAACAAACATTGTGGTGTTCCAAATTTCAAGTGCACTGATGGTGTTATATTCCCGAATCAAGTATTTGTTACCACTGGGAATGTTGAAAACATTAAACCAAAATTCAACAAAATGGTCGAAAATGATAACAAGAAAACAACAAACGAATGATTCTTTTCAAATCACAGCACTGTCGAAAATAATCTAACAAAGAATTCGTATGTTTTCCAAAGACAAAAACCTCAACGCAAATGGGTTGAAAAACAAAAAGCTGAAAAAGAAGTTTCAACACAAGTAGTTGTGGAAAATGAAAGTGTTGTCAAATTAAATTTACAAGAATTTAAAGAACAAATAGAAAAGTTTTCAAAAGAAAATGAAATTTCAAAAAGAGAAGCTCGAAAGAAAATTTTCTGGCAAACTGTTGAGTCTTGAAAGAAACTAAACGGTTTGACATTGAAAACGTCTGAAAACAAAAAGACGAAATCCATTGAGAATAAGTTTTCAAATTCAGCATCTTATTCAGACAAAAAGAAAAATCCCGCTCAGTTAAACAACACAAAATCTGAATTTTATCCAAAAACAAATTCTTCGAAAGTTCAAAATACAACGTTTTCCACCAATGTCAAAAATACAAATTCTTCCAAAGTTCAAAATCAAAACTCAACAAAACAATTTTCTTCTAATCTTCATCAAAGATTTTCTTCAAAACGAAAATTTCACAATCAATTTTCTCAAAATGCAAGCGTTGGAAATAATGATGGAAGTCGATATGCCATGTCATTTCGTCCTAAATCAAATGTTGATTTCATTCCACAAAAACCGAATTTTCCGAATCCATCTGTCAAACAAACCTTAAAAGTTTCTTACACAAAAGGATTGTCTCGTAACAAAAACATCGATCATTGGCTTGAAGGAAAAGGACAAATGTATCAATCAATGAAATACTCTCAACAACAAATTCACGAAATTTATGAGAAGTATGTGAATACTTCGTCAACTGGAAGCTCATCATCCAAAGATTCGAATGTTTCATTAAAGACTTGGCAACCGGTTTCGAAAGAAAAGAATTTTCAAACACAGCCTAAGAAGACGAAGGCACATGTTAGTGACAATCCCAAACTATCAAAAACTTATGTTTCGGTTCCTTTACATAGTGATGTGGACTTAATTGATAGTTTCAAAACTAAAGTTTGGGATTGGGTTAAAAGTTCTACATTTCATTCTGTTTTTAAAGCTAATTTCCAAGGACCCAAACTGTCTTGGGTACCTAAATTCTTTCAATGATCGCAGGTGCTATGTGACGAGCAATACGATGAGAAATGGTATATTGATAGTGGTTGCTCACGTCACATGACTGGACAAAAGGAAAATTTGAGAGATTTTCGAAGCTTGGAAAATGTAGGTGTTGTGAAGTTTGGAAACAATCATAAATGTCAAGTGAAAGGTTACGGGAAAGTAACGAATGGACAATTTATTGTAAATCGCATTGCTTATGTCGAAGGTCTTCAACATAATTTGATAAGTGTTTCACAACTTGTTGTGGGCACTGACAATCAAGTTGTGTTTAACGAAGAAGGGAGTATCATCTCAAAGGTTAAAACGAACGAAGTGTTACTGAAGTCAAAACGCTATGACGATATGTTTACTCTTGATCTAAAACCGATTGTTGGGAAACCTTCAGTTTGTTTACTTTCGAAAGCTACATCTGATGCTAGATGGTTATGGCATCGTCGTTTATCACATTTAAATTTTGGAAATTTAAATAAGTTGGTAATTGATGATCTTGTTCGAGGCTTACCAGTTTTAAAATTTGACAATGATACCTTATGTGCAGCTTGCGAACAAGGAAAACATCATAGGAAAGGACATCCAATTGTGATAGATTCGAAAATTGTGGAACCGTTGGAACTTCTTCATATTGACCTTTGTGGACCATCAACTATTAAAACTCTCAACAAGAAACGGTACATTTTGGTTATTGTTGATGATTTTTCTTGATTCACTTGGGTGTATTTTCTCAGGTTAAAATCTGAAGTCGCTCAAATAATGATTGATTTTATCAAGAAAATTGAGACGAGTTTGAAAAAGAATGTTCGTAAAATCAAAAGTGATAATGGCTCTGAGTTCAAAAACAATATGCTGGATTCGTACTTAATTGAGAAAGGAATTTCGCATAATTTTTCGTCACCATATACACCACAACAAAATGGTGTAGTTGAACGAAGAAATAGGTCACTTTGCGAAGCAGCCAGAACAATGTTAACATATGCGAATCTTCCTCAATATCTATGGGCCGAAGTAGTGTCAACAACATGTTTTACTCAAAATCGTTCTTTTATTAATCGTCGATTCAAAATCACTCCGTATGAAATTCTTAATAAACGAAAACCAAATGTTAAATTCTTTCATGTATTTGGTTGTAGGTGCTTTATCATGAATCTCAAGGATAATCTTTCGAAATTTCAAGCTAAGGCTGACGAAGGCATATTTTTGAGATATTCACACAATTCGGTTGCTTACAGAGTGTTAAATAAGCGCACACGAAAAGTCGAAGAGACATTTAATTGTACGTTTGATGATTATTTCGTGAAACAAGTTGAAAAGCAATTTGAACAAAAACCAATTCTTAATGAATCAACTGATGAAACTGAAGCATCAAATTCATCTGACTTTGATTATGATTTAATTTTTGGTATTCCTGATAGGGCAGTAGATGCTGAAGTACAAGTGAAAGATAATCATCAATCTGAATCTACGAAGCATACTGTTGACTTGGAAAACCTTCAAACAATTGTAGATAGCAATTCCACATCGAATTCTCCAAAATCTGGCGAAAGTATGCATAATAATCCATTGAAGGGGGAGCAATTGGATTCGAATACTCTGCTTGAGGGGGAGCATCCCTTCGAGGGGGAGAATGGGAGAATAAATACAGATGTTGAGGGGGAGCATCAGAATGATCTTTCTGTCGAAATTGAACAAAATAACAATGATATAATAAGTCTTGATCAGAATGATGAATTTCACGAAATTAATGATAATCTTTCTGTTGCAGGTTCAGAAAATGAAGATTTATACGAAGATGCACATTTGGATTTTGATCCAGCATATCCACCATTGGAAAAGTGGACAAGTAATCATCCGAAAGAGCAAGTCATTGGAAATCCACAAGATGGAGTTTTGACGAGGGCTCAAATTCGTGCAAAGAATGAGGTACTGAATACTCATCAAGAATTTTGCATGTTTAATGTTTTTATCTCGAACATTGAACCAAAGACTGTTAAGGTTGCAATAGAACACCCTGATTGGGTTGTTGCAATGCAATCTGAACTGGCTAAATTCGAGAGAAACAAAGTTTGGAGATTAATTCCAAAGCCAAAAGACGTTTCCATTGTCGGGTTAAAATGGATTTTCAAAAACAAAATGGACAAGGATGGAAATATTGTTCGAAATAAAGCACGATTAGTTGTAAAAGGATATTCGCAACAAGAAGGTATATATTATGAAGAAACCTTTGCCCCTTTCGCAAGACTCGAGGCTGTTCGAATATTTTTGGTTTATGCAGCTCACAAAGATTTCGATGTTTATCAAATGGACGTGAAATGTGCTTTTCTCAATGGTGAACTTGAAGAAACTGTTTACGTTGAACAACCTCCAAGATTTATAAATGAAGAGTATCCTAATCATGTTTATATTTTAGATAAGGCAGTTTATGGATTAAAACAAGCACCAAGAGCCTGGTACGCAACTCTTACCTCTTTCTTAAAACAATCGAAATTTAAACAAGGATGAGTTGATCCCACATTATTTCGAAAGAAAGTTGGGAATCATCTAATGCTTGTACAAATTTATGTCGATGATATTATTTTTGGCTCTATTGACCCTGCTTTGTCTAATAATTTGAAAATCTGATGAAAAGCAAATTTGAGATGAGTATGATGGGAAAAATCAATGATTTTCTTGGTTTAAATATTCGACAAAACAGAGAAGGAATTTTTATCAATCAAGAAAAATACACGAAGAATCTGCTTGAAAAGTTTGGATTGACGAATAGAACGAAATTGTGAGTACCAATGGCAACGGGAACAAGGCTTACACCTTCGTTAGATAAACCTGTTATTGATCTAACTCTTTACAGAAGCATGATAGGATCGTTACTTTACCTCACGACAAGTCGACCTGACATTATGTTCTCTGTTTCTAATTTTGCTAGGTACCAGTCAAATCCTCGAGAACCACATCTCACTGCAGTCAAGAATATTTTTTGTTATCTCAAAGGCTCAATTTCATTAGGATTGTGGTATCCTTCGAAAACTGGATTCTTCATACAAGCTTTCTCCGATGCTGATTTGGGAGGTTGCAATCTAGACAGAAAAAGCACAAGTGGAGGATGTCAATTACTTGATGGAAAATTAGTAAGTTGGCATTCGAAGAAGCAAACTTGTGTTTCGATTTCCACAGCTGAAGCAGAATATGTTGCTGCTGCAGCTTGCACATCACAAATAATTTGGATTCAAAGTCAATTGCATGATTATGCAATTAATATGAAGAAAATTCATTTATATTGTGATTCTCAAAGTGCAATACGTATTTTTCATAATCCTGTGCAGCATTCAAAGACCAAGCACATTGCTCTTCGTTATCATTTCATAAAAGATCATGTGGAGGATGGAAATATTGAAGTGCATTTCGTGAAAACTACTAATCAATTGGCTGATATTTTCACGAAACCATTAGATGAAAAATCTTTTGTGAGAATTTTAGGAGGACTTGGAATGATTGAAGGGAATTCTGTTCCAGGGAACAAGGAATGATGATTTCGAATGTATAACAAAGAAGTGTTATACAAATGTGTCGATTTAGAGGCAAAAATGTTTCATTCAGAGGCTGACCGTATTAACCATTCAGAGGTTACTGTTCATAGTCAACGCTTCGACACCTTTCGAATTCGACAACATGTCAAATTTCATTAGTTGACAAAATTTTCGTTTGTTTGTCAAAGTTTCGTTAGTTTGTAAAATTTCTTTTGGAAAACTTTTCAAAAACCACACAAATATTTTCATTTGTTTTGTCTTTTATTTTCGAAAAATCAAAAACAACAAAAAGATTTTATTTTGTTTTTGTCTTTTATTTTCGAAAAATCAAAAACAACAAAAAGATTTTATTTTGTTTTTGTCATTTTATTTTCGAAAAATCAAAAATTTCAAAAAGATTTTCTTTTGTTAATTGTTTTCTTTTTCGAAAATCTTCTAAAAACACAAAAATATTTTGTTATTTTGTTTTTTGTTTTTCCATTGTGCATGTTAACGAACGGATAACAAAGGTCATGCTTGCGTTTCTAGGGTCAGGTAAATTTTCGAAAATTTTGCACTAGTTAGGACGTCCCTAGAAGCATGCTGCAACATGTCGACCGAAGCCTCCATAGACTCAATGTATGTGTACGAAAGCCTTAATAAAATTTTTCATACGAAAATTTCTTCCCAAGTCAGGATTATATTCACATTATTCCAATGAGCTACCTTACTCTTCTCAACTGAGTTAAGAGTTTTCTGTTTGGTACGAATATAACAGAGGTACAATTGATTTCGTGAACCAATCTTTTTCATCCACAAATTTCTTACACTTACACACACGAAGACATATGTCCAAGAGATCTTTGATTCAACCAATCAAGATTTAGACATATCACAACTCTGTGTTAATGATCTAACATCATGAGACCGTGATGAAAGTGAAACCCAACCATACGAACTCATTTAAGGAATTGACGAGGAACTATGTTTCAGATTTAACGAAACCTTTGTTTATGTACCATTTTCGAAACTCTAAATCATATTCATTTCTTATGAGTGGTCTTGCTCAAACTATCGAAGCCCACGATGTTTGTTACCCAACAGGATCCAGCACAAATATTTTTTTATGAATATGATTTCAGTGTGAGTTTCATTTGCTTTCAAAGTCACTTTCAAAATAATTCAAAGCATACTTGTCACTGACTACACTGGTCAAACAGGTAATTTTGGTTACAATTACTCACCTTATGTTTAGGTTGATATGTAACGAAATTGTAAACCACCCACGAAGCCTTGCAAAAGAAGCCCTTCGATACTTCTCTATAATTATTCGATTGTAATTCACGGGAACATACACAACCAGTTGATTATCTCTCTTGATAATTAATGAAGTAACCTTTGTCCAGGGTTAATTGCTTTTGTGTCAAAAAAAATTTGACATCACAAATCCAAATTTTCATTAATTTGCTTCTTATCTTATCTTTGGCACACTGCACTCACGAAATCCTTGAGGTTCTGAGTAATACCAACTCAAGCTGATGATTTCGAACATTTGGCATATGACTTCGCTTTTCATCCCGAAAGTGAAAGAGCCTTACCTACATCCGAAGGTTCCTGACGGTTACAATTCTATTGGGATATACGAACAGACTGTTTGACAAGACGATTTGTATTCAGTCCGGGTTTCAAGGCGATGTGACAGTTACTTTTTGACGCATGGCTACTTTATCAGCAGAGTGGTGCGAGATTCAAGGTGCCACGTCGGATTTCCTTTATGCCAATCCCGCTTCAAATTCAAACTCTAGGGTTACATATAAAAGGGGAATCAAAGGGTTTTATCAGTTTATGCTTTCAACACTAAAATTCCCAAATTCTCTCTGCAAATTTCTGATTGTTCTTCCAACCTTCAACAAACCCTAATCATGGCCACTTCTGTTGATCTCAATGTTCACTCACAAAACACTGAAGATATCACTTCTCAACCGATCATGAAGATTCAAGGCACGAATTATCAAGTCGAAGAGGATGTTTCTCTTTATCCAGACGAATTGAAGATGTTGGTGGTTGCGCTGAAAAGCTCTGTTCTATCAACTGCCATGTTCAATTCCTTTGCTGTACCACTTTCATGGCTTTCAAAAGCAGGATCCACTGCAACTTACAGCAAAGCAATGGATATTATTACGTTTCAACTAGTGAATGAAAAGAAGATTTGTTTGTCGAAGAAGATTTTCTGTCAGATTCTTGATATCCCTAATTCTCCAATTTATACTGATCTTTCTTCTGCTCAAGTTATCCATATGTTTAACGAGATGGGTCATCAACCTCCACTCACCAAGATCAATGATTTCAAGAAGTCTGGTCTTCCAACTGTTTGGAATTTTCTATTTGGCATCTTTCTACGCTGCTTGACTGGTCGCAGTGTTGGCTTAGATAAAGGTCGAATGGAGGTTTATGCTATGGTAGCTGGCTTGTACTATGATATTTCCATGGATTACTCTACACAGCTGTGGAAGGAATTTCAGAAGAGTGTTGAAAACACGAATGTTGTCCAAGGAATTTCGTGTGCAAGGTATTGGAGTTTGATTCTTCGTTATTACTATGCCAAAGAAGGAATTGAGGTGCCTGCTGGTGAAGAAACAACTGAATTCATGAAATATCAATTTCCGAAGGAGGTTACTGATGATGCGGAAATCTTTACACATATTGCAAGGATTCCTGATGCAATGATAAAACGTGTTGATCCAACAAATTTGGTACTCATGGAGTATTTGGAAACAATTAATCCTGATGATGAGTCTGGGAAATTGTTGGCAAAAGAAGCAGCTGGTCCTTCAAAGAAGTCACGAAAATCAAAGACGGATGCCACCACTACTCCTGAGAAACCTGTTCAGGAGCCAAAGAAAACGAAATCACCAAAGAAACAGACGAAGCCAGAAGAACAAGTTTCGACTGTTTTGGTTGAGCCGGTAGAACCTGTTAATGATGACCAAGCAAAGGAACTCATCCCATCAAAATCAGGTATTTTTCGAAGAGTTAAAAAGAAGTCTTGTGGATCACGAAAGCTTTCATATGGTTCGTGTAAGTCTTATTTGTGAGGTTCTAGCTCCTGTTTCTCCTTCATCAAAGAAACGAAGAGCTGAAGATGTGGCTACACGTATTTCCAAGAAGAAGAAAAAGACACGAAAGTTGGTTATTCATGAAGAATCATCCGAAGGTGAGAAAGTTCCTGAAACACCTGAAGCAACTATTCTCCACTCCACGTCTACTCCTGAGAAGACTAAGGTCATACCACCCGAAGTTTCGTTAACCGAGTCAGTTACTGAGGAGATTCGAACTTCAGACATTAATACACACGTATCTGATACGATTGTAAATGTCAACATGGGTGAAGGAGATTCCAATAAAGAAATTTGTGTTATAACTCAAGGTATTCCTGAACCTTCTGTAATGGATACTTTAGTTTCCTTACCTCCTTTTGTTGTTCATGTTTCGAAGACTACCAATTCACCCACTTTTACAACCATTCTTGATCAACCAATCACTAGATTGTTCTCATCTCAAACCATTGATCCACTTCCATCTACTGAGGACACGGATATTGAAGAAGGGGGATTTGGAGGTACATTTGAAGAAATGGAATTTGATGAAGAAGAAGAAACTTTCCCTGATAATATGTTAATGACGATGAAGCAGTTCAAGATTCTGAATAAAAAGATGAATTCGATTATTCAGTCTCAAGCTGACATGGGGGAAATCAATCTATCTCAAGTTTGGAACTTGACGTTATGCTCAAAGCATTCGAAGCCAGGATGGTTAGCAAAGTTTCTGGGATGATTCAGGATTCTGAGTCTAGAATTTTGGAGAAGGTGGACCAACATGATAAGTGTAATGAGTTACGCATGAAATATCAATCTTCGAGTTTTCAGGGCGAAGTTCAAGATTTACGAAGGGTGGCTAAAGAAAGACATGTCTTGTTTGTTAAAGATGTTAAGCAAGTACGCGAAGATGTCAATTTCAAGATTCAAGAACTTCGTGAAGATATGCTCAAAGAGATTGCTAGTGCTCAGCAAGACTATGCATCTCTCAATCAAAAGGTGGATATCATTTGTGATGCTGTCACAAAATATGTCAAGATGTATGAAAGCTTTAGTCCTCAAGTAACTCAACTTTTTACTGATAACAACCGAAGTTTTGAGGAGCTTAGTACTTTGTTAAAGGAGTTGAAAAACTTATCTGTCACACCTGTTTCCTCTTCGATCATCACCCCATAATTCTTATCTCAGAAGTTTTCTCAATTTGAAGCTGTTTTGCATAAACAGTTGGCTCCATTATCCAAGTTTTCAAGTCTTCTACCAACAGATGCCCCACCTGTTATCAAAGGGGTGCAAGGGGGAGAAAATAAGGTTGGTGATGCGAAAGTTGGTGAGGTTTTGCATGAAGTTGTTAAGACTGTTGGAAAAAATTTTCATACAAAGATTCCATCATCGAAGCCAATAGTCTCAACTGTTGGGCCTGTTACTTCAACGGTTGTTACCACAATGCCAATTCCCACGATGCCAATTCCAAGGCCAAATTCTAAAGGAATTATGATTGGTGAAGGTGGTAGTAGTTCGAAGCCAAAGGATACCATTGATAGTTCTTCTCACAATGATAAAGGCAAAACGATTCTTATAGAAAAATCAAAAGAAGAAAAGAAAGCAGAAATCGAAGCTGAAATTGAGAAACAAAGGGTGATTCAGAGCATTTTAAGTCTTCGTGCAAATGATCCACCAGCAATGAACAAGGGTGATCTAAGCAAGCATTACAACTACGAAACAATCGAAGCAAGAGTTGCATATAATCGTATGTATGCTTTTCAGAAGGTGCCAAAACAAAGCTATGCTTTTGTTAATTCTGATATGAAACAACTGGATTTTATAGTGAATGAAATGATGTTCATTATGGCTCAGTACAAGATTGCTGAGAAATTTGATAATGAAAGATGATTACACATATATGAAGCTAAGGTTTCATGCCGTTCTTGGGAAACTTCTAGAGGAAATATGGTCGCTTGTGAAAATAAAGAAGGTGATCTGCATTAAGAAAGATGTTATGTTCGAGAACATGATGCAGAACTTTCGTTTTCATGTAGAAAGGGAGAATGGTCAAGAATGTGATTTTTCTATAGCTGATTTTCCATTGATAAACTTGTATGATCTTATACAAGTTGCATTACTTTTGAAAGATAAAGATGTTTCGTATCTTCGAGAAACTGATCCTGAAGTTTTTCGTCTTGGTCTTTCCCACATCAAAATATTCATAGATAACTACTATAAATGTTTGGCCCTAACTGATGTGGAGTTGGCAACTGCGAAGGGGTTGGAAGTGAAAGTACCCATGGAACCAACGAAGACTCAACCTGAGTTAAAGAAGTATGCTGATGGGGAGATTTGCTTGAAGCCATTCGGTTTGGTCTTCGCAGGAAAGGATAAAAATGGGAAGGCCAAGAGATTCTTATTCCAGACATGCGAAGTAGAGAGATATACAACGTCCCAGTATACAAACTTTATTGTTCGTATGAATAGCTGCAAGAAGAATAACGAAGGGGACAAGAAAGAATTGAAGAAGATTATTTCCTGGTACTCAGAAATCCGAAGGGTGATGCTGTATGCTATACAGATTCTTTTGAACTGAAAAAGGTTGACATTATTACAAAGGGGGAGATTGTAAGGGTCGAAGACCTGTTGTAATATGTCGAAGATTTAATGTTATTTGTACAAGGCAATTTTGTAACGAAGCTTAGATGTTTAGTCCTTGTAATTTTTTGTGTGCTTTCATGTTTCCTATAAATAGGGACATTACTTAGAGTTAGATAAGAGTCTTTGTATGAACTTGTCTACTTTCTCTCTGTAACATTTGAAAGCATAATAGAGCTGAAACCAGATCATATTTGCATCTCATGTTCAAACTACATTTGTTTTACTCTGATTTGATTCATACTTGATTCTACACTTCTTCAATTGTCCCCTCTGCATGATTGGAAAAGATCCGACCTGGGGCACAACATATGCACTTCTATATTTATCTTCTCTCTTAATGATTGAATACTCACCTAAAAGTAAGGAGTTCTTTGGAAGTTCTTGATTGATGGGGTATATCGGGAAGTGGGGAACACGTTCTAGTGCATCTAAAATTGAACCATTTAAAAGGCTGTTTGTAGATCTCGCTGCTGAATTTAAGTGGACAACAATATCTTTGGTCGTCGTCAGCTAAATGGTCTATTTAGGAATATAGGTGCAATGTCTTGTCATTTATAATCTGTCAAACTTTTCAATATCCTTTGTGTTTAAGTGGACCACAATACCGGTGATTAACCAGATCTAAACATGCAGGCGTGTGCTGATAAACGATATTGAATTGCTTGACAACTTTGATTCCAAAAAGTCTTAAATTTAGTTATTATTTTTGTTTTTGTTAAATTTGTTCATAGTTTTCCTTTATGCACAAATTTAAGGGGATAATTTAAAAAATTAGTTAAAAATCAAACAAAAAATAGAAAATTAAAAAAATCCAAAAATATGTTTATTTCTGTTTTTATTTTTTTCGGAAAAATAAAAAAAAATCCAAAAATATTGTTTTTGAGTGTATTTTACCTTTTACTTTTATTTATTTCTTACTTATTTCCATTTGTGTGCTAAGTTTCTTTTAGTTTTGTTTTTATCCCAAAATTTCATTTGTCTTAAAATGAGAACTCAAAGGAATGAGAGACTCAAGGAGAATTCAAAGGAAGAAGAGACTCAAGGAGACTGTATCGGAACTTTCTGAGCCAAGGTTACATCCTTGAAGAACTGTGGTGAGAATGGTTTTTCATAACTCTGTGATCCACAGGGACTTTTTATTCATTTGTTACTTTTCAAGGCACAACGGTGATCATTGAAGAACATTCATTCGAAGGAACAAGAAGTGAAGATTATTCTTCAACACTTAATCTTTCAACCCCAGAAGCAAGGTGAAGCTGTTCTTGAAGTTATGTGACAGATTGCATTGAAGCCTCCTCAATCAATTTGCTGCTGTCTATGAACTTGCTGAAGTGATCCATAAGAATCAATCTCTCTGTTATTTTCTTGAAAGATTCTCAAAGCTGAAAGTGCTGATATTCAAGAATCCTTACAAGAAGCCTCCACACCCAATGTGCGTTCAAAGTCAAATTTTTGAAGAAAGCCCAACCGTTCAAGATGAAGTCATTCATGCAGAAACTCATATGTTCACCTTGAAGTTGTGAAGAAATCGAAGATAAACGCTAAAGCCAAGCTCAAAGCGAAGATTGAAAAGAAAAGCAAGCTACAAACCTAGGGGGAGTTTGTTAGGTCATAAGTAAAGAAAGCTATAAACCAAGCGGGAGATTGTTAGGTCTAAATTTATGGTTTATACTTTGCTTTTCTAGGCATTTATAGTTTTCGGTCTTGGGCCTAAATCAGTCTTGGGTTTTCGGTTGGTTGGACCAAAATCACATGTGATTTCGGTCAGGAATTTGAGTTTTGGGCTTAGGTCTTGTCTATATATATATATATATATATATATATATATATATATATATATATATATATATATATATATATATATATATATATATATATATATATATATATATATATATATATATATATATATAAATATAGTTGTTGTAGGCGTGACAGAGTGAAAGGAGTAGAGGGGAGGGAACGTGATTAAGGGGCTGCCATTGTGAAGAGGCGTGTTTTAGAGAGAGAAAGTAGAGAGAAAACCGTGTGTAATCGGAATCTTATGTACCAGACGATTAATCAATATATCGTGTGCATTAAAGATTAACTATCGTGTTCTTATTCATCTTATATCTTGCATTATACACTTTGATTGGGATTCCGCACCATCAAAGTGAATCCGATTGATACGTAGGATAATTTGGGACATACATCCAATAACATAAAATCTGAAGGAATATGCATGATCACGTCTTTGCTTTCCGCCGATCCTCTGAAGTATTTGAAACAACAGCTAAAACTGTAAGCCAAAGGTTAGTGAGTTCCCCCAAAGTACCACCACACCATAACAAACAACAACACACATACAGGAGCCTTCAGCATGACTGGACTGCCGCACCGGGCCTTCAGCCTATCTGGACTGCTCTCTGGGCCGTCGGCTTGACTAGACCGCCTTGCAGGCCTTTAGTCTATCCTGACTGCCCTGGATATTATGGCCTTCAGTACCAGTCGGCCCGCCTCAATGCAGTAACCATAACATATCGACATATACAATATCAATTAACTATCCATAAACATAGGCAGTCATACATATCTAACAGTCTAATCACATAACCAGTGAACACATTAGCATAAAAAATACAACAAACCAGGATATCTAATCCAATGGGCCGGCCTTGGTGCCTTCGACCCATAAGTACAATGAGGAAAAGTCACCTCTCATTCTGAAGTAATTGTTGAACAGAACACAACTCCAAATATCAGCTCTACCGATCACCTATCCAACAGATAGTGACCAATTCTCATTTACAACTCGAAATACCCAAAATACCCTTAGGTCACCTTGGTCAAAATTGGTCAAAGGTCAAATTCAAAATTCAACCCACAACTGACTGCCATGTCGTAGCCTTCTTTGGCCACGTCATGGCCACAAAACGCCAAAACCGACGGGCCTTATCCGAGTCGTCACGTCGTGGTGGACCAAACCGCGCCGTGGTTACGGTTCCTCGAACCTCTTAATGGAATAAGTCGTTTTCTTCGATTTCAGGGGCTCCAAAGCCCAAATCTGGTCTATTTTGGGGTCTAGATAGATAAAGTTCCAACTTTATCCCTTAAGTCCCTCCCATGAGTGAAGATCTCAACTTCTAAGTTCAAAAAGAGCAAATCTCAACATGGATTAAACATTAAGTCCCTAATCCCAAAAGTCCTTTCGTCTAAGACTCAATTTTGATCCCAAATGACATTCTAAGTCATAAAGTTTCCAACTTTATGACTTTGCATGGCTATAAAGTGTCAAAATCATAAACCCTAATATATCACAAAACTACAAGTCACCAAATGCATGCATAGAGGAAAGTAAAGGGTCAAGATTCCATTTTTATAACTCCAAACACCCCAAAACATCCAAAAAGGCAACTCACTTAATCTTGAGTAGTCCATACTCATATAGACCACAAATATGGGACTAAAAGCACATAACTTCTAACATTAGCAAGATCTAGAAAGATAATCATCAAGTTCAGAACTTTATACCTCTTAGAGGTTGCTCAATAGGTGTACAACTCAGATCTACAAAGCTTGGGGCTCTCTTCTTGCTTTCCAATGGCTTCCTTCCCTTTACAATGAATACCAAACACCAAAATGAGCTCAAAACACCTCCAATGGAGATTAGGGTATGAAAGGAACGAAGTGGGCAATGGAGGCTGATGAGGGTAAAAGGTCTTGGGGTTAATGATGTTTAAATAGGATGAAAACCCGAAAATTAGGATTTTTTTCCACACCAGCAACCACGCCGTGGCACATATTGCCATGCTGTGGTGGTCCATCAAAAGCTCATGGCCCAAAAAGAACTGCCACGCCGTGGTGGAACTCCACCACGCCGTGGCCACCCAGAAAAAATTAAACATTTGAAAATTAACTTTGTACCTGGAATGGGTGTTACATTGATACATCATTAGATTGCGGTAGATTATAAGGTCGAACCTTTTCCTGGCAGTGTGAAGATTACTTTTGCAACACAGTTTCCAAATCTGTAATCTTTGTGATAAGATCTATTATTTTTATAATGTAGCTTATCTTTGTAAGGTTGTTTAAATCCCTGTTTTGTAGGGATTTCATATTCTACATAGTTTCATCATAATATAAAGATTATGCCAAGGTTCATTGTAAACGTAACGCTTTGTGCATTCTCTCTTTGTGAGTTTTTGCTTATTTTGTTATTTATTGTTTAATCTTAATATTTACGATCCTTCAGGAACCAATTTTATTTTTTGACATGGCTATCAACATCAATGGGCACTCATGCTCCTCGGAGATGCAACGGTGACAACACAGCATCGCCCGCGGCATAACCAGCAACCGCCTATTGTGTATACGAGGATTAGTGTAATAATGGCTTATTAACCGGCTTTGTATCAACCATATATATATATATATATATATATACACACACACACACACACACACACACACTAGCTGTTTACCCGCGCTCAACGACGGGTGCGTATAGTTTTCAAAAATTAGATCCGAGATGACAGCTTGTTAGAAATTTTAGGGGATATTAATGTCATAATGTTAGGTTGAAATGGATAAAGATAGTTAATTAAAAAGTATACATAACAACTTCAAAGTAATTTGAATCATTATTTTTCTTTTAGAACACAATTACCAGAAATAATTGTCAATCCCTAAATTGATTGCATTTTAAGATAAAGGCTAAACCCAATAATAAAATAAAAACTTCTATTTAATTAAATAACCTAAACCAATACTTCGGTAAATGAATTCCAAAACCATTGAAAACTAAAAAATCCCTAAATTGAAGATTCAAAATTCACTAAGCCTATCATTACAGGAAGAACATTAGAATCTAGTTTTATTTCTAGCATTCAACCCAATAAGGGGATGAATGCAAAAAACAACAACCGACTTTTATTTCATTATCTAATATATCAACCTACTTTGACATAGGAAGAAATCGTAATGTACTTTCATTGCCAAATGATAATAAGTTGCTATATTAAACATTAAAGTACATTTACAATAATAAGATATAAAAATCAAAGTATGATGCTATATTAGACACAAAAATGAGAGTAAGTTGCTAAAAAAACAACAATGGTCTTCCATTGACTACTTCTGCACACGTGTTAGTTATAGACAAAATATGACCGTTATAAATATTGTTAAAAATAATAACAGTATTTAACTGGGATCCTGATGTTGCTGAGGATCCTGGATATTTGAGGATCCTAGATATAGTAAGGATCATGGTCCCAACAATTGCCCCCAAGTTATTGCTAAAAATATCAAGGTTAGTTTTATAAATATTAAAGGAATAACTTAAAGTAAATAGATAAAAGGGATTTGAATTTAATTTTTAAGGGATAAGTCTTATCTTTATTGAGATAATCGAGAAATGGTCAAATCATCTCCCTCATCTTTTTCTAGCTATAAATGAGGGCTTTCGGTAACTCCTCTTTTTACTCTTTCAAGTCGCCATCATCTCGTTGTGAAGGTAATCCTTTTTCGCTTTCATTCGTTCTCCCGTTGTTTTGATTTTCCTTGTCATGGCTAAGAAAATCATCCGTTCTTGAGCTGGCATTGTTATTCCTTCCGAGAATGATTTTAACGATCAATGAATCTTAAGCTATGACGAGGTTTGTTCTTTTGAGAATGAAGACATGGAATCATTGAAAGCCATCGGGGATTTCCCTTCTGATGTGGTTTTTCGTCCTTTTGAGGCTTCCGTTCAACCTGATTTCGTGTCACCAACATGGGTTTGTTTTCCTAAATACCCATTCACTCTAGGTTTAACCTATCCTTTTACTGGTATTGTTCGTGATTTCTTTTTGTGTACCCAAATCTCCTATATCAAAACTATGCATGTGGTTTGGAGGATCCCCTTTTGGATTGATCGCCTGAATCAGTCCAAAAATATGGACATTGGATTACCTGAGTTGGCCTCTATCTACGATCTTTCCACTTTTGGTTCTTCTCGTTTCCTATTAAGAGTTAAGACAAATAAACCCCACCTGTAACATCCTAATTTTCGAGGCTGAAAATTTCATTTTTAATTAAGTAATCATGTAGAATCATTTTCCAAACATTTCTAATATTATATCAATTCATAAAACCATTACGCCGTGTTTCAAAACATATCATCAGGTAATAATAATAATAATCAGAGTACAATCCCATAAACTCAATGCGGAAATCATGCGTGAGTGTGATGTGCCGCTACCGCGCCGACTCCTTCCCCTTCGCTGAAGAGGTACTTGAAACAAAACTGAAAATTGTAAGCACGAAGCTTAGTGAGTTCCCCCATCATACCACACACCATACAATAACATACTGTCAGGCAATTCTGGGGTGCCTGACTACCCAGGTCAAGGCATTCTGGGGTGCTTGACTTACCCAGGTCAAGCCATTCTGGGGTGCTTGACTTACCCGTCGGTCCTTACGACCGATATCCGATGACTATTTCACCTCCTACTACTACTAACACATAATATCATAGCATAAACATACTGTCAGGCAATTCTGGGGTGCCCGACCTACCCTTCGGTCTTGACGACCGAACATGGGGACTATACTCCCCCTACTACCACTATCAGACATAAATATCATGCTAGCACATAAACATATCAGATAGCAGAAAACCTAGATGAATATCACAAAGACAATCATCTAGCATACAACTCCTACTGGTGGGCTGACATTGTGGCCGTAGACCCACCGCTATTGGAAGGTAACTCACCTCGTAAAGCTGAGTGTCGAATCTCACGGGAAGTAACCTCTAACAGCTGCTCCGATGACTCCCAGCTATCATAATAATAATAATACTCAATAAGAGTCCACAACACTACTCAGGGTAAAATGACCATTTTACCCCTCGATCCAATTGGAACAAACATAAGTTCCAAATTCTAGCTCATGAAGTACAGCCCTCATCTGGCCTAATAAGGGCTCCCTAAGGGCCCACTAATTGTCCAATTTCTGAATAGGGCCTTAATCCCCGAAATGGTCCCAAAAGTTCAAGTCCTAATATAATGGTTCCAAGGGGTCCAATTGTGGCCCAATAGGCCCAATACCCTAAATTCAGATTCCCAAGTCCAGAATTATACTTCCTAGTGGGCCACTGGGCCCAAAAATCCAGGCCCATTTCCTTAAGGCCCCAAAGCCCAAATCACTCATTCTGCATGCGTACGCGCGACGTACTTGGCATGTACTCCCAGCGTATGCTAGCCTTGACCAGATCGGGGAGTTGACCCAGTACGCGCGGCGTACCAGGGAGTACGCCCAGCGTATTGGCCAGCTTCTTTGGGACTTCATCCATGACTTAATCAGTTAAGTCTTTACGTCCAAAATGCAGATCCAGGTCCTTTAAGACCTCCTAGACCATAAAGTCACAAACTTTATGTGCTTGCATGCAAGGTTGGGGTAAAAACATGATTGTGGTCCTTTTAACAAACTTTAAGACCCAAGAACACTTGCATGGTTGTGGCTTAACCATCAAGGACCGATTTTTATGGTTCTTAGTGCCTCTAAGAGCCTAAAAGGACATTTCTTATGCTCTAGAACCAACAATACTCAAACACTCCCAACAATGGGGTCAAAAAGGACATAAAAACCCCCAAATAAACAAATCTAAGCATACAATGGTCAAGTATGGAGCTTGATACCTCAAAGGAGTCAGAAATGGTGTCAATCCTCTGGATCTACAAGCTCTTGGTGGATCCTTGCTTCTTCTTCAAGCTCCTTTCTTCTTTTCTCACTAAAACAACACTAAAAACACTCTCAAATGGCTTCTAGAACACAAAGGCACACAAAGGGAGCTAGGGTTTTCGTGGTGGCTGGGTAAGAGTGAAGGAGGTTGAACAAACAGGGATAATGTTCTATATATAGGGAGTAAACCCTAAATTTTAGGGTTTAATGAACTGCACGCGTACGCTGGGCGTACGCACCTGGCCTCCGCGGTTCATTCTCAGGAGTATGTTGGGCGTACATGGCTGTGTACGCCCCGCGTACGTCGCTCCCTTAGTCCACTAATCAGACCCAAAAGTTAAGCCCAAACCAGATCATTCCATTCTTCAATTTAAAATGTTTAATAATACCTGGAAAAATTCCGGATGCTACAAATCTCCCCCACTTGAATTAGACTTCGTCCTTGAAGTCCGTTTTCGCTGCTGTAAATAACTCGGGGTAGTGCTCTCTCATCTCATCCTCTGGCTCCCAGGTCCATTCTGATCCCTTGCGGTGCTGCCACTGCACCTTCACCAGCTCTACTTCCTTGTTCCTCAGCGCCTTCGTCTTCCTATCGAGGATCGTCACTGGCCGCTCGATGTAGTTCAGGCTATCATCCACCTGAATATCCTCGAGAGGCACCACTGCGGAGTCGTCTACTAAGCATTTCTGCAGCTGGGAGACGTGAAAAGTGCTATGAATATGACTGAGTTCGGTTGGCAGATCCAGCCTATACGCCACCTTGTCCACCCGGGCGTCGACCCTGAAAGGTCCAATGTACCTGGGGCCTAACTTGCCCCGCTTCCTGAATCGGATGATGCCTTTCCAAGACGACACCTTCAGGAGGATCATATCCCCGACCTGGAACTCCTGGTCCGATCGGCGCTTGTCGGCGTAACTTTTCTGCCGACTCTGAGCAGTCTGAAGCCTGCTCCTAACCTGCTGAATCCTCTCTGTCGTCTTGAGCACCACTTCGGTGCTCCCCATGACCCAACATCTCGAAGGGAGGACGATCGATACTCGCGTGATAGTTGTTGTTGTAGGAGAACTCAGCTAATGGAAGATAAGTATCCCAGCTACCACCAAAGTCTAGAACGCAGGCCTGCAGCATATCATCTAAAGTTTGGATGGTCTGCTCACTCTGACCCATCCGTCTGTGGGTGGAATGCTGTGCTGAAGTGCAGACGAGTACCCAACTCGTCGTGAAACTTCTTCCAGAACCTGGAAGTAAATCGCACGTCTCGGTCCGAAATCACCGAAACTGGCACTCCGTGCCGAGCTACTACCTCTCGGATGTAGATATCGGCCAACTTCTCGGCCGAGATACTCTCCTGGATCGGTATAAAGTGGGCACTCTTGGTCAACCAATCCACGATGACCCAAATCGAATCCACTCCCCGTCCAGTCCTGGGAAGCTTGGTGATGAAATCCATAGTAATATCATCCCATTTCCACATGGGAATGTCTAATGGCTGCATCTTGCCGTGTGGCCTCTGGTGTTTGGCCTTGACCTTCCTGCAGGTCAAGCACCGCTCTACGTACCAGGCGACGTCTCACTTCATGCAGGGCCACCAGTAATCGGGTCGAAGATCCATGTACATCTTCGTCGCCCCGGGATGAATTGAGAATCGGGATTTGTGTGCCTCCTCCATCAGAACCTAGCGCACACCCCCATGATAGGGAATCCACACCCTGTGGTGTAGTGTCAATAACCCATGACTATCATAGTCGAAGGAGGAAATCTATCCCACAATACGCTTGCTCTTCTGATGTTCCTCCTCCATAGCCTCCTTTTGGGCCTCTCGGATCTGCTCCAAAAGAGGAGTCACCACCATCATCCTCATGTAGATGTCTCTGATCGGCGCTGCCTTGTGGCTAAGCGCGTCGGTCACGACATTGGCCTTACCCGGGTGGTAAAGGATCTCGTAATCGTAATCCTTCACCACATCTAACCACCGACGCTGTCTCATGTTCAGATTCGGCTGATCCATGAGGTACCTCAAACTCTTGTGGTCTGTGTAAATTGTACAACGGACTCCATAGAGGTATTGTCGCCAAATCTTGAGGGCGAAGACGACCGCCCCCAACTCCAAATGATGTGTCGGGTAGTTCGCTTCATGAGGCTTCAGCTGCCTCGAAGCGTAAGTGATAACGTGCCCCCTCCGCATCAATACCGCGCCCAACCCTGAGATGGACGCATCACAATACACCACAAAGTCCTCCACGACCTCGAGCAGGGCGAGAAGCGGCACCTCACATAGTCTCTATCTCAACGTCTCAAATGTTGCCTGCTGCTCAGGCCCCCAGCAAAAGACAACGACTTTCTTCGTCAGCCGGGTCAAGGGTACGACTATTTTGGAGAAATCCTGAATGAATCTCCGATAATAGCCTGCCAGTCCGAGGAAACTACGAATATCAGATGGAGACTTCGAAACCTCCCATCTCATCACGGCCTCTACTTTGGCCGGGTCAGCCAGTATCCCGTTCTGGTTGACAAGGTGTCCAAGAAACTGCACCTCGCGCAACCAGAACTCGCACTTGGAGAACTTGGCATACAAGCTCCCCCTCCTCAGGGTATCTAACACCTCTCGCAAGTGGTCCTTGTGCTGCTCCTGCGTCTTGGAGTAAACCAAGATGTCATCAATGAAAACTATCACAGACCGATCTAGCATCGGTCTGCACACGCGGTTCATGAGGTCCATGAACGCGGCGGGAGCATTGGTGAGCCCGAAGGGCATCACCACGAACTCGTAGTGGCCATACCGAGTCCGAAAAGCAGTCTTCTGTACATTCTCCTACCTGACCCTCATCTGGTGGTATCCTGACCGCAAGTCTATCTTGGAAAACCTAGACGCTCCCTGAAGCTGGTCGAACAAATCATCTATCCTCGGAAGTGGGTAACGGTTCTTCACTGTTACCTTGTTCAGCTCCTGGTAATCTATGCACATGCGATGCGACCCGTCCTTCTTCTTGACAAACTGGATCAGGGCTCCCCAAGGAGAGCTACTCGGCCTGATAAATACCTTGTCTAACAGCTCCTGTAGCTGTGGAGACAACTCCTGCATCTCGGGAGGAGCCAACCGATATGGTGCCTTGGCTATCTGAGCCGCACCAGGGACTAGGTCGATCCTTAACTCCACCTGTCGCTCCGGAGGTATCGCAGGATGCTCCTCTGGGAATACTTCCGCGTAATCTCGCACCACCGGAACATCACTCACCATCGACTTACCCGCCTACCAAGTATCCATAACATATGCGACATACCCAGCGCAACCCTGCTGAAGATAGCGCCTAGCCCTCGCTGCTGAACATAGTGCGGGTCCGCGCTGTGGCCTCTTGCCCTGAATCACCAGCTCTCCCCTACTCGGAGTCATGATCCGAACCAACTGCTGCGCACAGTCGATCACTACCCCATTGGGGCTTAGCCAATCCATGCCTATAATCACCCTGTTCCCACACAACGGAATGGGAACCAAGTCTACCAGGTAGAGCTCCTCAAATAACCGCAAAACACAATCTCTGAATACTGCTGACGCTCGCACTGATCGATCATCCACAATCTCGACCTCTAGTGGGCAATCCAACATGGCCGAAGACTCAGGGAACCTCTTGCTAAGCGCAAGAGAGACAAATGATCGGGTAGCACCCGAATCAAACAACACCTGAACTGGGATATCGTTCACATGGAACGATCTTAAACAACATACAACGTGACATATCAATATTGTAAACAACATATAATAAAAGCTAGGGAGAAGAAATCATACCCATCACCACATCGGGTGCGGCGTGTGCCTCCTCGGTAGTCAACTGGAAGGCTCGGCTCCTCACCACTGGAGCCTCTGTCTTGCCCTGCCGACCATCAGTAATCCACAGGGTCGCTGGAACTGGCGCCTTCACTGGCGCTGTTGTTGTCAACTGAGGGCAATTGGCCTTTTTATGGCCCCGCTGGTTGTAGTGAAAGCACAACAACTCCGATGTCTGGAAAGTGGGCGTAGGGGCGGTACAATCCCTACTGAAGTGCCCCATCTTTCCGCACTTGTAGCAGCCCGATGATCCCATCCTACAAACCCCCTCATGTGTCCTGCCGCATTTCCTGCAGCGGCCCTGTACCGACTGGCCCTTCGGCCTAGTGTATGCTCCCTTGGACTTCTTCCCCGAAGCCCCAGTCATCGTTCTCTCCTCTTCCTTTCTCTTCCTGTTGTGCTCTAAGTCAATCTCCCTCTCCCTTGCCCTGACGATCATGGAATCCAGGGTCGGGCAAGCTGAGTAGCTGACATGCTCCACAGCTGGCGCGAACTCAGCCTTGAACCGGGCTACGAAATATGACCAAGTCATAGCCTCGATAGTTGAGGCTCTCAGAGAGTCACCAACCGACTCCCACCAATCCCTAGCACTGTCTCTCAAACATCTTGCGGCAAATCGCACCTTCGACCCCTCGGGGTAGAAGCTCGTCAGCTGTGCAGACTCAATGTCTGCAATCCATCTCCTGGCTGCGATGGGGTCCTTAGCCCCATGGAAATCTAGCGCATCACTGCTCCTGAAGTCCTTGAAGGACAGTGTGCGCGATCCTGACTGGCTGGGTGCCATATCGCTCCTGAATACCCTGAGGCGATCCTCCATCAACTCAATGATCCCTTCCTTGATCGACCCAAAAATCACCAGGGTCGACTCAAGGATACCTCTCGTGATCTATGAAGAAATGAAATCACGTATTCCCTCATCAACTGGCTCGGTACCAGATCTCGAACCTGATCCTGACCCTGAACCTCCTCCTCCCTGTCGTGTGATCATCAACATTCTAAAACATAACACATAACTGTCAGAATTATACATAATCCTTGGGAGGTTTCATACACCCTACAAGTTTCCTGGTTCCATCTTGGCCCTCCTCGATTCGAGTACGGATCCTCTGCTTTCAGTAGTACGGTCCCATACTACCTTCCACATCTATCCGTACTTTCCTCAAGGATTGATTCAACTTCATCGAGTCCCTTTTACTACTCCTGCTCTCTTGCTAATCCCATCCTAGGCTTACCCTAGGGTAATTATCCGACCTACTCTCCGCCATCAGCTTCATAAGGAACCCCTGTTACATTCACCTAACTAGCTTGCGAATTCCATTACATATTACTAAGACCAGATAATTTTTCGAATGAAAGGTCCTACTCCACAACTGTTGGACTTAAACAAGAGCTGCGCAGTAGGGCTAGACCTAACCTTCTGGAATTATTTCGTCCTCGCAACATGTAACTTAAAGTATTTGCTTACTAGTTAGGTAAAGATAACTAGGATTCCCGAAGCACAAAGCAACAACATTCGGGCATTGAGTATCCAATCCAATCATACTCTACCCAAGCTATCATATAACTAACTAACTAGTAACATCTTGCAGCTCAAAAACACATATAGCAGGCATATCAGACATCTTCCTAGATCCTTAGTGTCACACCCCAAAACCGGAACAGCGGAAACGTTTAGGGGTGGAGGACGCCATGTTTAGTATCACAAGTCATGCATCATTGTAAGCAAGTAATAAACAACCATTTCATTAGAAAGAAAGTGTTTACAAAGTATGTGGTTCACATGATATAGAATACATAGCAAATAACAAAAAGACATGAAGCTATACTGCTCCATCTTCTGAATCCCAGTGCGCGTACCTGTCTACTGGTCTCCTGAGAATACAAGTTATTTTGAAAGAGTAGATCAACATTTAAGCTGGTGAGTTCATAAGATTTTAGTGACGTAAGTAAGTTGCAAGAAAGTTGTAGTAAGTTGTAAGTTTTTAGAAAAGTTCGCATGTTCCTCCAGAAAATCCTATATTTCCTGCTTTGATGAAAGATAAGTAAAAATGACTCTACAATCCTTTCTATGAGTACTAAATGGATACAAGTTATATAAAAATCAGAGTAAACAAAAAATCGGTTGTGTATATCTGCCCTAAGCCCACAACCAAACAAGGAACAGGAAATGAGGCGGAAGGCATACATCCCATTGTTTGTTAGATCGTCGTTGTATATAACCCTGGCGTATTCACTTGGTACTCACAGAGTTAACTGTACTTTAATATGATGTAAACATTCTTTAAGAAAACCCTTATTTCTTTTAGTAAAAATGGTAACCACAGTGGTTCCTTCTATAATCACTTAGTTTATACTAGCTATATATAATCTAATATCGAATAGATAGTTGATTGTGTGAATCTGCCCTAAGCCCACAACCAAACAAGGAACAAAAAATGAGGCGGAAAGCACACATCCAACTACCTATCGGGTATTGATTATATATAACCCTGATGTATAAACTAAGGTATTATAGAATTAACCACCTAAGGTCCTTTAAGTTATATTGGTTTAATAAAAAGGATTAAACCCTTTACTGGGTAAGTTTCTAGTTTTGTATACCAAAAGTTCTATTTGAAAAGTATGTTTTGTACTAGAAACGGTGCATTGAATTAGTGTCCTATGACCTGGCCCATACATGGTACCCCTTATGATTACTTGGTGTATACGGAACATATATATAGCTAAGATCGGATAGATAGTAGGCTGGGTGAATCTGCTCTAAGCCCACAACCAAACAAGGAACATGAAATGAAGCGGAAAGCACACATCCTACTACCTTTCGGACCCGATTAATATATATCCCTGAATGCATACACTAAGGAATCATAAGGTTAGCATTATAGGCCCCCTTTATACTGAATGTACTAGACTCGACTGTTCTGTTTGTCGTTGTAAAATGTAAGTTTTCCCTATTTTATAACTATCTTGACTCGAAAATAGTTTGCATTAACTTTCAAGTAGAACTGTCACAATATGAAAGTAATGGGAAAATGTAAGTACACAGTTGTCTTTTAAATTGACATCCTGAAGTACTGATTACCTTAAAACATGTTTGTTTTATTAAGGTCATAATGTGATGGATAGTACCCATACTATACACTCTCCCTGCAAGAGATTATGGGGACCAAACGCGACTTCCGCAAACAAATTGCTAGGCCGTGTAAATTCACATTAAAGTTATATGATCATGTATACCCAATTTTACTATTACCTTTTGTTTAGAACAATGAGTTAGTGATTCATTGGTATAATTAGATCTTGTAGTGTTCTTATGCTAGCATCTTAGTATGTTCGTTCTGTTATAGTATCTTAGTATGTTCTCTTTGTTATAGTGTATAGTATGTCTCTCTGATGTATTGTATCTTCCTCCCTGTTTCTCTTTATAGTATGTTCTCTATGTTATCGTGTATTGTTTCTACCTCCATGTTTCTCTTTATAGTATGCTCTAGTATCTAGTATGAACTGAACCCCTAAACTATACCTATTATAGTTTACTAGTACTTTACTTGAACTGTTACTGAAAAGACTCATTTATTTACTAAGTTATGATTGTACTTTAAAAACGGAGTTTTGTTAAACTATAAAGTAACATAACTTTAAAAAGAGTTTTTGAAATGTTTTGATCACTTATAAAAGACATAAGCAATCTTTTGAAAGATGTTTATAACAAACATTTACACAATTATCATTGTGTTCAACTTGTATTCCCCCCCTTAAAAGCATATAAAACAGTTAAAAGATTCATTATAGGGGTATGAACTCACCTTATGTGGGTGATTCAAACGAATATGCGCGTAAGGATGAGAAGTTCCACGAATGAAGTCTCGAGACACAACGACTCCTAAATGACATATAATGGAATATATTGGCATAAATATAGTGTTTAGAAGCAACCACATGCAAGGAAACACCTTTAGGGACTAGGAAACACTTGTACCAAGTGTTAGAATCACATGTGATTCATCTAAGGGGAGTGTACGACCACTAACATGAGTGTGCGGCCATGGGTGTACGGCCATGGAGTGTATTTCCGTATACTCATGGTAAGAAGTGCACAAAAGTTTGCTTGGATGATAGGGAAGCTTGTGGGACTATTGCTCATGAAGTGTTGAAGCTAGGTTTGCACTTTGAAGGCCCTTTTGGGGGTGTTTTGAGGGGTGTACGGCCACACATGGGTGTACGGTCGTACACTCCTTATGTTCTTGAGTTCTGGACGATTTTAGGGTGTTAATCTAGTGTTCCTATCAAGTACTAAGCATAGGGAAGGAGTACTTACGATTTGGAGGCTTGAAAAGGTTCACAATCACCAAGAACAAGTGTGTGTTCTTGGTGTTCTTGGTGAAATGGATGAAGATTTGAAGATCTAGCCAAAAGATGATTTCAAATGGATGAAATCAAAGGGTGTTACTAGGGGAAGAAGAATAACAACAAATCAAAACGGAAGAAAGGCTTACATTCTTGAAGATCGGGTGAAAGGCTCGATGATAGTTGAGAGAGAAATCGATGTTCTTGACTTGGAAACTGAGGAAATGGCTTGGAAATGGAAGGATATCACTCTTATGGAGGGGGTATACGACCAACATGGGTATACGGCTGCACACACATGTGTGTATGGTTGTACACTCATGTGTACGATCGTACACTCCCTCAAATGGAGTGTAGGGCTTGATTTCAAGGCTAGGAACTTACGCGACCCAATCCTATACTCAATGCTTGAATGTACTGAGCTTTGAACCCTTAAACAGAATCTAAACAAGGCTAACTGATAGCAGAAACGAGTCTGACACTCAGTTGAGTTGAATGGCTGGACTTTACAAGGCAAAAAATTTCGGGTTGTCATACTTAGCCCTAATCTAGCATGCATTTTTCATACATATACAGTAGGCATATAAGGCATCCTTCCTAGATCCTCTAGCCCTAATCTAGCATGCCGTTCTCATACTCATATCGTATCATAACATAACAGGTATGGGTATCTTGGGGAAAACTTACTTGAGCTCGGCCGGTAGCGCACATCACACATCTTGTTCTTTTTCAGAAGTTCCTTTTTCTCTTTTCAAACTCTTTTCATAAAAATGTTTTCATTTTTGAAAATTTTCATACCGAGTCCTCAGTTTGAGTTCAGACACACCCAAGAGTGTATTCGAATCCCTCAAACTAAGGCTCTGATAACAACTTATAACATCCCAATTTTCAAGGCTGAAAATTTCATTTTTAATTAAGTAATCATGTAAAATCATTTGCCAAACATTTATAATATTATATCAATTCATAAAACCATTACGCCGTGTTTCAAAACATATCATCAGGTAATAATAATAATAATCAGTGTACAATCCCAGAAACTCAATGCGGAAATCATGCATTAGTGTGATGTGCCGCTACTGCGCCGACTCCTTCCCCTTCGCTGATGAGGTACCTGAAACAAAACTGAAAATTGTAAGCACGAAGCTTAGTGAGTTCCCCCATCATACCACACACCATACAATAACATACTGTCAGTCAATTCTGGGGTGCCTGACTACCCAGGTCAAGCCATTCTGGGGTGCTTGACTTACCCAGGTCAAGCTATTCTGGGGTGCTTGACTTACCCATCGGTCCTTACTGTTGGGTTATGAGCATTCTAACACTCCTAACTGTACATGCAACCCTAAATACCTTGGATCTATGTTTTCTCTATTATACATACAATTATGAACATCCAAGGTATTATCCTAATCTAGCATACAAAATAATAAATCTAACAAGATAGAATACATACCTCTTTGATGTAGAATGTCTTCATGAAGCTTGAGTGCCTAGTTCCCCAAGTGTGACACCTCAAATGGTTCACACAACACCAAATACACTTGGAATAACTTGAGAGAAACTTGAACACTCCTTGAAATCGTCTAGCCCTCACACTCCCACATTAGTGCACGATTTCTTGAGCCATGGGATTCTTTTATATGGTGGCTATTAGGGTTACACCATGTAACTCATAACTTTACCCATTCCTTATGCTCCATGGATTTTAACCTCCATGGAGTATCCATGGGTCACCCCATGGACTTAGTCCAACATAAGGAATCTTGGATCACAAGCCTACATATATAAGAATGAATGATTTACACAATCAACCCATATATTTAATTAGTCTCCTTTTGATCACTTAATTAATTCCAAATTAATTCTTGATCAATACTAATTAAATAACCTTATTAATATATTAGAACTTATAATATATTAACCAACCTTAAGTGTTATTTCTCTCATTATAGTCTATCCAAATGCATGATGCCATGCAACCCAAATGGACCATGCCGGGTCGGGTCAAGTCTTACCAATTATAGTTATGGACTTAGACATTAATCCAACAGTCTCCCACTTGGATAAGTCTAAAACTATTATTGCGTATGACTTCAGGAACCGATCATCAATCGTAGCTCTCAAAAGCTTCTGTTAAACTCTGACCTTGTCGATGAACACTGACCTTTGTCAATGACTTTTGTTTTCTATAATTAACATTGCTAACTTGCAACCTTTGTCATAATTATCATGCTCCCACTAACATGATGATTATTAGCATAACACTTATGCTCCCACTAGCTTTGACATGTACTCAGAAATCAGCTGACTTTCTTACCAAAGTTCAGATTTCTGATACTAGATTGTTTTGATAAAACTTTATCAAAATCATACACCTCTCTTAGATAGCTCACATGTGTGTCTAAACAATTTTAGAACTATGAAAAGGGATGCCGTAATCATAGTCTCAATTGTTTAGACCTTTGCCATTTCTCACAAGTCCATGTTAGTGTGCCGGTAAACCACACACGCTCCACTAACAACTTTGAGAATGTAAATATCAGAATTGCTATCTAGCTAAAATCTACTTAGTGAAAGTGTTTCCTCACCATCATTTTCATGAATCGGAGAGAAACCTTATGACACTTAGATTTAATAGTGTATGTGTTCTTATCCATGTGAATTTGTCAAAACCATAATCACAAGACAAGGTTAGTGACAAATCCAAACTCATATTGATTAAACTTGTGCAATCTTAAATTCTTGCCATTTGGCAGCTCAGGTGCCTGCCATTGCTTCCAAGTAGTTGTGCAACCAATTGAGAACTCTCAGAACTCCTATGCAAAGCCAACTTGAATAGGCACAAAAATTTCAACACGATAGGTTATAAACCTCAAGTCGTGTGCTAGTGAAGGACTTTAGGTTTTATTCTTGATTAAGTCTTGAAACTTTCAAGAGCTTTAAGACTCCCACTGTCCTCTTGACATATAAGACTCCCTTGTCAAATATTCAAGAGATAGTGCGGATTCTTTATCAAGACTAACACTTTACACAATTGGCCTAAGTTGGTCTCTGTTTTATCCAAAACATCACAACTTACCAATTTCAAATGTACAAGAGTAGATAACCTTTTACTCTTACATTTGACTAGTGTTAACAAACCCTCTTTAAGATATGTCACTCAAGTTACAATATTGGAGTATGACTCTAAGAATTGTTTTGGAACGAAGTATGACTCATCTTTTTGATTTAACCATTTCAACAATTCATGACTCCTCTTCTTAGTCATAAGAATGCACTAAGATGACTTTAGAGGACCAATTGTAATATGGTATCTTAATCATTAAGATGATCATAAACATGATACTAAAGTACTCTCCCATCTTTTCAGATTTGAGAAACTTTTATCTTTCTGCCATACTTTGATTCTTCTTATTCGTTCTGTCTCACATTGAAACTTCTCCAATGCTACAGACTTATACTTAAACTTATAAGTATAACCATATTTACTGAACTTAAGTAAATCATGACGAATAGTCTTCTTGATCTTTTGTGGTGGACTTGACCAGTGCACAAGAATGTGTACTCGATTCCTTAGTCCTTTCCTTATTCACATAAGGAATTAGTCTTAATTTTCCAAGCTGAAAGTTCTCATTCATCATACTATACAACTTGCATGATTCCAAGTTTCGGTCCAATTGAACCTTGGGTGATGAGAATCTTTCCTTATTTGGTAATATTAGACACTACCACAACCGAAAGAATCAAATCCATTTTTCCAATATTGCTATCAATGGAATCTTATAAGCAACAACTTTTCACAAATGCCATTGTAAGGATACTTAAAATAAATAAAATCAAAACCTTTTTCTTTTATTTTAAGACTTTGTGGAAAAACTTATCCTTACAATCCATATGAAAACCTTGTTGTTATCTATTCCTAAGCAATATAAATATCATAACTCTTAAGTAATAGCCTAAAATTCTGATCACCAAACCATGCGATTGAAATCCATCTTCACGATCAGAATCAACATGTACTTAATAGAGTTAGACAATGGACTTTACCTGAAGTAGAGCCAAACTTATTGACTTTAACATCCTTAGGTAAATTTGGCAGCTTCGTAACCAATGCCCCTTCCTTTGGCAATAGTTACCTATGGACCCTTGATAATGAGACTATCTCAGACTTCGCCTCTCTCTTTACCATTGGGTCAACCGAGTTGACTATGGCCGATCCCTTTCCATTGGGAAGAGAGAGCTTTACTGGATATCCAATGTCATCATTGTCAATGTCCATAGCGTTTTAGGAAGTTGATCTTAGCAAATAGATAAGATCATTAAGGGTCTTGTCTTAGTCTGTTTCATAGGATTCCCAAAAGAACTCACTATGTGACTTAGAAAGTAGTTGAGCCACCAACTTTCTCAAGACTTTGACACCCAACTCTCCCGGCTTGTCAATATGTGACTACATCTCCAAGATGTGATCACACCTAGACCTTGCCTTGCCAATAGGGCTTGAGTGACCTTAAACTTTTTAGGAACTTGTGGGTTAGGGAGAATAATTGGAGGAGGTGAAAGAAGTATGATATCCATGGGACATCATCTTCATTTAGGAAAGCTTGTTTCAAGAGATTTGGGAAGATCATACATGTCTAGACCAGACATCTTTTTAGGAGATATTCAAGATAGTTGATTTAAAGTCCTTAATATGACACCCAATATGAAATATTAAGGCTAGGACCCAACAAACTATTTTATAACTTAGAAGAGAGATACCGTAATCCAAGCTATAAAATATTTGAAGGTAGGTGAATGACGATTCACCAATTTCCACCATGAAAAACGAAATAATTTATTAGGTTTTAATTGGATTTGAAAGTCCTAGATCTTTGAGATTCATTGAACTGTTCAAAGGCATGTTTCAATCTCGAGTGTGCCCTTCAGGTTTTGTGACTGGGATGCCGAGGATCACAAAACAAGGTGTGAATAACCATGCAAATATACTTGGTACCCTTAATATTTACCCCTGAATCAGTGTGTCGGTTAACCACACACGCTCCACCGATACTATGATAAATATTAAGTTACCCTTTGCCTACCTTGTTAAGTCCAGGTTAGTGTGCCGGTTAACCACACACGCTCCACTAACGACTTAAGCAAAGTGCAAAGTGTAATTTCATGGGTTAGCACCAAATTCACATTTTCCTAAGTAACTAAGATTGGGTATTAATAAGAGTTTAGTTACTTAGTATTTATCATTAATACTTTTAATGAAAGGAGAATTATAGTCATTGTCCTACCCGTTCGGCTAACGACCCTCCACCAGTCAAGGAAGCGGTGGGTGAGAGTGGACACCCATTAAACTGCCATTTTATAGGCAGTAACCTTATACCCCCCTTATAGACCGGCTTCGTGAATGAGGCCTACTAACGGTAAGACTGACTTTACTCTTATACATATATATAAATATTATTAACTTATAATATTATAAAGTATAAGGGTTGAATTTTAACTTTTAAAATTCTAAAGGCTAACTTGGAATTAAAGTATTCATAAGTGAAAATTTTTCAAATTCCAAAACTTGAGGGCAAGTTTTGAAACTATTCAAAACTAATTAATTCCATAACTTATGAGTTTAAAGTAGTTTTAATTAAAAAAAAAACTCTTCAAGTTCCATAACTTGAGGACAAGTTATGGAAGACTTTAAACTAATTAATAAAAAAAAATAACTTTTTTTTATTGTAACTTATGGAACTAATTAAGGTTACACTTTTTTTTTTTAATTTAATGAAGAGACTCTTGAACCTCCATAACTTGAGGACAAGTTATGGAGTCATAAAACCATTTAATTCGAACTAGACTCTTCATTTTGTAACCTTTGCCAACTTTTATGAGTTTTATGATTCTTAAATGTGACTTTTCATATAACTTGAGGACAAGTTACAAAAACACACTTTGGAATCAACTCTTAGATTAAAATGGATTGAAAACAACTATTTCACACAACTTTTCTATTAATCTAAGAACCTCATAAGAACAAGATAATTCAAATCATCAATCTTCAAGAAATTAGCATGAACATACAAACTAATACAAATCTTGAAATTATGACAATTATCTTAGAAATTGGATTAGCATGAACACTACCACATCAAAAACAAGTTTATAAGTCCACAAACATCTTAGGGTAATGTTCCTAGTCCGATTCCAGCCAAAACAATCGAATATATGCATCCAACTCGATTTTTCTGCTACTTTTGCAAGTATAACAAGAAAACAAGCCTAGGCTCTGATACCACTGTTGGGTTATGAGCATTCTAACACTCCTAAGTGTACATGCAACCCTAAATACCTTGGATCTATGTTTTCTCTATTATACATACAATTATGAACATCCAAGGTATTATCCTAATCTAGCATACAAAATAATAAATATAACAAGATAGAATACATACCTCTTTGATGTAGAATGTCTTCATGAAGCTTGAGTGCCTAGTTCCCCAAGTGTGACACCTCAAATGGTTCACACAACACCAAATACACTTGGAATAACTTGAGAGAAACTTGAACACTCCTTGAAATCGTCTAGCCCTCACACTCCCACATTAGTGCACGATTTCTTGAGCCATGGGATTCTTTTATATGGTGGCTATTAGGGTTACACCATGTAACTCATAACTTTACCCATTCCTTATGCTCCATGGATTTTAACCTCCATGGAGTATCCATGGGTCACCCCATGGACTTAGTCCAACATAAGGAATCTTGGATCACAAGCCCACATATATAAGAATGAATGATTTACACAATCAACCCATATATTTATTTAGTCTCCTTTTGATCACTTAATTAATTCCAAATTAATTCTTGATCAATACTAATTAAATAACCTTATTAATATATTAGAACTTATAATATATTAACCAACCTTAAGTGTTATTTCTCTCATTATAGTCTATCCAAATGCATGATGCCATGCAACCCAAATGGACCATGCCGGGTCGGGTCAAGTCTTACCAATTATAGTTATGGACTTAGACATTAATCCAACACTTACGACCGACATCCGAGGACTATTTCACCTCCTACTACCACTAACACATAATATCATAGCATAAACATACTGTCAGACAATTCTGGGATGCCCGACCTACCCTTCGGTCTTGACGACCGAACTTGGGGACTATACTCCCCCTACTACCACTATCACACATAACATATCATGCTAGCACATAAACATATCAGATAGCAGCAAACCTAGATGAATATCACAAAGACAATCATCTAGCATACAACTCCTACTGGTGGGCCGACATTATGGTCGTAGACCCACCGCTACTGGAAGGTAACTCACCTCGTAAAGCTGAGTGTCGAATATCACGGGAAGTAACCTATAACAGCTGCTCCGATGACTCCCAGCTATCATAATAATAATAATACTCAATAAAAGTCCACAACACTACTCAGGGTAAAATGACCATTTTACCCCTCGATCCAATTGGAACATACATAAGTTCCAAATTCTAGCTCATGAAGTCCAGCCCTCATCTGGCCTAATAAGGGCTCCTTAAGGGCCCACTAATTGTTCAATTTTTGAATTGGGCCTTAATCCCCGAAATGGGCCCAAAAGTTCAAGTCCTAATATAATGGTTCCAAGGGGTCCAATTGTGGCCCAATAGGCCCAATACCCTAAATTCATATTCCCAAGTCCAGAATTCTACTTCCCAGTGGGCCACTGGGCCCAAAAGTCTAGGCCCATTTCCTTAAGGCCCCAAAGCCCAAAACACTCATTCTGCATGCATACGCGCAGCGTACTTGGCATGTACGCCCAGCATACGCTGGCCTTGACCAGATCGGGGAGTTGACCCAGTATGCATGGCGTACGAGGGAGTACGCCCAACGTACTGGCCAACTTCTTTGGGACTTCATCCATGACTTAATCAGTTAAGTCTTTACGTCCAAAATGCAGATCCAGGTCCTTTAAGACCTCCTAGACCATAAAGTCACAAACTTTATGTGCTTGCATGCAAGGTTGGGGTCAAAACATGATTTTGGTCCTTTTAACAAACTTTAAGACCCAATAACACTTGCATGGTTGTGGCTTAACCATCAAGGTCCGATTTTTATGGTTCTTAGTGCCTCTAAGATCCCAAAAGGACAGTTCTTATGCTCTGGAACCAACAATACTCAAACACTCCCAACAATTGGGTCAAAAAGGACATAAAAACCCCCAAATAAACAAATCTAAGCATACAATGGTCAAGTATGGAGCTTGATACCTCAAAGGAGTCAGAAATGGTGTCAATCCTCTGGATCTACAAGCTCTTGGTGGATCCTTGCTTCTTCTTCAATCTCCTTTCTTCTTTTCTCACTAAAACAACACCAAAAACACTCTCAAATGGCTTATAGAACACAAAGGCACACAAAGGGAGCTAGGGTTTTCGTGGCGGCTGGGTAAGAGTGAAGGGAGGCTGAACAAACAGGGATAATGTTCTATATATAGGGAGTAAACCCTAAATTTTAGGGTTTAATGAGTTGCACGCGTACACTGGGCATACTCCTGGTACGCTGGGCGTACGCACCTGGCCTCCGCGGTTCATTCTCACGAGTACGCTGGGCGTACATGGCTGTGTACGCCCCGCATACGTCGCTCCCTTAGTCCACTAATGAGGCCCAAAAGTCAAGCCCAAACCAAACCCTTCCATTCTTCAATTTAAAATGTTTAATAATACCTGGAAAAATCCCGGATGCTACACCACCTCATTCTAAAATCTAAACAAAACGATGGCGCTTGGAAAGAAAAATTTCTCTTTGTGAGGCGCGATTCAATTCCTAACGGGGATTCCCTATCAAGATCATGGGTTAAAAAGGGTAGAAAAGAAATTTAGATATCAAGGATCCTGAAATTTACTTCCCCTGTTTTGTTTGTTTTGATGCAGCGTTTAGGTTTGAGGAGCAAATTCCTGCCGCTGGCGATTCTGAGGACAAGATATCCAAATTCCTCACACTTCCTGCAGTGGAGAGGTATTTTAGGCTTTTTTATTCCAGTCTTCAAGAAGGTTCCTCCACTACTGCTTCTATGGCCACTGGTAACATTATTTTTCTTGGATATGTCTTTTCATAGGATCCTGACTTGATAGGGATCTCTGGCAGGTTCTAAGACTACCCGGTCCAATGCCCACTTTGGTTTGGCAGATCTTGAAGATGATATGACCAGTGGCTCAATCAAAGCTAAACAGGAAAAGGTTCCATTCTCCCTCCTCCCAAGAGATCTCATATAGATCTTACGGTTAAGGCTTCAGGATCCCAAAAACGAAAGACTTGTGAGGCTATAGATTTCATCTTAAAGAACCTCAGCATCGAGGACGCTCTCGGGAAGCTATCTTCGTTTTCTCAAGCTGTAAGAATAGGCACTATTCATATTAATTTATCATACCTGTTATTTTTCATGCTGATGTTTATGTTTCTTCCAGGTCTTCGCTCATGTTTCTCATGTTACCAACGACCTCAGGGTACGTGTTGATAAAGCCGAGATTGTTCTAAAAGGGCAGGAGAAGACATTGAGGGTCACCAACGAGGATCTTCTCCAAAGGGTGGAGTTGTTGAGCAAGCAGAAAGTCGAAAAGGAAGAAGAGCATCTGGTGGATCTCGAGGAGGTGATTGTTGATGCCAAGACGAGCGCTGCAATAAATATTCTGCATGCCAAGATCAAGCTGGCTGAGGATCTAGAAAATGCGAGTTCCTGGGACGTGGAGGGATGGCGTGAGGCGTTGGCTAAGCTAATTGATTAGCCTGTTGTCGCCAATAAGGATCCTGTGTTGATGTTGACCGGAGGAAGGGAGAAGGAGGTGACGGCCGATGATGACCAGACTAAGGTCTAGGCCTGCAAAAATTTGGTTTGAGTAGTTTTTGCTTTTGTTAGTGATGTAATACAATTAATATTTTGGTTATGTTGATATGCAACTCTTTTTTCTTTTGGATGATATGGTAGCATTTTCCTTTTGCATCTCTCTTATGGTTTTTCTGCATGGCCGATTGTCTTCGAGTTTCTCTTTAAGCTTCATGAGTCTTTAAATTTTAGAATTTAACGAGGATAAATTCCATCTTAGGAGAACACTTCGGTTCAATGTTGGGAATGAGGTCCCTTATGAAAGAAGGTCGATGAGGATCCTTAAAGGCAAGGATCCTTACCATCAAATATCCTACAAAATAAAGATCTTGGATCTTCTAAGGGGAATTTCTCCTCAGGATAACCTGTTTAGATTATAGACTTATATAAAATAGATTACACGCCAATATTCTGGGGAGGATCCCTACTTGAGATATAATTCATTGGGTAGGTAACATGACAATGTTACATCTGACCAAATTTTCTGGGGAACATTCCTAACATGTGACAACACGAAGCTGGTATAGGTCTTGTGTAATTTCCGGGGAAAAATCCCAATCTTTGATAACATAAAAATGTTATAAGCCTTAAGTAGTTACTGGGGTAAAATCCCGATAACATGAAAATGTTATTAACCTTAAGTAGTTATTGGGTTAAAATCCCGATAACATGAAAATGTTATAAACCTTAATTAGTTACTGGGGTAAAATCCTGATAACATGAAAATGTTATAATCCTTAAGTAATCGCTGGGGTAGGATCCCGATTTTTGGATAACATGAAAATGTTATAAACCATAAGGATCTCAACTTGTGTTCAAAGATAAGAGGGTTGCCAAGCCACTAAATCGTGAAATGATCCCCTTATCTGTATCCCACAGTTAGATATCATGCGTCCAAGCGAGGTGTATAAACCTTAGTTCGTGTGAAAGAGGTAATTAGATCTTTAAACCTTAGAGGGGATTAAGTACCCTTAGGTGTAGGAGAGATGATCAGTCTCTAGCTTGTGTACATGATAGTTTAGGGATTATATTGTTAAATATAATGGAGTTTACCAAGTATTGGGATCTTTATGTGTCAATATCCTTGTGCTTTGGGGTGTTCAAACTTGAGGATCTGGTCGTTTCAGGATCTCCGATTGTGAGGATCCCGATGTTTCATGATCTTCACTCTTGAGGATCCTCAACTGTATGTTATTCTGCATAGCAAACGTTAGCTAAGGGTGGGCGTTAGTCTAGCTAACGCCCCTCCAATGCTTAAGTTAGTAATGTATTCGAGGGGAAGATCAGTGATAATAAAAGTTTTAAGGTAAAGGACATGTGTACCTTGGTTTTCTTGTGGATTATTTGATCCTACTTACATGCAGTATGGTTTAAGGTGTATGTAATTCCAGGATATTGGCAGAACGTCTCCTTCGAGTGTTGCTAGCCAGTATGCTCCTTTTCCTGCTTCAGCATCTACAAGATATGGTCCTTCCCATTTGGGAGCCAATTTTCCTGCACTAGGATCCTTGGTGTTTTGGAATGTTTTCCTTAATACCAAGTCTCCTATTTGAAACCTTCTGACCCTTATATTGCTATTGTAAGCCTTGGTGATTCTTTGTTGGTGAGCAGCAATGTGTATTTTGGTAAGATCCCTAAGCTTGTCAATAGTGTCAAGATCCTGTGATAGGATCCTGTCATTATTTTCTTGGTCTTGCAGCAAGTATCTTTCCGTTGGGATCACTACTTCATTAGGGATTACTGCTTCTGTCCCAAACACCAATGAATAGGGGGTCTGACATATGGCCACTTTGGAAGTGGTTCTATCTGCCCATAAAACGAAAGTAAGTTCTTCTGCCCATCTTCCCTTCTTTTTGTCCAGCCTTTTCTTCAAATTGTTGACTATGATTTTGTTGCTGGACTCCGCTTGACCATTAGCTCGGGGATGAACAGGAGTGGACATTATCATTTTCATCCCCCAGCTTGTGCAAAAGTCTCTTGTTCTTTTGCTAATAAATTAGGATCCATTGTCGCATATGATCTCAGCCGGGATACTGAACCTGGTCAAGATATTACATTTAATGAACGATACTACCTCTTTGTCTCTTACCTGGACAAAAGCTTCATCTTCGATCCATTTGGAGAAGTAATCAGTCATCACCAACATGAAGACTTTTCCTCCTGGGGCTACTAGCAATTTTCCTACAATATTCATCCCCCATTCATGAATGGCCATGGGGAGATAATAGGATGTAGAGGTTCTGCCGGTTGGTGCAGGATGTTGTTGTGTCTTTGGCAAGCATCACATTTTTGAGCATGTAGAAAGGAGTCTTTCTTCATGGTTGGCCAATAGTATTTTGTTCTCAATCTTTTGGAGCATAAGGATATGCCCCCAGTGTGATTGCCACAATCTCCTTCGTGTATATCCTTTAATACTTCCATAACTTCAGGATCTTCCAAGCATCTTAGGTATGGACATGCCATAGATTTTTTGTAAAGTTTACCTTGGATTAACACGAGTCTTGAGACTCTCGTCCTGAATGCTATTTCACTTTTTTCTCCTGTCGGGATTGTGCCATTTTATAGATATTCCACAATGGGTTGGGTTCATGATTGCGGACTTCTTTGAGGATCCTGTTCGTCGGGATCTCTTGGAGGAAGGATCCTAAGGTCAGGATCTTTAATAGCTTCTATGCTTGTCGGACTCTTAGGATCTTCTGACTTTTCGGAGAGGGTTTCTATGACTGGGTTTATTATGTGAGTTATAGGAATATTCGTCTCTGGTGGGATCCTAAGGGAGGATCCTAAATTGGCTAGTGCATCTGCTTCTGCGTTTTCCTCTCTGGGAACTTGGGTTAGGCTAAAGTTTCGAAATCAGAAGCTAATTTTTTGAGGATCTCTAGGTATAATGCTAATTTTTCACCTTTCACTACATAAGATCCATTGTAGTGATTGGTTAGTAACAAATAATCAACAAATACCTAAAGATCCTTGATTTTAAGATCCTTGGCTAATTGTAGTCTCATGATGAGTGCTACGTATTCTGCTTCGTTGTTGGTAGTGTTGAATTCAGAAATAACTATATGATGTCCCCTACGGCGACTTTAGTATGATCCCAAGGCATGTTACTTTTTTATTTGAAGCTCCATCTGTGAATAGCGTCCATCTTCCCAGGTGTTCATCTTCTAGGAGTCGCTTGGCTTCCATGTTTACTTCGTTTTGTAGATCATCACTAAAGTCAGCCACAAAGTCCGCTAATGCTTGTGATTTTATGGCGGATATTGGTTCGTATCTGATGTCAAATGTGCTTAACTTCACCGACCATTTTGCCATCCTTCCTGACATTTCTGGTTTTCTCATGACATTCTTGATAGGATAGTTAGTTTTTACATGTATAGTGTGTGTTTCAAAGTAATGTCTTAATTTGGTAGAAGCAATTACTAAGGCAAGAATTAACTTTTCGAGATGAGAGTACCTAGTTTCAGGATCCAGGAGACTTTTATTTACATAGTAGATAGGATGTTGCTCCCCGTTAAGATCCTTGACCAGAACGACAGTTACCGCATTTGAGGATACTGAGAGGTAGAGAATTAGTGGTTCTCCATCTATAGGTTTCACCAGTAGTGGAGCAGAGCTTATATATGTTTTGAGTTCCTGGAAGGTTTTCTCGTGTTCCTCCTTCCACTCAAATTTCTTGTTCTTTTTCAAGATATCGTAAAAGGGCTTGCACCTTTTTGAGGATCTTGAAATGAACCTGTTGAGTGCTGCTACTCTTCCGGTTAGCCTCTGGATGTCCTTTGTTGAAGACGGGGATCTTAGTTCCATGATTACTTTTATTTGTTCTGGGCTTGCTTCTATCCCTCTTTTGGTTACCATGTATCCTAGGAACTTGCCTGACTTCATTCCAAAGTGACATTTGAGTGGGTTCAGCTTCATATTGTATTCGTCCAGGATGTCAAATACTTCCTTGAGGTCTCTAAGGTGATCTTCAGTTTTCATCGACTTCACTACCATGTCGTAAAATATAAACTTCCATGGTGTCCCCCAGTTTGTCTTTAAACATCCGATTAACTAATCTTTGATATGTCGCACCTGCATTTTTAAGACCAAAAGGCATTAGGGTGTAACAATATATATCTGTTGGTGTTATGAATGCAGTATCTTCTTGGTCTAATGGTTCCATTTGGATTTGTTGGAATCCTGCTAAAGCATCCATGAAAGTCAGGGCTTCATGGCCAGCCGTCACATCTATCATAGAGTCAATATGTGGTAGAGGGTAAGGATCTTTAGGATAAGCCTTGTTGAGATCCGTGTAATCTACACACACTCTCCATTTGCCATTTTTCTTTTGAACGAAAACCACGTTAGCTAGCCATCTTGGGAACTTTAATTCCTTGATCATCCCTGTTTTGAGGAGCTTCTCTACTTCCTCTTGGATGATTTGATTCCTTTCAAGTGCAAACTTCCTTATATTTTGGTGTATTGGTCTGAAAGAAGGATCAATATTAAGTTTATGAGTAATAATATTCTTGTCTATACCTGTCATATCTTCATGTTTCCATGCGAATGTCTTGCTTCTGGTTTTTAAGAAATTCAGTAGATCCTGCTCGATCTGCTCAGGCATTGAGGATCCTATGAGGACTTTGGCTTCGGGATCCTCGATGTCCAAGGGCACTTCCTTTACGTCTTGTTCCTTTGTCTCTAGAACATGTCGCGCCCCCTTCCTTAATTGATATGCTTGTTGGGGTTTGGTCGTAGATTTCATAGAGGTTTTGTAGCATTCTTTCGAATCTTGTTGATTTCCCATGATCTTCAATGTCCCCCATGGCGTGGGCATCTTCACACACTGATGGTATGTTGATGGAACCGCTTTCATATCGTGGATCCATGGTCTACCTAGTATCACATTATAAGAAGACAGGGTGTCAATAACACATAAATTTTGTATGAAGTTTACCCCTTCTATGTATATTGGTAGCTTTATTTCTCCAACTTTGTGTTTTGTTTCCCTGCTAAATCCTATGAGGACAGAGGATCTTTTGACTACCTGTCACACCCCCAAACCAAGGATGGCGGAAATGTCCGGGGGTGGAGGACTTCATGTATAGTATCATAACAACAATTGTAATAGTAATTCAAGCAAACACAACCAACATATATATAATTGAAAAAGTTACATCATTGTATGAATTACATGTTTACGAATCAATTACAATATGTTGACAAAATATGAAATAGTATACGCCTTAGCGTCCCATCCTCAAAAGCACTTGGTTACCTGTTTAATGATTTCCTGAGAATACAAGTTGTTTGAAAAAGTGTCAACACAAAGGTTGGTGAGTTCATAAGCTTTTGTTTGGTATTATTAAAAGCCTTTCGTTTGTAAAAGTAGTATTTGTTTTAGAAAAATCCAATATTTTCCTTAAAATGTATATGTAGTCTTAAATCCAGAGACCGAAATGTATAAGTAACTTTTCTTACTTATAATAAATAATGTAAGTTTAAATCGACATAAACTCGTTTAATTTTAATGAAGTTCCCGTAAATTCCAATATTCACTAATACTTTATGTGAGTTTATTAAAGCCTTTTCTTGTAAAAGTAGTGTTCGTTCCAGAAAATCCAATATTTTCCTTAATGTGTAAATGTAGTCTTAAAACCCAAAGACCGAAATGTACAAGTAGTGTTCGTTCCTTATAGTAAAACAATGCAAGTTTAAATCGACATAAACTCGTTTGATTTTAGTGAAATCCCCGTAAATTCTATGTTTGTTAATACCACATGTGAGTTATTATAACCATGCTATGACCTAGTTGGCCTGAAACGACGTTCTTCAGGCGTCGGAAATGTTATGACATTTGTCACCCCAGACCTGTCGGTCTAGCTGTTGCATGCAGCTAAGGTGTGGGTTTGTCAGACCCAATATAGATCTATACACAAGTATCACGCTCTCCCTCGAGGAGACTCTAGTTATAATACAGGACTTATTTGTAAATTGAATCGAATGTCTCACAGAAGTCATTAACAGAATTACGTGTTATGAAAAATTGGTACCGTATGGCCGTACCTTGCTTAATGATAATATCCTTTGTATAAATGTACCCTTTTTAAATGTATGTGTTATGTAATGTTTCATAAAGTCATTAACGGAATTACGTGTTATGAAAACTTGGTACCGTATGGCCGTACCTTGCTTAATGAAAATATTCTTTGTATAAATGTACCCTTTTTAAATGTATGTATTATGTAATGTATCATAAACTATACCTATTATAGTTTATCAACCAAGGGTAGTACGTAGTAATGTATGCAAACTATATTCAAAATAGTTTATTAAATGTTTAAATGTATCGGTTGTACTTTGATTATAATCACTTGTTATTCTTTATATTTTATATGTCCAAATCCATTTGTAAACTGATGTGTGTCTAAATATTAAGATAAAATGTCATATATTGCAATAACATATAATCACATAAAGATATACACCTTGCTCAACATGTTACAAGGTGAAATGAAATTGACAGCAACTTTTTGTTGTATACAGTTTTTGTTACTGTTTTTAGAAAATTTATAGAAAAATCATCAAAGCTCTGAATCCAAATCCGCAAATTCTGAGAGTTTGGAATATGAGTCTAGTTTGTTCGTAAATTTTATCAAGATTTTTAGTGATCTATAACAGAGGTGAAAATGTTCATAATCACAGACTGGTCCGGGTTTGCCTCTGAAATGATAGGCAGTTTTGTAAAAATCACCATAAATTGTAGAAAAATCATATGGAGATGTGCAAGTATCCATTTTAAAGCTAAGAGTTTGAACTACTTGCACCTGGAACAGTTTTGAAAACTAAAATATTTAAGTTGACCAAAACAGTCCGTGATCGAAGTTCATCTTTTCTGATGTAATCTGATAGAAAAAAGTTTAATTGTGTTCTTGATGATTTTACTTGTATTCCCCCCTTAAAACTTAAGAAAAACATGTAAATGTAGGGGTATGAACTCACCTTATGTGATTTCAGTAGATGAAAGTGAGATAGAGGAAGTGTTCAACCCAAGAACACTAAGAAGATGTCTTGATGATTCGAGAATCTAACACCAAATAAGATGGAATTTGTGTAAGATATCAATGATTTGAGTAGAATGGAGTTTAATAATTATGTGAATGATGAAAATACTTACTAATTGAAGAAAGAAATACCTGGAGAAAGCCTTGAAGTTCTTGAAGTTGAGAGAAAAGATGAGAGAATTTTGGAGAGTGTTCTTGGTTGCTAAGTGTAGAATGAAAGGGCTTTTAAGGAGAATGAGGAGAGAGGACCAATCCTCCAGCTCTTAGAACGTGGGAAGAGCTGGAGATAGGATGTAAAGGTCCCCCAAGGAGACAAGGGGTGGTTGGAAAGAATGGCTGATCATAGAGTGAGGTGGTGGTGGCTTGCTTTTGTCATAAAATAAGGAAAAGCAAATATTCCCTCAATAATTAGTCCAACCACCAATTCTTTTAATACATTTTTATAAAAACCCTGGAGATTTATATATTTTGGGGCCTTAGTTTATAAAATAAAGTTTTGGGTGAAAATCCCACGTTAAAATAATGAAAAACGGAGTTAAAACGAAGTCGTAGTCGAAAAACCGGTAAAAAGGGGCCGTCTGCGAGACCTCTCGCATGGGCTGTCTGAGGGGCTTCTCATGCGAGGCTTCTGTCCTGAGAGGCTTCTAATGAGAGGCTTCGGTCCTGAGAGGCTTCTCATGAGAGGCTTCGGTCCTGAGAGGCTTCGGTCCTGAGAGGCTTCTCATGAGAGTTTTCGCTTCTAATAGGAGGGTTTTGGTTCCTTAAGGTTATTTTACCCGTTTTTACCCCGTTTCAAGTGGTTTTTGACCCGGTTAAGGGTCGGGATGGCCCGAATGATTACAAAAAGTTAAAGTAACTTTTCAGAGAGATTTGGGAGAGATTTCAAATAGAAAGAGATAGAGTGAAAACGATTTAGAGAGGTTTCGTTTGTGATTAATTTGAGTGTCCGGCTTCACAACGCAAGGTTCGTAAACCCCGTTAAACCGTGTTTTAGTGTCGTACACACTCCCGATGAGTGTGCAATAATTTTTTTATCGTTTTGGTTCAATGTTTACTGCATTTGAGACTTAGGAAATTCAACACATGAACTTTCCAAATAATGTTTCTCTCATTAAAATATTGCATTGTACAGTAATTACATAGTGTAAACCCTAATATACAAGGGTTAATTGAGTCGATTGGTTTTGACTTGTTGACTTTGTTTGACTTTGACTTGACTCAATTTTGACGGTTGTCACACTACCTCTGATTCTGGGATTTTCATTCTTTTCAGCGCGTTTAGGAGTACGATATTGACCGAGGATCCTCCGTCAACGAGTATCCTTCTGACGAAATGGTTGGCCATGTATAGTGTGACATCCCCAAATTCACGGCCAGAAAAGACCGGTTTAATTTATGCTTTTGAAATAATTTCAGAGTAATCATTTGATTAAAAGTGTTGCGGAATCTGTTCCCAGAAAAACATGATAAATATGTTATCAAATCATTTCCGAAGAAATGTATTTTATTCACTTAAACCATTGGGATGTCATTGTCAATACAAAAACATAAGCATAAACAAAACTTACATTCATTTACACTAGTGATCTACTTCTCTTTTAATCTCTCAGTGTAAAGCAACTTCGTATCGGTACCTGTGATACAAATAAACTGAGTGGGTCAAGCTTGGGAGCCTGGTGAGCATATAGGGTTTTCAACCCACAATGATAAACTTATTAAGTTCTCAATCAACAATAAATTTATTAATTTCATCAACCAAAATAACCCTAATTACCCATTCCCATTATCCTCACTTTACGTCCCTGAAACAACTATCACAAGGGACCTAGCCTAAGGATTTTCACAAGGGGTGACAACATTGCTTTCCTCAACAATTTATGTCAAATAAGACAAACATCAGGGTGACAAAATTGCTTTCCTTCAGCAATTTATGTCAAATAGGCACGAAGTCACATCGTCGCCATGTGCTAAGTCCATAGCTCTTATTCATCGACAGTATTTCCCACGGGAGTTCCCCCCCTGCAATACATGTCAATGGGTTTTCCATATGCTAAGTCCATAGCTCTTATTCATCGAAGGTATTTCCCACAGGAGTTTCCCCCTCGCAATACATGTCAATGGGTTTTTCCATATGCTAAGTCCATAGCTCTTATTCATCGACGGTATTTCCAACGGGAGTTTCCCCCCCGCAATACATGTCAATGGGTTTTTAGAGTACAACTAATGAACATATAGTTCATTCACTTACAGGTTGCAAGCCTGCTAGTGTTCCACAGACTGTCTAGAATAGTCCATGGTTGTCATCCATACTCTGCTGAATGACGGGGGCCAACGTTTGGGTAAGGGCTTTTCTCATATTGCACCACTCACGCCAACGTTTGGGTATGGCTTTTTTCATATTTCACCACTCACTCTCAACTCATGATCTATCACACTGATCATCTCATCAATCCAACTCACCTTTCATCACACACCCACTATTTGACTCATGATTTATATCACTGACTCATGAAGCTCGTCCCATCACTTCATAAAAGAAACAAAGACTCCAAAGCTCTTCAAAATAAAAGTATAGGGAAAATACTAATAAAGTACCCCCGTACGCTCCCGTGCCCCGACACGTAATAGTGTCAAAAAGAAGAACTAACGGACGAACACATAGTTCAAAAACACCTAATGAACATATAGTTCAAGAACACCTTATGAACATATAGTTCAAACATAACTACCGATTACAAGTCAGCTAACGTTCCACTGGACTATCTAAAATAGTCTGTGGCCGTTATCGATACTCTGTTAGATGACTAGATCATCTTAAGCATCGATATCTCTCATCACTTTTATTTCATCACACATCATCTAATTTATCTACCCATGTTTTACCCAACATATTTGTAGACAAAAATACATACACAGTTTAAAACTTGTATAGAATATCAAGTCAACAGTCACCTCAAATAAACAATTAATATATTTACACATAGCACGTATTTTAAGGTAAATACTTCATATCTATGTGTAAGATGAAGGTGACTATACACTCACATGATTTAACGATAACCGGGTAGCACTTCGTTGCCAAAAACGATCGTTTCTAATAAAACTGGGAGTTTTATTGAGAAACCGGGCTCTGCGAGGGTCGGGCTTCGAAACCGAAAAATAAATTTTCCGGGCTCCTCGGGCACTCCGGGACGTGTTCCGGGCGTTGGAAATGATCTCGGGGCTTCGAGGGAGGTCAAAATGCTAAAAATATGAGTTTAGGGGTGAAAAAGGGAAAAATCCCAAAGTTATCCGGGAAGTCTCGCAACCCTCTATTTATAGGGGAAGGCTTCGGACCGAGGGGGACAGGTGGCTTCGGATGCGAGGAGTCAGCAGACACGTGTCGGTCTTTGGACATGCCACGCTTCGGATGACTCAGCGAGGTCGGACACGGGGTAACTCCTGCGAAGCCCACGTGCGAAGCTCGGACAGGTGGAGGCTTCTAAGTGGACCGAACTTCGGTCCAATGGGGAAGGAGGATGACGACTTCGGACCAATCAGCGGCTGCCATGCGAGGCTGCGGTCCAATAAGAAGACGCCACGTGGAGGCTGCATGCGAAGGATGACGTGGCTGGAACTATTCATGCGAAATTTCTCGATTTTCGCGCCAGAACTTCTAAAATCCATAACTTTCGCATACGAGCTCCGTTTTTGACGTTCTTTATATGCACGTGTAGGTAAAACTACGCTCTACAACTTTAGTTGAGACTTTGTTGGCTAATTTTGATTTTAATTTTTATATTATTATTTTTAACAGACCGGGACAGGAAATCCGTTAAAAATTCATAACTTCTTCATCCGACGTCCGTTTTCGTCAGACTTTTTACCGTTGTGGTACTATTGACGAGACCTTCGATTCTCGTTTAGGTTGTGTTGGCTAAAAATCACTCGATCTAAAACTCGAGTTTTTAGCTGTCTCCTGCTAAGCTGAAACTTCGAAAAATCATAACTTCCTCATACGAAGTCAGATTTGGGCGTTCTTTTTATACCTACTCTCGGTTTAACAAACACTACGAGTTTTGTTTAGATCACTAAGGCCAAAAAGTAGTTTATCAAAAACTCACTTTTTACGACATTCGGCACCGTGCCGGTTTATCGCGAAACTTCGACAGGTCATAACTTCTTCGTTATAACTCGGATTTTGGCATTCTTTATATATCTGTAATCCTTGTCACGCCCACTACAAGTTTCTTAATAGATATCGGCTTTATCTAATATTTATTTTCGACGCTCATTTTTATTCTTAATTAATTAAACCCTAATAATTAAGTATAAAACACATAATTTTCACATAACTCATTTTCATTTCTTCTAAATGAGTTACAAAGGTTAACCTAGACTATTATGTCAATATTAATGCCTAGCCTAGAAACACGGGCATTACATATAGTGCTATCATGAGTCCGTCATGATGAGGATCTTGAATTCCTTCCGTGTCAGTCTCGTCAAACGTAATTTCTTTTTCACTGCTAACCATGGTATTCTTTCGTGGCCTATCCTCCTTTTCTATTTTAGAGACCTTGGAGTGTCTTTTAGTCTGAGAATAAGAGGTACCACATATGTTAGATCCCCCTGAGATAACGTTAATTATCTTAGCGTCAGAGGGTGGAGATCCTGGTTTCTCCGAGATCCTGTGATCATCCTGGTTGTTTTCCTTGGATTTTTATCTTTTTCTCCCAACGATCTCTTTGAGGTGTCCTTTGCTAAGGAGGTAGCTGATTTCTTTTCGTAGAGCTATGCAGTCCTCCGTCATGTGGCCAAAGTCTTCATGGTAAGCACACCATTTGGACTTGTCTTTTCAAGCGGTGGATTTGTTATCTCTCTTTGGTCATATTGCTTATCTCCAAGATCCTGCATAACATGAATTACACCTGAATCATCCACAGATAAACAATATTCAGTGATTTGAGGAAGTTCTTCTTCTTCTCCTACATATTCAAGTGCATTAACCCTATGATGATCCGATTTGGAATAAGGCTTCGATTTGTAGGATCTTTGAGTCGAGGATTCGGCCTTCCTGTTGAGGTTCTCATATTGATCTGAAGGGTTGCTTCTCTTTTGGATCTCTCTATCCTCTTCGAGCCTTATGAACCTCAATGCCCGACACCTGACTTCATCCAATCTTTTGCATGGGGTCATCACAAGGTCTTCGTAGAAGGGTGAATCCTTTCTTAATCCCATTTTAAAAGCTTTCACAGTGGTGGCCATGTCAATGTTGGGGATGCTCAGAGCTTCCCTGCCAAACGCGTTAACAAAGTCCCTAAGTTTTTCCTTAGGATCCTGAACCACCCGGTAGAGATCACTAGTGATCTTCTCAAAGGTTCTGCTACAAGAAAATTGGTTATTAAAGATATTGACTAAGTGTGAAAATGAAGTAATAGAGTATTGGGGAACGTTTAGTAACCATTTGAGGGATGATCCTGTAAGAGTCGAACCAAAGCCTTTGCATAGGCAAGCTTCCTTCAAGTGCCCTGGGATGGGAATGATCTCCATCCTTTCTCTGTATTGGGCTATATGCTCTTCAGGATCTGTAGTCCCATCGTATAGCTTCATGTTGGGAGTTTGGAAGCGTTTAGGAACTTCGATATCGGCTATCACAGGAGCAAATCTCAAGATCATGTGGCTTTTAGGGGATGCTTATGGTATTGGTTGGACCACTCCGGGTACATTGGAGATCATTTGTTTTAATTATTAAAGTTCCCTAGCCATGTTCGGGTTTATTCCTGCATCAACATTAGTGTAGTAAGTATTAATAGTATTGTTGTTTAAGAAGTTACTAGAGTCAAGGTTTCTAGGAGTGTTGAAAGGCTCATTGAGATCATTGATCATGGACACCCGGTTGTCCCTAGTTTCCCCCCCACGGTGACGCCACAGTGGTAGGAATTGTGTCCTTTTGGCGATTTTCTGAGGATCATGCATTATTGAAGTCTAGGATCCTTGGTTGCATAACTGTGGGCGTAGTTTCCTAGGATTTCTGAAATTTCGCCTTCATTCTCCCCACTTCTTTGAGTAGTGCTCTATTCTCCTCCTGCTGTTGGGTCACCTCTTGCGTCATTTTCCTCATCATAGCGAAAAGTTCTACAGTAGTGACTAAGGCAGTCGGATCCTAGAGCCCTGAGGATCCCAAACTTCCTGGATTAGCGTTTGTGGGGGTGCTTTTCTTGGAAGTGTCGGGTGTTTTCCGCTGAGTGGGGGTCCACTCGGAGGAGGTGGTAGGTTTTTGGTTGGAATGGAAGGAGCAGAGGACAAAGAGAGGATCGGTTGTGTAGACATGATTTTTTCAAGGATTTTGAACACCACGGCCCCACTGTGGGCGCCAAATTGTTTTGGTCAAAAATTACACAAGTACTAATCAACCAAATTGAATGAGAGGCTGTGATGTTCAGATTGTGTAATAGTAAGTAGTAAAAGAAAAGTGACACGATGGTTTACAAGGAAAGCCCTTGATCCTTGCTAGGATCTCCGGCATAAAACCTTGGGAGGTGATAATGATCACCTTCCTTGATGATTTTATTGATATAAAGTAAAGATTACAATGAGTTCTTAGAAAATGCATAATTAGGACAATATATTCTAGAACCAATGATCAAGTGACACGTGTTCATTTCTTTATTCATAATTAATGTATTGTAAGAACGAGGTTATAATAATAAATTTGCTATAAAATTTTAAAAATATTTTGAAGGATAAATAAATTCAAGAAAATAAAGACATAACAAGATTTGAACAAAGTACTTTAAATAGTACATTTTTTTATTAAACTCGATGTATAATTAGTGCATCCATTTGGAGAAAGGATGATCTGAAAATCTGAAGATTTTGAACATCGTGAGGTAGATAGAGAAACTCTAGGGGATTTTTTAGACATAAACTAAACATTTGAGAGAATGAAAATTTTTGAATGCTTAAAACTAAAACTTCAACTCAATTTATAGAAGATTTTAGCTTTTGATCTTGGTAACCAGATGTTTACCGAATCTTTTCTTGAATAGTTTTTATTTGTCATGTGCATAAGTGGTTTGGAATAAAATTTCTTGTTTAGACAATGTTCTTGTCTTCTTGTCATAATGGTTGTCAAATCTTTCTTCTTTTGGCAATGCTTTTCTCTTATTGTCATAATCATTGCCAATGCTTCAATTATTTTCGGACACATTTGATAGAATCTTTTGACAAATTGACTACTTTTGTCATTCAAATTTTTAATCATCAAACTTGAATTCTTGCGACCAATAATGATAATAAACTTGCAATATAATATTTATAATATATTTTGATAAAAGTGTTTACGCACCCAGTGTATACACACACATTTTTTTATCCACACTTTTGAGAAACTAACAATCTTGAAAAACATTGAAACGAAATATCTTACATTGAAGGTATACACCAAAATAAAATTTAAATTATTTTAATTTTCGTAGGGATCATCTAATGGGTCTTGAGTATCTTAAAACATTTCATTTTTCATTGACTTTGATGGAGATCCTTCTGATCCAGAAGGAGAGTTACGAATGTCTTGTAATAAATGTTGGAGTTCTTGCTGAGATGATTCAGTAGCACCAAGAATTTTTGCCACTAAATCAATGTCTGAGGAAGGAATGTTTGAAATATCTTTGATTATTTCATATTCTAGTTCTTGATGATACATATCTTGATAATACTTGATTACTGTTTTCTTATTATCTTGATAAATCTTGAATTTATCCCATCATTTTAAATGGTATTGGCGATTTAACCATGGAGGAGAAATTCCTTTGGCTTCTAGATATTGTAAATTGTAACATGTATTCAAATTCAGGAATCTTTTGAGTAAATAATTCTTTGAAATTGAGATATCCATTATAAATATCAATTGGTAGACACCTTGGTAGCAGACCCATAAATTTGTACCAGCTAGCAAACGATCTTGGATATTCGCGATCAAAGTTAATATCAAAAAAGATAAACCATGAATGTGAATAATTTCGGATTAGGAAAGCTTTGAACCAGACTTCTTGATAATCATAATAGGAAAACTTTAGATTGGCCAGATATCCAAGTAAAATTTTATCAGAATAAGGAAATACTCCCCACCCTTCTGGATAAATAATTTTTAGAATTTGTGCTTTACTAAAGTCTATAGATCTGTCTCTAGAGTTGGATCGATGGGTGAATTTGATAGAACCAGAGCATTCAAGAATAGTTTGATAATATTCTCTAGTTTTATAATCTTGAGAAAAGAATGTTTTTCCTTGTCCAAACAAGTAACTGGAGAGAATATGAAATCCTTCACTCAATGTTGAGACTTGATAATCATCTAAAATTTGAATTCTTTGGAAATTGGAATTTGTACTATACATGGTTTTTTGAGAAATTACTGGAATAGATTTGGAGGCTTTAAAAGAGGGAGATTTGGAAATTGTTGTCCTGGGAAAAGGACTGACAGTCTTGATTGGAGAAATTTCAAGAGTTACGAGTTTTTATTGAAGTATTTCAGTTAAAATTGGAGAATTCTTAACAGGAGTTAATTGAGCAAATCGATTTGGTCTAGGAGGGAATGGTACGAGTTTTTTAGAAATGGGTTTTTGCTATTTGCTCTGGAAGATGAAGATGAAGAACTCATTTCCCCTGTAGAAATTCACGAGAAAGAAAACCTGGAAGTGAATTATTTTCTCCTTTGATAAATTCTATTTCAAAATCAAAATTTCCTACAAGGGCTTGCCATCTAGCAAAAATTTGTTTGGAAATAATATTTTTAACTTCTTTTTCAAAAATTGATTTTGCAGATTGACAGTCAATTCTTAATAAAATATGTTTCATAAATAAATCATCTTCAAAAATTTTAATGCATAGAACAATGTTTAAAATTTCCTTTTTAACTATTGAATAATTTCTTTGGGTGTCATTCCAAGCACTAGAAAAATATCAAACTAGTTGTTCATCCTTTGAATTTATCACTTTTTGTTTTAACATACCTCCAAATCCTATATCACTTGCTTCCGTTTTGCCTATAATTTTTGCATTTGGATGAGGTAGATTCAAACGTGGTAATGTTGGAATTTTTTGCTTGATAAATTTGACAATATCAGTGTGCTTTTGAATCCATGGTTCTAGATTATTTTAACCTATTATAAAGTGGCTTACATATTATTCATAAATCTTTGAAAAAATCATGTATATAATTTAAACATCCTAAATATCTTTCAAGTTGTTTTTTTGTATTTAATTTCATTAGAAAATTTAGTTGAAAATTCTAAACTTCTTGTCATTGGTATGATTGTGTTTTTGATAATATCATGACCTAAAAACCAAATTTGTTCTGTATATAAATGTTATTTTGTTGCTGAAACAACTAAAACATTTTTGTAAATTAAGTCATAAAATATATTTAGATGTTTAAAATGTTGATCAACAGATTTTGAGAAAATAAGAACATCATCAATATAAACAATAGCAAATATGTTTATAAGAACAATAATATCATTCATAATATTTTGAAATTATGAAGGAGCATTTTTTATTCCAAACGGCATAAAATTCCATTCGAAATGTCCAAAAGGAACATTAAAACATGTTTTATATTTATCAGATTCATGAAGTTGTATATGCCAGAAACCTGATTTCATATCGAATTTTGAAAATATTTTTGAATCATAAAGTCTTTTCAATAAATCTCTTTTATTGGGAATTGGATATCTAATCGATTCCAAAACTTTGTTTAGAGGCTTATAATTGATAACCAATCTTGGTGATCAACTTTCTAATTTTGTTGCATTCATAATATAAAATGTTGAACAAGACCATGGAAAATTTGAAGGTCTAGTTAACTTTTTATTTAATAAATTTTGGATTTCTTTTTTACAATGAGTTTCTAATTAACTATTCATATGAATGGCCCTTGATTTTGAAAGAATATTTTTTGTCATCAAAATTTTTAATATAAGGTAATTTAACAATATGTTGTTTTCTATTCCAAAAAACATTTGGAATATTGGAACAATTTTTTTTTTCAAAATTTGATTTTAAAGCTGTTATTTTGTCTTGAATATTCTTTTCTTTTAGTTGATTAATTATTCGCATGTCATTTATTTCATTAATAAGATATTCAGTTTGTTTTGTTTTATAGTTGAGTATATTTATATTTGAGTATTTGATTGGTTCACAAAATTTGAACATAATTTCTTTGCCAAAAATATTAGTTTTAATCCAGTCTTCATGAACATTAAATGGGTATATCATAATAATAAATGGTGTTCCTAGAATTAAAGGAGAAATAATATTTTTTACTAAAATTAAATGGGTTTTAAAACAATAGTCTTGATCATTACAAATATGAACTATTAGCGATACTTATCAGAGATAATTAGAGATAGTTACTTTTGCATTTTAAACTCTTATCTCTTAGGCTAGTTGCTTTCCAAATGTATATCTTGTATCTTATATATATATATTGTGAATAATAAACGTACACACTTTAAGGGAAAATAACTTTATATGGTATCAGCTTTGTTTCTCAACCCTAGCCGTCAATCACCTTGTCTTCGTTCTTCTTCCTCTACTGATCAAACAAATGTCTACTTTGGAATCCAATCTTTCACTATCTACGATCCTACACCTTCTCACCATCAAGCTCTCCTCGACAAACTTCTTGTTGTGGAAGAACCAGATTCGCCCCCTCCTGTCTTATCAGTAACTTCTTGGCCACATTGATGGGTCTCTTCCAGCTCATTCTCCAACCATTGAAGCTGACGGAAAGTCTACCCCAAATCCAGAGTTCCTCACCTGGCAAAACTTGGATCAAAAAGCAATTCTCATCATTCAATCCTCCCTCTCCGAAGAGGCAATGGCCGAAATCCTTGGTCATTTTACTGCTCAAGATGTCTGGACAGCTCTAGAGCAAGCCTATAGCCACGAATCTATTGAAAGAATGCAGACTCTCTGTGACTCTCTTCATCAACTTCAAAAAGGTACAACTTCTGTTACTGAATATGGTAAAAAATTTAAAGCCATTTGTAACCAATTAGCAGCCATTGGTCAACCGGTTACTAAACTTGATAAATCACATTGGTTTATTTGTGGTCTCGGCCCTGCTTTTGAGTCTTTCTCCACTGCTCACCGTGCTGTCCGGCCATGTCCTCCATTCAAAACTCTTCTCTCCTTAGCAGAGAGCCCTGAATTGTTCCTTACGTCTCTTCATGGGACTACCACACCTGTGGCTGCATTCACGACTCAAACTGAGAAAACCACCTATAAACCTTCATCTCGTGGTGGTTCCTCAAACAGAGGTCAGGAAAATCAATCACGCGGCAATTTCTATGGTGGTCGAGGACGTGGTCGACGTCCTCCTCATTGCCAACTATGCAGGAAAAATGGTCATTATGTGTCTTCATGTCCGGATCTACCCACTTTTCAACAAGGATCTCCAGTTGATGCCAATCTTGCTCATGCTTTTCAAGCTCAGTGCAACACTACTAGATCTACACCCAATTGGTACGTTGACTCGGTTGCCTCATCTCATATGACAAACTCCTCAACACATCTCGATGATACATCTGTTTATACTGGAAAAGACCAAGTTGTTTTTGGAAACGGTAATCGTCATCATATCTCTCATATTGGTAACTCCATTATTTCTAAAAATATTAGATTATCAGATGTTCTTGTGGTTCCTAACCTCACCAAGAATATCCTCTCTATTAGTAAACTCACAAAGGACTCACCAGTTGACATACTTCTATCTAACACTGTTTTTGCCATCCAGAATCGCGGTACCAAGGAAATCCTCTCAAAGGGTGGATGTGAAGATGGTCTTTACGTGTTAAAGCAAGGACACAAGGTGTTTTTAGCAGCTTTACGTAATAAAAGTCTAGTGCTTCTTTTGAAACGTAGAATAGTAGATTAGGGTATGTTGCCTTTGACATTGTTTCATTATTACAAAACTTGGGTTGTTTGTCTATTTCATCTGTTTTACCTAAACCAGATAATTACACATCTTTTCAATGATCTAAAAGCAAGTGTTTACCTTTTCATGACAAACGCAAACGTGCAACAAAAGTGCTTGATCTCATTCATTGTGACTTGTGGGGTCCCGCCCCAATATCATCCACCGATGGCTTTTTGTATTATGTAATCTTTGTGGATGATCACTCACATTTCAACTGGTTTTACCCTCTCAAACGGAAATCTGATTTTCCAACAATTCTTAAGAATTTTATAACCTTGGTGCAAACCCAATTCTCGTGTAAGGTTAAAAATTTTCAAAACAACAAGGGAACTGAATTTTTAAATCATTAGGTTTGGCAAATATTTAGTGACAATGACACCCATCATCGTGTTTCTTGTCCTTATTTACCAGAACAAAATAGTCGAGCCGAACGCACACATCGACATATTACCGAAACCGGATTAGCAATGTTATTTACCATCTTGCCCCAGCACCCCTTTGTGTTGATGCATTTAGTTCAGCCGTCTATATTATCAATCGGTTACCATCCAAACTTTTACATAAACAAAGTCCTTTTGAGGTTCTGTTTGGTACAACACCAAACTATGATGTTTTTCGACTATTTGGTTGTCGAGTGTTTCCTTATCTACGAGATTATACACCACACAAGCTTGCTCCACACAACCATCCTTGCATCTTCATCAGTTATTGTTGGATTAGGTGTCTAAGCCCATAACTATAATTGGTATGTACTTGACCCGAGAGTAGCATGGTCCATTTGGGTTGCATATCACCACGACAATTTGATAGGATGGACTTTTGAGAAGAGGTTAGTTATGATTTATTAATATATTATAAGTTCTAATATATTAATATGAAATCATATGATTTAATTAGTATTGATCAATAATTAATTTGGAATTAAATTAGTGATCAAAAGAGACTAATTAAATTGATAGGGACTAATTATGTAAATTAATTATGTATATATATATATATATATATATATATATATATATATATATATATATATATATATGGTTTGGGCTTATGATACATGATGTATTAAGTTTATGGATGAATTCATAAAGAGTTAGCTCACTTGAATCATGGATCATGGATAATAAGCCCAAGGGTATGGATTAGGGTTTACCCATGAATTTTGGATTCCTACACTATATATATGACACCCTATAGCCTAAAATTGGTGGCATAAGTTTTGCTAGAGTGGTCTTGGAGAGCCATAACCGATTTTAGTGTGCATAAACTCTCTCAAAAGTCATCATTTGTCTAAGGTGTGTTGTGAACCATTTGAGGTACAACATTTGGCGCACTAAGTTCTTAAAGGCCAAATAAAACAAGTTCTACAAGCTACATAAAGAGGTAAACTCCTAACTAGTATTTTATGTTGTTTATGTCAATTGTTTGCTAGTTGTAGGATTAATACTTTGGAAACAATATTGCATGTATAATTAGAGAAAACATAGATCCAAAGCATTTAGGGTTATATGTGCACCATAGGATGTTGTAGTATACAAAACCCAACAGTGGTATCAGAGCATAGGGTTGTTTTCTATTATATTTGATGCTTGCTTAAGTTTCAAAGCTGGAAAAATCATTTTTCTGTATTCTGACTGGTAAACTCGATGAGTCCACTGGGTGACTCGACGAGTCCACTCAGAAATGGACCAACTCGACGAGTCCAGTTCATGTACTCGCCGAGTTGGTGCTCCAGTGTGCAGAATTTCGAGTTTTGGCCAGAAATTGGATTAGGATCATTACCCCAAACTATTTTTTGAACGATGAAATCTGTTTTTTCATAAGGTAATGATCATGCTTGTCCAATCTAAAGATAATTGTCACAATTTCAAGATTTTTATTAGTTTATATGATTAGGCTAATTTCTTGAAGATTGATGATATGAATTATCTTGTTTTTATGAGTTTAGTTAGATCATGAATAAGTTATTTGATAATTTTTGTTAGTTAAAAATATGATCTAATTGCCTTAATGAAATCTATAACTTGTCCTCAAGTTATGGAAAATGAAAAGGTTTCTTCTAAAAGGTTATTAAAACTCATAGGTTATGGAAAATGAAAGGTCTCATTTTTAAGAGTCATTTTAAATGGTTTTCAAGTCTTCCATAACTTGTCTTCAAGTTATGGAACATGAAAAGTTTTTCATAAAAACCACATTAAACTCATAAGTTATGGAAACCAAAAAGTTTTGGCAAGTTCCAAAACTTGCCCTCAAGTTTTGGAATTTGTAAAGTCTCACTTTTGAATACTTTAATTCCAAACCCTAGAGTTTTAAAAGTTAAAATTCAACCCTTATACTATTATATTATTATAAGTTTAATAATTATATATATATATATATATATATATATATATATATATATATATATATATATAAGACAAGTCAGTCTTACAGTTAGTAGGCCTCATTCACGAAGCTGGTTTATAAGGGGGGTATAAGGTTACTGCCTATAACATGGCAATTTAATAAGTGTCCACTCTCACCCACCGCTTCCTTGACTGGTGGAGGGTCGTTAGCCGAACGAGTAGGATATGACATTAATTCTCCCTCATTAAAAGTATAATGATAAATATAAAGTAACTAAACTTTTATTAAATTCCCAATCTTAGTTACTTTAGGAAAAATGTGAAAATGGTGCTAATCCATGAAATTACACTTTGTACCTTGTTAAGTCGTTAGTGGAGCGTTTGTGGTTAACCGACACACTAATCTGAGACTGAGAATGTGTGGAAAAGGGTAACTTGATGTTAATCATAGATCAATGGAGCGTGTGTGGTTAACCGTCACATCGATTAAGGTTATTTGTAACATTGGGTGTACCAAGCTAATTTGCATGGTTATTCACACCTTGTTTGTGATCCTCGGTATCCCAGTCACAAACTTGAAGGGCACAATCGAGATTTAAACATGCCATTGAAAAGATCAATGAATCTCAAAGGATCTAGGAATTTCAAATCCAATTAAAACTTAATAATATATTTCGTTTTTCATGGTGGAAATTGGTAAATCGTCATTTACCTACCTTCAAATATTCTACAATTGGATTACGACATCCCTTTTAGCAATTGTAGAATATTGTGTTGGGTCCTAGCCTTAATATTTCGTTTTGGGTGTTATATTAAGGACTTAAATCAACTAACTTGAATTTCTCCCTCATAGATGTCTAGTTTTGAAAACTATGGTCTTCCTTATCCTTTTTTAAAAAAGCTTTCTAATGAAGATGATATCCCACATGGCGATCAAGGTAAAAGATTAATCCCATTGTTGTGCATTAATGGGACTGGAAATCATACTTCACTTCCTCCACCTCCTCCAATTATTCTCCCTAACCCACAACTTCAAAGACTTGAAAAGTTTAAGGCCACTCAAGCCCTATTGGCAAGCAAACACAAAGATGGAAGTTTGTACGTGCCAACATCTTGGAGATGAAGTTACATATTGACAGGCTAGGAGAGTTGGGTGTCGAAGTCTCAAGGAAGTTGTCTGTTGACTGGGTTCTTCAATCACTCCCTGAGTCATATAGCGGGTTCATTAAGGACTACTATATGACAGACCACGACATGACCCTTATCGATCTTACCTATTTGCTTGTTGCTACTGAATCAACAATGATTTGGTGCACTGGTAAAGAAAATTTGATTGGAAGGTCTACTTCCCAAACTTTCATGGACATTGACAATGGTAACATTGGAAGTCCAGAAAAGCTTTCTCTTCCCAATGGAAAGGGATCGGCCATGGTAAATTCAATTGACCAAATGGTAAAGAGAAAGGATAAGTCTGAGATAGTCCAGTATACTATTCCCAAAAGGTCCATATGTTCCTATTGCCAAGAGAAAGGGCATTGGTTGCGAAGCTGCTTTATTTACCTGAAAGATTATAAGGATGGTAAAGTCAAAAATTTTGACTCTACTTCAGGTAAGTCCAATATCTAACTCTATTAAGTTCCTACTTGGAGATTCTTAATACATGATGTAATGTAATTACATTTTGATGTTTAGTAGAATCGAAGAAAAAAAGGGAAGCTTAAAGGAAAAACAAGCTGGTTCTGATCGTGAAGAGATGGATGTCGATCGCATGGTTCGGTGATCAAAATTTTGAGCTGTTGCTTAAGAGTTGTGATAGATTGCTTAGGAATAGATAACAACATAGTTTTCTTTTGTAATTGCATTGTAAGGAAAAGTTTTTTCCGCAGTTTTATAAATAATTTTTTTTTTATTTTATCTTATTTTAAGTCTACTTACAATGGCATTTGTGAAAATTGTTGTTTATATGATTCCATTAATAGCAATATTATAAAATAGATTTGATTCTTTCATTTGTGGTAGTGTCATAATTTACCAAATAAGGAAATATTCGCATCAACCAAGTTTCAGTTCGATAGTAACTTGGAATCATGCAACTTGTATTGTATGATGAATGAGAATATTCGTCTTTGGGAAATTAAGACTAATTCCTTGTTCACATGTATATGTGAGTCAAGTGAAGGACTAGGGGATTGGGTACACTTGGTTGTGCGCTGGTCAGGTCCACCACAAAGAACGATAAGACTATTCGTTATGAGTTACTAAAGTTTAGTAAATATGGTTATGCTTACAAGATTAAGTGAAATTCTGAATCATTGAAAGAGTTTCAATGTATGGCAAAACGAATAAGAAGAATCAAATTAGGCAGAAAGATAAAAGTTTCTCCAATCTAAGAAAAAGGGAGAGTATTTGAGTATCGTGTTTTATGATTATCTTAGTGATTATGAAACCATATCACAATTGATTCTCTAAGGACATCTTAGTGCATTTGTATGGCTAAGAACAAGAATGGTGAATTGTTGAAATGGTTAAATCAAAAGATGAATCATACTTCGTTTCAAAATCAAGTCTTAGAGTCGTACTCCAAGATTGTAAATTGAGTGACATATCTTAAGGAAGGTTTATAACACTCATCAAATGTAGAGTAAAATGTTTCTACTCTTGTACATTTGAAATTGGTAAGTTGTGATGTTTTGGATAAAACAAAGACCAACTAAGGCCAATTGTGTGAAGTGTTTGTCTTGATAAGAGACCACACTAACTCTTGAATATTTTTTTGTCAAGTAATATTCTTGACAAGAGAATCTTATATGTCAAGAGGTCAGTGGGAGTCTTAAAGATCTTGACAAGTTTCAAGAACTAATCAAGAGTAAACCTATTGTTAAACACTAGCACACGACTTGAGGTTTGTAACCTATCATGTTGACATATTCTTGTGGCCATTCCAGTTAAGTTGACTATGCTTGTGAGTTCCACGAGTTCTAAATTGTTTGCATAACAACTTGGAAGAAATGGTAGGCCTTTGTGCTGCCAGGTGGCAAGAAATTAAGATTGAAAACGTTCAGTCCATATGAGTTTGGATTTGCCACTAACCTTGTCTTGTGATTATGGTTATGACAAATTCACATGGATAGGAACACATACACCATAAAAATCTAAGTGCCATAAGGTGTCTCTCCAATTCATGAAAATGATTGTGAGGAAACGCTTTCACTAATAAGATTTTAAATAGTTAGCAATTGTGATATTTGCATTCTCAAATTCGATTATGATTACGACATCCCTCTTCATAGTTCGAATTGTGAGAAATGGAAAAAGGTCTAAACATTTGACACTTATTGTTGTAAGTTCTAAAATTGTTTAGACACGCATGTGAGCTATCTAAAGAAAGGTGTATGAGTTGGAGAAGCATAGATAAAGTATTATCGAAGCATCTCGTACCAAAAATCTGAACTTTGGTAAGGAAGTCAATAAGTATTGATTTCTAGAAGTCCAGCTGATTTCTGGGTACATGTCAAAGCTAGTGGGAGCATAAGTGTTATGCTAATAAGAATGTAATTATTATGCTAGTGCGAGCATAAAATTATGGTAAGTGGTGCAAGTTAGCAATGTTAATTAACGAAAACAAAAGTTTCAATTCACAAAGTTGTAGGGTTTGAAAAATTGTTTTGCTATAATTAAGGGAGAGGAATTCATACTTCATTTCAATTCTAAAATCTTAGATTGAGAGTTTAATAAAATTTAGTCAAGAACATATATGGATGTTATGTTGAAATGATTCAACATAAGGAAATTCTGTATATGGAAATGTTAATTGCGTTCTCAAATTCGATTATGATTACGGCATCCCTCTTCATAGTTCGAATTGTGAGAACATGGCAAATAGAAATCTTATAGCAAAAGACTGATCAATTATCATGTCTTTATGTAAGACATTATGAATCGTGTCCCATATGCTTCGGGTATAGGATCAATTGCATATGCTATAATATTCTCGTGTTCTAATTTTTCCAAATGCCTAGGGCATTAAGAGGGAAAATGGAATAGAACCGGATATGACTAAATTGGTTAAGCAATTGTCAAGGACAATCTGAGGTTTACCAAAGATTGGTTGCTCATGGGCAGTTGGAAGTATAGTGTAAATTTTGGAAGGACCATATTGACATATTCTGAAAAGAGGAAACCCTTGTTCAGAAGTGATAGTCAAAATGGGAATATGGAAATGTTTCCATAATTGGAAGTTATTCTTTAATTCTGTGTAAGATTAGAAAACTTAATGCAAGAAGGATGTTCAAAGGAATGTACTTTGAATGTGAGACTTCATTTCCATGGAATTGCTCTCTATTGGAATACTTTGTAATGTCTGATGCCAATTCTCTATGACTTTTGTGCATAGTCATTACAAGAGGATCATTGCATATAAGTTTAGAATCTAACAGATTTCAGTAAATGGCAAGAAATTGGTATTCTTACATTTATCATAAGGATTTGGAATTGTGAAATGAGTATCATTGAAATGTTGTCAAATGATCTATTTCACAAAGAAAGGACCATAGGCAAACATAATGTGCATGATTGGAGCATGGGATAACTATTGTTTTAATTCAAGTATTAAGTTGATTATTCGAAACATTATACTATGACTAGTGAGTAATCAATATGGAGATTAGATAAAAGGTGTTTTATTTACACTCAAAAGTTTTGGGGCCATATAGGATTAGTATTATTGTTGTGTTTCACTTAGCATGTTTTGACTTCCCGAATAACTAGGTTATTCAAACCATCCACAGTCGATCATACTTTGGAAGTAGGTATTGAGACAAGACTGTCATGAATGGGTATGTAGAATTGTCTAAAGTGTTAGATATAGCACAAGTTTGCTGCAGTATTCATGAATACTCCTGTAATAAGATTTGAGTATTGGATTCAACCCACGCTCATTTGTATCACTTCATGGATTTTATCACGAATGATCATGAGACGATAATATCTTATATTCTTGAAACCAAGACATGTGAGTTGTAATTTACAAGTCGATTGCACATTGACATATGTAAACGCACCAGTAACTTGGTGTTATAAAACATATTGTTGTGTGTGATTTGATGAGTAAATATAGCAAGCATTTGAGTCGAATTTTATCCATTCCTTTTACCCTTAGAGGGATAAAAGTGATTCTGTGGGCCCCTTGATGATTTAGTGATGACACCCGAAGCGCTTGGCCAAGCCTGGACTGATTTGATTTGTTCAATTAGTCGGTCGTCATAAATCGGAAATCAGGAAACAACAGATGGACAGAGAGAATGACTATAATCCATGTCTCAGTCCATATGATATCTTGTAGAATGAAAGAATATATGATCCCTTATCTAATAGATGCGTCATTGACTAGATCAGAGTTCGACAACGGCTTTTAAAAGCTACGATTGCTAGTCGGGATTTTGGAGTCATACTTGCAATAATAGTTATTAGACTTATCCAAATGGGAGACTGTTGGATTAGGTGTCTAAGCCCATAACTATAATTGGTATGTAATTGACCGGAGAGTAGCATGGTCCATTTGGGTTGCATATCACCACGACAATTTGATAGGATGGACTTTTGAGAAGAGGTTAGTTATGATTTATTAATATATTATAAGTTCTAATATATTAATATGAAATCATATGATTTAATTAGTATTGATCAAGAATTAATTTGGAATTAATTTAGTGATCAAAAGAGACTAATTAAATTAATAGGGACTAATTACCCAAATTAGTTATATATATATATATATATATATATATATATATATATATATATATATATATATATATATATATATATATGGTTTGGGCTTATGATACATGATGGACTAAGTTTATGGATGAATCCGTAAAGAGTTAGCCCACTTGAATCATGGGTCATGGATAATAAGCCCAAGCGTATGGATTAGGGTTTACCCATGACTCTTTGATTCCTACACTATATATATGACACCCTATAGCCTAAAATTGGTGGCATAAGTTTTGCTAGAGTGGTCTCGGAGAGCCATAACCGATTTTAGTGTGCATAAACTCTCTCAAAAGTCATCCTTTGTCTAAGGTGTGCTATGAACCATTTGAGGTGCAACATTTGGGGCACTAAGTTCTTAAAGGCCAAATACAAAAAGTTCTACAAGCTACATAAAGAGGTAAACTCCTAACTAGTATTTTATGTTGTTTATGTCAATTGTTTGCTAGTTGTAGGCTTAATGCTTTGGAAACAATATTGCATGTATAATTAGAGAAAACATAGATCCAAAGCATTTAGGGTTGTATGTGCACCATAGGATGTTGTAGCATACAAAACCCAACATTTATAGCACAACTTACAAGGGTTATCATTGCATGGATCCTACCTCAAATCGCATCTACATTTCTCGGCATGCTCAATTTGACGAGAAAACATTTGCATTTACCAATCACTCTGTGACATCTAACTTGGCCGCCCTTGTTTTTGCATCATTTGATGAGCCAGTTTCTCATCCATTCTCGCTAGCCCAACAAACAGCTAATCAACCCATCATATCCTTGCCAACCATCATGCCTCCACATTGCACCTTATGTCCTGAGGACTCGGTTCCCATCGTGCCACCAGCTGCTTCTGCCAACCTCACGCCACCTGATACATCACCTGGTATGTCACCCTATCCCTCACCACCTCGTCAAACACCGATTCTGAGATCAACTCACCCTATGGTAACTCGATCATGCTCCGGTATCTTCAAACCCAAACATTTTGCTGATTTTGCATCTCCCGAAAAAACGAGTCTATTTCATGCTTTGATGGCCTCTCACGTTCCTAAAGGCTTCAAATCCACTGTAAAATACCCACATTGGTTTATGGCGATGGAAGAAGAAATGTCGGCTTTACGGTCTAATCAAACCTGGGAATTAGTTCCACGACCTATAAATACCAATGTGGTTGGATCAAAATGGATATTTCGCACAAAATTCCATTCAGATGGTTCCGTTGAGCGATATAAAGCACGGCTTGTAGCACAAGGCTTCACTCAAGTCCCGGGTCTTGACTATTCTCATACATTTAGTGCGGTTGTCAAAGCATCCACGGTTCGTATCGTTCTTTCCATAGCAGTCATGCACAAATGATCTTTACACCAATTAGATGTCAAGAATGCCTTCCTTAATTGAAACTTAACTGATACAGTGTTTATGGAACAACCTCCTGGATTTATTGATACTAACTATCCCTTACATGTTTGTCGCTTAAAAAAGGCATTGTATGGACTTAAACAGGCTCCACGGGCTTGGTTTCAACTCCTAAGCATCTTTCTCACTGACTTGGGTTTTCTTTGCAGTCTTGCTGATCCATCTTTGTTTGTCTTCAAACAAGGCTCCACTTTACTTTACGTCCTTGTTTACGTTGACCACATTATTCTAACTGGAAATGATTCTCCTCTCATTCGTACCTTTGTCACTCGACTGAATCATGAGTTTCCCACAAAAGATCTTGGAGACTTGAGCTATTTTCTAGGTCTTGAAGTTACTTATATGGATGATGGTCTATTTCTCACTCAAGCCAAGTATGCACATGATATTCTCACACGAGTAGGTTTGTTGGATTCCAAACCCACTAGCACACCTTTGACTACATCTGAACAACTCACTATGACAGGAGTTAAATTCGAGGATCCAACCCTCTTTTGACCCTTGGTTGGTCAACTTCAATATCTTACCATCACAAGGCTTGATCTCTGTTACGCTGTGAATCAAATAAGTCAATTTCTTCATGCACTAACTGTTGACCATTTTCAATCTTTGAAACGCATACTTCGCTATGTCAAAGGAACAATTTCCTTTGGCTTACATTTTCGACGACCTCACTCCACATCCATCATTGGTTTTTCAGATGCTGACTGGGCTTAATGCATTGAAACACTCCATTCTACTTATGGCTATTCCATATTTCTTGGCGGAAATTTAGTTTCTTGGAGTCCTAAGAAGCAACCAATTGTCTCGCGTTCAAGTTGCGAGTCAGAATATCGAGCTATAGCCAACACTGCTTCTGAGATAGTCTGGGTTATGCACTTACTTAAGGAGCTTCATGCTCTACCAGTCACGGTTCCCACCTTGCTTTGTGAAAACAAAAGTGCTATATTTCTCAGTCAGAATCCTATCTCTCACAAACGTGCCAAACACATTGACATTGATTATCACTTTGTTAGAGAGCTTGTTTCCTCTAGAAAACTTCACACCAAGTATATTCCCACTCATCAAAAACTCGTCGAAATATTTACCAAGAGTCTTCCTAGACCTCTTTTTGAAAAAATTTGCACCAAGCTTCGAGTCGGACCTCCACCACTCAGCTTGACGGGGGGTATCAGCGATACTTATCATAGATAATTAGAGATAGTTACTTTTGCATTTTAAACTCTTATCTCTTAGGCTAGTTGTTTTCCAAATGTATATCTTGTATCTTTTATATATATTATGAATAATAAACGTACACACCTTAAGGGAAAATAACTTTATATGAACATCTGAAACTTTGTAATTTACAATTAACTTTAGGCATCCTGCACCATTTAATCTAAAAGAGGTTTTTTCATAAAATTGAGTAGGTATTATTCATTCTTGAATACAATTCATATATGCACCACTATGTATTAAAGTTGTTATATTGATTTGAAAATTATCTTTTACTGGAGTAATCAGAGTATTCCATTTTTGAAAAAGTTGTGAATTTATAATTTTCTCAATTATTATATCTTCAGTTTCTTCTTCTATTTCAATTTCTTGAGGATCATTTTTAGTTGTTAGAGATTGTTTTCCTTTTTCAATAATAAAAAATGTATTTTTTATTTCTTTTATTTCTTGTTTAACTAATTTTAATTCTTATTGAAGTTCATGAGTAGAAATTGGTTTTTCTTTAGAAAATCTTTCAAAGACGTTATTGAAATTATATAATTCAGTATTATTAGATATTTATAGTGTCACTTTCTTTTTTACTAAGCATTTGTTTGATAATTAATTCTTGAATATTTTTTTTCTTTAATAGAATCTAAGATTTTTAGGAGTTCTTTATCATTTTGAGTGAGGACATTAATTGAATCATATGTAATAACATTAATTAAATTACAGTGATATTTATCAATACATTCAAATATATCTGAACTATCTGAGTCAGAAGTAGTTTGTTCTAAAACATTTAAATCATTTGTCTGATAATCAGAAATAGTTTCTTCAGAGTCAGAATCTGAATTTAAAACAATTTTTCTTATTTGTTCTTTTAACTCTTCAGATATATTTAATTCATTAATTTTTGTTTTAGCATAATAATTGTTGGTTGTGTGACTAGTACGTCCACATTTTTGACAAATAATAATATCTTCTGCTTTTCCTTTAGATTTTTTTAGATGCCTTTTTTAATATTCTTTAGAGTAATCTTTCTTTTTATGATAATTTTTTGGATTATTATATTTTCTTTTTTTCTTAAAATATTTTGAGGATTTTTTCTTATAATTTCTTGATTTTGAAGTGGATGGTCCAGTTACTGGCTGATATCCATATTGTTGACAAAATATTTCTAATTTATTTTAGCTATTGATTTTATCTTTTTTAAGTTTTTCTTTAAACTTAAGATCGGCAGAAACTGCTAATCCTTTTTTTATTAATATAATTAATTAGATCTCCATAATGTAGATTTTGATAAGGAATTTGATTATTAAAATTTTCTCTTAATTTTTGTCTAATTCTTTCTGCAAATAATATTGGATGACCGACAATGAATCGTTCTTTCCGATAACATCTAAAATCAGTAAGTTTTCTATATTGTAAATTCCTTAGTATTTCTAAAGTTTTTTCTTTAAACGTAGTAAGATCCCCAACAAAATCTTTGATAATAGCAAAAATTAAATTATTAACATATCTTCTAACATTGGTATATGATGACCATTTTCTTGTTTTATTATGGTTCTTGTAGCAGTTAAAATTCCATTATTTTCTTCTAATGTAATATAGAAATCCCACAGCCTTTAAGAGTGTCAGTGAAACCAGAAAGAATGATATTAACTATTTGAAGTTGTGTATTACCTTTTGATTTGTAAGCATTGGTTGTCATATTCATTTATTGAACAATATTCATTATTTGATGTTTAGAGAAACCATTGATATTATATTCATAAACAGAAGTTCCATCTTAGGCGAAACAGTCGTATTGAAGTGCTTTTTCTTCAATTTGAACATCAGGAAGAGAAAGTCTATTTAATAATTTCTAAGTGTTGGTTTTTTATTTTTTCCGAATGTGTTACACTCATATTTATTAATTTTTTTTTAATTTAGAAAAATATTAGTAAGTTGATCATTTGTAAATTGTTGAGCAAGAGTATTAATATCAATTTCACTATCACTATTAATTTCTTCAGATTCATCAGTTGCTATTTGTTTAAGTGTATTAATATTTTTAATATTTAGTATTGAAAGTCTATTTTCTAATTAGTCTATTAGATCTTTATTTCCTAAATTAAAATTTCCTTCAATTTGATAAGGAACAAAACTAATATTTGAATAATTACTAGAACTTGCTTCATCTTTAAAACTTATTTCGTCTTTTTTCCTCATTTCTTTTGAATAATTGTAATTCCATATTTTGTAACGTTTTATTTATTTTTGTTTCTATTTCTAAATATGTTAAAACCTTTTGTATACGTTTTTCTTTTGAAACATTTTCTTCTATTATATCTGATTGTTCTCCAATAATTGTTAAAACTTCATTTGAGTAATTGTTTTGATAAATAATATTTTGCAAACCTTTTTCAGTTGGTTGTTGATTTGGAACCTTTACAAGAGGACTTGCTAAAAAATCGTTATCAATAACAATTCTTTTTTTGGTGGATAATTCGAAATAATTTCTTGATTAGAGACAATATTTGCATATTTTCTTTTATCGAAAATAAGAGTAATGAAATCATTTTTGAATGGATAGTCAATATTATGTTCAGTAGCATAGAATAACTCCAACAACTAAAAAATGGAAAATGAACCTTGTTTGATTTAATTTAAAGGAAATGTTATTTTATCATACTTAATTGAGCACTATGGACCTCGAATTTGCATTTAAGCCACCACTCATCACCACCACCAACCCCACCTACTACCATCACCACCACCACCCACCTACCACCACCATCCACCCCTACTACCTAACATTATGACCACCACCTTCCACTACCACCAACCACCACCCAGCACCCATCACCACCATCCATCACAACCACCCGTCTTCACCACCCATCACCCCCACCACCCACCACCACCACCCATCACGAACGACCACCACTACCCATCGCCACCATCACCCTCACCCACCACCCACCAAAACCATCACCCACCACCTACATACCTCCACCACCCATCACTACCACCCACACACCACCCACCATTATGACCACCACCCGCTACTACTACCAACCACCACCCACCACATATCACCACCACCCATCACCACCATCCACCACCCACCACCTCCACCACCCATCACCACCAACCACCACCACCTATTAAAACCACCGACCATCATCCATCACCACCACCCACCTCCACCACCCATCACAACTACTGGCCACCACCATCCCACTCATCACCCACCATACACCACCACTACTTGTCACCACCACCCCCACCACCACTACCCATCACTATCACCACCACTCACCACCGCCACCTGCCAACCATTATAATCACTACCCCTACCACCACCTACCACCCCACATGTTACCCCCACCACACTTCACCACCACCACCTACCACCTACCACCACTAAACATCACTACACACCACCACCACTCATCACCACCACCCGTGATTATGTGTATATAATCACATGTGATAATGTGTATCTAATCACATATGATTTATATAGACAATATTCTTTTTTTTCATATAAATCATATGTGATTAGATACATATAATCACATGTGATTAGATATACTTGATCAAATGTGACTAGATTTAATAGTTGTACTCATGTACTTAATCACATGTGATTATATGTATCAAATCACATATGATTTATATTGATAACATTCGTTTTTTGGATTTTTGATTCATTATTCTTTTCTCAAGTACTTAGTCATATGTGATTGCATGTATTTAATCACATATGATTAATGTGGAAAAAGAAAAACTATTTAATTAAAAACGCTAAAATGAATCTTGTGTACATAAATCATATGTGACTAAATGTACTAGAACAACTATTGAACGAGAATGTGAAAACGAATATTGTCTATATAAATCATATTTGATTAGATACATATAGTCTAATTTAATTAAATACACAAGAACAACAACTGAATCAAGAACGCGAAAATGAATATTTTCCACATAAATTTTATGTGATTACATATAATCACATGTGATTATATGCATTTAATCACATATGATATATGTGGACAATATTTATCTTTGTGTTCTTGATTCAATAGTTGTTCTTGTGTATATAATTATATGTGACTATATATATTTAATCACATATGATTTATATAGACATCATTCCTTTTTGTCCATATAAATCATATGTGATTAGATACATATAATTACATGTGATTAGATGTATTTAATCACATATAACTAAAGTTGACAAAGAACAATTATTGAATCGAGAATGTGATAATGAATCTTATCCATATAAATCATATGTGATTTGATACATATAATCACATGTGATTATATGTATTTAATCATATATGATTTATGTAGACAATATTTATTTTTATGGTTTCGAATGAGTAATTGCTTTTATGTATTTAATCACATGTGATTATATGTATATAATCACATATGATTTGAGGTGGACAAGATTCATTTTTTGCCTTCTCGATTCAATAGTTGTGCTCCTGTACTTAATCACATGTGATTATACACATAATCACATGTGATAAAATACATGAGAATAACTATTTAATTGACAAAGTGAAAATGAATTGTTTCCACATAAATCATATGTGATTAGATTTATATAATCACGTGTGATTAGATGTATTTAATCACATATGATTAATGTGGATAAAGATTTATTTTTGCGTTCTTGATTCAATATTTGTTATCATGTATATAATCACATGTGATTATATATATATATATATATATATATATATATATATAAAATCACATATGATTTATATAGACAAGATTCGGTTTTTCCAAATAAAACTATATGTGATTAGAAGCATATAATCACATCTGATTAAATGTATTTAATCACATATGATTAAAGTGGAAAAAAACTATTATTTAATCAAGAACGCGAAAATGAATCTTAGCCACATAAATCATTTGTGATTAGATACATATAATCACATATGAATATGTGTATCTAATCACATATGATTTATGTGGACAATATTCATTTTCGTGTTCTCAACTCAATAGTTGTTCTCGTGTATTTAATCACATGTGATCATACGTATCTAATCACATATGATTTATGTGAATAATATTTAAATTCGCATTCTCAATTCAATAGTTGTTATCATGTATTTAATCATGTCATTTTATGTATTTTATCACATATGATTAATATGGACAAAGAACAACTATTGAATCTAAAACACAAAAATTAATCTTGTGCATATAAGCCATATGTGATTAGATCATATAATCACATGTGATTTAATACACGAGAACAATTAACGAATCAAAAACATGGAAATGAATCTTGTCTTCTTGTCTCACTAGAGAACAAACTACTTTCTGCCTTTCCTTGTTAACTCTTCCAGATTAGGGTATACGTGAACAATAACATAAAACAAGTAATGCCTTCATAATAGATGAGTTAGTGTAACTCACCTCCTTGAACTTGAAAATCATCTAGCATGAGCTAGATCGATCCTTTCATTTCTTAGAACATACACAACAATTATAACATTATTTAGCTTGTGCTTTGTTGTATTACTCTTATAAAACTTATGTACATATTTCCTTATTTTCTCTTTGATTACAGTGCTCTATTTGGGATCTATTTTCTTACCTTCCGACCCATTTTTAAATTTCTTTAAAATAATATTGGTAAAGTTCCCCCTTTTATCTTTTCATAAATATAAATATCTCTTTCTAATGAGTTTTGGTTGATTTTATATTGAATTTACAAGTTAGTAACTTTAAGCTGTCACTTTCTATACCACTCAACACTCTTGGAATAAACTATACCAATTTACTAAGATTACATCAGTCCCTTTATATGTGATAAACTATACATCCATATCTAACTATAGGCTTCAAAATTTTGGCATTTGGAGTTCTGATGAATTTATTATGATTTTTTGAAGACAATACATGAAATCTATGACAGCATGGACCAACCTAAGAAGATTTCCAATTTTATCCCTCAAGAAGTTGGAATTTCGAAATGTGATTCAAATTTTGAAGAAACTAGACACAATAATATTCGAAAAAAACTATGTCTCATAATTTTTAGGTGTTCTTATTGACTTGCACAAATTTTAGAAGTTGGAGGACAGATTTAGGAAGAATGATCATAATAGATTTTAAATCACTTTTGGTGTTCTATTAAGGACTTAATGATTCAGCCTTAAGTTTATCACTTTTAACATGATTGTTGGTTACTTATTAGGCTATTGAGATGTGAAATTCATTTACCTAAGGGCATTAATGTCTGGCTTAATGAGGGTTCAAAGTTAAGGATTTTCACATAAATGCCACTTTTACACATATTAGGGTTAAGTTACCAACTTAACCCATTAAGCGCTTTAAGTCACCTCTTGGAAGGAAAAACAAGTGTTATACAGAGGCAAGTTAAACAAAGACATCAGAATATGTTTAGGGAAACTATGCGAGAATATAAGATTCAGTTTATAATCTCAACAACCAAACATTCAAGCTGTTGAATATGTTTAGGGAAATAAAGGCCAGTAAAAAAAGTCAAAAAAACAAAGTCAAATTAAAACATACATCAAAATGATGTTGTTTCAGCAAAAGCCATCGACAAGCACATGCATACTTCAACAATGAATACACCACCTTGTTCTTGATTTATTTGTGGAGGTCTTTTCATTGAGGTATTTCATCGAACACTTGGTGTTCATAAAAAATCTATAAGTTGTCAGAATGTCTATGAGATTACTTCAAACAAGATAGAAGTTAATTACTCGAAATGAAAGAGTAATGAAGAAACAATAACATTAAGAATCACTTAAGAAAAATCAAGAATCACTGACATTAATTTCCGTAATCTGAATAAATCAAACCAGTTCATTATAGTTTTATCCTTAATTCGAACAAAAATTTAACCATTTCATCAAGTAATAAACATACATGGTTCAATTGATCTTTGTATTATGATACAGATGAAGCGATAACAAACTCATGATGATTTAGGGATTCTCGTGTGCTCTGAGAGAAACCAACGAATTATATTGTCGATTGAGACTTATGGTAGATATTGTGAATAATGAGCTCCTTCTCGTTGGGATAAAATCGGAAACCGGGTAGTTCGCCGGAGGTCTGGTGGTCTTCACGGTGGTCCGACGTGAAAATAAGACGACATAAACGACAAATGTAACACCCTGGTTTTCAGGTATTTTTAAATCTCTCATTTGGTTTTAATTTATGTCATTTTGGCACTTGGATTGAAAGGAAGTAGCCTTGGGAAGCCCTAGGGGTAAAAGTGTAATTTTGGGGTAGGAGGTGTACGCTGAGCGTACATGTGGGTATGCTAACCGTACTAGGTCGCGCCCTAGTATGTTGGGTGTACACATATGTATGCTGGGCGTACACATGTCCGAAGAAAAAACCTAATTTTAGGGGTTTGTGGAGTATTTAAGCATCTTTATGGACCATTTTCCCCCATCTTTTCAACCTCCAAGCCCTTAAGTCATTTTTGGCAAACCCTAACCCCATAAGAGTGTATTTTGAGCTAAAAGTGTGTCCTTTGTGTGGTTAAGGAAGAAGGAGTTGCATCAAGGAGCTTAGAAGTTGAAGCGAGCTTGTGGATCTTGGATCATCACCTTCTTGGGAAGCTCGAGAAGGTAAAAAGTCTTCACCTTGATGCTTTGTTTGCTTGGATCTCATTTTGGTAGCTTTTTATGCTTCTTCTTGTCCCAAAAGTCCCATTTCTATGCATGGTTGGTTTTGAACGATTTGCGCTGTCCTTTCAGACCCTAGGAAGGGTCCCAAGCCATAAAAATGAGGTTCCTTTAGCTAGTTTGGTTCGATGTTTCTTGTAGAAGGTCTTAATGGATTATGAACTTGCATTAAGGACTTTATGGACGTGTAGAGTCATAAAGTTGGAAACTTTATGACTCTAGCATGCCTATGGACCTTGGATCTGAAGTGGGAGCTTAAGAATTGAAGCCTTTAAGCACTTAATAAAGAAAATGGAATTGTGAGGGTACGCCTCGCATAGAAAGGAGTACGCCCCGTGTACTCGGTCAACTCCCTCGTAATCAGTGAATGTGAGGCTTGTGTATACTGAGCGTACCTCCGGAGTACCCCCCGTGTACTCGCATGTAATAGCTAATTTTGAGTTAACTCGGTTGGGTTGACTCAGTTGGGTTGACTCGGTGGATTTATGGAGTTTGACCATGTTTGACCAAGTTTGACTTTTGAGGGTATTTTGGGTATTGTTGGGATTTTGATGGAATTGGTCACTTGGTGGTTGTAGGCATTTGAGTTGAGAGTGGAGATTCTGTAACATCCCGATATTTTCATTATAGTAAAAGACAATATTAGTCAACAAAATTCAAACTTCCCATTTTAATCTATCTTATAGTAAGTGGATTTGGCTTAAAAACCTTTAATTCAAAAGAGTTGTGTGTTCAAGAAGGGAATTGGTTAAAAACTGAGAAACCACGCATCTTTTCTTCTTTCTTCCCTTCGGACCGCACACTTCGGGCCGCAAAAGGTTCACAACCGTGAACTCCTCGGACCGTGAACCACTTCGGACCGTGAACCCCTTCCATATATATATATATATATATATATATATATATATATATATATATATATATATATATATATATATATATATATATATATATATATATATATATATATATATATATTGGCTGATTTTAATTCATTTCTACACTTTCAAACGAAAATCCAACCCTTTTCTCTCAAGTATCATCAGCCAAGAACATCCTCTCTCCTCAAGAACATGCTAAAATCATTCTTTCTCATCATATTCAGGCGATAATCACTAGTTCTTCATAGGATCTAACAGGTATCATTTCTTGATCTTGTTATCATTTCAAAAACATCCTTCAATCTTCTTATACTAGACTGAAACCCGTTAATTTCACTAGTTTTCGCGAAGAACACGCGACCGAAAACCTTTGAATCTTCTTAGAAACTTGCTTAGGATCTTCAGGTGTTCTTCATTCATCAAGAACACTAGGCCGTGAACACCCACTGGACCGTGAACCCTTCTTGGGTCGTGAACACATATCAACCTTCCATTTTCGATTCTAACACTTATTTGGTAAGTGTTTCTTACACCATAGGTTGTTTCCTATACACCTTTATGATTATGAACACTAAATGTATACATATTTATATCATAATATGCTAAATAGAACTCGTTTGTGCTTCGGGATTTCACTCGAGAAACTTGCCATCCTAAATCATATCTTCAATCAAATCACTCACGAAAGGTGAGTTCATACCCCTACATTTTTATGATTTTTAACTGTTTTAGGGGGGAATACAAGTGAAACATAATAAAATTGTGTTAATATCTCAAAAGATTTTTAATAGTTTTAGCATATTTTAAATTGTTATAATTATGTAAAATTACATATTTATATTTGTGTAAATTATATAATTTGGATTCAAAAGATTTAGAATATGTAATTTGACCCCATTTCATGTTCCTTGTTTGGTTGTGGGCTTGGGGTAAAGTTATTTAATCGAAGATCTAATTAATCACAATTATATAAATATTACATTTATATAAATATAAAATGATTTTCAAACTGTTTGATACTAAATGGGAACAAACAGAGAATTTTCATGGAATAACAGTATTACAGATTCTTACAGCAAAACAAACAGCTAATCTATAATAGGTATAGTTTAGAGGACTCATTCATTAGTTTCAAGTTTCAAAGTACATAACAGGAAAACAAACATAGTACATAACGGAAAACAAACAGAGGATAACTATTAGAGAACAAACAAATTACCTTACTAAAAACAAACTTATGAATCATATTCTATACAGTTTATGAAACTTACTTACAGTGTATTTATTACAAAGTAACCTTTTCCAAGTACCAACAAAAGTCCTTAAATTATAACTAGAATCTCCTTGAGTGGGAGCGTGACACTTGTGTATAGCTCTATACGGGACTGACAATCCCGCACCAGAGCTGCTTGCAACAGCTAGGTCGGCAAACATGTGGTGACAAATGTTGTAACTTTTGCGACACATGAAGAACGTCCTATTTAGGCCATCCTAGGTCATCTAGTATGGTTATAATAACTCACAATTTGATATTGAACAAAATGATTAGTGTATGAATAAGTAACACTTTACATAGTTTTATTGAATTATAAGACTATAATACAGTATTTTACAAGTATAAATACAAATTACTATTTCAATACAGAGAAAACATACTTTTCATGGTTTTATGAGAACTAAACTACATTTTACAAATTCATAGTACAGAAAGTATCACACATTTTGCTTACAAGATAACATAGCAGAAAATATAGGATTTTCTGGAAAAAACATGTTTACTTTATCAATGAATAAGAAAACAGATTCCAGTTACAAACATACTGATTGTCACACCCCCGAAACCAGACGGCGGAAACGTCCGGGGGCTCGCCTGACTTAAATTGAATACCATCACAATGAATATACATGAATCATAACATAAACATCACCATGCATCAATACATTACAACTGATATTGTTTACATCTAGTACATTGTTATCAAATATTACACATTCGTAACACAAATTGTTTCAAAGTTTTCAATACAAAACATTCTAACATACTGGGTATTACCCTTCCGCTTATCTGTTACCTGAGAATACAAGTTATTTTGGAAAACGTCAACATATGGAATGTTGGTGAGTTCATAAGCATAGTTGTGAATAAAATGATTTGTATAGTTTGTAAAACCCAGAGAATCCGATATTTTCTGAAAAGACATTAGTTTACCAAAGTGTGAAGATCCATAAGTTGATGCATGAATGATTTCAAAACATATATATATATATATATATATATATATATATATATATATATATATATATATATATATATTCAAGCTGTTGAATATGTTTAGGGAAATAAAGGCCAGTAAAAAAAGTCAAAAAAACAAAGTCAAATTAAAACATACATCAAAATGATGTTGTTTCAGCAAAAGCCATCGACAAGCACATGCATACTTCAACAATGAATACACCACCTTGTTCTTGATTTATTTGTGGAGGTCTTTTCATTGAGGTATTTCATCGAACACTTGGTGTTCATAAAAAATCTATAAGTTGTCAGAATGTCTATGAGATTACTTCAAACAAGATAGAAGTTAATTACTCGAAATGAAAGAGTAATGAAGAAACAATAACATTAAGAATCACTTAAGAAAAATCAAGAATCACTGACATTAATTTCCGTAATCTGAATAAATCAAACCAGTTCATTATAGTTTTATCCTTAATTCGAACAAAAATTTAACCATTTCATCAAGTAATAAACATACATGGTTCAATTGATCTTTGTATTATGATACAGATGAAGCGATAACAAACTCATGATGATTTAGGGATTCTCGTGTGCTCTGAGAGAAACCAACGAATTATATTGTCGATTGAGACTTATGGTAGATATTGTGAATAATGAGCTCCTTCTCGTTGGGATAAAATCGGAAACCGGGTAGTTCGCCGGAGGTCTGGTGGTCTTCACGGTGGTCCGACGTGAAAATAAGACGACATAAACGACAAATGTAACACCCTGGTTTTCAGGTATTTTTAAATCTCTCATTTGGTTTTAATTTATGTCATTTTGGCACTTGGATTGAAAGGAAGTAGCCTTGGGAAGCCCTAGGGGTAAAAGTGTAATTTTGGGGTAGGAGGTGTACGCTGAGCGTACATGTGGGTATGCTAACCGTACTAGGTCGCGCCCTAGTATGTTGGGTGTACACATATGTATGCTGGGCGTACACATGTCCGAAGAAAAAACCTAATTTTAGGGGTTTGTGGAGTATTTAAGCATCTTTATGGACCATTTTCCCCCATCTTTTCAACCTCCAAGCCCTTAAGTCATTTTTGGCAAACCCTAACCCCATAAGAGTGTATTTTGAGCTAAAAGTGTGTCCTTTGTGTGGTTAAGGAAGAAGGAGTTGCATCAAGGAGCTTAGAAGTTGAAGCGAGCTTGTGGATCTTGGATCATCACCTTCTTGGGAAGCTCGAGAAGGTAAAAAGTCTTCACCTTGATGCTTTGTTTGCTTGGATCTCATTTTGGTAGCTTTTTATGCTTCTTCTTGTCCCAAAAGTCCCATTTCTATGCATGGTTGGTTTTGAACGATTTGCGCTGTCCTTTCAGACCCTAGGAAGGGTCCCAAGCCATAAAAATGAGGTTCCTTTAGCTAGTTTGGTTCGATGTTTCTTGTAGAAGGTCTTAATGGATTATGAACTTGCATTAAGGACTTTATGGACGTGTAGAGTCATAAAGTTGGAAACTTTATGACTCTAGCATGCCTATGGACCTTGGATCTGAAGTGGGAGCTTAAGAATTGAAGCCTTTAAGCACTTAATAAAGAAAATGGAATTGTGAGGGTACGCCTCGCATAGAAAGGAGTACGCCCCGTGTACTCGGTCAACTCCCTCGTAATCAGTGAATGTGAGGCTTGTGTATACTGAGCGTACCTCCGGAGTACCCCCCGTGTACTCGCATGTAATAGCTAATTTTGAGTTAACTCGGTTGGGTTGACTCAGTTGGGTTGACTCGGTGGATTTATGGAGTTTGACCATGTTTGACCAAGTTTGACTTTTGAGGGTATTTTGGGTATTGTTGGGATTTTGATGGAATTGGTCACTTGGTGGTTGTAGGCATTTGAGTTGAGAGTGGAGATTCTGTAACATCCCGATATTTTCATTATAGTAAAAGACAATATTAGTCAACAAAATTCAAACTTCCCATTTTAATCTATCTTATAGTAAGTGGATTTGGCTTAAAAACCTTTAATTCAAAAGAGTTGTGTGTTCAAGAAGGGAATTGGTTAAAAACCGAGAAACCACGCATCTTTTCTTCTTTCTTCCCTTCGGACCGCACACTTCGGGCCGCAAAAGGTTCACAACCGTGAACTCCTCGGACCGTGAACCACTTCGGACCGTGAACCCCTTCCATATATATATATATATATATATATATATATATATATATATATATATATATATATATATATATATATATATATATATTGGCTGATTTTAATTCATTTCTACACTTTCAAACGAAAATCCAACCCTTTTCTCTCAAGTATCATCAGCCAAGAACATCCTCTCTCCTCAAGAACATGCTAAAATCATTCTTTCTCATCATATTCAGGCGATAATCACTAGTTCTTCATAGGATCTAACAGGTATCATTTCTTGATCTTGTTATCATTTCAAAAACATCCTTCAATCTTCTTATACTAGACTGAAACCCGTTAATTTCACTAGTTTTCGCGAAGAACACGCGACCGAAAACCTTTGAATCTTCTTAGAAACTTGCTTAGGATCTTCAGGTGTTCTTCATTCATCAAGAACACTAGGCCGTGAACACCCACTGGACCGTGAACCCTTCTTGGGTCGTGAACACATATCAACCTTCCATTTTCGATTCTAACACTTATTTGGTAAGTGTTTCTTACACCATAGGTTGTTTCCTATACACCTTTATGATTATGAACACTAAATGTATACATATTTATATCATAATATGCTAAATAGAACTCGTTTGTGCTTCGGGATTTCACTCGAGAAACTTGCCATCCTAAATCATATCTTCAATCAAATCACTCACGAAAGGTGAGTTCATACCCCTACATTTTTATGATTTTTAACTGTTTTAGGGGGGAATACAAGTGAAACATAATAAAATTGTGTTAATATCTCAAAAGATTTTTAATAGTTTTAGCATATTTTAAATTGTTATAATTATGTAAAATTACATATTTATATTTGTGTAAATTATATAATTTGGATTCAAAAGATTTAGAATATGTAATTTGACCCCATTTCATGTTCCTTGTTTGGTTGTGGGCTTGGGGTAAAGTTATTTAATCGAAGATCTAATTAATCACAATTATATAAATATTACATTTATATAAATATAAAATGATTTTCAAACTGTTTGATACTAAATGGGAACAAACAGAGAATTTTCATGGAATAACAGTATTACAGATTCTTACAGCAAAACAAACAGCTAATCTATAATAGGTATAGTTTAGAGGACTCATTCATTAGTTTCAAGTTTCAAAGTACATAACAGGAAAACAAACATAGTACATAACGGAAAACAAACAGAGGATAACTATTAGAGAACAAACAAATTACCTTACTAAAAACAAACTTATGAATCATATTCTATACAGTTTATGAAACTTACTTACAGTGTATTTATTACAAAGTAACCTTTTCCAAGTACCAACAAAAGTCCTTAAATTATAACTAGAATCTCCTTGAGTGGGAGCGTGACACTTGTGTATAGCTCTATACGGGACTGACAATCCCGCACCAGAGCTGCTTGCAACAGCTAGGTCGGCAAACATGTGGTGACAAATGTTGTAACTTTTGCGACACATGAAGAACGTCCTATTTAGGCCATCCTAGGTCATCTAGTATGGTTATAATAACTCACAATTTGATATTGAACAAAATGATTAGTGTATGAATAAGTAACACTTTACATAGTTTTATTGAATTATAAGACTATAATACAGTATTTTACAAGTATAAATACAAATTACTATTTCAATACAGAGAAAACATACTTTTCATGGTTTTATGAGAACTAAACTACATTTTACAAATTCATAGTACAGAAAGTATCACACATTTTGCTTACAAGATAACATAGCAGAAAATATAGGATTTTCTGGAAAAAACATGTTTACTTTATCAATGAATAAGAAAACAGATTCCAGTTACAAACATACTGATTGTCACACCCCCGAAACCAGACGGCGGAAACGTCCGGGGGCTCGCCTGACTTAAATTGAATACCATCACAATGAATATACATGAATCATAACATAAACATCACCATGCATCAATACATTACAACTGATATTGTTTACATCTAGTACATTGTTATCAAATATTACACATTCGTAACACAAATTGTTTCAAAGTTTTCAATACAAAACATTCTAACATACTGGGTATTACCCTTCCGCTTATCTGTTACCTGAGAATACAAGTTATTTTGGAAAACGTCAACATATGGAATGTTGGTGAGTTCATAAGCATAGTTGTGAATAAAATGATTTGTATAGTTTGTAAAACCCAGAGAATCCGATATTTTCTGAAAAGACATTAGTTTACCAAAGTGTGAAGATCCATAAGTTGATGCATGAATGATTTCAAAACATATATATATATATATATATATATATATATATATATATATATATATATATATATATATATATATATATATATATATATAAAGAGGGTGTTTTGTATTATAGTTATGGAATTTTCGAACGAATAGTATTGATTTCCCCAGAAAACCCGATGTTTTCTGATGTCGAAAGATATAAGTGATTACTAACTTTTGTACCGTCATATCGAATGACTATTGATTACTCCACCTTGATTACTGTTGAATAACGTCCTAATTCCGTCTACTTTGATTACTCATAAGCCTTAGCGAACGAAGAGAAGAGGAGCACTATGTCCTACTACTATCGTAAGTACCTTAGGCTGTCGGGGATGCGAAAGACGCGATGGTCCAACTCGCATTTGAATACTTTAACCTTACTAGCTTTACTAATGGGCCACTAGGGCCCTATAGCACATAAAAGCTATTGAAAGTCCTTTTATAAAATATTGGGTCATAAAAGGCCCAATAACATATAAGCGTTATCCCTTTGGGCCCAAATATCATGTTGATGGACTTGCAAGATCCAACAAGCATGATTTGAAACTCTCAAGCCCAAAGTTTGTATATCTACTCATCTTAGGTATCACGTATCTATTGAAGGGTTTGATTTAACGATTGTTGGTTTGGGATCGATTCGAGACCGATCGATTCGTTTATCACGATATTTGGAGTTAAACGTGTATTCGTCTTTCGATTTGTCGGTAGTCGTGATTTTTTATTTTGACTTAATGAAATAGTTTGTTTAAAAGTAGGGATTTGACCTTTTCACTACCTTTCTTTTTATAAAAATAACAATTTTAGTCTTTTAAATAAAAGAATTGCATTTTTAGTCCTTAAAACATTTTCTTGACACTTTTGCATCATAAATTTATTGAAATGATAGTTTTAACCCAAAAGTGATTTTGTTAACAGATTTAGCCCTTCCAGAATGGTATTTCTCGGTTAAAACCCTATTTTTCGCAATATTTACAGTTTTGGCCCAAAATCCAAAAACTTTACATTTTTGATCCTTTTTGGATATGAAAAGCATTTTTGACCCTTGAAATGGTTTTGTTACACTTTTTATCCCCTCTTTTGAATAAAGTTTCATTTTAGCCCCTTTAGTTGTCATTTTTCACAATTTTGGGCTTATTGGGCCAAAAAGCCCAAAATTAGCCCATTAAGCTAAAAATTTACATTTCAAGTCCTTTGAAACTTTTAATATTCAGAAAAACAATTATGGAAACTGTTTTGACTCTTTTGGCCCTTAAGAAACCGTGACTTGACAATTTTTAACCCAAGTTTTGTATTTTTGACAATTTAAGCCCAAAAATGGGTTTTATGTTGGAAATATGTTCATCATAATCTTATAAGTTATTATTATTGACTTGTTTAGTGTAAAATAACTTAGATCATGTTTGATTCCTTTCTCATGTCATAGATCTCGAGTATCACCCCTTTTTAGTTACATGTTCATCATAAAAACACATAAAAACACACATACATGCATAAAATCACACATAGCATACACATACACATAGATCTACACATTTTCTTGTATTCTCCCCCATAAAACACATAAAAACTGAAAAGAGAGGGGTATGAAGCTCACCTTGAGTTGTGGTTTCGGTTTTGAAGAGAGAAATGAAGAAAGTTTCGATCCTAGCAAGTCTTCTTGGAAGATTTTGACTTAGATGTGTTCTAAGAGACAAGATCACGAATTCGTGTGAGATAAGGGAGATTGTTGATGAAATGAAGAAGATATGTTATGAATCAAAGCAATAACTTACCAAAGATGTGAACCACTTGATGAAAATCCTTAGTTTTCTTGCCAAAATTTCGAGATCTTCAAAGAAGAAGAGGACGATCTTGAGAGTGATTTAGAGAGGATTTTTGGTGAGGTGTGTGTGTGTTTGTGTTGTTTCGGCCGAGAGAAAAAGAGAGAGGAGAAGAGAGAGACTTGTGAGTTGACATGCATGGAAATATGGGAAATTTGCATGGAGAACCAAGAGGTATTAGTGAGGTGGCAATGAAAGTCAACTCTCTCTCATTTGGGTTGTTGGGCCGAGAAAGGAGAGGGGAAAGGAAGAAAATTGGGCTTGTTGCCCTTAGGCCCATCTCGTGATTTACTTAGATGATTTTCGGCCCAACTAAATCAAAGTATGATTTTTATGGCTCATTAGGGCTATATAAATTTGTTATGACTCAATAAGGCTCATTAAAGTTAACTTAGTTTATTTTAGGCTTATAAGGCCCAAAATAGTAAGTTTCATGTATATGGGTCCAATTAGGGCCCATTTGAGAGTTCTATGTTCAAAATAGTTAAATTGGAAGCTTATTGGTCCATTAGGCCCAATAAGGAAATCCTAGTCCAAAATGGACTTAAACCGGGATTTCAAGGGTTTCCAATTCTTTGTTGACTATTTGTAGTGCTTGAATGAAGTATTAGATGAAAGTTTTGTTGTTATTGAATAAGCATCATACATGCTTTCACATTGTTGGTTCATAATTGATATAATTGTTGTAGTTACAAAGCATCAAAATTCCTAGTTGTGACACTTATGAACTCACCAACTTAATTGTTCAAACATTTTCAAAATCTACTTGTATTCTCAGGGAAACAGTAATACAGGTACAGCCATAACTTTTGTGAATACGGAGATCTATAAACTCATGTCTTTTAAACTTGTACTTTTGAGTTCATATACATTATGTTTTGATCACAGTTGTAAAACTTATAACTTTGTAAATACAATGGTTGTTGTGGTACTTTGATTACTATTATGCACTATTGTGATACTATACATGAAGTCCTCCACCCCCGAAGGTTTCCGCCGTTCTGGTTTGGGGGTGTGACAGATTGGTATCAGAGAATTTTTTATAGTGAACTAAGTATATCAACCTATTAAAAATATACAAACTATAAATGCTATGGGGCTGAAGCGCTCTGACTACAAGTATACTTTTAAAATTTAAGTATTTTATAAGAAGTATACTAACATACATATATTCAGGAAACTATGTCATGGTAAGAACAATACAAAAGTATTTGGATGTTGGACACTACAGTTAAACCTGGACAGTTATGTAATCATATCTGTGATCAATATAGTCTGATCAACTATATTTATTTGAGATATGACCAACATGTGTTTGGGAGTGATAGTGGTGTTGCAATAAGTCTAAAACTTACCTAAGTACCAGAAGAACTCTAGAATCAAACATAAAAGGTAAAATATTATAGGAGTATTTTATGACACTATAACATAAAGACAACAAGATACAAGAGAATCATCCTTAATAGAAACAAACATGTGAAAACAAAAGAGTCATTATGGTAAAGCTATAAATATTAAGTATATATTTCAGTTATATATAATTAAGGTTTTATAGACTTAGAATATGTGATCTAGCTTTATTTCCTGTTCCTTGTTTGGTTGTGGACTTAGAGCAGGATCATTTATTCGAAGGTCTATTCTACCCAAGTTATATATAATTAGTATACACTTTGTAGTTATAGAAGTACCCAGTACGATTCATGCCATATAGAATACAATAACTGTTAACTATAAGTTTCTTATATGGAAACTTGAAATTATTTATTTGGACTTATCAAATCTATTGGATGTTTATTATGTTCCTATTCTAGCCTAGATAACATGGCTGGTTTTCATCTACCGGGAGATCCGTACTTTCCCAATCAAGGGAATGGGGGATGGCTCAATGTTGAAGCAGAGGATGATCCTGCAGACACAATAGAAGAGGATTTTCCTAAAGATTCTGATTTCGGAATCAGGAGCCTATAATCGACCTCAAGTTTCCCAAAATCCCAATCCTCGACAAAATTTTCATGGTCCGACACCTCATTGGGCAGTGAATTTAGAGAGGTGGAGTCATGAGCAGGGTCAAGACTGTCCTTATAATGGAGACCGAAGCTTTTACAATCTTGACGAAGGAGGCTCAGCAGACAGAGCCCTTCCCGTATTAGTTCGCCAGGTTGTGCGTAACGATGAACAAGGAAGATCTGCTATCGACGGAGTCATACAAGTTAATGCTACCACAAGAGTTAACACAATCCGTTTTCACCATCTTATTAGAAACCATGAGACAACAAGGAATATTACCGAAACGTTACCAAGGGAACTAGCGACAAGCAGAACTGAAGTTAGAGAACTTCGAGAACGTCAAGCGATGCTAGAAAGGCGTATGTATGCCACAGCACGCCAGTGTGCTAGGTTCAGTGCTGAATCTAGTAGGGATCTGAACCGTACTCCTCGCAAGTAGAGCATACTCTACTTACTCTTTTGGAATGTAGTCTAAATCCGTGTATATATACTAGTGATGTTTTCATGTACATAGTACGACCTCGAAATTTTATTTTTGACTGGTCAGTATGCTGTCAAGTTTTCAGTTAAGTTGGTATATTGTAGACCTACTACAAGGTCAAATTTTCCAAATGTCATGTATCTGATATACCAATATATGACAAGCATCTTATTTCCTTTGAAAAATCACTAGCCAATTTCACATTGTCATTTTACAATATGTTCCTTGTACTGGACTACTATGTAAACTTTTTCTGAATACCTGTCGAACTAATGTAATTAGTTCAAAGACATTTGATTTTATTATCACCATTGATGTCTTACTACCTTTCCATTTTTATATCTTGAAGCTAAAGATGCCTCCCAGAAAGAATCTGAGACATGTCAATGTCAATGAAGCACTGACACCGCCTCCACCGCTACCACCTCCTCCACAATTTGACGTTGATGTCTTTCAAGCAGCAGTGGCTGCTGCTGTGGCTGCTGCCATGGCACAAATCAACTCAAGGGGTAATAGTGGAGCAGGCAGTGGTGCTCTAACTTCCGGTCATGGTGAAGGTCTTGTACACCCTCGTGAGTGTTCATATAAAGACTTTACTTATGCAAACCCAGACCTTTTGATGGCACCGGAGGTGTCATTACTCTGACGCGCTGGTTCGAGAAAATAGAATCAGTGTTTGAAATCTGTGCATTCCCTAAAGCAAGCAAAGTTAAGTTTGTAGTATGTACCTTCCTGGACAGGGCCCTTTCCTGGTGGAATGGCTATGTCAAATCCTTAACCCTTCCAGTCGCCAATGCTATGAGCTGAGACCATCTAAAAACCCTGATGCTAGTAGAATATTGTCCCCGCGACGAAATTCAAAAACTAGAGGAAGAACTTTGGAGTCTGACGATGAAAGACTCCAATATAATTGCATATACTGCCAGGTTCAGTGATCTGGTTATTTTGTGTCCAGGGATGGTTCCCACCGAGAGCAAGAAAGTTGAGAGGTATATCTGGGGACTCTCTCCTCAGATACAATTAAATTTTATAGCTGTTAACCCTCTCACCTTTGACAGTGCCAAGCGTTTGGCACAGACACTAGTAGACCACGGAGTTCGTCATGGCTCTATGGTACCTATCCTGAAGAAACCCAAGGAAGGGAACAGTAAGAAGAAGAAATTATCGAACAAGCGAAAAGGGCAATCGTCTCAAGAACCCTCGAAAAAGCAACAAACAGTGGCAGCACACGCTGCTATTGTTCCTGCTGTTGTTCCAACTCTTGTTCCTACCACTTTGTCTACCACTCCAGCAACCCCAAGTAGATATGTTGGATCTTTGCCAAAGTGCAATAAATGCAACTTCCATCGTACTGGAGCTTGCAGAGAAATGCACTGCAAGAATTGTAACAGAAAGGGGCATACTGCCCGTTTCTGTAGGGCACCAGCGTAACCTATTTCTCAAGTCCCTGCTACAAGAGTGAGCCAAGCATGCTATGAATGTGGGCAAACAGGGCATTTCAAGAAAAATTGTCCTAAGTTAAAGAACGCTGATGGTACTGGAAGAGTCTTAGCGATTGGCTATGAAGAAGCAGTAGCGGATCCTAATGTGGTGACCGGTACGTTCCTTCTCAACGACTCTTACGCATGCATTCTTTTCGATACCGGTGCAGAGAAAAGTTTCATAAGCCATAAGTTCAAACACTTTCTAAAATAAAATCCCAAAGCACTAAAAGTACATTCACCGTTGAGATGGCCAACGGAAAAAAACCGAAAGTACCAATGACATATACATAGGATGCACACTTACTCTAAATAACCATTCATTCCAAATTGACCTTATGTTGGTCTCGATTAAAAGTTTTGACATCATAATCGGCATGGATTGGTTAAGTCTTCACCGTGCTGATATCCTGTGTTACGAGAAAGCCATCCGTCTGAATCTGCCAAGTAACGAATCTTTCATTATTTATGGCGATAAATCTAGTGCGAATCATCAAATCATTTCTTGCGTCAAAGCTCAGAAGTATCTTCGTAAAGATTACTGCGCCTTCTTAGATCACGTTGTTGATAAGATACAAGAAGTGAAAATCATCAAGGATATCCCTGAAGTCTATGATTTCCCTGATGTGTTCCCTGAATATATCTCAGGAGTCCCTCCTGAACGCCAAGTCGAATTCCAAATTGACTTGATTCCCGGAGCTACCCCTGTAGCTAAAGCCCCGTATCGTCTTGCAGCTTCAGAAATGCAAGAACTGTCCAGCCAACTGAACGAACTACTCAGGAAAGGCTTTATTAGACCAATCTTCTCACCTTGGGGAGCGTCGGTCTTATTCGTGAAAAAGAAGGAGGGATCATTTCGTATGTGCATAGACTACCGGGAATTAAACAAACTTACCGTTAAAAATCGATACCCTTTTCCACGGATAGATGACCTCTTTGATCAACTCCAAGGAGCTAGTTTCTTCTCCAAGATTGACCTGAGATCAGGATACCACCAACTGCGAGTCCAAGAGTCATACATTCCAAAGACTGCTTTCAGAACTCGCTACGGTCACTACGAATTTGTAGTGATGCCATTTGGTCTAACGAATGCACCTTTAGTATTCATGGACCTTATGAATCAAGTGTGTCGACCTTACTTGTACAATTTCGTCATAGTCTTCATTGGCGATATACTAGTCTATTCCCAGAGTAAGGAAGAACACAGCCAACACTTGCGACAAGTCTTGGAAACTTTGAGGGCAGAGAAATTGTATGCGAAGTTCTCCAAATGTGAATTCTGGATTCGAAAGGTGGAGTTTCTAGGTCATGTAGTCAGCAAGGATGGAATACATGTTGATCCTTCCAAGATCAAGGCTATCGAAAGTTGGGCGACCCCACGAACCCCAACAGAAATTCGACAGTTTTTAGGTCTCGCTGGCTACTACAGGAGATTCATTCAGAACTTTTCGAAGATTGCAAAGCCACTTACCACCTTGACTCAAAAAGGTGTGTCATTCGAATGGGAGGAGAAACAACAAACTGCTTTCCAGACCTTAAAACAAGCCCTCTGCATTGCACCGATCTTGTCCCTCCCAGAAGGGACAGAAGATTTTGTAGTCTACTACGACGCGTCAAATCAATGGCTAGGTTGTGTTCTTATGCAACAAGGAAAGATTATATCCTATGCCTCGAGACAGCTTAAGAACCACGAAGTCAATTATACTACGCACGATCTCGAACTGGGAGTAGTGGTTTTTTTCTTGAAGATCTAGAGACAATATCTATACGGTACAAAGTGCACAGTCTTTACTGATCATAAAAACCTTCAGCATATCTTTGATCAGAAAGAACTCAACATGAGGCAACGAAGATGGGTATAGCTACTAAATGATTTTGAATGTGAGATTCGTTATCACCCCGGTAAGGCCAATGTGGTAGCAGATGACCTTAGTCGGAAAGAGTACTCGGGTCGCCGAGTAAAGTCTCTGACTATGACTATCCATTCCCACTTATCAGCACAAATCAAGGGGGCTCAGTTGGAAGCCTTGAAACCTGAGAATATGACAAGTGAAGCCTTGAGGGGAATGGAAAAGAATTTGGAAATCAAGGGTGATGGAGTTCGTTATTTCATGAATCGAGTCTGGACACCAAAGTTCGGTGGCTACAGAGATGTTGTCATGAATGAAGCCCATAAAACTCGATACTCTATTCACCCGGGTTCAGACAAGATATATCTGGACCTAAGGAAACTCTATTGGTGGCCAAACATGAAAGTAGAGATAGCTACTTTTGTGGGCAAGTGTCTAACTTGCGCCAAAGTCAAAGTAGAAAATCAAAAGCCCGCAGGTTTACTTCAACAGCCAGAAATACCTGAGTGGAAGTGGGAGCAAATTACAATGGATTTCATAACCAAGTTACCTAGAACAATGGGTGGTCATGATACCATTTGGGTTATTGTCGATAGATTAACCAAATCCGCCCACTTCCTGCCAATAAAAGAAACAGATAAAATGGAGAAGTTAACAAGGACATACATAAAAGAAATAGTACTGTTGCATGGTGTGCCAATATCTATTATCTCTGACCAAGATAGTAGATTTACCTCGCAGTTTTGGCAATCATTGCAAAAATCCTTAGCAACAAATCTTGACATGAGTACAGCGTACCATCCTCAGACTGATGGACAAAGTGAGAGAACAATTCTAACGCTGGAAGACATGTTAAGGGCATGTGTGATAGATTTCGGTAAAGCTTGGGACACCCATTTACCACTTGTTGAATTCTCTTACAAGAATAGCTATCACACTAGCATTAAAGTTGCACCCTTTGAAGCTCTCTATGGCCGTAAGTGCAGATCCCCTCTGTGCTGGGCTGAAGTGGGTGATACACAACTAGCAAAGAACCAAATACCTGATAGTACTCTAACCAGTCCCGAGATCATTCGTGAAACCACAGAAAAGATTGTCCAATTCCAGGAACGATTGAAAGCTTCTCGAGATAGACAGAAGAGTTATTTGGATAAACGACGAAAACCTTTGGAATTCCAGGTTGGTGATCGCGTTCTATTGAAGGTCTCACCCTGGAAAGGATTGATACGTTTTGGTAAACGTGGCAAACTAAATCCAATGTACATTGGACCATTCCAGATCATTGCTAAAATTGGTCCTGTTGCTTACAAACTCAATCTACCGCATGAACTCAGTAACATTCATCCCGTATTTCATGTCTCAAATCTCAAGAAGTGTTTGTCCGACGAGACTCTTGTTATCCCAATCGATGAAATCGAATTAAATGAGAGTCTCAACTTCGTAGAAAAACAAGTATAAATCCTAGATAGGGAAGTCAATAGAACTAAACAAAGCCATATCCCGATAGTGAAGGTTCGTTGGAATGCAAAACGAGGACCCGAATTCACTTGGGAGCGAGAAGATCAAATGAAACAGAAATATCCACATCTCTTTCCCTAGTCTTAATATATCTATATAATCTTAAATTTCAGGACAAAATTCCTTCTAACATGAGGATAATGTAACATCCCGATATTTTCATTATAGTAAAAGTCAATATTAGTCAATAAAAGTCAAACTTCTCATTTTAATCTATCTTATAATAAGTAGATTTGACTTAAAAACCTTTAATTCAAAATAGTTGTGTGTTCAAGAAGGGAATTGGTTAAAAACCGAGAAACCTTGCATATTTTCCTCTTTCTTCCCTTCGAACCGTACACCTCGGGCCGCAAAAGGTTCACGACCGTGAACTCCTCGGACCGTGAACCCTCGCAGCCGTGATCAACTTCGGGCCGTGAACTATTAGCCGACTTCGGATCATGAACCACTTCGGACTGTGAACCCCTTCCATATATATATATATATATATATATATATATATATATATATATATATTGGCTTATTTTAGTTCATTTCTACACTTTCAAACGAAAATCCAACCCTTTTCTCTCAACTATCATCAGCCAAGAACATCCTCTCTCCTCAAGAACATGCTAAACTCATCCTTTCTCATCATATTCACGCGATAATCACTAGTTCTTCATAGGATCTAACAGATATCATTTCTTGACCTTGTTATCATTTCAAAAACATCCTTCAATCTTCTTATACTAGACTGAAACCCGTTAATTTCACTAGTTTTCACGAAGAACACGCGACCGAAAACCTTTGAATCTTCTTAGAAACTTGCTTAGGATCTTCAGGTGTTCTTCATTCATCAAGAACACTGGGCCGAGAACCCTTATTGGGCCGTGAATACATATCAGCCTTCCATTCTCGATTCTAACACTTCTTTGGTAAGTGTTTCTTACACCATAGGCTGTTTCTTATACACCTTTATGATTATGAACACTAAATGTATACATATTTATATCACAATATGCTAAATATGACTCGTTTGTGCTTCAGGATTTCACTCGAGAAACTTGCCATCCTAACTTAAATCTTCAATCAAATCACTCATGAAAGGTGAGTTCATACTCCTACATTTTTATGATTTTTAACTATTTTACCGGGGGGGGGGGGGATACAAGTGAGACATTATAAAATTGTGTTAATATCTCAAAATATTTTTAAATGTTTTAGTATATTTTAAATTGTTATAATTGTGTAAAATTACATATTTATATCTGTGTAAATTATATAATTTGGATTCAGAAGATTTAGAATATGTAATTTGACCCCATTTCCTGTTCCTTGTTTGGTTGTGGGCTTGGGGTAAAGTTATTTAATCGAAGATCTAATTAATCACAATTATATAAATATTACATTTATATAAATATAAAATGATTTTCAAACTATTTGATACTAAATGGGAACAAACAAAGAATTTTCATGGAATAACAATATTACAGATTCTTACAGCAAAACAAACAACTAAACTATAATAGGTATAGTTTCGAGGAATCATTCATTAATTTCAAGTTTCAAAGTACATAACAGGAAAACAAACATAGTACATAATGGAAAACAAACAGAGGATAACTATTAGAGAACAAACAGACTACCTTACTAAAAACAAACTTATGAATCACATTCTATACAGTTTATGAAACTTACTTATAGTGTATTTATTACAAAGTAACCTTTCAATGTTCTACGCATAATCATCAATATAGAATTTATGAGACTACCTTCATGTACTTTTCCAAGTACCATCAAAAGTCCTAAAATTATAACCAGAATCTCTTTGAGTGGGAGCGTGACACTTGTGTATAGATCTATACGGGACTGACAATCCCACGCCAGAGCTGCTTGCAACAGCTAGGTCGGCAAACCTGTGGTGACAAATGTTGTAACTTTTGCGACACATGAAGAACGTCCTATTCAGGCCATCCTAGGTCATCTAGTATGGTTATAATAACTCACAATTTGATATTGAACAAAATGATTAGTGTATGAATAAGTAACACTTCACATAGTTTTATTGAATTATAAGACTATAATACAGTATTTTACAAGTATAAATACAAATTACTATTTCAATACAGAGAAAACATACTTTTCATGGTTTTATGAGAACTAAACTACATTTTACAAATTCATAGTACAGAAAGTATCACACAATTTGCTTAGAAGATAACATAGCAGTAAATATAGGATTTTCTGGGAAAAACATGTTTACTTTATTAATGAATAAGAAGACAGATTCCAGTTACAAACATACTTATGAACTCACCAACTTAATTGTTGACACATTTTCAAAATCTACTTGTATTCTCAGGGAAACAGTAATACAGGTACAGCCACAGCTTTTGTGAAGACGGAGATCTGTAAACTCCTGTCTTTTAAACTTGTACTTTTGAGTTCATATACATTATGTTTTGATCACAGTTGTAAAACTTATAATTTTGTAAATATAATATGGTTGTTGTGGTACTTTGATTACTATTATGTACTGTTGTGATACTATACATGAAGTCCTCCACCCCGAATGTTTTCGCCGTTCTGGTTTGGGTGTGTAACAGATTCGGATTCGGGCCTTATTAGTTCTGTGCAGCTTGTGAGGTGAGTTTTCCTCACTATACTTTCGGGTCGAAGGAACCAAGGTCAGCCCATTGGTTTGATAACCTGATATTGTTGATATGTTGAGTATGGTATAAATATGCATGCTAGTCTTGATACGCTAGTATGGTAGATCTGTAGGACTACATGTGACACTATGTGTTTATCTGAATATGATATTATCTATTATATGTCGACATATTGTATGGATTGGGTTGATGTTGTACTGCTCTATGCTGTAGCCAACAAACCCTGGAGCACGTTAGATATGAGCTGAGGGTCAGAGAGGGCATGACAGACTCATACTGAGGGCTCATGAGCATTCCAGATGCAAGTTGAGGATCGGGAAGGGCATGCCAAACTCATGCCGAGGGTTTAGTGGTATTCAGTCTGAGGACTGATCATGTCGGGGAGCAATCCATACATAAGTTGTGGGCCTAGGGGCAAGCCATACTTATGTTGTGGGATTAGGGGTAATCCAATTTGTTAGCTATGGACCCATTACATGCTTTTATTATATTTGTGCTATTTGTTTGTGTATTGGTATTTTGGGGGAACTCACTAAGCTTTGAGCTTACAGTTTTGGATTATGTTTTAGGTACCTCAGAGGATCGCGGGAAGGCGAATGCGTGATCGTGCACCTCCTTATGTTTTGTTTCATGATTTTGGGATTATTCTGATATTGAACATGTTTTGAAAACTATTTGTAAACAATGATGATTTTTGGGTTGTTTTAAAAGTTTAAAATTTTCATGAATTTTATGGATGTTACAAGTTGGTATCAGAGTCTTGGTTTGAGTGAATTGGAGGAACACTCGTGTGAATCCAATCTCAAACTAAGGAAATAGATTTTTAAATGATTTTTTTTCAAATGGTTTTCAAAATAAACAAGGAGGATGCAATGTGTACGATCAGCCGGAGCCAGTAAGTAGACCCCAAAATACCATATTGTTATTTGATATTGTGATATGTTAGAACAGCATGCTGGCGATAGGCTAGGGATCTTCAGGATTTTGCATGATTATATGATGTCTGATAGCCTAGGGTTCTTCTCTAATGGAATTAACATCATTATTGTAGTTGCTTAGTGTATGCATCATGGTCATGCATAGCTAAGATTTTATAGCCTAAGAATGTTTGGTCTGGCCTTATTTCCTATTCTTGTTTGATAAAAGGGCTTAGGGTAGGATCAGATATCAGACTGTCTATAAGGTCCAGTGTTATGTATGTCTAGCATACACGATTGCTGCAGGGTTGGTGGAAGTTTCATGGATGAGTTAGGTGGTGTCACCCAGCCAGTTTTGAGACGTGTAGCCTTTTCTCTAGGGAGTAAGGATTGAGTGCTTGGCTATGCTAGTGAGTATTTTTAGGGCGTTGTAATGATCATATGAGACAAATACGGGTAAGTGTGGAAGGTAGTATGGGTCCGTACTACCGAAAACACAAGACCCGTAAGCATAGCAAGGAAGTCACAAACCCTAGGGCTTTGTTAGGAGTTGGTTCCCTGTTATGATATTTGTGTTATCTGATATCATCCTCGCTTATTTTCAGTATGGTGACTACGCGTCGAGTTGAGGCAGGATCCGGTTCGGGATCAGGAGCTGGCTGTTAGGGTGAGTCAGCTACGTTGGATGACAAGATCCGGCAGATCCTGCAGGAGGAGGTTTTTCATCATTTTCGAGCTCAGTTTCCAGAGATTTTTGGATCTATCAAGACCACCATGATTGATTATTTTGATGAGCACTATGCTGCTTTGTCTGAGACTGCTGCTGTTGTAGCCATTGCGGCTGTAGGGGTTGGATCGGGTCATATTTTTCAGTATCGGGACTTCGACAACACGAAGCCCCTGACTTTCAATGGGGTGTAAGACCTGATCATCGCCATGAGGTGGATATCTAATGTGGAGGGGTGTTTCATCACTTGTACTTGTCCAGCTGACTAGAAGGTCAGGTGCCCTCTTAACCTTCTCAGGACCGGAGCGAAGGATTGGTGGAGGCTTGCTACTAGTTCATATTCTGCTGAGCAGAGAGCTGCTGTGTCTTGGGAGCAGTTCTCTTAGATGTTCCACTCCCGATATGTGTTGTTGGTGGAGAAAGAGAGTTTGGTTTAGGAGTACCTAGATTTGACGCAGGGTTTTGAGATGGTGACGACAATCACCAAGATGTTCATGGAGAGGGCTATGTTTTGTCCTGAGTTTGCTGCATCTGAGCAGGCTCAAATGACCCGTTACTTGAGCATGCTCAAGACGGAGATCAGACAGTTTGTTTCCACCCAGCGCTATGGTACTTTGTTGGAGATGCAGGAGGCCGCTAGGCGGCGTGATATTGAGATTTATTTGCAGTCGAGGGAGCAAAGGCCGGACCCGGTGCAGTCACAGCCTGCACCAAAGAGGTTTAAGACTGCTGATGTCCGATATGCGGGCCGGAAGGGCCGCACTTGTGGGAAGTGCGGCAAGGTGCATGAGGGTGCTTTTTGATCGTCTTTAGGGTGCCAAAATTGTGGTCGGCAGGGCCATATGGCGAGGGATTGTCGCTAGCAAGCCCCAATACTCAGTTCCATGATTTTTTAACATTGCGACCAGGTTGGCCATGTGAAGGCCAACTACCTATTGCTTGCTGCTAGGCCGGTGCAGGTTCCAGCGCCGACTACTTTGAGGATCACTGATGGGAGTCAGGGCAGGGTGGAGCCCCCGAGGAATCAAGGTCGCGCTTTCCATCTTATTGTCGAGGAGGCCAGAGCAGCTCCAGATGTTGTGAGTGGTATGCTTATATTCCTTATTTTCTTGATTATGTTTTGTGTTACGCTTATGTTTTTACCTCTATTAGGTACATTCCTAGTGAACTCTTTGCCTGCTCTAGTGTTGTTTGACTCGGGTGTGAGTCGGTCTTTTGTGTCTCGATCGTTCAGTAGGGAGTTTGATATGCCCATTGGGGAGTTAGAGTGTCCGTTGCGAGTCTCTATCACCAACGAACATGGGGTTTCTGCATCATCAGTATATCAGGGTTGTATTCTGGAGATTTATAGGGTGCCTTATTTTATCAATTTGATCCCTATCCCCATGGGGGATGTCTGCGTGATTGTGGGTATGGATTGGCTAAGCTGTTTTGGTGCTATGATTGATTATGAGGGCCAACACGTGGTAGTTCGAACCCCAAGTTGGGGAGAACTGGTTATCTATGGAGAAGGAACCAAGATGGATTCAGGGTTTTGTTTTACTGCCAGAGCTCGACAGTATATTCAGCACGGGTGTGCGGGTTATTTGGCTTATGTGATGGATACGCGTGTTGGGGATCAGGTTTCAGTTTCAGAGGTATCGGTTGTCTGGGAGTTTGCCGATGTATTTCCGGAGGAGTTACCCAGTTTGCCTCCTGAGACGCAGGTCGAGTTCGGGATTGACCTCGTGCCAGGTGTGGCCCCGATTGCCAAGGCGTCGTACTGCTTGGCACTGCCTGAGATGCAGGAGTTGTCATCTCAGTTGCAGGAGCTGCTAGGTCAGACCGAGTAGTTCTCTATGGGGAGCGCCGATTTTATTCGTCAAGAAGAAGGATGGTTCATACCGGATATGTATTGATTACCGAGAGTTGAACAAGCTAACGGTGAAGAACCGTTATACCCTTTTGTGGATTGATGATCTCTTTGATCATTTGTAGGGTGCATCTTGGTTCTCCAAGATAGATCTGAAGTCTAGGTACCATCAGGTCAGGGTGAGAGAGGAGGACGTGAAGAAAACCGCGTTCCAGACTCGTTATGGGCATTATGAGTTCGTGGTGATGCAATTCAGGCTCACCAATGCGCCTGCGGTATTTATAGCTTTGATGAATCGGGTATGTAGGTCGATGCTCGATCATTCGGTTATTGTATTTATTGATGATATCTTGGTATATTCCAAGACCAGAGAGCAGCATGAGGAGCATCTTCGCGAGCTTCTAGGGAATTTCAGGCGAGAATGACTTTATGCTAAGTTCTCGAACTACGAGTTTTGATTACGAGAGGTTTAGCTCCTTGGACACCTCGTTAAACAGGACGGGATATAGGTGAATCCGGCCAAGATCAAGGCGGTGATGCAGTGGGAGGTTCTGAAATGTCCCTCGGATATCAGGAGTTTATTGGGGTTGGCAGGGTACTATCGGAGATTCATCCAGGATTTCTCTAAGATTGCAGTACCTCTCACTTGTCTGACGAGGAAGGGGGTGAATTCCCGATGGGGCCCTGAGCAGCAGTCACCATTTGAGACATTTTGGCAGAGATTATGTGAGGCCCCGATTTTGACCCTCCCAGAGGTAATTGAGGATTTTGTGGTATTCTGTGATGCTTCCATCACTGGTTTGGAGGCGGTCCTCATGCTGAGAGGACGGGTGATAGCATATGCTTCGCGGCAGCTGAAGCCGCACAAGACAAGGTATCCCACACATGATCTGGAGTTGGGGGAAATGGTTTTTGCCCTCAAGATTTGAAGGCATTATCTTTATGGGGTCTGTTGTACTATCTATACAGATCACAAGAGTTTGTGGCATATTATGGATCAGCCGAACCTGAACATGAGGCAGCGCAGGTGGCTGGACGTAGTCAAGGATTATGACTGCAAGATCCTTTACCATTCCGGTAAAGTGAATATGGTGGCAGATCCGTTGAGACGCAAGTCGGATGGGTCTTCAGATGGGGTATCGTGTATGAGGATATCAGTAGATTCTCCACTTTTGGGATTGATTAGGGAGGCTCAGGTCGGGGGTGTTCGGGAAGAGAACTGGAAGATAGAGAGGATCAAGGGTGAGATCGTCAGATTTATTCCGGATAGTCATGGATTGTTGACATGTTGTGGTCGGGTATGGGTTCCTATGTCTGGTGGGGTCGGACAGATTGTGTTGGAGGAGGCTCATAAGTCTCGATTTTCTATCCATCTGGGGGCCACCAATATGTATCGGGATCTGAGATTGAGCTATTGGCGGTCGTGTATGAAGAGGGAGATAGCCCGGTACATGGAGAGGTGCTTGACTTGCAGGATGGTCAAGGCCGAACATCAGAGGCTGCATGGCAAGCTGCAGCCTCTGGAGGTTCCCATGTGGAAATGGGAAAATATTTTGATAGACTTCATAACCAAGTTGTCGAAGACATCAAAAGGTGTTGATGCTATTTGGGTCATCGTGGATCGATTGACCAAGAGTGCCCAATTCCTAGCGATATGGGAGAGTTCTTTGGCAGAGAAGTTGGTTGATGTGTATATCAACGAGATCGTTGCTCGCCATGGGGTTCCGGTCTCCATTGTTTCAAACCGTGATGTTCGGTTCACCTCCCGTTTATGGCAGAAGTCCCATGAGGAACTGGGCACGAGGTTGCACTTCAGTACAACTTATCATCCGCAGACCGACGGCCAAAGTGAGCAGACGATACAGACCCTTGAGGATATTTTGCGGGCCTGTGTAATTGATTTTGGTGGGATCTGGGACTCTTACCTACCTCCTGGGGAGTTCTCCTACAACAACAGTTTTCACTCCAACATTGGTGCTCGCCTTTTGAGCTCTTATATGGGTGGAGATATCGTACCCCGGTATGCTGGGGCGAGGTTGGTTACAAGGTTATGGGGTGGACCGAGGTGGTCCTTCAGACTACAGAGACAATTCAGCAGATCAGACATAGATTGCAGACTACTCAGAGTCGGCAGAAGACCTATGTCGACCGGCGCCGATCCAAGTTAGAGTTTCAGGTCGACGACATGGTGTTACTGAAGGTCTCAGCTTGGAAAGGTGTGATTCGCTTTCAGGAAGAGCGGGAATTTGGGTCCCCGATATATTGGGCCATTCAGGATTATTGTAAGGGTTGGAAAGGTCGCCTACAGCTTGGATCTTCCTGAGGAGCTCAGTTAGATTCATAGCACTTTTCGCAGCTGCGAAAGTGCATATTGGACGAGGATGCAGTGGTGTCCTTGGACGATATTCAGGTTGATGAGTGTCTGAACTATGTTGAGAGACTAGTAGCTATTCTGGAGAGGAAAGTAAAGTTTTTGCGTAGCAAGGAAGTACCTTTGGTAAAGGTATAATAGCAGCATCGGAGGGGCTCCGAGTGGACCTGGGAGCCGGAGGCTGAGATGCGGGAGCATTATTCGGATTTGTTCTTTGCAGCAGACTTCGAGGACGAACTCTAGCTCATGTGGGGGAGAGTTGTAACAGCACGGTTTTCAGGTATTTTCAAATCCCTCCTTTGGTTTTAATTTATTTCATTTTGGTCCTTGGATTGAAAGGGCGTAGCCTTGGGAAGCCCTAGGGGCAAAAGTGTAATTTTGGGGCAGGAGGTGTACATTGAGCGTACATGTGGGTACGCTGGGCATACACATATGTACGTTGGGCGTACTCACGTCCAAAGAAAAAACCTAATTTTTAGGGTTTATGGAGTATTTAAGCATCTTTATGGACCATTTTCCCTCATCTTTTCAGCCTCCAAGTCCTTGAGTCGTTTTTGGCAAACCCTAACCTCATAAGAGTGTATTTTAAGCTAAAAGTGTGTCCTTTGTGTGCTTAAGGAAGAAGGAGTTGCATCAAGGAGCTTAGAAGTTGAAGCAAACTTGTGGATCTTGGATCATCACCTTCTTGGGAATCTCCAGAAGGTAAAAAGTCTTCACCTTGATGCTTTGTTTGCTTGGATCTCATTTTGGTAGCTTTTTTTGCTTCTTCTTGTCCCAAAAGTCCCATTTCTATGCATGGTTGGTTTTAAACGATTTTGGCTATCCTTTCAGACCCTAGGAAGGGTCCCAAGCCATAAAAATGAGATTCCTTTAGCAAGTTTGGTTCGACGTTTCTTGTAGAAGGTCTTAATTGATTAAGACCTTGCATTAAGGACTTTATGTACGTGTAGAGTCATAAAGTTGGAAACTTTATGACTCTAGCATGCCTTTGGACCTTGGATCTGAAGTGGGAGCTTAAGTGCTAAAGCCATTAACCACTTAATAAAGAAAATGGAATTGCGAGGGTACGCCCTGCATACTCGGTCAACTCCCCCGTAATCAGTCAATGTGAGGCTTGTATACGCTGAGCGTACCTTCGGAGTACGCCCCACATACTCACATGGAACAGCCAAATTTGAGTTAACTTGGTTGGGTTGACTCAGTTGGGTTGACTCGGCTCGATTGACTCGGTGGATTTATGGAGTTTGACCATGTTTGACCAAGTTTTACTTTTGAGGGTATTTTTGGTTATTGTTGGGATTTTGATGGAATTGGTCACTTGGTGGTTGTAGGAATTTGAGTTGAGAGCTGATATTCGGAGTCGGGCCTTATTAGTTTTGTGCAGCTTGTGAGGTGAGTTTTCCTCACTATACTTTCGGATCGAAGGCACCAAGGCCGGCCCATTGGTTTGATAACCTTATATTGTTGATATGTTGAGTATGGTATAGATATGCATTCTAGTCTTGATATGCTAGTCTGGTAGATCTGTAGGACTACCTGTGACACTGTCTATTGAATATGATATTATCTACTATATGTCGACATATCGTATGGGTTGGGTTGAGCTTGTACTGCTCCGTGTTGTAGCCAACAAACCCTGGAGCAAGCCAAATATGAGCTAAGGGCGGAGGAGGGCATGCCAGACTCATACTGAGGGCTCATGAGAATTCCAGATACGAGCTGAGGGCCGGGAAGGGCATGCTAAACTCGTACTGAGGGCTTAGTGGTATTTAGTCTGAGGATTGATCAGGTCGGGGAGCAAGCCAGACATAAGATGCGGGCCCAAGGGGCAAGCCAGACTTATGTTGTGGGCTTAGGGGTAATCCAGTCTGTTAGCTGTGGACCCATTGCATGTTGTTATTATATTTGTGCTATTTGTTTGTGTATTGGTATTTTGGGGGAACTCACTAAGCTTTGGGCTTACAGTTTTGGATTATGTTTTAGGTACCTCAGAAGATCGCGGGAAGGCGTGATCGTGCACCTCCTCATGTTTTGTTTCATGATGTTGGGATTACTCTAATATTGAACACGTTTTGAAAACTATTTGTAAACAATGATGATTTTTGGGTTGTTTTAAAAGTTTAAATTTTTCATGAATTTTATGGATGTTACAAGTTGGTATCAGAGTCTTGGTTTTAGTGAATTGGAGGAACACTCGTGTGAATCCAGTCTCAAACTAAGGAAAAAGATTTTTAATGATTTTTTTTCAAATGGTTATCAAAATAAACAAGGAGGATGCGATGTGTACGATCAGCCGAAGCCAGTAAGTAGACCCCAAAATACCATATTGTTATTTGATATTGTGATATGTTAGAACAGCATGTTAGCGATGGGCTTGGGATCTTCAGGATTTTGCATGATTATATGATGTATGATAGCCTAGGGTTATTCTCCAATGGAATTGACATCGTTACTGTAGTTTCTTAGTGTATGAATCACGGTCATGCATAGCTAAGATTTTATAGCTTGAGAAAATTTGGTTTGGCCTTATTTCCTATTCTTGTTTGATAAAAGGGCTTAGGGTAGGGTCAGATTTCCGACTGTCTATAGGGTCCAGTGTTATGTATGGCTAGCATACACGAGTGCTGCAGGATTGGTGGAAGTTTCACGGATGAGTTGGGTGACATCAACCGGCCAGTTTTGAGATGTGTAGCCTTTCCTCTAGGGAGTGAGGATTTAGTGTATGCCTATGCTAGTGAGTATTGTTAAAGCATTGTAATGATCCTCTAAGACAAATACGGGTAGGTGTGGAAGGTAGTATGGGTCCGTACTACCGAAAACACAGGACCCGTATACATAGCACGGAAGTTACAAACCCTAGGGCTTTGTTAGGAGTTGGTTCCCTGTTATGATATGCGTGTTATCTGATATCCTCCTGGTTTATTTTTAGTATGGTGACTACGCGTTGAGTTGAGGCAGGATCCGGTTTGGGATCAGGAGCTGGCTGTCAGGGTGAGCCAGCTGTGTTGGATGACAGGATCAGTGAGATCCTGCAGGAGGAGGTTTTTGCTCGTTTCCGAGCTCAGTTGCCAGAGATTTTTGGGTATATCAAGACCACCATGATTGAGTACTTTGATGACCGTTATGCTGCTTTGTCTGAGACTTCTGCTGCTGCAGCCGTTGCGGCTGCAGGGGTTGGATCGGGTCGGGTTTTTCAGTATCGGGACTTCGAAAATACGAATCCCCCGACTTTCGACGGGGTGTAGGACCCGATCATCACCATGAGTGATATGGAAGGGTGTTTCTTCACTTGTTCTTGTCCAGCTGACAAGAAGATCAGGTGCGCTCCGAATCTTCTCAAGACCGGAGCAAAGGATTGGTGGAGGCTTGCTACTAGTTCATATTTTGCTGAGCAGAGAGTTGCTGTGTCTTGGGAGCAGTTCTCCGTGTCTTTTTTAATCCATCATCTTTGCATCTTGATTTTCAGTTATTCACAAAATTGCCACCTTTGAGACAATTTTGTTCTCAAAATAAAGATTGTTCTCATTTGAATATATATATATATATATATATATATATATATATATATATATATATATATATATATATATATATATAATCAAAAGTAATTTAGGATCTTTAGGGTCACTTTTTCAACTTTTATTTTAGAGGTTTTCTTATATCGAAAAAATATATATCTAAAAATATGTAAATTCATCATTTTTCAACTTGTTTCCATATTGGTATTCGAAAAAAATTACTACGAAAAATGTGCACATATGCATATTTTTCGTAAAAAAAATTATATTTTTGAATTTTTTTTTCAACGAATCACCTTCAATATTAACATCTTAGACAATTAAGACATTTAAAAAAAATATTTCGAAAAAGTTAAAAAAAATGTGCATATATGCACAAACTCAAATGTGCATGATTTTTCAACCTTGATTTTAGAACTTATCTTAGATCGAAAAAAATAACTAAAAATGTATAAATTCATCATTTATTAACATCTTTCCATATTGATATTCGGAAATAAAAATTACGTGTATTGTGCACCATATGCATATATACACAAAATAAAAATATGCATATATGCACATCTGCATATATGGACATTAGTGTACAGATTTACAATTTGCGTAAAATGTGCACCATTAAAAATATGCATTGGTACACTTATTTTTACGATTTACGGATCATTCGACTGATTTTTCCTATTTTATTATATTATAATAATCATTAAACACATAATATTCATATAATTCTTCTTTATTACGTCAAATGGGTTACAATTGTTGACCCTAACTATTACTTTGGTTAAGATTATTTATCCTAGATAATCTTCTATAAAAAATCATTTGTAACGCTTATTATATCTTAATTGACTAGCCAGAATCTGCGGGTTTTACAATTATCTCCTCCTAAGGATGATTGCATCCCGAAATCATCATCAAAGCAGGGCTTGTATAATGACTCCGTACGTTTCCTTTCCATCCTAGGTGGTAATCGTAACTCTTATGTCCTTTCAAATGAGTATCTAACTCTAGGACTCCTTGACTGTTGGCGGTGCGTAATCTTGCACCTGCTCTTTATCCTATGTTGGACTTTCAATCATAACCTTCGAGTTACAAAATCAATCCTTATTGGAGACTGTTGCTTCAACTTAAACAGACTTAACTTAATATAAGGTCTTTACTTCGATTATCATAACAGACTGATGGGTCATGTTCTAATGACCTCTCATCGTATGATACAACACTTAGAATCAGGTCTTTTTGAGTCAGATTCTAATGTGATATAATCACATTCTAGCATGTAGCACTTCTAGCTACAAGATTCTTATTTTGACGGTGATAACGATACTTCTATTAATCCCTTCGATTATCTTTTACTTCAATCTTCTAGATTAAGTCAGATGCTACATCGAACTTGGTTCTCTGAACCATGTAACATACTTATCTTAGTCGGACTAGATATGATATGACCACTAGGGTCGGAATAATAATCATCTTCTTTTTCATTACCGAATCGATGGTAACGACATACATGAACAAAACATAATCAGTTACTAGTGCCTTGTTTACCTTGCGACTTTCCCTGATCCAAGTGTGAGTCCTATGCTTCCGATATTATAGGCCTCTAGTACCTTTCACAGCTGCTCATACTTGTCCCAAGTATTGTCTCGTAGTTCTCCAAATCACCACACAAGAAAAATCATATAGCAACTGAACACATCAAATAACATAACCAAGGTTTATATTATATCTTGAAACGATTACATAGATGTTCAAGTTCACCCTACACTAGGCCTCTTATAATAGGCTACACCACATGATACTATCTACATGGCTACTTTATATATTGATCTTCGGATATAGAGATCCTTACTCCTGGTCCCTTGCATCCTCACCTGCTTCATTAAGGATCATCTGGAATGCTCTTGCCTTTGGCTTCGGAGGTGCATTTGGCCTTGGTGCTTCATTTTTTTCGGGAAATATTTTGACATATGCCCCTTATCTCCGCATCCTCAGCATACCTTACCATTAAGCATACAATCCTTGGAATAGCGACCGATCCTCCCACACTTATAACAAGTCACTTCTTCGTAGCATCTCCCATAGTGCTTCTTTTTGCACTTCTCACACCAATTTTCTTCATTGCTATCTCCATACCTCTTGTTGTTGGGGTCATACTTCGGGAACCTATTTTTCTTGTCGGATCTTGAAGACCCCTCAAACTTCTTTTTCTCGACAACTTCAACCTTGTTGGTGGTTCTGTCTTTGATTATCTCTTCGACAGACTTAGCAACCCAGATGGTTGCCTTAAGAGTAGGTGTCTGGCGTACTAGCATAGTGTACTCCCATGGTAGTCCCTTTGTATACTTATCAATTTTCGTTAGCTCATCAGGGACGATACGCAATGCAAACTCCATCTTGTCTGTTAAGGCATTGGTATACTCATCAATGGACAGGTTGCCCTTTTTCAATGTCAGAAACTGGTTCTCCAACTCTAGCATGTTTTTGGCTGAGCAGAACTTGCATTTTAAGTGTACCAAGAATTATGCCCATGTCAGTTGTAGTGGCTCATTGGGGCTTATAATCTTTCCCAAAGTGTTCCACCAACGAACAGCTATACCCCTAAACTGACGTACAACATAAGTGGTTTGCAATGTTATGAAAGCTAGCTCCATCTCATAGATCCAGTACATAACTCCGATTGGATCTTCTTTCCCAATAAATGTTGATGGTTTGCAAGTTGTGAAGTCTTTATACTTGCATCCATTCCTTTCAATTCCTTCTTCTTGGTTATTTCTTCTAACCACTGGTGGTTCAACTTGAATAACGGTTCTACTGTAATTTCCTTCTTCTGACTGTCCTTCATTCAACTCAGGTTGCACAATGGGTACAGTTTGTTCATCCCAATTAAGCAACATTTGCCTCATCTCCTCCCTTTGTTCGGATATCATAGCCCAAATTTTTGCTTGGACTCCTGTCATCGTGATTGGATCGAGTGCAACTGCTACTTCTGGTGCACGCTTAATCACTCGTGGCTCTGGCTGCTGATTACCTTTTTCCAATCCGCTTCGAGTTCTCACCATGACGATCTATATGCTAAATCAGACGCTCAGTGTGCAGTGAAGAGAATTAAGATAGGAAAGCTTTATTTACGACAGACGTATAAATCTCCTTATCACTCTGAAAAGTTACATGTCAGTTCTAATATCGTAATTAAACGTTTAAAAATCTGAACACGTAAAGTTTCTAGATCTGGTCGGCAATAGACCGTAGATCTAATCAAATAATGGCATCATAATGTATCATAAATCATTTAGCACATAAAAGCAATTTAGGTATCTTTCCTAAAATAAGCTAGTTCTCATGTCTATTCGTGCATACATCCTGAATATAGCAGACACTCATCTCACAATCATCGCTTAGCATTCTATGTTTAAGTCTAGAAATTTCCCACAAATTCCTAGTTCGCTTAAACTAATGCTCTGATACCAACTGTGACATCCCCAAATTCACGGTCATTTTCAAAATTTTATTTATGATTATTTAGAAATCAAGGTATCCTGTTTTTTTGAAAAGTAGTATTACGGAATTTGTTCCCAGAAAAACATGATAATAATATTATCAAAGCATTTCCGAAGAAATGTATTTTATTTATATTAAAACATTGGGATGTCATCGGCAATGCAGAAACATAAGCATAAAGAGACCATACATTCATTTACACTAATGATTTACATCTCCTTTAATCTCTCAGTGTAATGTGTCTTCGTATCGATACATGTGATACAAATATACTGAGTGGGTCAGGTTGGGAAACTTGATGAGTAAATAGGGTTTCAACCCATAATAATATAGTTATTATGTTTAATCATCAAACAATTAACCCAACTTCCCATCCCCATTATCCTCTTTATTCTTAAGGATCTACCCTAAGAATCATCTATTCTTCCTTTATTCATTCCTAAGGATTGTCCTAAGGAATAGGCACGAAGTCCATCGCTTCCAGGGTTTATCTACCAGGCACTAAGTCCATAGTTTTCAATGTTATCTGATAGGCACTAAGTCCATAGCTGCCAATGTCCATCTATAGGGCACTAAATCCATAGCTACCAACATTCATTCGTGAGGCACTAAGTCCATAGTTTCCAAGGTTTTTAGAGTACATCTGGTGAATACATAGTTCAAAAACAACTATAGGTTGCAAGCCTGCTAGCATTCCACTGGACTGTCTAGAATAGTCTGTGGTCGTCATCTATACTCTGCTAGATGATTGGATCATCGCTTGGGTCAAGGATTCTCATCATCTTTCACCTCTCATCATCTATATCATCTTTAATCTCTCATCATTCATCTCATCTTTCATCTCCATCTTTACCCAATATATTTACAGGTATAAAAATACATATACAGTTTAAATCAAGTAAAACGTGTATATTTTGTTCATCCCACGTAGATATCAAAAACACAGATAATATGCACGCATAGCACATCATTTATATTAAATACTTCATATCTATGTGTAAGATGAAAGTAACTATGCACTCACTTGTTAAAGTGATGACTCCAAACTCGGACAGCGCTTCGCTTCTAACAATTTTATTTTCCTTCGATAAAACTGTTGGGTTTTGAGCATTCTAACACTTCCTAAGTGTACATGCAACCCTAATAAACCTTGGATCTATGTTTGTCTAAGATACATGCAAAATATTATTTTACAAGGTTTATAACCTATCTAGCATGGCATGGGGTACTTTTAACCATAAAAGAACTAGATGAATTACATACCTTTTGTTGATTGTTGATTCCTTGGAGTTTGAGAGCCAAGCACCAATAATGTGAATGCCTCAAATGGAAATCACAAATCACCACAAACTTGGAAAATGTATGAGAGAGTATACTAACTCTTGATTTTGGCCACCACACTTACACACACCTTAGTGTCTTTTTCATGCAACATAAGCTTGTTTATATAGTGTGCATGGTTAGGGTGAAACCCTAATAACCCATGTCTTTTCCTCTTCCAAGGATCCATGGGTTAAAAGCTCCATGGATCATCCATGGACTTCCATATAAGCTTAGCCCATTAACAAATGAGCATTAGCCCACACCATATAAATACAATAGCCCATGATTTAATTAGTCTTCCTTTTAATCACTAAATCAATTCATAATTAATTCAAGATTAAAACTAATTAAATAACATGACTTTATATTAATATATTATAACTTATAATATATTAATAAATCGTAAGTATACAATTCTCATAAAATTATCCATAAACAGTTTGGGTGAAGTGCAACCCAAATGGACCATGCCGGGTCGGGTCAAGTATATACCAAATAAGTTATGGACTTAGACACCTTATCCAACAGTCTCCCACTTGGATAAGTCTAATAACTGTATTTGCGTATGTTACTTCAGGAACCAACCAGCAATCGTAGCTCTCGAAAACTCTGTTGAACTATGAAGCGCCATTTTAGATAAGTGATCATATAATCCTCTGTTCTCATGATATCAGCCGGACAAATACATGGAACAACGTCGTACTTATTGTCCAGCAGTTTGTTTCCCGATTTTGCGATTTGTTTGACAAAGAACTAAATTGAACACATCAATTAGGTTCTGACCGGGCCCGGTACATAGGTCAAAACAAAATCATCGAGGGGCCCAGATATCGCTTCTAATCCTCCAAGGACTAGAAGGAACAGATAAACTTCGACTCATATACTTGTTTCTACTACTTGTTGAATTATACACAAAGGCACGTTTTATAACATCAAGCTACTGATGCGTTTACGTGCAATCAATGCACAACCAACTCATAGGTAACAACTCATATCTCTAGGTTTGAAGACTTATATGATATTACCGTCTCACGATCACTCGAGATAAATTCCATGAAGTGATACAAGTGAGCGTGGGTTAATTCCAATACTCATAACTTATGAGCACTCATGAGTGTTGTAGCCATGTCCAACATCTTAGACCTCTACAACCAACTCATGACAGTCTTGATTCATATCTACTTCCAACATATGACCGACTGTGGATGGTTTGAATAACTTAATCATTCGGAAAGAATAACCTAGTTATTATGGAAGTCAAAACATGCAAAGTGAAACACAATAATAATCGAATTCAATATGGTCTCAGAACCCTTTTGAATATAAATAAAACCACCTTTTATTTATCACCATATTGATTACACATTATTCATTGTATAATGTTTCAAACAATCAACTTAATACTTGAACAAAAACAACAGTCGTCCCATGCTCCTAGCATGTACACTTTGTTTTTGTAAACAATAGTTATGCCATACTCCAAGTATGCACACTATGTTTGTCTATGATCTTTACTTTGTGAAATAGATCAATTGAACATGATTCCAATGATGCTCATTTCACAATCCCAAATCCTTATTGTAAATGTAAGAATTCCTAATTCCTACCATTTACCAAAAAACTGTTAGATTTTAAACTTATATGCACTGATCCTCTCGTAATGATTATGCACAAGGTCACCAAAACCTTGTCATCAGTCATTACAGAGGATTCCAAAGGAGATCAACTCTATGGAAACGAACTCTCATATTCAAAGTACATTGCTTTGAACATCCTTCTTGCAGTAAGGTTTTCTAATCTTACACAGATTGAACAACTTCCACCTATGGAGACATTTCCATAGTCCCATTTCGACTATCACTTCCGAACAAGAGTCACCTCTTTTCAGAATATGTCAATATGGTCCTTTCCAACATTTTACATCATACTTCCAACTGTCCCTGAGCAACCAATCTTTGGTGAACCTTAGATTGTCCTCGACAATTGCTTAATCATTTTAGTCTTATCCAATTCTAGACTTTTCCCTTCTTAATGCTCTGAGCATTTGGAAAATTTAGAAAGGATGAATATTATAGCACATGTGACCGATCCTATACCCGAAGCATATGGGACACGATTCATGATGTCTCACATAAAGACCTGATACTAGATCAGTCTTTTGCTATAATATTTTTTATTTGCCATGTTTTCAAAAATCGACTATGAAGAGGGATGCCGTAATCATAATCGAATTTGAGAACGCAATATAGAATTTCCTTATGTTGAACCATTCCAACATAAAATTCATATATATATCCTTGACTAAAGATGATTAAAACTCAATCAAACTCAATCTAAGCTTTTAGAATTGAAATGAAGTATAATTTCCTCTCCCTTAATTATAGCAAAACAACTTTTTCAACCCCTACAACATTACGAATTGAAACTTTTGTTTTTCTATAATTAACATTGCTAACTTGCAACACTAAACATAATAATCATGCTCCCACTAACATGATGATTATCAGCATAACACTTATGCTCCCACTAGCTCTGACATATTTCCAGAAATCAGCTGGACTTCTGAAATTTAGATTCGTACACCCTTTCTTAGATAGCTCACATGTGTGTCTAAACAATTTCCAGAACTATGAAAAGGGATGCCGTAATCATAGTCTTAATTGTTTAGACCTTTGCCATTTCTCACAAGTCCATGTTAGTGTGCCGGTTAATCACACACGCTCCACTAACGAATTTGAGAATGCAAACATCACAACTGCTATCTACTTAAAATCTTCTTAGTGAAAGCATTTCCTCACCATCATTTTCATGAATCGGAGAGAAACCTTATGACACTTAGATTTTATGGTGTATGAGTTCCTATCCATGTGAATTTGTCAAAACCATAATCACAAGACAAGGTTAGTAACAAATTCAGCCTTACATGGATTGAACTTGTTCAATCTTAATTTCTTGTCATCTGGTAGCACAAGGCCCACCAATGCTTCCAAGCTGTTATGCACACAGTTTAGAACTAACAGAACTCATATGCATAGTCAACTTAATAGGAACATACACAGAAACAAGAATTATGTCAACTTAATAGGTTTCAAACCTTAAGTCATGTGCTAGTGATAAAACTCAGGTTTTAGTCTTGATTTAAATCTTGAAATTCTTTCAGGATCTTTAAGACTCCCACTGTCCTCTTGACATATAAGTTTCCCTAGTCAAGAACCATTCCTTGACAAAACAAATATTCAAGGGATGGTGCAGATTCTTATCAAGATAAACACTTCACACAATTGGTCTTAGTTGGTCTTTGTCTTATCCAAGACATCACAACTTACCAATTTCAAATGTACAGGAGTAGAAAACATTTTACACTACATTTGATAAGTGTTTTAAACCTTACTTTATGTCATTCAATGTTACAATCTTGGATTATGACTCTAAGAGTTGTTTTGGAACGAAGTATGATCCATCTTCTTGATTTTAACCATTCCAACAATTCATGACCCCTCATCTGAGTCATAACAATGCACTAAGATGTCCTTAGAGTATGAATTTGTGATATGGTTTCATAATCATTAAGATGATCATAAAAACATGTATGATCCATCTTTTGATTTTAACCATTCCAACAATTCATGACCCCTCATCTTAGTCATAACAATGCACTAAGATGTCCTTAGAGTATGAATTTGTGATATGGTTTCATAATCATTAAGATGATCATAAAAAAAACATGATACTAAAGTACTCTCCCAACTTTTTAGATTTAAGAAACTTTTATCTTTCTGCCAAATTTGATTCTTCTCATCCGTTCTGCCATACATTGAAACTTTTCCAATGTTACAGAATTATACTTAACCTTATAAGTATAACCATATTTACTAATCTTTAGTAAATCATGACGAATTGATCTTTGTGGTGGACCTTGACCAGCACACACCCAGTGTACCTAATTCCTTAGTACTTCAATTGACTCACATATGCATGTGATCAATGAATTAGTCTCAATTTTACAAAGATGAAAATTCTCATTCATCATACAATACAACTTGTATGATTCCAAGTTTCTGTCTAACTGAAGCTTGGGTGATGAGAATCTTTCCTCATTTGGAAAATCCAGACACTACCACATATGAGAGAATCAACCTCATATTTCCAATATTGCTAGAAACATACAAACATCAATTTCCATAAATGTCATTGTAAGGGGATATAATATAAAATAAACTAAACAAAACTTTTATTTCTTTATTAAAATGCGGAAAAATATTCCTTACAATGCATCTTCAAATGAAAACTATGATATTACATATTTCCTAGCAATCTATCATAACTTTTAAGTAGTAGCTCAAAAATCCGATCCTCGAACCATGCGATAAAAATCCATCTTCGTGATCAGATTCAGCACACTCTTATTTTAACCTTCCTTTTGCTCGATCCTGCTAAACATCAAGATGCAACCTAGTCACATCATGTAATAAGAATCAACAATTAGGAATTTTAACAAAGTTAGATAGTGGACTTACCTGAAGCCGAGTCAAACATTTTGTCTCTACTTGCTTTCAAATATTTCAGGTATTCATGGCAGCTTCGCTTCCAATGTCCCTTCTCATGACAATAAAAACATATAGACTCTTTGGGAATGGTACATGAGACAATCACAGACTTAGCCTTTCCCTTTACCTTTTGGTCAACCGGGTTGACCAAGGCCGATCCCTTTCCATTGGGACGAGAAAGCTTTTCTGGACTTCCAATGTTACCATTGTCCATGTCCATGGAAGTTTGAGAATTAGACCTTCCATCAATATTTGCTTGACCATTGCGCCAAATCATTGCTGATTCAGCAGCAACAAGCAAATAAGAAAGATCTATTAGGGTTATGTCAGGATCTGTCATATGGTAGTCTTTAATAAACTCACCATACGACTCAGGAAGTGACTGAAGAACCCAGTCAACAGCGAACTTCCTTGAAATAACAGCACCCAACATTCTCAACCTGTCTATGTGTGACTTCATTCCTAAGACATGAGTGCACACAGGTCTTCCATCTTTATGTTTCATTTCTAGTAGAGCTTGAGTGATCTTGAACCTTTCAAGTCTTCGAGCTTGTGGGTCAGGGAGAATAAATGGAGGAGTTGGGGGGAGTGAAGCATGATGTTGAGGGACATCATCTTCAGGAGGAAAGCTTGTTTCAAGCGATTTGGGAAGATCATAGTTGTCTGAACCAGACATCTACAATGGGAGAAAATCAAGTTAGTTGATTCAAGTCCTTAATATAATACCCAATATGAAATATTAAGGCTAGGATCCAACACAATATTTTATAACTTGGAAGAGGGATGCCGTAACCCAAGCTATAAAATATTTGAAGGTAGGCGAATGACGATTCACCAATTTCCACCATGAAAAACGAAATAATTAATTAGTTTTTAATTGGATTTGAAACTCCTAGATCTTTTGAGATTCATTGAACTTTTCAATGGCATGTTTCAATGTCGATTGTGCCCTCTCAAGTTTTGTGACTGGGATGCCGAGGATCACAAAACAAGGTGTGAATAACCATGCAAACTCACTTGGTACCCTTAATATTATCACCTAATCGATGTGCCGGTTAACCACACACGCTCCACCGATCTATGATAAACATTAAGTCACCCTTCGTGATCCTTACTAGTCCAAGTTAGTGTGCCGGTTAACCACACACGCTCCACCAACGACTTGGTAAGGTACAAAGTGTGAATTTCATGGGTTAGCACCATATTCACATTTTCCTAAAGTAACTAAGATTGGGAATTTATAAAAGGTTTAGTTACTTTATAATATTCATTATACTTTTAATGAGAATTTAAAGTCATTGTCCTACCCGTTCGGCTAACGACCCTCCACCGATCAAGGAAGCGGTGGGTGAGAATGGACACCCATTAAGTTGCCATTTTATAGGCAACAACCTTATACCCCCCTTATAGACCGGCTTCGTGAATGAGGCCTACTAACGGTAAAACGACTTGATCTTATACATATATATAATAATTAACCATTAATGTTATAAATAGTATAAGGGTTGAATTTTAACTTTTAAAACTCTAAGGGTTTGAAATTAAAGTTTATTAAAGTGTGTGAAACTTTACAAATTCCAAAACTTGAGGGCAAGTTTTGTAACTATCCAAAACTTTTCATTTCATAACTTATGAATTAAAGGTTCATAAAAATGAAGACTCTTCATTTTATGTAACTTATGTGTTTTAAGTGTGTGTTTAAAAGAAGTGACCTTTGGATATCCATAAATTGAGGACAAATTATGGTCTCCATTAAAACACATAAATGATCAAGGATTAATCCTAAACAATTCAGCAAATAATTCCTATCATCTTCTAAATTCATAAGAACATGAACATGATCATCAAAGTTTCAAGAATTATATGAACACATACAAAGCATGAAATTTTGATATAAGCTATTGTAAATGGATTAGAACTACCATTACACCAACTAAAACAAGTTTTAAAACACCAAAACAGTTTAGGGTAACGTTTCTAGTCCATTTCCAGCAGCAAAAGTCGAAAATATGCATTCTGAGGCTCCTACTCGCCGAGTGCACGAACCTACTCGGCGAGTAGGATGAGTTTACACATGAACTCGGCGAGTCCCCCCATGGACTCGGCGAGTTCATCAGTCAGACAGCAAAAAATCGACTTTTTATCACTATTTTGCATCAAGTATCAAACAAACAAGACTAGTCTCTGATACCACTGTTGGGTTTTGAGCATTCTAACACTTCCTAAGTGTACATGCAACCCTAATAAACCTTGGATCTATGTTTGTCTAAGATACATGCAAAATATTATTTTCCAAGGTTTATAACCTATCTAGCATGGCATGGGGTACTTTTAACCATAAAAGAACTAGATGAATTACATACCTTTTGTTGATTGTTGATTCCTTGGAGTTTGAGAGCCAAGCACCAATAATGTGAATGCCTCAAATGGAAATCACAAATCACCACAAACTTGGAAAATGTATGAGAGAGTATACTAACTCTTGATTTTGGCCACCACACTTACACACACCTTAGTGTCTTTTTCATGCAACATAAGCTTGTTTATATAGTGTGCATGGTTAGGGTGAAACCCTAATAACCCATGTCTTTTCCTCTTCCAAGGATCCATGGGTTAAAAGCTCCATGGATCATCCATGGACTTCCATATAAGCTTAGCCCATTAACAAATGAGCATTAGCCCACACCATATAAATACAATAGCCCATGATTTAATTAGTCTTCCTTTTAATCACTAAATCAATTCATAATTAATTCAAGATTAAAACTAATTAAATAACATGACTTTATATTAATATATTATAACTTATAATATATTAATAAATCGTAAGTATACAATTCTCATAAAATTATCCATAAACAGTTTGGGTGAAGTGCAACCCAAATGGACCATGCCGGGTCGGGTCAAGTATATACCAAATAAGTTATGGACTTAGACACCTTATCCAACAAAAACCTAGTATCATTATCACTAGATTTTAGTCTAATATTTATTACGACTAATTACCTGAAGGTCTACGAGCAATATTTTTTCATAAGTGTTAAACAATACTTTTCAACTACTATGTACAGACAGGGACCAGACATGAAGCACCGGAGGGCAGGACCATTTTGGCATTTAAGCTGTTCTGAAATCCAACAACCCTATGCGGCCCTTCAAACCAGATTCCCCGTACCATGAGCAGTTAAAAGGTATTATAATAACATTTTGTATAATTTATAATACTTAGCACATGTATTGTTTGTAGGGTAAGCATAACTCACTTACAAGGGGTTTTAGCTAGGATTTGGGCTCTACGTGAAACATCCCAAAAATACAGACCAAAAAAAAATTTTCATTTTTAATTATTAATAAAACCCTAGTTATCCAAAACACATGTCATAATATCTCAAACTTCAAATCAATGTATATCATAATATCAGAGTATAAACATCCCAGGCTGAACAAATGGTGTGTGCACTGCAATCATCCCGAGCCCTTCCCCTTGCTACCAGAAGTACCTGAAACCAAAACTGAAAACTGTAAGCACGAATCTTAGTGATTCCCCCCAAACTACCACATACCATACACATAACATGCAACTCGGAGATACGGGCCCCGCCCACACTCATGGAGATACGGGCCCCGCCCATACTCCGCTAATTAGAAGATACGGGCCCCGCCCACACTCTGCTGACTCTGAGATACGGGCCTCACCCACACTCATCTACTACGAGATACGGGCGCCGCCCACACTCGACTACTATGAGATACGGGCCTCGCCTACACTCAGCTGCTATGAGATACGGGCCCCGCCCACACTCAGCTACTAAACATACATACAAGTATCACACAGACAACAAGTATAACTAATTCTATCAATCAGGCATATATCCATAATTAGACTAAGTTATGAGATATGGTCCCCGCCCACACTCAGCTAACTGGGAGATACGGGCCTCGTCCACACTCAGCTACTATCATAGTCAAAGTACGGGCCGGCCTTCGTGCCGTAGACCCGTTCCTACTAAAGGAAACTCACCTCGCAAGGCTGACTGCTGAAAACTCGAGTGAGGAATCACTGACTGCTGCTCCGGCGACTCCCCGACTAACAATTTCATAATAACACTTAATCAAAATATGATAATCCTTCCTAGGGTAAAATGACCATTTTACCCCTGGTCAAGGTCAACACTTGGGTCAAAGTCAACCTTCTGGTTGACCCAACTCGTCGAGTTGCTCGATCAACTCGTCGAGTCCTAGATCCTAAAATCGCGATCTAACTCGTCGAGCTTCGAGGCTACTCACGGTCGCGATCTACTGATTTAACTCGCCGAGTCCCTTCACCTTTTCGTCGAGTTCTGCCTTAAGCTAAAACGAGACAAACTGCATCAACTCGTCGAGTCCCTCTATGGACTCGCTGGGTTCCCCTGTCTGATTGAGCCATCTCAATGGATTAAGCTCTTACCCTTCAGATCCAAGCTCCAAATTTCATTTACACACTGGAAATACACTTTTAAGGGTAAAGTTTCCAACTTTACCCGCTCTTAGTCCTTCTTAATGGGTTTAGATCAAACCCTAACTTCTCTACAACATAGATCTTGGTCCACAAGCCATAACACCCTAAACCAAGGCACACTATACTAGATCTAGGCTCTGAATATCATTTGTACACGTAAAGTTCCTAGCTTTCCTTCCATGCATGGCCTCTTAGGGCTAAAAAGGCCATATTAATGCTTATAATCTTGCATGGGGGTTCCATGGTCATAAAGTTTTCACCTTTATGCCATGGAACCCCTCCTAGATCCTATATCTGAAATATAAGTCACTTGAACGTCCAAATCCCAAAGGTCAAGGTTCTTGAACCAAAACCCTCATAAAATGGAAGTAAATAGATCTATGAAAAGAATGATTAAGTTAGAGACTTGATTACCAGAAAATGTGGCAAATGAAGTGTAGTTCCTGGATCTACTCCTTCCCTATTGAGCCTTTTATCTTCTTCTTCTTCTTCCACAAGCTTTAAAAGTGATCCTCAAAATGGTTCACACACTCAAGGAAAGCTCTAGGGTTTCGTGGATTAGGTTTTGGTACAAGGAGGCTGTAAATGAGGCCAAGGGGTGGGGATTAAGATGCTTAAATAGGGTGCAAAACCCCGAAATTAGGGTTTCACTCTGCCAGGCCTACTCGTCGAGTCGAGGGTTCTTGACTTGTCGAGTAGGTGGCTGAAATCCCGCGCCCAAGACTAACTTCTACTTGACGAGTCTGGGGCATCCAACTCGTCGAGTAGCTTTTCAAACATGAACAATTTGTAAATAAATACGTACCAGAGTCCGGGCGTTACAATTCTCCCCCACTTGTCTTAGACTTCGTCCTCGAAGTCTGCTGCGTCTGGAAACAACTCCGGGTAGTGCTCCCTCATCTGATCCTTTGGCTCCCATGTCCGCTCTGAACCCTTGCGGTGCTGCCACTGCACCTTCACTAACTGAACAACCTTCTTCCTCAAGGTTTTCGTCTTGCGATCCAGAATCACCACCGGTCTCTCGATGTAGTTCAGGCTGTCGTCAACCTGAATATCCTCCAAGGGCACAATCATTGAATCATCCACTAAGCACTTCCGCAACTAGGAAACATGGAAAGTGTTGTGGATCTGACTGAGCTATGCCGGTAGATCCAATCGATAAGCCACCCTGCCCACCCGGGCTATAACCCTGAAAGGACCAATGTACCTGGGGCCAAGCTTTCTCCGTTTCTAGAACCGGATGACACCTTTCCAAGGTGACACCTTCAGCAGGACCATATCGCCCACCTGAAACTCTAAATCTGAACATCGCTTGTCGGCGTAGCTCTTCTGCCGACTCTGAGCAGTCTGGAGCCTGCTCTGGACCTGCTGGATCCGCTCTATAGTCTTGAGTACTACCTCAGTACTCCCCATGACTCTCTGACCAACCTTACCCCCAACAGATTGGGGTCCTACACTGCCTCCCGTAGAGCATCTCGAAGGGAGGTCGGTCTATGATGGCGTGGTAACTGTTGTTATACGAAAATTCTGTTGACGGAAGCTACGTATCCCAACTGTCGCCGAAATCCAAAACACATGCGCATAGCATGTTCTCGAGAGTCTGTATCGTCCTCTCGCTTTGTCCATCTATCTGAGGGTGGAAAGCAGTACTGAAGTGGAGACGAGTACCCATCTCCTCGTGAAACCGCTTCCAAAATCTAGAAGTGAAACAGACATCTCGGTCTGACACCACCGAGACAGGCACGCTATGTCGTGCCACTATCTCATACACATATATCTCGGCCATCTTGTCGGCTGATATGCTCTCCTGGATTGGGATAAAGTGAGCACTCTTGGTCAACCGATCCACGATGACCCATATCGAATCTACTCCACGTGCGGTCCTGGGAAGCTTGGTAATGAAATCCATAGTGATATCATCCCATTTCCACACGGGAATGTCCAACGGCTGCATCTTGTCGTGGGGGCGTTGATGTTTGGCCTTGACCTTCCTGCAGGTCAAACACCGCTCTACGTACCAAGCCACGTCCCGCTACATGCAGGGCCACCAGTAATCAGGGCGAAGATCCGGATACATCTTCGTCACGCCAGGATGGATGGAGAACCTCGACTTATGGGCCTCATCCATCAGAACCTGCCGCACTCCGCCCCAGTACGGAACCCAGACCCTCCCATGTAGGGTCAACAACCCTCGGTTGTCATAATCAAACAAGGACACCCGGCCTACAATCCGCTGGCACTGGCGCTCCTCCTTCAGGCCCTCAACCTGTGCCTCTCTAATCTGCTCTAGCAGTGGAGTAATCATTGTCATCCTCAAACATATATCTCTAATCGGAGCCGCCACCGCCTTGCGGCTCAGGGCGTCGGCCACCACATTGGCCTTGCCTGGGTGGTAAAGGATCTCACAGTCATAATCCTTCACCACATCTAACCACCGACGCTGCCTCATGTTCAGGTTCAGTTGATCCATGAGGTACCTCAAACTCTTGTGGTCCGTGTAAATGGTACAACGGACTCCGTAGAGATAATGCCACCAAATATTGAGGGCGAAAACCACAGCCCCCAGCTCTAAATCATGCGTCGGATAGTTAGCCTCATGAGGCTTTAGCTGCCTCGACGCGTAAGCTATCACATGACCCCTCTACATAAAAACTGCACCCATGCCCGTAATCGACGCGTCACAATAAACTACGAAGTCATTAAATCTCTCGGGCAGAGTCAAAATCGGTGCCTCGCATAACCGTTGTCTAAGAGTCTCGAAGGCTGCCTGCTGCTCAGGCCCCCAGCGGAATGTCACCGACTTCTTGGTCAGTCGGGTCAAAGGAACAAAGATCCTGGAGAAATCCTAGATGAATCTCCGGTAATAACCCGCTAACCCAAGAAAACTCCAAATCTCAGTTGGAGGCCTCGGAACCTCCCACTGCATCACAGCCTCTATCTTGGCCGGATCGACCAAAATACCCTTCTGGTTGACGAGATGCCCAAGAAAATGCACCTCGCGCAACCAGAACTTACACTTGGAGAACTTCGCAAAAAGTCTCTCCTTCCTCAGTGTCTCCAGCATCTCCCTCAGGTGCTGCTCATGCTGCTTCTGAGTCTTGGAATAGACCAAAATATCATCGATGAAGACTATCATAAACCGATCCAGCATCGGTCTACACACGCGGTTCATGAGGTCCATGAACGCGGCTGGAGCATTGGTGAGACCAAACGGCATCACCACGAACTCATAGTGACCATAGCGAGTCCTAAAAGCTGTCTTCTGTACATCCTCCTCTCTGACTCGCATTTGGCGATAACTCGATCGTAGATCAATATTGGAGAACCAAGATGCACCCTGTAGCTGGTCAAACAAATCATCGATCCTCAGGAGGGGATAAATCCTTTGTCTAGCAGCTTATTTAGCTCGGCCTGATAAATCCTTTGTCTAGCAGCTCTTGCAGCTGCGTAGACAACTCTTGCATCTCGGGAGGAGCCAACCAATATGGTGCCTTGGCTATCGGAGCCGCACCAGGGACTAAGTCGATCCTAAACTCAACCTGTCTCTCTGGAGGTATCCCAGGAAAATCCTCCGGTAATCCTTTCTTAATTCTTCTCAGGAATTTGAGGTTGTTGCAGCAATCCCGAGTGCTTCTGGTTTTCCACTTTAATCTTGGCATAAGTGAGGCACTCGTCCACATAAGTGGTAGTTTCTGCCTTCGTGTTCAGCTCCCAATATTATCGTTTGTTGCCCTGGTATTCTTTATTGGAACCTAGATGGACGGGCTATCACATTTTATAGGCTTTGTTCATGACTATGTCTCTAAATCCTCCTAATCTTGGGGGTCCAGATCCATCTTATGTAGTGATACGCTTTGTTGTTTGGCTTCGAGATTTTTATCCATTCCACGCAGTGCTTCCTTCGCGGTATTCTCCGGCTTCGATGTCTCCCAAGCCGGTTGTAGGTGTTGACTGTGTTTGCTCTTGTTTCGAGAGCAGACGAGTACGTTATCGATGAAATAATAAAAAGTTGTCTAGGAATGAGTGGAAAACTCGGTTCGTGGGGTCCATGAATACCGTGGGGGTATTCGTCATACAAAAGAGCATAACAATGAATTCGAAGTGACTGTATCGAGTTCGGAAAGCAATTTTTTTTGAATGTCCTCTTCTCGGACTCGGAGCTGATGATAACCGGATCTTGGATCTATTTTTGAAGAAGTAACTAGCTCCTTGAAGCTGGTCAGATAGGTCGTCAATCCGAGGAAATAGGTATCGGTTTTTCACAGTGAGCTTGTTCAATTCCCTATAATCGATGCATGTTCTGAAAGGATCCACCTTTCTTCTTGACGAACAAGACTGGAGCTCCCGAGGGTGATAAGCTTGGTCTGATGAATCCTTTGCTCAACAATTCGCTTAATTGGCTGGATAACTCCTGCATTTCGGCGGGAGCTATCCTGTAGGGTGATTTGGCAATTGATGTGGCTCCCGGTATGAGGTCGATTCAAAATTTGACCTGTCTCTCTGGGGTATTCCCGGAAGGTCTTCAGGAAGTGCACTCGGAATTTGCATGTCACTGGGATATCTTTAACATTTTACTTCTTCCTTGGCTTCATTACCATATGAGCGAGGAATGCATAGTTCTTCTTGTGCAGGCACTTCTGTGCCTTGATGCATGAAATGAGACGAAGATTGGCGCCAGGGTTATCGCCATGGATTATTAGGGTTTCGTGATCGGGGAGGTGAAGGCGAATGGCCTTCTCACGACACATATTATCAGCATGGTGGGGGCTTAACCAATCCATGCCGATTATCACATCAAAACTCCTAATATTTACTGGCATGAAATCTAATTCGAATGAATGGTTGTTTAGTGTTAAGGTGCACCCTACATAAATATCTTTGGTTGATTCGGTTTTCCCATTAGCCATCTCCACCGTGAAGGCTTCGTTTAGCTTCTGGGGTTGTTGTTGTTGTATGTGTTTGAATTTATTACTAACGAAGCTTCGCATAGCTCCATTATCGAATAAGATGCAAGCAAAAGAGTTGTTAAGTGGGAACGTACCAGGAACAACCGTCGGATCTTGGACTGCTTCGCCTTGACCCAAGGTCAGGACCCTTCCTGATCCTCCTGCTCCTTGATTGTTAGTCATGGGGCAATTGCGCCTGAAGTGACCGGTTCCTCCACACCCATAGCAGGTGTGACTGGCCCCAACATTGGTGTTGTTGTTACTGTTGTTGCGATTGTTGTTTTTGTTGTTTGGCTGTTGATTCCTTTGTGGATAAGTTCTACAGTATCTGGAGGTGTGACCCTTTCGGTTGCATCTATTACAACACGGCTTCTGGCAGGTTCCCTTATGATGGAAATTGCACTTGTTGCATTTTGGAAGGCTTCCAGCATATGGTCTCGCTGGTGTTGATGTAGTAGGTGTCATGGTCGTATGGATAGCAACAACATGTTGTTTCTTCGAGGACCCTTGAGTTGGCTGTCCCTTTCTCTTACTCCCAGACTTTCGCTTCATGTTCTTAAGCTTGGGGTTTGGAGTGCCTTGATAAGCTGTCACTCGTTGGTTTCCGTGCTCGTTTCTTCGGTTGAAGTTGTCGACACTATTTCCACCTCTGTTGGTGTTGTTTGCGTTGAGTTGTGCCATAGCAGTGGTTACGGCAGCTGTTATAGCAGCTTGGAATGTAGCAGAGTCCATCTGCAGGATAGGTGTCTCACGGGTGTGCTTGTTATTTCTGTGGGATGGCATTTTCTGATGCATGATGATAAGCAAGATCGTAAGTAACGATGGTCATTTCTAATTGTACTTTATAAACTTCGCGTTTTGCCGTATGATTCACAATGTTTCAATCTACATCCATATGATGTATATACGGTGGTAAGTAATAGTAGATCCTGCACAAATATTAAGTCTGTCCATAGAGTTCATAGGTTATTTTGGTTTCGAGTCCCTTGAGTATCTAGCGGTTTCGGGGTTTTCGGTTGTGCATATAAGTGGATTCATGCAATAACACGAAATAAGAAGAACAAATAGTTGTTTCATTAGTGAATACCATCTTAGTACACGAAAGAGAGTCATAACGGATAGTAGTGGGGAGAAAAGAAAATGCTGATCCTAATCGTGGCGGAAAGTGTCTGGAGGTGGTGCTGATGAAGGGGATGCACCCTAGAGATGAGCTACTTGTCACTCGCTGTCTCGTAGTCGTGCCTCCCAAACTGACTGTCTCGCTTGGGAGTCCCCAATCACTTTCTGTGTTTGTCTCTCATCCCTCTCAGCAGCAGCCCACATTTTGTCCGTTTTATTTGGGGTGTCCTGAGCTTGGTTGCCCATGTCTCGGGTGCGTCGGACCATGACTGGGAAGGCCCGGTCAGCTGGTCCTCCATGACTAAGATCGAAAAGATCTAGGGTCATGTCATAGGGCGGTCGTATCCCCTGCTGGTGACTCCATCTTCCAATATCGTGTGCCCATGAGAGTGTGGGGCCATCAGGGCCCATACGATAAGCCGGTACTCTGGCCATGTATGGATGATTGATGACCTCGGACTCTGCATCTGAGTCATCATCGTTATTTCCCTCGAGCTCTTCCTCTTCGAGGTTCACTACTGGCTCGGCGGGTTCATCTGTAAGTTCTACTTCATGTTCCTTCCCTGGTTCTTCCTCTGAGTCTTTTTCTGGGTCAAGCCACCATGCATTCCCCTGACTAGGGAGATAGGGGTCTCCTGGCTAATGATGTCGGCCATAGTGTCTGCACAAGGGGTATAAATACTAGAAACAAATAGCACACCAAATACTCCTATAGTATTTTAATTTTGTTTAGGTTTGGTTCTATAAGCTCTTTGGATAATTAAATGGTAAGCTTTTGATTCATTGTCCATCACGATTACTCCCGAACACATGTTGATCGTATTTTGAATGAATGTAGTTGATCAGGCTACATTCACCCCCAATACGACTACATAACTGTCCGCGTTTAATCATGATGTTCAAATCCTCCAAAGACTTTTACTTTTCTTGTTGTGTTATTACTCTAAAATGCACACATAGGTATGTATTTTAATTATTATGTTCAGAGTAGTTTAGTCCCATTGTATTTATAGCTGCATATCCTGTATGATTAGATATGCTAGTTCAATATAAACAATGCTCTGGTACCAATCTGTCACACCCCTGAACCAGACGGCGGAAACGCCTGGGGACTTGAGCGTGACTCCATTGTTGTAGTATCATCACAGAGTATATAATTGAAACATAACATCATCATCATCACACATGTAATATAACAACATTCATTGTTTACATCGAGTATTGTATTTGAATATTACATGCCAAAATAATTAAAGTCTGATGAAATAGAAATATAACAAAACATCCATTAGTTTGTTCGTCCCAACTTGCTTCAACGGTTTCCTGAGAATACAAGTTAATTTAAAAAGGTCAACATAAAAATGTTGGTGAGTTCATAAGCATGTTTGAGAAAATGATTTGTATAACTTTGTAATCACAAGAAAATCCTATATTTTCTTAAAATAGTTTAGTATGTTGTGTCCGATCTTGTATTAATGCATGTGTGTTATTGATTAATAGAATGCCAAAAGAGAAATGTAAATAGAATGCCCCAGACAACCCAATGTTGCCTGTAAAAGAAGAAAAGAGAAAGCTGACGTACCAACCCCGAGGTTGAGTACCAGTGTGAGTAGATTTCCGAGTAATCCAAGAGAAAAGAGAATGGTCTTCCGCAAACTTCATAATGTTAATTCCTCTAAGTGAGCCGTCATAACCATACTAAATAATGATAATTTCGTCTGTCTTGGCGTTTGTGAATGCCGACGGAAAAATAAAATAAGGTTATAGTCACCCTAGACTGATGTAGTCTAACTGTAGCGAACAACTCAGGTGTGGGGTGTCATCCCCGTATAGATCTATACACAAAACCCCGTTCTCCCTCCAAGAGACTCTGATTATAACTACAGGCTACGATCGTACACTCAATAGGTGTCAACCGACAAGTCTCACTAGATACTTAATCAAATTTTACGCGAAGAAAAACATATAAAACTCATTCCCAGGCCCAATAAACCATGTAAGTGAACCACTAAGGCATCACTAAACATGTAATTCATTTCAAGGCCCGATAGGAATGAGATTATATAACATGGGCCCAAAATATATGTAAAAGGACAACTAAGGCCCATTTCACATGTAAGGTATTTATAGGCCCAAATAGCATGCAAATAGTATCCAAGGTCCGTCGCGCATGTTAATGGGTCAATAAGGCCCAATAAACATATAAATAGTATTCATGACCTATCAAACATATTAATGGGCCACTAAGGCCCAATATTATACGAATGTCAAAAATTAGTCTGTTTGTTATTTTATTGCTAGTATTAGCCAAATTATTTACCAAAATAGCATATAAAAAGCCCACTTTTTGTAAAAATGACATTTTTGGCCCAATAAGCCAAAAATTTACAATTAAGGCCCAATCTCAGTAAAAATAACACTTTAGTCCCCATTTTGTTCAAAACTTGTGTTTATGGCTAGTTTTTGGTAAAAATAACATTTCTAACCCATTTTTGTCAAAATATCATTTTTGGCTTGATTTTTGTGAAAATACACATTTTTCTTGTTTTTGACTTTTCGGACCCGGTTGTTGGAAAATTTGTAGAAAAATCACCGTGAGTCGAAATTTTGATCCGTAAATTCTGGAAGTTTGGAAATTTTGTCTACTTTGTTCATAATTTTTCTCATAATTTTTAATGTCCTCTATCCAGTAGGAACTTTCTCACTTTCACAGGCTGGTCCGATATTATTTCAAATATGATAGGCGGTTTTGTAAAATTCGCCAAAAATTGTAGAAAAATTGTATTAAAACGTGAGAGTAGTCATTTTAAAGTTATAAAGCTGAACGTTTTTCATGTAAAATAGTTTTGAAAAATATTACCATTAATATGGTAAAAACAGTTCGAGATTGGACCAAAACTTTTCTGTCAATGGCTGATTTTTGAGTTTAAGTTATCCATGTTTGTACACAACACTTGTTTTTGCTATTTTAAGTGTATAAATCCCAGATCTACAAGTTTACTTGTATTATTTGTGATAACACATACTTTCCTCAAGGTTTTTATGTAGATCCAAGTGATAAACTTCATATTCTTAACATATTTTTAGATTTATGAAGTAAACAACACATAATCACCAAATAAATCATGAAAACACACATGGTCATGCATATACACATAGATCTACACAAAACAACTTGTATTCTCCCCCAAAAAAAAGTAAAAATCGAAAATAGGGGGTATGAACTCACTTTGGTTTGTTGTTCTTGGTTTGATGAAGAGTTTGGAGAAGATTTTCGGCCCTAGATGTTTCCTTGAGGAGATTTTTGACGTCTATGAAGTTCAAGGGCATAGAGCATGAGATGATGTGGGTTAAGAAGAGATTTTTGATGAAATCTTGAAGTTAAAACATAGATCCAAGTGAGTACTTATCAAAGATGATGATCTTGGTGAAAAACCTTCTTGGAATGCCCAAAAATCTCGAAAATATTTGGGAGGATGGAGGAGTAGTTCTTGAGAGTGTTTGAGAGTGTTTGGAAGTGAAATGTTTGTGTTTTTGTGGAGCTCTTGGCCGAAAATAAAGAAAGAGGGAAGAGAAAAGGGTTGTTGGTCATTACATGATGGATTAGGGTGTCCTAGTTTAGATATATGTGATGCTAATGACATAGATAACCACCATACATTAATGAGGTGTCACTAGTGGATAATTCCTCATTTTCCCCCTTTTTTTGTTTAATTACATGGACCGAGAATGGGATTAAAAGAATGGAGATGAAATGGTTTTGGACCCATTCTTGGCTTGTTCGGATTTTTATGAAGCTCAAAAGCATTTTTCGGCCCATTGGGCCCTTATGAGGGTTCACGACCCAATATGGTAAAAGGAATGGGTTTATGGCCCATTAGGGCTAATTAAATCATTTATGGCCCATAAAGGCCCATTAAAGATAGAATGGATCATTCTAGACCCAAAATAGTCGAATTAAATACTTATTGGTCCATTAGGCCCAATAAGAAAATCCTAGTCCATAATAAACTTGAACCGGAATTTTTAGGGTTTTCAACTCATGATTGACTATTTGAAATGTTTTGTATAGAGTTTTGAACTTCACTTGTGAACCATGATTAAGTTTGTTGTCATGGAATAAGCATAGTGTATAGTATCAAATTAGAGTTACGGGTATCACAACAAATTATGTTTACAAGAGCACATAATTTCCTAGCTAAATTGCTAGTTGTGACAACCTCAATGTGGAAAGCGCGCAGCTTCTCATCCAGAAGCTCCAAAATACCCTCCTTGACTGAACCAAAGATTACAGGAGTCTGGTCTAGAATAGTACGTGTGATCTCAGACGAGATGAACTCCCTCATCTGCTCGTCAAGCTGCATGGCTCCAGAGCCCGAGCCTGATCCCTCACCGGTGCCTGAAGTGCCAACTGGCCTAGTGCGTAGCGTCACCATACTGAAAATACACCATAACAAACATCAGTATACTCATCATATCTTGAGGGATCTAACACACTACAAGTTTCCTGGATTTATCTCAGTCTTCCTTGATTCGAGTACGGATCCTCGGTTTTCAGTAGTACGACTCATACTACCTTCCACATCTATCCGTACTTTCCTCAAGAACTGCCTCAACTCCACCAAGTCCCTTCTACCGCTACTGCTGATCTCATGCTAAACTCATCCTAGGCTTGCCCTAGGGTAATCACCAACCCACTCTTCGCTATCAGCTGCATAAGAAGTTCCTGCTATCTCCCCCTAACTAGCTCGTGAATACTATTACATATCACTAAGACTAGATAATTCTTCGAATGAGAGATCCTACCCTACAATGGTTGGACTCAAACCAGAGCTGCGCAATAGAGCTAGACCTAACCTTCTGAAATTATTTAGTCCTTGCAATATGTAACGTAACATATTCATTTACTAGTTAGTATAAGATAACTAGAACTCCTAAAATCACAAAGCAAGCAACATTCGAGCATCGAGTAAACATAATCAAGCATATCTCTCTCAGGCTATCCCTAACTAATCTATACTAGCATGCAGTTCATAAAACTGAGATACATATAACAGGCACATAAGGCATCCTTCCTAGATCCTTAGTCCTAATCTAGCATGCAATTCTCATAAAGCTGGTACACATATAATAGGCACATAAGGCATCCTTCCTAGATCCTTAGTCCTAATCTAGCATGTAGTTCTCATAAACATATCATAACATAAACTTGTATGGGTAATTTGGGAGTACTTACTTGAGCTCGGCTGATTGCATGTATCACACTCTTTTTCTCTTTTCAAAGTTCTTTTCTCATTTCAAATTATTTTTATAAAATGATTTTCTTTTTGAAAATTTTTCATACCAAGTCCTTAGTTTGAGTTCAAACACACCCGAGAGTGTGCCCGAATCCCTCAAACCAAGGCTCTGATACCAACTTGAAACATCAAAAAAATATAGACCAAAAAAATTCATTTTTAATTATTAATAAAACCCTAGTTATACAAAACACATGTCATAATATCTCAAACATCAAATCAATGTATATCAAAATATCATAGTATAAACATCCCAGGCTGAACAAATGGTGTGTGCAATCCACTTGCTACCGGAAGTACCTGAAACCAGAACTGAAAACTGTAAGCACGAAGCTTAGTGAGTCCCCCCAAACTACCACATACCATATACATAACATGCAACTAGGAGATACGGGCCCCGCCCACACTCATGGATATACGGGCCCCGCCCACACTCCGCTGAATCTGAGATACAGGCCTCACTCACACTCAGATACTACGAGATACGGGCCCTGCCCACACTCGACTACTATGAGATACGGGCCCCGCCCACACTCAGCTGCTATGAGATACGGGTCCTGCCCACACTCAGCTACTAAATATACATACAAGTATCAAATAGACAACAAGTATAACTAATTCTATTAATCATGTATATATCCATAATCAAACTAAGCTATGAGATACGGGCCCCGCCCACACTTAGCTAACTGGGAGATACGGGCCTCGCCCACACTCAGCTACTATCATAATCATACTACGGGTCGACCTTGGTGCCATAGACTCGTTCCTACTGAAGGAAACTCACCTCGCAAGGCTGACTGCTGAAAACTCGAGTGAGGAATCTCTAACTGCTGCTCCGGTGACTCCCCGGCTAATAATTTCATAATAACACGTAATCAAAATATGATAATCCTTCCTAGGGTAAAATGACAATTTTACCCATGGTCAAGGTCAACGCTTGGGTCAAAGTCAACCTTCTGGTTGACCCAACTCGTCGATTCCTAGATCCTGAAGTCGCGATCTAACTTGTCGAGTCTCCTTCTGACTCATCGAGCTTCCAGGCTACTCACAGTTGCGATTTACCAATTTAACTCGCCGAGTCCCTTCACCGACTTGTCGAGTTCTACCTTAAGCTAAAATGGGAAAAACCATATCAACTCGTCGAGTCCCTCTATTGTGACAACCGTCAATTTTTGACCAAGTCAAAGTCAACCAAGTCAACAAGTCAAACCGGACGACTCAATTAACCCTCGTATATTAGGGTTTACGTTAGGTAATTACTGTACAACTCGCTATTTTAATGAGAAAACATCATTTGGAAAATTCGTGTGTTTAATTTTCCTTAGCCTTGATAGTGCTAAACAATGAACCAAAGCGATAAAACACTATTGCACACTCATCGGGAGTGTGTAGGACACTAAATCATGGCTTAACGGGGTTTACAAACCTTGCTTTACAAAGCCAAACACTCAAAAAGGTCATAAAAGAAGTCTCTCCCAATCTCTTTCACTCTAACTCTCCCACAACTCTCTAAGTAAGACAAATCTCTCCAAGTATGTGAAATCTCTCCCAAATCTCTATCTGTATGAGAAATCTCTCCAAAGATGTCAAATCTCTCCAAGTATGTGAAATCTCTCCCAAATCTCTCTCTCCATACGAGAAATCTCTCCAAGAATGTCAAATCTCTCCCAAATCTCTCCAAGTATGTCAAATCTCTCCTAAATATCTCTCTGAATGAGAAATCTCTCTAAGTATGTGAAATCTCTCCCAAATATCTCTTTGAATGCCAAATCTCTCCAAGTATGTCAAATCTCTCCCAAATCTCTCTAAGTATGCCAAATCTCTCCAAGTATGACAAATCTCTCCCAAATCTCTCTCAAAATCTCTCTCAACTTTTTATAATCACTCGGGGCATCCCGACCCTCGAATTTGGCGAAAACAGCCCAAGAACGGAAGTCTATGCGAAAAACGGACTTAAGGAGCCGAAACTCCTCTTAGGAACCGAAACCCCTCTCAAGGAACCAAAACCCTCTCAGGAACCGAAACCTCTTAGGAGCCGAGACCCTCTCAACCGAAATGGACCGAGCGCTCTGTCTATTTCGGTCCCCTGCTCATGCTGAACCGAGACCTGACCTTGCTGAACCGAAACTGACTTTCGGCTCCCCTTCTCACCTTCGGTCCGAGGAGGTGGCTTTCGGTCCGAGACTTGAGCTGCTGTCCGAAGAGCGAGCCTGCGCAGATGACCACCATGACCTCGCCTCGCCTTCTGCTCCCTCCTCGCACTCTCGGTTCCCCTTCCCTTCTCTCGGTTTCTTCTCCTGACTTCGGTTCTAAGCTCTTAAGGAGCCGAACCTCGCATCCTCGGCCAGAACTTCAGATTTGTGCATTTCCTTCCCGGTTTTCAATACTTTTAGCATTTTAAGCCGTTTTTTGAGATTTTAACGCGGGATTTTCACCCAAAACTTTATTTTAACATATAAGGCCCCATATTTATTAATTAATCACGTTTTGGGGATAAATCTTATCCAAGAAAAGTGGGTGAAGTACAAGAGGTGGAGTGTTGACTTTTCTTTAGTTTATGACACAAGCAACCTCCCCATACCTCCATAGTACAACCCCCTTGTCCTTCCACCATACCTAGGTCATGTCAATGTACTTTGTCATCATTTCCAGCCATTTCCCACGTTCTTAGAGCTGGAACATCCACCCTCTCTCCTCACTTCACTCATTTTCTCTCATTTCCACCAAAAGATCAAACAATTTTTCTCTCAACTCTTCTCTCTCAATTTCGAGATTTCCAAGGCATTTTCCAAGGCTTTCCTTCTACTTTTGGTAAGTATCTTCATCATCCTTATGATTATTACACTTCCTTCTACTCCAATCATAGATTTCTTACACAAATATCGTCATATTTGTGTTAGATCTTCGAACCTTCAAGCACCTCCCAAGTGTTCTTGAGTTGAGCGCTTCTTTTCTCCATCACCCATCTACTGAAATCACTCAAGGTGAGTTCATACCCCTACATTTTCATGTTTTCTTAAGTTTTAAGGGGGGGAATACAAGTTAAATCATCAAGAACACAACTAAACTTTTCCAACAGCTTTCATCAGAAAAGTTGGACATCAATCACGGACTGTTTTGGACAACCTAAACATTTTAGTTTTCAAAACTGTACAAGGTGCAAGTAGTTCAAGTCCTTAGCTTTAAAATGGTTACTTGCACATCACCATACGATTTTTCTACGATTTATGGTGATTTTTACACAACTGTCTATCATTTCAGAAACAAATCGGGACCAGTCTGTGAATATGAACTTTTTCACACAAGTTAAAGACTTCTAAAAATCATAATAAAAATTATGAATAAACTAGACACATTTTATGAACTCTCAGAAATTACGGATTCAGTTTTAGACTTCGTATGATTTTTCTATGATTTTTCTAAAACAGTGCAGAAAGCTTAAAAACTAGTTAACAGCTTATAACTTTCATCACACTTTGTAACTTGTTGAGCAAAGTGTTAATCTTTGAGGATTTCATATTTTTACATGTGTTTCTTGTTGTGGTATAATTATATAACAGAAAAATACTCACTAAATTGTAAGAATCCTCCATCATTACCATTAGTACTAAAATATGTCATGATAATACATAGTTATCTTTTTCTATACATTCGACTTACATAGAAAATGGTCCTTATACATCACAAACAAACACGCTAAAACTATAATAGGTATAGTTTAGGTTCACTATCACTAGCACTAGTTGATAAACTATAATATGCATAATTCATGAGCACTATCACTACCACTATTTGGTGAATTATGATATGTATAGTTTATGTTCACTACCACTAGCACTAGTTGATAAACTATAATATGCATAATTCATGAGCACTATCACTACCACTATTTGGTGAATTATGATATGTATAGTTTATGTTCACTACCACTAGCACTAGTTGATAAACTATAATATGCATAATTCATGAGCACTATCACTACCACTATTTGGTGAATTATGGTATGTATAGTTTATGTTCACTACCACTAGCACTAGTTGATAAACTATAATATGCATAATTCATGAGCACTATCACTACCACTATTTGGTGAATTATGATATGTATAGTTTATGTCCACTACCACTACACTCTATCTAGCATTGTTAGTTTTCAGCCATAATTACTAAGGGTATATGCTAAAGTTATATAGAATTTAGTCATGATCGACTTAGAATTGGTGGGCTCGCCTCATCTCCTGTTCCTCGTTGGGTTGTGGACCTAGGGCAGACCCATTATATTCAACGGTTTATTTAACTTAAATTGTATATAACTTATATACACTTAGAGATTATGGAAGGAAACTATAGGATATTCTAGGATGCACTATTTACTAACATAGAAACTTACGATTCACTCTTTAAGGAAAATATTGGATTTTCTTGAAATCATACTCTATCGCTTTTACAAGGAAAACGGTTTCTTTCTCAAACAAAACTCTTATGAACTCACCAACTTAATTGTTGACACTTTTTCAAAACTACTTGTATTCTCAGGAAATCAGTGAAACAGGAAAACATCAGCACTTTGAGGATGGGACGTTAAATCGTCAAACAGTTATTTTGTCATCATAATGTAATTGATTTTGAAACATGTAAACATATACTATGGTGTAACCTTTTCAATTTTATTTGTGATGGTTGTATTTACTTTGAGCACTATTATACTCGTTGTTGTGATACTTTACATGAAGTCCTCCACCCCCGGACGTTTCCGCCATCCTTGGTTTGGGGGTGTGACATCTATGGACTCTCCGAGTTCCCCTGTCTGATTGAGCCATCTCAATGGATTAAGCTCTTACCCTTCATATCCAAGCTCCAAACTTCATCTACACACTGGGAATACACTTTTAAGGGTAAAGTTTCCAACTTTACCCGCTCTTAGTCCTTCTTAATGGGTTTAGCTCAAACCCAAACTTCTCTAGAACATAGATCTTGGTCCACAAGCCATAAAAAGGCCATATTAATGATTATAAGCTTGCATGGGGCTTCCATGGTCATAAATTTTGCACCTTTATGCCATAGAACCCTTCGTAGATCCCAGATCTGAAATATAAGTCACTTGGGACATCCAAATCCCAAAGGCCAAGGTTCTTGAACCAAAACCCTCATAAAATGGAAGTAAATAGATCTAAGAAAAGAATGATCAAGTTAGAGACTTGATTACCAGAAAATGTAGCAAATGGAGTGTAGTTCCTGGATCTACTCCTTCCCTCTTGAGCCTTCTATCTTCTTATTCTTCCACAAGCTTCAAAAGTGCACAGGGATCACTCAAAATGGTTCACACACTCAAGGAAAGCTCTAGGGTTTCGTGGATTAGGGTTTGGGACAAGGAGGCTGTAAATGAGGCCAATGGGTGGGGATTAAGATGCTTAAATAGGGTGCAAAACCCCAAAATTAGGATTTCACTCTGCCAGGCCTACTCGCCTAGTCGAGGGTTCTTGACTCGTCGAGTAGGTGGCTGAAATCCCGCGTCCAAGACTAACTTCTACTCGACGAGTATGGGGCATCCAACTCGTCGAGTAGCTTTTCAAACATGAATAATTTGTAAACAAATGCATACCAGAGTCCGGGCGTTACACTGCGGGGCAGAACTTCGTCGCTGAATCTTTCTAAAAAGATCCTTGTAGCGCTTCAGCGCTCACCTTACTATACTAAAACTACAGAAAGAGAAGTCGGATTACAAGGGACCGAAAAGCTCGGGGGATAAGAAGAGAAAAACTCTTGAATCAAGAGAATGGTGCAAGAAATATGAGAGCCTAGAGCCTCTTATTTATAGTAATTGAATTTTCAAAAACCTCCCTCTGTAGTTACTTAAATGACCTTATAGTTATTTAAACGACTAAACATCCATTTATAATACTATTTTAAATAGATTTAATGATATTTGTACTAAACTAATAAAAGACGAGGTACTTTTGTCTTAGATTTTTTTTTTCTTTTCTTTTTAATTCTTGCTACTTTGTATACTTAAATCATAGGCAACGGCTATAAACTGTTTAACCTTCTTTTACCAGTTTATATTTGTTCCTTTGATCAATTTAGAATTATAAATTTGTGACTTGTTAGTTTATTATATCTTTTATTGCTGAAATACTTTTCTATTGCTTCATTTTGATACAAACAACGTAATATAATGAACATTTTTATATATAAAAAAAAGGAATAAACACATAAGTTATTTTAAATAAAGCAATTCGAAACACCTGTGTGTTTGCTCTTAAAGTGGTTGTGAATAAAATGTTTGCTCTTAAAGTGGTTGTGAATAAAAAAAATTAAGATATTTTTAATATTTCGTAAGGGAATCGTACACAATAATTTTTCTCTACATAACAATTTATGATTTATATAGATCTAGGTATTTACTAATAAACTCTCTTTATGTAATCTAACTTATTATGTAATTAGTGTTACCATATTTAGTAAATCAAACCTCGCATGGTATGTTTGTTATATTAAATGATTAAAAAGTTTGTTGGATAAATGGGATAAAATATTAAAATATATCGGATCTCTTTGGGCATCGAATTAAAGTGCCGGATTTCTTGTATTTGAAGTTTATGATGTTGCTGTGTTTGGTCGCATTCTCTTAAAAAAGAAGTAGATGGGATTTTCATTGATTAGTGAGTCACTTGTCTTCAATTCTCAATGATATACATATCAAACAGTGTGCTACTACATTTATCTTCTATTTGTTTAGTTGCATCTCTTAATTCCAATCAAATTAATATTGTTTAATCAAATTATTTTTCTTTTCTTAATTTTTACCAAATGTTAAAAGCACATTCCTTAGACCACATCCCATCTAACCTTAGGACTAAACATTACATTATTTTTGAGTAAAAACTATATTAAAACCATTTTCATCTCTAATCATAGACTAAAGTTTACATTAAAAGTATATTTTACTATTAAAACTCTACAATAATAGTAATAATAATTATAAAATGTAAAAAACTAACGAAATAATATTATTTTAATAGAAAAGTGGTTTTCATATGATGAATAGTGCATCTTTAAATAGAGAGAGATAGATGGAGGTTCAACCGAGAAAAAAAGATTGAGAATACGAGAATGAGTCTAGGCTACTCATTTCGAATTTACCTCTAAAGCGTTCTAGCGTACCGGGACGACGTAAAAGATAATATTCATCTATGAATAAGTATATTAATATATGATTAGGTATATTCATATATGAATAAAGTATGTGTCTATTTACAAGTGATTATTCATATACGAATATGGTGGTTGGTGGCGAAGGTGGTAGCGCTGGCAGGGATAACGGTAGCGGTGACAGCGGTGGTAAAGGTAGTGGTGTTGGCGGTGGCGATGGCGGGGGTGGTGGATACGACATGTCACACCCCCAAACCGGAACGGCGAAAACGTTTGGGGGCGGAGGACGTCATGTACAGTTTCACAACAATTGCATAATAGTAATCAAAGTAAACACAACCATTACATTGATAGAATATAGTATTTACATCTGTTCGATACATTGTTTGTATGACATCCAAAATGTATAACAAAAGTATAAAAGACGCGACTCTAAAAGCTCCGTCTTCTCAAAAACCTACGGGTGTACCTGTCTACCGGTTCCCTGAGAATACAAGTGGTTTTGAAAGTGTATCAACATTTAAGTTGGTGAGTTCATAAGCATGTTTTTGTAATGAAAACTTGTCTTTGATCTTTGAAAAATGTTTGTATAATCCTCAAGAAAATCCAATATTTTCTTTGGTAGTGGAAAATAGTCTTAGGCTTTAAGACCAAAATGTACGTTTGTTACTGTATTCTGTAATAGTATAACAGAGTAGTGTTTGTTATGAAACCCTTGTATGAAAATCTTTGTATGTATGCATGTATACTACCAGCTATAATGTATAATAGTGTACTGTAGTTTCATTATTTAAAATAAAATTGTTTGTTTGAAATCCCTGGAATCCTCTAGTTGTAATGTAGTGTAGTTTTATTATTTAAAATAAAACCGTTTGAAGAAATGAAATCTCGTAAACAAATGTTTTAGTTTATATTGTTGTGAGTTTCGTATAACCATGCTTGATATGACTAGTGACCTCTACGACGTTCTTCAGGCGTCGGAAACGTTATGACATTTGTCACCCCAGGCCTGCCGGCATAACTGTAGCTAACAGTTTAGGTGGGGGATTGTCAGTCCCGTATAGATCTATACACAAATTCACGCTCTCCCTCTAGGAGACTCTAGTTATATTGTAAAGGATTTAGACCTGTACCCTGGTGGGTACAATGAAGTAGTGCATCACAACCCTGTATTAACTAGTTTACGTGTAGTGTTGTAGTGTTCTCTTGTACTTGAATATGTATGTATAACCTTGTAGTAATGTACTTGTAATGTAAAATAATTTTACTTAAATAATTGTTTAGTAATGTTTCCTTGTATCAGAAAATAGTGTAGTGTTCCATAAACTATATCTACCATAGTTTATATGTTAGTTTCTGAATAATGTTCTTGAACTAGTAAAATAGTGTAATGTACCCCAAACGATACCTATTATAGTTTGTATACATGTTCTTGTTTCGTGTATTGAACTCAGTAAAAGTAACGTAGTGTTCTCAACTATACCAATTATAGTTTAATTGTATGTTCTGTACTGTACTGAAAACTTTTGCAATTTAGTTGTATGAAGGAAGAACACCCTTTTGCTCGACATGGTACACAAATGGTTAAAATATATAAATATTTTTTTAAAATGTAGTGAATTCTCTGTTTGAATCAATTGCAAAGGTTTTGAAACTGTTTGAAATCATTTGTATAAAAACACAGAAATCCTTGTGTTTTACTTGTATCCCCCCCCCCCTAAAAACATTGAAAACAGTAAAATGTAGGGGGTATGAACTCACCTCTAGTATGTGTTTTTATAAGGGTGATAGTGCTGTAGAGATGATCATCAGGTTGACGTACGCAGAATTATTTGTATCCTGATAATATTTAAACACGTAATCGTATTTAAATTAGCGAAACAGTTAATTAAAGTGTTAGAAAACACTTGTTTTGTGTTAGGAATAATTACCGAGAATTGTATAAGTGTTGAAGAGAGTTTTCGGTTCCAAAGGGGTTCTCGGCCGAAAATGGGTTTTCGGTCCTGGGTGTTTTCGGTCACTTGAAGATTTGAAGGATGTCCTTGGTGTTCTTGGTGAAATTATGAAGATTTGAAGGTTTCTCTTGAAGTTTTGAATGTCCTTGGATGGTCCTTGGGAGCAAAATGAGAGGATTTTCGAGTGTAAAAGGTGAGAAATGGTTTAGTTTTCGAGTGAAAAACTTATATATGGTTGGGTCTTCGGCCGGAAAAGAGTTTTCGGCCGAAATCTATTTTCGGTCCGAAGGTTTTCGGCCGAAAATGGTTTTCTATGCGAGGGTTTTCAGTTCCGATGGGAAAGATGTTGATTTTCGAGTGTTTTTTATTCCGAAAACTTATATAAACATTATTTATATACTTTAAATTATTCTCTTACCCTCACGGACTTACGAAATAAATAAAACTCGAAATTTTATTTAACGGGTTTTGACTTTTGTTGGCTTGGAAAGTAACGGGTTGTTACATTATCCCCCCGTTAGAGGGAATTTCGTCCCGAAATTCTTTCTATAGAGAGTAGACTATAGACTAGGGAAAAGACGTGGATACTTTTGTCTCATTTGATCCTCTCGCTCCCAAGTGAATTTGGGTCCCCGCTTGGCATTCCACCGAACCTTCACTATTGGTATGCGACTTTGTTTTGTTCGTTTGACTTCCCTATCCATGATTTCTATTGATTCTTCCACAAAGTTAAGACTCTCGTTTATCTCAATTTCCTCGAGTGGAATTACAAGAGTCTCGTCGGATAGACACTTCTTTAGATTTGACACGTGGAAGACAAGGTGTACATTGTTAAGTTCTTGTGGTAGACGGAGCTTGTAAGCTACTGGTCTGATTCTAGCAAGAATCTCGAACGGCCAAATGTACCTTGTATTTAGCTTTCCACACTTTCCGAAGCGTATCATGCCTTTCCAGGGTGAGACCTTCAACAGAACGCGGTCATCCACCTGGAATTCGAGAGGTTTTCGTCTCTTGTCTGCGTAGCTCTTTTGTCTATCTCTATAGGCTTTTAGTCGTTCTCGGATTTGTAGATCTTTTCTGTGGTTTCTCGAATGATTTCCGGGCCCGTGAGAGTGTTGTCAGGGACTTGCCCTTTAGCTAGCTACGTGTCACCCACATCAGCCCATCACAGAGGGGATCTGCACTTGCGGCCATAGAAGGCTTTGAATGGGGCAGCCTTGATGCTAGAATGGTAGCTGTTGTTGTATAAAAATGCGACAAGTGGCAAATGGGGTATCCCATGCTTTACCAAAATCAATCACACAAGCTCTCAGCATGTCTTCTAGTGTTTGAATGGTTCTCTCACTCTACCCGTCGGTTTGTGGATGGTAGGTTGTACTCATGTCCAGCCTAGTGCCCAGAGATGTCTATAACGACTGCCAAAATCTTGAGGTGAATCTACTGTCTCTATCTGAAATAATAGATATTGGCACACCGTTCAGTCGTACTATCTCTCGGATGTAAGTTCTAGTTAGCTTCTCCATCTTGTCTGTTTCTTTGATTGGTAGGAAGTGGGCGGACTTGGTTAATCTGTCGACGATTACCCAAATAGTGTCATGACCACCCGTAGTCTTGGGTAACTTGGTTATGAAATCCATTGCAATACGTTCCTACTTCCACTCAGGTATCTCTGGCTGTTGAAGTAAACCTGAGGGCTTTTCGTATTCTATCTTGACTTTGGCGCAAGTTAGACACTTGCCCACATAGGTAGCAATCTCTGGTTTCATGTTTGGCCACCAATAGATTTTCTTGAGATCCAGATACATCTTATCTGAACCTGTATGAACGAAATATCGAGTCTTATGGGCTTCATTCATGAAAACGTCTCTATAGCCACCAAACTTCGATGTCCAGATTCGATTCATGAAGTAACGAACTCAGTCACCCTTGATTTCTAATTTCTTCTCCATTCCTCTTAAGGCTTCATCTGCCACATTATCCGGCTTCAAGGCTTCTAGCTGAGCCTCCTTGATTTGTGCGGACAGATGTGAATGGATTGTCATGGTTAGTGCCTTCACCCTATGACCTGAGTACTCCTTTCGACTAAGGGCATCCGCTATTACATTGGTTTTACCGGGATGATAGCGAATTTCGCATTCGTAATCATTGAGTAACTCTACCCATCATCATTGTCTCATGTTAAGTTCCTTCTGATTAAAGATATGTTGGAGGCTTTTGTGGTCGGTGAAGATAGTGAACTTGGTACCATAAAGGTAATGTCTCCAGATTTTTAGTGCCAAGACTACAGCTCCCAACTCAAGATCATGAGTGGTGTAGTTGACTTCGTGTAACTTTAGCTGTCTTGAGGCATACGCAATAACCTTTCCTCACTGCATAAGTACACAGCCTAGCCCCTGATTGGATGCACCGCTGTAGACTACGAAGTCTTCTTTCCCTTCTGGAAGAGACAAGAAAGGTGCGCTGCACAGGGCTCGCTTCAATGTTTGGAATGCAGAGTCTTGTTTTTCTCCCCAACTAAAAGTTACACCCTTCAGAGTCAGGGTAGTAAGCGGCTTAGCAATTCTAGAGAAGTTTTGTATGAATCTGCGGTAATAGCCAACAAGTCCTAAAAATTGGCGGATCTCTGTTGGCGTTCTGGGTGCTGACCAGTTCTCGATTGCCTTTATTTTCGAAGGGTCCACGTGTATGACTTCTTTGCTGACCACGTGACCAAGGAAATTTACTTTCCTAATCCAAAACTCGCACTTTGAGAATTTCGCGTATAGCTTCTCGGCCCGTAAAGTTTCTAGAACTTGTCTCAAGTGCTGACTATGTACTTCCTCGCTTCGTGAATAGATAAGTATGTCATCTATGAATACTATCACGAATTTGTCTAGGAAGGGTCGGCACACCCGATTCATTAGATCCATGAATACTGCGGGTGCATTTGTTAGACCAAAGGGCATTACTACAAACTCGTAGTGACCATAACGAGTTCGGAATGCTGTTTTGGGAACATCATTCTCATGGACTCGTAACTGGTGATACCTCGATCTCAGGTCTATCTTTGAGAAGTAGCTGGCTCCTTGGAGTTGATCGAAGAGGTCATCTATTCGCGGGAGTGGGTATCAGTTTTTATTAGTGAGCTTGTTCAGTTCGCGGTAGTCTATGCACATACGGAAAGATCCATCCTTCTTCTTAACGAACAAGACCGGTGCTCCCCAGGGAGAGAAGCTAGGTCGAATGAATCCTTTGCTGAGCAGTTCGTTTAATTGGCTGGATAATTCCTGCATCTCCGCTGGCGCTGGACGATACGGGGATTTGGCTACGGGGGTAGCTCCAGGGATCAAGTCGATTTGGAACTCGACTTGGCATTCAGGAGGAACTCTTGGAAGATCTTCGGGGAAGATATCAGGAAAGTTACAGACTTCGGGGATGCTCTCGAGGTCTTTAACTTCTTGTTTTTCGTTAACTACGTGAGTTAGGAATGGATGACACTCTTTTCGCAAGTATTTTTGGGCTTTGATGCAAGATATGATGCGAAGGTTCGAACTGAGTTTGTCGCCACAGATAACAAGGGTTTCACCATTTGGCAGATTAAGGCGAATAGCTTTTTCGTAGCAAAGGATATCGGCACGGTTAGGACTTAACCAATCCATGCCTATGATGATCTCGAAACTTTTTATGGAGACCGGCATAACATCAATGGAGAAAGAGTGGTCGTTCAGAGTGAGGGTACAGCCTATGAATATGTCGTTAGTGCTCTCTTTCTTCCCGTTAGCCATCTCAACGGTGAATGTTTCGTTTAGTGATTGTGGTTTGTGTTTGAGTAAGTGTTTGAATTTATGGCTAAAGAAATCCTCTCCGCACCATTATCAAAGAGAATGCATACATAAGAGTTATCGAGGAGGAATGTACCCGTGACTACGGTGGGATCCGCTACAGCCTCCTCCTGGCCCATGGCAATCACTCTTCCTGTGTTGGCAGCATTTCTTGCCTTCGGACAGTCTCTCTTGTAGTGTCCTGTCTCACCACAACCATAACAAGCCTGGCCTATTCCAGCTCCGGGGGTTTGAACATTGGGTTGCGCAGGCGTCTTGCAGAAGCGGGTTGTATGACCCTTCTTGTTGCAGCTGGTGCATTGCATCTCGCGGCAAGGCCCGTGATGGTGGAAGTTGCATTTGTCGCACCTCGGGAGGGTTCCAGCATACCGGATGGTGGGTGCTTGAGTAGTGGGAATAGAAGCAGGAATGGTAACAACATGGACTGCCACTAATTGCTATTTCTTGGAGGGCTCCTGCGAAGATTGGCCTTTCCGCTTGTTCCAGAACTTCTTCTTACTGCCACTCTCTTTGGGCTGTTCAGGGATAATAGTCATAGGGTTGTGGCGATCCCCGTGATCCACCAAGGTCTGCGCCAGACGCTTGCCACTATCAAAAGTGAGTGGCTTGGCAGCTAAGACGTTCCCTTGAGTTGGGGGTGTCAATCCTCATATGTATCTTTCAACCTTCTTGCTCTCCGGGGTGACCATCCCAGGACACAGAAGAGTCAGGTCACTGAACCTAGCAGTGTAATCAACGACATCGGAATCCTTCATTTTCAGATTCTAGAGCTCCTGCTCTAGTTTTTGCATTTCACCCCGCGGGCAATATTCAACTAACATTAGTTCCTTCAAGTCGTCCCAGCTCATAGCATTGGCTATCGGGAGAGCCAGGGATTTGACTTGGCTATTCCACCAAGTTAGACCTCTATCAGTGAAGGTGCATACTGCAAATTTCACTTTGCTAGACTCAGGGCAGGCACAAATTTCAAATATTGATTCGGTCTTCTCGAACCAACGGGTTAAGGCAATGACAGCTCCAGTGCCATCGAAAGATTTGGGTTTAGCGTTCGTGAAATCCTTATAGGAACACTCTATCAGGTGTCCTTGGCTACCTTCAAGGTTAAGAGGACTGGTACCACTACCCGATCCGCTAGTGTCGCTTGTATTGATTTGCAATATGGCGGCAGCCACAACGGCGGTTATTGCTGCTTGGAAGACTGCAGGGTCAAATTGGGGTGGTGGTGGCGGTGGTGGATTTGTCGAAGTGTTATTTTTCTTTCTGTTGGACTTCTTTGGATCCATCTTTCTCTAAAATGATTTAAGAGAAAAGGATGATAAGTCCTCTATAGTGGTCATAAGTCAGGTGATACTGAACAAGGTATATCTTATCCTGACAATTATAGTGTTCTGTTAAGCGATTTATAGAGGAAGTCTACTAATACAAGTAAACAATCGCCATGAAATTAATAGCAACACTTGGAATGAATTTGTATAATGTGATTTGTGCCTGATGTCCCCTATAATCACGTAGTTTACACAAATTATATATAACTAAGAACAAATAGATTATAGACCTTTCACTAAGTGATCCTACTCTAAGTCCAAAACCAAACAAGGGACATGAAGTAAAGTTAAACCACCTATTCTGAGTCTATGAAATCTTACTTATATATAACTTAGATATATACACTTAGAAATTATAGATCTATTAGTAAGATTTCTTTGTTTTCATGTATTTGTCTCTAGTATTATAGTGCTACAAAATACTCCTATAGTATTTTAATAGTATGTACGGTTCTATTGTTTCCTTTGTATAGAGTTTGGTAAGTTTTAGACTTGTTGCAACACCACTATCACTCCCAAACACATGTTGGTCGTATCTCAAATAAATATAGTTGATCAGACTATATTTATCCTAGATATGATTACATAACTATCCAGGTTTAACCGTAGTGTATATCATCTAAATACTTTTGTTTTGTTCTTCTTCGTGATATTGTTTCTGGTATCATGTATACTTGTATACTTCTTATAAAATACTTAGATTTTAAAAGTATACTTTTAGTTCAGAGCGCTTCGGCCCCATAGTGTTAATAGTTGTATATCTTGTAAGGTTTGATATACTTAGTTCACTATAAACAATGCTCTGATACCAATCTGTCACACCCCCAAACCGGAACGGCGGAAACGTTCGCGGACGGAGGACGTCATGTACAGTATCATCAGCCAAGAACACGAAGAACAACCTCTCTCCTCAAGAACATGCTATAATCATCCCTTCTCATCATATTCAAGCAATAATCACTAGTTCTTCACAATATCTAATAGGTATCATTTCTTGATCTTGTTAACACTTCAAGAACATCTTTTAATCTTCTTATATTAGATTGAAACCCGTTAATTTTATCTATTTTTCACGAAGAACACGCGAACAACACAAAGAACAAGCACCTGAAAACCTTTGAATCTTCTTAGAATATGTTTAAGATCATCAAGTGTTCTTCTGTCACACCCCAAAACCGTAACGGCGGAAACGTTCGGGGTGGAGGACGTCATGTACAGTATCACAACAAAGCATAGTAGTAAACAAGCAACAACATCATCCATTGCATTAATAATATAATTTAATACAAGTGTGTTCTGTGAAGTTTAAAAGACACCAAAAATGTAAATCAAAATAAGATATGAGTCTTGAACGAGCTCCATCTTCTCCAAAACCTGGCATCGGTACCTGTCTACTGATGACCTGAGAATACAAGTTATTTTGAAAGAGTTTATCAGCTTTAAAGCTGGTGAGTTCATAAGCATTTTAGTGTCATTGTTTGTATGAAAATGTTTGTAAGTGTTTGATGTATAAGTTTGTAAATGTTTGAATCTCCTAGAAAATCCTATATTTTCTACTAAACGTAGCCTTCTACCAAGGCATCAATGTTCTGTATGTTTGTCTCTTGTAAGTGTGTGTATTTTCCCAAGGGTGACTATCATTAACCAAAAATATAGTTTTTACATTACCGCTCATTGTGAGAAGATCACAATGTGAATGCAATGGGGAAATAATATAGTACTGTAGTGTTGTATTAAGTAACTACTGCCGTACCAACTACCTTAAACCAATTGTTATTTAAGGTATAATGTGCTATGATTGTACCATACTATCGACTAAAAACACGACGATGAAAGACGTCGGAAGTAATGACATTTGGCACCCGTAGACTTGCAAGTCCCACTGTAGCGAGCAGCAAGGTGTAGGATAGTCAATCCAGTATAGATCTATACACAAATTCAACGCTCTCCCTCAAGGAGATTCTGGCTACAAATCGAGCCATGACAGGTGATGCCATGCCCCGAAACCGTGGCTCACATTATGTTATAGTATTCTTGTATATGTATTATATGTACTAGTGTAATGTATGTTCTCTCTGTCTAGTATGTTCGTTCTGTTTCTCATATAGTATGTTCGTTCTGTTTCTCATATAGTATGTTCGTTCTGTTTCTCATATAGTATGTTCGTTCTGTTTCTCATATAGTATGTCCGTTCTGTTTCTCATATAGTATGTTTTGACTCATGTATGAACTGACTCTTTGTATGATTCATTGTACTAGAAGTAATGAGTAGTATCTTCCTAAACTATACCTATTATAGTTTACTAGTAAAGTTGTTTGTATAACTGGATGTATTGAACTGAGGTAAAAGCCTTTATGTCTATACATATATACATAATATATAACTAAGGATCAAACGACACTCGGACAAACAACAGGGTACTCTAAGTCCACAACCAATCAAGGAACAGGAAATAAAGTTTGTTATCAGTCCTAAGTCCTTCCAACCTTACTTATATAACTATACATGCATTAGACATGGTTTTGACAATATATTAGTTTAAAAGAGTTTAACATGTAAAAGAGTTTGATAAACATTTTGAAGTAGTTTGTTTAATAAAACAGCTAAAAGTATAGCAAATCCATTGTTTGATAGTTATTAATCACATGTGATTGATGTAATAACTATAATGTTTCAACTTGTATCCCCCCCCCCATAAAAGCATTTAAAATCATTTAAAAAGATAGATTAAGGGGTATGAACTCACCTGCAGTGAGTGATACAGAAGTATGTTTGGAAACAGGATGTAGAGTGTCAGGTGAAACCTTGAGCACACAAAGATCCTAATAAACATATAATGACATGTATGTGCACTTGATTAGTGTATACACAACTAATTATCAGGGATAACACCCTAATAGACTAGGAAACTCTTACATTGAAGGGATACAATCACATATGATTGCATAACTAGGGTGTATGGCCACCCTAAAGAGTTTACGGTCCTAATGACATGACCAAGTGAGTTTACGGTCAAAATGGTATGACCATAAGTGTTTACAGTCAAGATGGTTCACGGTCCTATGTGTTCATGGTTCTTATGGTTTACGGTCCAATGTGATTACGGTCATATGACCTTACAGTCCTATGACCTTACGGTCTAGTGATCCAACCGTAATCTCACATCCTTTTGAGCATAGGATGATTTCCAAGCATTTCGAAGGGTTTTAAGTTCCATTCTAGGCTTTAGGAAGGCTTAATGGTCATAATGCACCATTATATAAGGGTTTACGGTCTAAGGAGATACACTTAGACCGTGAACACCTTTTGTTCTTGAGTTTCTTGATGTTTTCTAGGTGATTAACTAGTGATAGAAGCATATATCAAGCTAAGGATAGTGTACTTACTGATTAGAAGCTTGTAAGGGTGATTAGGATCCAAAAACACTAGTCTGTGTTCTTGGTGTTCTTGGCGAAATGAAGAACACTTTAAGATCTATCAAAATGAAGAGATTTCATGGATGAAATCATGTATAATCACTAGATAAAGAAGGATATCCACTAATCAAGGGAAGAATTACTTACAATCTTGAAGATCTAAGAGGAAAGTCGAATGATACTTGAGAGAGAATGGGTTCTTCTAGGCTTGGAACTGTAAAAGTGATTGAAATAAATTACTAAGTGTCATATATGGGGAGTTTACGGTCACCATGACCGTAAGCTCTAAGCTTCCTGACCGTAAACTCCTTTTGAGGAGGTTTACAGTTTGCTAGCCGGTTTGGAACATTAACTGATACATCCAAACTCTGATTCCTTTGATTCACTAGGCTCAGAATGCTCAAAAAGACTCTAAACAGTGCTAAAAGTTAGCAGAAACGAGTCTGACTTAGATTGAAGTGAATGGTTTGCACAAGATAGAAATTTCGGGTTGTCACATCATCCCCCCGTTTGAGAGAATTTTGTCCCGAAATTAGAGTTTAAGCAATTAAGTTAATAAAAATAACTAAGCAAAAAGATGAGGATATTTCAGTTTCATTTGATCCTCACGCTCCCAAGTGAATTCAGGTCCTCGCTTGGCGTTCCAGCGAACCTTCACTATCGGGATACGGCTTTGCTTCGTTTGCTTGACCTCTCGGTCCATGATCTCTACAGGTTCTTCCACGAAGTTGAGGCTCTCGTTGATCTCGATCTCGTCGAGTGGGATTACAAGAGTCTCGTCGGACAGACACTTTTTCAAGTTGGAGACGTGGAAAGTAGAATGTACGTTACTGAGTTGACGAGGTAGGTTGAGTTTGTAAGCTACAGGCCCGATTCTAGCGAGAATCTTGAAAGGCCCTACGTATCTTGGATTGAGCTTTCCACGCTTTCCGAAGCGTATCAAGCCTTTCCAGGGTGAGACTTTCAAAAGAACGCGGTCTCCCACCTGAAATTCCAACGGTTTCCTTTGTTTGTCTGCGTAGCTTTTCTGTCGGTCTCTAGAGGCTTTCAATCGTTCACGAATCTGAATGATCTTCTCTGTCGTTTCCCGAATGATCTCCGGACCTGTGAGAGTGCTGTCAGGAACTCGTCCTTTAGCTAACTGGGCGTCACCCACCTCAGCCCAGCACAGAGGGGATCTGCACTTCCGGCCATAGAGGGCCTCGAATGGAGCAGCCTTTATGCTCGTGTGATAACTATTGTTGTAGGAAAACTCGACAAGGGGTAAATGAGTATCCCATGCCTTCCCAAAGTCGATAACATAGGCTCACAACATATCTTCCAAGGTTTGGATAGTCCTCTCACTTTGCCCGTCGGTCTGTGGATGGTAGGCTGTACTCATGTCCAGCCTCGTTCCAAGGGAACTTTGTAGCGACTTCCAGAACCTCGAAGTGAATCTATTATCTCTATCAGAGATAATGGATATGGGAACACCGTGCACTCGTACAATCTCTCGAATGTAGGTTCTTGTTAGCTTCTCCATCTTGTCTGTCTCTTTGATAGGTAGGAAGTGTGCGGACTTGGTTAACCTGTCTACGATCACCCAAAATGGTATCGAGACCACCCGTTGTCTTGGGCAACTTGGTTATGAACTCCATTGTGATCCGCTCCCACTTCCATTCCGGTATCTCTGGTTGCTGTAGTAGACCTGAGGGTTTCTGGTATTCGACCTTGACCTTGGCGCAAGTAAGGCATTTACTCACGAAGGTAGCAATCTCTGCTTTCATGTTAGGCCACCAGTATAACTTTTTAAGATCCAGATACATCTTATCTGAACCTGGGTGGACGGAATATCGAGTGTTGTGCGCTTCGGTCATGACCAAGTCTCTGAAACCACCGTGTTTCGGTGTCCAGATCCGATCCATGAAATATAAGGCTCTGCCACCCTTGACTTCCAAGTTCTTATCCATCCCTCTCAAGGATTCACTCGCCACATTTTCAGGTTTCAAAGCGTCGAGCTGAGCCTCCTTAATTTGTGTGGACAAGTGTGAATGGATAGCCATAGTCAATGATTTGACTCTTCGACCAGAGTATTCTTTCCGACTTAGGGCGTCAGCTACTACGTTGGCTTTACCCGGATGATAACGAATTTTGCGTTCGTAGTCACTGAGTAGCTCGACCCACCGTCGTTGTCTCATGTTGAGCTCCTTCTGGTCGAATATATGCTGTAGGCTTTTGTGGTCTGTAAAGATAGTGCTCTTCGTACCGTATAGGTACTGTCTCCAGATCTTTAGAGCAAACACAACGGCTCCTAACTCAAGATCATGCGTGGTGTAGTTGACCTCGTGCGTCTTCAGCTGTCTCGTGGCGTAGGCAATGACCTTACCTCGTTGCATCAGAACACAACCGAGCCCTTGATCGGATGCATCGCAATAGACTACGAAGTCTTCTATTCCTTCTGGGAGGGATAGTATCGGTGCGGTGCATAAGGCTCGTTTTAGCGTTTGGAACGCTCTCTCCTGCTTCTCTTCCCAGTCAAAGGCCACGCCCTTCTGGTTCAAAGTCGTAAGAGGTTTCGCAATTCGCGAGAAGTTTTGTATGACCCTGCGATAGTAGCCAGCGAGGCCTAGAAATTGACGAATTTCTGTAGGCGTCTTCGGTGCTGACCAGTTCTCAATGGCTTTGATTTTGGAGGGGTCCACGTATATTCCCTCTTCGCTAACCACGTGCCCTAAGAATTCGACTCTTCGGATCCAAAATTCGCATTTCGAGAACTTCGCATCGAGCTTCTCCGATCGCAGTGTTTCTAAGACCTGTCAAAGATGTTGACTATGCTCCTCCACTACGAGAGTAGATAAGTATGTCATCGATGAAGACGATGACGAACTGATCCAAGTAAAGACGACACACCGTATTCATTAAATCCATAAATACTGCGGACGCGTTGGTTAATCCGAACGGCATCACTACGAATTCGTAGTGTCCATAACGAGTTCGGAAGGCTGTCTTCGGAACATCCTCCCCTAGTACTCGTAGTTGGTGATACCCGGATCTCAGGTCTATTTTTGAAAAGAAGTTCGCCCCTTGAAGTTGGTCAAACAAATCGTCTATGCGAGGCAGAGGGTAACAATTTTTGATGGTTAACTTGTTGAGTTCCCTATAGTCGATGCACATACGAAATGATCCGTCTTTTTTCTTGACGAACAAGACCGGAGCTCCCCAGGGTGAGAAGCTTGGTCTTATAAAGCCCTTGCTGAGCAGTTCGTTAAGTTGACCGGACAATTCTTGCATCTCTGCAGGTGCTAGCCGATAGGGCGATTTGGCTACTAGGGTAGCTCCTGGAACTAAGTCGATCCTGAACTCGACTTGACGTTGCGGAGGTAATCCTGGGAGTTCTTCTGGAAAGATGTCGGGAAAATCGCGTACTACTGGAATGTTCTTAATGTCTTTCGTTTCTTGGCTCACATCGACTACATGAGCAAGGAATGCGCGACATTCCTTTCGCAAGAATTTATGGGCTTGAATGCTCGAGATGAGGCGAAGGTTAATGTCGGTTTTGTCGCCATAGACTACTAGAGTTTTGCCAGACGGCAGATTAAGGCGAACAGCCTTTTCATAACACATGATGTCGGCATGATGTAGACTCAACCAATCCATGCCGATAATGACGTCGAAACTTTTAATTGAGACCGACATGAGGTCGATTGAAAATGAATGGCTATCTAGAGTTAGGGTACATCCTATGTATATACTGTTAGTGCTCTCAGTCTTCCCATTAGCCATTTCTACAGTGAACGGTTCCTTAAGTGCTCGTGATTTTTGCTTAAGTAAGTGAGCAAACTTTTGGTTCACGAAACTCCTCTCCGCTCCACTATAAAACAGAATGCGTTCATAAGAGTTATCGAGGAGAAACGTACCAGTGACCACTGTGGGGTCGGCAACCGCTTCCTCCTGGCCTAAAGCCAAAACTCTTCCCACTCCACCGGCATTCCCTGCCTTTGGGCAGTTCCTCTTGTAGTGGCCCACCTAGCCACAACCGTAGCAAGCTTGGCCCACACCAGCGTCGGAGACTTGGTTGATTGGCCTCGCCGGAGATTTGAAGAAACGGGCAGTGTTCCCCTTCCTGTTGCAGTTTGAACACTGCATTTCCCGGCAGGCTCCTGTGTGGTGGAAGTTGCATTTGTTGCACTTTGGCAAACTTCCAGTGTACTGCTTTACCGAAGCAGCAGCGGCAGGTGCTATCGCAGCATGAACCGCCACGACCTGCTGCTTTTTGGCAGCTTTCTTCTTCTTCTTGTCATCCCAGAACTTCCGCTTGTTATCAGCGGTTTTAGAGGGTTCTGAGATGGCTAGGGTTGTTGTTGACGACGGGGTAGGGACCCCATGGTCAATGAGCCGCTGTGCCAATCGCTTGGCACTATCGAATGTAGTGGGGTTTGAAGCCAAGACATTCCCTTGGAATGGAGGCACCAGCCCCCAGATGTACCTCTCTATTTTCTTTCCCTCCGTGTGAACCATGTTGGAACATAGGGCCACCAGCTCGCAGAATCTGGCGGTATAGGAAACTATATCGGAGCCCTTCATGGTTAGGCTCCATAGTTCTTGTTCTAGTTTCTGGATTTCGCCCCTCGGGCAGTATTCTTCAATCATGAGCTCTCTCAGAGCTTCCCAGCCCATAGAATTTGCCACTATTAGAGTTAGTGACTTGACATGGCTATTCCACCATGTCAGGGCTTTTGCCTCGGAGGTGCATGCAGCAAACTTGACTTTGCTCCCTTCTTGGCATGAGCAGATCTCGAATATCGACTCTGTCTTCTCGAACCATTGCAAGAGGGCAATGACTCCGCCAGTCCCTTTAAAGGACAATGGCTTGCAATTGGTGAAGTCCTTGTATGAGCACTCTCTCGAGCGCACGAAGAGTTCACCTTGAGTAGAATGAACAGGTGTTCCACCTCCAGTGGCACTGTTAGAATGATATTGAGCCATGGCTGTTACCACAGCCGCAGCTACTGCACCATTAAGAGTTGCTGTATCGATTTGTGGAGGAGGTGGTGGTGTTGGAGTTACTCGAGGATCGCGTCTCGTTGATCGGCGCGGAGGCATCTTGTAGCTAAAATTTTACAAAGATGACGATACTGGTAAGAATTAAATAGAGAGAAATGATAAGAGTGACTCATGGACTAACTCTCCATAGCCCAACAACACAATTGAATAGTACGATTGAATGTAGATCTAGTACTTAAAGATGATAGCATTTGGATATTAATTTCCATGAGATTAGATATCTGTCAATAATACTGGTATTACAGACGTAACTAGTTCGGGAAAAATGACCTAGAAGTAGGTCTTACATCAAACCAAGATGGGAAAATTTTGACAGAACTACGACCTAATCAAGTCCTAACAGATCCAAAGTCTTCACAAAGATAGGAAATTAAACCAGAGTTTTACATAACTAAGTTATATCCAAAAGAGAAAGTTGAGTAGGCTCTATCTACGACGAGAACCACTAGAATGAGTCCTTGACTCTGACAGACGGCACTCCATGTCCCTCATGCGCCTTTCATACATTGCCTGTCGAGCTCGAAGTTCCCTGACTTCAGCTTGGGTTGCAGCAAGGTCTCTCTGCAAAGCCTCATTGGCTCTCCTAGTCCCATTCAGAGCCTCTTCTAGATGGCGAATGCGGACAGTGTTAATGCCAGAGTTGGCGTCAACTTCCATCACTCGGTCAATGGTTGCCCGACCTTGCTCAACATTCCGAGCAATCCTGTGGACCATAATGGGCAAGACTCGGTCAGCTGAGCCTCCCTCGCTTAGATTGTAAAAGGTTCGGTCTCCGTTGAAGGGTAAGGGCTGACCCTTCTCATCACTCCAACGGTTCAAGTTTGTCGCCCACAAGGGTGTGGGACCTTGAAATGCTGGTCGGGGGTTAAGGTTTGGGATTGGAGCCTCTTGTGGTAGGTTGTTGACTTCTGGCTCGGAGTCAGAACTATCAGAAAAGCCTTCAGCATGGTGATCATCCAAAGGTATTGGATGGTCATCTTCTGGCTCCTTTTCAAGCCATCCAACATTGCCTTCGTTTGGGAAGTATGGGTCGTCGTGGGGATGGAATCCAACCATGTTATCTACGCGAGAAAAGGGGTATAAGGAATAATTAAATAGACGTATTAATTAGATAATTTATAAGATGATCTTTATCAGTTACTTCAATACTTGCATAGTGCATACCAGTTACATGTAATCAAAACAGGATAGACCTTCGAATAAGTGACCCTAACTCCAAATCCACAACCAAACAAGGAACAGGAAGTAAAGCAAAGATCACAGATTCTAAGTCTATGTCATCCTAGTCATATATAACCTTAGCGTATCCACTTAGCAACTATTGACCTACTAATAAAAACCTTTAGTTCTAAGATAAGTAATTATTGTAACACAAAATACTCCTATAGTATTTTAGGTTTATGTTCTGTTCTAATGTTTTCATTGTAGTATTGTTGGTAAGTTTTTAGACTTGTTGCAACCTCACAACCACTCTTAGGCACATGCTAGTCACTCCTCGGAAAATATAGTTGATCAGGCTATATCCTTCCCAGGTGTGACTATATGTCTCTAAGTCTAATTGTGTTGCCCAACAATCGTAATACTTTTGTTATGTCCTAGTGACACTGATTTTAGTATGAATGCAGGTATGTATACTTGGTTAAATATTTTATTATTTAAAAGTATAAACTCTTGGTCAGAGTATTTTAATCCCGTTGTGTTTATAGTTTGTATATCTTTTATGGGTTGATATATTCGATTCACTATAAACAATGCTCTGATACCAATCTGTCACACCCCAAAACCGTAACGGCGGAAACGTTTGGGGGTGGAGGACGTCATGTACAGTATCACAACAAAGCATAGTAGTAAACAAGCAACAACATCATCCATTGCATTAATAATATAATTTAATACAAGTGTGTTCTGTGAAGTTTAAAAGACACCAAAAATGTAAATCAAAATAAGAGATGAGTCTTGAACGAGCTCCATCTTCTCCAAAACCTGGCATCGGTACCTGTCTACTGATGACCTGAGAATACAAGTTATTTTGAAAGAGTTTATCAGCTTTAAAGCTGGTGAGTTCATAAGCATTTTAGTGTCATTGTTTGTATGAAAATGTTTGTAAGTGTTTGATGTATAAGTTTGTAAATGTTTGAATCTCCTAGAAAATCCTATATTTTCTACTAAACGTAGCCTTCTACCAAGGCATCAATGTTATGTATGTTTGTCTCTTGTAAGTGTATGTATTTTCCCAAGGGTGACTATCATTAACCAAAAATATAGTTTTTACATTACCGCTCATTGTGAGAAGATCACAATGTGAATGCAATGGGGAAATAATATAGTACTGTAGTTTTGTATTAAGTAACTACTGCCGTACCAACTACCTTAAACCAATTGTTATTTAAGGTATAATGTGCTATGATTGTACCATACTATCGACTAAAAACACAACGATGAAAGACGTCGGAAGTAATGACATTTGGCACCCGTAGACTTGCAAGTCCCACTGTAGCGAGCAGCAAGGTGTAGGATAGTCAATCCAGTATAGATCTATACACAAATTCAACGCTCTCCCTCAAGGAGATTCTGGCTACAAATCGAGCCATGACAGGTGATGCCATGCCCCGAAACCGTGGCTCACATTATGTTATAGTATTCTTGTATATGTATTGTATGTACTAGTGTAATGTATGTTCTCTCTGTCTAGTATGTTCGTTCTGTTTCTCATATAGTATGTTCGTTCTGTTTCTCATATAGTATGTTCGTTCTGTTTCTCATATAGTATGTTCGTTATGTTTCTCATATAGTATGTTTTGACTCATGTATGAACTGACTCTTTGTATGATTCATTGTATTAGAAGTAATGAGTAGTATCTTCCTAAACTATACCTATTATAGTTTACTAGTAAAGTTGTTTGTATAACTGGATGTATTGAACTGAGGTAAAAGCCTTTATGTCTATACATATATACATAATATATAACTAAGGATCAAACGACACTCGGACAAACAACAGGGTACTCTAAGTCCACAACCAATCAAGGAACAGGAAATAAAGTTTGTTATCAGTCCTAAGTCCTTCCAACCTTACTTATATAACTATACATGCATTAGACATGGTTTTGACAATATATTAGTTTAAAAGAGTTTAACATGTAAAAGAGTTTGATAAACATTTTGAAGTAGTTTGTTTAATAAAACAACTAAAAGTATAGCAAATCCATTGTTTGATAGTTATTAATCACATGTGATTGATGTAATAACTATAATGTTTCAACTTGTATCCCCCCCCCCCCCCCATAAAAGCATTTAAAATCATTTAAAAGGATAGATTAAGGGGTATGAACTCACCTGCAGTGAGTGATACAGAAGTATGTTTGGAAACAGGATGTAGAGTGTCAGGTGAAACCTTGAGCACACAAAGATCCTAATAAACATATAATGACATGTATGTGCACTTGATTAGTGTATACACAACTAATTATCAGGGATAACACCCTAATAGACTAGGAAACTCTTAGATTGAAGGGATACAATCACATATGATTGCATAACTAGGGTGTATGGCCACCCTAAAGAGTTTACGGTCCTAATGACATGACCAAGTGAGTTTACGATCAAAATGGTATGACCATAAGTGTTTACGGTCAAGATGGTTCACGGTCCTATGTGTTCATGGTTCTTATGGTTTACGGTCCAATATGATTACGGTCATATGACCTTACAGTCCTATGACCTTACGGTCTAGTGATCCAACCGTAATCTCACATCCTTTTGAGCATAGGATGATTTCCAAGCATTTCGAAGGGTTTTAAGTTCCATTCTAGGCTTTAGGAAGGCTTAATGGTCATAATGCACCATTATATAAGGGTTTACGGTCTAAGGAGATACACTTAGACCGTGAACACCTTTTGTTCTTGAGTTTCTTGATGTTTTCTAGGTGATTAACTAGTGATAGAAGCATATATCAAGCTAAGGATAGTGTACTTACTGATTAGAAGCTTGTAAGGGTGATTAGGATCCAAAAACACTAGTCTGTGTTCTTGGTGTTCTTGGCGAAATGAAGAACACTTTAAGATCTATCAAAATGAAGAGATTTCATGGATGAAATCATGTATAATCACTAGATAAAGAAGGATATCCACTAATCAAGGGAAGAATTACTTACAATCTTGAAGATCTAAGAGTAAAGTCGAATGATACTTGAGAGAGAATGGGTTCTTCTAGGCTTGGAACTGTAAAAGTGATTGAAATAAATGACTAAGTGTCATATATGGGGAGTTTACGGTCACCATGACCGTAAGCTCTAAGCTTCCTGACCGTAAACTCCTTTTGAGGAGGTTTACAGTTTGCTAGCCGGTTTGGAACATTAACTGATACATCCAAACTCTGATTCCTTTGATTCACTAGGCTCAGAATGCTCAAAAAGACTCTAAACAGTGCTAAAAGTTAGCAGAAACGAGTCTGACTTAGATTGAAGTGAATGGTTTGCACAAGATAGAAATTTCGGGTTGTCACATCATCCCCCCGTTTGAGAGAATTTCGTCCCGAAATTAGAGTTTAAGCAATTAAGTTAATAACAATAACTAAGCAAAAAGATGAGGATATTTCAGTTTCATTTGATCCTCGCGCTCCCAAGTGAATTCAGGTCCTCGCTTGGCGTTCCAGCAAACCTTCACTATCGGGATACGGCTTTGCTTCGTTTGCTTGACCTCTCGGTCCATGATCTCTACAGGTTCTTCCACGAAATTGAGGCTCTCGTTGATCTCGATCTCGTCGAGTGGGATTACAAGAGTCTCGTCGGACAGACACTTTTTCAAGTTGGAGACGTGGAAAGTAGAATGTACGTTACTGAGTTGACGAGGTAGGTTGAGTTTGTAAGCTACAGGCCCGATTCTAGCGAGAATCTTGAAAGGCCCTACGTATCTTGGATTGAGCTTTCCACGCTTTCCGAAGCGTATCAAGCCTTTCCAGGGTGAGACTTTCAAAAGAACGCGGTCTCCCACCTGAAATTCCAACGGTTTCTTTTGTTTGTCTGCGTAGCTTTTCTGTCGGTCTCTAGAGGCTTTCAATCGTTCACGAATCTGAATGATCTTCTCTGTCGTTTCCCGAATGATCTCCGGACCTGTGAGAGTGCTGTCAGGAACTCGTCCTTTAGCTAACTGGGCGTCACCCACCTCAGCCCAGCACAGAGGGGATCTGCACTTCCGGCCATAGAGGGCCTCGAATGGAGCAGCCTTTATGCTCGTGTGATAACTATTGTTGTAGGAAAACTCGACAAGGGGTAAATGAGTATCCCATGCCTTCCCAAAGTCGATAACATAGGCTCGCAACATATCTTCCAAGGTTTGGATAGTCCTCTCACTTTGCCCGTCGGTCTGTGGATGGTAGGCTGTACTCATGTCCAGCCTCGTTCCAAGGGAACTTTGTAGCGACTGCCAGAACCTCGAAGTGAATCTATTATCTCTATCAGAGATAATGGATATGGGAACACCGTGCACTCGTACAATCTCTCGAATGTAGGTTCTTGTTAGCTTCTCCATCTTGTCTGTCTCTTTGATAGGTAGGAAGTGTGCGGACTTGGTTAACCTGTCTACGATCACCCAAAATGGTATCGAGACCACCCGTTGTCTTGGGCAACTTGGTTATGAACTCCATTGTGATCCGCTCCCACTTCCATTCCGGTATCTCTGGTTGCTGTAGTAGACCTGAGGGTTTCTGGTATTTGACCTTGACCTTGGCGCAAGTAAGGCATTTACTCACGAAGGTAGCAATCTCTGCTTTCATGTTAGGCCACTAGTATAACTTTTTAAGATCCAGATACATCTTATCTGAACCTGGGTGGACGGAATATCGAGTGTTGTGCGCTTCGGTCATGACCAAGTCTCTGAAACCACCGTGTTTCGGTGTCCAGATCCGATCCATCAAATATAAGGCTCCGCCACCCTTGACTTCCAAGTTCTTATCCATCCCTCTCAAGGATTCACTCGCCACATTTTCAGGTTTCAAAGCGTCGAGCTGAGCCTCCTTAATTTGTGTGGACAAGTGTGAATGGATAGCCATAGTCAATGATTTGACTCTTCGACCAGAGTATTCTTTCCGACTTAGGGCGTCAGCTACTACGTTGGCTTTACCCGGATGATAACGAATTTTGCGTTCGTAGTCACTGAGTAGCTCGACCCACCGTCGTTGTCTCATGTTGAGCTCCTTCTGGTCGAATATATGATGTAGGCTTTTGTGGTCTGTAAAGATAGTGCTCTTCGTACCGTATAGGTAGTGTCTCCAGATCTTCAGAGCAAACACAACTGCTCCTGACTCAAGATCATGCGTGGTGTAGTTGACCTCGTGCGTCTTCAGCTGTCTCGTGGCGTAGGCGATGACCTTACCTCGTTGCATCAGAACACAACCGAGCCCTTGATCGGATGCATCGCAATAGACTACGAAGTCTTCTATTCCTTCTGGGAGGGATAGTATCGGTGCGGTGCATAAGGCTCGTTTTAGCGTTTGGAACGCTCTCTCCTGCTTCTCTTCCCAGTCAAAGGCCACGCCCTTCTGGGTCAAAGTCGTAAGAGGTTTCGCAATTCGCGAGAAGTTTTGTATGACCATGCGATAGTAGCCAGCGAGGCCTAGAAATTGACGAATTTCTGTAGGCGTCTTCGGTGCTGACCAGTTCTCAATGGCTTTGATTTTGGAGGGGTCCACGTATATTCCCTCTTCGCTAACCACGTGCCCTAAGAATTCGACTCTTCGGATCCAAAATTCGCATTTCGAGAACTTCGCATAGAGCTTCTCCGATCGCAGTGTTTCTAAGACCTGTCAAAGATGTTGACTATGCTCCTCCACTACGAGAGTAGATAAGTATGTCATCGATGAAGACGATGACGAACTGATCCAAGTAAAGACGACACACCGTATTCATTAAATCCATAAATACTGCGGGCGTGTTGGTTTATCCGAACGGCATCACTACGAATTCGTAGTGTCCATAACGAGTTCGGAAGGCTGTCTTCGGAACATCCTCCCCTAGTACTCGTAGTTGGTGATACCCGGATCTCAGGTGTATTTTTGAAAAGAAGTTTGCCCCTTGAAGTTGGTCAAACAAATCGTCTATGCGAGGCAGAGGGTAACAATTTTTTATGGTTAACTTGTTGAGTTCCCTATAGTCGATGCACATACGAAATGATCCGTCTTTTTTCTTGACGAACAAGACCGGAGCTCCCCAGGGTGAGAAGCTTGGTCTTATAAAGCCCTTGCAGAGCAGTTCGTTAAGTTGACCGGACAATTCTTGCATCTCTGCAGGTGCTAGCCGATAGGGCGATTTGGCTACTGGGGTAGCTCCTGGAACTAAGTCGATCCTGAACTCGACTTGACGTTGCGGAGGTAATCCTGGGAGTTCTTCTGGAAAGATGTCGGGAAAATCGCGTACTACTGGAATGTTCTTAATGTCTTTCGTTTCTTGGCTCACATCGACTACATGAGCAAGGAATGCGCGACATTCCTTTCGCAAGAATTTATGGGCTTGAATGCTCGAGATGAGGCGAAGGTTAATGTCGGTTTTGTCGCCATAGACTACTAGAGTTTCGCCAGACGGCAGATTAAGGCGAACAGCCTTTTCATAACACATGATGTCGGCATGATGTAGACTCAACCAATCCATGCCGATAATGACGTCGAAACTTTTAATTGAGACCGACATGAGGTCGATTGAAAATGAATGGCTATCTAGAGTTAGGGTACATCCTATGTATATACTGTTAGTGCTCTCAGTCTTCCCATTAGCCATTTCTACAGTGAACGGTTCCTTAAGTGCTCGTGATTTTTGCTTAAGTAAGTGAGCAAACTTTTGGTTCACGAAACTCCTCTCCGCTCCACTATAAAACAGAATGCGTTCATAAGAGTTATCGAGGAGAAACGTACCAGTGACCACCGTGGGGTCGGCAACCGCTTCCTCCTGGCCTAAAGCCAAAACTCTTCCCACTCCACCGGCATTCCCTGCCTTTGGGCAGTTCCTCTTGTAGTGGCCCACCTAGCCACAACCGTAGCAAGCTTGGCCCACACCAGCGCCGGGGACTTGGTTGATTGGCCTCGCCGGAGATTTGAAGAAACGGGCAGTGTTCCCCTTCCTGTTGCAGTTTGAACACTGCATTTCCCGGCAGGCTCCTGTGTGGTGGAAGTTGCATTTGTTGCACTTTGGCAAACTTCCAGTGTACTGCTTTACCGGAGCAGCAGCGGCAGGTGCTATCGCAGCATGAACCGCCACGACCTGCTGCTTTTTGGCAGCTTTCTTCTTCTTCTTGTCATCCCAGAACTTCCGCTTGTTATCAGCGGTTTTAGAGGGTTCTGAGATGGCTAGGGTTGTTGTTGACGACGGGGTAGGGACCCCATGGTCAATGAGCCGTTGTGCCAATCGCTTGGCACTATCAAATGTAGTGGGGTTTGAAGCCAAGACATTCCCTTGGAATGGAGGCACCAGCCCCCAGATGTACCTCTCTATTTTCTTTCCCTCCGTGTGAACCATGTTGGGACATAGGGCCACCAGCTCGCAGAATCTGGCGGTATAGGAAACTATATCGGAGCCCTTCATGGTTAGGCTCCATAGTTCTTGTTCTAGTTTCTGGATTTCGCCCCTCGGGCAGTATTCTTCAATCATGAGCTCTCTCAGAGCTTCCCAGCCCATAGAATTTGCCACTATTAGAGTTAGTGACTTGACATGGCTATTCCACCATGTCAGGGCTTTTGCCTCGGAGGTGCATGCAGCAAACTTGACTTTGCTCCCTTCTTGGCATGAGCAGATCTCGAATATCGACTCTGTCTTCTCGAACCATTGCAAGAGGGCAATGACTCCGCCAGTCCCTTTAAAGGACAATGGCTTGCAATTGGTGAAGTCCTTGTATGAGCACTCTCTCGAGCGCACGAAGAGTTCACCTTGAGTAGAATGAACAGGTGTTCCACCTCCAGTGGCACTGTTAGAATGATATTGAGCCATGGCTGTTACCACAGCCGCAGCTACTGCACCATTAAGAGTTGCTGTATCGATTTGTGGAGGAGGTGGTGGTGTTGGAGTTACTCGAGGATCGCGTCTCGTTGATCGGCGCGGAGGCATCTTGTAGCTAAAAGTTTACAAAGATGACGATACTGGTAAGAATTAAATAGAGAGAAATGATAAGAGTGACTCATGGACTAACTCTCCATAGCCCAACAACACAATTGAATAGTACGATTGAATGTAGATCTAGTACTTAAAGATGATAGCATTTGGATATTAATTTCCATGAGATTAGATATCTGTCAATAATACTGGTATTACAGACGTAACTAGTTCGGGAAAAATGACCTAGAAGTAGGTCTTACATCAAACCAAGATGGGAAAATTTTGACAGAACTACGACCTAGTCAAGTCCTAACAGATCCAAAGTCTTCACAAAGATAGGAAATTAAACCAGAGTTTTACATAACTAAGTTATATCCAAAAGAGAAAGTTGAGTAGGCTCTATCTACGACGAGAACCACTAGAATGAGTCCTTGACTCTGACAGACGGCACTCCATGTCCCTCATGCGCCTTTCATACATTGCCTGTCGAGCTCGAAGTTCCCTGACTTCAGCTTGGGTTGCAGTAAGGTCTCTCTGCAAAGCCTCATTGGCTCTCCTAGTCCCATTCAGAGCCTCTTCTAGATGGCGAATGCGGACAGTGTTAATGCCAGAGTTGGCGTCAACTTCCATCACTCGGTCAATGGTTGCCCGACCTTGCTCAACATTCCGAGCAATCCTGTGGACCATAATAGGCAAGACTCGGTCAGCTGAGCCTCCCTCGCTTAGATTGTAAAAGGTTCGGTCTCCGTTGAAGGGTAAGGGCTGACCCTTCTCATCACTCCAACGGTTCAAGTTTGTCGCCCACAAGGGTGTGGGACCTTGAAATGCTGGTCGGGGGTTAAGGTTTGGGATTGGAGCCTCTTGTGGTAGGTTGTTGACTTCTGGCTCGGAGTCAGAACTATCAGAAAAGCCTTCAGCATGGTGATCATCCAAAGGTATTGGATTGTCATCTTCTGGCTCCTTTTCAAGCCATCCAACATTGCCTTCGTTTGGGAAGTATGGGTCGTCGTGGGGATGGAATCCAACCATGTTATCTACGCGAGAAAAGGGGTATAAGGAATAATTAAATAGACGTATTAATTAGATAATTTATAAGATGATCTTTATCAGTTACTTCAATACTTGCATAGTGCATACCAGTTACATGTAATCAAAACAGGATAGACCTTCGAATAAGTGACCCTAACTCCAAATCCACAACCAAACAAGGAACAGGAAGTAAAGCAAAGATCACAGATTCTAAGTCTATGTCATCCTAGTCATATATAACCTTAGTGTATCCACTTAGCAACTATTGACCTACTAATAAAAACCTTTAGTTCTAAGATAAGTAATTATTGTAACACAAATACTCCTATAGTATTTTAGGTTTATGTTCTGTTCTAATGTTTTCATTGTAGTATTGTTGGTAAGTTTTTAGACTTGTTGCAACCTCACAACCACTCTTAGGCACATGCTAGTCACTCCTCGGAAAATATAGTTGATCAGGCTATATCCTTCCCAGGTGTGACTATATGTCTCTAAGTCTAATTGTATTGCCCAACAATCGTAATACTTTTGTTCTGTCCTAGTGACACTGATTTTAGTATGAATGCAGGTATGTATACTTGGTTAAATATTTTATTATTTAAAAGTATAAACTCTTGGTCAGAGTATTTTAATCCCGTTGTGTTTATAGTTTGTATATCTTTTATGGGTTGATATACTCGATTCACTATAAACAATGCTCTGATACCAATCTGTCACACCCCAAAACCGTAACGACAGAAACGTTTGGGGGTGGAGGACGTCATGTACAATATCACAACAAAGCATAGTAGTAAACAAGCAACAACATCATCCATTGCATTAATAATATAATTTAATACAAGTGTGTTCTGTGAAGTTTAAAAGACACCAAAAATGTAAATCAAAATAAGATATGAGTCTTGAACGAGCTCCATCTTCTCCAAAACCTGGCATCGGTACCTGTCTACTGATGACCTGAGAATACAAGTTATTTTGAAAGAGTTTATCAGCTTTAAAGCTGGTGAGTTCATAAGCATTTTAGTGTCATTGTTTGTATGAAAATGTTTGTAAGTGTTTGATGTATAAGTTTGTAAATGTTTGAATCTCCTAGAAAATCCTATATTTTCTACTAAACGTAGCCTTCTACCAAGGCATCAATGTTCTGTATGTTTGTCTCTTGTAAGTGTGTGTATTTTCCCAAGGGTGACTATCATTAACCAAAAATATAGTTTTTACATTACCGCTCATTGTGAGAAGATCACAATGTGAATGCAATGGGGAAATAATATAGTACTGTAGTGTTGTATTAAGTAACTACTGCCGTACCAACTACCTTAAACCAATTGTTATTTAAGGTATAATGTGCTATGATTGTACCATACTATCGACTAAAAACACGACGATGAAAGACGTCGGAAGTAATGACATTTGGCACCCATAGACTTGCAAGTCCCACTGTAGCGAGCAGCAAGGTGTAGGATAGTCAATCCAGTATAGATCTATACACAAATTCAACGCTCTCCCTCAAGGAGATTCTGGCTACAAATCGAGCCATGACAGGTGATGCCATGCCCCGAAACCGTGGCTCACATTATGTTATAGTATTCTTGTATATGTATTGTATGTACTAGTGTAATGTATGTTCTCTCTGTCTAGTATGTTCGTTCTGTTTCTCATATAGTATGTTCGTTCTGTTTCTCATATAGTATGTTCGTTCTGTTTCTCATATAGTATGTTCGTTCTGTTTCTCATATAGTATGTCCGTTCTGTTTCTCATATAGTATGTTTTGACTCATGTATGAACTGACTCTTTGTATGATTCATTGTACTAGAAGTAATGAGTAGTATCTTCCTAAACTATACCTATTATAGTTTACTAGTAAAGTTGTTTGTATAACTGGATGTATTGAACTGAGGTAAAAGCCTTTATGTCTATACATATATACATAATATATAACTAAGGATCAAACGACACTCGGACAAACAACAGGGTACTCTAAGTCCACAACCAATCAAGGAACATGAAATAAAGTTTGTTATCAGTCCTAAGTCCTTCCAACCTTACTTATATAACTATACATGCATTAGACATGGTTTTGACAATATATTAGTTTAAAAGAGTTTAACATGTAAAAGAGTTTGATAAACATTTTGAAGTAGTTTGTTTAATAAAACAGCTAAAAGTATAGCAAATCCATTGTTTGATAGTTATTAATCACATGTGATTGATGTAATAACTATAATGTTTCAACTTGTATCCCCCCCCCCCCATAAAAGCATTTAAAATCATTTAAAAGGATAGATTAAGGGGTATGAACTCACCTGCAGTGAGTGATACAGAAGTATGTTTGGAAACAGGATGTAGAGTGTCAGGTGAAACCTTGAGCACACAAAGATCCTAATAAACATATAATGACATGTATGTGCACTTGATTAGTGTATACACAACTAATTATCAGGGATAACACCCTAATAGACTAGAAAACTCTTACATTGAAGGGATACAATCACATATGATTGCATAACTAGGGTGTATGGCCACCCTAAAGAGTTTACGGTCCTAATGACATGACCAAGTGAGTTTACGGTCAAAATGGTATGACCATAAGTGTTTACAGTCAAGATGGTTCACGGTCCTATGTGTTCATGGTTCTTATGGTTTACGGTCCAATGTGATTACGGTCATATGACCTTACAGTCCTATGACCTTACGGTCTAGTGATCCAACCGTAATCTCACATCCTTTTGAGCATAGGATGATTTCCAAGCATTTCGAAGGGTTTTAAGTTCCATTCTAGGCTTTAGGAAGGCTTAATGGTCATAATGCACCATTATATAAGGGTTTACGGTCTAAGGAGATACACTTAGACCGTGAACACCTTTTGTTCTTGAGTTTCTTGATGTTTTCTAGGTGATTAACTAGTGATACAAGCATATATCAAGCTAAGGATAGTGTACTTACTGATTAGAAGCTTGTAAGGGTGATTAGGATCCAAAAACACTAGTCTGTGTTCTTAGTGTTCTTGGCGAAATGAAGAACACTTTAAGATCTATCAAAATGAAGAGATTTCATGGATGAAATCATGTATAATCACTAGATAAAGAAGGATATCCACTAATCAAGGGAAGAATTACTTACAATCTTGAAGATCTAAGAGGAAAGTCGAATACTTGAGTGAGAATGGGTTCTTCTAGGCTTGGAATTGTAAAAGTGATTGAAATAAATGACTAAGTGTCATATATGGGGAGTTTACGGTCACCATGACCGTAAGCTCTAAGCTTCCTGACCGTAAACTCCTTTTGAGGAGGTTTACAGTTTGCTAGCTGGTTTGGAACATTAACTGATACATCCAAACACTGATTCCTTTGATTCACTAGGCTCAGAATGCTCAAAAAGACTCTAAACAGTGCTAAAAGTTAGCAGAAACGAGTCTGACTTAGATTGAAGTGAATGGTTTGCACAAGATAGAAATTTCGGGTTTTCACATCTTCATTCCTCAAGAACTCCTGGCCGTGAACACTTCCTGGCTGTGAACACATATCAGCTTCCTTTTTAGCTTCTAACACTCCAATTTGTAAGTTATACTTACAAATTACCCCGATTTTCAATCATTCCTATGATTATATTTGCTAATTGGTTTCATATATACTATACAAATTGCTATATAAGGCTTTTTTTTCTATGGGATTTCACTCGTGTGTCTAGACATCCTATATCAATTCATCATTTGAATCACCCTCCACAAGGTGAGTTCATACCCCCGTATTTTCATAGTTTTTACTGTTTTAAGGGGGGGGGGGGGGGGAATACAAGTCTAACACAAGGATAATTGTGTTACAAGCAAATGGTTTCAAAATATCTGATAAAAATGGATTTCAATCATTATCAAATCAAATGGTTTAAAAATTTTGTTAAAATGACGTCAAGTCACCAAAAGTATTTCAAAAGGTTAAATTCTTTAAATGATTTTATAAACTTATGTTTTCCCATATATATATATATATATATATATATATATATATATATATATATATATATATATATATATATATATAAACAATATTTAAAAGGCTAAGGACTCATAACTTACTTTGGTTCCTTTTCCTTGTTTGGATGTAGGCTTATAAGTATCGGTTATTTGTCCAAATGTCATTTAAATTTTACTTATATATATTTGTATATGTATATATAAATATAAAAGTTATTTCATTCAGTTCAAATACCCATTCTAACATGTTGAGCAATGGGTTGCATTCATGAACAGTTAGTACCAACTCAGAAAGTACATATAAATTATAATAGGTATAATTTATGATTCATAGAACATTAATTCACGATTCAAGTATACTAGAGTACACCGTTTTAATAGAACAAGGGTTTGATTCAAAACTAATCAAGGGTATACATTTTTCATATACATGTTAATTATACTAATTCAGGAACATACTATCATTCATTTATTTCAGAATGATTAGGTTTTCACAACTTTTATACACGTAACGTCTATATGCTTTTTATGAGTCATTTGATTCAGGTTGTTTAATTTATTTAAAAAACATAGTTAAAGTCCTGAGATTATAACCAGAATCTCTAGTCAGGGATCGAAACAAGTGTGCATAGATCTATATTGGGTCAGACCATCTAGTCTCAGTATGGTTATAATAACTCATTAAAAAGATATTAACAATAAGTTAGTGTATAATTAACTAAACATAAGTACATCTTCAAAGTACTAGTTTACAAAACATAATCTACAGTATTACATTACAGTTTACAATAACAGCTGGTGGAACCAGACACACTCATTTTTACAGCTTATACAAAAAGGGATTCAATAACTGAACACTGGTTTACAAACAGAACGGTTTTATGTGATTAAAACTACTTTTTGATATACATCAGAAAATATAGGATTTTCTGGAACAGATTACATATTCAAGAAATAGAAAACATACTTTCAAACATAAATACTTATGCACTCACTCAACTTTATGTTGATACTCTCTTTTCAAATTACTTGTATTCTCAGGGGATCAGTAGACATGTACTTCACGAGCTTTTGAGAAGATGGAGCTATTTTGAGTCAAGTCTTCTTCTTTTGTATAACTATTTTGGTGTCAATATACATTGATTGAACACATGTAAAAACTTATACTTATTAATGCAATTGTTGCTTGTACTTTGATTACTATAATGCATGTGTTGTGATACTACAAATGAAGTCATCCACTCCCGGACGTTTCCGCCGTCTGGTTTGGGGGTGTGACATAAGACCTGAATAAAAGCTTCGTCTGATATATTGTAACACATTAGATTATCAAACTTCCTACACAAATCACTAATATATAATGATTGTGCATAGCATAACCGAAGGAAACATTAGGTCCTAAATTGGCTAGTAACATCATTATCTATTATGTAACATTCATACATTGTAACTTGAAGATTAGGCAAAACTCATCACGTCCAAATCGAAGGTTGTATCTTCCAACATGAAACCACAACACCTCATTGTAAGGGTCACAAATGATATGACACAAAAACATAACATCGACGAGTTGCGAGTCTATAATTGATTTGATATCAACTGCACCCCAAAACATGAGATCCTAAATATGATTTTACAAGCTCTTAAACAAGACAAATTCTTGTCTATTATGCTTGAAAAGTATACATTAGCCTTGATGGTAACTAGGGCATGGTAATAGTCCTAATTGACATCATATGTTAGAAAATACAAAAAAATTACAATATTGCTAGAAAATAAAATGTGTCTAGATATTGAAACACTGTCCAGAACACAGTTACACCAACATGAGTGATGTGAAACGCTCCCGTGCATATTCTTGATTCACATTTGAACATAAATACTACACACACGAGAATTTGATTAACATTTACTCGTTAAAAACTAATTTGAAAAACTTGTGAGTATGTTCTTGACTAACACTTTCTCCTTTAAAACTATATTGGGTTAGATATTACGTAAAGACGACACTTGCCAACATGTTCTTTCACACATAATGTTTTGTAAGACATACTTCATCTTCATTATGACTTCAGAATATATTCCTATACACATAGTTACTTCTTAATGTTCTCGATAATACGTCATAATCACACACTTGCAAATAAGTTAAAAACTCCTTAGGGGCCATCTGTTTCACCTCTTAACCATTCAATTAAGAGGCAACGTAACAACCATTAAGCATTCTAGGCGTTTGGCAGGTTAAAAAATACCTCTTAACCGCTAAGGGCCCCAATTTTATCTCTGAATCACTCAAAGGTTAGAGAGGTGTTGAACCATGTATTCATGCATGTAAAAATCTATATCTTATCTAATTATATCTCTGAGTCTCTCAGCGTTGTAGTCCCAATCCAAAGAAGTAACATCACTTTCATATTTCTCATACGCCTTGATTTTGTGCTGACACACACCTCCCTCTTGATTATTCACTTTCTATCAAACAACCATTAGTACTACGGAAATTTTTGTTTGATTCTATTGGACGCAATAATCTATAATAAATTTATATAAATTAGTTAAAGAAAGCATAATTAAATACATAAATACATAAATGAGAGGCAAAAAAAATCCCAAATAAAATCATAGACGAGTATTAAATATTTGATTCTGATAATTTGTTTTATTTGAAGTCTTAAATGAAATAAAAGTTAAAGAAAAGGATTAGATTGCAAGCAAGAAGAAGGTCGTCGTCTTCATTCGTCGCCGTTCGTGTCGGGAACGTTGCTTACCGCTGACTTCACCATATTCTCCTCCTCCGCCTCCCTTTCCTCCTATTTTTTCTCTCTCTAAATCCTCCCTAGAGAGAGAGAGAAATCCCTCCATTTTCATCTCCCTTCACCGATCGGTGATATCCCAATTATGTCGCGATTCACAGCCCTATTGATCTGGTCGGTTTTTGTACTATTTCACTATCCTTTGTCGCTATCGTTAAGGTATGTTTCTGCTCTTAAAAATGATTCGACCACTGTTATTATCCGGCCTCCACGCGCCGGTAGCAATCGCCACACCATGTTTCTACCTCTTTTCCCCTCTCCTCCTAACTTCTCCCGGATCTCCGGCGATGTGGCATCTCGACGTCACCTCTAGAAATCCGATGCTCCTCGACCAAACGCTCGCATGGCTCTCCATGACGATCTCCTCCTCAACGGGTAATTTTAGGCGTTTTCTAGATCTATTTCACTGAAGACATGATATCTTTTGGCAACCAAAGTGATCTTCAACTTCAGCGAGCAATTTTCGGGTGTGAAAACAGAGAAACAGGTGATCTCTACAGTCAACATGCTGATGGAATAATGGGTTTAGGTCGTGGTGATTTAAGCATAGTTGATCAACTTGTTGATGGAGGTGTGATAAGTGATTCCTTTTCTTTATGCTATGGTGGAATGGATGTTGGTGTTGGTGCCATGGTTCTTGGTGGAATCATATTCACTCTTGATATTTTACCATCTTTTCACCTTTTAACTCTTATAGTAAAAGATGCCTCCTCGGAGAAACCCAAGGCGTGTCAATGTTAATGAAGCGCTAACACCACCTCCGCCACCACCTCCTCAATTTGACGGTACCATGTTTCAGGCGGCGGTCACGGCAGCTGTTGCAGCTGCTATGTCTCATATAAACACCACTGGTGCAAGTGGATCAGGAGTTGGTGCGCATCCCTCCAACCACGGTGAGAGTCACGGGCACTCACGAAAGTGTACCTATAAGGACTTCTCGAATGCCAAACCCATGACCTTTAACGGGACTGGAGGAGTGATGGCGTTAAGACAATGGATCGAGAAAACAGAGGCAGTATTCGAGATCTACTCCTGCCCTGAGGATAGCAAAATCAAATTTGATGTCTGTACCTTTGCTGATAGAGCCCTAACATGGTGGAACGGCCATGTTAAGTCACTGACCTTGGTAGTGGATAACTTTATTAGTTGAGAGAACTTGAAGACCATGCTGACGCGGGAGTACTGCCCGCGGGGTGAAATTCAGAAGATCGAACAAGAGCTCTGGGGTCTTACTATGGTTGGTTCAGACATAACAACCTACACAAATCAGTTTTGTGACTTAGTGATACTTTGTCTAGAAATGGTTGCTCTGTAGAGCAAAAAGATTGAGAGGTACATATGGGGGCTATCGTCCTAGATTCAGGAAAGTGTCATTGCTTCTAGGCCTTTTACCTTTGACAGTGCCAAAGAGTTGGCACAGTCCCTTATCGACCACGGAGCCCGTCAAAACTCAGTGGTTGCTGCTCCAGAACAAACCAAGGGAAATAACAACAACAACAACAACAGCAACAACAAGAAATCCTGAAATAAAAGGAAGGGCAAATCTTCTCAGGAACCCTCAAAGAAGCAACAGTTAGTGGCGGTACATGTTGCTATTGTACCTGTTGCTGTTCCTGCTAACCCTGCACCAGCTAAGCCTTATGCTGGTAATATCCCCAAATGCAACAAGTGCAATTTTCACCACAACGGAAATTGTCGGGAAATGCAGTGTCGTAACTGCAACAGAAAAGGGCATACTGCCCGATTCTGTAAATCACCACCCCAACCGATTAACCAAGTACCTGCCGCTGGAGTAGGTCAAGCATGCTATGGATGCGGTGATATGGGGCATTTCAAAAGAGATTGTCCGAAAGCTGGAAATGTCAGTGGAGTTGGGAGGATTCTGGCATTGGGTCAAGAAGAAGCGATGGCAGACCCTACGGTGGTCACGTGTACGTTTCTTCTCAACAATACTTATGCATGCATTCTATTTGATTGCGGTGCTGAGAAGAGCTTCGTGAGCCATAATTTCAAACACCTGTTAAATCAAAAATCCCAACCACTAAATGAAACCTTCACAGTACAAATGGCTAATGGGAAATCTGAATACACCAACGATATATACATAGGATGTACTCTTACCTTGAATAACTTTTTCTTCCCAATAGACCTTATGTCGGTCTTTATTAAAAGTTTCGACGTCATAGTAGGTATGGATTGGTTGTGCTCTAACCATGCTGACATCCTATGTTATGAAAGAGTCATTCGCCTAAACTTACCAACTAACGAAAGTCTTATCATCTATGGCGACAAACCCGGAACGAACCTTCAGATCATTTCTTGCATCATGGCACAAAAGTACCTTCGCAAGGAGTACTGTGCTTTCCTGGCTCACGTGGTAGACAAAAAGCAAGAAGTGAAAGACATCGCGAGCATTCCTGAGGTCTGCAACTTTCCCGACATATTTCCCAACGATCTTCCAGGAGTGCCTCCCGAACGACAAGTCGAATTCAGAATCGACTTAATCCCTGGGGCTACCCCTGTAGCCAAATCCCCCAATCGCCTTGCACCTTCAGAAATGCAGGAATTATCCAGCCAGCTGAACAAACTCCTTAGCAAAGGTTTCATAAGACCAAGCTTCTCACCCTGGGGAGCACCGGTTTTGTTCGTGAAGAAGAAGGATGGATCATTCCGTATGTGCATAGACTACCGCGAGCTTAATAAACTTACCATCAAGAACATATATCATCTGCCTCGCATTGACGATCTGTTCGATCAACTTCAAGGTGCGAGCTACTTCTCGAAAATAGACTTAAGATCCGGGTATCATCAATTACGGATTTTGGAGGACGACATTCCCAAAACCACGTTCAGAACTCGTTATGGTCATTATGAGTTTGTAGTGATGCCTTTCGGATTGACAAAGGCACCTGCTGTGTTCATGGTCTAAATAAACAGAGTGTGTCATCCGTACCTGGACAAATTCGTCATAGTCTTCATTGACGACATCCTTATCTACTCAAGGAGCAAAGAAAAGCATGGCCAAAATCTTCGTCAAGTCTTGCAAACACTGAGAACAGAGAAGTTATATGCGAAGTTCTGAAAGTGCGAGTTTTGGATTAGGAAAGTTGATTTCCTAGGTCACGTGGTCAGTTCAGAGGGAATACATGTGGACCCTTCCAAAATAAAGGCAATTGAGAACTGGTCAGCACCTAAAACACCTACAGAAATCCGTCAATTCTTAGGTCTTGTTGGCTACTACCGCAGATTCATCAAGAATTTCTCCCGAATTGGTAAACCACTTACCACCCTGACTTAAAAGCGTGTAACTTTTAGCTGGGGAGAGAAACAAGAAACAACGTTCCAAACGCTGAAGTAAGCTCTGTGCAGTGCACCGATCTTGTCTCTTCCTGAAGGGACAGAGGACTTCGTAGTGTAATGTGATGCTTCTAATCAAGGGCTTGGTGTAACGCCCCGATTCTCAAGTATTGATTTAAATAAGAAATTCTTTGATTCCAAGGTCTACTCGACGAGTTGGTTGCCCTACTCGTCGAGTAGCAGCGGGTTGGTCCACGTATTTTAGTGACCTACTCGCCGAGTCCAAGAAGGGACTCGACGAGTAGGAGCTGGCAGATGAAACCCTAAATTTCGGGCTATTACACCCTATTTAAAGGATCATTGGCCTCCCCCAGCCTCCCCTTTACTGCTTCTTGTCCCTCTCAAACCCTAAATCGAGTGTGTGTGTTCTTTTGGTGCGTTCAAGCTTGGAGGAGGAGTTTTGGAGGAGGAAATACTTGGGGAAAGCAAGCAAGTAGAAGCAAGAACTCGTGGGATTCAAGATCTACATCAGTGAACACTCTCTTGAAGGTATTAGACTGTTTTCCTTGGCTCATATTCATCAAAAACCTCTTTTGGATGGGTTTTATGAAGGGCTTCTTATGTTTGAGCTAAGATCTGAAGTTGTAACTTCAGATCTGGACCCCCTTTGGCCTCTAGATCCATAAAGTTATCAGTCTTGACTAGAATGAGCCTTCCCTCAAGTGTGAGACTTCATTTCAAGCTTAGTTTTGTCATTTAAGGGCCTTAAAGCTTTGCATGCACGTAAAGTTTGCAACTTTACGTGATAAGCAGGCCTTGGAAGGTTGGATCTGTAATCTGGAACCTTTGAATGACTTAAAAAGCATTTGTATGGTTGATGGATTGAAGGGACTCGACAAGTCATATGAAGATAGTGATGGGTTTTGAGCATTCTAACACTTTCTAAGTGTAAATGCAACCCTAATAACCTTGGATCTATGTTTGTCTAATAATCATGCAAAGTTGAATTCCAAGGTTATATTCCTATATAGCATACATGGGGAACATTTTTAACTTGAATGAAAGATAGAATAACTTACCTTGTTGTTGATTATGATCCTTGAAACCTTGTGAGCCTAGCACCCCAAGTGTGATGCCTCAAATGTTTCACACAACACCAAATGCAAAGGAGTAAACTTTGAGAGAATCTTACACTTGCAAAATCGGCTCTAGCCCTCTTGTTTCTTAGGTGTATCCGATTTTGGTGGAGAATGGGTTTCTTATATAGTGTTGACACATCTAGGGTTACACCATGTAAACCCTAATGTGTCATGACTCTTCATTTCCATGACCCATGGGTTTGTAACTCCCATGGAGCATCTTATGGGTGGAACCCAACTTGATAATCCATGGAGCCTCTTAGCCCACTATATAAGATATGGAAGATTTACATAATCTACCCATATATTTAATTAGTTATCTTTTGATCACTTAATTAATTCTAAATTAATTCTTGATCAAACTAATTAAATAATATTATTAATATATTAGAACTTATAATATATTAATAAACCATAAGTGTTATTTCTCTCATTTTAGTTTATCCAATTGCATGGTGCCATGCAACCCAAATGGACCATGCCGGGTCGGGTCAAGTACATACCAGAAATAGTTATGGACTTATACACCTTATCCAACAGTCTCCCACTTGGATAAGTCTAATAACTATAATTGCAATACTTCAGGAACCGATCGGCAATCGTAGCTCTTTCAAGGTCTCTCGAAACTGAGAAGATGATGATACGCCATTTAAGATAAGTGATCATATAATCCTCTGTTCTAGATATCAGCCGGACAAATACATGGAACAATGTCTTACTTATTGTCCAGCAGTTTGTTTCCCGATTTCCGATTTGTTTGACATAGAACTCCATTGAACACATCAACTTAGTTCTGACCGGGCCTGGTACATAGGTCAAAACAAAATCATCGAGGGGCCCAGATATCAGCTTCTAATCCAAGAAGGAACAGATAAACTTCGACTCATATGTTTGTTCTACCACTCATTGAATTATACACAAAAGCACGTTTTATAACATCGAGTTACCAATGCGTTAACGTACAATCAATGCATAACCAACTCATAAGTAACAAATCATATCTCTAGGTTTGAAGACTTATATGATATTACCATCTCACGATCACTCGAGATAAATTCCATGAAGTGATTCCAGTGAGCGTGGGTTGAGTCCAATGCTCAGAACTTATGAGCACTCATGAGTGTTGTAGCCATGTCCAACAACTTAGACCTCTGCAACCAATCATGACAGTCTTGATTCATACCTACTTCCGACATATGACCGACTGTGGAGGTTCGAATAATATGATATACCAAACATAATTATTCTGGAAGTCAAAACATGCAAAAGAAATATAGTAAACGATCGACAAGAGATAGCAACACTTTACTCATAAATAAAACACCTTTTATTCATCATCTAATGTCAATTACACTTTACAAATTTCAAGGTTATCTAACTACTAAATCTAATATCATCCTTCAGCCCTATGCTCCGAGCATGCTGGAGATGCTTAACCCTAGTCAGTCCCTTCGTGAGGGGATTTGCTGGATTCTCATCCGATGATACCCTCTTTGCCACGAGGAGTCCTTCTTCTATTCGATGTCTGATGAAATGGTATTTTCTGTCGATGTGTCTGGATCTCCCGTGATCCCTTGGTTCCTTGGCTAAGGCAACTGCACTTTCACTATCACAGAAAATTTCCATTGGTTCTTTAATAGCTGGTACAACTCCAAGGTCTCCAATGAAGTTCTTCAGCCATATCGCCTCCTTTGCTGCCTCGCTAGCTGCTATATACTCTGATTCGTAAGTTGAATCAGCCACTGTCTCTTGCTTGGAACTCTTCCAAGAAATTGCTCCTCCGTTTAACGTAAAGACCCAGCCTGACTGAGAGCGGAAATTATCCCTATCAATCTGAAAGCTAGCATCACTATACCCTACAACTCTCAAGTCTTCACTCCCACCGAGGGTAAGGACCCAGTCCTTAGTCCTCCGTAGGTACTTGAGGATATTCTTTACCGCAGTCCAGTGTGCCTTGCCAGGGTTCCCCTGATACCTGCTAACCATGCTCAAAGCAAAGGCTACATCAGGTCGAGTACACGTCATAGCATACATGATCGATCCTACAGCCGAAGCATAAGGTATTCGACTCATTTATGCTATCTCAGCCTCAGTACTAAGGCTTTGTGTCTTACTCAATCTGGCATTACTCTGGATGGGTAACTTTCCTTTCTTGGAGTCCTGCATGCCGAATCTCTTCAACACCTTATCCAAGTAAGTACTCTGACTAAGTCCAATTAGTCTTTTACTCCAGTCTCTCAAGATCCTTATCCTTAGAATATAGGCAGCTTCTCCTAGGTCCTTCATAGAGAAACACTTCCCAAGCCAGGACTTAACTTCCTGCAGAGTTGGGATGTCATTTCCTATGAGTAGTATGTCATCCACATACAATACCAAAAAGCTAACTATACTCCCACTAGCCTTGACATATACACAAGATTCATCTTCACTCCTAGAAAAGCCAAATTCCTTGACTTTCTCATCAAAGCAAAGATTCCATCTGCGAGGTGTTTGCTTTAACCCATAAATGGATTTCTCAAGCTTACACACTCTATTAGGGTACTCTGTGTTGACAAAACCCTCTGGCTGACTCATGTAAACATCCTCAGCCAACTTTCCATTAAGGAAAGCAGTTTTGACATCCATTTGCCATATTTCATAGTCATGAAATGCGGCTATGGCTAACAGAACCCTAATAGACTTAATCTTGGCCACTGGAGAAAAGGTCTCATCATAATCAACTCCCGGAGTTTGTGAGAAACCCTTTGCAACCAGTCGTGCCTTATAAGTGTGTACATTACCATCCATGTCGGTCTTCTTCTTGAAGATCCATTTGCACCCTACAGTCTTACGACCTGGTACATTCTCAACCAAGTTCCAAACTTGATTGTCATACATGGACTGTATCTCGCTGTCCATTGCCTCTTTCCACTTGGCTGACTCAGGGCCTGCCATGGCTTCCACGTAACTGTTAGGTTCATCCAGACCTATCAGTGTCTCATCACTGATAAGTGTATCACCTTCCGCAGTAATATGGAATCCATAGTAATGCTCAGGTACATTCCTAACCCTTGTGGAACGCCTCAGAGGTACAGACTTGTCAATTGGCTCAACAGAAGTTTCCTCCTCAAGTTGAGTGCTAGGGTTTGAAGTTCCTTCACCACTTGACTCTTGAATTTCTTTAAGGTCAACTTGCCTCCCACTGTCTCCTTGGCTTATGAACTCTCTCTCTCGAAAGAAAGCCCTCCTAGCTACAAAGACTACATTCTCACTAGGTCTATAGAAGAGGTAACCAAAGGATTTCTGTGGGTAACCGATGAAAATACACCTCTCACTTCGAGGTTCGAGCTTATCATGAGTCTCGCGACTCATGAAAGCCTCGCAACCCCAAATCTTAATGTGGTCTAGTTTGGTTACTTTACCAGTCCACATCTCATGAGGAGTTTTGGCAACTTTCTTTGTGGGAACTAGATTAAGGATATGGGCGGCAGTCTCTAAGGCATACCCCCAAAATGAGATTGGTAGCGAAGCTCGACTCATCATGGAACGAACCATATCCAACAAGGTTCGATTACGCCTCTCAGCTACACCATTCAACTGCGGTGTCCTGGGAGGTGTCAATTGTGAGACAATCCCACATTCCCTAAGATAGTCGAGGAACTCTGAACTAAGATACTCACCACCTCGATCGGATCGAAGCATCTTAATGTTCCTGCCCAATTGATTCTCGACTTCCTGTTTAAACTCTTTAAACCTCTCAAAAGTCTCTGACTTATGCTTGATTAAGTAGACATATCCATATCTACTGTAATCATCAGTAAAAGTCAAATAATAACGATTAGCATCCCTTGTGGCATGTTTGAAGGGCCCACACACATCCGTGTGTATAAGATCCAACAAACCTTCACCCCTCTCACAAGAACCTGTGAAGGGTGACTTTGTCATTTTTCCAAGTAAGCATGATTCACAACTATCATCTGACTTTAGGTCAAATGACTCCAATACTCCATCCTTTTGGAGTTGGCCTATGCGTTTCTTTCTTATATGTCCAAGACGACAATGCCATAATGATGCTTTATCCAAGTTATTATCATTAACAGAATCAATACACAATACATTATTTCCTAAGTTATCAACCACAGATACAGTTTCATACACACCATCACAAGGTAATGCTTTAAAATAAAGAACATTATTAAAGAAAGCATTAATCGAACCAACTTCATTATCAAATGAAAAGGTGAAACCTTGTTTATACAATGCATGAAAGGAAATAATATTTCTTGCCATTTCTGGCGAATAACAACATTTATTCAAATCTAAACTAAACCTACTACTTAGCGATAAAGTATAAACTCCAATCTTGGTGACAGGTAAAGCTTTCCTATTCCCCATGATTAAGTTTATTCTTCCATGCTCCACATTCTCACTTCTTCTTAGTCCCTGCAAATCAGAACAGATATGAATACCACAACCGGTATCAAGGACCTAAGAGTTAGAATGGGGTGAGTTATTAGATAAGATAGTGTAAATACCTGCATGGTTGGGTTTAACTTTCCCATCCTTCACATCTTGCTGGTACTTTGGGCAGTTCCGCTTCCAATGTGACTTTTCATGGCAATAGAAGCATTCAGCCTCTTTAGGGTCAGAAGAAGGAGTGACAAAACCTTTCTTGGTTCCACTTGAAGAAGAGCCATCAAGGGTCCTAGCCTTGGTACCCTTCGAAGAGCTCTTCCTCTTCTTCCCTCTACCTTTCCCGATTGCCAAAACCGGGGCGGAGTTTGGAGTAGGAGTGTTAACAACCGACTTACCCTTAAGACCTGTTTCTGCAGTCTTGAGGAGTCCCTGAAGTTTGTTGAGTGTGACCTCTTCCTTATTCATGTGATATGTCATGCGGAATTGATCATAGCACGATGGTAAGGAGTGCAAATTGATATCTATTGCAAGCTCCTCAGGGAAGTTCACATTAAGCTTCAGCAACCGATCCACATACCTTTGCATTTTCTGCATGTGGCTCGTGACGGATTCCCCGTCCTTCATCATGGTTGTTATGATAGAGCATATGATTTCATACCTCTCTTGTCGTGCACTTTGATGGTATCTTTCCATCAGATCTTGGTGCATTTCAAAAGGGTAGAAGTCCTCATAGGACTTTTGGAGTTCCGCTGTCATGGTGGCCAACATGATGCATGCCACTTTTGTAGCATCCCTTTCATGTGCCCGGAAGTCAGCGATCTCCTGGGGAGTTGCAGTGGTCTCATCAATCTCCTTAAGCTCCTTGTCAAGGACATATTCTTTGTCCTCGTAGCGAGTAATCATCCTGATGTTTCTGATCCATTCATTGAAGTTGGATCCATCAAAAGTGACTTTCCCACACAAGTTCATAAGGGTAAAGGAGCCATTAGGATTAGAGCCAGAAGCAGCATTGTTTGAAGACATCCGAAAGAAGAGAACAAGATTAGTTTAGATATTAAGAGAGTCCTTAATAAAACACCCAAATGTAATATTAAGGCTAGGATCCAATCACAATATATTATAACTTAGAAGAGGTATGCCGTAATCCAAGCTATAACATATTTGAAAGGTAGGTGAATGACGATTCACCAATTTCCACCATGAAAAACGAAATATAAATATTAGGTTTTTAATTGGTTCTTAGAAATTCCTAGATTCTTTTGAGATTCAATGAACTTTTCAAAGGCATGTTTCAATCTCGAGTGTGCCCTCCAAGTTTTGTGACTGGGATACCGAGGATCACAAAACGAGGTGTGAAGTAACCATGCAAATCACTTGGTACCCTCAAGGTTTATCACTCAATCGATGTGCCGGTAAACCACACACGCTCCACCGATGCTATGGTAAACCTTAAGTCACCCTTTACCTACCTTGTTAAGTCCAAGTTAGTGTGTCGGTTAACCACACACGCTCCACCAACGACTTAAACAAAGTGTAAAGTGTAATTTCATGGATTAGCACCTTATTCACATTTTCCTAAAGTAACTAAGATTGGGAATTTAATAAAAGCATTTAGTTACTTTATAATATTCATCATACTTTTAATGAGAATTTATAAGTCCTTGTCTTACCCGTTCGGCTAACGACCCTCCACCGATCAAGGAAGCGGTGGGTGAGAGTGGACACCCATTAAGTTGCCATTTTATAGGCAACAACCTTATACCCCCCTTATAGACCGGCTTCGTGAATGAGTCGTACTAGCGGTAAGACGACTTGTTGTTATACATATATATATTAGTAACTTATAATATTATAAAGTATAAGGGTTGAATTTTAACTTTTAAAATTCTAAGGGTTGGAACTAAAGTTTTAATCAAGACTTTACATGTTCCAAAACTTGAGGGCAAGTTTTGTAAACTTCCAAAACTTTTCATTTCTTATAACTGATGAATTAATTGAGTAATAAAAATGAAGACTCTTCATTTTTATAACTCTTGTGTTCTTTTAATGGCTTTAATAAAAGTGAGACTTTTGGTTTTCCATAACTTGAGGACAAGTTATGGACTCCAATAAAACACATTATGATCATGAATTAAACTACCATGAAGGTTACAAACAATTCCTATGATCATCTAATCTTCATAAGTTCAAGAATATGAATATGAACACTTTCAAGAATCAAAAATTACACTTAAAAAAAACTTGTAATTTTAATAATTGCCATTGTAAATGGATTAGCATAAACATTACACCATCTAAAACAAGCTTTAAAACATCAAAACAGTTTAGGGTAATGTTTCTAGTCCATTTCCAGCAACAAATGTGCAAACTTTCATACGAGCAGAAAACAGAAAAACGATTTTTTTTCAAGCTGTTTGCACACACAAAAAAAAACAACAAACGAACCTGGCTTTGATACCACTGATGGGTTTTGAGCATTCTAACACTTTCTAAGTGTAAATGCAACCCTAATAACCTTGGATCTATGTTTGTCTAATAATCATGCAAAGTTGAATTCCAAGGTTATATTCCTATCTAGCATACATGGGGAACATTTTTAACTTGAATGAAAGATAGAATAACTTACCTTGTTGTTGATTATGATCCTTGAAACCTTGTGAGCCTAGCACCCCAAGTGTGATGCCTCAAATGTTTCACACAACACCAAATGCAAAGGAGTAAACTTTGAGAGAATCTTACACTTGCAAAATCGGCTCTAGCCCTCTTGTTTCTTAGGTGTATCCGATTTTGGTGGAGAATGGGTTTCTTATATAGTGTTGATACATCTAGGGTTACACCATGTAAACCCTAATGTGTCATGACTCTTCATTTCCATGACCCATGGGTTTGTAACTCCCATGGAGCATCTTATGGGTGGAACCCAACTTGATAATCCATGGAGCCTCTTAGCCCACTATATAAGATATGGAAGATTTACATAATCTACCCATATATTTAATTAGTTATCTTTTGATCACTTAATTAATTCTAAATTAATTCTTGATCAAACTAATTAAATAATATTATTAATATATTAGAACTTATAATATATTAATAAACCATAAGTGTTATTTCTCTCATTTTAGTTTATCCAATTGCATGGTGCCATGCAACCCAAATGGACCATGCCGGGTCGGGTCAAGTACATACCAGAAATAGTTATGGACTTATACACCTTATCCAACAGATAGTCATGTACTCGATGAGTTGGATGAACAACTCGGCGAGTCCGATGAAGATTGACTTGGACTCGGCGAGTCGGTCAAATGACTCGGCGAGTTGGTTAGGGTTTTCCCAACCTTTGGACACGTTTGAATGCGGCGGGTTGTAAGGGGAAATCTCGACGAGTTGTCCAAGGGGTTTACGGCCACCGACACTAGAAACTCGACGAGTCACGCAAGTGACTTGGCGAGTTGGCGAGTTATGTCAGGAACTCGGCGAGTAGCTGAGGGTACTCAACGAGTTGAGGTCAACATAGACTGTTGACCTTGATAGCTGACTTTGACCTTGAGCAAGGGTTGACCAGTTGGCTTCTGAGGGTATTTTGGTAAATTGAATATTGATAGCAAAGGACATTGGTGAATATAGGTGTGGGAGTTGGAGCTACTTTTGGAAGAGTTTGACACTACCTTCCGAGCTACTTGCAAGGTGAGTTTTCCTCACTATACTCAAGGGCCTAAGGCACCAAGGCCGGCCCTTTGGATTGCTATATGGTTATGTTATGCTAGTATAATCTGTTGGATCGGTATCCTAGAGGGTAGGATAATATTATAGGATATGTGGTATGATCTGTTAGATCGGTATCCTGGTAGATAGGATGGTGTTATGTGCTATGTGGTATGATCCGTTAGATCAAGTATTGTCTATAGACTGTTATGTGATTATTGTTATATGTGCACATGTTTGTTTAGCGGTTGAGGCTTATCTGCTTTGTGCGAAAGCCAATAGACCTGGGCATTCCAACCTGTTGGTTGTGGGTCGTGAGTATTCCATCCCAAGGATGACTGGACTCATAGTATGTGGGCATTCCAACCTGATGGTTGTGGGCCTAGGGTATTCCATCCCGAGGATGATTGGACCCATAGTATGTTGGCATTCCAACCGGATGGTTGAGGGCCTGGGGTATTCCAACTCGATGGTTGACTGGACCCATGGTATGTTGTTTATGATTATATGTGTATTGTTGTGGGTATGTGTATTTTGGGGGAACTCACTAAGCTCTCGGGATTACAATTTTAGTTTATTGTTTCAGGTACATCAGGGGATCGCGGCAAGGCGAAGGCGTGATCGTACAACTCCTCATGATTTGTTTATGTTTCTAGGAAAACTCTGATATTATACATTTTGAAAACAAAGTTGTAATGATTTTAATGATTTGAAATGTTTTTAAAAGTTTTAAATCGGCTTAAATTTTTGGGTGTTACAAGTTGGTATTAGAGCCTTGGTTTGAGTGAATTGGAGGAACACTCGTGTAACTCCAGTCTCAAATCAAGGAATGGATTTTCAAAACGATTTTAAAAAGGTTTTCAAAATAGGTAAAGGAGGATGCAGAGTGTACGATCTGCCGGAGCCAGTAAGTAGACCCCAAAATACCATACAGTTATTTGATATTGCAATGTGTTAGAACAGCATGCTAGTACTAGGCTAGGGATCTTCATGAATTGCATGATAGAATTGCCTGATTGTATGATGCATGATAGCCTAGGGTTTTCCTTATATGAAATTGACATCATTATTGTAGTTGCTTAGTGTATGCATCACGGCCGTACATAATTAAGATCTTATAGCCTGAGAATGTTTGATTTAGCCTTATGTTCTGTTCTTGTCTGATTGGGATCTTAGGGTAGGATTGGATATTCGAAAGTCTATAGGGTCCAGTGTTATGTATAGCTAGCATACACTAGTGCTTCAGGGTTGGTGGAAGTTTCATGGATGGGTGGGTTGTGTGAGGCCGGGAGGCCAGTTATGAGATATTTAGCATTCATCTAGGAGTGAGGATTGAGCGCTCTTCATGTTGTGTATTCAGTTAGGGCGTTGTGGTGATACTTGAGACAAATATGGGTAGGTGTGGAAGGTAGTAGGGGCCCATACTACTGAAAGCATAGGACCCATACGTGTAGCAAGGAAGTCACAACCCCTAGGGATTTGTCGGGAGTTGGTTCCTGGTTATTTATGCGGATTGTCTGATATCTTCTTGTTATGTCTCAGTATGGCAGTTACGAGACGTTTCACGACGGGATCCGGATCAGGATCAGGACAGGGTGATCAGGAGGCCCCAATGGCACCTGAGATTATCGACCAGGAGGGGCCAGTGTGCACAGAGGATTGGTTCAGGGAGATCATCCACGAGGAGGTGGTCGAGATTTTCCGGGGTCAGATTCCAGAGTTTTCGGGACTATCAAGTCCGCTATGATGGAGTACTTTGATGACAAATATGCAGCCCTCGCTGAGACAGCTGCCGCTGCAGCCACCACGGCTGTAACAGCGGCAGGAAGGGGAGCGGGGCGAGTTTTTCAGTACAGGGACTTCGATAAAATGAATCCCCCAACTTTTGATGGGACGCAGGATCCCATCAAGGCTATGAGGTGGATCTTAGATGTGGAGGGGTGTTTCTTCACCTTCTCGTGTCCTACTGACCAGAAGGTCAGGTGTGCTCTGAACTTGCTAAGGTCCGGGGCCAAGGACTGGTGGAGACTTGCGACTGGGTCGTACACTGATGATCAGAGAGCTGCTGTTACTTGGGAGCAGTTTAGGGACATGTTCCGTGCCCGTTACTTTCCGCGGGTCGAGCGGGAACGTTTGGCACAGGAGTTTCTGAGTTTGAGACAGGATGGGGAGTCGGTGACGGAGATCACCCGTATGTTCACTGAGAGGGTGTCACACCCCCAAACCAGAACCACAGAAATGTTCGGGGGCGGAGGACGTCATGCTCAGTATCATAACCATAGTGAAGAAAGTAACACAACCATCATAGATATAATTTAAAAGGTTACATCGTTTCGAAAATACATGTTTCCGAATAAATTACATATGATGTCAAAATGTAGCAAAAGAATCTATGCCTTAGCGTCTTGACTTCAGAAATCTTGTAGTTGTCTGTATTACTGATTACCTGAGAATACAAGTTGTTTTGAAAGAGTATCAGCATAAAGCTGGTGAGTCCATAAGCATTTTATGAAAAATGAGCGTTGTTTCCTTAAAGTTTGTTACAAGTTTGTTTCCAGAAAATCCAATATTTTCTAAAAGGTTTGTTGTAGTCTTAACTGAAACAAGGCTTAGCATGTGTAAGTAAATCGTCATACTTATGTGTGTGTTTTATATTTAAATAAAACTCCTTTGTATAAAGCCTTAGAATTTTCGTGAACTGTATGTTTTGTTAATTACTCCATGTGAGATGTTATAACCATACTAAAGACTAGAAGGCCTTGTATGCAACGTTCTTCAGGCGTCGGAATGTTATGACACTTGTCACCCCAGACCTGCCGGTCTAGCTGTTTCAAGCAGCTTAGGTGCGGGTTTGTCAGACCCAGTATAGATCTATACACAACTATCACGTTCTCCCTCCAGGAGATTCTGATTATAACTAAAGGACTTTTCTGTGGTACTTAGAGTACCCCGAAGGAGTATGTCTCACAAATATATTCATTAACAAGTTCGCATAGTGTGTAATGAAATACTCGTTTTGTAAATCGATAGTGTTACTGTTTTCTTTGTTAAATGAAGTGTTTAAAACTATACCTATTATAGTTTATCAAAAGTGTTGTATGATGATATGAAACCTTGTTATGCATGTCTATGTATTTCAATAAAATGACATTGAAAATACTAAGTGTAAATCCTACACACCTTGCTCAACATGTTACAAGGTGTGAATAACCCTTTTTTGCTGGAGCAACTTGTAAGTTTGAAGTGATGTTTACCTTGGTTTGTGTGATGTGGATATGGTTGGCTAATGAGGAGATGACACATGGAAGGCAAGTGGGCACACTTGACCCACTTATGGTGTAAACATCCTTAGATATTTCTGTTAATGTAAAATATTGATTTATAATTAATAAATCCTTGAGAAATGAATAAAATATGAGTTCTGGGGTTTAAAATGGTAAAAATATGAATTTGGTGAAAAATCCCCGTCAAAAACGGGCTTTGGAAGCGAAAGAAGTCGAAAACCGGGCATTAAGGAGCGAACCTGCGAGGTTCGGCTCTTGGAAGTGCTGAGGACCGAAGGTAAGGAAGGAGTCGAGAGAAGGGAGAAGGGACTGAAGGTGGGGGCCTCGGTCCGAAGTATTAGGGAAGCGAAATAGACCGAGCCCTCGGTCTATTTCGGTTGTATCAAGGTTCGGTCCTGCTGAGGTTCGGTCCGAGGAGGGGAGTTCGCTTCTGACAAGTTCGCTTCTGACATCTTCGGTTCTGAGAGGCTTCGGTTCTAAAAGAAGGGTTCGGCCCTAAGAGGTTCGGTTCCTAAGAGGGGTTTCGGTCCTATTTAGCTGTTTTTCAATATAACTTCCCGTTTTGAGTGGTTTTTGGCCAAGTTAAGTGCCGGGATGACCCGAATGACTATAAAAAGTTGAGAGAGATTTTGAGAGAGATTTGGGAGAGATTTGTTTTTAGCCATCATTATTGTATAATCTCGTAATTCAAGGTTCGTGAACCTCGTTATGCTTCGTTTATGATTGTTTTAAGTCCCCGAAAGGGTCCTTAGTCGTGTTTTGAAGCGTTTAACTCCCTTTTTAGGGTTTTACATTGCCATACACATAGAATATCTGAAACACTTGAATCCTTGGCATATCAATACACATTTTTATAGAATAACTTTTCACATACAAGTATTGGTTAAGTTTGACCGGTTTGACTTGTTGACTTTGACTTTGACTTTGACTTTGACTTGAATTTGACGGTTGTCACATTATCCCCCCGTTAGAAGGAATTTCGTCCCGAAATTTGCATTTTGAGTGGGACATCAAGGGTTGGGGAATAGATGTGGGTACTTTTGTTTCATTTGGTCCTCACGTTCCCAAGTAAATTCGGGTCCTCGCTTGGCGTTCCACCGGACCTTTACGATGGGAATGCGGCTTTGTTTCGTCGATTTGACCTCTCGGTCCATGATTTCAATAGGTTCCTCTACAAAGTGGAGGTTCTCGTTGATCTCAATTTCTTTCAAAGGAATGACGAGGGTCTCATCAGACAAACATTTCTTCAGGTTTGACACATGAAAGGTAGGATGAACGTGGTTGACTTCTTGTGGTAATCGTAGCTTGTATGCCACCGGGCCAATCCTGACGAGGATTTCGAATGGCCCGATATACCTTGGATTTAATTTCCCACGTTTCCCAAAACGTATTAATCCCTTCCAAGGTGATACTTTCAGAAGTACTCGATCCCCAACTTGGAACTCCAAAGGTTTTCGTCTCTTATCCGCGTAGCTCTTTTGTCGGTCTTGCGAAGCCTTCATTCGCTCTCGAATTTGGACGATCTTTTCGGTTGTTTCCCTTATGATCTCCGGGCCAGTGAGTGCGCTGTTAGGGACTTGCCCTTTTACTAGTTGCGTATCACCCACCTCAGCCTAGCACAGGCGTGATCTGTACTTACAGCCATAGAGGGCTTCGAACGGAGCAACTTTGATGCTAGTGTGATAACTATTATTGTAAGAAAACTCAATAAGAGGTAAATAAGTATCCCAAGCTTTACCAAAGTCTATCACACAAGCTCTTAGCATGTTCTCTAACGTTTGAATGGTTCTTTCACTCTGCCCGTCTGTCTGTGGGTGGTAGGCTGTACTCATGTCCAGCTTAGTTCCCATAGCTTTTTGCAGTGACTGCCAGAATCGTGACGTGAACCTACTATCTCTATCGGAGATAATGGATATCGGTACTCTGTGAAGGCGTACTATTTCTTTAATGTAGATCCTTGTTAGCTTCTCCATTTTGTCTGTCTCTTTTATTGGTAGGAAGTGTGCGGATTTGGTTAATCGGTCAACGATTACCCAAATGGTGTCAAGTCCACTCGTAGTCTTAGGTAACTTGGTAATGAAATCCATCGTAATCCGCTCCCACTTCCACTCGGGTATCTCTGGCTATTGAAGTAGTCCCGAGGGATTTTGATATTCTACCTTAACCTCGGCGCAAGTCAGGCACTTGCCCACGAAGGTAGCTATTTCGGCTTTCATGTCCGGCCACCAATACAGCTTCTTGAGGTCTAAGTATATCTTGTCTGAGCCGGGATGCACGGAGTAGCGAGTTTTATGGGCTTCGTTCATGACAACGTCCCTAAATCCACCAAATTTAGGTGTCCAGATCCGGTTCATGAGACAACGAACTCCGTCATCCCTGACTTCAAGATATTTGTCCATTCCTCTCAATGCTTCACCTGTCACGTTCTTTGGCTTCAAGGCTTCTTCCTGTGCTTCCTTAATTTGTGCGGACAGGTGTGAGTGGATGGTCATGGTTAATGCCTTTACTCGGCGGCTCGAGTACTCATTTCTGCTCAAAGCGTCTGCAACCACGTTGGCTTTTCCGGGGTGATAACGAATTTCACATTCGTAATCATTTAGTAATTCCACCCACCGTCTTTGTCTCATGTTGAGTTCTTTCTGATTGAGGATATGCTGGAGGCTTTTGTGATCGGTGAAGATGGTGCACTTGGTGCCGTAAAGGTAATGCCTCCAGATTTTCAGGGCGAAAACTACTGCTCCCAATTCAAGGTCGTGCATCGTGTAGTTTACCTCGTGCGTCTTCAATTGTCTTGAGGAGTAGGCAATGACTTTTCCTCGTTGCATTAACACACACCCTAGACATTGGTTTGATGCATCGCAATAAACCACAAAGTCTTCGGTTCCATCCGGTAGGGACAAGATCGGAACGCTGCACAGAGTTTGTTTTAGTGTTTGGAATGCAACCTCTTGCTTATCTCCCCAGACGAATGTCACTCCTTTCTGAGTTAGGGTGGTGAGGGGCTTCGCGATTTTGGAGAAGTTCTGAATGAATCTTTGATAGTAACCGGCGAGTCCTAAAAATTGTCGGATTTCGGTGGGTGTTCTTGGTGATGCCCAACTTTCGATTGCCTTGATCTTCGAAGGGTACACATGTATCCCTTCCTTGCTGACTACATGTCCAAGGAAATTCACTTCTCGAATCCAGAACTCGTACTTTGAGAATTTTGCGTACAATTTCTCCTCCCTTAGCGTCTCCAGGACTTGACGTAAATGTTGGTTGTGTTCTTCCTTACTCCGGGAGTAGACTAGTATATCATCGATGAAAACAATTACGAACTTGTCTAAGTAACCACGACACACCCGATTCATCAGGTCCATAAACGCTGCGGGTGCATTTGTTAAGCTGAAAGGCATCACTACAAATTCGTAGTGACCATAGCGCGTACTGAAAGTTGTATTGGGAATATCCTCCTCTTGAACTCGTAGCTGATGGTACCCAGATTTAAGGTCAATCTTCAAGAAGAAACTCGCTCCTTGTAGCTGGTCGAAGAGGTCATCGATTCGAGGCAAAGGGTATCGGTTTTTAATGGTGAGTTTGTTTAGTTCGCGGTAGTCAATGCACATTCGGAACGATCCGTCCTTTTTCTTGACAAATAAAAACCGGTGCTCCCCAAGGTGAGAAGCTTGGTCTAATGAAACCTTTGCTTAGTAGTTCGTTCAATTGACTGGACAATTCCTGCATTTCGGCTAGGGCTAGACGATATGGCGATTTGGCTACGGTGGTAGCTCCAGGAATTAAGTCGATTCTGAATTCGACTTGCCTAGCAGGGGGCACTCCTGGGAGGTCTTCCGGGAATACATCAGGGAAATCACAGACCTCCGGAATGTCCTTGATGTCTTTCACTTCTAGTTTCTTGTCTACGACGTGGGCTAGGAAGGTGTGGTACTCCTTGCGAAGATACTTTTGAGCCTTGACACAAGAGATGACCTAAAAGTTTGAGCTATGTTTGTCGCCATAAACGACGAGAGTTTCACCACTTGGAAGATTAAGGCGAACGGCCTTTTCGTGACATAGGATTTCAGCATGGTGAGGGCATAACCAATCCATGACAATGATAACATCAAAACTTTTTATGGTGACCGGCATAAGGTCGATTTGGAAAGAGTGATTGTTTAAGGTGAGGGTACACCCGGTGTAAATATCGTTAGTGTTCTCTGTTTTTCCGTTAGCCATTTCTACGGTGAATGTGTCTTTTAGTGTTTGTGGTGTTTGATTAAGCAAGCGTTTGAATTGGTGGCTCACGAAGCTTTTCTCCGCGCCACTATCGAAAAGAATGCATGCGTATTTATTGTTGAGGAGAAATGTACCGGTAACCACAGTTGGATCTGCAACGGCTTCCTCATGACCTATCGCTAAAAATCTGCCCACTTCGTCGGGGTTGGGGTTTCTTGCCTTCGGGTAGTTATGTTTGAGGTGTCCTGCTTCCCCACATCCATAGCAGGTTCGGCTTGCTCCAGCGTTGGCAGCTTGTGCGTTTTGTTGGGCTGGAGTTCTACAGAATCGGGCGGTGTACCCCTTTTTGTTACAGTTGGTGCAATGCATTTCACGGCATGCACCGTTGTGGTGGTAGCTGCATTTGTTGCACTTGGGCAGGTTCCCGGCGTATTGTCTTATTGGAGTTGGGTTGGCAGTGGTTGTGGCAACGTGCACAGCAACCACTTGTTGTTTCCTGGCAGGGTCTTGAGTAGGTTGACCCTTCTTCTTATCCCATAATTTCCTTTTGTGGTTCCCTCCTTTTGCTTGCTCGGAGGTGGTCGTCGCAGTGCCATGGATGGCGTTATGGTCAACGAGTTGATGTGCCAGTTCCTTGGCACTGTCGAAGGTAATTGGCTTTGAGGTCAATACGTGTCCTTGGACTTGGGGAGAGAGTCCCCATATGTACCTTTCCACCTTCTTGCTTTCCGTCGGAACCATTCCGGGACACAGCATGGCCAGATCACTGAACCTTGAGGTGTAAGACAGGATGTCAGAGCCTGTCATTTTGAGACCACAAAATTCTTCTTCCAGTTTCTGTATCTCGCCCCTGGGGCAGTACTCCTCCATCAACATGGTTTTTAGATCTTCCCATATTATTGCATTAGCCACTGGGAGTGTTAGCACTTTGACGTGGCCCTTCCACCAGGTAAGGGCTCTTTCGGAGAATGTGCATGCAGCAAATTTAACCTTGCTTGCTTCAGGGCATGCGCATATTTCGAAGATGGTCTTGGTTTTCTCGAACCATTGCAGCAAGGCTATAACACCTCCGCTTCCGTTGAAGGTTTTGGGCTTGCCGTTTGTAAAGTCTTTGTAGGTACACGCTCTCGAGCGTCCCTGGCCGTCCCCATTGTTAGAATTCGAGGCACCACTACCCGCACCGCCAGAATTAGTGGGGTTGATTTGAGCTATCGCGGCTACCACTGCGGCCGCCACCGCAGCCTAGAACATGGCTGGGTCGAACTGGGGAGGTAGTGGTGGGGGTGGTGCAGTCTCAGTTGCGCCGCCGCGTCTAGGATTTCTACGAGGTGACATTTTCTGCCATTATCAAGAATGAAAAGACAATAATTCTTTGATACAAGTCGAGAGTTAAAACTAAACATTATTAGTTATTTATATGCATCATGATTCCGACTTGTAAGAATGTTGTAAGAATCCATTCATACCAGAAGTCTATAAATAATGAAATATAGACTTTATGAATTTTGATAGTATTGATTCTCATGAAATGTCTGTGATAGTATCCATACAGGGTCCATCCAACAATCGTTTTATGTATAATATTTACATGTAATTAAGATTTAATAAACTTTCGAATCTAATGGGTCTTCCATGGGCCCACAACCAAACAAGGAACAGGATCCAAGGCGGAACCACCATTTCTAGGTCGACATGGTCTCAATTACATATAACTTTGATTTATACATCGGGCGATCATAGGCTGACCACCAGTAAATTTTTATCTGAAAATAGTTCATGTTATGAATTTGATGTAGTGTTCTCAATAAAACAAATAGCGTGTCAATATCATTGATATAACTTAGTATACAATACTTGGGAAAATTTGACCCTACTAGAGTCTATGTTACATCAATGTATGGAAAATTTTGACCGCCTAACAGATCCTGAAAGTGTAAACACTTAAATTGCAGGATTGGACATAAAATACTAGAAAATATTAGTAATATTTATCTGCAAGCTAGATTAAACTGAAGGGAGCAGTGCACACACTACTTGCGGCGGTTGAAGTTCTGAGGATCACGAAGTTCCTCATTTCGGCTCTGGATTCTGCCGCTTGGCGCTCCGCTTCTGCCAGGCGTCCTTCAAAAGTGGCTCGGTGTTCTCGGAGTTCTTGCACTTCGGCTCGGGTCGCGACCATTTCCCGCCGAAGAACCTCGGTGCGGTCTCGAGTTTGATCGTGATCATCATCCAAGCGTCGAATGCGAACAGAGTTGACTTGGTTGGTTGCGCCAATTTCCATGAGGTGGCGAGTGTTTACCCTTGTTTGCTCCTCGTGGTGTGCGACACGGCGAACCATGACAGGAAGGGCTCAGTCGGCCGACCCTCCTCTGCTGAGGTCGTAGAAACTTCGTTCCATGCCATAGGGAGGACATTGACCTTGTTCTCAGCTCCATCGATGTATAGTCTCGACCCATTGGGGCGTCGGGTCCTAGAAGTGTTGTGGAGGGATAGGGGCAGGGTGTGGATTGTAAACTTCGGGTTCCGAGTCGGTTCCATCCGAGTCTTCTTCTTCTTCATCGTCTACTGATTCTTCCTCTTCCATGGGTTCCTCGTCTTCCATGGGCTCCTCTTCGGGATCTTCCTCTGGGTCTTCCACAATCCAGCCGGCATTCCCTTGGTTGGGGAAGTAGGGATCACCCGGCAAATGAAATCCTGCCATCGTGCCTGTATGAGAATAGGGATAAGGAGGAATGTCGCGAGAAACTTTGGGAATAAGAAGTTAGTTATCGCAGTTGTGATTATTACGGCTTTTTGTGTTAAAATACTCCTATAGTATTTTTTTATGTTTGATTTTTGAAATCTTTGGTAAGTTGCAGACTTGTTGCTCATCATGATCCTTCTTCGGCATACATTGGTCCTACATTAGCTAAATATAGTTGATCAGGCTATATTCATCCAAGATCTGACTACATACCCCGAAGCTGAGTCATGATGTCCAACTTGTCTTGATACTTTTATCTTATTACCTTTATGATACTAGTGAGTGCGATTGTATGTGTACTTTTTATAAAAATACAAATTTTTATTTTTAAAAGTACTTTTGAAAAGCTACGTCAGAGAATTTTGTCCCGTTGTGTTTATAGTTTGTATATCTTACGTGGTTCGATATACTTAGTTCACTATAAACAAAGCTCTGATACCAATCTATCACACCCCCACACCAGAACGGCGGAAATGTTTGAGGGCGGAGGACGTCATGCTCAGTATCATAACCACAGTGAACAAAGTAACACAACCATCATAGATATAATTTAAAAGGTTACATCATTTCGAAAATACATGTTTCCGAATAAATTACATATGATGTCAAAATGTAGCAAAAGAATCTACGCCTTAGTGTCTTGACTTCAGAAATCTTGTAGTTTCCTGTATTACTGATTACCTGAGAATACAAGTTGTTTTGAAAGAGTATCAGCATAAAGCTGGTGAGTCCATAAGCATTTTATGAAAAATGAGCGTTGTTTCCTTAAAGTTTGTTTCCAGAAAATCCAATATCTTCTAAAAGGTTTGTTGTAGTCTTAACTGAAACAAGGCTTAGCATGTGTAAGTAAATCGTCATACTTATGTGTGTGTTTTATATTTAAATAAAACTCCTTTGTATAAAGCCTTAGAATTTTCGTGAACTGTATGTTTTGTTAATTACTCCATGTGAGATGTTATAACCATACTAAAGACTAGAAGGCCTTGTATGCAACGTTCTTCAGGCGTCGGAATGTTATGACACTTGTCACCCCAGACCTGCCGGTCTAGCTGTTTCAAGCAGCTTAGGTGCGGGTTTGTCAGACCCAGTATAGATCTATACACAACTATCACGTTCTCCCTCCAGGAGATTCTGATTATAACTAAAGGACTTTTCTGTGGTACTTAGAGTACCCCGAAGGAGTATGTCTCACAAATATATTCATTAACAAGTTCGCATAGTGTGTAATGAAATACTCGTTTTGTAAATCGATAGTGTTACTGTTTTCTTTGTTAAATGAAGTGTTTAAAACTATACCTATTATAGTTTATCAAAAGTGTTGTATGATGATATGAAACCTTGTTATGCATGTCTATGTATTTCAATAAAATGACATTGAAAATACTAAGTGTAAATCCTACACACCTTGCTCAACATGTTACAAGGTGTGAATAACCCCTTTTTGTTTGTTTTGACAGTTTTACCCTTAACTGTCACTGTTTTAAAGTATTTATAGAAAAATCATCGTACGTTGAAAACTGTATCCGTAAACTCGGAGAGTTTGGAAAACGAGTCTACTATGTTCATAAATTTTCCCATAATTTTTGGTGGTCTCAAACCAGTGTGAAAATGTTCATCTTCACAACCTGGTCCGATTTTGTTGCTGCAGTGATAGGAGGTTTTGTAAATATCACCATAAATTGTAGAAAAATCGTATGGAGATGTGCAAGTAGTCCTTTTAAAGGTATAAACCTGAACTATTTGCATATTAAACAGTTTTGAAAAATATTAAGTTTAAGTTGGATAAAACAGTTCGTGAACAGGTCACAACTTTTCTGTTGTAAGCTGTCAAGTTAAGTTTTGAATATGTTTTGGTGTTTTAACTTGTATTCCCCCCTGAAAACTGAAGAAAACTAAAAAATGTAGGGGTATGAACTCACCTTGAGTGATTTCTAAAAGAGTGGAAGGTTGAAGTCGAGGAGTATCAAGTCAAGAACACTTGATGAACACGTGGAAGCTTGGATGATCCTAAGAACGATTTTTGGTGTTAAGATATGAGTCGATGATCCAAGGGTGTTATGAAATTATGGAATAATACTTGATTTTAGATGGAATACTTACCAAAAAGTGCAGTAGTATCTCAAGAACACTTTCACAAAGTGGTGAGAAGTAGAGAGAAAATGAGGCTCTCTTGGTGTTTTGAGAAGTATAAGTGTTTGGAATGATCAAGTAAGCCAAGAAGTTCTCCAAGGATTTCTATATATATTGAAGGCTGCTGGAGCAACTTGTAAGTTTAAAGTGATGTTTACCTTGGTTTGTGTGATGTGGATAAGGTTGGCTAATGAGGAGATGACACATGGAAGGCAAGTGGGCACACTTGACCCACTTGTGGTGTAAGCATCCTTAGATATTTCTTTTAATGTAAAATATTGATTTATAATTAATAAATCCTTGAGAAATGAATAAAATATGAGTTTTTGGGGTTTAAAATGGTAAAAATATGAATTTGGTGAAAAATCCTCGTCAAAAACGGGCTTTGGAAGCGAAAGTAGTCGAAAACCGGGCATTAAGGAGCGAACCTGCGAGGTTCAGCTCTTGGAAGTGCTGAGGACCGAAGGTAAGGAAGGAGCCGAGAGAAGGGAGATGGGACCGAAGGTGGGGGTCTCGGTCCGAAGTATGAGGGAAGCGAAATAGACCGAGCCCTTGGTCTATTTCGGTTGTATCAAGGTTCGGTCCTGCTGAGGTTCGGTCCGAGGAGGGCAGTTCGCTTCTGATATCTTCGGTTCTGAGAGGCTTCGGTTCTAATAGAAGGGTTCGGCCCTAAGAGGTTCGGTTCCTAAGAGGGGTTTCGGTCCTATTTAGCTATTTTTCAATATAACTTCCCGTTTTGAGCGGTTTTTGGCCAAGTTAAGGGTTGGGATGACCCGAATGACTATAAAAAGTTGAGAGAGATTTTGAGAGAGATTTGGGAGAGATTTGTTTTTAGCCATTATTATTGTATAATCTCGTAATGCAAGGTTCGTGAACCTCGTTATGCTTCGTTTATGATTGTTTTAAGTCCCCGAAAGGGTCCTTAGTCGTGTTTTGAAGTGTTTAACTCCCTTTTTAGGGTTTTACATTGCCAAACACATAGAATATCTGAAACACTTGAATCCTTGGCATATCAATACACATTTTTATAGAATAACTTTTCACATACAAGTATTGGTTAAGTTTGACCGGTTTGACTTGTTGACTTTGACTTTGACTTGAATTTGACGGTTGTCACAGAGGGCGATGTTTTTCCCGGAGTTTGCTTCCGAGCAGGCTCAGATGACCCGTTATCTGAGCATGCTCAAGACGGATATCCGTTAGTTTGTGTCTACCCAACGATGTGATACTCTTCTGGAGTTGCAGGAGGCCACCAGATGGCGTGATTTGGAGATTGAGCTGCAGGTGAGAGAGTAGCAGCAGGCCCCGACACAGTCACAGCCAGTGCCAAAGCGGTCCAAGACCGCTGATACTAGGACTGGGGGACAGCCAGGCCGCACTTGTGGGAAGTGCGGGAAGGCTCATTCAGGGATGTGCCGAACAGGGAGTGGGTGTCACCGATATGGCAAGTAGGGTCATCTGTCCAGGGATTGCATGCAGCCGACTCTGACTTCCGGAGTCAGGCTTTTCTATCATTTTGAGCAGGCAGGCCATATGAAGGCCTAGTGTCCTCTACTAGCCGCCAAGCCAGCGCAGGCTCCAGCGTCGACTACCTTGAGGATCACGGATGCGAGACCAGTCAGGGCAGAGCCTCCGAAGGCTCAGGGTCGTGCCTTCCAGCTTACAGCCAAGGAGGCCATGGCAGCACCGGATGTGGTTGCTTGTATGTTTCTATCCTTACTCCCATTGGTTATATCTGTTGTATGCTTATCTGTTTTACTTGCAATTATGTACGTTTCTAGTGAACTCCTTACCTACATTGGTTTTATTTGACTCGGGGGCGAGTCGGTCTTTTGTATCTCAGACATTTAGTAGGGAGTTCATAGTGTCAGTAGGCGAGCTAGAGTGTCCGTTGCGAGTCTCTATCACCAACGAACATGAGGTTTCTGCTTCTTCAATCTACCGAGGGTGTGAGATGGAGATCTTCGGGGTACCTTTTCCGATAGACTTGATTCCGATCCCCATGAGGGATGTATGCGTGATTGTGGGGATGGACTGGCTCAGCCATTTCGGTGCCATGATTGATTGCGAGGGTCAGCGGATAGTGGTTCGAACCCCAAGTGGGGGAGATTTGATTATATATGGTGAGGGCACCAGAGCGGGATCAGGATTTTGTTCAGCTGCCAGGGCTCGGCAGTATATTCAGCACGGGGGTGCGGGTTACCTAGCGTATGTATTGGATACGCGAGTCAGGGATCAGATTTCGGTTTCCGATGTTCCTGTGGTCAGGGAGTTTGTAGATGTGTTTCCCGAGGAGTTGCCAGGGATACCTCAGGAGAGGCAAGTCGAGTTTCGGATCGACCTGGTGCCTGGTGCGGCCCCTATTGCCAAGGTGCCGTACCGATTGGCGCCACCCGAGATGCAGGGGCTGTCGTCACAGCTGCAGGAACTGTTGGGCAAGCAGTTCATCCGACCTAGCAGTTCTCCACGGGGAGCACCGATTCTTTTTGTCCGGAAGAAGAACGGTTCACACCGGATGTGCATTGATTACCGGGAGTTGAACAAGTTAACGGTGAAGAACCGTTACCCACTCACAAGGATAGATGATCTATTCGATCAGTTGCAGGGCGCATCTTGGTTTTCCAAGATCGATTTGAGATCCGGGTATCATCAGGTCAGGTTCATAGAGGAGGACGTGGAGAAGACCGCGTTCCAAACTCGTTATGGACATTACGAGTTCGTGGTGATGCCGTTTGGGCTCACCAACGCACCAAAAGTATTCATGGACCTGATGAATCGGGTCTACAAACCGATGCTCGATCGCTCGGTCATAGTGTTTATCAACGATATCTTGGTGTATTCCAAGACCCGAGAGCAGCACGAGGAGCATCTCAGGGAGCTATTGGGAGTTCTGAGACGAGAGCGGCTATACGCCAAGTTCTTGAAGTGTGAGTTTTGGTTACGGGAGATCCAGTTCCTTGGACACCTCGTTAACCAGGAGGGAATTTTGGTCAACCCGGCCAAAATCGAAGCAGTTATGCAGTGGGAGGTTCCGAAATCTCCCCTGGACATCAGGAGCTTTTTAGGATTAACGGGATACTATCGGAGATTCATTCAGGATTTCTCCAAGATTGCAGTACCCCCCCACTCGTCTGACAAGGAAGGGGGAGGATTTCCGGTGGGGCCCTGAGCAGCAGAGGGCGTTTGAGACCCTCCGACAGCGGTTGTGTGAGGCTCCGGTTTTGACACTCCCGGAAGGAGTTGAGGACTTTGTGGTGTTCTGTGATGCCTCCGTCATAGGTTTAGGGGCAGTCCTCATGCAGAGGGGACGAGTGATAGCTTATCCGTCGCGGCAGTTGAAGCCGCATGAGACGCGATACCCTACGTATGATTTGGAGTTGGGAGCGGTGGTGTTCGTCCTCAAGATATGGAGGCATTACCTTTATGGTGTCCGTTGTACCATATACACGGATCACAAGAGCTTGAGACATATCATGGATCAGCCGAAACTGAACATGAGGCAGCGCAGGTGGCTGGATGTAGTCAAGGACTACGACTGTGAGATCTTTTACCACCCTGGTAAAGCGAATGTGGTTGCGGATGCTTTGAGCCGCAAGTCAGCTGGGTCTTCCACCCCAGCGGTATGTATGAGGATAGCGGTGGATTCTCCGCTTGTGAGTTTGATCAGAGATGTCCAGGTTGATGGCATGCGACCGAAGAATTGGAAGCTGGAGAGGATCAAGGGTGAGAGTACCCAGTTTGTGCAGGATAGTCGGAGATTATTGACCCGATGCGGTCGGGTCTGGGTTCCGATGTCTAGTGGGGTCAGGCAGACGGTCATGGAGGAGGCTCATAAGTCTCATTTTTCTATTCACCCGGGGGCCACCAAGATGTATAGAGACCTGAGTTTGAGTTATTGGTGGCCATGTATGAAGCGAGAAATCGCTTGGTATGTCGAGAGGTGCTTGACCTGTAGGATGGTCAAGACCGAACATCAAAGGCCACATGGAAAGGTTCAGCCTCTAGAGATTCCCATGTGGAAATGGGAACAGATCACGATGGACTTCATTACCAAGTTGCCGAGGACGGCGAAGGGATTTGACGCTATATGGGTCATCGTGGATCGATTGACCAAGAGTGCCCATTTCTTGGCTATTCGAGAGAGTTCGTCGGCCGAGAAGTTGGCCGACATATATGTCCGCGAGATCATTGCTCGCCATGGGGTTCCGGTCTCCATTGTCTCCGACCGAGATGTTAGATTTACCTCCCGCTTCTGGCAGAAGTTCCACGAGAAACTGGGCATGCGGTTGCACTTCAACACATCATTTCACCCCCAGACAGATGGTCAGAGCAAGCGGACTATTCAGACCCTCGAGGATATGTTGAGGGCGTGTGTCATTGACTTTGGAGGGAGCTGGGATTCCCACCTACTGCTTGTGGAGTTCGCCTACAATAACAATTATCATTCCAACATTGGCGCCCCGCCTTTCGAGCTATTGTATGGACGAAGATGTCGCACACCAGTTTGTTGGGGTGAGGTCGGACACAGGGTGATGGGATGGACAGAGGTAGTCTTGCAGACTACCGAGAAGATTCAGCAGATTAGGCAGAGATTACAGACCGATCAGAGTCGGCAGAAGAGTTACACCGACAGACGTCGAGCTGAGTTAGAATTTCAGGTGGGCGATATGGTTCTCCTGAAGGTCTCACCCTGGAAGAGTGTGATTCGCTTCAGGAAGAGGGGGAAATTGGGTCCCCGCTACATTGAACTGTTCAGGATCATTACCAGGGTTGGCAAGGTGGCTTACAGGCTAGAGCTACCGGAGGAGCTTAGTCGGATCCACAACACTTTCCACGTTTCGCAGTTGCGAAAGTGCATTATAGATTAGGAGGCAGTGGTGTCACTAGATGATATTCAGGTCGATGAACGCATGAATTATCTGGAGATGCATGTGGCCATACTGAAGAGGAAGACGAAAGTTCTGAGGAACAAGGAGATACCTTTGGTGAAGGTACAGTGGGAGCATCGTAGGGCGTCCGAGTGGACGTGGGAGCCAGAGGCAGAGATGCGGGAGCACTGTCCGGAATTGTTCGTCGCGGCAGACTTCGAGGACAAAGTCTAGTTCAAGTGGGGGAGAATTGTAACGCCCCGATTCTCAGGTATTGATTTAAATAAGAAATTCTTTGATTCCAAGGTCTACTCGACGAGTTGGTTGCCCTACTCGTCGAGTAGCAGCGGGTTGGTCCACGTATTTTAGTGACCTACTCGCTGAGCCCAAGAAGGGACTCGACGAGTAGGAGCTGGCAGATGAAACCCTAAATTTCGGGGTATTACACCCTATTTAAAGGATCATTGGCCTCCCCCAGCCTCCCCTTTACGAGCTTCTTGTCCCTCTCAAACCCTAAATCGAGTGTGTGTGTTCTTTTGGTGCGTTGAAGCTTGGAGGAGGAGTTTTGGAGGAGGAAATACTTGGGGAAAGCAAGCAAGTAGAAGCAAGAACTCGTGGGATTCAAGATCTACATCAGTGAACACTCTCTTGAAGGTATTAGACTGTTTTCCTTGGCTCATATTCATCAAAATCTCTTTTGGATGGGTTTTATGAAGTCTTCTTATGTTTGAGCTAATATCTGAAGTTGTAACTTCAGATCTGGACCCCCTTTGGCCTCTAGATCCATAAAGTTATCAGTATTGACTAGAATGAGCCTTCCCTCAAGCGTGAGACTTCATTGCAAGCTTAGTTTTGTCATTTAAGGGCCTTAAAGCTTTACATGCACGTAAAGTTTGCAACTTTATGTGATAAGCAGGCCGTGGAAGGTTGGATCTGTAATCTGGAACCTTTGCATGGCTTAAAAAGCATATGTATTGTTGATGGATTGAAGGGACTCGGCGAGTCGCAAGGTCGACTCGGCGAGTCATATGAAGATAATCATGTACTCGACGCGTTGGATGAACAACTCGACGAGTCCGATGAAGATTGCCTTGGACTCGGCGAGTCAGTCAAATGACTCGGCGAGTCGGTTAGGGTTTTCCCAACCTTTAGACATGTTTGAACGCGGCGGGTTGTAAGGGGAAAACTCGACGAGTTGGCCAAGGGTTTACGGCCACCGACACTAGAAACTCGACGAGTCACGCAAGTGACTCGGCGTGTTAGCGAGTTATGTCAGGAACTCGGTGAGTAGCTGAGGGTACTCGACGAGTTGAGGTCAACATAGACTGTTGACCTTGATAGCTGGCTTTGACCTTGACCAAGGGTTGACCAGTTGGCTTCTGAGGGTATTTTGGTAAATTGAATATTGATAGCAAAGGACATTGGTGAATATAGGTGTGGGAGTTGGAGCTACTTTTGGAAGAGTTTGACACTACCTTCCGAGCTACTTGCGAGGTGAGTTTTCCTCACTATACTCAAGGGTCTAAGGCACCAAGGCCGACCCTTTGGATTGTTATATGGTTATGTTATGCTAGTATGATCTGTTGGATCGGTATCCTAGAGGGTAGGATAATATTATAGGATATGTGGTATGATCTGTTAGATCGGCATCCTGGTAGATAAGATGGTGTTATGTGTATGTGGTATGATCCGTTAGATCAAGTATTGTCTATAGACTGTTATGTGATTATTTGTTATATGTGCACATGTTTGTTTGGCGGTTGAGGCTTATCTGCTTTGTGCGAAAGCCAATAGACCTGGGCATTCCAACCTGTTGGTTGTGGGCCATGAGTATTCCATCCCGAGGATGACTGGACTCATAGTATGTGGGCATTCCAACCTGATGGTTGTGGGCCTAGGGTATTCCATCCCGAGGATGATTGGACCCATAGTATGTTGGCATTCCAACCGGATGGTTGAGGGCCTGGGGTATTCCAGCATGATGGTTGACTGGATCCATGGTATGTTGTTTATGATTATATGTGTATTGTTGCGGGTATGAGTATTTTGGAGGAACTCACTAAGCTCTCGGGCTTACAGTTTCAGTTTATTGTTTCAGGTACATCAGGGGATCGCGGCAAGGCGAAGGCGTGATCGTACAACTCCTCATGATTTGTTTATGTTTATGGGAAAACTCTGATATTATACATTTTGAAAACAAAGTTGTAATGATTTTAATGATTTGAAATGTTTTTAAAAGTTTTAAATCGGCTTAAATTTTTGGGTGTTACACTTGGATGTGTTCTTATGCAAAGAGGAAATGTTATATCCTACACCTCGAGATAGCTAAAGACGCATGAGGTCAACTATACAACACATGACCTTGAACTAGGAGCAGTAGTATTTGCTCTGAAGATCTGGAGACATTATTTATATGGCACGAAATGCACAATATTCACGGACCATAAAAGTCTTCAGCATATCTTCGACCAAAAAGAGTTGAACATGAGACAACGACGGTGGGTAGAGCTTCTGAACGACTACGAATGTGAAATTCTTTATCACCCTGGTAAAGCCAATGTAGTAGCTGACGCCCTTAGCAGAAAAGAATACTCAGGACGCTGAGTAAAGTCGTTGACCATGACGATCCATTCACACCTGTCCACACAGATCAAAGAGGCTCAACTCGAGGCCTTGAAACCCGAAAACATGACAGGTGAAACCTTGAGAGGAATGGATAAGAATTTTGAAGTCAGGGAAGATGTAACATCCTGTTATTTTTCTATCTTGTAAAGTCAACTCTAGTCAACCAAAGTCAAATGTGGGTCAACTAAGTTCCTTTTTATTGTTTGGGTTTTTATTTAGGTTATAATAATAACCTTTGCTTGTTAAAAATCCTTAAAATAATTGTAATTGAATTTAGAAGGAAAAGGCTTAAAAACCGTAAACTTTCGCATCTTCCTTCTTTCCCCTTTGCTTCGGACCGCATACGAGGGCCGCAAACCCTTGGTCCGTGAACGAGGCCGTAATAAGGCTTCGGCCGCAAACTCATCGGATCTTATCGCCTCAGAAACCAAACCTTATCGCATTGGGGCACGTTCTCGGTCGCAAACTACCTTCGGACCGTAAACGCTAGCCGGCCTCGGACCGTAAACGGCTTCGGCCATAATCAGCTTGGTCCGCAAACGAGGTTCACGGCCGTGAACCCCTCGGACCGTGAACCCTCGTGTGTATATATATATATATATATATATATATATATATATATATATATATATATATATATGGTTCAGTCGATTTTTCTTCACTTTTTACACATTCAAACATAATTCCAAGCTATTTTCTCTCAAGTATCATCAGCCAAGAACACGAAGAACAACCTCTCTCCTCAAGAACATGCTATAATCATCCATTCTCATCATATTCAAGCAATAATCACTAGTTCTTCACAATATCTAATAGGCATCATTTCTTGATCTTGTTAACACTTCAAGAACATCTTTCAATATTCTTATATTAGATTGAAACCCGTTAATTTTATCTATTTTTCACGAAGAACACGCGAAGAACACGAAGAACAAGCACCTGAAAACCTTTGAATCTTCTTAGAATTTGTTTAAGATCATCAAGTGTTCTTCATTCCTTAAGAACTCCTGGCCGTGAACACTTCCTGGCCTTGAACACATATCAGCTTCCTTTTTAGCTTCTAACACTCCAATTTGTATGTTATACTTACAAATTACCTCGATTTTCAATCATTCCTATGATTATATTTGCTAATTGGTTGCATATATACTATACAAATTGCTATATAGGGCTTGTTTTGCTATGGGATTTCACTCGTGTGTCTAGACATCCTATATCAATTCATCATTTGAATCACCCTCCAAAAGGTGAGTTCATATCCCCATATTTTCATAGTTTTTACTGTTTTAAGTGGGGGGGGGGGGGATACAAGTCTAACACAAGGATAATTGTGTTACAAGCAAATTGTTTCAAAATATCTTATAAAAATGGATTTCAATCATTATCAAATCAAATGGTTTAAAAATTTTGTTAAAATGACATCAAGTCACCAAAAGTATTTCAAAAGGTTAAATTCTTTAAATGATTTTATAAACTTATGTTTTCCCCAAAAATCATATATATATATATATATATATATATATATATATATATATATATATATATATATATATATATATATATATATAAACAAGATTTAAAAGGCTAAGGACTGATAACTCACTTTGGTTCCTTTTCCTTGTTTGGATGTAGGCTTATAAGTATCGGTTATTTGTCCGAATGTCATTTAAATTTTACTTATATATATTTATATATGTATATAAATATAAAAGTTATTTCATTCAGTTCAAATACCCTTTGTAACATGTTGAGCAATGGGTTGCATTCATGAACAGTTAGTACCAACTCAGAAAATACATATAAATTATAATAGGTATAATTTATGATTCATAGAACATTAATTCACGATTCAAGTATACTAGAGTACACCGTTTTACAAGAACAAGGGTTTGATTCAAAACTAATCAAGGGTATACATTTTTCATATACATATTAATAATACTAATTCAGGAACATACTATCAATCATTTATTTCAGAATGATTGAGTTTTCACAACTTTTATACACGTAACGTCTATATGCTTTTTATAAGTCATTTGATTCAGGTTGTTTAATTTATTTAAACAACATAGTTAAAGTCCTGACATTATAACCAGAATCTCCAGTCGGGGATCGAAACAAGTGTGCATAGATCTATATTGGGATTGACAACCCCGCACTCAGACTGCTAGCTACAGCCAGGCATACACGCTACGAGTGACAGTTGTTATCAACAGTTTTTGACGCCTTCAAAGCGTTGGGTCAGACCATCTAGTCTCAGTATGGTTATAATAACTCATTAAAAAGATATTAACAATAAGTTAGTGTATAATTAACTAAACATAAGTACATCTTCAAAGTACTAGTTTACAAAATACAATCTACAGTATTACATTACAGTTTACAATAACAGCTGGTGGAACCAGGCACACTCACTTTTACAGTTTATACAAAAAGGGATTCAATAACTGAACACTGGTTTACAAACAGAACGGTTTTATGTGATTAAAACTACTTTTCATATACATCAGAAAATATAGGATTTTCTGGAACAGATTACATATTCAAGAAATAGAAAACATACTTTCAAACATAAATACTTATGCACTCACTCAACTTTATGTTGATACTCTCTTTTCAAATTACTTGTATTCTCAGGGGATCAGTAGACATGTACTTCACGAGCTTTTGAGAAGATGGAGCTATTTTGAGTCAAGTCTTCTTCTTTTGTATAACTATTTTGGTGTCAATATACATTGATTGAACACATGTAAAAACTTATACTTATTAATGCAATTGTTGCTTGTACTTTGATTACTATAATGCATGTGTTGTGATACTACAAATGAAGTCATCCACTCCCGGACGTTTCCGCCGTCTGGTTTGGGGGTGTGACATAAGACCTGAATAAAAGCTTCGTCTGATATATTGTAACACATTAGATTATCAAACTTCCTACACAAATCACTAATATATAATGATTGTGCATAGCATAACCGAAGGAAACATTAGGTCCTAAATTGGCTAGTAACATCATTATCTATTATGTAACATTCATACATTGTAACTTGAAGATTAGGCAAAACTCATCACGTCCAAATCGAAGGTTGTATCTTCCAACATGAAACCACAACACCTCATCGTAAGGGTCACAAATGATATGACACAAAAACATAACATCGACGAGTTGCGAGTCTATAATTGATTTGATATCAACTGCACCCCAAAACATGAGATCCTAAATATGATTTTACAAGCTCTTAAACAAGACAAATTCTTGTCTATTATGCTTGAAAAGTATACATTAGCCTTGATGGTAACTAGGGCATGGTAATAGTCCTAATTGACATCATATGTTAGAAAATACAAAAAAATTACAATATTGCTAGAAAATAAAATGTGTCTAGATATTGAAACACTGTCCAGAACACAGTTACACCAACATGAGTGATGTGAAACTCTCCCGTGCATATTCTTGATTCACATTTGAACGTAAATAATACACACACGAGAATTTGATTAACATTTACTCGTTAAAAACTAATTTGAAAAACTTGTGAGTATGTTCTTGACTAACACTTTCTCCTTTAAAACTATATTGGGTTAGATATTACGTAAAGACGACACTTGCCAACATGTTCTTTCACACATAATGTTTTGTAAGACATACTTCATCTTCATTATGACTTCAGAATATATTCCTATACACATAGTTACTCCTAAATGTGCTCGATAATACGTCATAATCACACACTTGCAAATAAGTTAAAAACTCCTTAAGGGCCATCTGTTTCACCTCTTAACCATTCAATTAAGAGGCAACCTAACAACCATTAAGCATTCTAGGCGTTTGGCTGGTTAAAAAATACCTCTTAACCGCTAAGGGCCCCAATTTTATCTCTGAATCACTCAAAGGATAGAGAGGTGTTGAACCATGTATTCATGTATGTAAAAATCTATATCTTATCTAATTCTATCTCCGAGTCTCTCAGCGTTGTAGTCCCAATCCATAGAAGTAACATCACCTTCATATTTCTCATACGCCTTGATTTTGAGCTGACACACACCTCTCTCTTGATTATTCACTTTCTATCAAACAACCATTAGTACTACGGAAATTTTCGTTTGATTCTATTGGACGCAATAATCTATAATAAATTTATATAAATTAGTTAAAGAAAGCATAATTAAATACATAAATGAGAGGCAAAAAAAAAATCCCAAATAAAATCATAGACGAGTATTAAATATTTGATTCTGATAATTTGTTTTATTTGAAGTCTTAAATGAAATAAAAGTTAAAGAAAAGGATTAGATTGCAAGCAAGAAGAAGGTCGTCGTCTTCATTCGTCGTCGTTCGTGTCGGGAACGTTACTTACCGCTGACTTCACCATATCCTCCTCCTCCGCCTCCCTTTCCTCCATTTTTTTCTCTCTCTAAATCCTCCCTAGAGAGAGAGAGAAATCCCTCCATTTTCATCTCCCTTCACCGATCGGTGATATCCCAATTATGCCGCGATTCACAGCCCTATTGATCTGGTCGGTTTTTGTACTATTTCACTATCCTCCGTCGCTATCGTTAAGGTATGTTTCTGCTCTTAAAAATGATTCGACCACTGTTATTATCCGGCCTCCACGCGCCGGTAGCAATCGCCACACCATGTTTCTACCTCTTTTCCCCTCTCCTCCTAACTCCTCCCGGATCTCCGGCGATGTGGCATCTCGACGTCACCTCCAGAAATCCGATGCTCCTCGACCAAACGCTCGCATGGCTCTCCATGACGATCTCCTCCTCAACGGGTAATTTTAGGCGTTTTCTAGATCTATTTCACTGAAAAACAAACTTTCAATCACTTCAATTTTGAAAATTCAAACTGATTTCATGTCTTATTTCCATTTTCAAAATTGAAAACTGTAGTGAGTTCCTATTTGTTCTAAATTTAGAGTTAGTGTTCTGAGGTTTACGATCTGTGTGGAATTGTATTGATGGTTTACAGGTATTACACTACGAGACTCTGGATTGGATCGCCGCCACAGAGATTCGCACTGATTGTCGACACAGGGAGTACTGTTACTTACGTCCCATGCGCTACCTGTGAACAATGTGGCAAGCATCAGGTACTTTCTTCCCGTGATTCCATTCCAATTCATTCGCTTTATGTGATCTTATCTACGCATTTTCTTATGTTCAGAATATAATTAGGGTTCCAAATAGGAACACCAATTTAACTTGTTGTTTATTGATTCACATTTACCAGGATCCAAAGTTTGATCCAGAATCATCCACCTCCTACAAACCTGTGGAATGCAACATCGATTGCACCTGTGATAACAACAAAGAACAATGCATCTATGAAAGACAATATGCAGAAATGAGTTCCAGCAGTGGTGTTCTTGGTGAAGACATCATATCATTTGGCAACCAAAGTGATCTTCAACCTCAGAGAGCAGTTTTCGGGTGTGAAAACAGAGAAACGGGTGATCTCTACAGTCAACATGCTGATGGAATAATGGGATTAGGTCGTGGTGATTTAAGCATAGTTGATCAACTTGTTGATGGAGGTGTAATAAGTGATTCCTTTTCTTTATGCTATGGTGGAATGGATGTTGGTGGTGGTGCCATGGTTCTTGGTGGAATCTCTCCCCCTGAAGACATGGTGTATACCCATTCAGACCCTGTTCGCAGGTATGTTTTGTATCTATCTAACTTATAGATACAAAACTTCAATCTCTAACATAAATACATTTGATACATCTCACACATTTACTCTAGTCTCGGGATGGCAACAGCCCATATTACAATATTGAGTTGAAGGAGTTACATGTTGCTGGGAAACGGTTGCCATTAAACCCGAGTGTTTTTGATGGAAAGCATGGAACAGTTCTTGATAGTGGGACCACATATGCTTATCTTCCTGAAGCAGCTTTTGAAGCTTTTAAACATGCTGTAAGTTTAATTCTTAAAGGGTTGTTTCTTTTTAACCCGAAAAACCTTTCTTTATGTATCAAGATACAAACCCTTTACCTGTTTGCCCTTGTAAGGGTAAAATGGTCATTTAGATGCAACATTTTATCAAATGGGTAGTATTTAATTATTGATTATCTCTATATTATGTGTAGATCTTGAAAGAACTTGAAGGTGTTCATATGATCAAAGGACCTGATCCAAGTTATAATGACATTTGCTTCTCGGGTGCTGGAAGGTAATGTTTATTATCTATTTATTATTAATCATTGTATAAAAGTAAATAATAATAATAATAATAATATGAAAATGATAATCTTTTTTATTTTCAGTGATGTTTCACAGCTCTCGAAAACTTTCCCATCTGTTGATATGGTGTTTGGGAAGGGACAAAAGCTGTCATTATCCCCTGAAAACTACTTGTTCAGGGTAAGCATTTATTAATTATTATCAGTATCACCTCTTAAAGCTCTACTTTTTCTTTTTTTTCTTTTTTTGAAATTATTGTCTTTTTATATGTGAAGCACTCAAGGGTTACTGGAGCATATTGCTTAGGGATTTTTCAGAATGGAAAGGATCCCACCACTCTTTTAGGAGGTATTTATTTCACACTTTTACTTATTTCCTTTTTCTTTTTAATGTATTGATATATATTTATTGCAATTTTCAGGCATTATAGTGAGGAATACGTTTGTTATGTATGATCGTGAACATGAAAAGATTGGATTTTGGAAAACCAACTGTTCTGATATATGGGAAAAACTTCATATTGCCGAAAATGCCCCTCCTCAGGCATCTCCTCCATCAGATGGAATAAGTCCCACTGCTGAAATTCCTTCTTTGCCCCCAACATCGCTTCCACAGTATATTCCTCAAGGTAAAACATCAGCTGCTATTTAAAGCTGTGTTATTTTTATGATTCACATGGTTTTTATAATTTTTTTTTCTTTTTTTTTTTGCAGGAGAAACAGAAATTGGAAGTATTACATTTTCTATGTCTGTGAGTCTTAATCAAACTAAAGTGAAGTCACAAATCTCAGAGCTTTCTTGGCTAATTTCTCAGGAGTTACATGTTAACAGTTCACAGGTAGTATTAACTTTAATGACATTTTTCTAAAAAAAAATCACATTTATAGATTTTTATTGTAGTATATTATGTTTTTAATGAGCTTCTATTCTGTTGACTTGTTTTATATAAATGAAATATTCATTGATTAGAATTAAATAATATTATATAACATAAAAAGTTCATGAGTATATGTCAACCAAAGATGATCATGGAATGTAATGACTGATTCCATTCCATTATCTATTCAATTCCATTCCATCCAACCAAACAGATCTTCATATTCTTGAGTTTTCTCCTCCTTAACTTTTTATAAAAACATTTTTTCAGGTTCATATATTGGATTTTACATCAAATGGAAGTAATAATTATGTTACAAAATGGTCCATTACTCCACCAAAACCTGCTAACTCTATGTCTAAAGCAACTGCACTTGTGAGTTTCTCATAATTCTTTTTTTTTTTTTTAAATAAATATTTCCACAACTTATTATTTTATTATTTATGTTCCAGAGTATTATTTCCCGCATAAGTGAAGGTGGTGTTCGCCTTCCTGATTCCTATGGGAATTATCAATTATCTGATTGGAATATTCAACCTCCAACAAAAAGGTAAAAATTACTTTTTTGTCCTCATGCAACATTTTTTTTTTTTTTTTGCTTTATGGACCAAATATGACACCTCATGATGGAAAAGAACTACAAAGGAATGGAATGGATGATTACAAAGTAAACAAAAAATTGTTATTTTGTAAAATTAAAGTTTAATGAAAGAAAATATATTGTTAAACAAATTGCATGTAAACGTATTTCATGTCATTTGAAATATAATGTTATATGTATTTTAAATAGCCAAAAAAGTTTATTTATCACTTTAAAAACTTATATACAAAATTAAACAATAAAACAAAAGAAGTCATTGTAAAATCTCAAAAGAAAATTATAATCTCAAAATTACATTTTAATTAAGGTTAATCTCATAAAAGACCTTATATTTTGTGTTTTTTCCGGATTAAACCTCAACTTTATTTTCTTTTTTCCTGGAAAAAAGACATTGTATTTTTTCATTTTTTCCGAAAAAACCCTCAACCTTGTCTTTTTTTTTTTTTCCGAAAAAACCCTTCAACCTTCTAATTGCTTCCAAATAAACCCTCAACTATTTTAGTTTTTCTCGAAAAAATACTCACATTTTACAATTTCTTTTGGCAAAAATGACTAAAAGGGCTAGATCGGAAAAAATGAAAAAAATACAGGAAAAAATAAATTTGAGGTTTAATCCGGAAAAAAACACAATACAAGGTCTTTTATGAGATTAACCATTTTAATCATTTTTTAGAAAATAACAAAAAACAATTAACTAAAGTTTCAATTTTTTTTTTCTTCTAAAATATTATTATTATCGAAAAATATACAAATAAAAACAATTTATAATAGTATAATATATCATTCCATTCCCTTCAAATAACATTAAAAAAAAACACCTTTCCCCATGGAAGTAGAAAAAACAATCACATTGTCAGGAATACAACATATACCAGTAACCCCTAAGCTTAACCTACACTGTAAGGATAATTTTTCAACCAACCCCTAAAGCGGGCCCACACAACCCTGAGCTTGAGTGGCCCACACTGTAAATGTTATTTATCAGCAACAGCAACCTATGAGCTGACCCACACTACACTGTATGTGCAGAAGCTGGTGGGAGAAGAATTACTTGGTAGCGGTGTTGGTATCAATTCTAGCCCTAGCCATTGGATTATCAACTTTCGGGACATGGTGGCTTTTCAGATTTAGGCAACAATCTGGTTTACAATATAAACCGGTTGACTCGGTTGTACCCGAGCAAGAACTTCAGCCACTTTGATCATTATCATCATCTACTACTACAAATGCAATCTCACAATTACACTCTCAAGATTATCTAATTTTTTTTTTTTTTTTTTTTTTGTTTATAAAGGGAAAATGTTAAGGTAGTGGTACTATATATTATATATATTTAAATATGTATGTGTAAAACATTTTGGGTACTAATGTCAAAATTCACAGGGTTTTATCTTGACTTTGGATTTTGTTGTGGTATTTGCATATGATTTCGATTTCGTTGATTTTTCTTGAGACTATTCCGACCAAAAAATGTTATTTTCTGAAGAAAAAAATGACACACCACATGAGAATTCCTACATGGCGTTCAATGACAAATTCCCTTTTAGAAACTTCTTCAATGAGAATATGTAAATAGGAGTTATGATCATCTTCTAATGACAAGTGAACTTTAGTCTTTTAAACTAAATCCATCTTCTCATCCTTTAAAATGTCTCCTAGATCTTTCAATGATTTATTCTACTATCAATTTATGTTCATGAAGCAATGCCCCTGTCTATACAAACATCAATTTATGTTCTAATCAACTTTACATTTATTTGCTCACCAAGATTTGGGAGAACCTTTAAACGCTCTTGGTATGTTCTTGAAAGCATTCATGCTATTACACATATATATTAATCTAATAGGTTGTTTATACAAAATTATTGCCAAATTGATGGCTTCTCGTCTTAAATTGGTCTGTAATTGACGAGGTACAATCTGCTTACATCAAAGGCAGATATATTCTTGATGGGCCACTAATAATTAATGAAGTATGTTCTTAGGCCAAGCAATCAAAAGAAAAAGTCTTTTTGTTTAAGGTTGACTTCGAAAAAGCTTTTGATTCTGTCAATTGGTGCTTTCTTGATTCCATAATGGAGCAGGTGGCCGTCAGCGACAATTGGAGGAAATGGATTCACGGATGTTTATTGTCTTCTAAGGCATCAATTCTGGTCAATGGAACACCCACGGAAGAATTCTCGATTACGAAAGGCGTAAGGCAAGGTGATCCACTGTCATCGTTTCTATTTATTATAGCCATGAAGGGTCTAAGCACAACTGTTAAAAGTGCCTGTCAACAATCCCTGTTTAGAGGAATTCAACTACCTTACAATGGGCCAAGCATCACACATTTGTTATACGCGGACGATGCCATTTTCGTGGGTAAATGAGACAAAGGCTGTATAAAAAACTTAGCTCGTATTCTGAAATGCTTTCATATTTGTTCGGGATTGAAAGTTAATTTTCACAAATCAAGATTGTTTGCAATTGGTGTGAATGAAAATGAATTGGAAGAGCAAGCTAAGGTTCTCGGTTGCTTGAAAGGATCATTCCCATTCATATATTTGGGTGTTACGGTAGGGGCAAATATGTCCCTAAAAAAGAATTGGAGACCAATAATATAAAATTTTCAATGTAGACTATTAGTATGGAAAGCCAAAACACTGTCATTTGCAGGGCGCCTCACACTTGTGAAGTCAGTTCTGAATAGTCTCCCTACATACTACTTCTCTCTATTCAAGGCACCTCAAGGTGTGATTGAGGATCTTGAGAAACTACGGCGAAAGTTTTTGTGGGGGGTAATGACTCGAAGAAAAAATTCATTGGGTGTCATGGTCTAAGATAATTATGGATAAAAAAAGGAGGATTGGGCGTTGGATCCTTAATGGCACAAAACTTGGCGCTTCTCACTAAATGGTTTTGGAGGCTCAAAACCGAGTCTGGAAGTATATGGAAGGAGTGTATTATGGGCATCCACAATCTGTCAAGAAAACCATTCGATTACATAGCAAAACAATCGATTAGAGGTGTGTGGAACAATATTGCTAAAGCAATTAAGAATATTAAAGAAGTCAACACCGAATGTCATTCATTATTCTCTCCAATTCTAGGCTCAAACACGGAAATTCTGTTCTGGATTGATCTTTGGTGTGGCTCGGACATCTTTAGAAACAAATTCCCACTTTTGTATGAGTTGGAATCTGTTAAAAGATGTTATGTTACCGAAAGGGTTACCAACGAAAGCTTCACATGGAAATGGAAATCCTTACCCCGTGGTAATGATGTGATATCAATCGAGTTATGTTCGATACTCAACAACATTAGACTCTCTCCGGTCCCCATGGGTTTCAAGTTTAATTTTAATTCGGATGGTATATATACTGTTAACAAGATGAGAAGGTGTATTGATTCTACTGGAACACCTTACAATGGCTTGGTATTAGAATGGTAAAAAATTATTCCACTTAAAGTGAGATGCTTTATATGGCGCGCTTTACAAAGAAAAGTACCTGTTGCAATGGAACTTATAAGAAGAGGTGTTACTGCACTTTCCGACTTATGTGTTCTATGTGGTGATGAGCAGGAAACGGTTGATCACCTGTTCATAAAGTGCAAAGTGGTGGATGAGACTTGCGACTGGATTTTCAAATGGTGTGAATTACCAAAGCAACAATTTCTCAACATGGAAGAATTTCTCAATTTTGGTGCTTCATGGGGTAATTGCCCTAAAAAAGGCAAACTGTCACAATAATCTTCTATAGTTTGTTATGGCAGGTATGGAATGCGAGGAATGCCAAGACGTTTAATAAGGTGAACAATAATCATGCGAAAATTGCAGACGAGATTATTTCTCAATCCTTTTCGTGGTTTAAACATAGGAGTTCGAACTTTTGTGGTAGTTGGGTGGATTGGAGCATTTCTCCTTTTATATTCTGTTAAAATTTTGCATTGTAATTGTATGTGTACCTTGTCCATGTTTCTTAGCTTCTTGCTAAACATGTGATTTTATTTGGACTAATATTATAAAAGCCCTATATTTTTAACGCATAATTGGAAAAAACCCTAATATTTTTTTTAATATTGCTATGGCCACAACTTTCTCGCAGAATTATCACTCTAGCCCACTTAACGAGTTACATGGTTAACTTGGTTAACTTTTTTGCAAAATCAGTCCTAAAAAGTTCAAATTTGGTCCCTGAGGTTTGCAAAAAATTACACTACATGGTTCTTTAACTTTATTATTTGTTTTTTGTATACTTTATTTATTTTCGGTTTTTTTATAAATATATATACATTTTTTATTTTCTTTTTTTTATATACTTTATTTATTTTCATTTTTAACTTTATTTTTCAACAATTTGATTTTTTTTATTACCTTTTTACCTTTTTTTCTATTTTTTCTATTTTAGTTATTTATGGTTTTTCTAATGTTTTTATTTATTTAGATTCAAGTAAACGAACTTGAATTCAATTTAAATTGCTCTAACAAGTTTTTTATAGAGACCGACTATTATATTTTTTGTTCTTTCTTTTAGTCTATTATCAAATTGAAAAATATTATCTTGAATTTAAAGTTTTAAACTATTGATATCACATATAAAAATATGATTTAATTTGCAAGTTATGTAACACATTGAAACACTAATTCTCAATAAACAAGCTAACTTTTTTTTAATTTTCATTTTTTCATAACGTAAATATAATAGCACTAAAGAAAAAAAGAATAAAAAGAAAATAAGTTGGACCGAAATTACAAATATAAACATAACTATTTTATTTACTTGAATAAAAATAAAAAATTACAAAAACTATAAATTATCAAAATTGTAATATACTCTAATATATTAATACATTTAACATTTTTTGAAAAATGTCAATAAAAAGTTAAAAATACAAAAAAAAAACAAATAATTGGAAAAAAAATAAGAAAAATAAAAAGATGAAAAAATTAAAAATATAATACGAAAAGAAAAATGAAAAAAACTAAAAAAAACTCTAATATACTCTATATATACACTAAAAAAATAGAAAACAAAAGGTAAAAAAAATCAAATTGTTGAAAAATAAAGTTTAAAAAAAAAAATAAAGTATATATAAAAAAGAAATTAAAAAATGTATATATTTTTATAAAAAAAAACCCGAAAATAAATAAAGTATACAAAAAACGAAAAATAATGTTAAAAAAACATGTAGTGTAATTTTTTGCAAACCTCAGGGACCAAATTTGAATTTTTAGGACTGATTTTGCAAAAAAGTTAACCAAATTAACCACGAAACTCGTTAAATGGGTTAGAGCGATAATTTTACAAGAAAGTTGTGACCATAGCAATAATTAAAAAATTATTAGAGCTTTTTCCAATTACGCGTTAAAAATTTGTGACTTTTATAATATTAGTCCAACTTTATTTATAATATTTGTGGTTTCCAAAAAAAATATATCACGTTAGTTTATTTTTGTTTTCATTTTTAAGTTTTCAATTGAAATTATTAATTATTGTAATAATAATTTAATAATTATGCTAATTTAAATTATATAAAAGGATAACATCCAATTGATGGTTTCCCTTTTACTCTAGTAACTACTCACTCATCCATCCATTTTTATCACCTTGATAAAAAAAAATAGCTTAACCTCCTTCAAAAACCAATGAGACCGAATCCAAGTTTGACTGTCGTCGTTTTTCATCCCTCAGTTTAGAGTTTATATTGTTAGATCTTTAAATCATATCCCAACCACTCCCAAGTGTAATTAGTTGTCAAAGAACACTAGGTAAATGATTCAAAATTCCCAACCATCTAATTATACAAGAGTAAAATGACAAAAAAGACATGTCATTTATTTATTAATTTCAATCCATAAAGTGATAAAACTCTTGACATTTTCTGTACAAAATTATATGTATCTTATCTGGAGTTGGGTTGCAACCATATGCTTTGTTTTTTTTTGTTCCGAAAATGATGCCATTAAATAAATCTTTAATGAGTTTACAAGATATTCATGGCATGATTGATTAAAAACAATACTCTCAATCCATTTGCATATAAATGGATCGATTTATGTTATACTTTACCTCTAACCAATTCAATTTGTATTTTAAAAACTTAGTCAACATATAATATAAGGGCAAATTCCACAAAAGATTGTCATGTAGATTCCACCTCAGCTCGCAAGTGAGTGACCGAGTAAAAATGTTAACATGAAACAAGACAAAACTGCAAAACTGGTCCTTGTGATTTGTAAAAATCTATGGATATAATCTAAAACGTTTTCAACTTGCATGGAAGGTCCAAAATCGGGTATTTCTCGTGGATTTTGTCCCTGGTAGATTTGAAATGACTATTTTGCCTTTATTATTTATTTTTTATATTTTCTAATTATTAATATTCATAGTTTTAATTAAAAATAGAACATGACCCAAAAATACCCCACCCTGCCCCGCCCCACCCCTTTCTCTCTTTTTTTCCGACCCCCCCCCCCTCCCTCTCTCTCTCTCTTTCTCTCTTGTTTTTTTTTTCTAAATAAAGACAAACCAATTAATAAATTATTTCTATTCCCAATCTTTGACCGGCAACACACACAACATAGATAAAAGAAATTCATGATTTCTACATCCAGTTTGAATAAGAAATCTGCAGGTTGCTCTAAATCGAAGACGAAGGAGAAGACGAATGAGAGGTGTTCAAGATAATGTAGAACCCCTAAAAAAGAGTAAGACATAGATTGGGACGGTACTGTTTTTCAAATACATCGAAGCAGGCTGCCAGTTGATCTTGTTTGTAATGTCCCAAAAATTCAAGTCAAAATTTTCATTTGAAAATAAACAAACCACTTCAAATGTTTTTATAAAAGATAAAGTAATAAATTGTTTCCAACACATTATCATGTCATAGTGCCAAAAATATCAAATCATCCTAACAACAGAAGTCTATATTAAATGATAGCGATGTGCATGTCGTACAGTCAAGCTGGCGCCTTCCCCGGACCAGAGGAACTACCTGAAAAAACATTAAATCCACAACTATAAGCATAAAGCTTAGTGAGTTCCCCAAAATACCACATACCACAATACACACAACAAGGACTCACAGCTCTCATGTCGTTCCGTCAATAACATATAACGATGACTAACGACTTTCGTTTCGTTCCGTCAACAACAGGGACTTACGGCTCTCGTGTTGTTCCGTCATCAATAATGAGTATTTTAGGCTCACAACTCTCGTGTTATTTCTGTTGGATTAATGTCTAAGTCCATAACTATAATTGGTAAGACTTGACCCGACCCGGCATGGTCCATTTGGGTTGCATGGAATCATGCATTTGGATAGACTATAATGAGAGAAATAACACTTAAGGTTGGTTAATATATTATAAGTTCCAATATATTAATAAGGTTATTTAATTAGTATTGATCAAGAATTAATTTGGAATTAATTAAGTGATCAAAAGGAGACTAATTAAATATATGGGTTGATTGTGTAAATCATTCATTCTTATATATGTGGGCTTGTGATCCAAGATTCCTTATGTTGGACTAAGTCCATGGGGTGACCCATGGATACTCCATGGAGGTTAAAATCCATGGAGCATAAGGAATGGGTAAAGTTATGAGTTACATGGTGTAACCCTAATAGCCACCATATAAAAGAATCTCATGGCTCAAGAAATCGTGCACTAATGTGTGAATATGAGGGCTAGACGATTTCAAGGAGTGTTCCATTTCTCTCAAGTCATTCCATGTGCATTTGGTGTTGTGTGAACCATTTGAGGTGTCACACTTGGGGCACTAGGCACTCAAGCTTCATGGAGAAAAGCTACATCAAACAAAGGTATGTATTCTATCCATTTGATTACCCAAGTATCAAGTATTGTATGCTAGATAGGGTAATACCTTGGAAAGTTCATAATTGCATGTATAATAGAGAAAACATAGATCCAAGGTATTTAGGGTTGCATGTACACTTAGGAGTGTTAGAATGCGCAAAATCCATCAGTGGTATCAGAGCCAAGGCTTGTTTTCTTGTTATACTTGCAAAATTAGCTGAAAAATCGAATTGTATTAGTTTAAAAGTTATGCTAATTACTTGAAAAAATTTGATGTGAATTATCTTTGTTCATATGACTTTATTAGATTAATAGAAAAGTTAATTGATTATGTGTTTTCAATCCATTTTAATCTAAGAGTTGATTCTAAAATGTGTTTTTGTAACTTGTCCTCAAGTTATATGAAAAGTCACATTTAAGTTTCATAAAACTCATAAAAAGTTGGCAATGGTTACAAAAATGAAGAGTCTTGTCCTCATTAAATGGTTTTATGACTCCATAACTTGTCCTCAAGTTATGGAGGTTCAAGAGTCACTTCATTAAATGATAAAATGTGTAACCTTAATTAGTTCCATAAGTTACAAAAATAAAGAAAAGTTACATTCTTTTATTAGTTTAAAGTCTTCCATAACTTGTCCTCAAGTTATGGAACTTGAAGAGTTTTTTTTTTTTTTTTTAATTAAAACTACTTTAAAAACATAAGTTATGGAATTAATTAGTTTTGAATATTTTCAAAACTTGCCCTCAAGTTTTGGAATTTGTAAAGTTTTCCCCATGAATACTTTAATTCCAAGTTAGCCCTTAGAATTTTAAATGTTAAAATTCAACCCTTATACTTTATAGTATTATAAGTTAATAATAAATATATGTATAAGAGCAAGTCAGTCTTACCGTTAGTAGGCCTAATTCACGAAGCCGGTCTATAAGGGGGTATAAGGTTACTGCCTATAAAATGGCAGTTTAATGGGTGTCCACTCTCACCCACCGCTTCCTTGACTGGTGGAGGGTCGTTAGCCGAACGGGTAGGACAAGGACTATAATTCTCCCTTCATTAAAAGTATTAATGATAAATACTAAGTAACTAAACACTTATAAATTCCCAATCTTAGTTACTTAGGAAAATGTGAATAAGGTGCTAATCCATGAAATTACACTTTGCACTTTGTTTAAACCGTTAGTGGAGCGTGTGTGGTTAACCGGCACACTAACCTGGATTTAACAAAGTAGGCAAAGGGTAACTTAATATTTATCATAGTATCGGTGGAGCTCGTGTGGTTAACCGGCACATCGATTGAGGGGTAAATATTAAGGGTACCAAGTATATTTGCATGGTTACTTCACACCTTGTTTTGTGATCCTCGGCATCCCAGTCACAAAACCTGAAGGGCACACTCGAGATTGAAACATGCCATTGAAAAGTTCAATGAATCTCAAAAGATCTAGGAGTTTCAAATCCAATTAAAAACCTAATTACATTATTTCGTTTTTCATGGTGGAAATTGGTAAATCGTCATTTACCTACCTTCAACTATTTTATAACTCGGATTACGGCATCCCTCTTCCAGTTATAAATAGGTTGTTGGATACTAGCCTTAATATTTCATATTGGGTGTTATATTAAGGACTTTAGATCAACTATCTTGAATATCTCCCAAAAGATGTCTAGTTCAGACATCTATGATCTTCCCAAATCTCTTGGAACTTTACTTCCTCCACCTCCTCCAATTATTCTCCCTAACCCACAAGTTCAAGGTCACTCAAGCCCTAATGGCAAGCAAGGTCTATGTGTGATCACATCTTAGAGATGAAGTCACATATTGACAAGTTGGGAGAGTTGGGTGTCAAAGTCTTGAGAAAGTTGGATGTTCAATCACTTTCTAAGTCACATAGTGAGTTCCTTTGGGACTACTATGAAACAGACTATGACATGAACCTTAATGATCATATCTATTTGCTTGGTGCTGCTGAATCAGCAATGATTTGGAACGATAGTAAAGCAAATTTGATTAGAAGATCAACTTCCCAAAAACTTTATGGACAGTGACAATGGTGACACTGGAAATCCAGAAAAAACATTCTCTTCCCAATGGAAAGGGATTGGCCATAGTCAACCCGGTTGACCAAACGGTAAGGAGAAAGGCTAAGTCTGAGATAGTCCCATTACCAAAGGGTCCATATGTTTATTTTGCCAAAGGAAGGGGCGTTGATTGCAAAGCTTCCAAATTTACCTAAGGATGTTAAAGTCAGTAAGTTTGACTCTACATCAGGTAGAGCCTATTATCTAACTCTGTTAAGTTTCTATTCTAAGATCCTCATTACATGATGTGACTGGGTCACATGTTGATGTTTTAAGAATCAAAGAATAGAGAGAAAGCTTAAAGGAAGTATATGCTGATTCTGATCGCGTAGGTGGATTTCGATCGCATCAGAATTTTGAAGCTGTTACTTAGGAGTTATGATATATTGCTTAGGAATAGATAACAACAAGTTTTTCCGTATGCATTTGCACTATAAGGATAAGTTTTTTCCGCAAAGTTTTGAAATAAAATAAAAGTTTTTAATTTTATATTTATTTTAAATATCCTTACAAGTGGCATTTGTGAAAAATGGTTGTTTATATGATTCCATTGATAGCAATATTTGAAAAAAAAATGGACTTGATTCTTTCGTTTGTGGTAGTGTCATAATTTACCAAATAAGGAAAGATTCTCATTCCCAAGGCTTCAGTTGGATAGAAACTTGGAATCATGCAAGTTGAATAGTATGATGAATGAGAACTTTCAAGCATTGGAAAATTAAGACTTGTTCACATGGATGTGTGAGTCAAGTTAAGGACTAAAGGGATCGAGTACACATTCTTGTGCACTGGTCAAGTCCACCACAAAGCTCGTTAAGACTAGTCGTCATGATTTACTAAATTTTAGTAAATATTGTTATACTTACAAGTTTAAGTATAATTTTGAAACATTGGAAAAATCTCAATGTATGGCAGAACGAATGAGAAGAATCAAATTAGGCAGAAAGATAAAAGTTTTCTCAAATCTGAAAAGATGGGAGAGTACTTTAGTATCATGTTTTGTGATCATATTAATGATTTAAGAACCACATCACAATTGGTCCTCTAAAGGTCATCTTAGTGTATTATTATGACTAAGAAGAGGAGTCATGAATTGTTGAAATGGTTAGATCAGGAAGATGAGTCATACTTCGTTCCAAAACAATTCTTAGAGTCATACTCCAAGATTGTAACTTGAGTGACATATCTTAAAGAAAGGTTTAAAACACTTGTCAAATGTAAGAGTAAAAGTGTCCTACTCTTGTACATTTGAAATTGGTAAGTTGTGATGTTTTGGATAAAACAAAGACCAACTAAGGCCAATTGTGTGAAGTGTTTGTCTTGATAAAAAATCCGCACTATCTCTTGAATATTTGGCAAGATAGTCTTATATGTCAAGAGGATAGTGGGAGTCTTAAAGATCCTAAAAAGAATTTCAAGAACTAATCAAGAATAAAACCTGAGGTTCTTCACTAGCACACGACTTGAGGTTTATAACCTATCATGTTGACATATTCTGTGCCCATTCCAGTTAAAGTTGGCTTTGCATAGGAGTTCTGAAAGTTCTCAATTGGTTGCATAACAACTTGGAAGCAATGGCAGGCCCTGTACTGCCAGGTGGCAAGAAGTTAAGATTGCATAAGTTCAGTCCATATGAGTTTGGATTTGTCATTATCCTTGTCTTGAGACTATGGTTTTGACGATTCACATGGATAAGAACACATACACCATAAAATCTAAGGGTCATAAGGTTTCTCTCCGATTCATGAAAATGATGGTGAGGAAACACTTCCACCAAGTAGATTTGAAGCAGATGGCAAAAGGTCTAAACAATTGAGACTATGATTACGGCATCCCTTTTCATAGTTCTGAAATTGTTTAGACACACATGCATGCTATCTAAGGAAAGGTGTATGATTTTGATAAAGTTTTATCAAAGCATCTCGTATCAGAAATCTGAACTTTGGTAAGGAAGTCAATAAAGTATTGATTTCTAGAAGTCCAGCTGATTTCTGAGTACATGTCAAAGCTAGTGGGAGCATAAGTGTTATGCTAATAATCATCATGTTAGTGGGAGCATGATAATTATTGTTAGTGTTGCAAGTTAGCAATGTTAATTATAGAAAACAAAAGTTTCAATTCGTGAGGCTGCAGGGATTGAAATAGTTGTTTTGCTATAATTAAGGGAGAGGATATACTTCATTTCAGTTCTAAAGGCTTAGATTGAGACCTTAATCATCTTTAGTCAAGAATATATATATGAATTTCATGTTGGATTGGTTCAACTTAAGGAAATTCTATATATTGCGTTATCAAAATTCGATTATAATTACGACATCCCTCTTCATAGTCAAATTTTGAAAACATGGCAAATAAAAATATTGTAGCAAAAGACTGGTCTAGAATCATGTCTTTATGTGAGACATCATGAATCGTGTACCATTTGCTTTGGGTACAGGATCGATTGCATGTGCTATAATATTTGTCATTTCTAAATTTTTCCAAATGCCCAGAGGCATTAAGAAGGGAAAAGGTCTAGAATTGGATATGACTAAAATGATTAAGCAATTGTCGAGGACAATCTAAGGTTTACCAAAGATTGGTTGCTCAGGGACAGTTGGAAGTATAGTGCTAATTTTGGAAGGACCATATTGATATATTCTGAAAAGAGGCATCTCTTATTCAGAAGTGATAGTCAAAATGAGAATATGGAGTTGTCTCCATAGGTGGAAGTTATATGTGTAAGATTAGAAAACTTAATGCAAGAAGCATGTCCAAAGCAATGTACTTTGAATATGAGACTTAGTTTCCATGGAGTTGATCTCCATTGGAATACCTTATAATGACTGTTGACAAGTCTTTGTGACTTTGTACATATTCATTACAGGAGGGTCAGTGCATATAAGTTTAAAATCTAAACAGATTTCGATAAATGATAGGAATTTGAAATTCTCACATTTTTCGATAAGGATTTGGGAGTGTGAAATTAGAATCATTGAAATTATGTTCAATTGGTTTATTTCACAAAGTAAGGATCATAGACAAACATAGAGTGCATACTTGGTGTATGGCAAAGCTATTGTTTAAGAAAAACATAGTGTACATGCTTGGAGCATGGGACAACTAGTGTTTTTAATTCAAGTATAAAGTTGATAAAACCGAAACAATGAATAATAAGTAATCAGTATGGTGATAAATAAAAGTGTTTATTTATATTCATAGGGTTTGATACCATATTTGATTCATTTATTCTTGTGTTTCACTTTGCATGTTTTGACTTCCAGAATAACTAAGTCGCTCTTCCTGAATGATTAAGTTATTCAAACCATCCACAGTCGGTCATATGTTGGAAGTAGATATGAATCAAGATTGTCATGGGTTGGTTTGTAGAGGTCCAAGTTGGTAGACAAAGTGGTGCTACAACACTCATGAGTGCTCATAAGTTCTGAGTATTGGATTCAACCCGCGCTCATTTGAATCACTTCATGGATTTTATCACGAGTGATCATGAGACGATAATATCTTATATTCTTCAAACCTAGAGATATGAGTTGTTACTATGAGTTCGTTGTACATTGATTGCACGAAAACGCATTTGGTAACTCGATGTTATAAAACGTGTCTTTGTGTATGATTCAACAAGTAGTAGAACAAGCCATATGAGTCGAAGTTTATCCATTCCTTTTACCTTCGGGATAAAAGCGATATCTGTGGGCCCCTCGATGATTTAAAGATGATACATGTGAGTGCTTGGCCAAGCCAGGACTGATTTGATTTGTTCAATCAGTCAGTCATCATGAATCGGAAATCGGGAAACAACAAATGGACAGAGAGAATGATTGATAATCCATGTCTCAGTCCATATGATATCTAGAATGGAGGAATATATGATCCCTTATCTAATGGATAAGTCATTGACAAAGGTCAGAGTTCATCGACAAGGTCAGAGTTCGACAGAAGCTTTTGAGAGCTACGATTGCTGATCGGTTCCTGAAGTCATACGCAATAATAGTTTTAGACTTATCCAAGTGGGAGACTGTTGGATTAATGTCTAAGTCCATAACGATAATCGGTAAGACTTGACCCGACCCGGCATGGTCCATTTGGGTTGTATGGCATCATGCATTTGGATAGACTATAATGAGAGAAATAACACTTAAGGTTGGTTAATATATTATAAGTTCTAATATATTAATAAGGTTATTTAATTAGTATTGATCAAGAATTAATTTGGAATTAATTAAGTGATCAAAAGGAGACTAATTAAATATATGGGTTGATTGTGTAAATAATTCATTCTTATATATGTGGGCTTGTGATCCAAGATTCCTTATGTTGGACTAAGTCCATGAGGTGACCCATGGATACTCCATGGAGGTTAAAATCCATGGAGCATAAGGAATGGGTAAAGTTATGAGTTACATGGTGTAACCCTAATAGCCACCATATAAAAGAATCCCATGGCTCAAGAAATCGTGAACTAATGTGTGAATATGAGGGCTAGACGATTTCAAGGAGTGTTCCATTTCTCTCAAGTCATTCCATGTGCATTTGGTGTTGTGTGAACCATTTGAGGTGTCACACTTGGGGCACTAGGCACTCAAGCTTCATGGAGACAAGCTACATCAAACAAAGGTATGTATTCTATCCATTTGATTACCCAAGTATCAAGTATTGTATGCTAGATAGGGTAATACCTTGGAAAGTTCATAATTGCATGTATAATAGAGAAAACATAGATCCAAGGTATTTAGGGTTGCATGTACACTTAGGAGTGTTAGAATGCGCAAAACCCATCAATTTCACCATCAACCCATCATCAATAAGTATTCTAGCTATATAGCTCTTGTGTTGGTACACCATTAACCCCTCAACAAAGCATATTAACATATCAGCCAATCAACCAATCAATCAACATACAAAGGACTATACTATACTACTTGCCTAATCAACATACCACAATACATCTACCTCCTAACATACAAAGGACATACACGGTAACACATAATATAGTGAGAGAACTTACATGAACATTGTGACAACTCGAAATTTCTATCTTGTACAACCATTCACTTCAATAGAAGTCAGATTTGTTTCTGCTAACTTTTAAGCTGTTTGGAGTCAGTTTGAGTGTTCTACGGCCTAGACCTTCAAAAAGGAAATTATAAGACGTATACTCTAGGGTTTATTGTGCATCAATAAAGTCTCAAAACTCCAAGAGTTTGGAGTTTACGGCCCAAACATGGAGTTTACGACCGTAAACTCTAAGGAGTATAAATATGACACTTAGTCATTTTACTCATTTTTTTTACCATTTCCAAGCCAAGAACTCATTCTCTCTCAAGTATCATCCGATTTTCCTTCTTGATCTTCAACTTTGTAAGTGTTTCTTGCCTTGATTAGTTGATATCCTTCATCACCTAGTGATCTTACATGATTTCATCCATGAAATCTCTTCATTTTGATAGATCTTCAAGTGTTCTTTATTTCACCAAGAACACCAAGAACACACACTAGTGTTCTTGGACTTTAAACACCCTTACAAGCTTCTATATTGTAAGTACCCTTACCTTAGCTTATTATAGGCTTGATACACTTGTTAAACAACTAGAAAACATCAAGAAACACAAGATCATAAGTGTTTACGACCAAGGCAATCTCCTTGGGCCATAAACTCTAATGAAAGGGCCATTGTGAGCCCTAGTCCCTTACTAAGCCTTGGATACAAGTCTAGATCACTTCCTTGTGGAGTATAGGACCTTAAACAAACAAAAGAACCAAGCACACATGAGTTTACGGCCGTAAACTCATGAGGAATGGTCCATGGGCCGTAAACTCTAAAAGGTGGTGAAATGGTGCCACAATCACTTCCTAAGGCTTGGACTTGATCATAGTATGCTTAACCTTGACTTGTAAGACCTTAAAACACCAAATGGTAGAAGTTACCATGGGTTTACGACCGTAAACCCATTAGGACCGTAAACCCTAAACCGTAAACTCATGGAGAGTTTACCCTTGGACCGTAAACTCAAAAGCAAATCCCTACAACCCCTAGATGCAATCCTTGGTACTTATAGCACTTGAATCAAAGTGTTTTCCATGTTCTAGGGTGTCTTAACTTGACTAATTAGTTATTAAATGACTAATTGGATACATATATGTGTCATTATATGTTAAATAGGATCCGTGTGTGTGTTCAAGTCTTCACTTGACACTTAGCATCCTATACCATCCGTTCATCCAAACCACTCACTACAGGTGAGTTCATACCCCTTAATCAACCTTTTAAATGATTTTAAATGCTTTTATGGGGGGGAATACAAGTTGAACTATTATAGTTATTATATCAATCACATGTGATTAATAACTACCAAACAAGTGGATTTCTTACTTTTCAAACTGTGTTATCAAACAAACTACTTCAAACTGTGTTATCAAACAAACTACTTCAAACTGTTTTACAAACTCTTTTACATGTTAAATACTTTCATTAAACTCTTTTAAACTTATACTTTGTCAAATGTGTATCTATATAGATATAGTTATATAAGTAGGATTGAAAAGACTTAGGACTGATAGCTCGCCTTGCTTCCTGTTCCTTGTTTGGTTGTGGACTTAGGGTATCGGTTATTTGTCCGAAGGTCGTTTGAATCCTAGTTATATATTATATATATGTATATAGATATAAAAGTTACTTCTTTGATTTCAATACCTTTGGGTAGCAAGGGTATACAAACATGTTCATACATACAAGCAACATTGCTAGTAAACTATAATAGGTATAGTTTAGGAAGTTACAAATACTATTACTAGAACAATGAAACGTATAATGAGTCAGTTCATACATGAGTCAATAAATACTATGATGAGAAACAAACATAACATACAGATAGAGAATACTATAACGAGAAACAAACAATAATATACAGAGAGAACATACATACATACTAGACAGAGAGAGATCATACAATACAGCTAGTACATACAATACATATACAAGAACATTACAAAAGTTATGTGAACCACATAACGGGGCATGGCATCACCTGTCATGGCTTGTTTTGTATCCAGAGTCTCCTAGAAGGAGAGCGTTGAATTTGTGTATAGATCTATACTGGATTGTCCTACACCTTGCTGCTCACTATAGTGGGACTTGCAAGTCTACGGGTGCCAAATGTCATTTCTTCCGACGTCTTTCATCGTCGTGTTTTTAGTCGGTAGTATGGTACATGCATATCACATGTTACTTTAAATAACAATTGGTTTAAGGTAATTAGTACAGCAGTAGTTACTTAATACAACACTACAGTACTTTATTTATTTCCCCATTGCATTCACTTTGTGATCTTCACACAATGAACAGTAATGTAAAAGCTATATTTTTGGTTAATGATAGTCATATTTGGGAAATTACACACTTTTACAAGAAACAAACATACATTTCATTTGATGCCTTGGTAGAAGGCTACGTTTAGTAGAAAATATAGGATTTTCTAGGAGATACAAACATATACAAACTTATACATTAAGTACATACAAACACTTTCATACAAACAATGACACTAAAATACTTATGAACTCACTAGCTTTAATGCTGATAAACTCTTTCAAAATAACTTGTATTCTCAGGTCATCAGTAGACAGGTACCGATGTCAGGCTTTTGAGAAGATGGAGTTCGTTCAAGACTCATCTCATATTTTGATTTACATTTTTGGTGTCTTATAACTTTACAGAACACACTTGTATGAAATTATATTATTAATGCAATTGATGATGTTGTTGCTTGTTTACTACTATTCATTGTTGTGATACTGTACATGACGTCCTCCACCCCTGAACGTTTCCGTCGTTCCGGTTTTGGGGTGTGACAAACATAAGACCGATGAATCGCAACTACACGCTCGAAAACGCAAGAATTAGCCTCACGAACAACTTAGACAACAACCAAAGGTCAAACCTCGGTCCACAGCTTAAATCCCTCCAAGTTTAACCAAAAGTCAAACTAGTCAAAAGTCACAGTCAACTTGGTCAAAGTAACAGTCAGCAGACCTACGCGTCGTGCAACCTTCATGTAAGCGTCACGTACATAAAATGCCAAAACATGCATGTGACCACAATGCTACGTGATGTATACAAGGGTTGTTCACGTGACGTAGCACTGTTCACAGCAACCAACTTTGTTAAGTGCTTAATCCCACAAGACCAAAGCCCTGACATTCAAGAATACATCAAAATGTGATCCTAATGGATAAAGTTTGCAACTTTATTCACTTGCATTGCATGACTCCAAATAACCAATCAATTAATCTAGGTCAAAATGGTACCAAAATGATACCAATACCATGCATGGTTTAAAAGGAAGGATAAGGTTCACTTCATTTCACCACAATAGGTCCAGAAAATTCCAGAAAATGAGAAGACCCAAAAATCCAACGTTTGAACCCAAAGTTGTCTAAATTCCATCAAAATACCATTAAAGGTACATCATTAACGGGCTATCCCAGACTCCTACTAGGTCCGCCCTTAATCAATGGATGTCGGAGACTATGAATAAAAAAATATATAAAAATGTTTTTTAAAAGTGAAATAATTCCAAACGTATAAACAAACATTATAAAACGTATTCACAACAAATATTATAAAATGACAACTAGTCTATATAATAGGTTTCTCTAAATTTGATTTGATCTCATCTTTCAGAGCTCTATATACTTTCACAACAAATATTATAAAATGACAACAATTAAAAATAATGTTATATGATTATTATAATATATATATTTTTTATACGCAAGACATTGATAGATACAATTGACAAATGAATAGATGTTTATCTTATCATATTGTTTAAAATTATTATTACATTAATAATAATTAATATTAATAACATAATAATTTTCAGCAATAGATTTATTAAAATTTGAAGTAATCACTTTGGTTCTGGTGACTTGATAAAACATGTGGAAGATATAATGTATAACCTATTGACTCATGTTCAAATCTTGACACTACTCAGCTCCTGTGGCTATAGAGCTTCGTCTGCTATGACTCCAGGACATGATGCATAGTCTCATGTTTGCAGCGATGGATTAGTCGATGCTCGAAATCTAACCAAGAAACCCTCGTTAGGAAGTTCACTTTCCTAAATAAAATAAAAAATAATAATAGTGAAGTATATAATTGTAGGCAATGCAAAGAACAAATTCGTCAAGTAAACTAATTATAAAAGTAAAAATTGATGAAAAATAAAAACAGCTTGGCAGCAATCGATATCATTTTCTTTTTGACCTCCTTCCTGAATATTGGGCAGCAAAAGCAAAAAGCAAAAAGAAGGAACAAATTCGGAGTTTTTGGGTATCAAAAATAAAATAATGGCAGAAATAAAAAAGCCAATGAGAAAGCAAGAATAGAGCTGTTCATGAATTCAAGAGGAATAAAAATTTCGCATACCCACTGGTTTCTTAATATCTTTACAATCCCTGGGCGAATTGTTCAAGCTAAAATCTGCCGATCTTTGTACCTTGTTATTCAGGTGAACTCTTACTCTATCTTCTAGGGTTTCGTTTATTACTGATTGTATCTGTGTTCTTGATCTCTGTTGGACTCGTTCTTTTTTCAACGTTTTCTTCAACGCGTTTTGAGTTCAATTGAGGTGAAGTCAAGTCTATTCTTTATGCTCGTTCTTATTTAAGCTTTGCGTGTTTGTATATTTGATCAATTTGAATTCCGACATTACTACTTCGAATTCTGTAGAGAGATCATAAACTTCTGTCGGTTATTTCTCCAGGGTATGTATATTGTATTGATGATTTGTGGTTTCGATAATTGCTTAGCGATTGGGGATATGATCTAGTATTGCTTCGTTTTGAATTGTAATGTGGTGGTAATTGGTAAAAGTTATAATCGAAAGTCGAATTTTCCCCCAATTTGCGAAAGATTCCATTTATGCTAAGTTTATGTATTCGATTCTTTAGGTAGGATTGGTATCTATAACTTGTCGAGTTATTACTTCTTCTTGCATTTATGCTGGAAATTAAACTAACATTATAAGTAGATTACTTTTGAAGATGATATTTTGTTGATGTTTGTCCATTAATGGAATATATTTTATCTCCCTAGTTAACTAATTATCTCTGATTTTGTTTAGCTTACTGTTTTCCAAGATTGTGCAATATGATACATCTAAAGCTGTCTTGTTTTTGTTCTTCTGGATTGTTATTAGCTTCATTTGAAGCACTCTTTTATTCTTTCACATGCATATATCATCTCTTGAGCATAACACCCAAGTTTATCATTTTTTGAATCCACAGTCAAGCTCTGCAACAATTTAGGCTCATTAATAAGATGAGTAAAAGATCACACAACTCATACGATTAAAGGTAAATATCAATTCTACTATTCAAGCATGTTGTTGTTGCTAAGGTTATGAACAAAACTCACATTATAATTATATGCTACTAAATGAATTTATGCAGCTTCATAGGGAGTTCAAAAAGAATATCATCTATGGAGTTTGGCTTTTCTAGGGATCACCTATATGAACAATATTTTCTCAAATAAGCAATCACAAGTTTGCAAATATAGGTCTGTGATACTTTTCTAAATTTTGGAATTAAGATTATAGTTATTTAATTATCTCCTAGATTATGATTTATTGTCAATTTACAGGTGTCATGGAGATATCACTTCTGAAAGTCCTTCTCAAAAACATCTCTACTTTCTTTCATCTCCCATCTCATGAAAACAGAAATTCAGAAATCATTCAAAAATACTACCAAAAGATTGAAGAAATACTCAAATTAAATAAACCAGTACTCGAATCCATCACTGATTCAGAAATCTCTTCCAATGAATCTCTCCAAAAAGAATTTGCAGGATTGAGTCAATCCATTGATGAACTCAGAGAGCTTCTTGAAGATTGCCACCCGTTGATGAGCAAAGTTTACTTTGTATGTCTTAATCACCCTCATTTCCAAATTTTAATTTTCTTGAAATTATAAAAATTCATTTTGTATCTCTATTTCTTTCACTTTTTAGGTTATGCAAATTGAATCATTATTTGCAAAGATTCGTTCTCAAAGCTTACAACTTTTTGAGCTTCTGCAATCTTCTAATGATCTCCCTGATGAATTAAGTTCATCATCACTCGAGGTATTCCATAATTCCATAAATTTAATAAAGAAATTGAATTACACAAATTAATAAAACTACATATTTGCTTTTGTAGCATTGCATACAGAAAATCAAACACATGGGTCATGAAAAATTATCATCTATACTTTCAAAAGCAATAAGGGATCAAGCAGATGGATCTGGACCTAGTGTTGACTCAAGGTCAAAAATTGCTGACTTTCTTAACCTAAAGTCAAACCAAGAACTTTTAATCGAAGCTGTTGCCCTTGAAAAACTAAAGGAAAACGCAGAACAAGCAGAAAAGATTGGAGATTTAGAAGTTATTGAAGAAATGATTAATCTTGTTACACATATGATTGATTGTTTAATTGAAGCAAAACAATCAGAATCTTCAAACCCTGTCCCAATTCCACCCGATTTCTGTTGCCCTTTATCACTTGAATTGATGACAGACCCTGTAATTGTAGCTTCTGGACAGACATATGAGCGGGGGTATATTCGTAAATGGCTCGATCTTGGCCTCACTGTGTGCCCTAAAACCATGCAAACCCTAGCCCACACTAATCTCATCCCTAATTACACCGTGAAAGCCCTAATCGCAAACTGGTGCGAGTCAAACAATGTCAAACTCCCTGACCGGTTAACACCCGTAGGGGTAATTTCGTCATTTCACAAACCCAATTCTCCCGTCCACCATCACCATGTCCAAACACCCTCCGTCGATTCCTTACCGGAAAACACACCGGAATCCGGCGACCAAGGTGAAAACTCAACGGTGTCGAATACAAACGAGTCTCAGGCGGATGAGGTGGTGGTGCCGCCGGAGGTGGCGGTGGAAGTGGTGGCTCAGCCTTCCGCTGCCACTCCGCGGCGGGACCACGAATACTCGCCGCGGTTCGAACCGAGGCCGAGAAACCAACTATGGCGGAGGCCGTCGGATCGGTTCGGCCCGCGGATCGTGTCGTCTCCAACCACTGAGACGCGACCGGATTTAACCGCGGTTGAAACCCAAGTCAAGAAATTGGTCAACGAGTTGACCGACACGTCAATCGATGTGGTTAGAAACGCAACCAGTGAGTTAAGATTACTCGCGAGACACAACATGGATAACCGCATCGTGATCGCAAACTGTGGCGCGATAAATTTACTAATCGGTCTTCTAAAGTCAACGGACGAAAAAGTCCAAGAAAATTCCGTAACCGCCCTTTTGAATTTATCGATAAATGATAATAACAAAACCACGATTGCAAACGCGGACGCGATCGAACCGTTGATTCACGTGCTCGAGACCGGGAGCTCGGAAGCGAAAGAAAACTCGGCCGCCACGCTTTTTAGTCTTTCGGTGATTGAAGACAACAAGATAAGAATCGGGCGGTCGGGGGCGATTCGTCCGCTTGTGGATTTATTAGGGAACGGGACACCGAGGGGTAAAAAGGACGCGGCGACTGCTTTATTTAATTTATCGATTTTTCACGAAAATAAAGCGAGAATCGTCCAGGCTGGCGCGGTGAGGTATCTTGTTGAGTTAATGGACCCCGCGGCAGGGATGGTGGATAAGGCGGTTGCTGTGTTGTCGAACCTTGCGACGATTCCGGAAGGTCGGGCGGCGATCGGGCAGGAGGGCGGGATACCGGTTTTGGTTGAGGTTGTTGAGTTGGGGTCCGCGAGAGGGAAGGAGAATGCCGCGGCGGCGCTTTTGCAGTTGTGTACGAATAGCAGTCGGTTTTGTAATATGGTGTTGCAAGAGGGGGCGGTCCCGCCGTTGGTTGCTTTGTCACAGTCGGGGACCCCACGCGCTAAGGAAAAGGTGTGTTTTTTTTTTTAGTTTTTGATAGTTAGGGCATTTACGTCTTTTTGCACAGACAAGAGATCGAGCGCGTGTCCCGTCCCATCTTTTACGGTTCGACAAAAAAAAATACAATTTTGTCCCATTAATATCAGTCTCAGCACCAGTCCAATGCACCTGTTCTGTCATGTCATGTGTAACAAACGGGGCCCGTTTGTTACGAAAGATGAGACATGACATGACAGAATAGACTGTGTTTGATATGCATTGGATTGGGACTGAGACTGATATTAATGGGACAACTTTTTTTTTTTTTTTTTTTTTTTTCGAACCGTAAAAGACGGGATGGGACACGCGCTCGATCTCTCGTTTGTGCAAAAGACGTAAACGCCCTCATCATTGAATGTTTGGTGATAATATATAAAATTTTAAATGTTTGGTTGCAGGCTCAATCGCTGCTAAGCTACTTTAGGAACCAACGACATGGGAATGGTGGGAGGGGGTGATGGTGATGGTTTTTGAGGTAAGATATGTATACAATTGTATATCTAATGTTGCAAATAATGCATATGGAGGTTGTGTTTTTTCGGGGTATTGTGTTGATTTGTGACAAAAAGAGAGGACATAGAAATGATTTGTGGAGGGGAGTTTGATTGAGTCCTCTCGATGAATAACTTTGTGGTTAAATTTGCAGCCTAATGTAGTAGTGTGAGTTTGTTTGTCAGAAGAATGAATATAACTCATATTTTCCTTATGAAAAATCTTAGATCCTTGTTTCTTTCTTTTTGTTATATATAATATATTTTCATGTGTAGTTTTGGAGCATATGGTGCATTGTTGATAAAGAATAGGTTTATGCTATTTTTGGAAGTATTTATTTGATATGTCTCATGTTTTCTTTATTTGATTCCTACTTTTCGGCCTTTTGACCAATTTGTGTCCATTAAAATTGTTTGGTTTAAATTGGTTATCGAATCCGAATATTTAATATCCCATAATTTGACGAAGAAGACTTGTATATTAAATAAAAAAGAATGTTCTATAGGACAATGTTCCTTTTGGTTATGTTATCTTTACATATTTAATTGATTAAATATGTTAAAAGTAAAAATAATTAATATCCATTTATGATTTCTATTGAAAGTTAAAATAATGAGCTTAGGTTTATCATGTATTATTATTATTTTTTAATAGATAACTTATTTTTATTAAAATTTTGAAACATTTAACATAAAAACCTAAAAAGTTAAAAAGAAAAAGGAAAACAACCGATGGTTTGGTTTTCCAAAGTCGAACCAAATCTTTTGATGCTGTTTCGATCATAGTAAAAAACCGATTCAAACAATACTCACCCAGTCACCTTTACATAGGAATCAACCAAATTCTTGTATCTGTCACCAACACAGTGTAGTCTAACAAATTTATACACCATAACATCTTTCTAAATCTTATTAGAAGTCTCGTTCAAAATCAAAGCAAAGAATTGACCCCTAATGTAGTCCAATTTTACTATGAACGACTCAGTGAGTCAGTGTCGTTGGAATTCTAACACATGTGGTGGTTCAACAGTTGGGTTAATCACTTCGATGACCAAAATGAGCCGGTCTTATCATAGGATATCCACATTTTGAACAAATACTACATAGTACATAAGTATTTTGCAAAGACAAAATTGCAAAAATGGTCCCAGTGGTTGGCAAAATTCTGTGCTTTTGGTCCAAAACGAAACGTTTGTGTACCATTGGTCCAAAATTGAATATTTTTATTGGTTTTGGTCCCTATTAACATGAAAAGACTATAATACCCCTTATATTTGTTTTTTTAATTATTCTATATTTATTTAACTGTTTTTAATTAAACAAAAATAAAAAAAGGGGCCACCTCTGCTTCTTTCTTCGTCTTCTTCGGAAACCCCTATCCGCTTCTACAACCTTTTCCCCCTCCTTAGTTCAACTCCACTACCACCTCCCTGTTGTCTATCGTTCCTAATTCAAGAAACCAAACCTGGAAACAAAAGTAGAATTGTTTTTCTGATGGTTTATTTTTCTAAGAAATGGGTCCTGATTTTCGTTAAGATTTGAAGAATATTTTTGGATTTAAAGTTTATTTTTTTCATCTGTTCACCGGTTGTTCCTCCATATCTGTTCATCTTGTTCCTTTTCCAGATCACAAGAAATTTGTGTTAAATACATCATCACTATATATCTCTATATAATTTTTGTTCGAGATGAAGATATGAAAATAACATCATCCTGATGTTTTTCAGTTTTCGTAACCTCAAGAGAAGAAGGAACTCGGCGACGACCACAATTGGCGGTGGGAGGTGGGGCTTCTGTCGTCGTCGGAGGCAAGGTCGGCGCGCCTTGGCTTCACCTCGTCCGAATTGTTCCACCTCTGCTTCTTTCTTGGCCTTCTTCGCAAAGCATTGGACTTGCACTTTATCAAAACACAGCTCACCCCTTCCAATTGAAGCCATCGTCGGAGCTAGGACCTTCACTTTATGTGTTGTCGTCTGCTGTATCCAGCCACCAAATTGTTGTTATCTGATTTCCTCCGCCACTAGCATTCAATTAAAGACCATCACAGTTTCCTTAGCTCCTTAATTTATGTATCAGACAAGCCACAAGAATCCATATCCCTTTCCCTTCCCATATCTCTCCTTTTCTACTCCATTATCGACTTTTGATTTTGGCCTCTGAAAAAAATATTAGAAACAATTTTTGGATTTGATTTTTGTGGAGAATTCGATATGAGGACTTTAGTTTTTGGATTTGATTTGGGGATTTAAGTTTATCTGGGGTGGCTAGTGTCTTCAAGGTTAGACAATGGGAGGTGGGGGTGAGAAATTGGCAGTTTAGGCTATGGGAAGTGGGTTGTTGTCGTCGTCGGGGTCAAGATCGTAGGTGGAGCACAAAATTGCAAAAGGGCAGATCCGACGGGTGGTGGTGGTCCGGTGACATGTAGAAGGTGGTGGTCCGGCGGCGTTGGTGGTCCGGTAGGTGGTGGTCCGTCAGCAGTAGTGGTGTCAAGAAATGAAGTGTGAGAGGGAAGTGGAGGCAATGTTAGGAGTGAGAGATGTAGGGGGTGGGGGTGGGTTGGATTTTTATTTATTTATTTTTAATTAAAATAATAAGAAAATAATTAAAAAAAAAGTTATATAAGGGTATATTCATCATTTCAGGTGTGGTATGGACCAAAACCACATTAAAATGTGAAACATGGGGACCAAAACCACCCAAACAATTCAAAATTGGACCAGTGGTGCATAAACGTTTCGTTTTAGACCAAAAACATAGAATTTTGCCAACCACAGGGATCATTTTTGCAATTTTGTCTTTGCAAAATCATTTTCTAACAACATTATTATACCAAATTGTATTTTTATTTTACATAAAAATGTAAATTGTTATTCTATTTTAAGAAATTCCATGGATATCTCTAATTAACATTGTTAATTTTTTTTATAAAACCCATCTATTTTGATATTTTTGTATTAAAACATTTATTAAAATATCATATTAAACCAGGTGGCACGAGCTAGGGATGATATTCTCGACACGATCCGTGACATGACACAAACTTGGCACAAAAATAAATGGATTCGAGTTGAGATTTCTAACCCACCAACCCGCAAAATAAAAAGGTCGTATTTGGGTTAGTATTTTGGTTCACGGGTCAACCCGTCAATCCGTTTATTTTTTTGTTATTTATTTATTTTTATAAAAGCTATTATCGTTTTAAAGCAAACTCCCTCGAAGGTGGTTCACCATTTGGTGAAGATCCTGAGACATTTTGCCTTGTATTTGCAAGCATTGATGCATAACCCCCTCTTGGCCACCATAAAAAGAGCTTGGAAATATTTTCAACAATTGAACCCAAGACTTTCCTATGGAAAGATTTACCGTATAGTATATTAGATTTAAGTTATGTGATTGTGCCTGTTAACCTGTATGTGTTGCATGCCTAAATCAGATTTGTCATTATTATTACGCAAATAATATTTGGGTTTACAAATCAACCCGCCAACCTGTGAACCCGAATCTGACCCACGAACCCAAATTTGACCTACGAACCCACGAACCCGTATAACTAAACTAGTTATACGGTTCGCATCCCTGTTGACGTTACCTGCCAACCCGTGACACGAATAATTATATGGGTCGTATACTAGTTGATACATTTCAACCCACCAACCCATCAACCCGAACCCGATATGTGACATCCCCATTTTCACGGCCAGAAAAGACCGATTTTGTTTATGCTTTATAAAAATCAGAGTACCTCTTTTAATAAAAATGTTGCGGAATTTGTTCCCAGAAAAACATGATAAATACGTTATCAAAACATTTCCGAAGAAATGTATTTTTATTCATTTTAAAACATTGAGATGTCATCGTCAATACAGAAACATAAGCATAAACATAACTCACATTCATTATCACTAGTGATTTATATCTCCTTAATCTCTCAGTGTAATGTAACTTCATATCGACACCTGTGATTCAAATAAACTGAGTGGGTCAGATTGGGAAACCTGGTGAGTACATAGGGTTTTCAACCCACAATAATATAATTATTATGTTTAAACATCAAACAATCAACCCAATTACCCATCCCCATTATCTTCTTTACTCTTAAGGATCTACCCTAAGAATCAGCTATTCCTCGTTCATTCATTCCTAAGGATTATCCTAAGGAATCGGCACGAAGTCCATCGTTGCCATGGTTTACTCAATAGGCACTAAGTCTCATAGTCGCCAAGGTTATTCTCTTTTATCGACAGTATCGATTCCGAGACTCCTCTCACAACACATGTCAAGGGGTTTAGGCACTACATTGCATAGTCGCGAGGTTTAATCTCGTCTATCGACGGTGTCGTTTCCGAGACTCCTCTCACAACACATGTCAAGGGGTTTTTAGAGTACAGCTGGTGAGCACACAGTTCAAAACACCTACAGGTTGCGAGCCTGCTAGTGTCCACTGGACTGTCTAGAATAGTCCGTGGTTGTCATCCATACTCTGCTGAATGACGGGGCCAACACATGGGTAAAAGTCTTCTCTCATGGTTTACCTCTCACCCTTATCTCATGGTCTATATCACCTCTCATCATTTTGTTTTTGTCACACAACAACTATTTCATCTACCCATGTTTTACCCAACACATTTTGTAGATATAAATTACATACAGTTTAAATCATTTAAAACATGTATAAAAATCTTTCACCCAGCATAGACGGCAAGTATACAGACAATATGCACACATAGCATGTAATTTATATTAAATACTTCATATCTATGTGTAAGATGAAAGTAACTATGCACTCACTTGATTAGGTGGTGACTCTGCACTTGGACAGCACTTCGTTACTTTTAAAACAATTTCCTTCGACAAAACCTAGTATCATTACCACTAGGGTTTAGTCTAATATTTACCGAGACTAATTAATAGTCTATCCATTATTACTATTATATAAGCGTTAAGAAACACTCTTATATAACTCATATAATATCCCAAATAATTATTTTAAGGTCCTAATAATGTTACTATAATTAATTAGATGCTATATTAAAAATAGGATATGCGTAGCTTACTTATAGCGGGTTTTCTTAAAAACTGGGCTTCGCTTGGAGCAGCATTTCTGAGCCGAAGGGCTCTTTTCTCGGAGCTTCGGGAGCCTCGGGGCTTTCTTCGGGTGCTAGGGGGTTTACCTAGACTTTAGGGGGGGGGGGTTAGGGAGCTTAGAGAGAGAGAGAGAGTATATAGAGAGAGAAAGAAGAGGGTTGAGGGGTGAGGAAATGAGGGAACCCGACACTCTTATTTATAGGATGAATTCCTGATGGACTCGCTGAGTCGAAGTACTGACTCGCCGAGTCCATGCCACATGTCAGCTTTCTGGAGGCCAAACGTGTGTGGCCTGTATTGTGCCACGTCACCCTATTTCGCACAGCAGCCTCCCGACTTAGAAAAATCATAACTCTCGCATACGAGCTCCGTTTTCGACGTTCTTTATATCCACGCGTAGGTAAAAACAAGATCTACAACTTTCATTTAGACTCTGTTGGCTAATTCTCGACCGATCTTAAATTTAATAGTAGGAGGAGATTAGACTGTTAAATGACCGCGGAAAATTCGTTACTCCTTCATACGGACTCCGTTTTCGTCTGTCTTTTTACCGTTGAGTTCCTATTAATGAGATATTCAACTCTAATTTATGTCGCGTAAGCCAAAAACCGCTCGAACTAAAATTCGAGTTTCGGGCCTTGCACTGCTATGCCAAATCTCAGAAAATTCATAACTTCCTCATACGAAGTCAGATTTGGGCGTTCTTTTTTTGTATGTTCTCGGTTTAACGTATACTACAACTTTTGTTTAGATCATTAAGGATAAAAAGTCATCTATCGTAAATTCACTATTTACGTCTCCTGGTGCCGTGCCGGTTTTGCCGAAAAACTTCGACGAGCCATAACTTCTTCGTTATAACTCGGATTTCGGCGTTCTTTATATGTACGGAACCCTTGAGACATATTCTACAACTCGGTTAAGATTATTTATTCTAAATAATCTTTTGTCGAAAATTCGTTTTCGACCCCTATTATCTATAAATTGACTAGTCCGGATCTACGAGCGTTTAGACCTGACAATGGGGCGTGTTTGGAGCGAATCGACCTTGATCCAAACCCTTTTAACAAATTTCAAAATTCGATCCAAACCCGCTCCGTAACCCACAGGGTTTTGAATAATCAAACCCATACCCTCATCCCACGAATCAACAGATATCCAAACCCGCCCCGTAACCCGTAGGTTTTTTGAATAATCAAACACATTTTACTTAAATCATAAAATCACATTTTTTAAAATAAAACTAGGTGTTGATTTAGAAAACACATTATGTACTCGAGGACTTTCTATTGGAATTAAAATCATTATTTTAATTACTTCTGATTGGTTTTTGACCGTCGATTGCATTGATAGAGAATAACAATTACAAACTTTCTTCCGGTTGATAAATGACCTTATTGATTTATAAATGAAATTGGTGATTACATGATGAAATATAAATGAAATGAAATCATGACTTTTGGAAGAAGACTAGAAGTCTAGAAGTTGAGTCTTCGAATCCTATGTAAAAACAGTTTAGTCTTTTGTCTTTTCTCTTTGGACTTCCAATTGGAATTTAATGTACACTTTAGGCAATATAAAATATAAATGCATAATTCTAAAATTTATATGGGGCGGGCTATAAACGGAGCGGATCGGTGATGATCCATACCCGACCCTTTTAATAAAAGGGTTAGCGGGTATGAGTCGTTAACGGGTAAACGAATCAAAAACTATGCTCCAAACCCGTATAATTGTTAAGGGTTTGGATCGGATCAGGGTCAAAATCTGCTCCATTGTCAGGCCTACGTGCGTTACACGATATGATTGCCAACCCTACTAACATCACTTGGGTTGTCTGATGCTCGGAGCCTTTGAACTTTTGGGTGCATGCACTTTCATTTATCATGCTTTCCAACACACATGTTAATAAAATCAACTATTTAGTGCAATAGTTTTATTCAAAAAAAATATATATAAAAAAAGAAAGAAATACATAAATGAAATACTTAGGCCACTCAAAAAATAGTAATTAACTTTCAAGCCTCATTTTTCAATCACAAAATAAAATTATAGTATGTATATTTTATGACGCGGAATAAATAAAGGAAACAACAGTCAAGAACAATGGTATTTTTATTCGGTGTGAAGGAATTAATTGTTATTATTATTATTTTTTAAAATGTTTATTTTCAATCTGTAATTTAAGGAAAAATAATAGGTTTTGACTCAAGTTTGAAACCCGTATATTTCATTTTGAGTTGATCTTCCACTTTCAACACAAACCTTTCATTTTTCAACCATATTTTCAAAACTCTCGTTGTCTATAGTTCGACATGTTACATATTTTTCTCTTGGTGATGCATTTATCGCAGAAAAAATTGTGTACAAAATATATGTAATATCGACTTTAATAAATTGAATTCATCTTTCTTGTTATCTATAAGGGAAGTGATTCGTACATAACAGTTTTTTGCCATACACAACAATTCATGCATTATATAGTTGTATCATACAACATTTTAAAACATCAATTGTTGTGTATGGAAAAAAAATTGTTGTGTACGGATCAGCTCCCTATCTATAATACTAATTACCAGTGGCGGAGGTTATATAGGGCCAGGGGGGCTGTGGCCCCCCTATTTTTTTTATAATTAGTCCTTATACATTAAAAAAAGTTACATATTATACCTAAAACTATAAAATTTGACTTTGGCCCCCCCTTGTTCTTCAATTTTTATACATATTCTATTTTCGGCCCCCCAAATCAAAACTTCAAGCTCCACCACAGCTAATTACTACGTAAAAACAAATTAAAAGAGCTATTCATGACAAAAAAAGGAAGCTTATATTAGGAAATAACATGGCCAGTTTTTTTTACAAACTAGAAACATATTAATCAGCAATGGAAATTTGCATTAGAAATCCATCACCAGTGGCGAAACCTCTTGAGGGCCAGGGAGGCCATGCCCCCCTGATTTTTGCCATTCTGTAATATAAAATTGGTTTTATTTATTGTCTAACTAGTTTATAACCTGTGGGAACCACGGTTACAAAACTAATTAAACTTTTATAGTAAAATTTCAAAGTTATCAATCAATTATTTTAGGGATATATACAGTAAAGTCTCAATATTTTCATCGATTTGACAAGAAAGTCCTAAACTTTATTTTTTTGACAGTAAAGTCCAAATGACCGGCAGTTTTTGACACTTTTACCCTTTTTTCCCGATTAGCCGGTAATTAGGACTTTTTTGTAAAAAAAAAAAATAAAGTTTAGGACTTTCTTGTCAAATCGTCAATTAGGACTTTACTTTCAAAAAAATAAAGTTTAAGACTTTCTTGTCAAATCGTTAAAAATATTAGGACTTTAGTGTATATATAATTTTTTTTTGTTAGAAATTTAATGGTATAATACTCTTTAAGCATAAGAGTTATTAAAACATTCTCTAATCAGCTAGATCCTATTGAAATCATTAACGTTTGCTTCTTGTTAAATCGTTTTTTTAATCTCAACAAACCGACATTGAAAAAAATTGAGATAATCAAGAAAGATAGAAAGAAAGAACCAGGGTTCGGTTTCTTATTTCTCCATTTTTGGGACAGCAAAAAGTCAACACAACCCTGGTTCTTTCTTTCTTTTTTATTATCTCCATTTTTTTCAATGTTTGTTTGTTGAGATTAAAAAAACGATTTAACAAGAAGCAAATGTTAAGGATTTCAATAGGATCTAGCTGACTAGAGAATGTTTTAATAACTCTTATGTTTAAAGAGTATCCTACCATTAAATTTCTAACAAAAAAAGGAGATATACACTAAAGTCCTATTATTTTCAACGATTTGACTAGAAAGTCCTAGACTTTATTTTTTTGACAATAAAGTCCTAATTGACGATTTGACAAGAAAGTCCTAAACTTTATTTTTTTTGACAAAAAAGTCCTAATTACCGGCTAACCGGGAAAAAAGGGTGAAAGTGTCAAAAATTGCCGGTAATTTGGACTTTACTGTCAAAAAAATAAAGTTTAGGAATTTCTTGTCAAATCGATGAAAATATTGGGACTTTAGTGTATATATCCCATTATTTTAAATAAATTATTAATTAAGAGATTTTTTTAGTTATATAAAATTATAATCATTGATTTAAATAAATATATGAAATTATATAACTTTATAATTTGTATTAATTTTATTTTAATTTTTATTTTAATGCTGTTAATTTAATGTAGATTGAGTGAGAAATTTAAAATTTAAAATTTAAAATGAATAATCAATAGCTTGACAAGTGGCAAGTATTAGTTAGTTGACAGAAAATGGTTACACATGGAAAAAGAAGAATAAAAAATGCATTAATTAGGAGGTTTAATAAGATGACACATGTCAAAAGGAGAATAAAACTATTCTTTTATTAGAATAGGGAGATTCCTGGCCTCTTACCTTTAGTTATAGAAATAACTAATCAACTATAAAAAACAAAAATATACATCTTATTTGATTTGATTATTTCACAAGGAAATATAAAGATTATGAAAGTAATAAATAATTAACAAGAATCCAAAAAGTTATGGGATACATCCAAACGAACTCTAACGAAATTAAGATTTTATAGATTAAGAAACAAAAATTCTATAAAAACTCATTCTAATATTCAATCTATTAACTCAATATTTAGAAAATACAAACCCTAGATCAATCTTCCGGAAAAACAAAACTTCTCACCGGAAAACATAATACATCCGTCGAACTTCTCACCAGAAGATATTGCTGTTGCGTGTTGCCTCCGCCGGAGTACTCACCACTCCACATCTCTCCGGTCCGCTATTATTGACCGATGTGGCTCTGTCTCTCTAGTCTACCGTTTCAACAGCCTGCAATTCCTACGAACAACTTCCGACAGTCGGTTACTTCCTGTGTCTCCATTTTTCCTTCCGCCGAACTGCAACTCCGACCAGCGACTCATTGGTGTTCATCGCTTTACTCAACCAGATTTCTGAGGTAAGTCTTCATCTCTCTTTTTCTCTTACTAAAAGTATAGAACTCTTTTAAATGTTAAAAGATATATATATATATATATATATATATATATATATATATATATATATATATATATATATATATTAGCCTGTCAAGTATTAAAAGATACACCAATTTTAATATTATTTAATTTATTAGTTTCTAAATATTTTAATCTGATTTATTGTATAAAAAAGCTTATAAAAGTTAAAAAAAAACTCAATTAGTAACTTATAATAATTTGATATATAGTAACGATATGGTAACCTTTTTTTAATTTTTAGTATTTATTGATTGTTAAAATGTTAGTAAATTTTATTATCTTTTAATTACCTTTAATGTATAATTACAAACTGTATAAACAATATTAAAGTCAACGTAATTAGTGTGGTCAAAATGCAATTGTAAATTTTTATTTTGTTAACTATTAATAAATTATATTATGTAGTCTACATCAAAATAGAATAACAAAATTGATGAAAGAAAATACATGAATAGACACCATCGTTTTAATGCTTATGCCTAGTGTTCATAAAATTTAACCAAATAAAAATTTGTTTGTATGTTATTGTTTTAACATTTTGGGTTTGGCCCCCTTGGTTATAAAGCTCGAGTTCCGCCTCTGTCCATCGCTAAAGACCAACAACCACAATTCAACGATGAAATTAGCAAGAGGCTTAGCAACGAAATTAGCTTGTCTCAAAACACTTTAGAACCATGCGTCTTTTGTCATGGTTCTGTAGCTAAACAATTGTTGATTATTTGTAAATGAACTGTTTTTCTTTTTTTGTTTTTTAATCTTAGTCACTAATATAACTAGCCACGGTATTACTAGGTGTCAAATCTTATCATAGTATTAATGAATTTTATTTATATATATTAAGGGCTTATTTTTAGTCTCTATACAGGGGTTTCAAAATCAAATGACTGGCCAGGCAATAAGTACTTCACAATTTACAAAGCATGGATGAATGATCCTACATATAAACTTACCTTCCTGTTTTTTTCTTCCTAGTTTTCGTGAACTTCGTTTGAAGCCTCTCCATCTTGAAAACTCTTGTGAAGCTTTTTGGAACAGTTTTCTAGTTTCCCTGTAGCAAAGGGATTCATTTACAACTTTCTAAATTTGTAAACATATGTTGAAAATGCGATCCAACAAGAACTGCAACCAGAAGCACTTCTTGAAGTTGCCATTTTACACCATGTTCCCTGTTCAACTTAACCAGGGAAAGAAGGGAAATGAACTCAAGTTAGAATTTTTTTTTTTTTTTTTTGGTGTTTCTAAGTTTTTTAATGAAAGGAAATGGTAAGAAGCGGAAAAAAAATGAAAAGAAAATTTTCTCATATAACTTTCATTTCAATTTGGAACGATTTTGAGAGAAATGAACAAGCTATTTAATTTTGTTTTCATCTCTCTCAAACTCGAAAAAACAAAATACAATTTTCCTTTCCTTCTTTTCTCTCCTTATTTCATCGCCCCCCCCCCCCCCCCCCCCCACCTTTTTTTTTCTTTGCTAGAACTTGAGAAGAAAAAAACATTTTTATAATGTATGTTAAAATGAGAAGTTTGTTTTTAATAATTCAAGTTTTACAAATCAAAAACCATCTTACAAATTTTTAAATTGTTTTCGGAACCTTATATGTTAACGTTTTTACATATCATTTGTACACATAATCCAACATATATCCAACATATATGTTTATCAAGGTACGTAGTGACAACAAAATAGTTAGAAACCTTGTATATCTTAAATTGACCTTTTAGATGATTGATAAGAATCAACTAGATGGAGGAGAATTATATTTTGTAGACATCGACTGAAATCCTTACATTTAGATTGTAAAAATGTGCGTTCTTTATTATCCTCACATCTTATATTTTGTAGGTATCGACCGAAAACCTAACATTTATAATGTATGGTTCTTGAAATAAACGAATTTCGAATTGATAAATTTCACAAGGAAATTAGTCAAACCACAAAATCACTTTCTTTGTAAAAACTATTTCACTAAACCATTTTAATGAATAACTCTAATTATAAAAGATATTAAAACTAAAAGATACTTCATTTATAAAAGATTATTTCAATAATACAAAAACTCCTTCACAACAATTATTCACACAAACTCTAATCAATTAAAATTCAAACATTTTAAGGGCATTTGCTTGTCCCCTTGGGGTTCTTCATATCACGGTAGCAAGGGCATTCCGCTTTATCGGCGTACGGACCTGCCGGAACACAGCCGCTGCATTTCCCGCAGCAGATCCCGCAATAATCCAAACATCTGTCTCTCCGGCCAGATCTCGAACACCTCAATTCACACTTCTTATTGCAACCAAATCTACCTGCATTCATCAATTCATCAAATCATCGTTAATCACTACTCAATCAAATCAATCGATCTATCCTTCTACAAAAGCCGAATCAAAGTATTCCGTTTTGTTGTGAAAACCTAAAACTGGAGAGAATTAGTGAATGAAGAGGGATCGATGAAACACCTGGACCAGAGACGGAGATGGAAACGGAGGTGGAGGCGGATGCGGCGGTAGGAGTTGTTGCGATGACGGATTTAAAGACGGAGGAGGTGAAAACAAGAGCGAGGATGAGTAGAGCTGCTAGTGGAAGCTTCATCTTCTTCGAATTATCAATGAAATTGGTAGCATTGTGGTGAAGACGATTATTTATAGTAGAAGCGATGAAAACCAGTGCCGGTGAACCACTGCCGACGCCGTACACGTGGTATGAGCACCACCGACACAGAGTTTGTGAAATCAAGGTGCACCTGTCAATCCTAATGCATTATCTGGTGTAATTTGCATGTATATGATCATCTTGTTTTTAGGTCATATATTGGTGACATTTTGATAAATTTATTCATTTAATTTTCAATTTATCATTATCACATCATTTATCATTTCATGTATAGATTAGATACTATTTGATTTCATTGAATTCGTGACTTATAAATTTAATCGGACCAAAAATCAAATATTGTGATTTATGAAAAATTGAATATCATAAACATCTTATGAGTTAATTAAGTTATCCTGTCCAAGTTAAATTAAATAATATAACCATATAGTATATTACTTTCCATGTTAAATGCTTAATCTAAAGCCGTTAAAAATAATAGAAATTTATTAAAATGCCTAAACTTCTTAATGATTTTGAAAAATAATAAAAAATCAGCAGATTTCTAAAAATACCCGTACAAATTGTAGGTGATTTTAAATTTTAATTTTTTTCAATTTTTTATGTTTCCAATAAAAACATGTAGGTTTGACTACACTTTTATACTATGATTTCTTTACCTTTGACTATATTTTTATGGATTTTGACTACCATTTCTTATATCATATAAACTCTTATATCAATTTCAGTAGTCTATAAATGTTTTATTAAAAAAAAACTCTTATATCATATAAACTTCAAATACCCTTTTATTTATTTTCTTTTAATCAATTTTGATGTAAACGGTATACATCAAAAAATAAACATTATAAGCAAGATGTCTTTACTTCCAAATAAATATCCCACTTATGAATCAACTCAATAACACCAATAACTACAAAGTACTATCTTTGTAGTACAACCGATGAACTTTATTAACCCAATAAGGAAACATAATAATTAAAAATATAATAATTAAATACTAACATTACATTAAAATTAAAAAAAATAAATAAATAAATTCAAGGGCACTTGTCTCTACCCTTTTGGTTCTTCATATCACGGTAGCAAGGGCACTGAGCCTTATCTGCATACGGACCCGAAGGAACACATCCCTTGCATTTCCCGCAACAGATCCCACACAACTTCAGACACATTTTTCTCCATCCAGATCTCGAACACCTCAATTCGCACTTCTTATCGCATCCAAATGATCCACCTACATTTCATCATCAATCAATAATTCAATAACTCGTAATTACATAGTACAGATATTAGATATTTAGATACAGAATCAGGAGAAGAGAAATTAATATTATTATATGAAGGAGAAGGATCGGTGAAGTACTTGGAGAGGGAACAGGGGCGGCGGTTGGAGAAGTTGTGATGGTGGTGGTGGATTCGACGAGGGAGGAGATGAAGAGAAGAGCGAGGAGGAGGAGGAGGATTAGAGATGTTGTTGCAGATTGAAGCTTCATGTTTTTTTTGAAGTTATAGGAATGGAGTACGGATTCTTTAAGGTGTTTGTTGGTAAGAAAAGGTGGTGGAGAAGATGAGTATTTATAATGGCGGAGGAGGGAATAGTGAGCAGCGGTGGGTGAAGTTAGGCATGTGACATGTGAGGTGAGGCCCTTGGAAACTGTCATCTTCAAATGCACATATTAAATGCCCCGCGTTTTTACATTTTAGTTCATCATGTTCAATAATTATTATTGTTACATTTAAAAGAGTCAAGTGGTTTTGAAATATTATTTTCAATTCAAAAGTTTGAACATGGTCGTTATCTTTTATATAGATTTTATAAATGCAAAAAAAAACATCAATACCTGTCTTTAAAGGTGAGAATCTTCACCTGGTTTTCTAAACCGAATTGTATCCTATTTCGGTTCGTTTTTTTTTTTGGTAAGAAATTGTTTGGTACTACACTATTTAGTACCGGTCAGGTCCCATTCTAGTATCGATTTTGCCCTTAAGTTTTAACTAAGCCTACTTTCACAAGCCGAACCGATATATACCTTATACTTCGGTTTGGTATTCGGTTCTTTATACTGGCCCTAAGTGATTTCGGTACTATATGGTTTGATATATGTTCTTATACGAGCTCACCCCTACTTCGGTTTGGTATTCGGTTCTTTATACTGGCCCTAAGTGATTTCGGTACTATATGGTTTGATATATGTTCTGATACGAGCTCACCCCTACTTATCTCATTAAATGATAGATATTATGTTTCATTTTTTCTGGTGTGATCAACCTTTTTATGGATCATAATACTATGTGTAGTGTATAGTCAATTTAGACATGGAGGTATAACTATTGTTAATATGTTATTTGGAATTTGGTGACTCAAATGAATAATCTGACCCGAAACGGATTGAAGAAAACCTGAATGATGATTTCGAAGGGTTAAGTATTCGTAGTAAGTGAAGTGGGTGAAGCCCCCATGGTATAGACCTGTTTAATTATTATGAATTTACTAATATATGAGTTTGGCCTTATAGTTGTTAGGGTTTACAGTTATAAGTATCTATAGTTAGGATTCCATTTTAATTTCTTTTGAAACAATTTGGTAATAGAAGAATCCAGCGGTCCTGCCTGTAAACGTATGTCACATCAACCGAACCACATAAATTTATTCTATCGTTCTATCGCTTTGTGTTTTTCTTGTGTAAAATTGTATTTAATGGGGTATACTATCTTATTCCATGTCAAAAACTAATAAATTAATACATAAATAGGACATTTTTTTTGAGATGTTTTAGTATCTCCACAACCCCACCCACATTGGCAAGTAAAAAATAAGCATAATAGGAGGTTTCAAGTATGTAAAAACTAGTTTAAAGTTGTATCTTTTATTTGTATAGACATGTTTTGAAAAAGTAGTTGTAAGCTTTTGAAAGATGTACCATAATATAAAATATAAAACCTAAAGTTAAATACTACTAAAAACTCTCAAAAGCTATATGAAGTAGCTTTTGGATGATAGTTTTTTGTTTAAAATAAAAGTTTTAAGCTTATACTTCCGAACAAAGTTTATTTCTTTAATTTGAGGGTTTTTTTTCTTGAAAACTAAAAGCTTCCTAGAGTTATTAAAAGCACGTTGTCGAAGAGACCCTTAATAACAAATCAAAGTATATAGTTCATTGGTGTTTTTAGATAGGTTTTTATGGGAAAATGACACAAATGACACTAAGTTTTTTTTTTTGTTTATTTTATTTTATTTTATTTTATTTTGAAACTGTTTTTTATTTGTGTTCTAAATTAAACATCATGTTTTCCAAATTTGTTCACTTTTGGGAAAGAAGATTGTAAATACTTTGAATGGTATGATAAAGAACTTCCCAATGGATAGTCAATGAGCTGAAGTCCTAGATGATTCCTTCCCAAATCCTATTATTTAAAAAGCTTCATGTAACGTCCCAAACATACAGAGTAAAAATATCATTTTTAAAACAACCAAACCATTCATTCGTTCATTATAAAAGATAATCATGAATATAATGTATTCTCAAAACATCAGAAACGAGTCATAAAAGATAGTGCGGAAAACTCCATAGGGTACAATGCGATCAAGCTAGACCCTTCCCTTTGGAACCAGAAGTACCTAAAACATTTAAACATAAAACTGTAAGCACAAAGCTTAGTGAGTTCCCTAAAATACCACATACTATATATAGATTCACGGGTCTATTTCAACCCCAAATGAATACTATAGGCCAAATGATAGTCGTACAATCACTTCCTGCCATGGGCCAAATCATGGTCTTACATACAAGTTCCAGGGGCCAGATCTTGGTCTTTTATACAATTGTCAAGGGCCAAATCCTAGTCTTCCATGTAAGAGTCGCAAACACAACTAGTATCCTACATAGTATAGTCGAAAGGGTAGTGTTACACACCACCTAATGGAAACATCCAAAGACAACACCTTAGTCTACTCTCTAAAACTAACAATTTGACCAAAAGTCAATTAGGACAAAAAGTCAATGGTCAACAGTCACCATGTTGTGGCTAACCACTCGCCACGTCGTGGCTATCCAACACAGTCGTAACCAACTCCGCCACCACGTCATGGTAAACATACCACCACGCCGTGGCAGCAAACCAACAGAATAGTTGTGATACCTTCCTTTATAACGTCGTGATGAGCATCATGCCATGTCGTGGTTTCTATCTGATGACAACTTAATTGATTAAGCTCTAAATACGTAAAAAATTTTGCTCAAACTTTCCAGAAGGTATATTTGCTTCACAAATGATCATAAAAATCATTACTACCGCAAAATTAGGTCATAAAGGTGAGAAAAATGACCTAGTAATCATGCATGGCTTCAAAACATTCTAAAATTCTAGATCTAAAAAGTAGAACACTCAAGGGACACCCAAAGTTGATAAAGTTGCAAGCTTTATGTGGAGTTCATCCCTAAACTCCAACCAATCCCTAAACTCCAACCAATATCATAAAAGGGATTCAAAATGTGATAAAGGGCAAGATCTAAGAAACTAAAACCATAAAGAAAGGAAAATGGACACTCACAATGGGTCGAGGAGATAAACAAAAGGATTATAATTATTATAAATGATTTTTAATTTATTTTTTCATTATTTTATTTACTGCATGTAGCAGTTTATGTTTTATTTAATGAAAATTTTATTTTATTTTTAGTCTTAATATTTTATATTTTAATTTCAAATTAATAAATGTTTAATTTAAAATCAAATAAATAAATAAATTGTATGGATTGAGAATGATAAATTTTCCAGTGTAGTAGTATGAGAAAAGTGAAAATGGAAGAATGAAAGAAAATATGGCAGTGAAATATTGAAATACATTTCCTAAAAATATTTCACATGTACAAAACAATCAAACATAAATATTCAAGTAAATAAAAAAAAGTAAAATAATAGATGTTGGAGTACGTAAGAACAGCTGGCTTCCAGCTTGGATCCTTCAATGATTTCATCAATTCATTTTCAAAAAACGCGTTTGTGTACCTTCAAGAGAAGTTTCGTTGTTGTTTTTTTCATAGTCGAGGTAAGCTGGTGTCCTTCATTTTGACGTTAAGGATTTAACTCCCGAATAAATTAAATTTGTCGGTTAAAAGAAAAAGCAATGATGTATATATATATATATATATATATATATATATATATATATATATATATTTTTTTTTTTTTTTTTTTTTTTTGTTAACGAAGAAATATATTAGACCAAAATTAGCAAGAGGGCAGAGGCTAGTGTAAAACAAGGATTACAATTCTAATGGGTTAAAGAACAATTTTAGAGAGAGGGGGCGGTGTTCACTATGCCCCATAGTCTAATATGAACAAAACTGACATTTTACCTTGTTACCTTTTTTTTATTTCATATCATAAAATTTACCATTTACCCTTGTTTAGGGAGTCCAGTTTTGAAGTGTGCGGCCAAAAATGGAAAAAATGAAAGACACTCCAGCCTTAGAGAATTAATAACATCATATTCTTGAAAAAAAAATATTTTTTCCGATTTGATGGAAAAAAAATTTCATTTATTATTTCAATTTCATCATACAAAATTAATTTAAACATTAAAACGTGGTGAAATTAAAATCTTTTTCTCTAGAATTCTATTCTATTCTAATGAACCAACACGTTATTGAATTTACAAGTTCCGATTTTAGTTAAATGTATTTTTCAATCTGAACTAATTTTATTTCTTGATAAATGTTTGATAGATTAGTTAAATAGGTCAAGACAATATTTAAGTTTTTGGTGTTCGGACAAATCTTATTTACGAATAAATAATGGATCCAGAATCTACAATATAGGTATTTAATATTATATATAAAAAATAAATTTAAGAATACATTAGAATAAAAGAAATTGCATCAATGTACACTTGCACAATTGGCTACTGACTACATACGTCCGCTCGTGCGCATACCGCCAAACATGATATGGATGGTATAGATATTGTCTCGTGCTTGTCCGCTACTCCACATACAAATAGAAACTTGCATTCTATTTCCTCTATCATTATTTATTTATTTATTTTTCATGAAGAGTGTCTAGTAGACTAGTACTTAAATAAATTTAAGATTCGGACAATGTAAGTTAAAGATTTGTCAATCTAAATAATAATTTTTCCAATGACATTGATATAAGTATTTAGTAATAAGTCAAGTAATAGTTAATTCAATGGATTGTTCTATCGTTATTTTGAAGTTATTGTTTATCGTCAACTCATATTTCATCTTTGTTAAATTGATCGTGAAGTTTTTCTGATATGATATTTTACACAAAGGGTGCCCCATGTTATACATCGTCTATCATCCTATAGAGTAATTAAAATAAACAAAAAAAAATAAATAATAATAAACAAATTTGATGTCTAATTGTAACTTAAACAAAATATAATAATTAAAGTATAACATCCAATTATTTAGAATGACTAAAAATGACCCAAATTCTAGTTTTAGTAACACAAAAAACGTATTTATAATAGCCTTATTTAAAAAAATACCATAAAAACATATCATATTAAAGGCATCAAGTAAACTTTAATACAAACGGTTTAAACAAAATAATGAGTAAATTACACAAATTGGGTATTAAAAAACACGTTTAGTCTATATTTTTAAATTATTAACTCGTACCGTCCCTATATTTTCATTTCCTTGCATGGTTAGTCTCTATCGCCGTTAGCCGTTAAGGTTTCCGTTTAAGTGCCCCGAAAGCACGTTTAGGTATTCGATTCTTTTAAATTTATCATTTTAGTCCCTCTTTCAGTCCCTCGTTATATTGCCATTTTTTTTATTTTTTCATTTATTTATAATTTATCAATTATATTAAATTAATTATAAATTATAAAAACTTATACCATTTTCATCTCTCTCTCTCTCGTTCTCTCTCTATTCCCTATCCTCTTTCTCAATTCGGACAACTATCTCATATCATTGCCGACAACCATCTTCTTTCACCGTCAGCACCTTCATTAACCACCACTCGTCAACACCAAATTTGATACTATAACCAAAATCCAAAGCTCAAACCCAAATTTGATACTAGAACCAGAATCTGGAACTTATAATCAACACTAAATCCTAATCTAAAACCTTTAATCAACATTGATTTCGAGATGAAGTCCCCAATACTAAAATAAGTCATGAAATTTGGTGGTTGTCGAGACAAATGAAATAAATAACCCTAAATCTGCGACACTAAAATAGTGTATAGTGGTAAAGGGGTCGAATTCGCGGAGATTAGTTCAATTTAATAACTCTATGGAAAATCTCTTTGCAAAATTGCTTGTAAAATGACAATAAAAATAGAAATGAGGATTTTGGTCTTTTAAATACTTGAAATAAAACTAGGATTAAACTAAGATTTAAATGAACAATTCAACAAAAATAAGAGTTTGATGTAAAATCAATAAGAGAAAGATGGTTGACTTAAAGTTTCCTCACTTTGACTTTTGATGAACATATCATTAGAATCCAATGGTGCAATACTTGTTTTAAATCCTTAATTTGGCTATAGTAATCCAAAAAACTTGAGATTACCTAGACTTTTCTTAGTTGTTAAAAATAGTTAGAGAAGCTCATAACAATTTCCTTAGTCAAAGTCACAATTTCCATTAAGCATGTAATTAGTGAAAGTCAACTAGCATTAAGAACCAAAAAGTCACCAAATCCAAGAGGAGTCAAATGCTTTCACTACCATGTTGGAGAAAATGTTTTTATGATTGTGTGAAGCAAAACTAACACAAAAGTCATTTGTTGCTTGCTATTTTGAGGATCCTTTACTTAATCAAGAAATTAGCCAACTAATCACCACAAACACATTTAAACTCATGAATAAAAACATACAAGTAGTGATAAGATGTTAAAGCACAAAACATTCCCACAAAGATTTAAGAACAAGTTTGTGGAGTCTTCAACATTCAACAAAATTCAAAGGACTCCACAAAAGTCAAGCAAGTTTAGTTTAGCCTAGCATGACTAAACTTAAGAAAACAAAGTAAGAAAAGATTGTACCAAACATTCAACAAGATTAAGAGGTGAAAAGATGAAGTTCTTGAGGTCTTCTTGGTCTTCAAAATGCCCCAAAATCTCCAGAGAAATGTTGATTTTTTGGATGTGCAAGAGTCTCCAAAAGATGGGCACCAACCTTCCTCAAATAGCCTTCCAATTAAAATTTCGAAATTTCCCCTGCAGTGCTGTGCGCGGCCGCGCAACCATGCACCGGTGGGTTGCGCGAGTGGTTCCTGAATGTAGCTTCTTTGAGTATTGGGCCTCTACAGCTTAGCCCACTTGGCCCAGTTCGAGTCCAATAAGCTCCTAGCCCATTTTTCTTCAAGTTTTCTTCATTTTAAGCCCAATTTGGCTTCTCCAAATGATCCATAGCTCACATAATCGTCCGATTAATAATCTACGCACGCTCGAATATTCTCCCGCATCTTGCAAATTTAAAGTTTATTTTTTCCAAGCCTTCAAATGATCAATAAGCCCACTCCATGCACCACCTCCAATAGATATTAGCCCAAAATCCGTGTTGTCTTCCAAGTTCAATTGCTTCCCAACGATCCCAATTCGCTAGTCTCCTTAAAATCTGCAATTATGCTCACGAAACTAGAAAGTACCCGAAATAGTCATAAAATAACAAAAAGGAAAATATGCATGAAAATTAGCTAAACTATGAATGAAAAATGTTAAAATAAACTATACAAAGAAGTAAATAAAATGAAACTATCAAAATACCTACATCAATGTAAAATCCAAAGATACCGAGATGTAGAATCCAAACCCTAGATTTGTGTCCTATCTTATTTCTCAGCTCTTGCAACCACCACTTATCACCACCGGAGAAGAGAGAAGAGTTGTCAAAATATAGATCTACGAATGGAGTATAGATCTAAAATCGAGATATAAAATGGTTGTTGATGGCATGCCTTAAATCGCATATTTGCACATAGAAGACAAAAGAGGACGAAAACAAAGGGAGTTGTTATTAGCATACTCTAAATCGCAGATCCGAACAAAGTTATTGTCAGAATATAAATTTTCGTCTCTCTTTGTGTTGTACCATCACACACATACAAGGTATGTGTGCTTTGTGTTTCTTTTCTATGGTGAAATTAACATCGTTGGCGATTAGTGGTCTGTCGGTGATGGCCATGGTTGCCGGTAATGATATGAGTTGGTTGCCCGAATTGAAAAAAGGACAAAGAATAGAGAGAGAGATAGATAGATAGATAGATAGATAGATAGATAGATAGAGAGAGAGAGAGAGAGAGAGAGAGAGAGAAACAAGAAAATGATATAAAGTTTTTAAAATTTATAATTAATCTAATTTAATTGATAAATTATGATTAACGGAAGAAAAAATGGCAATATAGTATTTTAAAAAGAAATGAGGGACTGAAATGATAAATTTAAAAGAAACAAGGAACTAAACGTGTATTTGGGGTACTTAAACGGAAACCACTAATGGCTAACAGTGATAGGGACTAACCATGCAAGGAAATGGAAACATAGGGACGGTTTGAGTTAACTTTTAAAAATAAGGACTAAACATGCTTTTTATTACCTAACCGAGGGACGATTTGTGTAATTTACTCCAAGATAATATAGTGGTTTTGTATCATTACCTTCAAATAACTTTAAGCTTTTCTATATTTGTTTTATGAGAAATTATGGTGCGTTTGGTTATGAAATTTTTTCCAGTTTTTCAAGAAATTTTTTCAAGAAAAATAAAAATTTTGGAAACGCGTTTGGTTCGTTCATTTTTACAAGGTTTTCTAATAAAATAAAAAAAAATTATTTTTCCAAATTTTATAAATTAGAAAAGTAATTTTTACAGTTTTCCAAAGTTTTTTAATTTTCAAAGATGGAAAATTAAAACTCCATTAGTTCCGACCAAACACGTTTTCTAAAATTTTTATTGAAAAATAAAAATAAAAACTCAACTCTATTTTCTAAAAATATTTTTTTAGAAAATAAAATCAATTTTTTACAACCAAACGCACCTTGCATATTTTTTTTTTGTTTTATCTTATTATCCACGTCAAATGGTAACATTTGATAAAATTAAAAATAATTTAAAGCATTTGTGATTATTTTGCATAGACAAATAGGAAGAAAAGGAAAAAGATATTAAATTTCTCCTTTTCTATTTAAATTACCAAAAAATATAACTAAGTATTATAAATTACAATTAATAAAATGGAAATAATTATGAAGATAGTCTTCATCTTGATTTATATTATTTATAATTAACATTCAACACTTAAATCAATAATCATAAAAAAAAACAACAAAAATATAATTTTGGTTGCAACTATTTTCTATTATTCTTTCTTGAATACACCATTCCTCTTATCCCCTCTGGATCCGAAATAAACCCGAGAGGTCTATAGAATCCCAAAACTCGGGGCTCCGAATACAAAGCTATGTTTGTGATCCCTTTTTGCAGCAGCTCCTCCACCACTCTCTCAATCACCGCCTTCCCCAACCCAATCCCCTGAAAATTCGGATCCACCACCACATCCCAAATAATAGCATTGAATACGCCGTCGCCGGTGGCCCTAGCAAACGCCACCGGTCTCTTCGTCTTCTCATACTCCACCCACAACAACGAATCTGTATGCTCCAGCGCCACTTTTATCTTGTCGGTGTCTCGTTTTGGGAAACCGACGGCGACGAAAACGGAGTTTAAATGGTCGAGGTTCAGGTCGTCGATTGTGCGGCGGAAGATGAAACCCCGCGATTCCAGTTCTTGGTCGGAGATGGCATAACTGGCGGAAGATGAAACCGCTGCCAAGGAGAATTTGCGAGGAAGGTGGTGGTGGGTGATCGGAGGTCGGAGGCGGAGGGGTGATCGGAATGGAAGGGAGAAGCTTCCCTGAAGAAGCATGTTATGAGATTTGTGTGTGATGAATGGATAGATCGGTTTTGGTTGAATTTTGTGGTGGTAATGGATAGTTTGAAAGTTTTGTGGTCCTGCTGTCGCTAACATCCAAATACCAAATTATTTTACAAAGTGACACTCATGTCCTGTTTGATAGTGCCTGAATGAGAAAGTGCTGACTGAGAAATATCTGTCTGAATAATAAATTCTATCCGAGTAAGAAACTATGCTGTTTGATTGTACATCTGACTGAATTTGCTGAATGATGCAAATTGATCATTTTACCCTGATACTCAAGAATCTTTTTATTCAATATACTATTAATAAAAAAATTAAAATTATTTAGTACATGTAATATTAATTTAAAATATACTATTAATCAAAAACCCTTAATGATCTCACAAACGGCAATTCATGTGTTATGAATTTCTCCAACTCAAGTTCCTGCACAAAATCAACTCAGATTCATCAATCAAAAAGATTTTGCACAACATTTCTCTATCAAAAAAAAAAAATATGCACAACGTATCTCTATAAAAAAAATTATGCACAGCATTTTTCTTAAAATTTTTTTTTTGCCCAGTAAATTTCTTTTTCAACTTCAGAAACAACAAAGGACAAGCAGATAGAACAAAAAAAATCGGAACTTCAACATCAAAAAATCGGAACTTGAACAGCAACAAAATGAAACTTGAACGGGAATAAAATCGGAACTTGAACATAAAAATAGTCGAATTGAACAGCAAAAATGGGAACTTCAAGCAGAAAAAACGCAATTGAGAAGAGAGAAAACGAATTGAACAACAAAAATAAGAACTTCAAGGAGAAAAAACGCAATTGAGAGGAGAGAGAACCATACCTGATGAGAAGAAGCAGCAAAATCGAAAATCTGTAGAGCTGTAGAGGCGCAAATCGTCGATTGATGGAGGGCATAGCTTCGTCGATCGCTTGAAAGAGAGAAAAATGGGATGAGGCGCTGAAATTTGGAACGTATTAGGGCAAGGGCTCTTTTGGAAATTATCTCCCCCTTTCTTAGTCAGCAGATAACCAAAGTCTTTCCCACTCAGCTCTATCTTACCGAGTCAGACATCCCATATATGTTTATCAAACAAGCTCAGCTGACCGAATCAGCAAAAAACGTCTGACTCGACTCGGTCAGACGTATATCAAACGGAGCCTCACTTTTTGTTTTTCACATTTTCGTAGGGTGATATTAACCGAAAAACAAACCAATCCGATTTAACCGAATCATTATTAAAAGAAATAGTGCGGTTTTTGTTTTTGAGTAACCGAAAACATATGTTTGGTTATAGTTTGAGTAAATTACACGAATCGTTCATCATATGACATATGCCAAAATGCACGTTTGATCTCTATTTTCAAAAATTAACTCGGACCGTCCATCGTTAGTTTAAAACTAACATGCTTCATCCCTCCGCACATAAAAAGACAATTATGCCCTTATTTATTTTATTTTTGATTTATTTTCTATTTATTTGTTATTTCTTAATTATTTATTATAAAAAATAATTATTATTTTCTTTTAAAAAAGAAAAAGGTGATTACATCTAATAAATCGTCCCCCCCCCCTCGGGTCCCTTCTTCTTCTTTGATACATTTCATATCCAGTTATCCACCATCACCAGGCATCTTCGGTTTCAAAGTGAGGCAATCGACTCCAACCTCAATCTCTATTTCACTCTCGTCTTCTGTTTTTGTCTCTTCCGATCTCATACTTGCATCCTCATCATTCTTCTCTCCATCTCTCTCAATGAAGACCACTACATAAGATCTAGGGTTTTGACCCTAGGCGGCGTACAGGAGACGATGACGATGACGGCGCACAGGAGACGATCTGTGGACGATGGCGATGGTGGAGTTGTATCTAAACCCTAGACGGTGGTTTGGAACGCAGGTGTCAATTCGAATGTAACCACGTATTCTCCGCATATTACCAACTGGATTGGATGAATAAAATTAGTGAATAAAACCACCATCACCCGTAACAGTTATGCTGTTGTCCTTCCTCTTTTGTCGCGCATCTTCTTCCTGTCCCACTCTCTCTTTCTTGATTTCTAAAACCATTTGGGTTACATGTTTCATATTTGGGAACCATAAGTGAAATGTGCAAATTAGGGTGGTTGGATATGATGACAAGAGTAGGATTAGAGGAAGACAGAGGAGTGCAGATCGGATGGGTGATGTAAGGGTAAAGTTGAGGGGTGGTGGGAGTGTAAAACGCGATTATCCAACTCCGGTGGTCGGATTTTGACTTTACAGGGGTGAGATTTTGAGATGAAGATAGAGAAACGAGAGGGAAGATCTAGGGTATCTAGCTAAATAGGGGTCGGGGTGTGTAATGGTGAAGGGCTAGTTTATTTTTTATATATTATAATTTATAAAAAAAAATAAACAATTAAAAAGAAATTCCAAAAGAAAATAAGTAAGGGCAATATAGTCTTTTCAAATCTCGCAAGGGATGAAGCGTGTAGATTTAAATTAATGAGGGATGAAACGTACAACTTTTAACCAAACAAGGGACTATCCGAGTTCATTTTTGAAAATAGGGACCAAACGCGTATTTTGGCATATGCACGAGGGATGATTCGTGTAATTTACTCTTATAGTTTTCATCTAAACCAAACTACTATAAATCAAATTGAACCAATAGTATTAATGATAAAAATATAAAAAATATATATAAATGTAATATACAATGTGTAATTATATTAGGAATAAAATTAATATTTATGATAGAACTTAGTTATCACAGCACAACGACTGAGAAACAAATGAACAACAAGCTGCACCGTTAAACCTTTTTGTATGGTAACTTAATTTTTTTTGAATACTACATCCATAAATCTAATGGATATAACATTGCTATGCACTATCCGTTGTACTCTATTAAGAAGTTTCACCGCATTCGGTGTGAGGAAACCAAACGTATCAAATGCAAATGGTATGAACACGTGTTGATTTTTTCATGCACGATTTCTCATGTTTTGTGACCTTGCATGTAGCAGCTTTTAAAATAGTATGTCCCGCCTTGAAACCTCCAAACCTCAAGCTCACGAGAGGGGATACCCCTGTAAGGTCCACACAGGCGTGTTTCCCTCCAACCCATCCAAAAATCAAAACGTCAGCCGATCTAAGTGTTGATCTTCCTTCTGTCGGATCAGTCAAGAAATTCATATGTCTCTCTCTCTCTTGGTGGAAACCCCGACACGCTTAAATATGTCAAACAAAACATTTCTAACCATATCGTGCCTGTATTTGAACCCAATGAGTTCTTTATAATAAACTGCATGCTATCTAAAAGAGTCCAAACATGCCTTGCGGCACACCGGGCATATCTCATCATCTGGAAATATTAGGATCATGAGCCGATATTTAAGGATAGTACAATACTCTACATGAGACATATGTTGGCCAAACCTATTTATAGGGATAGTTAGAAGAAAATCTTGAGCATGTGGTGCATTTAAATACTGGAAAACTACTTTCTGCCGAGTTGTCATATCAAAATGCACTTCCATATCTTAGACAATTTTACTAAAAAGGGTACTCACCGGTGTATTCTGGGATTTAGGCGGGGGAGGGGGGGGGGGTTGTCCTTAGTAGTAAAACTGCTAAGGTCAATGTACAAAAGCTTGTTTCGAAGAGAAGTCAAGGCACAAACATAATCAGAATCCATACCACATATTTCGCTATCCCGTAAGATGTGGTCTTGCAACACCCAATATTGGGCATTTAAGACAATAAAAGCATATGAGGCAACCTCTATTGTCGAGTACAAACCCAAAGCACCAAACCTACTTGATAGGGAGGCAATTCGCCACTGTATGTTGCCAAAGAAAGGGCCACCACAAACCACAATGACCTCAATCGCCCCGCACAACCCTTTGTCAAAGAACAACGACGCCTCCTCTATGTGACGGGTTGACACGTCCTCAACCCAAAGAAAATTTTATCAATACCCATACAAGACTGAAGCACAAGGAGCTCACTCTACGGTCAGACAATTGGGGAGGAAGGCTGAAACATCCTAAAAATACAGTCCAAGAATTTCATTTTTAATCGTTAAATAAAACCATAGTTATGAAAATCATCTCATCAAAATATAAGTTATAGTATCTCAAAACTATTCATAACAAAACACCTGTCAATATATCAGAGTAAACATCCCAAGCTAAATCATCAAGGTATGTGCAATGCAGCCATCCCGAGCTCTTTCCTTTGCTACCGGAAGTACCTGAAACCAAAACTGAAAACCGTAAGCACGAAGCTTAGTGAATTTCCCCCAAACTACCATATACCATACACATAACATGCAGCTAGGAGATACGGGCCTCGTCCACACTCAAGGAGATACGGGCCCCGCCCACACTCGTGTAACGCCCCGACTCTCAGGTGATAATTTTATAGCTTTGATTTTTCATAAATTGCAAGGTCTACTCGACGAGTTGGATGCCCTGACTCGTCGAGTAGAAGCGGGTTGGGCCATGTGTATAAGTGATCTACTTGACGAGTCTAAGAATAGACTCGACGAGTAGGTGCTGGGGGATGAAACCCTAATTTTTGGGGTTTTGCACCCTATTTAAAGAATCATAAGCCTCCTTCAGCCTCTTTACAGTCCCTTGAGAGCTCAGCAAAACCCTAATACGTGTGTGTGTGCTCCATTGTGTGTTTTAAGCTTTGGAAGAGGATTCTTGGTGAGAAGAGCTTGGAGATCAAGTGAATAGAAACAAAGAACTTGTGGGGATCTGATATCTACCTCAGTTGGCATCTAGTGGAAGGTATCAAGTCGTTACCTTGACCTCATTTCATTCTAGATCTCATTTGGTTAAAGATTAGGGCTTTTCTAGCATAATAAGAAGCCATTCATTAGTATAAGCTAAGATCTGAAGTTGTAACTTCAGATCTGGACTTTCCTTGGTCTCTAAGTCCATAAAGTTTTCAGCTTTGGCAAGTATAAACCTCTCCTCAAGTGTAAAACTCCATTACAAGCTTGGTTTCGTCATTATAAGACTTTAGGGCCTTGCATGCACGTAAAGTTTGCAACTTTAAGTGATAAACATACCTTCGGAAGCTGGATCTGCAATATGGAACCTTAAGATGGCTTAATAAGCATCTGTATGAATATGGACTGAAGGGACTCGACGAGTTGCATGGCGAACTCGGCGAGTTCGATGGAGATTGTCGTGGACTCGGCGAGTCAGTAGGGTGACTCGGTGAGTCAACTCGGGTTTTCCCGACTTTTGGACACGCATAGACTCGACGAGTTGGGCGGAAACTCGGCGAGTCAGTGAGGGTTTTATGACCTTCTGAACTCTTAAAGAACTTGACGAGTTGCTAGCTGCACTCGACGAGTTGGGTCTGTTGGATAAGGTGTCTAAGTCCATAACTTATTTGGTATATACTTGACCCGACCCGGCATGGTCCATTTGGGTTGCACTTCACCCGAACTAGTTATGGATAATTTTATGAGAATTGTATACTTACGATTTATTAATATATTATAAGTTATAATATATTAATATATAGTCATGTTATTTAATTAGTTTTAATCTTGAATTAATTATGAATTGATTTAGTGATTAAAAGGAAGACTAATTAAATCATGGGCTATTATATTTATATGGTGTGGGCTAACACTCATTTGGAATGGGCTAAGCTTATATGGAAGTCCATGGATGATCCATGGAGCTTTTACCCATGGATCCTTGGAAGAGGAAAAGACATGGGTTATTAGGGTTTCACCCTAACCATGTACACTATATAAACAAGCTTATGTTGCATGAAAAAGACACTAATATGTGTGTAAGTGTGGTGGCCAAAATCAAGAGTTAGTATACTCTCTCATACATCTTTTCCAAGTTTGTGGTGATTTGTGATTTCCATTTGAGGCATTCACATTATTGGTGCTTGGCTCTCAAACTCCAAGGAATCAACAATCAACAAAAGGTATGTAATTCATCTAGTTCTTTTATGGTTAAAAGTACCCCCATGCCATGCTAGATAGGTTATAAACCTTGGAAAATAATATTTTGCATGTATCTTAGACAAACATAGATCCAAGGTTTAATAGGGTTGCATGTACACTTAGGAAGTGTTAGAATGCTCAAAACCCAACAGTGGTATCAGAGCCTAGGCTTGTTTGTTTGATACTTGATGCAAAATAGTGAAAAAAGTCGAATTTTTTGCTGTCTGCCTGATGAACTCGCCGAGTCCATGGGGGGACTCGCCGAGTTCATGAGTAAACTCATCCTACTCGGCGAGTAGGTTCGTGCACTCGGCAAGTAGGAGCCTCAGAATGCAGATTTTCGACTTTTGCTGCTGGAAATGGACTAGAAACATTACCCTAAACTGTTTTGGTGTTTTAAAACTTGTTTTAGTTGGTGTAATGGTTGTTCTAATCCATTTACAATAGCTTATATCAAAATTTCATGCTTTGTATGTGTTCATATAATTCTTGAAACTTTGATGATCATGTTCATGTTCTTATGAATTTAGAAGATGATAGGAATTATTTGCTAAATTGTTTAGGATTAATTCTTGATCATTTATGTGTTTTAATGGAGTCCATAATTTGTCCTCAAGTTATGGATATCCAAAGGTCACTTCTTTTAAACACACACTTAAAACACATATGTTACATGGAAATGAAGAGTCTTCATTTTTATGAACCTTTAATTCATAAGTTATGAAATGAAAAGTTTTGAATAGTTTCGAAACTTGTCCTCAAGTTTTGGAATTTGTAAAGTTACACACACTTTAATATACTTTAATTCCAAACCCTTAGAGTTTTAAAAGTTAAAATTCAACCCTTATACTATTTATAACATTAATGGTTAATTATTATATATATGTATAAGATTAAAGTCGTCTTACCGCTAGTACGCCTCATTCACGAAGCCAGTCTAAAAGGTGGGTATAAGGTTGTTGCCTATAAAATGGCAACTTAATGGGTGTCCACTCTCACCCACCGCTTGCTTGACTGGTGGAGGGTCGTTAGCCGAACGGGTAGGACAAGGACTTATAAATTCTCATTAAAAGTATGATGAATATTATAAAGTAACTAAACCTTTTATAAATTCCCAATCTTAGTTACTTTAGGAAAATGTGAATATGGTGCTAACCCATGAAATTCACACTTTGTACCTTACCAAGTCGTTGGTGGAGCGTGTGTGGTTAACCGGCACACTAACTTGGACTAGTAAGGATCACGAAAGGTGACTTAATGTTTATCATAGATCGGTGGAGCGTGTGTGGTTAACCGGCACATTGATTAGGTGATAATATTAAGGGTACCAAGTGAATTTGCATGGTTATTCACACCTTGTTTTGTGATCCTCGGCATCCCAGTCACAAAACTTGAAGGGCACAATCGAGATTGAAACATGCCATTGAAAAGTTCAATGAATCTCAAAAGAATCTAGGAATTTCAAAAACCAATTAAACCTAATAATTCATTTCGTTTTCATGGTGGAAATTGGTGAATCGTCATTCACCTACCTTCAAATATGTTATAGCTTAGATTACGGCATCCCTCTTCTAAGTTATAATATATTGTGTTGGATCCTAGCCTTAATATTACATTTGGGTGTATTATTAAGGATTCGACATATACCTAATCTAAACTTGTTTTCTTCTTTTCAGATGTCTTCCAACAACAAAGCTTCGGGCTCTAACCCTACTGGCTCCTTTTCCGTCATGAACCTTTATGGGAGGGTCATCTTTGATGGTTCCAACTTCATGGATTGGATCCGAAACATCAGGATGGTTACTCGTTACGAGGACAAGGAATATGTCCTCGATAAGGAGCTAAAGGAGCTTGATGAGTCCACTGCTACTCCTGAGGAGGTCGCTGAGTATCAGGCACATGAAAGAGATGCCACCAAGGTGGCATGCATCATGATGGCCACCATGACAGCTGAACTCCAAAAGTCCTATGAGGACTATTACCCTTTTGAGATGCATCAGGATCTGATGGAAAGGTATCATCAGAGTGCTCATCAAGAGCGGTATGAAATAATCTCCTCCATGATCACTACCCGTATGAAGGATAGCGAACCAATCACGAGCCACATGCAGAAAATACAAAGGTATGTGGACCGTCTAATGAAACTGAATGTGAACTTCCCTGAGGAGTTGGCAATTGATATCATTTTGCACTCCTTGCCCTCGTGTTATGATCAATTTCGTATGACATACGACATGAACAAGGAGGAAGTTACACTCAGTAAGCTTCAAGGACTTCTGAAGACTGCCGAAAGTGGTCTTAAAAGTAAGTCGGTTGCTACTCCTACTCCTACTACTACCCCTGTTTTGGCTATCGGGCAAGGCAAAGGGAAGAAGAGGAAACACCCTTCGAAGGGTACCAAGGGAAAGTCCCTTGAAGGCTCCTCATCTGGAACCAAAGGTGGTTCTATCACTCCTTCTGCCATCCCTAAGGATGCTGAATGCTTCTACTGTCAAAATAAGGGGCACTGGAAGCGAAACTGCCCAAAGTACTTGCAGGATGTCAAGGATGGGAAAGTGAAACCATCCCATGCAGGTATTTACACTATATTGTCTAATAACTCACCATATTCTAATTCTTGGGTTCTTGATACAGGTTGTGGTATTCACATCTGTTGTGACTTGCAGGGCCTAAGAAGAAGTGAGGATGTGGAGCACGGAAAGATAAACTTAATCATGGGGAACAAGAAGGTTGCACCTGTTACCAAGATTGGAGTTTATACTTTGTTGCTAGATAGTGGGTTAAAGTTAGATTTGAATAAATGTGTGTACTCGTCTGAAATGGCGAGGAATATTATTTCCTTTCATGCTTTGTACAAACAAGGTTTTACCTTTTCTTTTGATAATGAAGTTGGTAGTATTAATGCTTTCTTTAATAATGTTCTTTATTTTAAAGCATTACCTTGTGATGGTGTGTATGAAGCTGTATCGGTTGTAGATAATTTAGGAAATAATGTATTATGTATTGATTCTTCTACTAGCTTGGATAAAGCATCTTTGTGGCATTGTCGTCTTGGACATGTAAGCAAGAAACGCATAGGCCAGCTCCAAAAGGATGGAGTCTTGGAGTCGTTCGACCTCAAGTCGGATGATAGTTGTGAGTCTTGTCTACTTGGAAAAATGACAAAATCACCCTTCACTGGTACTTGTGCAAGGGGTGAGGGTTTGTTGGACCTTATACATACTGATGTATGTGGACCATTCAAAACCGCCACAAGGGATGCTAATCGCTATTATGTGACTTTTATTGATGATTTTAGTAGTTATGGTTATGTCTACTTAATCAAACATAAGTCAGAAACTTTTGAAAGGTTTAAAGAGTTTAAACAGGAAGTAGAAAATCAATTGGGCAGGAACATTAAGATGCTTCGATCCGATCGAGGTGGTGAGTATCTTAGTACTGAGTTCCTCGACTATCTTAAGGAGTGTGGGATTGTCTCACAATTGACACCTCCTAGGACACCACAGCTGAATGGTGTAGCTGAGAGGCGCAATCGAACTTTGTTGGACATGGTTCGCTCTATGATGAGTCGAGCTTCGCTACCAATCTCTTTTTGGGGGTATGCCTTAGAGACTGCCACCCACATCCTTAATCTAGTCCCTACAAAGAAGGTTGCCAAAACACCTCATGAAATGTGGACTGGGAAAGTTCCCAATTTGGACCATATCAAGATTTGGGGTTGCGAGGCTTTCGTGAGGCGCGAAACTCATGACAAGCTCGAACCTCGCAGTGAAAGGTGTATTTTCATCGGCTACCCACAAAAATCCTTTGGTTACCTCTTCTACAGACCCATTGAGAATGTAGTCTTTGTGGCTAGGAGAGGGGTCTTTCGAGAGAGATAATTTATAAACCAAGGAGACAGTGGGAGGCAAATTGACCTTGAAGAAATTCAAGACTCAATTGGTGAAGGAACCTCAGACACTAGCAATCAACTTGAGGAGGAAATTCCTGTTGATCCAGCTGACGAGTCTATACTTCCGAGGCGTTCCACAAGGGTTAGGAACACACCTGAGTTTTATTATGGATTTCATATTACTACGGAAGGTGATACATTTATCAGTGACAGTACACTGGTAAATCTGGATGAACCTAACAGTGTTAAGGAAGCCATGGCAGGCCCAGAATCTGCTAAATGGAAGGAGGCTATGGACAGCGAGATACAATCCATGTATGACAATCAAGTTTGGAACTTGGTTGACAATGTACCAGGCCGTAAGACAGTCGGGTGCAAATGGATCTTCAAGAAGAAGACCGACATGGATGGGAAGGTGCACACTTATAAGGCTCGACTGGTTGCGAAGGGGTTTACTCAGACTCAGGGTATTGATTATGATGAAACCTTTTCACCAAAGCAAAGATTAAGTCTATTAGGGTTATGCTAGCCATTGCTGCATTTCATGATTATGAAATATGGCAAATGGATGTCAAAACCGCTTTCCTAAACGGAAAGTTGGCTGAGGATGTTTACATGAATCAGCCAGAAGGTTTTGTCAGTGCAGAGTACCCCAATAGAGTGTGCAAGCTTGAGAAATCCATTTATGGATTGAAACAAGCATCTCGAAGTTGGAATCTTTGTTTCGATGAGAAGGTCAAAGAGTTTGGTTTCTCAAGAAGTGAAGATGAGTCCTGCGTGTATGTCAGAGCTAGTGGGAGTATAGTTAGCTTTTTGGTACTGTATGTGGATGACATACTACTCATAGGAAATGACATCCCAACCTTGCAGGAGGTTAAGTCCTGGCTTGGGAAGTGCTTTGCTATGAAGGACCTTGGAGAAGCTACCTATATCCTAGGGATAAGGATATTAAGAGAAAGGAGTAAAAGACTAATTGGACTTAGTCAGAGCATCTACTTGGATAAGGTGTTGAAAAGGTTCAACATGCAGAATTCCAAGAAAATATCACTTCATAAGACACAAGATAGAAGAAGGACTCCTCGTGGAAAGAGGGTATCGTCAGATGAGAACCCTGCAGATCCCCTTACGAAGGGACTGAGGAGGGTTAAGCATTTGCAGCATGCGAGGCGCATCGGGCTGAGGGACGATATTAGTTTTACAGATTAGATAATTTTTCTGAAACTTGTAAAATGTAATCGACGTTTGATGATGAATAAAATTTGTGATTTATTTATGAGTAAAGTGTTGCTATCATTGTCAATTATTTGCTATTGTTTCAGTTTTGCATGTTTTGACTTCCAGAATAATTAATTTATTCAAACTATCCACAGTCGGTCATATGTCGGAAGTAGGTATGAATCAAGACTGTCATGAATTGGGATTGTAGATGACTAAAGGTGTTTAGCCATAGCAATGGTTGCTACAACATTCATGAGTACTCATAAGTTATGAGTATTGGAATAAACCCACGCTCACTTGTATCACTTCATGGAATTTATCTCGAGTGATCGTGAGACGGTAATATCATATAAGTCTTCAAACCTAGAGATATGAGTTGTTACCCATGAGTTGGTTGTGCATTGATTGCATGTAAATGCATCAGTAACTTGATGTTATAAAACGTGCCTTTGTGTGCAATTAAATAAGTAGTAGAACAAGCATATGAGTCGAAGTTTATCTGTTCCTTCTAGAAATAGAAGCGATATCTGGGCCCCTCGATGATTTTGTGTTGACCCATGTACCGGGACCGGTCAGAACTAAATTGATGTGTTCAGTTAAGTTCTTTGTCAAACAAATCGGAAATCGAGAAACAACTGCTAGACAATAAGTAAGACATTGTTCCATGTATTTGTCCGGCTGATATCATGAGAGCAGAGGATTATATGATCACTTATCTAAAATGGCGCTTCATAGTTCACAAGAGTTTTCGAGAGCTACGATTGCCGGTTGGTTCCTGAAGTAATATAGGCAAATACAGTTATTAGACTTATCCAAGTGGGAGTCTGTTGGATAAGGTGTCTAAGTGCATAACTTATTTGGTATATACTTGACCCGACCCGGCATGGTCCATTTGGGTTGCACTTCACCCGAACTAGTTATGGATAATTTTATGAGAATTGTATACTTACGATTTATTAATATATTATAAGTTATAATATATTAATATATAGTCATGTTATTTAATTAGTTTTAATCTTGAATTAATTATGAATTGATTTAGTGATTAAAAGGAAGACTAATTAAATCATGGGCTATTATATTTATATGGTGTGGGCTAACACTCATTTGGAATGGGCTAAGCTTATATGGAAGTCCATGGATGATCCATGGAGCTTTTACCCATGGATCCTTGGAAGAGGAAAAGACATGGGTTATTAGGGTTTCACCCTAACCATGTACACTATATAAACAAGCTTATGTTGCATGAAAAAGACACTAATGTGTGTGTAAGTGTGGTGGCCAAAATCAAGAGTTAGTATACTCTCTCATACATCTTTTCCAAGTTTGTGGTGATTTGTGATTTCCATTTGAGGCATTCACATTATTGGTGCTTGGCTCTCAAACTCCAAGGAATCAACAATCAACAAAAGGTATGTAATTCATCTAGTTCTTTTATGGTTAAAAGTACCCCCATGCCATGCTAGATAGGTTATAAACCTTGGAAAATAATATTTTGCATGTATCTTAGACAAACATAGATCCAAGGTTTAATAGGGTTGCATATACACTTAGGAAGTGTTAGAATGCTCAAAACCCAACAGGGTCAACATGGACCGTTGACTTTGACTTGGACCAAGGATTGACCAGTTGACCTCTGGGGGTATTTTTGGAAATTTATGGAAATGGTTTTTATGGTAACTATAGGTGGTGGAGTTCGTGTCGGTGATCTGAGAGGTTGAGCTTATCTTTTGAGTCGACAGTTGCGAGGTGAGTTATCCTCACTATATCAATAGGGTCTAAGGCACCAAGGCCAGCCCTTTATGGATTCGTATCCGGATTATGGCATGATATGTTTATTGTATACATCATGGTAGTTAGGATGGTGATATGCTTATGCTTAGTGACCTAGTTAGGTCAGTGTCCTGATTATAGGATGATGCTATGCTAGTGACCAGTTAGGTCTGTACCCCGATTATTGGGATATTGCTATGATTAGTGATCTGCTAGATCGGTTTGACTGTTATATGATATGAGCTAGCATATGATATTTATGTGCACATGTTTGTCGATTGGGAGTTGGGTTGAGGCGATACTGCTTTGTGATGTAGGCCAACATACCCGGTGAGCGGTCCGGATAGGCTGTAGGCCCTACAAGGCGGTCCAGTCAGGCCGAAGGCTCGGGAGCGGTCCAGATAGGATGTAGGCCCTGCGAGGCGGTCTAGTCAGGCTAAAGGCTCATTATGCATGTTGTTCTGTATTTGTTGATTCGATATGATTATGGTTATATGAGGTTGGTATTTTGGGGGTAACTCACTAAGCTTTCAGGCTTACAGTTTCAGTTTATTGTTCCAGATTGGATGAACACTCGTGTGAGTCCAATCTCAAACCAAGGAAGGATTTTTAAAATAATTTTAAAATGGTTTTCAAAATGAGAAAAAGGAGGATGCAGGGTGTACGATCAGCCGGAGCCAGTAAGTATACCCCAAAATACCATACGGTTATTTGATATTGTGATATGTTAAAACAACATGCTAGTACTAGGCTAGGGATCTTCAGGAATTGCATGATAGAATTGCCTGATTACGTGATTCCTGCTAGCCTAGGGTTTTTCTTATTTGAGATTGACATCATTACTGTAGTTGTTTAGTGTATGCATCACGGTTATACATAATTAAGATCTTATAGCCTGAGAATGTTTGATTTAGCCTTATGTTCTGTTCTTGTTGATTGGGGGCTTAGGGTAGGATTGGATATTCGAAAGTGTATAGGGTTCAACGTTATGTATGACTAGAATACACTAGTGCTGCAGGGTTGGTGAAAGTTTCATGGATGGGTGGGTCGTGCGAGGCCGGGAGGCCAGTTATGAGATATTTAGCATTCCTTTAGGAGTGAGGATTGAGTGCTCGCTATGTTTATATATATATTGTTAGGGTGTTGTGGTGATACTTGAGACAAATATGGGTAGGTGTGGAAAGTAGTATGGGCCCGTACTACTGAAAGCACAGGACCCATACGCGTAGCAAGGAAGTCACAACCCCTAGGGTTTTGTCGGGAGTTGGTTCCCAGTTATTTATGCAGATTGTATGATATCTTCCTGTTATACTTTCAGTATGGTGGTTACGAGACACTTTGTGACTGGATTCGGGTCAGGATCGGGATCAGGAGACAGAGGCCAGGAGGGGCCAACAGCACCTGAGCCTGTGGTGCAGATGGGTACAGAGGAGCTGGATGCCAGTATTCGAGAGATCCTGCATGATGAGGTTGCTGCTATGTTCCAGGCACAGCTGCCAGAGATGTTTGGGTCTATCAAGACCGCTATGGCCGAGTACTTCGACGAGCGTTACGCAGCCCTTGCAGAGACGGCTGTCGCTGCAGCTGCATCGGCTGTAACAGCGGCAGGAGGAGGTGGAGCCAGTCGGGGCTTCCAGTACTGGGACTTCGATAACATGAACCCCCGACATTCGATGGTACCCAGGATCCGATTAGAGCCATGTGGTGGTTATCTGACGTGGAGAGTTGTTTCTTCACGTGTTCATGTCCTACTGACCAGAAGGTCAGGTGTGCCCTGAACATGCTGAGGCTTGGGGCCAAGGACTGGTGGAGGTTGACGACAGCGTCGTACACTGATGAGCAGAGAACTACTGTTACTTGGGAGCAGTTCAGGGATATGTTCCGCGCCCGATACATCCCACGGGTCGAGCGGGAACGTTTGGCTCATGAATTTTTGAGTTTGAGACAGGATGGGGAGTCGGTGACGGAGATCACCCATATGTTCACTGAGAGGGCGATGTTTTGCCCAGAGTTTTGCTTCTGAGAAGGCTTAGATGACTCGTTATCTGAGCATGCTCAAGATGGACATCCGTCAGTTTGTTGCCACATAATGATGTGATACTCTACTAGATCTACAGGAGGCCGCTAGGCGGCGTAAGTTGGAGATTGATCTGCAGTTGAGGGAGCAGTGTCAGGCCCCGACACAGTCTCAGCCGACGCCGAAGCGGTCTAAGACCGCTGATTCTAGGATCGGGGGTCAGTAGAGCCGCACTTGTGGAAAGTGCGGCAAGGGTCATTCTGGAGCTTGTCGAGCGGGTAGTGGGTGCCACAAGTGTGGCAAGGAGGGACACTATGCTATGGACTGTTGCCAGTCCGCCCCTGCATCGGATATGAGGATATGCTATCATTGTCATCAGGTTGGTCACGTGAGGACCAACTGTCCACAACTCGAAGCCAGGCCGGCGCAGGTTCCAGCGCCTGCTACATTGAGGATTGCGGATGGGAGGCCAGTTAAGACAGAGCATCCGAAGGCTCAGGGACGTGCCTTCCAGCTTACAGTCGAGGAGGTCAGGGCAGCACCGGATGTGGTTCCTGGTATGTTTCTATTCTTTATCTCATTTATTATATTTGTTTTATGCTTATCTGTTGTACCTGTGATTAGGTACGTTTTTAGTGAACTCCTTGCCTGCATTGGTTTTATTTGACTCAGGGGCGAGTCGGTCTTTCGTATCTCATGCATTCAGTAGGGAATTAAGTGTGCCAGTAGGCGAGCTAGAGTGTCCATTGCGAGTCTCTATCGCCAACGTACACTGAGTTTCTGCTTCCTTGGTCTACCGAGGATGCGAGTTGGAGATCTTCGGAGTGTCCTTCTTGATAGATTTGATTCCGATTCCCATGGAGGAGGTGTGCGTGATTGTGGGGATGGACTGGCTTAGTCGATTTGGTGCCATGATTGATTGCGAGGGTCAGCGGATGGTAGTTCGAACCCCAAGTAGGGGAGAACTGATTGTATATGGCGAGGGTACTAGATTGGGATCAGGGTTTTGTTTAGCTAGCAGGGCTCGACAGTATATTCAGCACGGGTGTGTGGGTTATCTAGCGTATGTGGTGGATACGCGAGCCATGGATTAGAATTCAGTTTCAGAGGTTCCAGTAGCCAGGGAGTTTGCTGATGTGTTTCCGGAGGAGTTTCCAGGGATACCTCCGGAGAGGCAGGTCAAGTTTCGGATCGACCTGGTGCCGGGTGCGGCCCCTATCGTCAAGGCGCCGTACAGGTTGGCTCCACCAGAGATGCAGGAGCTGTCATCGCAGCTGCAGGAACTGCTGGGCAAGCAATTCATTCGACCGAGCAGTTCCCCGTGGGGAGCGCCGATACTCTTCGTCAGGAAGAATGACGGTTCGCACCGGATGTGCATTGATTATAGGGAGTTAAACAAGTTGACGGTGAAGAACCGTTATCCACTCCCAAGGATAGATGATCTCTTTGATCAGTTGCAGGGTGCATCTTGGTTTTTCAAGATAGATTTGAGGTCTGGGTATCATCAGGTTCGGGTCAGAGAGGAGGACGTGGAGAAGACCGCATTTCGGACCCGTTATGGACATTACGAGTTCGTGGTGATGCCGTTTGGGCTCACCAACGCGCCAGCAGTATTTATGGATCTGATGAATCGGGTTTGTAGACCGATGCTTGATCGCTCGGTTATCGTGTTTATAGATGATATCTTGGTGTATTCCAAGACCTGAGAACAACACGAAGAGCACCTTAGGGAGTTATTGGGAGTTCTGAGACGAGAACGACTTTATGCCAAGTTCTCGAAGTGTGAGTATTACGAGAGGTTCAGTTCCTCGGACATCTCGTTAACCAAGACGGGATTTTGGTCGACCTGGCCAAAATCGAGGCAGTCATGCAGTGGGAGGTGCCAAGATCTCCTTCAGACATCAGGAGTTTTTTGGGATTAGCAGGGTACTACCGGAGATTCATTCGGGATTTCTCCAAGGTTACAGTACCCCTCACTCGTCTGACGAGGAAGGGGGTGGATTTCCGATGGGCCCCTGAGCAGCAGAGGGCGTTTAAGACCCTCCGTTAGCGTTTGTGCGAGGCTCCAGTTTTGACTCTCGTGGAGGGAGTTGAGGATTTTGTGGTGTTTTGTGATGCATCCATCACAGGTTTGGGGGCGGTCCTCATGCAGAGTGGACGAGTGATAGCCTACACATCACGGCAACTGAAGCCGCATGAGACGAGATACCCTACGCATGATCTGGAATTGGGGGCGGTGGTATTCGCTCTCAAGATTTGGAGGCATTACCTATATGGGGTCCGTTGTACCATATACACGGATCACAAGAGCCTGAGACATATCATGGATCGGCCAAACCTGAACATGAGGCAACGTAGGTGGCTGGATGTAGTCAAGGACTATGATTGCGAGATCCTTTACCACCTCGGTAAAGCGAATGTGGTGGCGGACGCTTTGAGCCACAAGTCCACTGTGTCTTCCACCCCAGCGATATGTATGATGCTATATGGGTCATCGTAGATCGATTGACAAAGAGTGCCCATTTCTTGGCTGTACGGGAGAGTTCATCGGCCGAGAAGTTGGCCGACGTATATGTTCGTGAGATTGTAGCTCGCCATGGGGTTCCGGTCTCCATTATTTCTAACCAAGATGTTAGATTTACCTCCCGTTTCTGGCAGAAGTTCCACGAGGAACTGGGCAGGCGGCTGTATTTTAGCACAGCATTTCATCCGCAGACCGATGGTCAGAGTGAGCGGACCATTCAGACCCTCGAGGATATGTTGAGGGCGTGTGTCATAGACTTCAGTGGGAGCTAGGATTCCCACCTACCCCTTGCATAGTTCGCCTACAACAACAACTATCATTCCAGCATTGGCGCCCCACCTTTCGACCTATTGTATGGGCGGAGATGTCGCACCCCAGTTTGTTGGGGTGAGGTAGGACACAGGGTGATGGGACGGACAGAGGTAGTCTTACAGACTACCGAGAAGATTCAGCAGATTAGGCAGCGATTGCAGACCGCTCATATTTGGAAGAAGAGTTACGCCGACAGGCGCCGATTTGATTTTGAGTTCCAGGTCGGTGACATGGTACTCCTGAAGGTCTCGCCCTGGAAGGGTGTGATCCGCTTCAGGAAGAGGGGGAAATTGGGTCCCCGATACATTGGGCCGTTCAAGATCATTGCTAGGGTTGGCAAGGTGGCATACATGTTGGAGCTACCGGATGAGCTCAATCGGATCCACAACACCTTTCACGTTTCGCAATTGCGGAAGTGCATTCTGGATGAGGAGGCAGTAGTATCATTGGATGACATTCAGGTCGATGAACGCCTGATTTATGTCGAGAGGCCTGTGGCCATCCTGGAGATGAAGGTGAAGATTCTATGGAACAAAGAGATACCTTTGGTAAAGGTACATTGGGAGCAGCGAAAAGGGTCCGAGTGGACGTGGGAGCCAGAGGTGGAAATACGGGAGCACTACCCAGGGTTGTTCACCACAGCAGACTTCGAGGACGAAGTCTAGTTCAAGTGGGGGAGAATTGTAACGCCCCGAATCTCATGTGATAATTTTATATCTTTGATTTTTCATAAATTGCAAGGTCTACTCAACGAGTTGGATGCCCTGACTCATCGAGTAGAAGCGGATTGGGCCATGTGTATAAGTGACCTACTCGCCGAGTCCAAGAATAGACTCGACGAGTAGGTGTTGGGGGATGAAACCCTAATTTTCGGGGTTTTGCACCCTATTTAAAGAATCATAAGCCGCCTTCAACCTCTTTACATTCCCTTGAGAGCTCAGCAAAACCCTAATACGTGTGTGTGTGCTCCATTGTGTATTTTAAGCTTTGGAAAAGGATTCTTGGTGAGAAGAGCTTGGAGAGCAAGTGACTAGAAACAAAGAACTTGTGGGGATCTGATATCTACCTCAGTTGGCATATAGTGGAATGTATCAAGTCATTACCTTGACCTCATTTCATTCTATATCTCATTTGGTTAAAGATTAGGGCTTTTCTAGCATAATAAGAAGCCATTCATGGGTATAAGCTAAGATCTGAAGTTGTAACTTCAGATATCGACTTTCCTTGGTCTCTAAGTCCATAAAGTTTTCAGCTTTGGCAAGTATGAACCTCTCCTCAAGTGTAAAACTCCATTACAATCTTGGTTTTGTCATTATAAGACTTTAGGGCCTTGCATGCACATAAAGTTTGCAACTTTACGTGATAAACATACCTTGGGAAGCTGGATCTGCAATATGGAACCTTAAGATGGCTTAATAAGCATCTGTATGGATATGGACTGAAGGGAATAAGCGAGTTGCATATATAACCAGCAAAGTTTCTTTGTTTTCTCATGTTTAATCCTAGTAAGAAGGCCCTTATCGACCATTAGTATATATAACCATCAAGGCCTATATGTTGTTGTGCTAGTGTTAGAGTGCCAAAAATATCCTATAGTATTTTATCTTTATGTTTGGTTCTAGAGTTTTCTCTTTTATGTATTATTGGTAAGTTTTAGACTTGTCGCAACACCACCATTACTCCCAAACACATGTTGGTCGTATCTCAAATAAATATAGTTGATCAGGCTATATTTATCCCAGATATGATTACATAACTGTCTAGGTTTAACTGCAGTGTCCAACATCTAAATACTTTTGTATAGTTCTTTCTGTGATACTGTTCCTGGTTTGTATGTATGTTTGTATACTCCTTATAAAATAATTATATTTTAAAAGTATACTTTTAGTCAGAGCACTACGGCCCCATTGTGTTTATAGTTGTATATCTTGTAAGGTTTTGATATACTTAGTTCACTATAAACAATGCTGTGATACCAATCTGTCACACCCCCAAACCGGAACGGCGGAAACGTTCGGGGGTGGAGGACGTCATGTACAGTATCACAACAATTGCATCATAGTAATCAAAGCAAACACAACCATTACATTGATAAAAATAGTATTTACATCTGTTCAATACATAGTTTGTTTGACATCAAAAGTGTATAACAAAAGTATAAAATACGTGACTCTAAAGCTCCGTCTTCTAAAAAACCTGTGGGTGTACCTGTCTACCGGTTCCCTGAGAATACAAGTGATTTTGAAAGTGTATCAACATTTAAGTTGGTGAGTTCATAAGTATATTTTGAAATGGAAAGCTTGTCTGTTTCATTTGAAAATATTATAGTGTACTTCCAGAAAATCCAATATTTTCTTAAAGCATGTAATGTAGTCTTAGGCCTTAAGACCAAAAATGTAGGTAGTTACTGTATTCTGAAATAGTGAACTGTAGTCTTATTAATAAATAAAACTATGTCATGAATGTTTCTTGAAATTGTATGTTATACTAGTGTACTATATACTAGAAAAGTAGTGTACTGTAGTAGTGATTGTATGAAAACCTTCTTGTATGAATGCCTGGAATCCACCAGCTGTAGTGTAAAATTGTGTATTGTAGTTTCATTATTTATAAAAAAACCTTTGAAGTAGCGTTAATCCCGTAAACAAATGTTTTAGTTGATACTATTGTGAGTTTCATTTAACCATGCTTGATATGACCTAGTGTCCTATACGACGTTCTTCAGGCGCCGAAATGTTATGACATTTGTCACTTCAGGCCTGTCGGCCTAGCTGTTGCAAGCAGCTCAGGTGCGGGATTGTCAGTCCCGTATAGATCTATACACAAATTCACGCTCTCCCTCCTGGAGACTCTGGTTATAATTTATAGGACTTGAACCGGTACCCTGATGGGTGCCCCAAAGTAGTGCCTCACAACCCTGTATTGAATAGTTTACGTGTAGTGTAGTAGTGTTCTCTTGTGCTCGTAACTGTATGTATTACCTTATAGTAGTGTACTTTGTAATGTAAAATAATTATACTTAAATAATTATTTAGTAGTGTATTCTTGAATCAATGAGATAGAGTAGTGTTTCACAAACTATACCTATTATAGTTTGAATGTAGGTTCTTGTAATGTTTAGTGTACTTGTCAAAATAGTGTAATAGTTCACAAACTATACATATTATTGTTTGAATGTACGATTTGAAATGAATTGAAAACCTTTGTAATTTATCTATGTGCATAAAGCAGTAATAAAAAGTTGAATAAAATTCCCTTTTGCTCGACATGTTACAAAAGTGTTAATATATATATATATATATATATATATATATATATATATATATATATATATATATATATATATATATATATATATATATATATATTAATAATCGCAGTGATAAATCGTTTTGAAACAATTGCAAAGGTTTTGAAATGTTTTGAAATCGTTTAAATATCAACACAAAAGTCCTTGTGTTTTACTTGTATTCCCCCCCTAAAAACATAGAAACATAGTGAAAACGTTGGGGGTATGAACTCACCTCTAGTACGTGTTCACGTTCGGATAGTGAAACTGTAGAGACGATCATCGGGATAGCGTACGCGAAAATAGTGTTAACCTAAATAAATTTATATCCGACATCGTATTTAAATTAGTGAGATATTAATTCAAATAATAGATTTAATAGTGGTTTAAATAATAATTAAAGTGTTAGACAACACTTTAATTATGTAAGAAATACTTACAATATTATTTGGAATTATTTGAAGTGTTGCAAGGTGTTTTTGGTGAACAAAATAGGGTTTTCGGTGGGTTTGAAGAGTTTTCGGTGTGTTCTTGGTGAGATTATGAAGATTTGAAGATTGGATGAATGTTCTTGACGATCTTATGAAGATTTGAAGATTTCGGTTGATACTTGAGAGAATTCTGTTGACTTTTGAGAGCAAAATGGGAGTGTTCACGGTCTAAAGCTTGAGAAATGAATTGTGTTAACTATCAAAACCCTTATATATAAAGAGGGTTTTTGGTCCTAATGGGCCTCAAACCTTTGTTTGCGGTCTAAAATAAAGGGGTTTGATAGGGTTTACGGTGGAAAATGTCACACCCCAAACCAGAACGGCGGAAACGTTCGGGGGCGGAGGACGTCATGTTAAGTATCATAACAATGCATAATAGTAAAACAAGCAACAACATCATCCATTGCATTAATAATATAGTTTTAATACAAGTATGTTCTGAATGTATTTGTAAGACACCAAAATAAGAATCAAAATAAAAGACGAGTCTTGAACATGCTCCGTCTTCTCAAAACCTGGTCATCGGTACCTGTACACTGGTGACCTGAGAATACAAGTTATTTTGAAAGCGTAGGTCAGCATTAAAGCAGGTGAGTTCATAAGTATTTTAGTGTCATTGTTTGTATAAGTGTAATGAAAATGTCTGTATATGTTTGATGTACATGTTTGTAAGCGTTTGATGTAAATGTTGGTATACTTCCTAGAAAATCCTATACTTTCTACTAAAGTAGTCTTCTACCAAGACCCGACTGTTCTTTATGTTTGTTCTTTTGTAAAAGTGAGTGTTTTTCCCAAGTATGACTATCATTACCAAAATATAGTTTACATTACCGTTTATGTGAGAAGATCACAATGTGAATGTAATGGGAAAATAAAGATGTACTGTAGTATTATTTATAAGTAACTACCAATGTACTAATTACCTTAAACCAGTTTGTTTAATTAAGGTAAAACGTGATGAGATTATAACCATACTTGATTTACTAGTAAACACGACGATCAAAGACGTCGAAATGATATGACATTCATCACCCGTAGACCAGCAGGTCCCACTATAGCTAGCAGCAAGGTGTAGGATGGTCAATCCCGTATAGATCTATACACAAACTCACGCTCTCCCTCCAGGAGACTCTGGTTACAAAACGTGAAACAACAGTATATTGCCGTGCCATGAAGTAGTGGCTCACATTAATGTTATCTTGTTCTTGTATTTGTATAGTATGTTCTCTCTGTTCTAGTGTATAGTATGTTCTCTCTGTTCTAGTGTATAGTGTGTTATCTCTGTTCTAGTGTATAGTATGTTCTCTCTGTTCTAGTGTATGATATGTTCTCTTTGTTCTAGTGTATAGTATGTTCTCTCTGTTTCTTGTTATAGTATGAATTGTTTCTCGTTATAGTATGTTTTGTTTCTCGTTATAGTATGTTTGAACTGACTCATGTATGAACTGATTCTTGTATGTTTCATTGTTCTAGAAATAGTAAGTAGTAACTTCCTAAACTATACCTATTATAGTTTACTAATACTGTTGTTTGAATGAATGATCATGTTTGTACACCTTTGCTACCCAAAGGTATTGAACTGATTGGAAGAACTTTTATATCTACATACATATACATAATATATAACTAAGATTCAAACGACACTCGGACAAACAACCGATACCCTAAGTCCACAACCAAACAAGGAACAGGAAATAAATCGAGTTATCAGTCCTAAGCCCTTTCAACCTTATTTATATAACTATATCCATATAGACATGATTTGGACAATATATAAGTTTAAAAGAGTTTGATAAAGAGTTTAGAATATAAAAGAGTTTATAAAATGATTTGAAACAGTTGTTTGATAACACAGTTTGAAGTATAAGAAATCCACTTGTTTGATAGTTATAAATCACATGTGATTGATACAATAACTATAATGTTTTCTACTTGTATCCCCCCATAAAAGCATTTAAAATCATTTAAAAGATAAGTTAGGGGGTATGAACTCACCTGTAGTGAGTGATTCGAATGTAAGATCGATATAGGATGCTAAGTGTCAAGTGAAGTCTCGAGCACAAACAGATCCTAATAAGCATATAATGAAACATATATGTATATAATTAGTGTATATAACAACTAATCATGTATTGGAAACATCCCTAGGAACTAGGAATCACTCACAATGGAGTGTATTAATCACATATGATTGGGTTAAGGGAGTTCACGGCCACACTTAAAGTGTTTACGGCCAAAGGTGTTTACGGCCCATGATGTTCACGACCAATGATGTTCACGGCCAATGATGTTCTTGAGAAGGGTTTACGGCCAAGGGAGAATCTATGGCCGTAAACTCTTGATGTTCAAGCTAAAATGGTTGGTTCTGGGATGTGTTTCAAGAACTTCTAATGGATAACTAGTATATGGAAAGGATACTTACGTTTTGAAGCTTGAAGGGGTGTTCACGACCCAAAGAACTAGTGTGTGTTCTTAGTGTTCTTGAAGATCTAACCCAAAAGAGATGAATTCATAGATGAAATCGTAGGGTTTTACTAGATTAAGAAGGATATCAACTAACATAGAAAGAATCACTTACAAATTTGACGAGAAATGGAAATGTTCTTGATGATACTTGAGAGAGAATTGAGTGTTCTTGAGTTGGGAGTGTGAGAAGTGAAGAATAATGAAGGAATATCATTCATATGGGACTAGTTCACGGCCAAACAAGATCTTACGACCGTAAGCTCTAGTTTACCGCCGTAAACTCCAAGTGATGGAGTTTTCCGGCTTGAATGCTGCACAATGAACTCTAGTAGATACTTCCTAACACTTAATCCTTGAATGTACTAGGCTTAGAACACTTAAACAGACCCTTAACAATGCTAGAAGATAGCAGAAACAAGTCTGACTCTTGATTGAATTGAATGACTTTACAAGATAGAAATTTCGGGTTGTCACAACATCCGCCCGTTAGAGAGAATTTCGTCCCGAAATTAGAGTTTAAGAAATTACAAATAACTAAGTAAAAAGATGAGGATATTTCAGTTTCATTTGATCCTCGCGCTCCCAAGTGAATTCAGGTCCTCGCTTGGCATTCCTGCGAACCTTCACTATCGGGATATGTCTTTGCTTCGTTTGCTTGACCTCTCGGTCCATGATCTTTATGGGTTCTTCCACGAAGTTGAGGCTCTCGTTGTTCTCGATATCTTCGAGTGGGATTACAAGAGTCTCGTCGGATAGACACCTTTTCAAGTTCAAAACGTGGAAATTAGGGTGTACATTACTAAGTTCGTGTGGTAGTTTGAGTTTGTAAGCTACAGGGCCGATTCTAGCGAGAATCTCGAAAGGCCCTACGTATCTTGGATTTAGCTTTCCGCACTTTACGAAGCGTATCATGCCCTTCCGTGGTGAGACATTCAATAGAACATGGTCACCAACCTAGAATTCCAAAGGTTTCCTTCTCTTATCTGCGTAGCTTTTCTGTCGGTCTCTAGAGGCTTTCAATCGTTCACGAATCTAAGCGATCTTCTCTGTCGTTTCCCGAATGATTTCCGGACTTGTGAGAGTGCTGTCAGGAACTCGTCCTTTAGCTAACTGTGTGTCACCCACTTCAGCCCAGCACAGAGGGGATCTGCACTTCCGGCCATAGAGGGCTTCAAATGGAGCAGCCTTTATGCTCGCGTGATAACTGTTATTGTAGGAGAACTCTATAAGGGGTAAATGAGTATCCCATGCCTTCCCAAAATCTATCACACAGGCTCGCAACATATCTTCCAGAGTTTGAATAGTCCTCTCACTTTGTCCGTCGGTTTGCGGATGGTAGGTTGTACTCATATCCAGCCTAGTTCCTAGGGAACCTTGTAGCGACTGCCAGAACCTTGAAGTGAATCTACTATCTCTATCAGAGATAATGGATATTGGAACACCATGCGGTCGTACTATCTCCCTAATGTAGGTTCTCGTTAGTTTCTCCATCTTGTCAGTTTCTTTGATAGGTAGGAAGTGTGCAGACTTTGTTAACCTGTCTACGATCACCCATATGGTATCGAGTCCACCCGTTGTCTTGGGCAACTTGGTTATGAAGTCCATTGTGGTCCGCTCCCACTTCCATTCAGGTATTTCCGGTTTCTGAAGTAAACCTGATAGTTTCTGTTATTCGACCTTAACCTTGGCGCAAGTAAGGCACTTGCTCACGAAGGTAGCAATCTCTGCTTTCATGTTAGGCCACCAATATAACTTTTTGAGATCCAGATACATCTTATCTGAACCTGGGTGGACGGAATATCGAGTGTTGTGTGCTTCGGTCATGACCAAGTCTCTGAAACCACCTTGTCTCGGTGTCCAGATCCGATCCATGAGGTACAAGGCTCTGCCACCCTTGACTTCCAAGTTCTTATCCATCCCTCTAAGGGATTCACCTGCCACATTTTCAGGCTTCAAGGCTTCAAGCTGAGCCTCCTTAATTTGTGTGGATAGATATGAATGGATAGTCATAGTCAATGATTTGACTCTACGACCAGAATATTCTTTCAGACTTAGGGCGTCAGCTACTACGCTGGCCTTGCCGGGATGATAATGAATTTCGCATTCGTAGTCACTGAGTATCTCGACCCACCATCGTTGTCTCATGTTGAGATCCTTCTGGTCGAATATATGCTGTAGGCTTTTGTGGTTTGTAAAGATAGTGCTTTTCGTACTATACAGGTAGTGTCTCCAGATCTTCAGAGCAAATACCACTACTCCTAACTCAAGATCGTGTGTGGTGTAGTTGACTTCGTGTGTCTTTAGCTGACTTGAGGCATAGGTGATGACCTTTCCTCGTTGCATAAGAACACAGCCAAGCCCTTGGTTGGATGCATCGCAATAACCCACGAAGTCTTCTATCCCTTCTGGGAGGGATAGTATCGGTGCAGTGCATAAGGCTCGCTTCAGTGTTTGGAACGCCTTCTCTTGTTTCTCTTCCCAGTCAAAGGCCATGCCTTTCTGGGTCAATGTAGTAAGCGGTTTGGCGATCCTAGAGAAGTTCTGAATGAACCTGCGATAGTAACCAGCGAGACCTAGAAATTGACGAATTTTAGTAGGCGTCTTCGGAGCTGACCAGATCTCAATGGCCTTTATTTTGGAAGGATCCACGTGAATTCCCTCTTCGCTAACCACGTGACCCAAGAATTCGACTCTTCGAATCCAAAATTCACACTTAGAGAACTTCGCATAAAGCTTCTATGATCGTAGTGTTTCTAAGACCTGACACAGGTGTTGACTATGCTCTTCCTTACTACGAGAGTAGATAAGTATGTCATCGATGAATACAATGACGAAATGATCCAAGTAAGGACGGCACACCCTATTCATTAAGTCTATTAATACTGCGGGCGCATTGGCCAATCCGAATGGCATCACTACAAACTCGTAGTGTCCATAACGAGTTCAGAAGGTTGTCTTCGGAACATCCTACTCTAACTGGTGATACCCAGATCTCAGATCAATCTTTGAAAAGTAATTCGCCCCTTGAAGTTGGTCGAACAAGTTGTCTATACGAGGCAGAGGGTAACGATTCTTGATGGTAAGCTTGTTAAGTTCTCTGTAGTCGATGCACATACGAAACGATCCGTCTTTCTTCTTCACGAATAAGACCGGTGCTCCCCAGGGTGAGAAGCTTGGTCTAATAAAGCCCTTGCTGAGCAGTTCGTTAAGTTGACCGGATAGCTCCTGCATCTCAGCTAGTGCTAGACGATAGGGCGATTTGGCTACTGGGGTAGCCCCTGGAACTAAGTCGATTCTGAACTCGACTTGACGCTGTGGAGGTAAGCCTGATAGTTCTTCTGGAACATGTCGGGAAAGTCGCGTACTTCTGGGATGTTCTTTATGTCCTTCGTCTCTTGGCTCACATCGACAACATGAGCAAGGAATGCGCGACATTCCTTTCTCAAGTACTTTTGGGCTTGTATGCTCGAGATGATGCGAAGGTTTGTGCCGGGTTTGTTGCCATAGATAACTAGAGTTTCGCTAGATGGCAGATTAAGGCGAACAACCTTTTCGTAACACATGATGTCGGCACGATCAGAACTCAACCAATCCATGTTGATTATGACGTCGAAACTTTTAATTGAGACCGGCTTGATGTCGATTGAAAATGAATGACTATCTAGAGTTAGGGTACATCCTATGTATATACAGCTAATGCTCTCAGTCTTTCCGTTAGCCATTTCTACAGTGAACGATTCTTTCAGTGCACATGATTGTTGTTTAAGTAAGTGAGCAAGTTTCTGGTTCACGAAACTCCTCTCCGCTCCACTATCAAACAATATGCATGCATATGAGTTATCGAGGAGAAACGTACCAGTGACCACTGTAGGGTCGGCTACTGCTTCCTCGTGGCCTATAGCCAAAACTCTTCCCACTCCGCCAGCATTTCCTGCCTTCGGGAAGTTCCTCTTGTAGTGACCCACCTTGCCACATCCGTAGCAAGCCTGGCCCACACCAAGGCCGGAGACTTGGGTGATTGGCTTAGCCGGAGCTTTGTAGAAACGGGCAGTGTGCCCTTTCCTGTTGCAGTTAGAGCACTGCATTTCCCGGCAGGGTCCATTGTGGTGGAAGCTGCACTTGTTGCACTTGGGCAAGCTTCCCGCATAGTGCTTTACCGGCGCAGTAGCAGTAGGTGCTATCGCGACATGAACAGTCATGATCTGCTGCATTTTGGCAGAGTTCTGCACCGCATTCTTCTTCTTGTTATCCTAAAACTTCCGCTTATTGTCAGCGGCTTTGGATGGTTCTGGGATGGCCAGGGTTGTTGTCGTTGTCGGGGTGCGGACTCCGTGATCGATGAGCTGCTGTGCCAATCGCTTGGCACTGTCGAAGGTAGTGGGGTTTGAAGCTAAGAAATTCCCCTGAAATGGAGGCACCAGCTCCCAGATATACCTCTCAATCTTCATTCCCTCAGTAGGGACCATTCCCGGACATAGTGCCACCAGATCGCTGAACCTGGCAGTGTAGGCGACTATGTCGGAGCCCTTCATGGTTAGGCTCCAGAGTTCCTGTTCAAGTTTCTAAACCTCTCCCCTCGGGCAGTATTCTTCTATCATGAGCTCCTTCAGAGCTTCCCAGCCCGTAGCATTAGCCACTATCAGGGTTAGTGACTTGACATGTATATTCCACCACGTCAGGGCTCTGTTCGCGAAGGTGCAGGCAACAAATTTAACTTTGCTTCCTTCCGGACAGGAGCAGATCTCGAAGATCGACTCCGTTTTCTTGAACCATTGCGAGAGGGCAATGATTCCACCAGTCCCATTAAAGGTCCTGGGTTTGCAGTTGGTGAAATCCTTATACGAGCACTATCTAGAGCACATGGGAGCATCACCTTGAGTGGAATGCACAGTTGTTCCACTCCTGCTAGTACCAGAGGAGTTGAATTGAGCTAGGGCTGCCATAACAGCCGCATTCACTGCAGCTTGGATAGCTGCTGGATTGTATTGTGGAGGAGGTAGTGGTTGTTGAGTTGGAGTTATCAGAGTAGTTCGTCTCGCTGATCGACGTGGAGGCATCTTGTAGCTATAAGTTTATAAAGATGAAGATAATGGTAAGTATTCAATAGTGAGTACAATGAGAGTGATCCATGGACTAACTCACCATAGCCCAACAAATAAATAAGAGTATGATTGTAATAGAGATCTAATCAATAGAAGGATGAAAGTATTTGGATAAGGATTTCCCATGAGAGTAGATGTCTGTCAATAATATTGGCATTAAAGATGTAACGAGTTCGGGAAAAATGACCTAGGAGTAGGTCTTACATCAACCATAAAGAGAAAATTTTGACAGAACAGAGACCTAATAGACTAGAAGTTCAAGGTCTTAACATAACGGGAAAATTACAGGGAAAAGTGCTACTCAGAGCATAGATAAGAAGGCTAATCCTTATATCCAAAAGAAAGGATGAGTAGAGCATCGCCTACTGACGACGGGAACCCTCGGACGAACCCTCAGTTCAGCCAGCTGACGCTCCACATCAAGAAGGTGTCGCTCATACACTCACTGGCGTACTCGGAGCTCTATGACTTCAGCTCGAGTTGAAGCTAGTTCTTGCTGCAGAGCCTCATTGTCTCTCATAGCTCTCCCATGAGCAACTTCAAGATTGCGAATACGATCCGTATTGGCGTTCGTATCTGCATCAAGCTCCACGGTTTGCTGAATGGCTATTATTCCCAGTTCAACATTTCGAGCCACTCGGCGAACCAAGATGGGAAGAATTCTGTCCGCAGAGCCTCCCTCACTTATGTTGTAGAAGATTCGGTCTCCATTGTAGGGTAATGGTTGACCCTGCTCACGGCTCCACCTACCCAAGATCTCAGCCCACATAGGCATCGGGCCTTGAAAAGCCGGACGATAATTGGGATTTGGGATTGGAGCTACCAGGGGTTGATCATTGACTTCTGGCTCTCGGTCAGAATCCTCTGGGAAGTCTTCTGCGAAGTCATCATCTAAAGGAATTGCCTGATTCTCTTCTGGCTCTGCATCGAGCCATCCACCATTTCCTTGGTTGGGAAAGTACGGATCTCCATGAGGATGAAATCCCATCATGATATCTACGCGAGAATAGGGGTAAAAGAGATTGTTAATAGATGTACTGATATAGATAATCATAAGATGATCCTTACCAGTTACTCCAATATTTGCGTAGTTCATACCAATCATATGTAACCAAGATAGAATAGACCTTCGAATAAGTGACCCTAACTCTAAGTCCACAACCAAACAAGGAACAGGAAGTAAAGCAAAGATCACAGATTCTAAGTCTATGACACCTTAGTCATATATAACCTTAGCGTATCCACTCAACAACTATTGACATACTAGTAAAGACCTTTTAGTTTGCACATAAGTAATTATAGTAACAAAAAATACTCCTATAGTATTTTAAGTTTATGTTTTGTTCTAAAGTTTTCATTGTAGTAGTGTTGGTAAGTTTTTAGACTTGCTGCAACACCACAACCATTCCTAGGCACATGCTAATCACTTCTCAGAAAGATATAGTTGATCAGGCTATACCACTCCCAGATCTGATTATATGTCCCCAAGCCTACTTGTGCTGTCCAACAACCGCAAGACTTTTGTTCTGTTCTTAGTATGACACTGATCCTAGCATGAATGCTTGTATAAATACTTTACTAAAATATTTTATTATTTTAAAAGTATTAACTCTTAGTCAGAGTGTTTTAATCCCGATGTGTTTATAGTTGTATATCTTTTATGGGTTGATATACTCAATTCACTATAAAAAAATGCTCTGATACCAATCTGTCACACCCCCAAACCAGAACGGCGGAAACGTTCGAAGGCGGAGGACATCATGTACAGTATCATAACAATGCATAATAGTAAAACAAGCAACAACATCATCAATTGCATTAATAATAGTTTTAATACATGTATGTTCTAAATGTATTTGTAAGACACCAAAATAAGAATCAAAATAAAAGACGAGTATTGAACATGCTCTGTCTTCTCAAAACCTGGTCATCGGTACCTGTCTATTGGTGACCTGAGAATACAAGTTATTTTGAAAGCGTAGGTCAGCATTAAAGCTGGTGAGTTCATAAGTATTTTATTGTCATTGTTTGTATAAGTGTGACGAAAATGTTTGTATATGTTTGATGTACATGTTTGTAAGCGTTTGATGTAAATGTTTGTATACTTTAGTAGAAAATCCTATATTTTCTACTAAAGTAGTCTTCTACCAAGACTCGACAGTTCTTTATGTTTGTTCTTTTGTAAAAGTGAGTGTTTTTCCCAAGTATGACTGATGATGTATGGTCTATTAGCATGACCTAGACCACTCTAGCGTGCCAGCCCTGCCTGGTGCGCTCCCGTGCCAGCCTTGCTGGGGACTCCCCCGCCGGCCCGGCCTCACGCTCCCTGGCCTGGCTCTCCCTTGCCAGCCTTGCTAGGGACTCCCTTGCCAGCCTTGCTAGGGACTCTCCTGCCGGCCCGGCCTGGCGCTCCCTTACCAGCTTTTCCTGGTGCGCGCCCGCCAGCCTTGCCTGGTGCGCGCTCGCCAGCCCCGCCCGGCGCCTCCGGGCGGCCTCACCCAACTCCTTGCTAGCTGGGCCTGAATTGAGCTGGCCCAAGGCCTTACCTAACACCCCTTGACCTAACTGTCCCCTATATAATGAACATTACCTCCTCCATGGAGGGGGATCTTCCCCTTGGCTCAGCCGCCGCCCTATACTCCGGCCGGGTGGCTCAGCCGCCACCCACTGCCACCGGCACCAAGATGGTTCTCTCTAGCTAAAGGGAGCCGTCTCAGATCTTCCAGATGATCTAACTTGACCGTCGGAGTCCGCTCCCGGGGCACAGTCCTTGGGGCGGCTCTAACGACTTTGCACTGTGATATCCAGATCTTCGCCGCAGCAGAAGACCAGAAGACTCGCCGGAGGTCGATGTCGCATCATTTGGCGCCATCCCGGACTTGAACGAGCAGAAATCATCTCGTTCTTGTCTAGATCTGCTCAGATCTGTCGTTTCAGCTAAGGTTTTCTTCAGATCTGTTCATTTCTAGCACCATTTAGTTCAGATCCGTTTGGCTTTGGCCAAGATCTGTTCAAATCGATTTGGTTCTTGACAAGATCTTTTCAGATCTGTCTAACCATCATTCAGATCTCTTGATCTGCTTAGTTTTATGCACATATATTTTGATTTGCTTGTTTTTTCGCTCAGATCTTTTGATCTGTTTGAGTTTTCTCTCTTAGATCTTCAGATCTGCCTTGTTTTTTGCTCAGATGTCTAGATATGTTTTGTTTTAGTTCATCTAAGCAACTCTCAAGTCTTCAAGGACTTTATCAGATCTCATTTTCATCTATATTTTGATGGATTATTCAGAAAGTTGGGGAGAAAAGAGATTTCTATGAGTTTTTCCCTATCTTGTTCATATTTTCGAATTTTATTCAGCAAGTTGAAGAACAAACAATATTTTACAAGTCTTTATCTCTTTTGCTTGCTCATTTTCAAGAAAATCGGTTTTGGTTCCTAATTTCTCATGTACAACTTCATTCAAGTTGTCTATTTGGTGCTTCCTCTAGAAGCTTAGAGATGGAAAACAAAAGATTTTCAGATCTGTTAAGCAACCTGAAGAGTAAAGAAGTTTAGTGAGGAAAAAACTTTGTTCAGATCCGTTTGGACGTTGCCAAGATCTGTAGATTTACTTCTCTGTTTTAATTAGATCTGTAGATTTACTCCATTTTTTGCCCAAATATTTAGATCTACTTCTTTAGATATATTTTTCGTTTTTCAACTCAGATCCTTAGATTTGTTTCCGTATTTTAAGCTCAGATCTCAAGATTTGTTCAAGTTTTTCGCTCATCTGAGCATTCATGGAGCTTGCAAAGATATTTCAGATCCATTTTGTCCTTCATAGTTTGGTGGTTTGATCAGAGAGTTGAGAAGAAAAAGAAATTCTCTGTGAGTTTTACCCTATATTTTGTTCATAAATTGTCAAAACTCTTTTCTGGATGCGCATTTTCGTTTGTAACAGCTATTGTACATACAACTGTGTAGCTTGTACATTTTACAAAACTCTTCAGAAAAAAAAGAAGAAAGAAGAAGAAGAGAATATGTTTTTTATGAGTTTTTACCCCACCTTAGTTTATATATTTTTGGAAAAACTCATAACTTTCGATTTTCTTAAATACTGAAGTTGTTTGAAAGTTTAGAGAAGAAAAGAAATTTCTATAAGATTTTACCTCATTTCACATCCATACAGAATAGAAAATCTTTACAGATTGAGTTTTTCTTTATACAATTTCACTTCCTAAAACATTTGTTTGTACATACTGATGTGTTACTGGTACATTTTACAAAATCACCAGTTACCCTCCCTTTATTACTCAATGTGTCAATAAATTGTATTATAATACAAAAGAAAGGGGGTACAACAGGTATAATATGTGAAGATAATTAGTCAAAAGGGAAATATAACCTTTTTTCCTTCAACAAAAAAGAAAAAAGGGGGTAGCTGGTACCCTATGGCACATGATGTACAAAATGCCAAAGCCAGTCCCACATAAGCATTGAGATCTCAGAAAAGACGAGAGCCACAAGACAAAAGACTAGCAGGTGGGACCCACTTGCTCCAACGTCCTATGCAAGCAAGAGCAAACCGACGATCATCTACAACTAACCATTGGCGGATCCGACGCACTCCGACAACAACCGTCGTCAACCCAATGAATCACCCTCGGAACAATCTTTGAGCAACACGCCCCTGCCTCTGAGCAAACCTCGAAGCAACGCCATCACCACCAACTGAAATCAGACCCAAATGGCAACTAGTCAGCCACCGACGGTCAAAGTCAGATTACTACCAGGCGCCACCGGTCTCCTATCGTCGTTCCATCACCATCATCACCATTGGTCACCTACAACATTGGCGACCCCAAAAACTAACACCGCTGCTAAAATTCACCGGTCAACGACTATTGCCGCCGGACCACCCTCAGCTATCAACCGGAGCTACAGTAGTGTCCGCCGCCCTCAGATTTCTTGACTCGCTACCAGCCAGAGCAGCAACATCGCTGGCCTCCTCCGACTTCGACGGAAAATCCCGGACAAATAACTCCACTGACAAGATGCCTCACCAATATCCTTCGTCGTCAACGGTCGAAACTCAGATCGTCACCAGTTCATCATATTCGACTTCTTCAGTCGCCGGTCGACCACCAATCACCGGTTAACCACAGTCTTCAACCGTGCCTGGTCCACGCTCTTTTGGGAAGCAGTCAACCAAATCGCTACCACAATCACATAACCGGTAGCGTCCCGATAGGCCGACGTATTAGCTCCACCAGCAATCCAACAGTTCGTTTGTAGCCAGCAACCTCCTATGACGTCGTTGTTTTTTCTTCCTTCGGCGTCAGATAGCGAGAATGAAGGGGGAACGTACGGACATCCAATTAGCTTCATCCAATTCAGAAAACACGATGGGACTCATGTGGTGCCCTAAAAGGCTTGCAGCCCATACTCACACAGTAAAAAAAAAGAGAGATAACAAGAATTTGGGCTGATCTTTCACTAATTGGGCTGTCATATATTCCCCCCAGCAAAAACAAAACGTGATTTTGGGTTTTCCATTGTTGAAAAGTTGGACATCTATATTTTATTTTGGACTTCTACCAAGTGGGATCCAACAGATGTACTTTGGGCTTCCATAAAATTGGCATATGGGGCTACCTCTACAACAAATAGCCCACCAACTTCACACAAAAAAAAAAAAACAAAATTATGGCTCCTCCTATCACAAATCAAATGGATTACAATTTGTTATGACGGGCTTCACATCGGGCTAAGTAAATCATATTAAAGTGTACTTATTTTAATTTACTTTGGGCTCCTCCTTGGGCTATTACTATTTTGGGCTCCTCCCAAGCTAAATTTCATTTTTTGGGCCGTCTCGACAACTTATATGAGCTAAATTTACAAGATCAACCATTTAACGATCGAGCGTTGCATAACTCATCAAAAAGCATTTTCAGAAAATGCGTTGCGGCCCGGATCACTCGGAATTTTCAAAAAGGGGAGGGCGAAGAGTAGTACGCTACTACTACTAGTGAAGCATTTCGAAATAGCCATCAGCAACTGCGCTGTGACATCCCCAATTTCACGGCCAGAAAAGACCGATTTCGTTTATGCTTTTTAAAATAAAACCAGAATAATCATTTGATTGAAAGTGTTGCGGAATTTGTTCCCAGAAAAACATAATAAATATGTTATCAAATCATTTCTAAAGAAATGTATTTTATTCATTTAGACCACTGGGATGTCATTGTCAATACAAAAGCATAAGCATAAACAAAACTTACATTCACTTACACTAGTGATCTACATCTCTTTTAATCTCTCAGTGTAAAGTAACTTCGTATCGATACCTGTGATACAAACAAACTGAGTGGGTCAGGCTTGGGAGCCTGGCGAGCATATAGGGTTTTCAACCCACAATAAATAAATTTATTATGTTTAAACATCAAACAATCAACCCAATTACCCAATCCCCATTATCTCCTTTATTTCTTAAGGAGTTACCCTAAGAATCATCTATCACTCATTCCTAAGGAATTTTCATAAGGAATAGGCAGGAAGTCCATCGCTGCCCAAGGTTTATACTACCAGCACTAACAAACGTCGATCCCCACATACTGATCCCATACAGTGATCTTACTAGATCTAGCCTAAAGGATCGATATGAACAACCAACTGACGAAACTGCTTCGGAAATTCCCTAGCAGCAAACGAGGATCGAAAAAGACATCAAATGAGAGGAATGGAATAAGTTTCACCACGAACCTTCATTCATAAAAGAAAGAACCACAAGACAATTAAGTCAGGGGTAGTTATCAATGCCTAGACGTGGTCCGAATATCGTGAGGTAATTTACCCCCAGACTCACCCTATCCAGCATCGAACTTTGCCTAGCAGTGATCTGAATATCGTGAGGTATGTAACCCTCAGACTCACCCTATCCAGCATCGAACTTTGCCTAGCAGTGATCTGAATATTGTGAGGTATTTTACCCCCAGACTCACCCTATCCGGCATCGTGAACGGAAACGCTGACTCATGAAGCTCGTCCGATCACTTCATAAAAGAAACGAAGACTCCAAAGCTCTTCAAAATAAAAAGTATAGGGAAAATACTAATAAAGTACTCCTGTACGCTCCCGTACCCCGACACATAATAGTGTCAAAAAGAAGAACTATCGGACGAACACATAGTTCAAAAACACCTAATGAACATATAGTTCGAGAACACCTTATGAACATATAGTTCAAACATACCTACCGATTACGAGTCTGCTAACGTTCCACTGGACTATCTAGAGTAGTCTGTGGCCGTTGTCTATACTCTGCTAGATGACTAGATCATCTTAAACATCGATACCTCTCATCAATTTTTATTTCATCACACATCATCTAATTCATCTACCCATGTTTTACCCAACATATTTGTAGATAAAATACATATACAGTTTAAAAACCTGTATAAATTATTCCTTCAATATCCATCTCAAATAAACAAACAATATATATTCACATAGCACGTAATTTATATAAAATACTTCATATCTTTGTGTAAGATGAAAGTAACTATACACTCACTTGATTTAATGATAATCGGGCAGCACTTCGTTTCCTAAAACGATCGTTTCTAATAAAATCAGGAGTTTTATTGAGAAACCGGGCTCTGCGAGGGTCGGGCTTCGAAACCGAAAAGATAAATTTTTCGGGCTTCTCGGGAACTTCGGGACGTGTTTCGGGTGTTTGGTATAATACCGAGGCTTTGGGGGAAGTTGGAATGAAAGAAATATTGAAAGAGGGTTGTAAAATGGCAAATTTCCAAAGTACCACCGGGAGGTCTCGCACCCTTCTATTTATAGGGGCGAGGCTTCAGATCCAACGGCTGAGAAGCTACCAGGTGGCAGCAGATCCGAAGAGGAGGCACATGGCTCGCACGTGCGAGGGTCTTGGTGTGGCCTTCTGATTGGACCGAGGTCTAGGTCCGAGGGGGGAGTCGTGGTGCCTGCGAAGCTCGGAGAGGTGGTGCGACACGCGTCGGTGCGAGGTGAGGCGGCTTCGAATGCGAGGAGTCACCTGGGCACGCGTCGGACCGCAGTTGGACCTGCACTTCGGATGCGATGGTTGTGAAACGCCTCGCCAGCTGGCCTCGGTGACTCAGCAGTTTCGGACACGTGGCGTGCATGCAGCGAAGGTGACGTGGCCGAAGTCCCCCCATGCGAAATTTCTCGGATTTGGCATTTTTTTCTCGATTTTTGTGCAAAAACTTCTAAAATCCATAACTTTCGCATATGGGCTCCGTTTTTTACGTTCTTTATATGCACGCGTAGGTAAAATTACGCTTTACAACTTTCGTTTAAACCTCGTCGACTAATTTTGATTTTAATTTTTATATTATTATTTTTAACAGACCGGGACAGGAAATCCGTTAAAAATTCATAACTTCTTCACCCGACGTCCGTTTTCGTCTGTCTTTTCACCGTTGTACTACTATTGACGATACCTTCGATTCTCGTTTAGATTGTGTCGGCTAAAAATCACTCGATCTAAAATTCGAGTTTTTAGCTGTCTACTGCTAAGCTGAAACTTAGAAAAATCATAACTTCCTCATACGAAGTCAGATTTGGGCGTTCTTTTTATACATACTCTCGGTTTAACGAACACTATGACTTTCGTTTAGATCACTAAGGCTAAAAAGTAGTTTATCAAAAACTCACTTTTTACGTCATTCGGCACCGTACCGGTTTTGTCGCGAAACTTCGACAGGTCATAACTTCTTCGTTATAACTCGGATTTCGGTATTCTTTATATATCTGTAATCCTTGTCACGACCACTAAAACTTTCTTAATAGATATCGGCTTTATCTAATATTTATTTTCGACGCTCATTTTTATTCTTAATTAATTAAATCCTAGTAATTAAGTATAAAACACATAATTCACATAATATTCACATAATTCCTTTTCATTTCTTCCAAAATGAGTTACAAAGGTTAACCTAGACTATTATGTCAATATTAATGCCTAGCCTGGAAATACGGGCGTTACATGCGCTGCGCGGCTATCAGCAGTCGTGTTGACCAATCCCAGGAAGTCTCGCTAATCAGCTCTCACATTCATGTTGACCGACCCCCGCTAGTCTTACTGCCTAGCTCTTAGTAGTCGCGCAACTCGACCTTCAGCAGCGACACGACCTAGCTCAGCAGCCGTAAAGTCCAATCATCAGCAACTACTTTGTTTGACTCCCAGCAGTCGTGATGCTCAGCTCTCGCCAGCTGTGCTACCCAGTTTTTGTTAGTACTTGGGTCGCCTAGCTCTTTGCAGCAGCTATGTATCTCAGCTTTCAGCGGATATACATCCATCTTTCCCTTTCTTCGCCTCGTCCAAGAAAAAAAAGGGGGGGGGGCATGACACTATGCAGAAGTGATTTGCATTCCGAAGGGGAAGAGTTAAAGTACATAAAGAACTGAAACCATGATGATGGTGCATCCCTGAGGTGACATTGGTATTCCGGATTGAAAGAGTAGCCTCGTGGTCCAACTCTTGGTAGTCTTGTTGCCCAACTCTCAATAGTCGTGTTACTCACCTATCGCTAGCAGCTCGCTGCCCGGGCCTCAACGGTCCTGTTGACCAGTTCCTGACAGCAGTCTCGCTACGCACCACTTGACAACAGGTACATTATCTAACATTAAGTAGCATCGCTGCATAGCTCTCCACAAACAGCCAAGACACCGAGGCATCAATTATTAGTACGACTAGCAATGTAGCAAGGCATCAGGTACCATTTCGCTTTAACCTAGACTAGTCACACGACCTAGACACATAGATTGTAGGGTACTATGCCCAATCATTCGAGGTTCAGTACCCTCGCCTCGAGTCGCCTGGCTTCTCAGCCTGACTCCATTATAGCGGCGAGCTCCGCATGCGAGGTTCAACACCCTTGCCTTGAGTCGCCTGACTTCTCAGCCCAACTCCATTATAGCGGCGAGCTCCGTATGCGAGGTCCAGTACCCTCGCCTCGAGTCGCCTGGCTTCTCAGCCCGACTCCATTATAGCGGCATGCTCCGCATACGAGGTTCAGTACCCTCGCCTCGAGTCGCCTGGCTTCTCAGCCCGACTCCATTATAGCGGCACGCTCTGTATGCGAGGTTCAACACCCTTGCCTTGAGTCGCCTGACTTCTCAACTCGGCTCCACTATAGCAGCATGTTCCGTCAACGAGGCTCAAAGGCTCGCAACTTGCCTATATGAATCCACGCGATGCTTTCCTGCGTGATGTACTTACGATCGCTGGTAGCCAAGCCCGATCCATTCCGCGCAATGCTCTCCCACGTAACATCTCGATGATCATTGGCTGCTAAGCCCAAGCTATTCTTCTAAGAAGCGCAACATAAGTCGCGCATCGTCGCGCACCATAAGTCGCGCATCAGAAGCCTATTCCACGCCTAACACCCGCTCTCGGTGCTTCCTCTCTCATAATCATCATGGTTCTCTTGTGCTCCGACGATTGATGAAGCGTTTCCCACACTACATCCTGCTATAGCGAGGTTATTCTCCAACAAGAAGGTTATCAAGACAGCATCCCTGCAACCTACAACCTCTCAGGATCTCTGTTGCCTGGCCCTCGGCAACAGCCTTGCTGCACAACCCTTACCTTTAGCCTCACCGCGTATCCCTCAGCATCTTCACTACCTGGCTCTCGGTAACAGTCTCGCTACATATTTCCTACCAATAGCCTCACTGCCTACCCTCAACAATTCTATTGTCTGGTTATCGGTAATAGTCTCACTGCGTGACCCTCGCTAGCAACCTAATCGCACAGCTCTCGGAATCTCTGCCACTTATATTATGGTCGACAACCTTACGGTTTATTGGTTTGACAACATAGTCTGATGCGGCTACCTATGCTACCCACATCAGACTGGGGGGAATCCAGCTAGGTGTAGCCCAAGCAAGAAATACCTTCAAGACGGTTTTTAATGCAGACTATGTAGATGGATATCAGTGACATTCCATATGCGCATGACTACCACAACAATCGTGACTAATAAAAGTCTCAGAGCCTGAATGGCGAGCTTACGCTCCTTAGCTACCCCAGCCCGATACTTTATCGACATCAGTGCCACGTAACACTCTTTAGTAGCCTCGGTCCGCATGATCACATCAACAGTTACGTTGCATCACGTCGATCAGCTCACACTCCTATCAAAAAAGGAGTATCAACTCAGTTCAAGCTGCATAAGTAATGCTTGGCTCTTCGCAGAACCCCACGACTCTCGTGGGTGAGGTTCGGTCATTTCTCTTTATTATTTATTATATTGGTTCTTTATCTAGTTTGACCCGATTGGCAGCAACCCAATCATATCAGACTAGGGGGACTTGACGACGCACAGTTTATTTGACTAAGTCCAGTCCGATATCATTGGCCGCATACCAATAACACCGGACTGGGGGGACTTGATGATGTATGGTCCATTAGCATGACCTAGACAGCTCTGGCACGCCAGCCTCGCCTGGCGCTCCTTTGCCAGCCTTGCTGGGGACTCCCTTGCCAGCATCGCTGGGGACTCTCCTGCTGGTTTATATGACTTAGTCCAGTCCAATGTCATTGGCCGCATACCAATAACATCGGACTGGGGGGAATTAATGATGTATGGTCTATTAGCATGACCTAGACCACTCTAGCGTGCTAGTCCTGCCTGGTGCGCTCCCGTGCCAGCCTTGTTGCGCTCCCGTGCCAGCCTTGCTGAGGACTCCCCCGCCGGCCCGGCCTGGCGCTCCCTGGACTGGCTCTCCCTTGCCAGCCTTGCTGTGGACTCCCTTGCCAACCTCGCTGGGGTCTCTCCTGCCGGCCCGGCCTGACACTCCCTTACCAGCCCTTCCTGGTGCGCTCCCGCCAGCCTTGCCTGGTGCGCGCTCGCCAACCGCGCCCGGTGCCTCTGCCCGGCTCCTTGCTAGCTGGGCTTGAATTGGGCTGGCCCAAGGCCTGACCTAACTCCCCTTGACCTAATGTTCCCCTATATAATGAACAGTACCTCCTCCATGGAGGGGGATCTTCCCCTTGGCTCATCCGCCGCCCTATACTCCGGCAGGGTGGGTCAGCCGCCACCCGCCGCCGACAACCACCATACACCACCACCTGCACCAAGATGGTTCTCTCTAGCTAAAGGGAACCGTCTCAGATCTTCCAGATGATCTAACTTGACCGTCAGAGTCTGCTCCCGGGGGCACAGTCCCTTGAATGTAATAGGCTTACGACCAAACAAGAGCTTACGACCGTAAGCTCTAGTTTACGGCCTTAAAATCCAAGTGATGGAGTTTTCCGGCTTGAATGCTGCACAATGAACTCTAGTAGATACTTCCTAACACTTAATCCTTGAATGTAATAGGCTTAGAACACTCAAACAGACCCTTAACAATGCTAGAAGATAGCATAAACAAGTCTGACTCTTGATTGAATTGAATGGCTTTACAAGTTAGAAATTCCGGGTTTTCACAGAAAAGTAGTCCAAAAGGAGGGTTTGCGGTCAAAGGGTGGGACCCTTTGCATGGTGATTTCGGTGCTGACCGAAATCGATTCACGGTCCGAAGAAAGGTGGGTCCGAGGTGAGGGTTTACGGTTGAGTGGAGGGGTTTTCGGTCTAAGTGTATTCCTTCTCAATCATTAAATACACTTAAATAAATGAAATAATTTCCTCCTTTTAATTCATTTTTAACACTTATGAACTTAATAGAATAAATAAAACTTGAAAAGTATTTAGAATTTTTGACTTTTATTGACTTCAAAATAATGGGTTGTTACAAGACCCGTTCAAACCAAGAGGAAACTCACCTCAATGTTGGGTGATAGCTAAAACGTCTCTGCCCGGTAATCAGCTCTACTCACTTCCTGAACCAAAACAACCCCTTAGATACCATTTCATGTTCATAACCCCTATAGGGTCTGCTATGGTCAAAGTCAAAGTCAAATCAAGGTCAAGGTCAAATTCAATGCTCCGAGTTGACTCAACTCTTCGAGTTTACCCTTCAACTCGTCGAGTTCCCATGAATCACATAATCGCGAAATCGCGATGCATCGAGTTTTCCTTCAACTTGCTGAGTTCTTCCCTTTAACAGAATCGGGACTATTCGAACCAAAATCGTCGAGTTCCTTCCTGAACTCGCCGAGTTTCTCATAGTTCTTAGTCTTTTAAGCCCTTTCCTCGGACCTAAGGTTCCAGAATATAGATCTACATAGTTTCCATGGTATACATCCGTAATGTCGACAACTTGAAGGCTTTGCATGCCTCAAATGGACCTAATCTCAAGATATAGCAACCTACTTCTATGGATATGGTATTTTCTTGAGCATAAACGGGTTGAGGACCCTTTTTATGAATCTAAGGACCAAATAACACTGAGAATGGAAGTTTTAGCATCAGGACTGTGAAGGTTTATCATGCTCCAACAATGGGGTCAAAAAGATCCATAAAACAACACTAAGAGAGATCTAATCTATTAAGCATCAAGTTTGAGACTTTTTACCTCAGAAAGTTGCCAAAGACGAACGAGATCCCAGATCTAGTGCTTCTCCTCAAGCTCAATGACCTTCTAGTTCTTCCAAGTCCTTCACCAAGCACACGAACACACAAAAATCCACTCAAAACCTCTAGTTTCTCAACAAGGAGCTTACAATACGATTAAGGTTTAGGGAGGCTGATGAGGGGTTGGTGGGAAGATTAAGTCCTTTAAATATGGTGCAGAACCTTGGAAATTAGGGTTTCATCCCAGCCGGTCCACTCGTCGAGTTGAGGTTTCTCAACTCGTCGAGTAGGTTACTTATTTACGCGACCCTTATAATCTCTACTTGACGAGTTTCGGGCTTCCAAATCGTCGAGTTGCTCTTATAATTTGAATAAATAGTAAATTAAATACACACTAGGATCCAGGCGTTATAAAGGTATATCAAATTCACATCGTTTTCGGCTCTCTTTATGGCTAAGCTGTTAATGAAACTAACATCTCTACTAACAACCCCCCCCCCCCCCAAGAAGTTTCACCTCCAATGGCGGCGTCCCGATGCCAAACGGGAATAGACCTTCACGATGCTTCCTACCATCACACGAGGGCGAAAAGAGCTCGTTTTTGTTGATATTAAACTGAAGGCCTAATTTTGGACCAATAACCTTAATGATGTCCAACTCTTTGGCCACCTCCTCCGAATCTCCAATAAGTGTGCCATCATCAAGGTACCATGCTTGTAGAAGAAGCTTGAAATTGTATATAATATTATGCAAGACCGGGTGCAGTACAATTGCAAATAGTATTGGTCCCAAGGGGTCTCCTTGATAGACCACAGTAGTGGACCAAATATGTGTGTCTCCTAGATATAACCTTGCTGCTTGACCATATAGGAATTCTACCCACAAGGATATAGAAGGGCACCTCAATATGACCTCATTATGTAATGCAGATCTATTCACAAGGTTAAAGGCATTAGAAAAGCCCACGGTAACCATGGAAAGAGACCCATCATCGTGGCGCTCACTCAACACGCTGGTGGTGCTATGTAATACGGCTTTAGCATCACCTGGCACCTCGACCCCAAACAAAAAATCATTAAGATACTTGGCCATTTCTTTACCAACTCCTTTCATAGCCAACTTGGAAACCAAGCATCTCCATATAGTGCCTACTACAATAGGTCATATTCTATTGTCAGGTTTTAAGAGTGGTGTAAGAGGAGCAGAGGCAAAAAAAAATTCCGAACTCGAAGGGCATGTTCACCCTAGCCATATATTAACTACAGATGTAATAGCACGTAGGAGGTATTTGGCTATAGTTGAACCTTCTTCACAAAGAGCATCCAAAATGTGTTGAGATCTCAACCCGTCTCTCTCATACGCGGTTGCTTTAGGGAATGATTTAATGCCCCCAAGGACATTCTCAATATCCACTACAAGGGGAGGTTCTGAAAATATGGTACTCGACATGATTGGTGATGGCTTGCATGGATGCTTATCCTCCAATGCCTTCGTAGTATCATCCCTGTATGGAGCAACCCCCAAGGAACATAATACTTTCACTGCTACTGTGAAATGCCCATTTGCAACCTTACGAAGATATTCCCTATTGTTGGTGTATGACACCTGGAAAAGTTGGAGTCGAGCAAAGTCTAAAGATGTATTATGTATAAGTGAAACCACATCTTAACATTGTTGCAATGGATCATCTATAGCCAAAAGGCATCATTTGTACAAGTAAATATATACCTTGAAAACCATGTGGTAATGAAACTTTGAAAGTTAAAGACCACATAAGACAAAACGAGATAAAGCAAGTCAAAAAGTCAAAATGATAAGTCTAAAAGCATGAAATTGTAAATTACTTAAGGGATTTTTGCTTTAGGAATCAAGAACAAAAGGGTTTTCGGTTTTGTAGGGCCAAGATCTCATGATATGGCCGAAATTCAAGCCTAGGACCGAAATCTCAAGCCTAAGGACCACTAGGACCGAAATCTCAAGCCTAAGGACCACTAGGACCGAAATCACTCTTTCTTGGGTGATGCCAAACCGAAATCAAGGGGATTGTGATTGTGATTGGTTGAATACTCTTCCCAAGATGATAAATTACACATGCCAATGTAAAGGTCACTTCATTATCCCTTATCCTCCTATATATATATATATATATATATATATATATATATAAACCACAAATTAGGAACCATTTCAAACCTCATTCACAGTTAACATATTTCATTCCATTTCCTCTCAAAGATCAAGTCTCATTTTCCTCTCAAAACTCAAAGTCAAACCTTCCAGGAAGTTAATACCACAAGTTGATTCCTTAGGAATTGTTGTAAGTATCTTCTTATTAATATAGTGTCCTACGTTCTTTAATACTAGTTTCATCTAATTTACACATGTCATTATGTGTTTAAAACCATTAGGATATGACTATCTGCTCGTATTCTAACTCGAAGATCATCGTGTTTACCTCGTTATCTAGCCAAAAACACACTCGAGGTGAGTTCATACCCCTACTTTTTCTATGTTTTAGGGGGAATACAAGTAACACACAAGAAAATTTACGTTAAAACGCAAACATTTAAATACGTTTATTTACTATTTTTACGAAAAGTGATAAATACATGAAACGGCTTTACTACCAACCTCATATATTTTTACATAGAACGTTTTGAAAAAAACGAAAAGATATGAAAAACGGTTACAAAATACACTACATTATTCTTATATATATATATATATATATATATATATATATATATATATATATATATATATATATATATATATATATATATTGAGTACAAAACGTTCATTTCATTAAACTATATAAAAATAGTTTACGAAACTTTACCACCTTTGTAACCCGTTGAGCAAAGGATAAAATTATATAAAGTACATATATAATTGTTTTACGGCATTTTTGATATTATCCTGGAAAAAGGGGATAATTACATATACAAGCGTTTTCATTACAAAAACATGTACACTCATTGAATAAATTTGTGAGACATTGTCTTCATTGTACCTAACTGAGGTATACACGACAGTCCTGTTTTATAACCGTAATCTCCCGTAAGAGAGCGTGATACTTGTGTATAGATCTATACGGGACTAATGATCCCACACTCTATCAATCTATCATAACTTCTAAGTAGCAGCACAAGAATCCAATCATTGATCCATGCGATCGAAATCCATTTCTTCTCGATCAGACTCAGCTCACTCTTCCTTTAAGCTTCCTATCTCTTCTTCGATCCTACAAAACATCAAAATGCAATCTTATCACATCATGTATTAAGAATCTACAAATAGGAACTTAATAGAGTTAGATAATGGATTTTACCTGAAGTAGAGTCATACATCTTGACTCTCCCATCTTCGCGATCCTTCAGATAATTTTGGCAACTTTGTAACCAATTCCCCCTCTCTTGGCAATAGAAACAAGTTGACTTGTTTGGAATAGCACACGGGACAATTTCAGACTTAGTCTTTCTCTTGCGTAGAGAAAACTTTTCTGGACTTCCAATGTTGCCATCATCAATGTCCATAGAAGCATGGGAGATTGATTTATCAGACAAATTCGCTTTACCATTGCGCCAAATCATTGTTGATTCAGCAGCAATAAGCAAATAAGTCAAATCAATGAGGGTCACATCGTGATCCATCATATATTACTCTCTAATGAACTCACTATATGAGTCGGGAAGTGACTGGAGAACCCAGTCAATAGCCAACTTCCTTGGGAACACAACACCCAACATTTCCAACTTGTCAATGTGTGACTTCATCTCCAAGACGTGTGCACACACAGACTTCCCATCCTAATGTATTTTTGCCAATAGGGCTTGAGTTATCTTGAACTTTTCAAGTCTTCAAACTTGTGGGTCAGGGAGAATTATCGGAGGAGGTGGAGGAAGTGAAGCATGACTCTCATTTCCATGATCCAATCGTGGAACATCATCTGCATGTGGAATGCTTTTTCCAAGGGATTCGGGAAGACCATAGTCATTAGATTTCGACATCTACAAAACGGGAGAAAAATTCAAGTTAGTTGATTGAGTCCTTAATAAAACACCCAAATGAGATATTAAGCCTAGGACCCAACACAATATTCTACAACTTGGAAGAGGGATGTCGTAATCCAGCTGCATAATATTTGAAGGTAGGTAAATGACGATCTACCAATTTTCACCATGAAAAACGAAAAATAATTTAGGTTTTAGATGAATTGAAACTCCTAGATCTTTTGAGATTCATTGAACCTTTCAATGACATGTTTAATCTCGATTATGCCCTTCAAGTTTGTGACTGGGATGCCGAGGATCACAAACAAGGTGTGAATAACCATGAAAATGTACTTAGTACTCTCAATGTCACTATCACCTAATCAATGTGCCGGTTAACCACACACGCTCCATTGATCTATGGCAAACATCGAGTTACCCTTTGCCACCCTTGCAAGTCCCAAATTAGTGTGCCGGTTAACCACACACGCTCTACTAACGTGTCGGCAATGTGCAAAGTGTAATTTCATGGGTTAGCACCAAATTCACATTTTTCCTAAGTAGCTAAAATTTGGGAATTTATAGAAAACGTTCAGTTACTTGTACTACATTTTACTTATAATGGAATGGGTTTTGTCCTATCCTACCCGTTCGGCTAACGACCCTCCACTGGTCAAGGGTGCGGTGGGTAAGAGTGGATACCCAATGGTGGTCATTTTATAGGCCGCTTCCTTAAACACCCCTTATAGACCAGCTTCATGAATGAGGCCTACTAACGGTAAGACTGATTCTTTACTTATACATATAATATATTAAACTTTTAATTTTACATAGTATAAGGGTGTATTTTACACTTTTAAAAGACTAGGTGGTTTAATCTATTAATAAATTAGACTTTCAATTTTATTAATCTTAAACCATATTATTATGGATTTATTAATTCTCTCTTTTAATTAAACTTTTAATTAATCTTAATGAAATCCATAAAGGGGTTAATTTTGAACTTTTCAAAATACTAGGATTTTAGAATTTAATATATCAAAATTAATAATTTTTTAATTAAATTATAAATTCCAAATCTTGAGGACAAATTTTGAAACTTTTCAAAACATTAGGGTTTAACTATTTAAATTTCAAAAACTAAAACTTTTAAGTTCAAATTTAAACTATAAAACCTAGAGGGTGTAATTTGAAACTCTTCTAAATTACTAGGTCAAATATTTGACTTATAATAATTCTATATTAACCATATTTGACCAAATGCATCAATTTTGATAAGGATAACCATTCCAAACATAAAAAATTGATTTTAGGCAAGAAAAACGAGTTTTGGAAGTAATCCTCAACAAAATCTGGCCAGAAAATCGAAAATCCCAGCACCAGACCCCTGGACTCGTCGAGTCCACTATGGAACTCGTCGAGTAGGACCTACTCGTCGAGTCCATACATGGACTCGGCGATTCAACCAGTCAGAAGGCAAAAAATTTGATTTTCTTGAACTTTGGCAATTCACTTTTGCATCTATTCACTAGAAAAACGACCTAGGCTCTGATACAACTGTTGGGTTATGAGCATTACATCATTCCTATGGTGTACATGCAACCCTAATTGCTTTGATCTAGGTTTTCTACTATGAACACAACAACATTGAATACCAAAGCAATGATCCTAAGAACTAGCATACAACAATCAAATTGACATATAAATTAGGGTTTAGATCTTACCTTTCTTGTTATGTAGTAATAACAAGTTCTCCTTGAATATCCTTGACCTTTGAATGCTTAGTGCCTCAAATGTTGCACCTCTAATGGAGTCACAAACACCAATAGCAACAAGATGACTTAGGAGAGGGAGGAGGAGGCACAAAATTCGTCCAATGCACTCTTGGGAAGCATAGGGCCGAATTTTAGGAGCCTTAGGGTTCCTTTTATAGGTGAGCTGCTAGGGTTTCAGTCAAAACCCTAATTGGATTGCTTAGCCACCAAGCAGCCCTTTAGATCATTCCAGAATCAAGGTCTGGATGATTTCTAAGTGGGCTTCCACCTTGAATTCTTCCACCTTATTCCTAAGGGATCTACAGCCCAAAATCCAATTAACTTATAATTGCAATTCCAGTCCCCTAAGTTTAATTAATCTCTTTAGACCACAAAATTAATTCTAAATTAATTCTTCATCAATATTAATTAAACAATATGATTTCTCTTTTAATATATTATTCTTATAATATATTAATAAATCATAATTAATCCTCTTTCTCCTTAATTCATCCTATCAGTTGCTATGGTGAAGGCAACCCAAAAAGACCATGCTCATAATCGGGTCAAGTACATACCAAAATAGTTATGGGCTTAGACACCTAATCCAACAAAAACAAGATAAAGCAAGTCAACAAGTCAAAATGATAAGTCTAAAAGCATGAAATTGTAAATTACTTAAGAGATTTAGGCTTTAGGAATCAAGAACAAGAGGGTTTTCGGTTTTGTTGGGCCAAGATCTCATGTTATGGCCAAAATTTCAAGCCTAGGACCGAAATCTCAAGTCTAAGGACCACTAGGACCGAAATATCAAGCCTAAAGACCACCAGGACCGAAATCTCAAGCCTAAGGACCACTAGGGCCGAAATCACTCTTTCTTGGGTGATGCCAAACCGAAATCAAGGGGATTTCGGTCATAGATTGGCCGAAATCCTTAACTTGACCCATTTGTAGTGATTGTGATTAGTTGAATACTCTTCCCAAGATGATAAATTACACATGCCAATGTAAAGGTCACTTCATTATCCCTTATCCTCCTATATATATAAACCACAAATTAGGAACCATTTCAAACCTCATTCACAGTTAACATATTTCATTCCATTTCCTCTCAAAGATCAAGTCTCATTTTCCTCTCAAAACTCAAAGTCAAACCTTCCAGGAAGTTAATACCACAAGTTGATTCCTTAGGAACTGTTGTAAGTATCTTCTTATTAATATAGTGTCCTACGTTCTTTAATACTAGTTTCATCTAATTTACACATGTCATTATGTGTTTAAAACCATTAGGATACGACTATCTTCACGTATTCTAACTCGAAGATCATCGTTTTTACCTCGTTATCTAGCCAAGAACACACTCAAGGTGAGTTCATACCCCTATATTTTTCAAGACTTTTTCTATGTTTTAGAGGGGGGGGGGGGGAATACAAGTAACACACAAGAAAATTTACGTTAAAACGCAAACATTTAAATATGTTTATTTACTATTTTTACGAAAAGTGATAAATACTTGAAACGACTTACTACCAACCTCGTATATTTTTACATACAACGTTTTGATAAAAACGTAAAGATATGAAAAACGGTTACAAAATACACTACATTATTCTTATAAATATATATAACTATATATATTTTGAGTACAAAACGTTCATTTCATTAAACTATATAAAAATAGTTTACGAAACTTTACCACCTTTGTAACCCGTTGAGCAAAGGGTAAAATTTTATAAAGTACATATGTAATTATTTTATGGCATTTTCGATATTATCCTGGAAAAAGGGGATAATTACGTATACAAACGTTTTCGTTACAAAAACACGTACACTCGTTGAATAAATTTGAGAGACATTGTCTTCATCGTACCTAACTGAGGTACACACGAAAGTCCTGTTTTATAACTGGAATCTCCCGTAAGAGAGCGTGATACTTGTGTATAGATCTATACGGGACTGATGATCGCACATCCTGATTGTTAGCTACAGTCAGACCGGCAGGTTATAGGTGAAAAATGTCATAAACGTTTCGACGCCTGAAGAACGTCGCGACAGGCAAATTCATTTTTAGCACGATTATGAAAACTCACATGGGGAAACGACAATACGTTTATTTTACACGAAAACAGATTTCTTCAAACGGTTTTATATACAAATAACACTACATATTACTATTTTAGATCTGGAAATTACTGGTACATTTCGGTCTTGGAACATTTAATGACTTACAACTCATTTTATGGAAAATATTTGATTTTCTGGAACAAAACACCGTCATTTTTCAAGTAAACGACTTACAACTCACTTTATGGAAAATATCGGATTTTGTGGAAGCAAACATGATTACTTTATACGGAAAGGTTTACAATTATTCATACAAACTCTTATGAACCCACCAACTTAATTGTTGACACTTTTTCAAACAACTTGTATTCTCAGGGAATCACTAAAACAGGTAACTGCCTTCTTTTGAGGATGGGACGCTAAGGCGTCAAACAAATCTTTTGTCATCATATTGTAATTGACTTTTGAAACATGTAATACTTACAATGATGTAACTTTTTCCAATTATATATATGATGGTCATGTTTGCTTTGGTCACTATTATGCATGTTGTTATGATACAATACATGAAAGTCATCCACCCCCAGAAGTTTCCGCCATCTTGGTTTGGGGGTGTGACATGGTGTGGACCAGTGTTCTTTCTCCTGGATGTCCTCTTATTTTTTGCCTTGTTCCTCCAACCTTGCATTGTCAACCAAGTTTTTAACAAGCTTGGATATACCGTCTTTGGTACCCCAAGTAGCTAATTTGCTTAGGATTTTATGATGATGCAAAGACTTCCTGTTCCCAGACCTACCTTCTTGCCTATTCTTGGGCCTGAGAAACTGAAGACTGCACCTAGGATGAATCAATAATGAAACCCACGCTTGAACGGATCTGGGATGAGCAACCAACTTGGAAAGTGTTATTTTCAAATCCTGACAGAAAGTCATACGACAGTTATGAGGGATGCTTTTGACTGTGGTGATAGGTAGCTTAAGCACACGATCAAGGAGCTGAGCATCCAACACCAACCCCTCATTGAGGTCAACCTTCGGTTCATTGGGCGGCGACTTTTGAATACCAACAATATGTTCGCTCATGTCATCAACCCCATCATTAAATTTAACAAGACCGTCTGAGTGGTGACACGAGCGACTCAGGGCATGTAGATTCATGCAATCCCCACATATCCATTGACCAAATGCCTTTAATGTTGCTGCCACTGACATAAACATGTTGGGTTTTAGTTCAAAAATAGTGTCATAAACTAGAAAAATATGGCAACAGAATACTTTAATTTTTGAAATAACATAAACATTTTATACCCACCAAGGATCTTCTTGCAAGTTATAGAAATATTAAAACACCAACCAAAGAAGATGTGAAGAAATAACAACCTTTGTAGTTCTTTGGGTCCTCTTAGGAGGCTTGGAAGTTGATGAAGAATGTGGAACCTTTGAGACACCAACAATGACTCAAATTGATGTAGATGCTAGTTTAAAACTCTTAAACCCTTAAGCTTTAAGTTCATAACCAATATGAACTTAAAGAAGGCTTGAAGATGCAAGTAACTGATGGATTTTGAGCATTCTAACACTTCCTAAGTGTACATGCAACCCTAATAACCTTGGATCTATGTTTGTCTTGTTGTTGCTTATGATCCTTGAAACCTTGTGAGCCTAGCACCCCAAGTGTGATGCCTCAAATGCTTCACACAACACCAAATGCTTTTGGAATGACTTTAGAGAGAATACACACTTCTAAAATCGGCCTAGCCCTCTTGTTTCTTATGTGTAGCCAATTTTGGTGGAGAATGGGTTTCTTATATAGTGTTGACACATCTAGGGTTACACCATGTAAACCCTAATGTGTCATGACTCTTCATTTCCATGACCCATGGGTTTGTAACTCCCATGGAGCATCCATGGAGCATCCTATGGGTGGAACCCAACTTGATAATCCATGGAGCCTCTTAGCCCACTATATAAGATATGGAAGATTTACATAATCTACCCATATATTTAATTAGTTATCTTTTGATCACTTAATTAATTCTAAATTAATTCTTGATCAAACTAATTAAATAATATTATTAATATATTAGAACTTATAATATATTAATAAACCATAAGTGTTATTTCTCTCATTTTAGTTTATCCAATTGCATGGTGCCATGCAACCCAAATAGACCATGCCGGGTCAGGTCAAGTACATACCAGAAATAGTTATGGACTTATACACCTTATCCAACAGTCTCCCACTTGGATAAGTCTAATAACTATAACTGCAATACTTCAGGAACCGATCGGCAATCGTAGCTCTTTCAAGGTCTCTCGGAACTGAGAAGATGATGATACGCCATTTAAGATAAGTGATCATATAATCCTCTGTTCTAGATATCAGCCGGACAAATACATGGAACAATGTCTTACTTATTGTCCAACAGTTTGTTTCCCGATTTCCGATTTGTTTGACAAAGAACTTAATTGAACACATCAACTTAGTTCTGACCGGGCCCGGTACATAGGTCAAAACAAAATCATCGAGGGGCCCAGATATCAGCTTCTAATCCAAGAAGGAACAGATAAACTTCGACTCATATGTTTGTTCTACCACTCATTGAATTATACACAAAAGCATGTTTTATAACATCGAGTTACCAATGCGTTAACGTACAATCAATGCATAACCAACTCATAAGTAACAAATCATATCTCTAGGTTTGAAGACTTATATGATATTACCATCTCACGATCACTCGAGATAAATTCCATGAAGTGATTCCAGTGAGTGTGGGTTGAGTCCAATGCTCAGAACTTATGAGCACTCATGAGTGTTGTAGCCATGTCCAACAACTTAGACCTCTGCAACCAATCATGACAGTCTTGATTCATACCTACTTCCGACATATGACCGACTGTGGAGGTTCGAATAATATGATATACCAAACATAATTATTCTGGAAGTCAAAACATGCAAAAGAAATATAGTAAACGATCGACAAGAGATAACAACACTTTACTCATAAATAAAACACCTTTTATTCATCATCTAATGTCAATTACACTTTACAAATTTCAAGGTTATCTAACTACTAAATCTAATATCATCCTTCAGCCCTATGCTCCGAGCATGCTGGAGATGCTTAACCCGAGTCAGTCCCTTCGTGAGGGGATCTGCTGGATTCTCATCCGATGATACCCTCTTTGCCACGAGGAGTCCTTCTTCTATTCGATGTCTAATGAAATGGTATTTTCTGTCGATGTGTCTGGATCTCCCGTGATCCCTTGGTTCCTTGGCTAAGGCAACTGCACTTTCACTATCACAGAAAATTTCCATTGGCTCTTTAATAGCTGGTACAACTCCAAGGTCTCCAATGAAGTTCTTCAGCCATATCGCCTCCTTTGCTGCCTCGCTAGCTGCTATATACTCTGATTCGCAAGTTGAATCAGCCACTGTCTCTTGCTTGGAACTCTTCCAAGAAATTGCTCCTCCATTTAAGGTAAAGACCCAGCCTGACTGAGAGCGGAAATTATCCCTATCAGTCTGAAAGCTAGCATCACTATACCCTACAACTCTCAAGTCTTCACTCCCACCGAGGGTAAGGAACCAGTCCTTAGTCCTCCGTAGGTACTTGAGGATATTCTTTACCGCAGTCCAGTGTGCCTTGCCAGGGTTCCCCTGATACCTGCTAACCATGCTCAAAGAAAAGGCTACATCAGGTCGAGTACACGTCATAGCATACATGATCGATCTTACATCCGAAGCATAAGGTATTCGACTCATTTCTGCTATCTCAGCCTCAATACTAGGGCTTTGTGTCTTACTCAATCTGGCGTTACTCTGGATGGGTAACTCTCCTTTCTTGGAGTCCTGCATGCCGAATCTCTTCAACACCTTATCCAAGTAAGTACTCTGACTAAGTCCAATTAGTCTTTTACTCCGGTCTCTCAAGATCCTTATCCCTAGAATATAGGCAGCTTCTCCTAGGTCCTTCATAGAGAAACACTTCCCAAGCCAGGACTTAACTTCCTGCAGAGTTGGGATGTCATTTCCTATGAGTAGTATGTCATCCACATACAATACCAAAAAGCTAACTATACTCCCACTAGCCTTGACATATACACAAGATTCATCTTCACTCCTAGAAAAGCCAAATTCCTTGACTTTCTCATCAAAGCAAAGATTCCATCTGCGAGGTGCTTGCTTTAACCCATAAATGGATTTCTCGAGCTTATACACTCTATTAGGGTACTCTGTGTTGACAAAAACCTCTGGCTGACTCATGTAAACATCCTCAGCCAACTTTCCATTAAGGAAAGCGGTTTTGACATCCATTTGCCATATTTCATAGTCATGAAATGCGGCTATGGCTAACAGAACCCTAATAGACTTAATCTTGGCCACTGGAGAAAAGGTCTCATCATAATCAACTCCCGGAGTTTGTGAGAAACCCTTTGCAACCAGTCATGCCTTATAAGTCTGTACATTACCATCCATGTCGGTCTTCTTCTTGAAGATCCATTTGCACCCTACAGTCTTACGACCTGGTACATTCTCAACCAAGTTCCAAACTTGATTGTCATACATGGACTGTATCTCGCTGTCCATTGCCTCTTTCCACTTGGCTGACTCAGGGCCTGCCATGGCTTCCGCGTAACTGTTAGGTTCATCCAGACCTATCAGTGTCTCATCACTGATAAGTGTATCACCTTCCACAGTAATATGGAATCCATAGTAATGCTCAGGTGCATTCCTAACCCTTGTGGAACGCCTCAGAGGTACATACTTGTCAATTGGCTCAACAGAAGTTTCCTCCTCAAGTTGAGTGCTAGGGTTTGAAGTTCCTTCACCACTTGACTCTTGAATTTCTTCAAGGTCAACTTGCCTCCCATTGTCTCCTTGGCTTATGAACTCTCTCTCTCTCGAAAGAAAACCCTCCTAGCTACAAAGACCACATTCTCACTAGGTCTGTAGAAGAGGTAACCAAAGGATTTATGTGGGTAGCCGATGAAAATACACCTCTCACTTCGAGGTTCGAGCTTATCATGAGTCTCGCGTCTCACGAAAGCCTCGCAACCCCAAATCTTAATGTGGTCTAGTTTGGGTACTTTACCAGTCCACATCTCATGAGGAGTTTTGGCAACTCTCTTTGTGGGAACTAGATTAAGGATATGGGGGGCAGTCTCTAAGGCATACCCCCAAAATGAGATTGGTAGCGAAGCTCGACTCGTCATGGAACGAACCATATCCAACAAGGTTCGATTACGCCTCTCAGCTACACCATTCAACTGCGGTGTCCTAGGAGGTGTCAATTGTGAGACAATCCCACATTCCCTAAGATAGTCGAGGAACTCTGAACTAAGATACTCACCACCTCGATCGGATCGAAGCATCTTAATGTTCCTGCCCAATTGATTCTCGACTTCCTGTTTAAACTCTTTAAACCTCTCAAAAGTCTCTGACTTATGCTTGATTAAGTAGACATATCCATATCTACTGTAATCATCAGTAAAAGTCAAATAATAACGAATAGCATCCCTTGTGGCATGTTTGAAGGGCCCACACACATCCGTGTGTATAAGATCCAACAAACCTTCACCCCTCTCACAAGAGCCTGTGAAGGGTGACTTTGTCATTTTTCCAAGTAAGCATGATTCGCAACTATCATCTGACTTTAGGTCAAATGACTCCAATACTCCATCATTTTGGAGTTGACCTATGCGTTTCTTGCTTATATGTCCAAGACGACAATGCCATAATGATGCTTTATCCAAGTTATTATCATTAACAGAATCAATACACAATACATTATTTCCTAAGTTATCAACCACAGATACAGTTTCATACACACCATCACAAGGTAATGCTTTAAAATAAAGAACATTATTAAAGAAAGCATTAATCGAACCAACTTCATTATCAAATGAAAAGGTGAAACCTTGTTTATACAATGCATGAAAGGAAATAATATTTCTTTCCATTTCTGGCGAATAACAACATTTATTCAAATCTAAACTAAACCCACTACTTAGCGATAAAGTATAAACTCCAATCTTGGTGACAGGTAAAGCTTTCCTATTCCCCATGATTAAGTTTATTCTTCCATGCTCCACATTCTCACTTCTTCTTAGTCCCTGCAAATCAGAACAGATATGAATACCACAACCGGTATCAAGGACCCAAGAGTTAGAATGGGGTGAGTTATTAGATAAGATAGTGTAAATACCTGCATGGTTGGGTTTAACTTTCCCATCCTTCACATCTTGCTGGTACTTTAGGCAGTTCCGCTTCCAATGTGACTTTTCATGGCAATAGAAGCATTCAGCCTCTTTAGGGTCAGAAGAAGGAGTGACAAAACCTTTCTTGGTTCCACTTGAAGAAGAGCCATCAAGGGTCCTAGCCTTGGTACCCTTCGAAGAGCTCTTCCTCTTCTTCCCTCTACCTTTCCCGATTGCCAAAACCGGGGCGGAGTTTGGAGTAGGAGTGTTAACAACCGACTTACCCTTAAGACCTGTTTCTGTGGTCTTGAGGAGTCCCTGAAGTTTGCTGAGTGTGACCTCTTCCTTATTCATGTGATATGTCATGCGGAATTGATCATAGCACGATGGTAAGGAGTGCAAAATGATATCTATTGCAAGCTCCTCAGGGAAGTTCACATTAAGCTTCAGCAACCGATCCACATACCTTTGCATTTTCTGCATGTGGCTCGTGACGGATTCCCCGTCCTTCATCATGGTTGTTATGATAGAGCATATGATTTCATACCTCTCTTGTCGTGCACTTTGATGGTATCTTTCCATCAGATCTTGGTGCATTTCAAAAGGGTAGAAGTCCTCATAGGACTTTTGGAGTTCCGCTGTCATGGTGGCCAACATGATGCATGCCACTTTTGTAGCATCCCTTTCATGTGCCCGGAAGTCAGCGATCTCCTGGGGAGTTGCAGTGGTCTCATCAATCTCCTTAAGCTCCTTGTCAAGGACATATTCTTTGTCCTCGTAGCGGGTAATCATCCTGATGTTTCTGATCCATTCATTGAAGTTGGATCCATCAAAAGTGACTTTCCCACACAAGTTCATAAGGGTAAAGGAGCCATTAGGATTAGAGCCAGAAGCAGCATTGTTTGAACACATCTGAAAGAAGAGAACAAGATTAGTTTAGATATTAAGAGAGTCCTTAATAAAACACCCAAATGTAATATTAAGGCTAGAATCCAATCACAATATATTATAACTTAGAAGAGGTATGCCGTAATCCAAGCTATAACATATTTGAAAGGTAGGTGAATGACGATTCACCAATTTCCACCATGAAAAACGAAATATAGATATTAGGTTTTTAATTGGTTCTTAGAAATTCCTAGATTCTTTTGAGATTCAATGAACTTTTCAAAGGCATGTTTCAATCTCGAGTGTGCCCTCCAAGTTTTGTGACTGGGATACCGAGGATCACAAAACGAGGTGTGAAGTAACCATGCAAATCACTTGGTACCCTCAAGGTTTATCACTCAATCGATGTGCCGGTAAACCACACACGCTCCACCGATGCTATGGTAAACCTTAAGTCACCCTTTACCTACCTTGTTAAGTCCAAGTTAGTGTGCCAGTTAACCACACACGCTCCACCAACGACTTAAACAAAGTGTAAAGTGTAATTTCATGGATTAGCACCTTATTCACATTTTCCTAAAGTAACTAAGATTGGGAATTTAATAAAAGCATTTAGTTACTTTATAATATTCATCATACTTTTAATGAGAATTTATAAGTCCTTGTCTTACCCGTTCGGCTAACGACCCTCCACCGATCAAGGAAGCGGTGGGTGAGAGTGTACACCCATTAAGTTGCCATTTTATAGGCAACAACCTTATACCCCCCTTATAGACCGGCTTCGTGAATGAGACGTACTAGCGGTAAGACGACTTAACGTTATACATATATATATTAGTAACTTATAATATTATAAAGTATAAGGGTTGAATTTTAACTTTTAAAATTCTAAGGGTTGGAACTAAAGTTTTAATCAAGACTTTACATGTTCCAAAACTTGAGGGCAAGTTTTGTGAACTTCCAAAACTTTTCATTTCTTATAACTTATGAATTAATTGAGTAATAAAAATGAAGACTCTTCATTTTTATAACTCTTGTGTTCTTTTAATGGCTTTAATAAAAGTGAGACTTTTGGTTTTCCATAACTTGAGGACAAGTTATGGACTCCATTAAAACACATTATGATCATGAATTAAACTACCATGAAGGTTACAAACAATTCCTATGATCATCTAATCTTCATAAGTTCAAGAACATGAATATGAACACTTTCAAGAATCAAAAATTACACTTAAAAAAAACTTGTAATTTTAATAATTGCCATTGTAAATGGATTAGCATAAACATTACACCATCTAAAACAAGCTTTAAAACATCAAAACAATTTAGGGTAATGTTTCTAGTCCATTTCCAGCAAGAAATGTGCAAACTTTCATACGAGCAGAAAACAGAAAAACGATTTTTTTTTCAAGCTGTTTGCACACAAAAAAAAAACAAACAAACCTGGCTCTGATACCACTGATGGATTTTGAGCATTCTAACACTTCCTAAGTGTACATGCAACCCTAATAACCTTGGATCTATGTTTGTCTTGTTGTTGCTTATGATCCTTGAAACCTTGTGAGCCTAGCACCCCAAGTGTGATGCCTCAAATGCTTCACACAACACCAAATGCTTTTGGAATGACTTTAGAGAGAATACACACTTCTAAAATCGGCCTAGCCCTCTTGTTTCTTATGTGTAGCCAATTTTGGTGGAGAATGGGTTTCTTATATAGTGTTGACACATCTAGGGTTACACCATGTAAACCCTAATGTGTCATGACTCTTCATTTCCATGACCCATGGGTTTGTAACTCCCATGGAGCATCCATGGAGCATCCTATGGGTGGAACCCAACTTGATAATCCATGGAGCCTCTTAGCCCACTATATAAGATATGGAAGATTTACATAATCTACCCATATATTTAATTAGTTATCTTTTGATCACTTAATTAATTCTAAATTAATTCTTGATCAAACTAATTAAATAATATTATTAATATATTAGAACTTATAATATATTAATAAACCATAAGTGTTATTTCTCTCATTTTAGTTTATCCAATTGCATGGTGCCATGCAACCCAAATGGACCATGCCGGGTCAGGTCAAGTACATACCAGAAATAGTTATGGACTTATACACCTTATCCAACAGTAACTTCAAGTGTTCTTAACTAATTAAGAGAAAATGAGAGGGAGAGAAGAAGTTTCTGCCATTTCTTCAAGGAACGAATGAACACCATTTCAAGAATGCAAGCCTCTTATTTATATGCATAAAGTGAGGTATTAAGCATTAGGTCTTAACACTTTAAGCACATATGTCCCAATGTCGTAAACATGTCTCCCATGCTTCATTACTTTTGAATATACTAATGGAAAGCCCATACTTTTTTTCTTTTTATGCAAATCTCAAAAATTGCATAAAAAAGAGGAAAGTTAGTTTAAATTTTATAAACTCAAGGTTTATAAAATATAAACTTTGTCTTTTGAATAAAAGAAAAAAGGTTTTCAACTAGTCCGAAAAGTTGTGCATGAGTTATTTATTCATACCATATGAAATAATATAATGTTACTTGCTAATGAAAATTATTATTTCCATGAAACAAATAATTTCCAATTTAATTATAAGATTTTTATTGAATATTTAAAAAAAATCAATTTCTAATAAATAATCAATTGTATCAAGTTGTTGTTAGTGTGACCCATTAGTATCATATGTTATTTAGCAATATCACTTTAATATGACTCTTAAGCATACTAGACCTTTCAAAACAATCTATGGTCTAAAGAAATAGCCTCTCGCAACACATATTTACGCTCAATACGTAGGGAGGTGAAATATTTTGAGATGAGAAATCATGCGAGAAATCCCCATACCTCCTACTTCACCGTTCGGGCAAGAAACCCCCGAAAAGGACAAAACCAAGTTCTGCTCGTAAAAGAATGAGAAGACGCCATAAAAACATAAACAAAGCATATTAAAGCCTCAAGGCGAGGCTCGAAATTAGAAGCAATAACTCAAAGAAAAATGTGACACTCCAACAAAAGGTTGGAGTGCACAATGAAAAACAGCCCTAGGAAGATGCTCTACATCTTCTTGAGCCCTAAAATGGTTGCAACGCTTGAAAACCTTATTTAGGCATTTTATCGAACACCCGACGGTCTGGAAAAAGAAGTGCAATCTTCTTATGTAATATTCTTATCAGCATTAAGCTTACTTCATGCAATTTTATCAAGCAGATCCCTAATTCTCTAATCCAGTCTTTGTTCTAATTTTCCTATTGACTATCGTCATTAGCCAGTTGACATAGAGTGAGTCGAACAAAGAAAAAGAGGCAAAACACCTAGCTGATCACGATCACATTTCACAGTTCAAAGAATTAAAGAATCATTCAATATACTACACTAAGTTTTAACAATGCACTTAGAGGCTATAACAATGATAATGTAAGATGCTAAAAAGGTAAATTTACAAAATTTACCATTATAATACATAATAACTAGTATCGAACTTTCTATTTTTTTCTTTTTATAGCAATGTACTTTCTGAGTTTCACTTTTTATAGCAACATAGTTTCTATTTTTAATTTTTATGGTAATGTACTTTTTATTGTTATGTAATTATGGAACATTATAATTAAGTGATAACCAATCACCATTAACCAATTAAAATCTTTAACCAAAATCAATATTACATGATACCCAATTGACTACAATAACATATTAATTGATTGCAATGTTTACGATTCAATTTTGTGGCCTATAACTGAACCAAATCGACACATACACACACTTGCATTTTAAACACAATCATTATGCATATACATATTAAAAGTTTCAAAAAATCATAAAAATACCAAAATAGAAAGGTGTCTAAAAAATAACTATTTTTTACTCGTAAAAATACCAAAATAGGAAGGTTTTAAGAAAAATCTTTATTTTTTACTATGATTAATTTGCGACAAAGTGCTCAAATATCATTTCTTGTTGAGAATAACAAACTATGTATTGTGAATAATTTCGCAATATTGTAATATTGTGAATATGAAATTTTGTGTTTTGTCATTTGTAATTATATGACGAGTTTTGTTATATAACTAATTAGTATTTGAGTCAGCTAGCGTGTTGCGGCGGAGAACTCGTGTGCAACTAATGAAAACGAAAACTATAAAAAGAATATGTATAAGGGATCAAACCGTAATTTTGATGTGTCCCGAAACTCCTTTGTAATTCGTAAATAGAATGTAATTTACAAATGTCAACAGTCCATATATGGCATGGCGACGATTACACCATATCAAGTAGACCACAAAAGTATCAAAATCAAGTTTTGATCCAAAAAATTATGTGTGGAGGAGGGGGACAATTTTTATTGAATGTATATCCTAAATAAATTAATAAAAACGAAAACTATAAATAAATTATATAAGTTGCAAAAATGTAACTTTAATTTGCGGTGTAGCTACTTTGCAATTCGTATATATAATGTGATCTAAACTGCTAACAATCCATATGTATCACGGTGATGATTATACCATATAAAGTGAACCATAAAAATATTAAAATAAAGTTTCGATAAAAATAATTATGTATGGAGGATGCTGTCGAAAATAAGATTTGTAACTATATCTTAAAAAAAATAGTAAAAACGAAAAAAAATTATATATGAGACCGAAAACATAAATTTTAAATATAATAATCGACTTAAATCGTAACTTATAAAATATTAATAATTAAATATTACATTTTATGAAAGTTAAAAACTGTTATATTAAAATTACTTAAGGGGAAAAAACTATAATTATGAAATTATACTATGTTCAAAGATAAAATCTCTATTTTCAAGTTAGATCCTTATTTTACTCTTGCATCATATCATGTCAAAATAATAAGTAAATTATATATATATATATATATATATATATATATATATATATATATATATATCTAAAAATCATAAAAATGCATAAAAAAATACCTAGAGATCACAAACATTTATTTGAAATTTTTTATGAAAAAATCGCAGGTTTTTAAAAAAATTCGCTGAAAAAAATTTTGAAAATTTTTTTTTCTTATAAAAAAAAAAACTGATTTTTTTATTTTTTTTTCAGCGAATTTTAATAAAAGGCTGCGATTTTTAATAAAAAAAATTCAAAAAAAAGTTTTGTGATCTCTAAGTATTTTTTTTATGCATTTTTATGATTTGGAAGCTATAATATATATTTAAAAATTATAAACTTATTTTTTGAAAGAAATACATTTTATGCTTGTATAGATCAATGAAATTGATCATTTTATTAGAAGACATAAAAACAAGTATTTTTTATGATTTTCTTTTAAAAAATGTTTTTAAATTTTATTATTTCAATGCACTAACAATATTTTTAAAATATCAAGAATTTAAGTTTTCTAACGTGAAAACATATAAATATAGTTATTTTTAGGAAAATATCGAGAAAAGCTCTATATTTTGGCCAAAACACTGTTTCTGCACTATATTTTAGTTTTTTTTTTAACGAAAAAACCACCAGTAAAAAAGTTTTAAGGTGACCATCGTGAGCTCTTATTGCAAGTTACCATATAATTGTCACATTTTCGGTAAAACATCTAAACTTTACCTTTTTTGTGATTGGATCACTATAAACTTTTTTTTAAAACATTATTTTTTTGTCATACCGATGTTTGTTTTGGTCAGATACAACAAAAATGGAACCTGTATAAAAAATTCCAACGATATACTACTATGAATTTTGTTTTTTATAATTTCTAACACAGTTTGTAACAAAAAAATATTGTAATTAACGAAAAAAATAGGAAAAAAAATGTTTATATATCGGCGAAATTCTCTCAATATTTTTTTGAGTTCGCCGATATATAAACCTTTCTGCATTTTTTTGGTTAATTACAATTTCTTTTTGTTACAAAATGTGTTAGAAATTAGAAAAAATAAAATTTAAAGCGGTATTTTGTTGGAATTTTTTTCTTTAGTTTCCATTTTTGTTGAATCTGACCAAAAAATAACAATATGACCAAAAGTTCAACGAGTCATGCAATGTAATGTTATTCTGACCCCAAGTTTTAGGGATGTTGTGTTTAAAAAATTATTTTCGACATCCAGAAAGGAGTGGTGGCGCAGCTTGTTGTTCGTTTACCCGTTACGTCATTGTAAAGTTAGAATTTATTAACGCTATGACAAAATAATGTTTTTAAAAAATATTTATAATGGTCAAATGATAAAAAAAGGGAATATGACTTATTAAAACAATTAACTTTTCGGTTTGTTCACATCTAGGTAACTATTTTTTTTTTCGTAGACATCTAGGTAACAAACTTGTTGGAAGTGTTCACATATGACCATTATGACCTGTTGTAGCAGGTTACATCCTAGATGTGAACATTTTTAACAAGTTCGTTACCTAGATGTGTACAAAAAAAATAGTTACCCAAATATGAACAAAACAAAAAGTAAGAGTAAATTACACGAATGGTCCCTGTGGTTTGGGGGAATTTGTGTTTTTGGTCCCTAACTTATTCTTTTAACTCGGATGATCCCTACTGTTTATTTTTGTGGCGCGTTTGGTCACTGTCTTACCTAAAAAGACTATTGTGCCCTTATTAATTTATTTTTTAATTAATTTTTTTATTTATGTAGTTATTTTTTATGTATTTAAAAAAATTAATATACCCCACATATATGTATCTCTTCACCGTAAAACTGAAACCACATTTGAGAAATTTAATTTGGGTCTCAGCAGTTACCATCCCATCTCTCATCCTCCTCAACTTTTATTTCTTTTCCATCTTTAGTGACATCGACGTCTTCACCATCTTTCTTTTTTTTGGTCCTTCAACTCTGGCGAACCAACACCATAATCCACTGTCTCTTAATCTTTAGTGGGTTGTGGTGTTGATTCGACGGAGTTGAAGGACCGAAAAAAAGAAGGAATGGTGAAGACGTCGATATCACTAAAGATGAAAAATAAATAGAAGTTGAGGAGGATGAGAGATGTTATGGTGAGGAGATACAAATATGTGGTGTCAATTAATTTTTTTAAAATATATAAAGAATAAATACATAAATAAGAAAATTAATTAAAAAAAATAAACTAATAAGGGAACAATAGAATTTTTAGGTAAGACAGGGACCAAACACGCAACAAAAATAAACAGTAATGACCATCCGAGTTAAAAAAATAAGTTAGGGACCAAAAACACAAATTCTCCCAAACTACAATGACCATTCGTGTAATTTACTCTTACTTTTCGTTTTGTTCATATTTGGGTAACTATTTTTTTTTTACACATCTAGGTAACAAACTTGTTAAAAGTATTCACATCTAGGATGTAACCTGCTACAGCAGGTCATAATGGTCATATGTGAATACCTCCAACAAGTTTGTTACCTAGATGTGTACAAAAAAAAGATAGTTACCCAAACATGAACAAACCGAAAATTTAATTACCTTAATAAGTCATATTCTCTAAAAAAAAATGACAAAATTTAATGGTTTTAAAAAAAATATGACAATTATATGGTAAGAGGTCAGTGTGGTCATAATTAAACTTTTTTTTACAACCATTTTTTTAGTAAAATTAACTAAAGTATGGTGCTTAAACCGATTTTTAGTCAAAATATAGTGCTTTTTCCGATATTTTCCTTTATGTTTATATAAGATTTCTTATAAATTTTGTTTTATTTTTATGTAAGATTTCTTAAAAAGTTTGTGTTTGAACATATAATTACAAGGCTAAGTGAGGTAAATCATGGAGGACACCAATATTTTAAACACAATAATATTTTAAATCGCTGAGCACAACAATATTTTAAACACAAAAGGTTTGAACCTTAAGTTTTTTTTTTGTATAAAAGCATATAAAATAGCTATTTTTATGATTTCTCTATAAATTATATTTTTGAATGTTTATTTTTATGCTATTTAAAGAACATATAATGACAAGGTTGGTCATATAAGACAAATTACTCTAGCACCAGTAATATTTTAACCATAAAAGTTTGAACTCTAAATTTTCTAATATGAAACCATATAAAATAGTTATTTTTCATGATTTTCTCAAAAAATTGGTTTTGAATTTTAATTTTCTATGTTACTTAGAGAATATATAATGACAAGATTGTTCAAAGAAGGTAAATCACAAAGCATTAACACTATTTTATACATACAAGATTTAGACCCTAAATGTAACGCTCTAAAAACCATGATATTTTTTTTTCATTTTTAAAATATATTTTTATACAATTCATAGAATAATCAAACATTGTTTCCAAAACAAAAACCATAAAAATCAGAGTATCAATATCATCTCTCAAAACATAAATCATCAGGAGGATGTGTACGATCATACATTCACCTTGACCCGATCATCTGAACTACCTAAAAATATTTTAATCCATAACTGTAAGCCAAAGCTTAACGAGTTCCCCCAAAATACCCAACACAACAATACACATACAATACATGCACACATGAGTCTACAGTATGTCTAGACCGCCTTGCAAGGCCTACAAGATGCCTGGACCGCTCTATTGAGCCTACAATCTATTGGATCGCCTCGCAAGGCCTACAATAGCTGGACCGCCTCGCAAGGCCTACAGTACACTGGACCGCCTGGGTATCTTGGCCTATTGCACAAAGCAGTACCGCCTCAACCCAACCACAACATTTCGATATATGCACATAAACAAACAAATAGACAATAGCCAACAATACAGGTAATCATAACAGATCTACCAATCAAGCGCATCATTACAACATACCAACATCCTACACACAAAGATACATACTACAATACAAAGTATAGTGAGAAAACTCACGTCGCAGTCTAGCAAATAACATCACAGCTCACACAATCCAAGAACTGGTACTAAAGGTCACATATACAACAATCAGGGACCAATTCTTAAACTACAGTCCAAAACCCTCAAATTGACATAAAGTCAAACTTTGTCAAAAAGTCAACGGTCAAAGTCAAAGTCAACAATCAAAAGTCTAACAGTTGGCTGCCACACCGTGGCCAAGATTTTTCCACGTCATGGTGGCCTCATGACAAAACAGTCGCGGAGACTATTTTTCGCCATGTCGTGGAGACCAATCCTCCACGTCGTGGGAATTGTTATCGCCATCTTAACGCATTAAGCTCTTCATCACCAAGGCCACCCTTCCATACTTTCCAGAAGACTTTCTTACTTGTAACATATACGTTCAGTTATCGTGTTTTGTTAATTTTAAAATGAATATTATTAAGTAATATATGGTTTTGAGCATTGAATTCTAACAAGATAGTTTTATGAGAATTAAAGTAAAACTATGTTTAGAATCATTCAGAAAAGTATTGGAAGTCTTATGAGATTCCAATCAAAAGTCAACTATTGAAATTAACGAAAATATAAAGTTAGAAATAAGTAAAAATAATGTTATTGAAAGTTTATATTATCTCGTTAGAAACATTTAGGCGAAAACCTCATCGAAATCCGAGTTATAACTAAGAAGTTATGACTTATTGAAGTTTCACGACAGAACCGACAGGACGCCATATGACGTAAAAAGTGAGTTTGTGATAAACTACTTTTTAGCTTTAGTAATCTAAATGAATGTCGTAGTATTCGTTAAACCGAGAATTTTCATAAAAAGAACGTCAAATCTGACTTCGTATGAGGAAGTTATGATTTTTCTAAGTTTTAGTATAGCAGTATACAACTAAAAACTCGAAAAAGATCGAGTGATTTTTAGCCAACACAACCTAAACGAGAATTGAAGATCTCATCAATAGTAGTACAACGGTAAAAAGACAGACGAAAACGGACGTCGGATGAAGAAGTTATGTTTTTTTAACGAACTTTTCCTGTCCCGGCTTGTTAAAAATATAATATTAAAAATAAATTCAAAATTAGTCGACAGAGTCTAAACAAAAGTTGTAGAGCATAATTTCACCTACGCGTGGATATAAGGAACGTCAAAAACGGAGCTCGTATGCAAAAGTTATGACCTTCCGAAGATGTAGCAGTCAAAGAGAGTGACACGTGGCACAAACCCTAGCTCAGTCGTGTCCCACGATGTGGACATGAGTTCCACGACGTGGAAGTGATCTAAAATACCTCTCAATGCTAGTATACAGATGGCAAGTCTACGGGAGTGAGGTGTTGAATCTCCACGACATGGAAATGAAGCCCACGATGTGGAATCAGTATCGTGACACCTTCCGAAGCTAGGACCCAAATGGCAAGTCTACGAGGTGATGCAACTCTATTTCCACGACGTGGAAATTAAGCCCACGATGTGGACTTGACTTGGACAGCCTCCTATAAATAGGATGCGAGGCCTCTGGATTATGTTGCAATTTCTCAACCTCTCTCCTACTTTTACTCATTTTTAAGCCTCTCTAAACTACCCTGAAGCCTAGGAAACATCCCCGACACCCGAAGCAAGTCCCGACGCCCCGAAGACCCGAGAAAATGATATTTTCTAGTTGAAACTCTGCCTACGCAAGACCCGGTTTTCAACTAAAATCCCCGGTTTCGTCAAAGAAATTCATTTTTTGAGGCGAAGTGCTGCCCAAATTATCATTTTATCATTCAGTTATTTCACTGTGAGTTCAATATATAGGAACAATTGTATGTTATGTGTTATATGTTCTATGTGCTTTTCCATGTTATTTTCCCATGTTATTATTCCATGCTATTTTGATAGCAAAGATGTACCTTTGGCCATGTGATCAGTGAAAGAACTTAGATTCACAATGGTATTGGTATGTAGCCTCTGGCCGTGTAGAGCATGTCTCGTAAGAGAATGACTTCTACCACTATGACATTGGCAGAAGGTTAGATAGGGCTAAAAGCCTGCAAAATCTATCAAAATGTTAATAAGAAATTGTATGTCTTCTGTGCCAATTGGGCCGAAGCTTTATTGATGTATATCAAGTATTGAAATTGTTATGTCTCATTGATTGTATATCTTTGAATCAAATCATTGATTGATATGGAAAACTTGTCACATGATTCACATATGTCTTTGTTGTTCCTTGTTCCTCTTTGCTTCTACCACATTGATGTATATATATGGCATAACGTTATATTGTATCTATTATTGAACTCACTAAGCGTCACCGCTTACCCTCTCAATGTTTAATTATTGCAGGTGATAAGCATCGAGTATAATTATGTACAGTTAGAAGATATAGAATAGTTAACATTATAGCTTTTGTATTTAGTGTATAAATTCCTGGGAAATTATGTAATATATACATATACATACATACATATATATATATATATATATATATATATATATATAACTTTGTAAAAACCTCGTTAGTCGGTTTGTATCCAGTCTTTTGTAATAAGACAATATATGTAAAATATGTTTATGAATATGCATGTAGCATGTTTGGAGTTATAATGTAAATTATGAAAGGGGTTCTTTCATTACTCCTAATACATCAGAAAACTTGTTGCTTTATAGACATGAATGTCCAATTCATGCCTCTTCCAAACTAAGTAAAAAACATGGAAGAAATAAACTGAAACTTATGCATGAGACCAAAAACACCACAAAACTCTAGATCCGGAACATATAATCCCAAAGGGACCTCAAGGATCCATAAATTTGCTAACATTATGAAATCTACTCATCCAAACCAACAAGAACATGAAGAACAAGTCTCTAAACCTAGATCTAAAAGTTTTGAACACAAAAGATAGCAACTTGAGGACTTACAAAGGTCAAAGAGGAATACAACAAGATGATGAGGAGGTTTGTTTTCTGGATTAATGCTCAAGAACACATTCTTCTTCTTCATCAAGGTCACAAAACCCGAAAAAGCTTCAAAATGACAACAATAGAGGCCAAAGTTTCTTTGAGGGTGAAAAGGAGGTGATTGAGGTTGAGGTTGTGCAAACCCTAGCCCTCACTTCCCTTAAATAGGGGCACAAACCCAAGAATTAGGGTTTTTCACTCGGGCGGCCACCACGTCATATCCAGACTCTTTCCACATCGTGGTGCACATGAATGATGTGCGTTTCCTTTGGCTATGACCATGTCTAGGTGCATCATTCACCACGTCGTGGCCACCACAAAAACCACAATTTAAGACTTAAATCACTTGACCCATAATATTTAATTGTCCAATAAGGTCTAAACTTTATTCCCTTGAAGCTAAAGACCTCTACCCGATCAAATTACTGCCCGTTATCCTGAAATTAGGAGCATTGTGAAACTAGGTGTTACAATTTCCCCCCATTTAAACTAGAGTTCGTCCTCGAAATACGGCTCGGTTAGAATTTCTGGAAACTATACTAATGCTATCCATATGCTCTCTCCAACCACTTCATAAAAATCAACGCATCCAAATTGAAAAATCGAGAGACCATGAAGAACTCAACTGATGCCAATGAACAATTCAAACACTTGAAAACATTCTACTAGAACAACTACCTACCTCTTCCCCAACGATGCGACCCCACTCATAGCGAAACGACTCAAACCGGGAAAAATCTCGAAGCTGTTACTGAACCGATTCATACCTTACGAAACTAGGAATCGATCAACCTAAAACTCCAGGGACATACATAATGGCTATAAATTATCCACTCTTCATACTTAGCTCAAGTTCATGACGAGGAACACCACTATACCATGCTTAACAATAATCAAAACATTTGATCAAAAATTTTAACCCATCCCAAAATTAGAAATCTCCTAAAAGTTCTCAAATACACACTTGACTTCCTTACAAGTCATCTCTATCACATTGCTCCCACGAGCGTAACAGTGGTCAATCCGGAAGAAAATATTGGGCGACATTCACATTCTTATACGCTCAAGGGTACAACCCTCTAACAAATCATCAAGAGCTCCATCACTGGCAACTCAACTCACTCGAAACCATTCTCACAACAACGAATAAAGATCCACTAAGAAAACTCCACGATGAACTACCGACAAACAACCGTGACCCTTCCAATAAAATCAAAATCCTACCAAAGCTTGACCCAAATTCGTCGGCTGCTGAGCAATCAGTAGTATTTCCATACTATTCAAAATACCCAACTATAATAAAGATCAACGAACTAAAACATGGATCTGCACGACACAATTTTTGGCCCAACACACATAATTGAATTCCATGATGGTTCATGACACACCGTGAGACCATCCAACCATTGTAATGAGAAGCTCACCGTTCTTGCCATCACCCAACCACATACATGAAGACTCTCGACCAGCCCCCGGTGGGCCTATAGGCACTTGACCATCATCCCACCGACCTGCAGGAACCCATTCAACAACCCACTTAGCACTTACCATAAAACTGCAGGTGCGATACCATTTTATAACACACAACTCATCCACAATCTAAACTTCTATTGACGCATCATCGAACAAAACATGCTCGCATGTAACTAGGAATAAGATAAACGGTTGAATGCTTGCCCCAAATTGAAAGCAATACACAATAAGAACCATTCCATAATGCCAGACCAAGTGTGCTTAGGCTATCATACTCAGTCCACATCCACCCCTCACGAAAATATTTGTTGAACTGACAATATTTCAAAGTTCCCGGGAGGAAACACATCGCTCCTTAGGCCGACTGTGTTCCTTCTTCATCATATCCTTACCCAAAGGGTGAAGTACTAGTTGATCAAACGAAACGATCAACCTCAACCGTCTAAAGAAACATTCCCCTAACCACCCAAACATGATTCCACACCTTAGATGAAACTGAACAGATCCCTCTAATGCGCCATCATATCAATAGAACTTCCATAGTGATAGAAGAATTCCAAAATTTCCCAGAAATGTTGTCAACACCCTGGTTGAATCAATCTCAATACTAACCCAGCCGATGTGATATGACAAAACTGGACTCTTCGTAGGCCACAGTCACACCCGAAAAACTGAGAAACGTCACTCCTACTTTCAAAATCCACAATAACCAAGGACAGCTGCCAACTCAATCCTACCAGGGACAAAAATTCCACAACCAAGCATTCGAGATTACACATACACATAATAGACCAAGACATACATCTTATAAAACTTGAAGAAGGGTTGACACACCAATTACACCTTCACCCATAACCGCCTGGAGGCCCTCGAATGGCTCCCAAATGCTGATGAGGAAGGAAATAACCAATCGATTGTTAATGGATTGAAACTAAACCCATTGATATCACACATACTAAACAAAACCCACACGAAAATACCCTTACCGAACCATGAGGCTGATCGACATACCAACAATTTCCCATATCAACCGAAGATAACAAACCTATACCCAGAGCTAACTGTGTTCTCTATATCCGATGAACAACTTGAGCGGATCGACACTCCTCTATCAAGAACCCTGGGGCTTCCGAAAGGAACTACTGACCACAACAAGTTCATTACCCAACAACTTCTTGCTGCGAGGACAATGCGTGCGTCCTTGAATACATAAACCTATGGTAACTTGTTTTGCATCCTCAATCTGACCAATCCTTAAATTCCCCACGTCCATGGAGGATTCTGACGGATCCTTAAAATAAGAAACGAGAAAACTTTCTAACCACGAGTACTTCAATGGTATCCCACATTTGTTCTTTTATGAAACAAAAAACCTTGCACACTCGAACCATAGATTCCCTTGACCCATTACACTGAACTCACAAAAATCAAGCAAAATGATAATCTTCCAGGAAGAATACCCAGTTCTCCCCCACTTAGGTTTGAAACACCACCAATTAATGTCTACAACATCAAAGCCTCACTCTGGCTCAACCAGAAACATTCCAACCTTGACACTCGGAATGCATGACACAACACGAGATAATCCTTCGGATAATAATCAGCCAATCATAAGGAAATTCCGAATATCAGATGGAGACCTCGGAAACTTCCCCCAGCATCGCTGCATAAATCTTAGAGAAGTCGATCAGAATACCATTTGATTCATGAGGTACCTTATGAACTGAACTTCGCGCAATCAAAACTTGCATTCGAAGGAATGACCCACAGCTAAACACTCTTGAAACTTCGAGAATCCTTTATAGATTCTCTAACAATAGCTCTGGAAAACCAAACATAACAAGAGAACTCTCATTTCCGAATCAGGAATGTCTTGATGCGTCCTTATATACACCCGATCTTCTCAAATATGCATCACATATCTGACTTGTGACATGGTCTTCACCTAGCCATTGAACCAAAAGGACATCCAAGCCTCAAACTTTCCCTTACTGTATGACAGAAACGATTTATCACGAACCGAACGATACCCCCTTGCGACAGAAACTGAAAAAGGATAACATACTCCTTTTCTTCTATCTATCGACGACACACATCCGTTCCCTTCTCCCTCAAACATGGGAGGCCAGAAGAACATAACCTCGTCGTAGATAACAACATCCCAAGCCATCTTCCGACAACCCATCCTCAGGTTAATCATCACATTTGATTCCTACATGAATCCTGCGAATCAATCTAACACTACATTGAAAAAAATTCTTCGACACCTTAAGATCAACTAACTCATACAGATATGTACCCTTCAGGTCTAAACTGCCATGGTCACTCGGGCCCGAACAAGCAGCAACTTCACCATCATCCAGAGCAACCATAACCAAAAGACCGAAACATGAGGACGGGCTATAACTAACCCTAGTGCTAAACCATACTGAAATTAAACTGAAACACGTCCGTAAATTCACATTATACCCTAATACATCACTATTCGACCACTCATCCATTGAAAATCGTGACTTCCTCGATACGCGTACGGGTCTTATGCCTCCAATAGTATGGGTCCATACTACCTTTCACACCTACCCGTATGGGCCACTAGGCCTAAAGAAACTAGGATACACATACATCCACTACTCGCTCTCTTAAGAGTAGCTATCAATTCCTTACTTTTACTAGCACTCTAACAACCACACCTAACTCATGAAACCTTCACTAACTCTACAGTCTCCTTGTGTATGCTAATCATAAATAACATTGGATTTGATAGATAGTCGAATAAGTGATTTTACCCTAAGACCACAACTAGACAAAAAACAAGAAATAAGGATAAATAAAATATTCTCATGCTATAAATCTTAGTTATGTACAACAATGATGCATACACTAAAAAACTACAATAATAATGTCAACTTCATATAGCATAACATAAAATCCCCTAGGCTATCAGGCATCATAAATCAGACAATTCTATCATGCAATTCCTGAAGATCCCTAGCATACAACTAGCATGTAGTTATAACATATCACCAATATACATTTAACAAGTGTGGATATCTTAGGGAATAAATTTTACTTGAGTAGAGTCTGATTGTACACATCACATCCTCTTTTGGATTAAGGTGTCTAAGATCATAACTACATTGGTATATACTTGATTAGAAGCAAAGTCCTTTTTGGGTTGCCCTCATAACTAGTAACTGAATATAATGACATTTGGAGAGAGAGGTTGATTTATTGATTTATTATATGATTAATAAGTTATAATAAATGATTTTTTAATATATTATGTAACCAATATATAAATTAGAAATAATATTATTTAATTAAGAATTAATCAGAAATAAATTAGATTTAATTTTAGGATTAATCGGACTAATTAAAAGTGCAAGTACTTAAGTTGTGATTGTTCATGTAACGCCCCATTTCTGGTATGTAATTTTAATTAAAGTATCTCTATTTCTTAAGGGGTACTCGACGAGTCTGTAGCCCGACTCGTCGAGTAGAAGCGGGATGAGCTCGCGATTTAAGTTGGCTACTCGGCGAGTCCATATGTTGGGACTCGACGAGTCTGCCTGTCTGGATGAAGCCCTAATTTCAAGGGTTTATACCCTATTTAAACGTCATTATAGCCTCCCACCCCAGCCTCCAGCACCTTTAGAGCATTTCCCCTGTAAACCCCAGGCCCCATTGTTGAACTTGAGTGTGTTTGCGCTAGTTTGGAAGCTTTGGAAGGGAAGGAAGGAAAGAAGGTCCATAGAAGAGAAAGGAGATCCAAGACTTAGCTTCCATCTGTTTCTCATTCAGGTAATAAAGTTATTACCTTGTGTATTCCTCCATTAAACCCTCTTTTATGCTTGTTATGGCTTCTTTGGAGCCTTATATGATTCAAAACTTTAGATATGGACTCTCCTTTGGATGGAAACCTTAGATCTGGACGTTAGTGAACTCCAGAAGCTCATTATAGCCACCTTTATGCAATCTTGGCCTTGTTCCAAACCCTAAGAGCCTAGTATTTGATGATTTTGGGTATTTTAGCCTCATACCCTTGTGCATGCACGTAAAGTAAACTTTACGTGTAAAACCAGTCCTAGAAGCTCAGATCTATGTTTTGGAAGCACTGAAATAGATTAGAATCGACTGTATAGTAATAGCATGCTTGGGACTTGAAGAGTTGTTCTTCAACTCGGCGAGTTGTTCTTCAGACTCGACGAGTTGTTCATACGACTCGGCGAGCCACAGACTGGACGTGTTCATATGATGAAGGAGAACTCGACGAGTTGTTCATACAACTCGGCGAGTCGGATGAAGTTAGACTCGATGTTAGTATCAAAGAAGAACTCATCGAGTCTTTGCCAAACTCGACGAGTAGAGGACTAGAATGGATGAAAGGGACTCGGCGAGTTGGTGGCCCAACTCGGCGAGTCCGGTCAACTGGAAGTTGACTTGACCAGGGGTAAATAGTCATTTTACCCTAATATTAGTTATCAGTATTTGATTTAGTGTTTATGGGATTTGTAGCCGGGGAGTTCCGGAGCAGCAGTCAGACAGTCTCAGATTTAGCACCTCAGCAGCCAGCGTTACGAGGTGAGTTTCCTTCCAGTAGGAACGGGTCTACGGCCACAATGCCGACCCGTTTAGTTAGCAGTAGTTCCGGACTTCGGTCTGATGCAGTAGTTCAATGTGCTTGATGTCTTTGTGATTCGAGCATGTCTTTGTGTTATGTGTTCCGGACTTCGGTCCGATGCAGTATGCAGTATATGTGTTTATGCCAGTAGTTATGGTTATGCTATGCTATGTTCAGTCAGTTCCGGACTTCGGTCCGATGCAGAGGGCAAGGCCCTGGTTAGTTTCGGACTTCGGTCCGATGCAGTTTCCGGACTTCGGTCTGATGTAGAGGGCAAGGCGCTGGTTAGTTCCGGACTTCGGTCCGATGCAGAGGGCAAGGCCCTGGTTAGTTCCGGACTTCGGTCCGATGCAGTTTCCGGACTTCGGTCCGATGCAGTGGGCAAGGCCCAGTAGTTGCTTTATATGTTATTGTATGGTATGTGGTAGTTTGGGGGAGCTCACTAAGCTTTGTGCTTACAGTTTCAGTTTTTGGTTTCAGGTACTGCCGTTACTAAGGGGAAGAGCTCGGGATGATGGCATGGCACACACCACAGTTTCAGTTTATCCTGGGAGTTTTATCCAATTATTTTGATATGTTTTGACATCAGTTGATTTGATAAACTTATTATGACATTTTGAGACACATGATCCATGGATTTATCTTTTAATATTTGATATGATGATTTAATAAAGTTTTCAAACGAAAATTTTTGGGTTGTATTTTTGGGATGTTACAAGTTGGTATCAGAGCCTTGGTTTGAGGGATTCAGCCACACTTTCAGGTATGACTGGACTCAAACTAAGGAAATGGTGAAAGATTTTCAAAAGAAAAATGTTTTCGAAAGAATTTTTGAAAAAGAAACTTAAAAAGAAAAGAGTTTTGAGAAAAGGAAAAGGGTGTGGTGCATGCGATCAGCCGAGCTCAAGTAAGTACTCCCAAATTACCCATACAAGTTTATGTTATAATTATCAGTTCCAGTTTCAGTAGAACAACATGCTAGAATAGGACTAAGGATCTAGGAGGATGCCTTATGTGCCTGTTATATGTGTTTCAGCTTATTGAGAATTACATGCTAGTATTGAGTAAACAACAATAGGATAGCATGTTTAGGTTATGCCTGATAGTATGAGCTTAGCATTGTATGCTAGTACAGTTTCTCGTTATGAGGATAGAAGTGCTTGAGTAGTTTCCTGTGTCCGAATGCTGCTTGCTTCGTGCTTTGTAGGACTCGGAGTGATGGGAGTTAGCCATTAGGTGAATACATCACGTCACATGTGATCAGGGTTGAATAATCTCAAAGTGATGGATTTGGCCCTATTGCGCAGCTCTTGTTTGAGTCTAACCGTTGTAGGGACGAGTCTTTTACTCGAAGGATTATCTGAGCCTCGTCACATGTGATGGTATTCAGGTGATGGCTACTTGGCATTACAAGGAGGCCTTCAGCAGCTGAGGACTGGATTGGGTAGAGTCAGAGATTTCCCTAGGGCAAGCCTAGGATGAGAGTAGCAGAGATTAGTAGCAGTAGAAGTGACTTGGTGGAGTCGAGGCAGTACTTGAGGAAAGTACGGATAAATGTGGAAGGTAGTATGGGCCCGTACTACTGAAAGCAGAGGATTAGTACTTGAATCGAGGAAGGCTGAGATGAGACCAGGAAACTTGTAGTAGTAGCGATCCCTTGAGATATATCAGTGTTTCTGACGTTGTCATGATGTGTTTTCATAATGGTGGTTTTACGCCCTAGGCCAGCAGTCGGCAGTTCAGGATCCGGCGAGGGATCAGGATTAGGCTCGGGGGCCGAGCACCTAGATGAGCAGACCAGGGAGTTCCTCTCTTCAGAGGTTACTCGCACCATACTTGAGCAGACTCCTGTGATCTTCGGTTCGATCAAGGAGGGTATTTTAGAGCTGATGGACAAGAGGTTGAGCACCTTCCGTGCTGAGGTGGCGGCCATGATGGGGTCGCGCACACTCACCTTCAGGGAGTTCTGGGCTTGTGGAGCTCCAGATTACCATGGGGCGCGGGATCCCATTGCGAGTACCAGGTGGTTGGCGGATGTCGCCAATGCGTTCCGCACCAGCAGATGTCCCGAGGGGGACAAGGTCAGACTAGCATCCTGTCTTCTGAAGGACAGGGCACGAGATTGGTGGGAGGAGATCGGGCATGTCATCGGGGATGACGCAACGCTTGATGCGATAACTTGGGTTGCTTTTACTATCCGGTTCAGAGCCGAGTTTGCACCGGTTATTGAGGTGCAGCAGTTAGCCAGGGAGTTTTAGGATCTCACCCAGACTATAGAGACAGTGGCAGAGATTACCGCCAAGTTCAGGGAGAGGGCTCTTCTCGTTCCTCAGTATGCAGCTGATGAGGAAATGAAGAAGGCCCGTTATCATGAGATGTTGCGGAGTGATATCCGCCAGTTTGTGAGCCGGTCCAGCTGTAAAACGCTGGATGATATGATTGTGAGGGCTCGTGAGAGAGAGATAGATTTGGAGATGGAGAAGAAGAGGAAGCCGAAGGCGGTATCTGGCACAAGGAGTTCGGGCAAAAAGCCCAAGGTGTCAGATCACAGATCTAGAGGACAGCAGAGCCACAGTCGGTGTGGCAAGTGTGGGAGATTGCACGATGGGGCGTGCAAGGCAGGTAGTTCCGGTTGCTATAAGTGCTGCCGGACAGGGCATATGAGTAGAGATTGTACAGCTACTACCACCACCACCACAACAGCTGATCTGATTTGCTTCCATTGCAATCAGAGGGGACATAAAAAGTCCCAGTGCCCGAGTTTAGCAGCAGCAGGGAAGGTGGCAGCACCTGCCCCTGCTACTTTGAGGATTACAGACGGCCGTCAGGGCCGGGGTGAGGCGCCAGTGGCGAAGAGTAGAGCTTTTCAGATGACAGCAGAGGAGGCGCGAGCGACTCCTGATGTGGTGACGGGTATGTATTTTTCCTCTTATCTCTTTATTTATATTGATTGTTTCTCATGGTTATATGTTGTCGTATAGGGTCGTTCTTAGTGAACGGCATTTCAGCTACAATATTGTTTGACTCTGGGGCTACCCGATCATTTGTTTCCCTTGCGCTTAGCAAGAGGTTTAGCAGAGCTCCGGGGGAGCTGGATTGCCCACTTGAGGTTGAGATAGCTGATGACAGGACCGTCAGGGTCGCGAGAGTACATAGGGCGTGTTTGCTGTAGTTATTTGATGAGCAGTTTTCAGTGGACTTAGTTCCCATTCCCCTGCGAGGGAATAAGGTTATAGTGGGTATGGATTGGCTGAGCCCCAATGGGGCAGTGATTTATTGTGAGCTGCAGTTAGTGAGGGTTCGCACTCCCAGTGGGGGAGAGTTAGTGATTCAGGGCGAGAGGCCACAGCGCGGACCGATTCTGTGTTCAGCAGCGAGAGCGAGACGCTACGTTCAGCAGGGTTGCGCAGGGTACGTCGCATATGTCATAGATGCCCGGGAGAAGGGTAAGGCGACAGTTGATGACGTGCCAGTAGTACGAGAGTACCCGGAAGTATTCCCAGAGGATTTGCCTGGAATACCTCCGGAGAGACAGGTCGAATTTTGGATTGATCTGGTTCCTGGTGCGGCTCCGATAGCCAAGGCACCGTATCGGCTGGCTCCTCCCGAGATGCAGGAGTTGTCTATGCAGCTGCAGGAGCTGCTAGACAAAGGATTTATCAGGCTGAGGAGTTCACCATGGGGAGCCCCGATCCGATTCGTGAGGAAGAAGGACGGGTCGCACCGTATATGCATAGATTACCGGGAGCTAAATAAGGTAATGGTGAAGAACCGTTACCCACTCCCGAGGATAGACGAGTTGTTTGACCAGCTTCAGGGAGCATCTTGGTTCTCCAAGATTGATCTACGGTCAGGATATCACCAGATGCGGGTCAGGGATGAGGATGTGCAGGAAGACCGCTTTTAGGACCCGCTATGGTCATTATGAGTTTGTGGTGATGCCGTTCGGGCTCACCAACGCTCCAGCCGCGTTCATGGATCTCATGAACCGCGTATGCAGACCGATGCTGGATCGGTCTGTGATAGTGTTCATTGATGACATCTTGGTTTATTCCAAGACCCAGGAGCAGCATGAGGAGCACCTGAGAGAGGTGCTGGAGACGTTGAGGAGGGAGAGACTTTTCGCAAAGTTCTCCAAGTGTGAGTTTTGGTTGCGTGAGGTGCAGTTCCTTGGACACCTCGTCAACCAGAAGGGCATACTAGTAGATCCGGCCAAGATAGAGGCCGTGATGCAGTGGGAGGTCCCGAAGTCTCCAACTGAGATTCGGAGCTTCCTAGGATTAGCAGGGTACTATAGGAGATTCATTCAGGATTTCTCCAAGATAGCAGTTCCACTCACCCGACTGACCAAGAAGTCGGTGGTGTTCCGTTGGGGGCCTGAGCAGCAGGCAGCATTTGAGACCCTCAGACAGAGATTGTGCGAGGCGCCAATCCTTACCCTGCCAGAGGGAGTAGAGGATTTTGTAGCTTACTGTGATGCTTCGATCACAGGTATGGGAGCAGTGTTGATGTAGCGAGGGCATGTGATAGCTTATGCCTCTAGACAGTTGAAGCCTCACAAGGCTAACTATCCGATGCACGATTTAGAGCTGGGGGCAGTGGTGTTTGCCCTCAAGATTTGGAGACATTACCTCTATGGGGTCTGCTGTATCATTTACACGGATCACAAGAGTTTGAGGTACCTCATGGATCAGCCGAATCTGAACATGAGGCAACGCCGATGGTTGGATGTGGTAAAGGATTATGACTGTGAGATCCTTTATCATCCGGGCAAGGCCAACGTAGTGGCCGACGCCCTGAGCCGCAAGGCGGTAGCAGCCCCGATCAGGGATATATGTCTGAGGATGACAGTGATTACTCCATTGTTGGAGCAGATCAGAGAGGCACAGGTTGAGGGCCTGAAGGAGGAGAGGCAGAAGTGTGAGAGGATTGTGGGCCGAGTAGCTTCCTTTGACTATGACAGTCGAGGATTGTTGACCCTTCATCGGAGAGTATGGGTACCGTACTGGGGCGGAGTACGGCAGGTACTGATGGATGAGGCCCACAAGTCTCGGTTCTCCATTCACCCAGGGGCGACGAAGATGTACAGAGATCTTCGACCCGATTATTGGTGGCCCTGCATGAAGCGGGACGTAGCTTGGTATGTGGAGAGATGCCTGACCTGCAGGAAGGTCAAGGCGAAGCATCAGAGACCCCACGGCAAGATGCAACCGTTAGACATTCTCGTGTGGAAATGGGAGGATATCACTATGGATTTCATCACTAAGCTTCCCAGGACCACACATGGAGTTGATTCGATTTGGGTCATAGTGGATCGGCTGACCAAGAGCGCGCATTTCATACCAATTCAGGAGAGCATATCGGCCGAGAAGCTAGCCGATATTTATGTGCGCGAGGTAGTGGCACGACATGGAGTGCATGTATTAGTAGTTCAGATCGAGACGTCCGGTTCACTTCCAGGTTTTGGAAGCGGTTTCATGACGAGATGGGGACCCGTCTTCACTTCAGCGCCGCTTTCCACCCTCAGACGGACGGGCAGAGCGAGAGGACGATTCAGACTCTCGAGGACATGCTGCGGGCATGTGTTCTAGATTTTGGCGGCAGTTGGGATACGTATCTTCCATTAGCGGAATTTTCGTATAACAACAGTTACCATGCCAGTATTGACCGCCCTCCTTTCGAGATGCTTTACGAGAGGAAGTGTAGGACCCCGATTTGTTGGGGCGAGGTCGGTCAGAGGGTTATCGGGAGCACTGAGGTGGTGCTCAAGACCACAGAGTTGATCCAACAGGTCTGTAGCAGACTGCAGACTGTGCAGAGTCGGCAGAAGAGTTACGCCGACAGGAGGCGTTCGGACTTGGAGTTTCAGGTGGGCGATATGGTCCTCTTGAAAGTGTCACCCTGGAAGGGTGTTATCAGGTTCCGGAAGAGGGGCAAGCTGGGCCCCAGGTTCATTGGTCCTTTTAGGGTTTTGGCCCGGGTGGGTCGGGTTGCTTATCGGTTGGACCTTCCAGCAAAGCTTAGCCAGATCCACAACACTTTCCATGTTTCTCAGTTGAGGAAGTGTTTGGTGGACGAGTCAGCAGTTGTACCCTTAGTGGATATTTAGGTTGATAGCAGCCTGAATTATATCGAGAGACCAGTTGCGATCTTGGATCGGAAGACGAAGACCTTGAGGAACAAGGTGGCTCAGTTAGTGAAGGTGCAATGGCAGCACCGAAAGGGTTCAGAGTGGACGTGGGAGATCGAGGGGGAGATGAGGGAGCATTATCCTGAGTTATTTTCGGATTCAACAGCAGCAGACTTCGAGGACGAAGTCTAAGATAAGTGGGGGAGAGTTGTAACGCCACATTTCTGGTATGTAATTTTAATTAAAGTATCTCCATTTCTTAAGTGTACTCGACGAGTCTATAGCCCGACTCGTCGAGTAGAAGCGGGATGAGCTCAAGTTGGCTACTCGGCGAGTCCATGTGTTGGGACTCGGCGAGTCTGCCTGTCTGGATGAAGCCCTAATTTCAAGGGTTTGTACCCTATTTAAACGTCATTATAGCCTCCCACCCCAGCCTCCAGCACCTTTAGAGCATTTCCCCTGTAAACCCTAGCCCCCATTGTTGAACTTGAGTGTGTTTGTGCTAGTTTGGAAGCTTTGGAAGGGAAGGAAGGAAAGAAGGTCCATAGAAGAGAAAGGAGATCCAAGAGTTAGCTTCCATCTGTTTCCCATTCAGGTAATAAAGTTATTACCTTGTGTATTCCTCCATTAAACCCTCTTTTATGCTTGTTATGGCTTCTTTGGAGCCTTATATGATTCAAAACTTGAGATATGGGCTCTCATTTGGATGGAAACCTTAGATTTGGACGTTAGTGAACTCCAGAAGCTCATTATAGCCACCTTAATGCAATCTTGGCCTTGTTCCAAACCCTAAGAGCCTAGTATTTGATGATTTTGGGTATTTTAGCCTCATACCCTTGTGCATGCACGTAAAGTTGGAAAGTTTACGTGTAAAACCAGTCCTAGAAGCTCAGATCTATGTTTTGGAAGCACTGAAATAGATTAGAATTGACTGTATAGTAATAGCATGCTTGGGACTCGACGAGTTGTTCTTCAACTCGGCGAGTTGTGCTTCAGACTCGACGAGTTGTTCATACGACTCGGCGAGCCACAGACTGGACGTGTTCATATGATGAAGGAGAACTCGACGAGTTGTTCATACAACTCGGCTAGTCGGATGAAGTTAGACTCGATGTTAGTATCGAAGAAGAACTCGTCGAGTCTTTGCCAAACTCGACGAGTAGAAGCGAGTAGAGGACTAGAATGGATGAAAGGGACTCGGCGAGTTGGTGGCCCAACTCGGCGAGTCCGGTCAACTGGAAGTTGACTTGACCAGGGGTAAATAGTCATTTTACCCTGAGATTAGTTATCAATATTTGATTTAGTGTTTATGGGATTTGTAGTCGGGGAGTTCCGGAGCAGCAGTCAGACAGTCTCAGATTTAGCACCTCAGCAGCCAGCGTTACGAGGTGAGTTTCCTTCCAGTAGGAACGGGTCTACGGCCACAATGCCGACCCGTTTAGTTAGCAGTAGTTCCGGACTTCAGTCCGATGCAGTAGTTCAGTGTGCTTGATGTCTTTGTGATTCGAGCATGTCTTTGTGTTATGTGTTCCGGACTTCGGTCTGATGCAGTATGCAGTATATGTGTTTATGCCAGTAGTTATGATTATGCTATGCTATGTTCAGTCAGTTCCGGACTTCGGTCTGATGCAGAGGGCAAGACCCTAGTTAGTTTCGGACTTCGGTCCGATGCAGTTTCCGGACTTCGGTCTGATGTAGAGGGCAAGGCGCTGGTTAGTTCCGGACTTCGGTCCGATGCAGTTTCCGGACTTCGGTCCGATGAGAGGGCAAGGCCCTGGTTAGTTCCAGACTTCGGTCCAATGCAGTTTCTGGACTTCGGTCCGATGTAGTGGGCAAGGCCCAGTAGTTGCTTTATATGTTATTGTATGGTATGTGGTAGTTTGGTGGAGCGCACTAAGCTTTGTGCTTACAGTTTCAGTTTTTGGTTTCAGGTACTTCCGTTAGTAAGGGGAAGAGCTCGGGATGATGGCATGGCACACACCACAGTTTCAGTTTATCCTGGGAGTTTTATCCAGATATTTTGATATGTATTGACATCAGTTGATTTGATAAACTTATTATGACATTTTGAGACACATGATCCATGGATTTATCTTTTAATATTTGATATGATGGTTTAGTAAAGTTTTCAAACGAAAATTTTTGGGTTGTATTTTTGGGATGTTACAGTTCAATAGTTGAAAAATAGGGAATTCCAGATCCTTCTAAGCCTTGGACAGTTTTGGAGGATCCAGAAGGCGATCCATAATATTCCTTTTGGAAAAATAGGAAACTAGATAAGTACCAGATTTGAAATAATATTATTTTATTTCAAATTAGGGTTTTTAGGTTTTCCTATCAGCTATAAATAGGGGCCTCATGACTCATTATTTTCGTCCACTCAATAGCTAAAGGAGGAGCCAAAATTTTGCCTCCTCTCCTCATCTTTCCTTTTTTTTCTTCTAGTTGCTAGGGTTTGGGTACAAGCCATTATGTAACATCCGGTTTTCAGGTATTTCCATTTTTAGCCCATGGCCTACTTAAAGTTTGCATATTCGGTCCTTTATTTCAAAAGCCTTGCATTTCAGCCCGTACGTTGGGCATACGTGGGGGTACGCACAACGTACCTGATAAAGACCTGGAAACGCGAAGTCCATGCTAGTACGATGGGCGTACATATGGTACACATGGCGTACTAGATGAGGCCCTAAACCCTAATTTTAGTGTAACATCCAAAAAATACGGTCCAAATATATTTTTTTAATTATTAAATAAACCCTAGTTATCAAATCATCACATAAAAATCATAAGTCGTTGTTTCTCAAAACATCATAAACATCTGTAAAACATATCAGAGTAAAAACATCCCAGGCTAAAATCATAGTGTGTGCACTGCAGTCATCCCGAGCTCTTTCCCTTGCTACCGGAAGTACCTGAAACCAAAATTGAAAACCGTAAGCACGAAGCTTAGTGAGTCTCCCCAAACTACCACATACCATACACATAATCATACTACTAGGAGATACGGGCCCCGTCCATACTCAAGGAGATACGGGCCCCGCCCACACTCGGCTAACTAGGAGATACGAGCCCCGCCCACACTCCGATGGCAATGAGATACGGGCCCCGCCCACACTCAGCTAACTACGAGATATGGGCCCCACCCACACTCGAGTAACTACGAGATACGAGCTCTGTCCACACTCGACTAACTATGAGATATGGGCCCCACCCACACTCAGCTACTAAACATACATACAAGTATCACACAGACAACAAGTACAGTCAAATCTATCAATCAGTCCTATATCCATACTCAGATAATGCTATGAGATACGGGCCTCGCCCACACTCGGCTAACTATGAGATACGGGCCTCGCCCACACTCAACTACTAATCAGTACAAATAACATATACGGGCCGGCCTTGGTGCCTTGGACCCTTTCAAACCTGGAGGAAACTCACCTCGAAAAGCTGAATGTAGAATCTCACGGTAAGGAATCTCTATCGGCTGCTCCAACGACTCCCCGAGCTGTTATTACCAACATAATACTTAATCAAAATCCAATAGTCCTTTAGATATCATTCTATACCCGAAACCCCTTCACGGGTCAACCTTAGTCAAAGTCAAAGTCAACATTTTGGTCAACGTCAACATTCTAGGTTGACTTAACTCGCCGAGTTGGTTCATCAACTCGCCGAGTTCCATAAATCAGAAAACCTCCAACTCGTCAAGTTCTTCACGAACTCGTCGAGTTTCTCCTATCAACATCATCGTGACTTTCCAACTCCGCTCGTCGAGTCCGTCCTTGAACTCGTCGAGTCTTACCTTCTACAGGGTCGGGGCATTTTGACCCTACTCGTCGAGTTCTTCAGTCTGCTAAGCTATCTTAAGAAATTCAGTCACTAATCTTCTGATCTAAGCTCCATACTTCAGATATAGACTGGAAATGTCCTTAGAAGGGTAAAGTTTCCAACTTTACCCGTTAATACCCTTCCCCAAGATATTTAGCTCAAACCCTAGCTCTAAAAGATCTATATCTTGATCCAAAAGCCATCAATACTTCGAGATAGGGTGTACAAACAGAGATATGGACCTTAGAGGCTAGATGAACACGTAAAGCCTTCAACTTTCTCTTCATGCATGGCCCTTTGGAGCTTAAAAGGCCAAAATGGTAGTCTAAAGGTTGCATGGGGCTTCTATGGCCATAAAGTTTGCACCTTTATGCCATGAAAGCCCTTCAAAACCCTAGATCTGAAAGGGTATTAACTTGGGACGTCCATTTCCCAAGGATCAAGGTATTTGGACCAAAAACCCAATAAAAGTGTTAAGAAAGAGATCTAAGCAATCATTTGGCAAGTTTGAGACTTGCTTACCAAAAAGTGACGAGGATGGGGTGAAGTTTCTAGATCTACAAACTCCTTCTTGAGTCCTCAAGCTTCTTCTTCTTCCACAAGCTTCAAACACACAAAACTCTCTCAAGGATGGCTCACAAAGTCACACAAAGCATTAGGGTTTCGAGATTTAGGGTTTGGGACTTGGAGGCTGTAAATGAGGCCAACATGGAGGGTTTAAGATGCTTAAATAGGGTGCAAACCTCGGAAATTAGGGTTTCATTCTGCTAGTCCTACTTGTCGAGTTGAGGATCCCGACTCGTCGAGTAGACTTCATAACCCGCGTGCAAATCCATTCCCTACTCTATTTAAACCTTAATCTCGAGCCTCTAGAGACAACCTCTACTCCATTTAAACCTTAATCTCGAGCCTTAGCCTTGTGTGTGAAGATTTTGAAGCTTATTAGTGATTTTGGTGCTTTCTTGTTGAAGAAGAAGATTATTGAAGTAGGTGGTGTTGCTTGCAAGCTTGTGGATCCAGAAACTACCTCACATTGTGTATCTTTTGAAGTTATAAAGTTTATAACTTGGTGTGCTTTTCTCTAGATCTCTTTAAGAGGTTATTTAAGAACTTTTATCCCCAAGCTTGGATCTTTGTGAGTATGGTGTACTCCAGAGTATATTAGCTGTCCTTTCATGTGTTTTAGGTCATGTAGAATCATAAAAATGCTTGCTTGAAGGTCCCTTTCTTTCCATGCAAGAGTGTGATGGTTTTTGGTATGATTTAAGTTAGGGTTTGAGATTTAAGCTTGTTTCAGCCATGGAAGGGCTTAAAGGTATGGACTTTATGGATTTAGACATTCTATGGAGGTCAGATCTATGTTTGGATTGCATGTCTTAATGATTAAGACGTTTTGGGGTGATTTTTTGGGATCAGACGACGTACGCCCAATGTACTTCTGGCTACGCCCAATATAGCCAGGCCTGTCCCTGACTCACCTTGTTCTTCGAGTATGAGACATGTAGGGAGCGTACGCACTGGACGTTGACTTTTGGTCAATGTTTCAGAGTTTTGGACCATGGGAGGGGAAAAATGGTCTTTTTCCCTTAAGAAGCATATTTGTGGGATTTGGACATATGAGTTAGGTTATGGAACTTAAATATTAATTAGGATTAATTATTGTGTTATTAGACGGAGTCTAGTTCCGGCAGTTCGGGTGTGAGATTTATCTGTCATCAGTATCAGGTGAGTCTCCTCATTTATTCTTACTTGTGTGGTAGAATAACTTTATATGTGATGACCAGCTGGGTCCTACTGTTATTATTATGTTATGTTGTTTACATGTGAATGAGAGTTTGTGTAGTCTCCAGGGTTGCTGATAACCCACAGGGCGTGCTGTTTGTGCACTGAGACTTCGTGTAGTGTCCAGGGTTGCTGATAACCCAGAGTTGTTTATGTGTTGTGATGCATGAGATATCTTGAGGAACTCATTAAGCTTCATGCTTACAGTTGTTGATTTCATGTGTTTTAGGTACTTCTGAGGATCACAGGAAACCGAAGGCTTAATTGTACACACTCGCTTGGAAATTTTGCTACTGGGCATTTTGTGGCACTCTGATATTTGCAGTGATGATTTGTATTTGATACTTGTGATTTTTTTGATGGTTTGGTTTACGAACAATGTTTTGGGTAATTTAAAAATGAAAATTTTGGTTTGAAATTTGAGGTGTTACACGTTAAAGGCATAGAGTTTTTGGTGCTTACTTTCAGAAGAAGCAAAGGAAAGGAGTCACGATTTATTTGCTATAATAAATCTAAAGGTATGTAAACCCTAATCCTTCTAGTATTTTCAAAATACCTACGGTTTCTTAGGGTTCTTGATATTCATTGTTTATTGATATTAATTAGAGAAAACATAGATCCTTTATAGGTTGCATGTGAACTTAAGGGTTAATATTTTTGCTTCATATGAATTTTAATACCCTATAAACCCATCATCCTCTCCTTTAGTTATTTAGAAATTATTTTCAAAAAATATTTTTGCAGATCCATAGTTTGAGTCTAGAATCACACAAGTGTTCATCCAAATTCCTCAAACCAAGGCTCTGATACCAACTTGTAACATCCCAAAAACCACGGTAAATCATTTTTAAAAGACATTTTCATAAAATCCATAGAATAATCAAACATTGTTTTAAAGACAAAAACCATCAAAATCAGAGTATCTATATCATCTGCCAAACCATAAATCAGCAGGAGGATGTGTACGATCACGACTTCACCTTGCCCCGTTCATCTGAAGTACCTGAAAACATTTTAATCCACAACTATAAGCCAAAGCTTAGTGAGTTCTCCTAAAATACCCCACACAAGAATACACATGCAATGCATGGACAGAAAAGGCTACGGTCTGCATGGACCACCTCACAAGGCCTACAGGATGCCTGGACCGCTCTACTGAGCCTACAGTCTATTGGAACGCCTCGCAAGGCTTACAGTACATTGGACTGCCTAGGTATCTTGGCCTACAACACAAAGCAGGACTGCCTTAACCCAACCACAATATATCAACATATACACATAAACAAACATACATACAATAACCAGCAATACAGGTAATCATAAAAGATCTACCAATCAAACAGATCACTACAACATACTAACATCCTACACATAAGGATACATACTACAATACAAAGTATAGTGAGAAACCTCACCTCACAGTCTAGCAGATAACATCACAGCTCACATAATCCAAGAACTGGTACTAAAGGTCACATATACAACAATCATGGACCAAATCTTAAACTACAACCCAAAACCCTCAAATTGACCTAAAGTCAGACTTGGTCAAAAAGTCAACATTCAAATTCAATAGTTAGTAGTCAAAAGTTTCATAGCAGGCCGCCACGCCGGGGCCAAGCTTTTGCTATGTCGTGGTGGCCTCAGGACAAAACAGTCGCGGAGACTGTCTGTCGCCACGTCGTGGAGGTCAATTCTTCGTGTCTTGGGAACTGTTCCGACCATCTTAATGCATTAAGCTCTTATCACCAAGGCTACTCATCCATACTTTCTAGAAGACTTTCTTACTCCTAATGCATCATAAAAATCGGTGCTTTATGGACATGCATGTCCAATTCATGTCTCTTCCAAACTAAGTCAAAAACATGGAAGAAATGAACTCAAACTTCTACATAAGACCAAAAACACCATATAACTCTAGATCCGGAGCATATAACCCCTGAAGGACCTCAAGGATCCATAAAGTTTCTAACTTTATGGAATCCACTCATCCAAACCAACAAGAACATGAAAAACAAGCCTCTACACCTAGATCTAAAAGGTTTGAACACAAAAGATAGCAACTTGAGGACTTACAAAGGTCCAAGAGGAATGCAACAAGATGATGAGGAGGTTTGTTTGTTGGATCAATGTTGAAGAACACCTTCTTCTTCTTCTTCTTCTTCTTCAAGGTCACAAAACACCACAAAGCTTCAAAATGACAACAATGGAGGCTAGGGTTTCTTTAAGGGTGAAAAGGAGGTGATGGATGCTGAGGCTGTGCAAACCCTAGCCCTCACTTCCCTTGAATAGGGGCACAAAACCCGGAATTAGGGTTTTTCACTATGGCGGTCACCATATCATGGGCAGACTCTTGCCACGTCGTGGTGTGCATGAATGATGCGCGTTTCCTCTAGCTATGATCACGTCGTGGTGTATCCTTCACCACGTCGTGGCCACCACAAAAACCATAATTTAAGACTTAAATCACTTGACCCACAATATTTAATCGTCCAATAAGGTCTAAACTTTATTCCCTTGAAGCTCAAGACCTCCATTCGATCAAATTACGGCCCGCTATTCCAAAATTAGGAGCATTCTGAAACTAGGTGTTACACTAAAAATAAAAAAATTAGAGAACATACGATGACAAATTACTATTTTTTTATTATAAAATATTTGTTTTTGTATTTTTTTTGTTAATTAGAGAAAGACAAGGTTAGTCAACTGGTATAAGCACTAGCAATATTTTAGACGTAACAAGTTTGAATCCTAATTTTTTTTCATGTGAAAACATATATAAATAGTTATCTTTATGATTTTATCTATAATTATGTTTTTTGATTTTTAAATTTTCTATTATAATTAGAGAATAGATAATGACAACGCTTAGTTGGGGTTGGGGTGGGGGGGGGGGGGGATAAAGAGCACTACCAATATTTTAAACATGCCAAACTTAAGGTTTCTAGTAGGGGTGTTCAAAACTGGATATCTGAAATTTCGGATAGTTGATTCTGATATCTGAATACGTATCCGAAATTCCGAATATCCGAAATTTCAGATACGGATTCGGATATTAATTCGGATATCCAAAATTTTCAACTTTTTTGTTTGTAATAATCCAAGAAACTATTGTGACATTTAACTAATCATTATACACAAAATATCTTAATCTCAATACTAGAGAAATTAAACAAGAACACAAATTAAATTAAAAAGGCTATAAACTAACTGACGAAGTTGCTACAATGTCGCTGTGGACTCTTTATAAGCATGATGCACCATTATACGATATGAAGAATCTTTTGTTTACATGGTAAGAATTTGACGGTATAAATTAATGATAAACTATTAATCTAACTAACATTAAAAACAATAATATTTCTTAATAATAACATAGGAAACCTATTAAAGATCATATACAGCGATGAAAAATCATATATTTCTAAACTAAATTCTTTCCGGTTTACACTTTCAAGTAATATGATAAAATATAATTAAACAATCGAAAATCATATTTTTGGATATCAAATATCCGAAATATCCGAAAAATTATAAAGCGGCTATCTTAATACAAATCCGAAAAATCGGATATCTGAAATTTTAAATATCTGTTTTTTCGGATAATTTCGGATTCAGATATTAGATTTTTCGGATCAGATCTTCGGATGCATATATTTTTGAACACCCCTAGTTTCTAGTGTGAAAACATATAGATTTAATTATCTTATGATTTCCTATAAAACATTTGTTTTTGAATTTTAATTTGTCCATGTTAATTTGAAACACCCCCTCAATTTTGTTTATAAGGAATAGTAATGTACTTTGACAAAAACATAGTACTCTAAATCGTTGTGGAAATGTTTACAGTTTGTATATCTTAAATAAGCAAAAATCCAAAACATTAGTAGGTGTTCCCAAAACACAATTAGAGTATACAATTCCCAAGGTAAACAAGTAAGAAAATTCAAGACACTCATAATATAACTATCTCGTATTTCTACTTTCCTAAACCCGAGACACGTATCAAAATAGTACGTTAGACTAGAAAGTCTAGTGAGTTACATAAGGTTTTAGAGTCATAATTGAATATACATCTTAACAATCATCATAAAAATTTGTACTTTTTGAACATCCTATAAGTTGTATCATGATATCTGTAACACCCGTTTTCCAGGATGAATTGAATTAGGGTTTCAAGGAGTCAAACTATTGGATTTTGGAAGAAAAGGGGTCTCACGACGTGAGACATAGAGGCTCACGACGTGAGATGGGTTAATATGGAAACTTTTGTTCGGGACCGGTCTCACGACGTGTGATAGTTTCATTTTATTACTTCTTTTCATAGTTTATTTTAGTCCATTCCATCTCATTTTAGTTAATCTTCATGTATATTTTCTCTTTTTGTTATTTTTCTCCTTTATCGGGTGCTTTATAGTCTTTTGAACTTAATTGCAGGATTTATCGAGGACTATTCAACATGGAGGAATACGGGACCTTTGGAAGCTTGCGGTTTGCTTGTGGACTTGAAGTGGTGCGATTGGGCATGTTGTCAACATAATCAAAGGAGCAAGTTGGGCTTAATTTTAGATGAAGAATGATGATGATGTGAAGAATATTTTGAGCTATAGAAGATCAAGGAGCAATGGACCATCTTGAGAGAGTTGAGAAGCCACAATTGGGCTATCAAGAACTTATACATATGGGCTGGACCAAGGATCAAAAGGAGTAATCTAGAAGTGCCAATTAAATGGTCCAAAGAGCCCATTCAGCAAGACCCACGCGGTCCGCGTGGATCCACAAACGGTCCGCGTGGATCGCGCTATGAAGAAACCCGATTTTTGCATTGAGCCTCTATTCGGGGAAAGTTGGTGGGATCCTTTTGGCTAACTTTTGCATCCGAGTTTTGAATACTTTTACTGGAGTTTTGAAGCAAAAAAGAGAGGATAACTCTTGAAGGAAGAATACATTTTACTCTCTAAGAAGATTTTGAAGATTGGTGCATTTTCTTTCATCTTTCAATCTTGAACAATGTTTGGTATATTTAAACTACTTTTTATTTCTTTAATCTTGGCCATGCTAGGCTAGATTTATGTTTGGTTGATTATGGTTTTACCCATGGATGATTAGTTGCTTTGAATACTTCATATTATCTTGTGTTTGAAATTTATGGAAATATTTTGTAGTCAAACATCTTCTTGTGTTTATTTGTCTTTGATCATGAGCTTGGATGAATGAATGCTTACTTTGTTGACTAATTTCTTGGTTAAGTAATGGACCCTCAAATTAGTAAGAAACAAATGGTTTATATGTTTGTTTTCATTTCATTTAAACCATGTAAATGTTTCCTCTAAAATAATAATGTAAGCATTTGATTATCTTTTAGACTTGGTGACTCTTAAAACTTAATGCTAATTGATTTTCACAAGATTATATGCTTCATTGGTTTTGTGACTTTAATTAAGGAAACATGTTTTGAGCTCCTGTAACCATTTTAATAATAAAGAAGAGTTGAGGTGATTTGTGCTTATGAATTGCTATAGCTAAGTTAAATTAAATCACAAGTGTTGTTCCATTTGGTCTAATGATAAGTCAACTAAGATATCCATGTGGTGTATTACAAAATCAACAAACTTTCCTTCATTGATTTTAAATCAAATTATTTACTTGTTTATTTGTCATCTCTACATTCTAGCATAGTTTTAATTTTCTCAAACAATAAAACAGACTTAAAGCCCCCATTTTACTTTTATTTTTGTTTTTCGAGTACTTGGACAAGTGATTTTTATAGAGACTTAAAATGAACCAATCTCCATGGATATGATCCCCTTACCACTATACACTATTTTGTGTGATAGAAGATTTACGGTTATTAATTTTGTTGGCCTCGACAACCACAAAATTTTGGCGCCGTTGCCGGGGATTGATTTATTTTTAATCAATTTGTTTCTCTATGCCTAGATCACATTGTACAAGTGCTTTGATTTATAATTCGGAAATTGAAAAAGAAGAAAGTCATTTGGCGATGGAAAAGAGAATAGAACGTGGTCAAACTTTAAATTCTAACGGGGACCTGGAGGTTGAAACCGCTTCCTCCAGTGACACCAAACCCGATTCTATCCCCGACACTCGCCAAGGAATTCCCGAAACACCACCCTATAACAAAATCCACCCGTCATAAACCAAATTCCAATGGTGGACGGAGAAGAAGCTCCCGAAAGAACCTTAAGACAAATGATGGAAACCGATATTACACAAACTCCAACTGGTATCAATTACCCCGTTTTGGAAGGAGGTTCAGAATTGAAGTTGAGTTTACTTCATCACCTTCCAACTTTTCGTGGATTGGAAAATGAAGACCCACATAAGCACTTGAAGATGTTCCAAATTATTTGCACTAGCATGAAGCCACAATGGTCAACCGATGATCAAATCAAATTAAGGGCATTCCCCTTTTCATTGGCTGATAGAGCAAAGGATTGGTTATTTTATCTTCCATCGGTTCAATCAACTCATGGACTAATATGGCAAGAGCTTTCATTGATAAGTTCTATCCCGCTTCAAGAGTCTCAAGTCTTAAAATGAGATTTCTGGAATCCGTCAAGGTCAAAATGACACTTTCCATGACTATTGGGAGAGGTTCAACAACTTGTGCTATAGTTGTCCACAACACCAAATTCCGGAACAACTCCTGATTCAACACTTTTATGATGGAATTTTGCCAATGGAGAGAATATTAGTTGATGCCTCAAGTGGTGGAGATGTCTTTAGAAAAACTCCTCAACAAACAAGACAACTCTTCAACACCATAGCCGCAATTTCCCAACACTTTGGCCCTCGCCAAGACATGAAGAGGGACACGCCTCAAAAAGTCAATGAAGTAGTGACAACAAACCTCAAATATCAACTTAAATGCTTGACACCCGTTTCCAAAAGCTATCCATGAGACAAACTCCACAAGTGATGGTTTGTGGAATATGTGCAATAATGGGACATCCTACGGATATGTGTCCTGTCCTTCAAGAAGATGCGGAACATGTGAATGTCACGGGAGAGTTCCAAAACTACCACAATAGACCATTACCAACATTCACAACCGCATTATCAATCTAAACCACACCCTCCACATCATCACCAACAACCCCCTCCATCCCAACCAAGTAGCTCCGGAATGTCTCTTGAAGACATTATCAAATCTCTTGCCACTAGTACCCAACAATTCCAAAAAGAGACAAGAACTAGTATTTACAACCTTGAATCACAAGTGGGAGATATAGTTACATCCTTAATCAAGTTGGAGTCCCGTGGCAAACTACTTCTCAAATCGAAAAGAACCCAAATTTCAATGTAGTGACCTTGAGAAGTGGTAAACAAAACAGAGAGAGTAGCTCAAAGAAGAAGTCAAGAGATGATGGGGAAGAAATAGAGATCACTCCCATTGAGGATCCTATTGTCAATAATGATGCACAAGCCGAAGTTCAAAAGAAGACTACTCTTCTAGTGACACCGATAGCCACTCAACCCCCATTCCCTTCCCGACTTGCAACCTTAAAGAAGAATACGGAGGAGAAGGAGATCTTGGACACCTTCCAAAAGGTGGAGGTAAACATTCCATTACTTGATGCAATCAAACAAATCCCTAGATATACACAATTTTTTAAAGAACTTTGCACCGATAAAAGAAAATTGAAGGGGAATGAAAAGATTTCAATGAATGAAAATGCATCCGCAGTTTTGCAAAGAAAGCTTCCACCTAAATGCAAAGATCTGGGAATGTTTACGGTTCCTTTCAAGATAGGGATGTCACTTTTAGTAGTGGCATGTTTGATCTTGGTGCTTCTACTAATTTCATGCCCTATTCGGTATATGAATCGTTAAATGTGGCCCTTTAAATGAAATCGGTGTCATAATTTCACTTGCGGATAAATCAAGTGTTTTTCCTAAGGGTGTCTTAGAAGATGTTTTGGTGCAAGTAAATCAATTGGTCTTCCCGACGAATTTCTATGTGATTGATTTAGAGGAACAAGTTTCCTCCAAATAGGCTCTAATCTTGCTTGGAAGACCGTTTTTAAAAACAGCTAGAACAAAGATTGATGTGTATGCGGGTAGTTTAACAATGGAATTTGATGGTGAAACAATAAGCTTTAATATTTATGATGCTCTGAAATATCCTAGTGATGTTTCATCCTTGTATTTTATTGATGTGTTGAATCACTAACCCAAGAACTGTTTGAGTTGTCTAATGGTGACATGTTGGAGATGATTTTAAGCAAATGATTTGATTGTGGGAAACTAGCCAAGAAATTGAAGCTCTATTCCCTAGACCCAGAAGTTGAAAAGTTGGTTAACAATATGGAGGTCAAGAAAACTACCTAATTCAGTGTGAAGCAAATTGAGTTACCTCAAACTCACACAAAATTGCTACCTTCCCTTGTTCAACTACCGGAATTGGAATTGAAGATCCTACCTCAACACTTGAAGTAGGCATACTTGGGAAAGAACGAGACTCTTCCGGTTATCATTTCTACTCACTTAATAGAATTTGAAGAAGAGAAACTCCTCAAGGTGTTGAAGGAACACAAAGAAGCCATGGGTTGGAAAATTACGGATATCAAAGGATTGAGCTCCTCCACTTGTATGCACAAAATTTTGATGGAGAATGAATGAAAACCAAGCCAGGATGCACAAAGAAGATTGAATCTGCCTATGATGGAAGTTGTGAAGAAAGAAATATTAAAGCTCCTTGATGCGGGGATGATCTATCCAATCTCGGATAGTAAGTGGGTGAGCCCGGTACAAGTGGTACCGAAGAAGACGGGAATCACGATAGTCGAGAACAATAAAGGTATTATAGTCCCTACCCGTGTGCAAAACGGGTGGAGAGTATGTATTGACTACCGAAAACTCAATGCAAGCACAAGAAAATACCATTTTCCATTGCATTTCATTGACCAAATGTTAGAAAGGTTAGCCGGGAAATCTCACTATTGTTGTTTAGACGGGTATTCCGGTTTTCACCAAATCCCGGTGACATCGGAAGACCAAGAAAAGACAACCTTTACATGTCCATTTGGCACTTTTGCATACCGAAGAATGCCATTTGGATTGTGTAATGCCCCGACCACTTTACAACGCTGCATGGTTATTATTTTCTCGGAATATGTTGAAAACATAATTGAAGTTTTTATGGATGATTTTTACGGTATATGGAAACTCCTTTAAAGAATGTTTGACCAATCTCACCAAGATTCTGAAAAGATGCATTGAAACGAATTTGATTTTAAATTTTGAAAAATGTCATTTTATGGTGAGTGAAGGTCTTATTTTGGGTCACATTGTGTCAAAGAAAGGAATCGAGGTAGAAAAAGCTAAAATTGATGTCATTCAATGCTTACCTTACCCTACTTGTGTTCGGGAAGTTCGTTCTTTTTTAGGCCATGCAGGTTTCTACCGAAGATTCATCAAGGATTTCTCAAAGATAACAAGACCAATATGCCAACTCTTGCAAAAGGAGGTTGATTTCGAGTTCAATGAGGCGTGCAAAGAAGCTTTTGACAAGCTCAAGGAGTTTCTTACATCCGCCCTCATCATACAAGCACCAAATTGGGATCTCCCCTTTGAGATCACGTGTGCTGCGAGCAACTATGCTATAGGCATCGTTTTTGGGTTATGAGAATGGAAGAGCCTCCCATGTGATCTACTATGCATGAAGAACACTAGAAAATGATCAAAGCAACTACTCTACCACGGAGAAGGAGCTGTTGTCCATAGTGTTCGCTTTGGAGAAGTTTAGGCAATATCTACTTGGCTCCAAAGTTGTTGTGTATTCGGATCATGCGGCTCTTAAGTACTTGATGACAAAGAAAGATGCAAAGCCAAGACTCATCCGATGGATCTTACTGATTGCAAGAATTTGATTTGGAAATTTGGCACAAGAGTGGATGCGAAAATCTTGTTGCCGACCATCTAAGTCGGATCACTTCAAATGAAACTCCTCTCCCATTGCGGGACGAGTTTCTGGATGAGCATCTTTTTTCCCTTACTCAATCTATTCCTTGGTATGCCGATATCGTTAAGTTTTTGGTCACAAAAGGTATCCCGACACATTCACACGTGCCCAAAAAGATAAATTAAAAAGTGATGCAAAGTACTATGTGTGGGATGAGCCTTATTTGTGGAAACATTGTCCCGATCAAATCATTAGGAGATGTGTACCCCAAAAAGAACACCAATCGATTTTGCAATTTTGTCATGAACTTGCTTACGGGGGACACTTCGGACCTAATCGAACTTTGAGAAAAGTTCTTGAATGTGGATTATTTTGGCCAACCATGTCACACGATTATTATTATTATTTTTTTGTAAAAGTTGTGAACAGTGCCAAATGACGTGGAATATTTCTCAAAAGAACTAAATGGCACAAAATCCAATCCTTGTTTGTGAAGTTTTTGACGTATAGGGGATTGATTTTATGGACTCATTTCCCGTCTTATTTGGAATCATTTACATCTTACTCGCAGTTGATTATGTTTCTAAATGGGTTGAGGCCAAAGCCACAAGATCAGATGCTGCCAAAGAGGTTATCGACTTTTTAAAGTCTAATATTTTTGTGAGATTTGGTGTGCCTAGGGCATTGATTAGTGATACAGGGACGCATTTTTTCAACAAGATGATGGAGGCTTTATTGAAGAAGTACAATGTGACACAATGTGTCTCTACCGCCTACCACCCCCAAACAAACGGCCAATCGGAGGTTTCGAATCGGGAAGTGAAGACATTTCAAGCCGAGAGTTTAAGGCTTGATGATGCCTTATGAACCTACCAGACCGCTTTCAAAACCCCTATAGGCATGTCCCTATTTAGGTTGGTTTTTGGGAAGCCATGTCATCTTCCCGTGGAACTAGAGCATCGTGCAGTTTGGGCGGTCAAGCAATGCAATTTCAACATCGATGAAGAAGGAAGGCATAGAAAGATTCAAATCTAAGAGTTAGAAGAGTTAAGGAATGGACTCTTATGAGAATACCAGGATATACATGGAGAAAACCAAGGCTTTCCATGACAAGTCCATCACCCGAAAATATTTCAAGCCGAGACACAAAGTCTTACTCTATCATTCCCGTTTAAAGTTGTTTACCAGAAAATTAAGGTCAAGATGGATAGGTCCATTCGTTGTGCTAATAGTCTTTGAACACGGAGCGGTGCAGATCCAAAGTGAAGAAACAGGGAAAATCTTCAAAGTCAACGGGCATCGTTTGAAACCTTTCTATGAGGGTTTTAATGCAAATGTCCTAGATGTTATCAATTTGGATGCCCCGGTGTACTGAAATCGCGAAGGAAAGTCGTCTCACCAAAGACGTTCAAGAGGGGCATTTTTGGAAAGCATTGTGCTTTCGTCTCTTTCTAATCCTGAATAAATGTTTTAGCTAAAGTCGTTTTTACGTTTCCAAGTTCTCCTTCCTTTTGAAGTCAAATTGTGTTGAATTTTGAAGTCACGGGGTTCGTTTTGGTCAAGCATGGAGGTTTTGGATTTTCCAGAAAAAGGGGTTTACAAATGGTCCGCGGTTGATCCTTCGTCCGCGTGAGCCTGATTGCGTGAAAATAACAAATCAGAATCACTTCAGCCCAATTCATGCGGTCCGTGTGTACTCGAGGAGTCGGCCGCGTGGCAAAAAAACGGACCGCGTATACTCAGCCTTCCGTCCGCGTCATTTTCTGAATTCAGAACCTTTTTAGAAGAACTCACGCAGACCGCGTGTACTCGAGACTCATCTGTGTGAAGCTTTGACTTGCGTTCACCCGGGCGTTGACCAGGTATGACCAAAATTTAACCCTTCTACCCTACATGTAGTCGACCTCCTTCTTCCCCACTTCTTCCGTTCTTCTCTCTCTAACCTCCATTGAAGAACCTCCATCTCCAACACTAAAACTCGATTTCCCGTCAAACCACTTGTCGGAATCACGTGAAATTAGCGGCATTCTCTCCTATTTTTCGAGCTCTACATTTCCCATGTAAAATTTTCCTTGATTCACCCCCAGAATCACCAGCGCCGACCATAACCCAGTTGCCGAAAAATTCGATTTTACGGCCACCTATCGAAATTCCGCCACCACCGTCGTGTTCCTCTTGGTTTAGGCTACAACCCACTAGAAATATTTCTCAAAGCTCGCTGTAAAATTTCGTTGGATTTTCAAAGCATTGCCGGATTTCTCGGGTTTTCACGGAAAATTATTTCTCATGGGCTATTGAGTAAAGCTTCAAGCTTGGGGTGAAGTATTCCAAGATATTTAAATTTTGATTTTTCACGCGCAATATTCGATTTTCAGAATTCGTGGTCACCAACGGGTACATTCTTTCCTTGAATTTAAATAATCTGTATGCGTATTTTAAAATGATAACTTAGATGGCATTGCATCAAGTGAGTATAGGAAATATATTTATTCATTGGTTTTTGACCCATTTTAGAAGTCTATATGGAGTCGATTGGTGAATTGAATTGCATCGTTATTTGTTGGGATTATTGGTCCGCGTGGGTTGCAAATTTGTTTAGAGGTTGGTCATGTCCACTTCAAGAAAGCGTTCGGCTGCCGACCGAGGCAAAGCTCCAGCTAGGGGACGAAATGAGGAACCAAACATTCCAAGGTTCTGGGACATGAAAGCAGTTGAAAACTACAAAAAGAGTTTGCCTAGTAAAGTTGCTTCAACCAAGTTTGTGTGCAAATCTACACTCACTGAATTGGGAGTTGTTGATGGGGTTATTCAATTGTTCTGTAACATCGGGTGGGAGAATTTTCTCAATCTCATGGAACATACATACCAGTTTCCTACTAAAGAATTCCTTGCTGGCTGCGGGTTACACAACGAGAAAAAAAACGTTGCATTCCAACTTATGGGGGAATCGATGCTCCTCAATTTTGCAAGGGTAAATGACATCACGGGCTTGCCTTCCACAAACATATTTGCGACTTTTGATTCACTGCCTTCCGAGTTCAACCATGACACTTTTTGGACAGAAATTACTGGTGGGATCTTTTCTTGTTCCGGTCGCGACAAGGCAACCTCCATCGTTGAGATTTCAGGAAGTACTCATCTGGTTTTGGAATGTGTGTGATCGCTAAGATTGGCTAGTAATGGAATGATCGTGATTGTAAGCTTAGGTTGCCGACAATTTTTACTGTAAGGTTGTGAGGTGGATTGGAGATCTATCAAATTTTGTGGATTGGAAGAGCGTAGTCGAATCCAAGTAGGGGAGAATCGTTTGGACTAAGGGTTGTGTTAGAGCTTCTCTGCATGTTCTTGTCTAATTAAGGCTTTAGGGTTCGAAGCGTAACCCAAACACCTGGTTGGGGTATAGTCGGATGCGGGTTCGACTCATGATAATTTTGGTTGGTATGGTAGATAAACGGTAAGACCATGGGTTGGGACCATGGTAGTATAAAAGTGTTGTAGGACTGTGGAGTGGCCGTAACATTCACTAGATTGGAAGGTAGCGATGGAAGTTTTGTAAGACTATGGGGAGGGCATATCATTCACTAGATTGGCAGATAGTGATTGAGGTATTGTAAGACTATGGTTGTGGCCGTAGCATTCACCCGGCCAATGAGGAGCTATGAGAGTGTTGCGTATCGACGTTCTAGCTTGTAGTTTCCTCTACGTAGAGTTAGAACCTAGATTGTCGGATCGTGATACTATGGGAAGGCCACAACATTCGTGGAATAAAGGAAGGTTATGGGTCGTATGAGGCCGGTTATGATAGAATATTATAGTTGGTCGTGTAGCGTTCATTTATATCAAAGTATATTATGTTGCATTGGTGTAATGGTTGGATATGTTATCCTTGGTTGGATCAGGAGGGCAGTTGGATCCATTATAGCAAACAATATAGGACAGCTCTTTCCAGATAGACCCTCATTCATGAGTCGTGTATTGCGATTGTGTGAGGCTATCAAACTTAGCAACCGGCTGGAAATTCGGTATATTGGTTAATTTATAGGTAAGTATGAGACCAAGAAGGTCCCAGTTACATCAGGAATGCAATTATGGGACAACAAGATGAGCCTGACATGGTATAAATGTTGGAGACTCGTGTTAGGAGTCGCCTTATTATCGATTGAAAGGTTTTCTACAATGATGAATGGTCAGAGATTCTGTTTCCCAGTGGAAACAATAAGATAGTCCAGTGTAGGAAGGGTTTATGCTCAGTTTGGATTGAAAAGTGGAGTCGAATTGGTAGTAATTCAGAATGGTATGTCTGTCGGGGAGTCAAACAAGGTTTTAGGATTTCAGATTTTGGGCAGAGTAGTAATGGTTATTCTCCAATGGTTAACGCTAGTGGGTCAAGGATACGTTCGTCGTCAGGGTATGAGAGCCCTGCTAAGGCTAGATTAGGTTATAATTTTGGAAGGCCGTTGTATGTATGAGTCGACTTCTCAGTCTGTATCGGGGTTATGGGAGTATTGTCCAGGTTGTCTGGAATATGTGGAAGGAAATAAGGAGTGATTTGAGGACAAAATCTAATTTAAGTAGGGTAAAGTTGTAACACCCATTTTCCAGATTGAATCGAATTAGGGTTTCAAGGAGTCAAAGGGTTGGATTTTGGAAAAAAAAAAGGGTCTCACGACATGAGACATTGAGGCTCACGATGTGAGATGGGTCAATATGGAAACTTTTGTTTGGGACTGGTGTCACGACGTGAGACATAGAGTCTCACGATGTAAGAGATGATGCAACCCAAGACCATAATCTTTTAGGGGTTCCTTCGTATTTAAGCACCTCTAAACCCATTTTAGGGTTCATCATCAACCTCCAAACCTTATTTCACCTCATAAAACCCTAGCCTTCATCTATTGCTTGATTCTTGTCCATTTTGGAGCAACTGTTGCTTTTAAGAATAAGAGAAGAAGAAGAGGAATGTGATCTTTTGAAGAGGCTTGCAAAGAATCATCATCACCATCACGTTACATTGTTCCTGTACCCTTGTGTTAAGCACCCATCATTTCGCAGGAGAGCAGTTAACTGTGGTCGACATGGTTTTGAGCTGATTGTTAGTCGACTTTGTGATTCAGGTGAGTCTCCTCACTATACTCGACGGTCGAAGGCACTAATGCCGGCCCATTGGCTTATGTTATATAGGAAGACTAGGGGGTGACCCTTGGCATTTGTTTGAAAGATCTGGAGGTGGCTCTCGGAAAATTATATGCAAGACTAAAGATCAGACCCTAGGAGATATATGTAGTATGCTCTATGTCTCTGTGATACTTGCATGGTTGACCAGGAGGTGGCTCTTGGCACTTTTCTATAAGACCCAAGGTTTTGGACCCCGACCTGGCAAGAAAAGACCATGAAACGGATCATGGAATAATGACAAGACTATGGTTGGCACATAGCAATCTCTATTGTATGTATGGTATGTGGTATTTTGGGGAACTCACTAAGCTTTGTGCTTACGGTTTTATGTTTATGGTTTCAGGTACTTCCGATACGAATGGGAAGGACCCGACATGATTACACAACATCCCCCATAGTTTTCCGCATTGGCAAATTATGATCTTTACTCTGATGTTTAAATAATATACTCACTATAAATGGTTTTGGATCAACTCTTTTGTATGGTTTACCATTTTAAAAATGAAAATTTTACTATGAATTTTTGGGACGTTACAATGTTGTAGCATATAGTTAGTCATAAATCAAGGTATAAATTATAACACATAGTCATAACACGAATTGGTAATACAAAATCATAACATGTAGATATTGAAATTCAACTTCTAGGGATGCGTGCTTAAAAATCCTACGTACCCACATTTGCCTTGACAAAACACTTCTCATACTTAAACTCTTATGATATATTGAAGTTATCAAGGAAATCCTATTAACACATATGTAACCATGCTGCTAAGTTGTTTCAGGTTAATAAAGAATACAACTAAAGCTTTAGTACTTGCTTTAGTTATATGTTGTCTTATTAACTTTTAGAATTTTCCTACCTCGACCCCTATTTAGTGTTCAAATAATAACTCTGCATCTACAACTTAAGTTAACCTGATTCTAGTGGTGTTGGAAAAGAGACAAAATTTCCTACAACTTTTATCCATGAGGGTTTTCCTCAATTCAATACCAGTTTTACTGTATGTCACTCGGAAGATTAGAAGAGGTTGTTATCTCTTTGATTTGGGACGAGTATATACCCAAATTGATTACTTTATCATGTTCTTAGCATGCACGTGAGTTTAGAAGTATAAAAATACCTATGATAACTTATATATAAAGGGAGGAAAACCTTTAACACACCCAACAAGCTATGAACATCTCAAGTATTGAAATCTCATCATTCTCGATGTTAGGTGTTTCCAAGATGTTTTAGGAAAATCTACTCCAGTCTACTCCCATATGCATCTAAAAGTATGATGGATGTTTAAGATAAGGCCAAGCAAAATAATGGAGGCCTTGAATACTTTCAACATGTGGAAGCATCCTCGAAAATAAAATTTTGCTACTTTTGGTTGCAATGGGTTTTCAGGTGGACTTTTGGGTTGTTTTGTAACACCCAGTTGAGGTAATCATTTCGTCAATTCATTAATCTAACTTTGGGTTTAAACCTAGGTCACGATGTGAGGGCTGCATGTCACATCGTGAAGTGAGCACTCAAAAACATACATGACTTTATGGCTCACGTTGTGACCACCCTTGGGTCACGACGTGAGACCCAACTACCAGGCAAACCCTAATTTTAGGGGATTTATCCCGTATCTAAAGGTAGTAAGGGCTAGGATTAGCCCACCATCAGCCTCTATCACCTCCTAACACTCCCCCTTAAAAACCTAATCCTCCGTAGTTAATTTTGAGCTCATTTGTGGTGATTTCTAGAAAAAATGAAGAATAGGAAGAGCTTTTGGTATACAATCTCAGGTTTCAAGCCTCACCATCATCCTTTTTCACCTTCTGGACCCTTTTGAGTATTCAAAGTTCATTGCTTTATGATTCCAAGTACTTAGATCTAGGTTTTCCATGATTTTGCTGCATATTATGGTATGTGAGAGTGTTGGGATTCCATAAAGTTGCCAACTTTATGGATACCCATGGTCCTTTTATGGATCAAGGTCATAGATTTGTAGTTTTATAGAACTTTGAGCTTTTGCGTGGGATCTTGGCCCTATTTTGCACCAATTTAGACCTAGCTTGTGTTTAAGGCATGTACTGGCCATGCATGCCTACAAAGACATTATATTTATGATGTTCTGAAGTAGATAAGACATTCTGGAAGTTTTGGTTTCATGTATGAAAGGATTAAGAGCTTCTATACATCAAGCTGTCTAGAGCATTTTTCACGACGTGAGCACTTGGGTGTCACGGCGTGAGAATGATCATTTGTGACTATTTTGTCTTATTAGTCACGACGTGACCAATAGGTAGTCACGAAGTGACGACTGGCTATGTGACTTAGAAGTGGAGATTTTGACCATTGACCATTAACCAAGTTTGACTTAGGTCAAATGTAGTAATTTGAGTAGTAGATTGAGGCTTGGTCCATGTTTATTGTATAGGTGACCTGTAGATCCGGTATTTGGAGCAGTGACTAGTGCAACTATCTTTTGAACTTTGAGGTCAGTTTTCCTTGATGTACTCGTGGGTCAAAGGAACCAATGTCAACCCACTAATTTGTATGATGTATCCTGGTATATAGGATGTTGTTGTGCTGTAGTGTTTTGTTAGTATGGTAGATCTTCATGATTATCTATTGTTGGTTATTTGTTTATCTATTGTATATGTCGACATAGTGCAATTGGGTTGAGGCAATACTGCTTTGTGCGCAAGCCAACAAACCTGGGAGCAATCCAGACATAAGCTCTGGGCCAAAAGGGTATTCTAGGCTTATGTTGTGGCCTCAGGGTTAATCATGTCTGATGGCTGTGGACCCAGTATGCATGTTGTTATATGTCTTGTATGGTGGTATTTTGGGGGAACTAACAAAGCTTTGGCTTACAGTTTGATTTTATGGTTTCAGGTACATCCAAGGATAGGGGCAAGGCAAAGACGTGATTTTTCACATCATTCTCGATATTTATTTGAATTATGATTTTGTAACGCCCACAAATTTTGGCTTGTCGATTAAAATAGAATATTCTATAAAAATGATATTTTTATAGAATATTATTTAGGATAAATAATCTTAACCGAGTTATATTATCTGTGACAAGGATTCCGCACATATACAGAACGTTGAAATCTGACCTCATACGAAGAAGTTATGCTTATTCGAAGTTTCGCGATTAAACAGACATAGCTCTACGTATCGTAAAAAGTGATTTTTTGATAAATCACTTTTTAGCCTAAAAATCCAAATGAAAGTCATAGTAGTCGTTAAATCGAGAGTGTGTATACAGAGAATGCCCAAATCTGACTTCATAATTGGAAGTTATGATTTTTTGAAGTTTTAGCACATCAGTGTAGGCACAAAAATCAAAATTCTAATTGGTTGATTGTTAGCCGAAACAATCTAAATGAGAGTTGAAGATCTAATCAATAGGATTCCGTCGATATACATAACATCGAGAACATAGTCTGTATATAGGAGTTATACTTTCTGCAACAATCTCTAACAACCTAAACCTATCAAAAATATAAATTTTTGATAGATTGAGAATTAGCTGTTGGGATCTAAAGGAAAGATATAGATCTCATCGAGATCTATCAGGGGATATAAATAACATCAAAAGCAGATCTCGTATGAAGAAGTTATGCCATTTTTAAAATCTAGAAAATCATATGTGCTAAGCACGTGGTGCACATGGATGACATGGCACCACGAGAGGGCGCCACATGGCATGGTAAGGAGCTGCCTTCCTCCAAGAGCCACGTCGACGTGGCTCCACAAAATATTAACACGTGGCTCCATAAGAACATGACACGTGTCACATTCTAGAAGTAGGCGAGGTGGGCAAACGACGACGCAACACGTGGCAGAAGTCCAGAGTAGCTAGAAACACCCCCATACGCAGCGCGCCATAGGCCATACACGACACACTCTCCCTTAATGCCTATAAAAACCTTGTATTTCGTATAAGCTTCTCACCCATTTCCCGTAGAGCTCTTCTTTCTCGATTCTCCCTCCCATAGACTCTTTTTCCTCGAGTTTCTGGCCTGCGACGAAGCCTTGCGAGAACCTTGAATGCTCAACTAGCTGTAACCCTAGAGTAGAAGTTCCTGAGTCAGTATTCTGCTAGGTTAGTTCCTGATTTTCATCAAGAACCTCTGTAAGTTAAGCTATGCTTAATTTATGTTAAGTGTAGCTTTTAATTGTAGTTATATTCTTTATTATGAACTTATAACTAAGATTTATCAATGATTCCAAGTCGTTATATTGATTGATCTACTTATGGGAGAGGTGTCTAGAATGGTCACTTTCGCATGGTTGTTGTATTTCAGAAAAACTATTATGCCGAAATGATCCTGCCTCCCAACCGTCCTCCCTGGCTGGTCCTTACTTGATAGATCTCGATGTAGACATTGGGATTAGTGAGGAATCTAGACTATGATTATTATAGTCACCAGTATTAAGAAACTAGACTAAGGCTTAGTACTTTACGCATCTAGGTCTTTTGAAAATATGAAGTGAGGCGCTGCCAAAATCGTCAGTCGCCCACTTTTATTAAGTGAGTGCGTGGTTACTTTCAAACTTACACATAGATACAAGTATTCTAAATTGCTTAAATGCTATGTGCGCTATCTTGATGTGTTTAGCATATAAGCAACATGATATAGTTATTAGTTAATTAAACTATATATTCCTTAATAATATGACAGGGTAGTAAAGGGTTGTGTAAAATAATAAATGAGAGGTTGTGATAGGGACATGTGAGATAGTATCCGTGATAGGTTAGTGAGAACTGTACGAAATAATAAGCCTGTGACTTGCCGTGCCCAACCAAGAACTATTGTATTGTCGTGATTATTTAAAGTACTATTGTATTGTTGTGCTTATCCCAACTACTATTGTATTATCGTGCCTGCCATGTTTGTCCAAAGTAATATTGTACTGTCGTGCTTACCCAAAATATCATCATATTTTTGTGCCTAATCATCTAGGAAATATAGATGTCTGGGGACAAAGTTCCTTTAGGAAAGATCCATTGAGATCATCATATTAGGATTAAAAAGTGAGGATAACGGTAATGGGGTAGTTGGGGTATTTGAATGCTAAAGAATATATGATTAAAGATTATAATATTGTGGGTTGAAAACCTTATGTACTCACCATGTTTCCCAACCCGAACCACTCAATTTCTTTGTATCTTAGGTAGCGATACATGTCACACCTCGATCCTTGTCGGAATCGATCAAGGCGTGATATTGTTCAAAGTCTCATGACAACTATGTTATCATATGATTAGATTCAATTAAGTACTAAGTATGCAAACAAGATCCACAACATACAAATACAAATCCAAATACGAACAACATTTATTACATCAAATTTAAATAGTCTTGTGGATTTCTAAGGCACAACCTATTTTTCATCAACTTCATTTTTCAAATCTGCATCATGGGTAAAAACAGGTCAACTACGAGAGTTGGTGAGTAATCTAATTTTAGTAGAGAAAATTGTGAAGTTGAAACATTTATAATTTGAAATTTGTTTTCTTTTGAAGTCGGCAAACAATTGTATTTGAGATAACGGTTTATAAATCAAAAATTGATTAACAAATGATAACAACAACAATAAGTCCTCACCCTATATATATATATATATATATATATATATATATATATATATATATATATATATATATATAGGATGGAGCATCTAATCATGAAACACACTCAACCACGTGCGATCAATCACCTTAGCGTCCCAAGGCGGGGTGGTCAACCCAATAGCGCTATTATTGTCCATAACGTACCTCAAGAATACGGACATAGTCATGGAGATTAGACTAAAAATGGTAATGCACTACAAGTACATGTAGCGTAAACAAACAATAGTTATACAATTAATGACTCACGTATAAATGTCCCAACAATGTCTCAATTGTGATAAAACAATAAAATGAAGTTGGAACATATTAGAACCACATGATACACCCCAAAGTATTGAAAATTATAAAATATGGGGTAGATTACTCACATTAGTCCCAAAACGAAATGCGTGTGTCGTACGATAGACGGTTCGGGTCAAAATGGCGTAGAACCTAATATAATTAATAGTTTTGGTTTAGGAACTGCTAAACGAGAATGGAGTATTAATATAAATAATTAGACACATATTCTTATATTAGATGAATTAACAATAACTCATTTTGATTAAAATATTAAGGTATTCATTTGTTAAATGAATTTTAAATTGAATTAATTACTTTGCATAATTAATTTATATTTTCAATTTAGGCCAGATTTTAATAATTTCTTATTAAAATAATAACTTGCCCAATTATAATTATTTACAGATTTTAACAATTATTTATATGAAATAATCATTAAAATGCATTTTTACATGCTTAAATACTTAGGAAAATGGTTTTAAATAGTAAACAGTATTGAAAAATTATGAAATTATTAGGAAATCATTATTTCATATAATATTAATTACTGTAAAAATTTTATATTTTTCTGAACTGTTTTAGTATTTATTTAATACTTTAATGATTAAACTACAACAAAATCCGGGAAAAATAATAAATGATTCCCAAAAATTCTGTAAAATTAACCATAGTTTTATAACATGATATAGAGCCCATTGTATAAGTTTCGGATATTTGTGACTATTGGAAGTATTTTTTATATATTTCATTATTAATTAATCAATAAAATCATAAATAATAGTAAACGGTAATATAAATGCATGAAACTTCGTAAATTATGTTTAATCAATATATAGGTCATCCCATAATTTTCTCAGAATTTATTGTATGCAAAAAATATTTTATGTGAATTATTGCCCTACTTTATTGCAATAATTATAGTAATTCAATAAAAATAAGTTATTTTCTGAAAATTTCCAGAACTTCTTATTTTATTGATAGGACTCTGAGAAAAATCAGTTTTATGCATAAAATGAGTTTTAGATAGTTTGGTGGATTTAATTTGTTTCTTGTATGAATTTGAAACTTTTAACAACATACCTTGATGAATGCTTCAAGAGGGATGAAGATTTGAGTATAATAGATTGTTCTTGGCTGGAATATGAGTATTTCTTGTATGAATTTCGAGATTGAGAGTGAGAGAAAGAATAGAGAAGGTTTAAGTGGTGAAGAGAATAATGTGTTGAGAGAAAAAAGAAAGGAAAGTGGATGGGAGGTGTGAGTGGGAGACCATGGGAATAATCTTTTTGCTTTTGGTGGTCTTCATAATTTCCCACTAACACAAGCATCTTTTACATAATTAATATAAGAGTTTTATAAAATTTAATGTAAAGTTTATAAAAATAGAGTTTTATAAAATTTAATGTAAAGTTTATAAAAAAGGAGTTTGATAAAAGATAGGTTATTATTTGATTATAACAATCTACTTTGATTTGAAGTTTAATTATATCATTCAAGTTTGATTCTTTTAATTTAATTAGAGCATTATACTTTGATTTGCTTTAATATGGTATCATAATTTAATTTGATTATAGTTATAACGTTGTACTATACTATGTTGCTATTAACGTCAATTTATATCGTAGTGTATGGGTTTTGATCCTATTAGCGTCAAGTAATCTTGAGTAGGGTTTATTAAATTTCCAATTGGGTTGGGTTGACCCGAATCCATTTTAGGCGGATGTCACAGTCTCCCCTACTTTAGGAAATTTCGTCCCGAAATTTAAGAAGAGAGTACCTTAAGAGAAAAGTTGTGGGTATTTGGTACGCATATGATCCTCACGCTCCCATGTATACTCAGGTCCACGTGCCGACTGCCACCTGACCTTAACCAGGGGAATGCGACTTCTTTTGAGTTGCTTTTCCTTTCGGTCGGCAATTTCCAAGGGTTTCTCGATAAATTGCATTGTCTCGCGATTTGGATATCCTCGAGAGGAACATGAAGGTTCTCGTCTGCTAAACACTTCTTGAGGTTGGCTATATGAAATACTGGGTGAACTTTCTTAAGCTCTGTTGGTAGATCCAACTCGTAGGCTACTGGTCCGATCCTTTTTATGATCTTAAACGGGCCTACGTAGCGTGGTGCCAATTTACCCTTGCGTCCAAATCGAACCACACCTTTCCATGGGGACACTTTTAACATGACCATGTCACCCAGGGTAAATTCAAGCGGTTTGCGTCGCTTGTCGGCATAACTCTTTTGTCGGCTACGAGCTGCGAGAAGGTTATCGCGAATCTGAGTGATTTTGTCGGTTGTTTCCTGGATAAGCTCAGGACCAACGATTGGAGAATCCACTGTTGCGCGAATCACGTGGGACTCACCAATTTCATGCCAGCAAATAGGAGATCGGCATTTACGGCCATACAATGCCTCAAATGGTGGCATCTTGATGCTAGAATGATAACTATTATTATAGGAGAATTCCACCAACGGTAAATGAGAGTCCTAGTTTCCTCCGAAATCCAAGACACACGCCCTCAACATATCTTCGAGTGTTTGAATTGTCCTCTCAGATTGACCATCGTTCTGAGGATGATAGGCGGTACTGAGATCGAGGCGGGTTCCCATGGCTGTTTGAAGTGATTGCCAAAACCGAGAGAGAAATCTCCCATCACGATCTGAAATGATGCTGAGAGGAATGCCATGCCGACTAACTATCTCGTTGATGTAAATCCGAGCAAGTTTTTCGACTTTGAAATTTTCACGGATGGGAAGGAAATGAGCGGATTTGGTCAAACGGTCAATGATTATCCAAATGCTGTCGTGTCCTTTTGTGGTACGGGGAAGTTTGGTTACGAAATCCATGGCGATCGCTTCCAATTTCCACCTGGGGATTTCTGGTTGGACCAATAGTCCAGAGGGTCGTTGATGTTCTACTTTGACCCTGGAACATGTAAGACATTTGGCCACGAATAAGGCAATATCCTTTTTCATTCCCGACCACCAATAATTGGTTCTCAGGCCATGATACATCTTGTCAGTGCCCGGATGAATGGAATATCGGGTTTTATGGATTTCTTCCATCAGGAATATACGAAGATTGTCACGATCTGGGATCCAGATGCGATCTTGATAATAGAAAATACCATCAGATTTAGTTTCCAACTCCCCATCAATTCCCGTGGGCATGTCATTTTTGGTAATTGCCGAGTGTTGGGCTCCTCGAATTCGGTCGCTGAGATTGGACAAGATAGGAGAACATATTAGATGAAATGCATGGGCATGTTCTTTTCGGCTTAACGCGTCGGCTACGACGTTTGCCTTGCCCGGATGATAGCGTATTTCACACTCGTAATCATTTAAGAGCTCGACCCATCGTCTTTGCCTCATATTGAGTTCCTTTTGATTAAGAATATGTTGCAAGCTTTTGTGGTCGGTGAAAATTACGCATTTAGTGCCGTAAAGGTAATGCCTCCAAATTTTAAGAGCGAAAACCACGGCACCGAGCTCCAAATCATGAGTCGTATAATTTCTTTCGTGGATTTTGAGTTGTCGTGATGCGTAAGCTATAACCTTTCCCTTTTGCATCAAAACACAACCTAGACCGAGATTGGAGGCATCGCAGAATACCACGAAATCTTCGGATCCTTCAGGGAGTGTAAGAATCAGAGCGTTACACAAACTTTGTTTAAGGGTTTGGAAAGCATATTCCTGCTTGGGTCCCCAATCAAATGGTGTACCCTTGCAAGTGAGAGAAGTAAGCGGTAAAGCAATCTTTGAGAAATTTGAAATGAAACGCCGGTAATAACCGGCTAAACCGAGGAAGGACCGAATTTCCTTGGGGGTACGTGGGGCTTTCTAATTCTGGACTGCTTCAACTTTTGCGGGATCGACTAAAATACCCTTGTCACTTACAATATGACCAAGGAATTGTACCTCATTTAACCAAAACTCGCATTTCAAAAATTTGGCGTAGAGCCGATTTCCTTGCAACGTTTGGAGAATTAGGCGAAGGTGTCTTTCATGCTCTGCCTTTGTCTTGGAGTAAATGAGGATGTCATCAATAAAGACGATAACAAAACGGTCGAGATAAGGTTTAAATACCCGATTCATCAAGTCCATGAATACGGCAGGGGCATTTGTTAGGCCGAAAGGCATAACAGTGAACTCGTAATGACCATAGCGGGTTCGGAAAGCGGTTTTGGGGATGTCTTCTTCCCGTACTCGAAGTTGGTGATAACCCGAGCGAAGGTCAATTTTGGAGAAGCATGAAGCTCCTTGAAGCTGATCAAAAAGGTCGTCGATCCGAGGTAACGAATATCGGTTCTTGATGGTTAATTTATTTAACTCCCGATAATCGATACACATACGAAACGAACCATCTTTCTTTTTGATGAAGAGAACCGGGGCTCCCCATGGTGAAGTACTAGGGCGGATAAATCCCTTATCAGTTAATTCTTGGAGCTGACTTGCCAATTCTTGCATCTCGGCTGGAGCCAACCGATATGGAGACTTGGCTATGGGAGTAGCCTCAGGAACAAGATCGATGCGGAACTCTAGCTCACGTACTGGAGGGAGTCCAGATACATTATCAGGAAAGATGTTGGGAAAGTCTCGTACTATCGGAATATCTTCGATCTTCTTTTCTTTGACCTTTGTTTCCACCACATGGGCTAAGAAAGCCATATATTCTTTTCGTAGATATGATCAAGCTTGAGTACATGACATAAGACTAAGCTTTTTCGAATGAGTCTCGCCATAAATACGAAGACTTTGACCGCCGGCGAGAGGAATACGAATGAACTTATCGTAACATACTATTTCAGCATGGTTTTGGGATAGCCAGTCCATTCCTACTATGATGTCGAAGCTACCAAGTTCCATAGGAACTAAATTGACAGAAAATTTATGACCGCAAAAATCGAAAGTGCAATCTTGGATGACTGCATTGAGTGAAACGTATTTTCCATCGGCGACTTCTACGGTAAAGTACTCATCAAGAATCGTGCGAGATGTGTGAAGTATGGGCTCAAATTCCAAAGACACAAAACTTTTATCGACACCTGAATAAAAAGTACTGACGCGTAGCAGTCATTTATGAGAAACGTACCATTTACGACCTTGTTATCGGTCTTTGCTTGGGTTGCGGTAATGACAAAGGCTCGGCCTTTGGGAGCTGGAACCTGCATTGTTGGATTTGCCTGGGCTTGGGTGTTGATGATATTGACTAGCCTAGGACACGCGTTTCTGAAATGGGTGGGGTCACCATAGTTGAAGCATGTTCCAGTTGGATATCGGGTTTGTGTTTGCTGATTTGAGGGTAGATAGAGTGGTCGCTGAGTTTTTGGTGCACGACATGTGTCCGCCAAGTGGCCATAGCGACCACAATTCGTACAGAGGCGACACGGGCTGGTGGTCATATGGTGATAGTTACAGTGGTTACAGAGGGGGTGAGGTCCGGTATACGGCTTTTTATTCGGTTGGGCTTGTGGGGTGACTTGGGTGATAGGAGTACCAGGGGTAATAACAACATGGTTGTGGTGATGACTTTTTCGCTTCTTTTTGTCATGTCGGTGGGAGGACTCGGACTTGACAATTAGGGGGGTCTCAGGGGTCGGCTTTTCAGTTGACATCTTTGAACCCTTGCGTGGGAGGACACCATCGTTCATATTGTCCTCGTTGAGTTGAACTGCTATTTCAATGGCGGATTCTAGGGTAGATGGCCTGCTGCTGGTCACCGAATCACGGATCTGGCGTGGTAACCCTTTGATGTAGCGACGTATTGCAATTTTCATAGGTTGAACCATGTGAGGTAGGAGTCTCGAGAGATCATGGAATCTATTGGTGTAGGTCGCGTTGTCGCCTCCCACCTGTTTCAGATTCCAGAATTCATCCTCGAGAGTTTGCAATTCGCTGTCAGGGCAGAACTTCTCCATCATGCGTTCCTTTAGTTTTGACCAGGTCATTCCCAAGGCAACAACCTCTCCCTTTGCCCGTTTTTCTAGGTTCCACCATGTGAGAGCATGACCTTGGAGGCACCCTGTAGCATGACGGACCATTAGGTCCTCAGGACACTCGCTATGGATGAAAGTACTCTCCATTTCTTCAATCCATGTGAGGAGTGCGGTGGCACCATCGATGCCTTTGAAGTAAGGCAGATTGCAGTTACGAAAGTGCTTGAACGAGCAACGAGGAGTGGTTGCTGGAGCTTGTGGCTGAAGAGAATGAAGTTGGGTTGCAATTGTTGGGATGACGTTTGCTACCTCCTTAGCGATAAGGGCAGCTAGCCTTCGGTTGTTGCGAGCAGCGTATGGGGTCGTAATGCCATCTACGAGAAACACGCATATGGACTTGTGAGTTATTTGTAAATTGATTATGGAAATAAAGTTTTTAGACATTGTTGGGTAAAATAATTGTAAAACACTTGTTGGGCCATGGTTAGGAGTGTTGGGCACCTTTTGGGCTTTCCATGGTTACTAAATGTGAAACATGTAGCACTTGCGTGGGCCCCCACAAAACTAAGTTTTCACATGTCTTTCCCACTACTAGGCCCATTAGGGAACTTAATAGTCCAATGAGTTGGCCATTTTGGAGTGTATCCTTTCGGATACGTTTGATAAGGTCGGGTATTTTGATGGCTCAAAAGTAATGTGAATGACGCGCTTTGGCCTATAGGTTTGGGAACTCTCGCCTTTGGTCCCCAGATAAGCAAACTGGTCCCTCGGTTGATTGGGATGTATACGAATGCTTGCCTAGTCAGGACTTTCAGGCTACCGACACCTCCCCCTTCCAGTTACTACGCGTCCATTACTATGATCCTACCCAACTAGAGTGGAGGACTTTGAATTTCCTATGAGCTCTAAGGAATATATATGTATATACATTTTTTTTAAAACCACTTGAATATGTGTGTGATTTTTCAGAGAAAGAGGAGAATATTCACCAGTGTATGCACACATATAAGTGTCAGGAGTAATACGTATGCACTTAAGGGATCAATTAACACACAAAGGTATTCCTAGGATTTTCTAAGTGTGAATTGCATGCAGTTGTGTGTGCATTTTACAAACTAGCATACGAGAGGACCCTAGAGGCTATAGACTAGGTCAAGGCAATTAACCTAATTCCCTATAGTCAAGGGCTCTGATACCAATCTGTCACACCCCGATCCTTGTCGGAATCGATCAAGGCGTGATATATTGTTCAAAGTCTCATGACAACTATGTTATAATATGATTAGATTCAATTAAGTACTAAGTATGCAAACAAGATCCACAACATACAAATACAAATCCAAATACGAACAACATTTATTACATCAAATTTAAATAGTCTTGTGGATTTCTAAGGCACAACCTATTTTTCATCAACTTCATTCTTCAAATCTGCATCATGGGTAAAAACAGGTCAACTACGAGAGTTGGTGAGTAATCTAATTTTAGTAGAGAAAATTGTTAAGTTGAAACATTTATAATTTGAAATTTGTTTTCTTTTGAAGTCGGCAAACAATTGTATTTGAGATAACGGTTTATAAATCAAAAATTGATTAACAAATGATAACAACAACAATAAGTCCTCACCCTATATATACATATGTATATATATATATATATATATATATATATATATATATATATATATATATATATATATATATATATATATATATATATAGGATGGAGCATCTAATCATCAAACACACTCAACCACGTGCGATCAATCACCTTAGCGTCCCAAGGCGGGGTGGTCAACCCAATAGCGCTATTATTGTCCATAATGTACCTCAAGAATACGGGCATAGTCATGGAGATTAGACTAAAAATGGTAATGCACTACAAGTACATGTAGCGTAAACAAACAATAGTTATACAATTAATGACTCACGTATAAATGTCCCAACAATGTCTCAATTGTGATAAAACAATAAAATGAAGTTGGAACATATTAGAACCACATGATACACCCCAAAAGTATTGAAAATTATAAAATATGGGGTAGATTACTCACATTAGTCCCAAAACGAAATGCGTGTGTCGTACGATAGACGGTTCGGGTCAAAATGGCGTAGAACCTAATATAATTAATAGTTTTGGTTTAGGAACTGCTAAACGAGAATGGAGTATTAATACAAATAATTAGACACATATTCTTATATTAGATGAATTAACAATAACTCATTTTGATTAGATTATTAAGGTATTCATTTGTTAAATGAATTTTAAATTGAATTAATTACTTTGCATAATTAATTTATATTTTCAATTTAGGCCAGATTTTAATAATTTCTTATTAAAATAATAACTTGCCAATTATAATTATTTACAGATTTTAACAATTATTTATATGAAATAATCATTAAAATGCATTTTTACATGCTTAAATACTTAGGAAAATGGTTTTAAATAGTAAAGAGTATTGAAAAATTATGAAATTATTAGGAAATCATTATTTCATATAATATTAATTACTGTAAAAATTTTATATTTTTCTGAACTGTTTTAGTATTTATTTAACACTTTAATGATTAAACAACAACAAAATCCGGGAAAAATAATAAATGATTCCCAAAAATTCTGTAAAATTAACCATAGTTTTATAACATGATATAGAGCCCATTGTATAAGTTTCGGATATTTGTGACTATTGGAAGTATTTTTTATATATTTCATTATTAATTAATCAATAAAATCATAAATAATAGTAAACGGTAATATAAATGCATGAAACTTCATAAATTATGTTTAATCAATATATAGGTCATCCCATAATTTTCTCAGAATTTATTGTATGCAAAAAATATTTTATGTGAATTATTGCCCTACTTTATTGCAATAATTATAGTAATTCAATAAAAATAAGTTATTTTCTGAAAATTTCCAGAACTTCTTATTTTATTGATGGGACTCTGAGAAAAATCAGTTTTATGCATAAAATGAGTTTTAGATAGTTTGGTGGATTTAATTTGTTTCTTGTATGAATTTGAAACTTTTAACAACATACCTTGATGAATGCTTCAAGAGGGATGAAGATTTGAGTATAATAGATTGTTCTTGGCTGGAATATGAGTATTTCTTGTATGAATTTCGAGATTGAGAGTGAGAGAAAGAATAGAGAAGGTTTAAGTGGTGAAGAGAATAATGTGTTGAGAGAAAAAAGAAAGGAAAGTGGATGGGAGGTGTGAGTGGGAGACCATGGGAATAATCTTTTTGCTTTTGGTGGTCTTCATAATTTCCCACTAACACAAGCATCTTTTAAATAATTAATATAAGAGTTTTATAAAATTTAATGTAAAGTTTATAAAAATAGAGTTTTATAAAATTTAATGTAAAGTTTATAAAAAAGGAGTTTTATAAAAGATAGGTTATTATTTGATTATAACAATCTACTTTGATTTGAAGTTTAAGTATAGCATTCAAGTTTGATTCTTTTAATTTAATTAGAGCATTATACTTTGATTTGATTTTAATATGGTATCATAATTTAATTTGATTATAGTTATAACGTTGTACTATACTATGTTGCTATTAACGTCAATTTATATCGTAGTGTATGGGTTTTGATCCTATTAGCGTCAAGTAATCTTGAGTAGGGTTTATTAAATTTCCAATTGGGTTGGGTTGACCCAAATCCATTTTAGGCGGATGTCACAATACAAAGGTACTGATAGATAATATAATTATCTGTTGAGCGATTAATGGTATTTGTAGGCTTCTAGAATCTTGATGTAAGGCCCATATATACTAATGTTTTGAAGCAGTTATGGCATCCCAAGTTTTAATAAATAAATGAAAAAAATTCTCTTTGGAAATACTTTTTCTGGGTTAAATCCCGCATTATAAAGAACACTCTGAATTTAAAATAAGCATAAATAAAAATTTTAAAATGACGTCAAAATTGGGGATGTCACTGATTTTAGGATACTCTGATTATGATTATGACTTTTGGAAACTATGGTTTGAATGATTTATGGATTTTGATATGGTTTTAAAAATGAAAACTTTGTCATGATTTTTGGCATGTTACAAGTTGGTATCAGAGCCCTGGTTTGAGAGAATTGGATGAACACTCGCGTGATTCAAGACTAAAACTAAGGATCTACAAAATAATTTTCAAATTAACTCTTAAATAATCAACAAGGAGGATGTGATTTGTACAATCAGCCGGAGCCGAGGAAAGTATTCCCTAAGATATCCACACTTGTTTTGTATAGATGATATGATATAATTGCCTGATTTATGATGCCTGATAGCCTAGGAGAATTTCTTGTATGCTAGATGGAATTAACAATGTTACTGTGGTTGCTTAGTGTGTGCACCATGGTTGCACATAACTAAGATTTTATATCCTGAGAATTTTTTATTTAGCCTTATTTCCTGTTCCTTGTCTGGTTGTTGGCTTAGGGTAGAATTAAGTATTCGACTGTCCATTGAATCCAACGGTATGTATGATTAGCATGCACGAGCGGCTACAGGGTCGGTGTAAGTTCCATGAGTGAGTATGGTTTGTGGTAGGCCAGTGTGAGGAAGGATTAGCCACTTTTAGGAGAGTATCTGTAGGATGTATGTGTATCCTAGATGTCGGGCCTTGTGGCTGGATGGTTCATGGAGACCCCTCTTGAGACAAATATGGGTAGGTGTGGAAGGTAGTATGAGCCTGTACTACTGGAAGCACATGAATCATACGTGTATCAAGGAAGTCACGATCCTTGAGGGTTTAGTAATTTCGTAATGATGTAATAGATTGAATTGTGGCTTTTCAAATGTATTCCAACTTTTTTTTTCAGTATGCCGATTACTAGAGGTTCTGGTTCAGAAGCTGGTGGCCTGGAGAGGCCACGTTTGTCTAAAATAATATTGCGCAATGATCACCACCCATGTGACCATGGATGCTAGGGAGGCGATCCTGGAGGTATTTGGGTCTATTAAGACCACCATGATCGAGATGTTTGACGAGCGCTATGTTTCCATCATTGAGGTTGCTGCTGCTGCAACCACTGCAATTGTTGTTGCTTTTGGAGTTCAAGGGAGAGGTTCATTTCAGTTCTGGGACTTCAGCAACATGAAGCCCTCGGAGTTTGACGGGGTCAAGGACCCGATTGTTGCTATGAGGTGGTTATCTGATGTAGAGGGGTATTTCTTCACTTGTTCGTGTCCGGAGGACCGAAAGTTCAGGTGCACCATGAACCTTCTTCGTTTGGGGGCTGAAGGACTGGTGGAACCAGTCCTTATTCTCCCATGGAGAAGGTCGCAGTGAAATTGGAGCAATTTAAAGAGATGTTCCGTACTGAATATGTTCCAATGGTGGAAAGGGAGAGGTTACCCCATGAGTATCTGTCGCTAAGGCAGACGACAAAATCATTGATGGACACCAAGATGTTTACAGAGAGAGCCCTATTCTGCCCTAAGTATGCCTCTTCAGATCAGGTTCAGATGTCCTATAACTTGAGCATGCTCAAGACAGAGATTCGTGAGTTTGTGTCGACCCGAAGGTATAGTTCCCTCTCTGAGTTGTAGGCTTTTCTCGGAGGAGATAGATTGAAATTGAGACCCATACGAGAGAGCTGAGGCATGCTCCTATCACACTCAACCGGAAGCATAACGGTTCAAGCCCACCGATTCACGATTTGGAGGTCAAAAGGGCCGCACTTGTGTCAAGTGAGGGAGGACGCATGAGGGGACATATCGATCAACGACTGGATGCCACAAATGTGGAAGGGAGGGTCATATTGTGTGACAACCGTCAATTTTTTGTCAAGTCAAAGTCAACCAAAGTCAACAAGTCAAACCGGTCAACTCATCTAACCCTTGTATATTAGGGTTTCCATTGTGATTCTTATTGTACTACTCGCAATCTTACTACAAAGTATCACTTAGAGTTTTCACGTGTTCGGAAATTCTAAACCCTAATAAGGGTAAGTGATGAATCTATTCGATAAAACATTATTCCTTAACCCCTCGGGAGCGTATAACATTCATAACAAGGCTTAACAGAGTGTACAAACCTTGAGTTACGAAGTCAAACACTTAAAAAGGTCGCAAACGAAGTCTCTTTCAACCTCTTTCACTCTATCTCTCCCAAATCTCTCTAAGTATGTGAAATCTCTTACAAATCTCTCTCTGTATGATAAATCTCTCTAAGTGTGTGAAATCTCTCCCAAATCTCTCTCTGTATGATAAATCTCTCCAAGTGTGTGAAATCTCTCCCAAATCTCTCTCTATATGAGAAATCTCTCCAAGTGTGTGAAATCTGTCCCAAATCTCTCCAAGTATGAGAAATCTCTCCCAAATCTCTCTCTGTATGAGAAATCTCTCCAATAATGTGAAATCTCTCCCAAATCTCTCTCTATATGAGAAATCTCTCCAAGAATGTGAAATCTCTCCCAAATCTCTCTCTGTATGAGAAATCTCTCCAAGAGTGTGAAATCTCTCCAAAATCTCTCTCAAAATCTCTCTCAACTGTTTATAATCACTCGGGGCATCCCGACCCTTAATTTAGTCGAAAACCGCTCTAAAACGGAAGTTTACGCGAAAAACAGCTTTAAAGAGCCAAACCCTCTTAAGGAGCCGAACCTCCCTTAAGGAACCGAAACCCCTTAGGAACCGAACCTCTTTTAAGGAACCGAAACCCCTAAGAAGCGAAACCCTAAGAAGCCTCCTGGACCGAACAGCCTTAAGAACCGAACTAGGAGGACCGAACTGAAGCTACTGATCCGATCTGCTGAACCGAACCCTCCCCTTCGGTCCCTTCAGGTGAGTTCGCCTGCGAGGCTAGGACCAAACCTCTTACTCTCGGTTCAATTGCACCAACCGAACCCTACCTTCGGTTCTAACCCTCTCAAGACCCAACCTTCGGCCAGACTTCGGAAATTAGCATTTTCTTCCCGATTTTTGACCCAATCTTCGTTTTAGGCCCGTTGTTCGTGATTTTAACGCGGGATTTTCACCAAAACTCGTAATTTAATATAAGAGACCCTAAATATTCATTTTTAATCATATTTTTGGGGGAAATCCTTGTCCAAGAATAAAATCTATTAAGTTAGATCTTGGGGTAGAGTGTTGACTTTATCTAGAGTATGACACAAGCAACCTCCCCCATACCTTCATAGTACAACACTCAGTCACTATTTCCCCTACCTAGTCAACTATTTGTCCTTTGACACCCCTCCTTCAGCTGTAAAGGTTCACCAAAAGCTGAAAATCTCCTCTCTCCTCCCATTTCACTCACTTTTCACCAAAGAGCAAAACACATTCTCTCTCACTTCCTCTCACCAAGAATTCGAGATTCAAGGCTGATCTTGAGCTCTCCACACAACTTGGTAAGTAAATCTCTTCCCACACTTGATTTCCTTACACTTCTTCACTCAAATCATGAGTTCCTTACACAAATATCGTCATATTTGTTGTTAGATCTTCGAATCTTCAAGCATCATCTAAGTATTCTTGAGTTGAACACTTCTTTTCTCCATCATCCGTCTACTGAAATCACTCAAGGTGAGTTCATACCCCTACATTTTCATGTTTTCTTCAGGTTTTAGGGGGGGGGGGGGGAATACAAGTTAAAACACCAAAAACTTAACTAAACTCAAACAACAACTTTCATCAGAAAAGTTAAGTCTTATTCACGGACTGTTTTGACTATCTTAAACTTAATATCTTTCAAAACTGTTTAATATGCAAATAGTTCAGGTTCATACCTTTAAAATGACTACTTGCACATCTCCATCAGATTTTTCTACGATTTATGGTGATTTTTACAAAACTGCCTATCATTTCAGAAACGAATTCGGACCAGTCTGTGAATATGAACATTTTAACACAAGTTAAAAACTTCTAAAAATAATAATAATAATTATGAATAAACTAGACACATTTTATGAACTCTCAGAATTTACGGATTCAGTTTTTGACTTCCTATGATTTTTCTATGATTTTTCTAAAACAGTGTAGAAAGGTTAAAAACTAGTTAACAGCTTACAACTTTCATAACACTTTGTAGTATGTTGAGCAAAGTGTATAACCATAAGTTCTAAATATTGAATGTATTTTCTTGTTAGTTTATCATCATAAACTGAAATTTAGTCATTCATGATAAGGATTCTTCATTCATTTCGAACACATATAATAAACTATAATAAGCATAGTTTATGGATTTTTACTACATGAGAAATGTTTTACTCTCAAAACAAATGGGTTTTCATATACAACATAATAGTAATAGTTTATGGATTCATAGCACTAATGTATTTTCATAAAAGGGTTCTTTTACATTACAAACGTTCTGGATAAACTATAATAGGTATAGTTTATGTTTCATTTACATTTCAAACTCATTTACCAAGGGGTTTTCAGTTCAGTTCACGTAAATCTGTTAATGAATAAATTTGTGAGTCATTCGCTTCGTGTTACCTTCAAAGTGACAAAGTCAAAAGTCCTGTAAATTGTAACCAGCGTCTCTTGTAGGGAGATCGTGATAGTTGTGTATAGATCTTTTTGGGTCTGACAAACCCACACCTGAGCTGCATACAACAGCTAGACCGGCAGGTCTGAGGTGACAAGTGTCATTTAACTTGCGACGCTTGAAGAACGTCGTATTACGAGGCCGACTGAGTCATAGCATGGTTATAATAACTCGCATGGGGTATTAACAAAACATAAGATTTACTGGTTTTACTTCTAAATTAAACGAGTTTATGTCGATTTAAACTTGCATGAATTACTTTAAGTATGGAAAAATACTTGTACATTTCGGTCTTGACATTTAGGACTACATGACTTTTATAAAGAAAATATTGGATTTTCTGGAATCATACTCTATCGTTTTTACAAGGAAAACGGCTTTTTCCTCAAACAAAACTCTTATGAACTCACCAACTTAATTGTTGACACTTTTTCAAAACTACTTGTATTCTCAGGAAATCAGTGAAACAGGAAACCAACAACATTTTGAGGATGAGACGTTAAATCGTCAAACAGTTCATTTTGTCATCATAATGTAATTGATTTTGAAACATGTAAACATATACTATGGTGTAACCTTTTCAATTATATTTATGATGGTTGTATTTACTTTGAGCACTATTATACTCGTTGTTGTGATACTATACATGAAGTCCTCCACCCCCGGACGTTTCCGCCATCCTTGGTTTGGGAGTGTGACAGATTGGTATCAGAGCATTGTTTATAGTGAACCAAGTATATCAAACCACATAAGATATACAAACTATAAATGCATTGGGACTAAAGTCAGTGATTTAACATTTTCAAATGACTATACTTTTAGAAATAAATAGTTTCTTGTTAAAAGTATACATGCATGCATACATACTAAGGTCAACATCATACTAGAACAAAACAAAAGTGGTGATTGTTGAGCGGCACAAGTAGGCTTGGGGATGTGTAGTCAGGTCTGGGAATGACATAGCCTGATCAACTATGTCTAACCCAGAAGTGATTAACATATGCCCGGAATGGTTGTGGTGTTGCAACAAGTCTAAAAACTTACCAACTCTACCAACCAAGAAACATTAAGAACATAAGTCAAACATTTAAAATACTATAGGAGTATTTTGTGCTACTATAACTAACTTATGTGAAAACTAAAGACCCCTATTAGTAGGTCTATAATGACTGAGTGCATACGCTAAGGTTATACATAATTAAATATATTATAGGCTCAGAATCTATGACTATGGCTCTACTTCCTGTTCCTTGTTTGGTTGTGGACTTAGAGTAGAGTCATTTATTCGAAGGTCTATTCTATCTCAGATTATGTATAACTGGTATGCACTATGTGGTTATAGACGTGACTAATAAGGATCACCCTCCTATAAGTAATTATAGGATTAGACGCCTATTAATTATCTCTTCTACCCCTATTCTCGCACAAGCAACGTGACGGAAGCTCAACTACCAGGAGACCCCCTATTCTCCTAACCAGGAAGATGGTGGTTAGTACGAAGAAAGCCCCGAAGAGGATCCTGAGGAAATAATAGAGTAAGACCTCGAAGACAATTCAGATGAAGATCCGGTGGAAGTGAAACCAAAAAAAAAGACAAAGACAAAGAAGAAATAGGAGAAGACTCTGACGAAGAGCCCGAGGCCTACAATACACCCTCCAGTCGCCACACCCCGACGAGGCTTCCATGGTCCGACACCTCGATAAGCCGTAGAACTACAAAGACGGAGTTAGGAACAAGGTTAACACCCTCCTTATGACATGGATGAGGCTTCTACAACCTCAACAGAGGAGGATTGGTAGACAAGGCTCTCCTTGTCATAATACGCTGCATCACTCACTTGAGCGTACAAACACGAGCATCGGTCAGCCGAAATCATGGAGGTTGGCGCTACCACCAAGATTACCGCAATTCGCCTTTGTCACCTGGATGGAGACCATGAACAGATCAGAAACCACATCAAAGCCTTCAGAGGGAAGTGACCGCAACCCGAGCCAAGATTAGGAGTAACGGGAACTTCACATAGCGTTAGAGAAAACGCGTGGCAAAAGCAGAACATCAAATGGCAGAAGCCAGGGCAGAGGATAAGACAATGCAGACTTTCCTGTCTTCATTCTATGACCCACGGAACATCACCCGCCACGAGTAGTGTGTACACTACTGACGTATCATTACAGGCTCAAACGCCTGGCGTGCGTTTGTAACACTGCCCCGTCATATACATAAATTCGACCCTTCAAATTTAGAGACTACACTATTCAAGGGGTCGTGTCGCTGTCAAAATTTTTCCCATGGCATTAACAAAAACGTAGACCTATTATAAGGTCAAATTTTCCTGAACCCTATGCACCAGATTATATCAATAAAAATTGGCATGCATTTCATTTCATTAGGTGTTTACCATACATTTCATAACTTGGTATTACAAACGATTTACTTATGATAACTCTAAAAGTACTTAATGTATACCTCAAGGTTATGTGTAATTAGGAGACGATCGACTTAGAAATGGTGAGTCCGCCTTGGGTCCTGTTCCTTGTTTGGTTGTGGGTTCAGGGCAGACTCATTAAGTTCAACGGCCTATTGGACCTTAATTATACACGACTGGTATATGTCAAGTGATCTTAGGAGGAGACCAGGCTTGGAACAAATCACAAGATTACATTCGACTCACTACTAAACTCATAAATTCATTCATATGGGCTTTCTTTATGAATTGCATGCAAGATACTTTTAAGTCGAATCATAATACAGAAAAATCTAGTTCAATAACATCCGACTTGTCACTGCTATTGGAAATTTACCGTCTGTTCGGCTTTACAAACTTATGAAGGAACTAAGATAACTTAGTTTAAACTACACTCGACTTATACCACTACTAAAATACTTACATTCATTACGTCGTTAAACCTTATGGTTGAAAGATGTCTTCTTCGTAGACCTATTGGGTGCGATCATACCAGCACTAATGCACCGGATCCCATCAGAACTCTGCAGTTAAGCGTGCTTGGGCGAGTATAGTACTAGTTTGGACAAACTTAACACACGTACAAAACTTACCCACCACCATAACCCCGTCCCAAGAATGTTTAGCGGAAACATGGAGAATAGTTCAGCAAAGTGCGAAATTTACATATGTGTATATAAATCGTGAGAATGTATCTAGAATAATCATCTCTACTCACGAGATCGTTTCTCGCCATGCAACAGAATTATGTCTTCACAAGGAGGTAACCAGTCAACTAGCAAGGCACCAATTCTACAGATAGACTCTACAACTTTTCAAGTTGCAGTCACAGCAGCTGTGAAGCCGCCATGGCGCAAATCAATGCTAACAATGCCAGCGGAGGTAGAAGCGGTGCCGGAAATACTAATTGTTGTAACAATAAGGGACACCAGCGAGTGTCTACCAACAAAGACGCCTCAGACTACAAACCTAAGAGTAATAAACGAAAGTTTTGGAACAAAAAGGAGCGCAACCTATCTCAAAGATTTGCTAAAAGACAACAACCCATGGCCGCCCCTACCATTACAACAGCATTCACGACACATGCCTTGACATCAGCCACAACAATTGTCACCCAAGCACCGGCCAGACCATATAATGGATCACTCCCAGAATGCAACAAGTGTAACTTCCATCATACTGGGGTTTGCCGGGAGATGCATTGCAAAAATTGCAACAGGAAGGGACACACTGTCCGTTTCTGTAAGGCACCAGCGCAACCCATCAACCAGGTCCCCGACATTGGAATAAGCCGAGCTTGTTACAAATGTGGTGAAACGGGACACTTTAAGAGAGACTGTCCAAGGACAAGGAAGACTGGGGATGGTGGAAGGGTGCTTATGATCACCGCCGAAGAAACCACCCCGGTACCGCCCGTAAATACCAGTACGTGTTTCTAACATCAACGTTTAGATTTTAAATTTTTTTTTTACTAAAAATTAGCATCGATTAAAGTATATCAACCATAAACCTCGAGAACACGACAAAACCCGAATAAGTCTTATCCCCTATATAAAAACACATGGTTTTTACTAGTGAATCTATGATGGCTAGTGTAAACATTATGGCCATATATCATTAAGATTCTATGGACTTAGAATGTGTAATTCCGCCTTATTTTCTGTTCCTTGTTTGGTTGTGGGCTTAAGGCGGAGTTACTCATTCGACTGCCCTGGTAATCTTAAGGATATACGACTAGTTTACACCAAGCGATTATAAAAGATATGGTAGGACTTATATTCCAAATTTCATCACAAATTGTGGAAGCATTCGTAATACTAGAACTCACTAACTACAAACTGGAATATTCGTAATGGTAACAACAAGGATAAAACGGGGAGCATAAAGGCACACATTGAATACACTATCATTCCAAAACAATAACTCCTTTTAAATCGACTCAGCTCAAGTTACAATAAGAAATTCCAAGGTCGTCATGTAACACCAGGCGGATTGGTCCCCACCATATCAATTTCTTGTACTACGAAAAGTTCCCACATCTTTCCCCAACTCTCGAAGTCCCGGTCAAAGTGCTAATTTGGGGACAAAATTCTTTCTAACGGGGGGATGATGTGACAACCGTCAATTTTTGGTCAAGTCAAGGTCAACCAAAGTCAACAAGTCAAACCGGTCAACTCATCTAACCCTTGTATATTAGGGTTTCCATTGTGATTCTTATTGTACTACTCGCAATATTACTACAAAGTATCACTTAGAGTTTTCACATGTTCGGAAATTCTAAACCCTAATAAGGGTAAGTGATGAATCTATTCGATAAAACATTATTCCTTAACCCCTCGGGAGCGTATAACATTCATAACAAGGCTTAACAGAGTGTACAAACCTTGAGTTACGAAGCCAAACACTTAAAAAGGTCGCAAACGAAGTCTCTCTCAACCTCTTTCACTCTATCTCTCCCAAATCTCTCTAAGTATGTGAAATCTCTTCCAAATCTCTCTCTGTATGAGAAATCTCTCCAAGTGTGTGAAATCTCTCCCAAATCTCTCTCTGTGTGAGAAATCTCTCCAAGTGTGTGAAATCTCTCCCAAATCTCTCTCTGTATGAGAAATCTCTCCAAGTGTGTGAAATCTCTCCCAAATCTCTCCAAGTATGAGAAATCTCTCCCAAATCTCTCTCTGTATGAGAAATCTCTCCAAGAATGTGAAATCTCTCCCAAATCTCTCTCTGTATGATAAATCTCTCCAAGAATGTGAAATTTCTCCCAAATCTCTCTCTATATGAGAAATCTCTCCAAGAGTGTGAAATCTCTCCCAAATCTCTCTCAAAATCTCTCTCAACTGTTTATAATCACTCGGGGCATCCCGACCCTTAATTTAGTCGAAAACCGCTTGAAAACGGAAGGTTACGCGAAAAACAGCTTTAAGGAGCCAAACCCTCTTAAGGAGCCGAACCTCCCTTAAGGAACCGAAACCCCTTAGGTGATGGGTTTTCAGAGCATTCTAACACTCCTATGGTGTACATGCAAACCCTAGAAATCTTGGATCTATGTTTGACTAAGATACATGCAAATAATTATTTTTCCAAGGTTCTTATCCTAACTAGCATGGCATGGGGTACTTGAATCAAATAAAACTAGTAGAATTACTTACCTTGTAGTAGTAGTTGATTGTTTGGAGTTTGAGAGTCTAGCACCAATAATGTGGATGCCTCAAATGGAAGTCACAAATCACCACAAACTTGGAAACTTGAGAGAATAGTCACAAACTTCTTGAAATCGGCCCTCTTAGTTTACACACATCAACTAGTGCAATTTCAAGAACCAAAGCCTCCTTTATATAGTGTGGTGGATTAGGGTTACATCCATGTAAACCCTAATACCCATGTCTTTTCATTTCCATGAGATCCATGGGTTAAAGCTCCATGGAGTATCCATGGACTTTCCATGCAAGCCTAGCCCATTCCAAATAAGCATTAGCCCACACTATATAAATACAAGAGCCCATATTTAATTAGTCATACTTTTGATCTCTAAATTAATTCTAAATTAATTATAGATCAATATTAATTACATAATATGATTTTATATTAATATATTAGGACTTATAATATATTAATAAATCATAACTTATACTATTCTCAAACGATTATCTATAAATTGTTCGGGTGAAGTGCAACCCAAATGGACCATGCCGGGTCGGGTTAAGTACATACCATATATAGTTATGGACTTAGACACTATATCCAACAGTCTCCCACTTGGATAAGTCTAATAACTATAGTTGCAAGTATGACTTCAGGAACCGATCAGCAATCGTAGTTCTTTAAACTCTGTTGAACTATGAAGCGCCATTTTAGATAAGTGATCATATAATCCTCTGTTCTAGATATCAGCCGGACAAATACATGGAACATGGTCTTGCTTATTGTCCAGCATTTGTTTCCCGATTTCCGATTTGTTTGACATAGAACTTAACTGAACACATCAATTTAGTTCTGACCGGGCCCGGTACATAGGTCAAAACAAAATCATCGAGGGGCCCAGATATCGCTTCTAATCCTAGAAGGAACAGATAAACTTCGACACATATGTTTGCTCTACTACTTGTTGAATTACACACAAAAGCACGGTTTATAACATCGAGTTACTAATGCGTTTTCGTGCAATCAATGCATAACCAACTCATAGGCAACAAATCATATCTCTAGGTTTGAAGACTTATATGATATTACCGTCTCACGATCACTCGAGATAAATTCCATGAAGTGATACAAGTGAGCGTGGGTTGAATCCAATACTCAGAACTTATGAGCACTCATGAGTGCTGTAGCCCCGCTTTGTCTAACATCTTAGACCTCTACAAGCCAACCCATGACAGTCTTGATTCATATCTACTTCCAACATATGACCGACTGTGGAGAGTTTGAATAATATGATATAAACCATAACATAATTATTCTGGAAGTCAAAACATGCAAAAAGAAATAATAGTAAACGATTGACAAGAGATAGCAACACTTTACTCATAAATAACAGCTTTTATTTATCATCAAATGTCAATTACATTTTACAAATTTCAAGATTATCTAACTACTAAAACTAATATCATCCTTCAGCCCTATGCTCCGAGCATGCTGGAGATGCTTAGCCCGAGTCAGTCCCTTCGTGAGGGGATCTGCTGGGTTCTCATCCGATGATACCCTCTTTGCCACGAGGATTCCTTCTTCTATTCGATGTCTAATGAAGTGATATTTTCTGTCAATGTGTCTGGATCTCCCATGATCTCTTGGTTCCTTGGCTAAGGCAACCGCACTATTGCTGTCACAGAAAATCTCCATTGGCTCCTTTATAGCTGGTACAACTCCAAGGTCTCCGATGAAGTTCTTTAGCCATATAGCCTCCTTTGCTGCCTCGCTTGCTGCTATATACTCTGATTCACAAGTGGAATCAGCCACTGTCTCCTGCTTGGAACTTTTCCAAGTAATTGCCCCTCCGTTTAGAGTAAAGACCCAGCCCGACTGAGAGCAGAAATTATCCCTGTCAGTCTGAAAGCTAGCATCACTGTACCCTATAACTCTCAAGTCCTCACTGCCACCGAGGGTAAGGACCCAGTCCTTAGTCCTCCGTAGGTACTTGAGGATATTCTTTACCGCAGTCCAGTGTGCCTTGCCAGGGTTCCCCTGATACCTGCTAACCATGCTCAAAGCAAAGGCTACATCAGGTCGACTACACGTCATAGCATACATGATCGATCCTACAGCTGGAGCATAAGGTATTCGACTCATTTCTGCTATCTCAGCCTCAGTACTAGGGCTTTGTGTCTTACTCAATCTGGCTTTACTCTGGATGGGTAACTCTCCTTTCTTGGAGTTATGCATGTTGAACCTTTTCAACACTTTGTCCACATAGGTGCTTTGACTAAGTCCAATTAGTCTTTTACTCCTGTTTCTCAAAATCCTTATCCCTAGGATATAGGCAGCTTCTCCAAGGTCCTTCATAGCGAAACACTTCCCAAGCCAGGACTTTACTTCCTGCAGGGTTGGGATGTCATTTCCTATGAGTAGTATGTCATCCACATACAGTACCAAAAAGCTGACTATACTCCCACTAGCCTTGATATAGACCCAAGATTCATCTTCACTCCTTGAAAAGCCAAATTCTTTGACTTTCTCATCAAAGCAAAGATTCCATCTGCGAGGTGCCTGTTTTAATCCATAAATGGATTTCTCGAGCTTATACACTCTACTGGGGTACTCTGTACTGACAAAACCCTCTGGCTGAACCATGTAAACATCTTCAGCCAACTTTCCATTAAGGAAAGCGGTTTTGACATCCATTTGCCATATTTCATAATCATGAAATGCAGTAATGGCTAACAGAACCCTAATAGACTTAATCTTGGCCACTGGTGAAAAGGTCTCATCATAATCAACTCCCGGAGTTTGAGAATAACCCTTTTGCAACCAGTCGTGCCTTATAAGTGTGTACATTACCATCCATGTCGGTCTTCTTCTTGAAGATCCATTTGCACCCAACTATCTTACGATCAGGTACATTGTCAACCAAGTTCCAAACTTGATTGTCATACATGGACTGTATCTCGCTATCCATAGCCTCTTTCCATTTAGCAGCCTCAGGGCCTGCCATGGCTTCCGTGTAGCTGTTAGGCTCATCCAGATTTACCAGTGTGTTATCACTGATAAGTGTCTCACCTTCTGCAGTAATATGAAAACCATAATAATGCTCAGGTGCATTCCTAACTCTGGTGGAACGCCTCAGAGGTATAGATTCTTCAGTCGGCTCAACAGGAGTTTTCTCCTCAGGTTGAGGGCTAGGGTTTGAGGTTCCTTCACCACTTGACTCTTGAATTTCCTCAAGGTCAATTTGCCTCCCAGTGTCTCCTTGGCTCATGAATTCTCTCTCTCGAAAGAATCCTCTTCTTGCTACAAAGACCACATTATCACTGGGTCTGTAGAAGATGTAACCAAAGGATTTCTGTGGGTAGTCGATGAAAATACACCTTTCGCTTTGGGGTTCGAGCTTATCGTGAGTCTCGCGTCTCACAAAAGCCTCGCAACCCCAAATCTTGATGTGGTCTAGATTGGGAACTTTTACAGTCCACACCTCGTGAGGTGTTTTGGCAACCTTCTTTGTAGGGACTAGATTAAGGATATGGGCGGCATTCTCTAAGGCATACCCCCAAAATGAGATTGGTAGCGAAGCTCGACTCATCATGGAACGAACCATGTCCAACAAGGTCCGATTGCGCCTCTCAGCTACACCATTCAACTGTGGTGTCCTAGGAGGTGTCAATTGTGAGACAATCCCACATTCCTTAAGATAGTCAAGGAACTCAGTACTAAGATACTCACCACCACGATCGGATCGAAGCATCTTAATGTTCCTGCCCAACTGATTCTCCACTTCTTGCTTAAACTCTTTGAATTTCTCAAAGGTTTCTGACTTATGCTTGATTAGGTAGACATATCCATATCTACTAAAATCATCAGTAAAAGTCACATAGAACCGATTAGCATCTCTTGTGGCGGTTCTGAAGGGTCCACACACATCCGTGTGTATGAGGTCCAACAAACCTTCACCCCTAGCACAAGTGCCAGTAAAAGGTGACTTTGTCATTTTACCAAGCAAACAAGATTCACAACTATCATCTGACTTTAGATCAAATGACTCCAAGACTCCATCCTTTTGGAGTTGGCCTATGCGTTTCTTGCTTACATATCCAAGACGACAATGCCATAAGGATGCTTTATCTAAGCTAGTGGAAGAGTTAATACACAATACATTATTTCCTAGATTATCTACAACAGATACAATTTTATACACGCCATCACATGGTAATGCTTTAAAATAAAGAACATTATTAAAGAAAGCATCAATACTACCATTATTATTATCAAAATAAAAGGTAAAACCTTGTTTATACAATGCATGAAAGGAAATAACATTTCTTGCCATTTCTGGCGAATAATAACATTTATTCAAATCTAATGTAAACCCACTATTTAGCACTAAGGAATAAACTCCTATCTTGGTGACAGGTGAAGCTTTCCTGTTTCCCATGATCAAGTTTATCTTTCCCTGCTCCACATTCTCACTTCTTTTTAGTCCCTGCAAATCACAACATATGTGAATACCACAACCTGTATCAAGGACCCAAGACTTAGAATGAGGTGAGTTATTAGACAATATAGTGTATATACCTGCATGGTTAGGTTTTACTTTCCCATCCTTCAAATCTTGCTGGTACTTTGGGCAGTTTCGCTTCCAGTGCGACTTTTCATGGCAATAGAAGCATTCAGCCTCATTAGGGTTAGCAGAAGGAGTGACGAAACCTTTCTTGGTTTTGCTTGAAGAGGAGCCTTCAAGGGTCTTACCCTTGGTACCCTTAGAAGGGTTCTTTCTCTTCTTCCCTTTGCCATGCCCGATTGCCAAGACATTGGCCGCAGTTGGAGTAAGAGTAGGAGTAGTAACAACCGACTTACCCTTTAGACCACTTTCAGCGGTCTTCAAGAGTCCTTGAAGTTTTCTGAGGGTGACTTCTTCCTTGTTCATGTGATATGTCATGCGGAATTGATCATAACACGATGGCAAGGAGTGCAAAATGATGTCTATTGCTAACTCCTCAGGGAAGTTCACATTCAGCTTCAGTAAACGGTCCACATACCTTTGCATTTTCTGCATGTGGCCCGTGATGGGTTCACCATCCTTCATTCGGGTTGTTATCATGGAGGAGATTATTTCATATCGCTCTTGACGAGCACTTTGATGGTAGCGATCCATCAAGTCCTGGTGCATCTCAAAAGGATAATAGTCCTCATAGGACTTTTGGAGCTCGGCTGTCATGGTGGCCATCATGATGCATGCCACTTTTGTATCATCTCTTTCATGTACCTCATATTCAGCAAGCTCTTCAGGAGTAGCAGTTGGCTCGGGTACCTTCAGCTCCTTGTCGAGAACATATTCTTTGTTCTCATACCGAGTGACCATCCTGATGTTTCTGATCCAATCTGTAAAGTTGGACCCATCAAAGATGACTCTTCCACAAAGATTCATGAGAGAGAAGGAGCTAGTAGGGCTTGAGCCAGAAGCATTGTTATTGGAAGACATCTGAAAAGAAGAGGGAATAGATTAGATTAGATATAGAGATAGTCCTTAACAAAACACCCAAATGTAATATTAAGGCTAGGACCCAACACAATATTTTATAACTTAGAAGAGGGATGCCGTAATCTAAGCTATAAGATATTTGAAGGTAGGTGAATGACGATTCACCAATTTCCACCATGAAAAACAAAATATTTAATTAGGTTTTAATTGGTTTAGAAACTCCTAGATTCTTTGAGATTCATTGAACTTTCTTCAATGACATGTTTCAATCTCGAGTGTGCCCTTCAAGTTTTGTGACTGGGATGCCGAGGATCACAAAACAAGGTGTGAAGTAACCATGCAAATTACTTGGTACCCTTAATGTATTACCCCTCAATCGATGTGCCGGTTAACCACACACGCTCCATCGATACTATGATAAACATTAAGTCACCCTTTACCTACCTTGTTAAGTTCAAGTTAGTGTGCCGGTTAACCACACACGCTCCACTAATGACTTAAACAAAGTGTAAAGTGTAATTTCATGGATTAGCACCTTATTCACATTTTCCTAAAATAACTAAGATTGGGAATTCAATAAAGTTTAGTTACTTTAGTATTATCATTATACTTTTAATGAGAATTTATAAGTCCTTGTCCTACCCGTTCGGCTAACGACCCTCCACCGATCAAGGAAGCGGTGGGTGAGAGTGGACACCCATTAAGTTGCCATTTTATAGGCAGCAACCTTATACCCCCCTTATAGACCGGCTTCGTGAATGAGGCGTACTAGCGGTAAGACGACTTGATCTTATACATATATAAATATTATTAAACTTATAATATTATAAAGTATAAGGGTTGAATTTTAACTTTTAAAATTCTAGGGGTTGGAACTAAAGTTTTTAATATGACTTTACATGTTCCAAAACTTGAGGGCAAGTTTTGTAAACTTTCAAAACTTTTCATTTCTCATAACTTATGAGTTAATGGTTATTAAAAATGAAGACTCTTCATTTTTTTTGTAACCTATGTGTTCTTTTAATGGTTATTTATAAATGTGACTTTTGGTTATCCATAACTTAAGAACTAGTTATGGACTCCATTAAAACACATAAAGATCAAGAATTAATCTAATCAATTATTAGCACATAATTTCTATGATCTTCTAAACTCATATGTTTATGAATGTTCATATCAAAAATTTCAAGAATCGTAAGTACATATACAAAACTTGAAATTTTGATACGAGCTTTTGAACAAAACTTCGATTTTCAAGTTTTTTTTTTTTTTTTTTTTTTTTTTTGCATCAAGTATCAAATAAAAAAACCAGGCTCTGATACCACTGATGGGTTTTCAGAGCATTCTAACACTCCTATGGTGTACATGCAGCCCTAGAAACCTTGGATCTATGTTTGACTAAGATACATGCAAATAATTATTTTTCCAAGGTTCTTATCCTAACTAGCATGGCATGGGGTACTTGAATCAAATAAAACTAGTAGAATTACTTACCTTGTAGTAGTAGTTGATTGCTTGGAGTTTGAGAGCCTAGCACCAATAATGTGGATGCCTCAAATGGAAGTCACAAATCACCACAAACTTGGAAACTTGAGAGAATAGTCACAAACTTCTTGAAATCGGCCCTCTTAGTTTACACACATCAACTAGTGCAATTTCAAGAACCAAAGCCTCCTTTATATAGTGTGGTGGATTAGGGTTACATCCATGTAAACCCTAATACCCATGTCTTTTCATTTCCATGAGATCCATGGTTTAAAGCTCCATGGAGTATCCATGGACTTTCCATGCAAGCCTACCCATTCCAAATAAGCATTAGCCCACACTATATAAATACAAGAGACCATATTTAATTAGTCATACTTTTGATCTCTAAATTAATTCTAAATTAGTTATAGATCAATATTAATTAAATAATATGATTTTATATTAATATATTAGGACTTATAATATATTAAGAAATCATAACTTATACTATTCTCAAACGATTATCCATAAATTGTTCGGGTGAACTGCAACCCAAATGGACCATGTCGGGTCGGGTTAAGTACATACCAAAGATAGTTATGGACTTAGACACTATATCCAACATTAGGAACCGAACCTCCCTTAAGGAACCGAAACCCCTAAGAAGCGAAACCCTAAGAAGCCTCCTGGACCGAACAGCCTTAAGAACTGAACTAGGAGGACCGAACCGAAGCTACTGATCCGATCTGCTGAACCGAACCCTCGCCTTCGGTCCCTTTAGGTGAGTTCGCATGCGAGGCTCGGACCGAACCTCTTACTCTCGGTTCAATTGCACCAACCGAACCCTACCTTCGGTTCTAACCCTCTCAAGACCCAACCTTCGGCCAGACTTCGGAAATTAGCATTTTCTTCCCGGTTTTTGACCCAATCTTCGTTTTAGGCCCATTTTTCGTGATTTTAACGCGGGATTTTCACCAAAAACTCGTAATTTAATATAAGAGACCCTAAATATTCATTTTTAATCATATTTTTGGGGGAAATCCTTGTCCAAGAATAAAATCTATTAAGTTAGATCTTGGGGTAGAGTGTTGACTTTATCTAGAGTATGACACAAGCAACCTCCCCCATACCTTCATAGTACAACCCTCAGTCACTATTTCCCCTACCTAGTCAACTATTTATCCTTTGACACCCCTCCTCCAGCTGTAAAGGTTCACCAAAAGCTGAAAATCTCCTCTCTCCTCCCATTTCACTCACTTTTCACCAAAGAGCAAAACACATTCTCTCTCACTTCCTCTCACCAAGAATTCGAGATTCAAGGCTGATCTTGAGCTCTCCACACACCTTGGTAAGTAAATCTCTTCCCACACTTGATTTCCTTACATTTCTTCACTCAAATCATGAGTTCCTTACACAAATATCGTCATATTTGTTGTTAGATCTTCGAATCTTCAAGCATCATCTAAGTGTTCTTGAGTTGAACACTTCTTTTCTCCATCATCCGTCTACTGAAATCACTCAAGGTGAGTTCATACCCCTACATTTTCATGTTTTCTTCAAGTTTTAGGGGGGGGGGGGAATACAAGTTAAAACACCAAAAACTTAACTAAACTCAAACAACAACTTTCATCAGAAAAGCTGAGTCTTATTCACGGACTGTTTTGACTATCTTAAACTTAATATCTTTCAAAACTGTTTAATATGCAAATAGTTCAGGTTCATACCTTTAAAATGACTACTTGCACATCTCCATAAGATTTTGCTACGATTTATGGTGATTTTTACAAAACTGCCTATCATTTCAAAAACGAATTCGGACCAGTCTGTGAATATGAACATTTTAACACAAGTTTAAAACTTCTAAAAATAATAATAATAATTATGAATAAACTAGACACATTTTATGAACTCTCTGGATTTACGGATTCAGTTTTTGACTTCGTATGATTTTTCTATGATTTTTCTAAAACATTGTAGAAAGGTTAAAAACTAGTTAACAACTTACAACTTTCATAACACTTTGTAGTATGTTGAGCAAAGTGTATAACCATAAGTTCTAAATTTTGAATGTATTTTCTTGTTAGTTTATCATCATAAACTGAAATTTAGTCATTCATGATAAGGATTCTTCATTCATTTCGAACACATATAATAAACTATAATAAGCATAGTTTATGGATTTTTACTGCATGAGAAAGGTTTTACTCTCAAAACAAATGGGTTTTCATATACTACATAATAGTAATAGTTTATGGATTCATAGCACTAATGTATTTTCATAAAAGGGTTCTTTTACATTACAAACGTTCTGGATAAACTATAATAGGTATAGTTTATGTTTCATTTACATTTCAAACTCATTTACCAAGGGGTTTTCAGTTCAGTTCACGTAAATCTGTTAATGAATAAATTTGTGAGACATTCGCTTCGTTTTACCTTCAAAGTAACAAAGTCAAAAGTCCTGTAAATTGTAACCAGAGTCTCTTATAGGGAGAGCGTGATAGTTGTGTATAGATCTATATTGGGTCTGACAAACCCACACCTGAGCTGCATGCAACAGCTAGACCGGCAGGTCTGAGGTGACAAGTGTCATTTAACTTGCGACGCCTGAAGAACGTCGTATTATGAGCCCGACTGAGTCATAGCATGGTTATAATAACTCGCATGGGGTATTAACAAAACATAAGATTTACGGGTTTTACTTCTAAATTAAACGAGTTTATGTCGATTTAAACTTGCATGAATTACTTTAAGTATGGAAAAATACTTGTACATTTCGGTCTTGACATTTAGGACTACATGACTTTTATAAAGAAAATATTGGATTTTCTGGAATCATACTCTATCGTTTTTACAAGGAAAACGTCTTTTTCCTCAAACAAAACTCTTATGAACTCACCAACTTAATTGTTGACACTTTTTCAAAACTACTTGTATTCTCAGGAAATCAGTGAAACAGGAAACCAACATCATTTTGAAGATGGGACGTTAAATCGTCAAACAGTTCATTGTCATCATAATGTAATTGATTTTGAAACATGTAAACATATACTATGGTGTAACCTTTTCAATTATATTTATGATGGTTGTATTTACTTTGAGCACTATTATACTCGTTGTTGTGATACTATACATGAAGTCCTCCACCCCTGGACATTTCCGCCATCCTTGGTTTGGGGGTTTGACATATTGGTAGGGATTGTCATCAGCAGGCCCCATTACCAAACACCAGGATTTTCTACCACTATGATCCGGTTGGCCATATGAAGACTAACTGTACCTTGCTCGTTGCAAGACCAGTGCAGGCTCCAACACCGACTACTTTGAGGATTATGAATGTACTCCTGTGGAGAGCTGAGGCCCCAAAGACCAAGGGTCGAGATTGTAAGCTCACAGTAGAGGAGGCCAAGGCCGCACCTGACGTTGTTACTGGTATGTATTCATTTATTTTATGTTAAGTTATTTTGTGTATGCTTATGCTTGTATCTTTTATAGGTACATTCTTAGTGAATTCTTTGCATGCTCTTGTGCTTTTTGACTCACAGATATTCAAGGTGTCTTACCCGATTGATTTGAATCCCATCCCTATGGGGGATGTATGCGTGATTGTGGGATAGACTGGTTGAGCAGATTTGGCACCATGATTGACTGGGAGAGACATTTGGTGATAGTTTGAACCCCAAGTGGGGGAGATCTTACTATTTATGGCGAGGGTACCAGGGTTGGTTCGGCCTTTTGTTTCGCTGCCATGGCTCATCAGTATCTTCATAATGGGTGTTTAGGTTATCTCGCTTATGTTGTTGACGCTTGGGAGGATAGGAGAGCTTCAGTTTCAGATGTGTCAATGGTCAGGAAGTTTCCAGATTTATTTCTGGAGGATTTACCTAGTGTGCCTCCCGTGAGCTACGTGGAGTTTAGGATCGATTTGATCCCTGATGTAGCACCGATTGCCAAGGTGTCGTATCACCTTCCACCTTCATAGATGCATGAGTTGTCCTCTCAGCTTTAGGAGCTGTTGGGGAAGCAGTTTAACCGACTGAGCAGTTCACCTTGGGGAGCATCGATTCTGTTTGTAAAGAAAAAGGATGGGTTGCATCGTGTGTGCATACATTATATGGAGTTGAACAAATTGAAGGTGAAGAATCGTTACCCACTCCATCGGATTGATGACCTCTTCGATCAGCTTCAGGGTGCATCTTGGTTCTCCAAGATTGATTTAAGGCCGGGTTATCATCAGATGAGAGTCCGGGACGAGGACGTGGAGAAGAAAATTTTCCAGACTCGTTATGGTCATTGAGTGTTCGTAATGATGTCGTTTGAGCTCACCAACGCACCTACAGTGTTCATGGATCTGATGAACCAGGTATGTAGGCCGATGCTCGACTGATCAGTTATTGTTTTCATTAATTATATTCTGGTCTACTCCAAGACCAGGGAGCAACATAAGGAGCACCATAGAGAGGTACTTTGAGTATTGAGATAGGAGATGCTTTATGCCAAGTTCTCCAAGTGTGAGTTCTAGTTACGAGAGGTCCAGTTTCTGATCAAGACGGGATTCTAGTCGATCTGGCCAAGATTAAGGCGGTGATGCAGTGGGAGATTCCGAAGTCCCCATCTGAGATTTCTGGGATTGGCTGGTTATTATTGGAGGTTCATTCATGATTTCTCCAAGATTGTCGTTCCTCTGACTCGCCTGACGAAGAAGGGTGTGGATTTCCGTTGAGGGCCTCATAAATAGGCTACATTTGAGACTCTGAGGAGGAAGTTATGTGAGGCCCCAATGTTGACCCTTCCTGAGGGTGTTGAGGATTTTGTGGTGTTTTGTGATGCATTTATCATGGGTTTAGGGGTGGTAGTCATTCATGTTGGATTAGATGTCTAAGCCTATAACTATTATTGGTATGTACTCGACCCGAGAGTAGCATGGTCTATTTGGGTTGCATATCATCAGGACAATTTGTTTGGATGGACTTTTGAGAGAAGGTTAATGGTCCATTTGGGTTGCATATCATCAGGACAATTTGTTAGGATGAACTTTTGAGAGAAGGTTAATTATGGTTTATTAATATATTATAAGTTATAATATATTAATATGAAATCATATGTTTTAATTAGTATTGATCAAGAATTAATTTGGAATTAATTTAATGATCAAAAGAGACTAATTAAATCTATGGGGACTAATTATGATAATTAGTTATATTTATATGTGTTGGGCTTATGATCCATGTTGGACCAAGTTTATGTATGGATACATAAAGAGTTAGGCCACATGAACCATGGATCATAAAACCCATGGGTATGGATTTGGGTTATACCCATGACCCTTGGAATCCACACATATAAATACACGCTCTTAGCCTAAAAAATGCCACTAGAGTCATTCTTGGAGTTCACGGTGGTTTTGGGTGCATGGAGATTCTCTCTCAAGTTCCTCCTTTGTCCATGGTGTGTTGTGATTCCACTTGAGGCTTCCACACTATTGGGGCTAAGCTCTTAAGGCTTGATACATCAAGACTTCAATCTCCATCATAATGTATGTTATCTTAATTATATTCTTGTGTGGTATATGATAATTGTAAGCTAGTTATAGGTTTAATACCTTGGAAACACCATTGCATGTATAATTAGTGAAAACATAGATCCAAGGTATTTAGGGTTGCATGAACACCTTAGGAGTGTTAGAATGCTCATAACCCAACAGTGGTATCAGAGCCTAGGCTTGTTTTCAAGTTATACATGCTGAAATAGTTTAAAAATCGAAAATTCTGGCTTTCTGGGCACTGGACTCGCCGAGTCCACTGATGGACTTGCCGAGTCCATGAAGAAGTTCATCCTACTTGTCGAGTAGGTTCATACACTCGACGAGTAGAAGTCCCTGACAGCATATTTTCGACTTTTAAGGCTGGAATTGGTCTAGAATCATTACCTTAAACTGTTTTGGACTTATAAAACCTGTTTTTGATGTGGTAATGATTATGGTAAACCAATTTCAAAGTTATAATCAAAGTTTCAAGTTTTATATATGTTTATATGATTCTTGAAAATTGTTGATATGGATTGTTCATGCTTATGAGTTTTGGTAGATCATAGGAATTATGTGCAAATTGTTTGTTAGTGTAATTCTTGATCTTAATGACATTGTATGGACTCCATAACTTGTCCTCAAGTTATGGATTATCAAAACCTTTTGTGTGTTATCTTGTTTTATGAGTTAATTTAGATTAATGGAAAAATTATGTGTTAGTTGTTTTCAATCCAAATTGATCTAAAAGTAGTTCATAAAATGTGTTTTTGTAACTTGTCCTCAAGTTATATTAAAAGTCACATTTATGGATCTTAAAACTCATAAAAGTGCCATATGTTACAAAATGAAGAGTCTTTTTCTCATAAATAGTTTCATGGACTTCATAACTTGTCCTCAAGTTATGGATGTTCAAGAGTCTCTTCATTAAAGTTTTTAAAACTTTAATTAAACTCATAAGTTATGAAAATCCAAGAGATTTGAAAAGTTTCAATACTTGCCCTCAAGTTTTGGAATTTGTAAAGTTTTGCTTATGAATGCTTTAATTCCAAATCAAACCCTAGAATTTTAAAAGTTTAAAATTCAACCCTTATACTATAATTATAATTTTAATTATATAGATATGTATAAGATAAAGTCAATCTTACCGTTAGTATGCCTCATTCACGAAGCCAGTCTATAAGGGGGGTATAAGGTTACTGCCTATAAAATGGTAGTTTAATGGGTGTCCACTCTCACCCAGCACTTCCTTGACTGGTGGAGGGTCGTTAGTCGAACGGGTAGGATAAGGACTATAATTCCCCCTTCATTAAAAGTATAATGATAAATACTAAGTAACTAAACACCCATAAATTCCCCATCTTAGTTACTTAGGAAAATGTGAAATGGTGCTAACCCATGAAATTACACTTTTCACCTTTGTTAAGTCGTTAGTGGAGCATGTGTGGTTAACCGGCACACTAACATGGGACCGACAATGTGTGACGAAGGGTAACTTAAGTTTATCATAGATTGGTGGAACGCATGTGATTAACCGGCACATCAATTAGGTGATAAAGTTGAGGGTACCAAGTCAATCTGCATGGTTATTCACACCTTGTTTGTGATCCTCGGCATCCCAGTCACAACCTTGAGAGGGCACAATCGAGATTCAAACATGTCATTGAAAGTTCAATATATCTCAAAAGATCTAGGAGTTTCAAATCCAATTAAAACTTAATTATATTTCGTTTGCATGGTGGAAATTGGTAAATCGTCATTTACCTACCTTCAACTATTTTATAGCTTGGATTACGGCATCCCTCTTCCAGTTATAAATAGGTTGTTGGGTCCTAGCCTTAATATTTCATATTGAGTGTTATGTTAACGACTTTAAATCAACTGAACTTGAATTTCTCCCTCATAAATGTCTGTTTCAGACAACTATGGTCTTCCCAAATCTTTAGGAACAAGCCTTCCTAATGAAGATGATATCTCACCTCCTGCAATAATTCCCCCTATCCCACAAGTTTCAAGACTTGAAAAGTTCTAAGTCATTCAATACCTATTGGCAAGCAAAGACTATATGTGCTTACATCTTGGAGGTTAAGTCACATATTGGCAAGCCGGGAGAGTTGGGTGTCGAAGTCTCGATGTAGCTGGCTGTTGACTTGGTTCTTCAGTCACTCCCTGATGACAGATCACGACATGACCCTTAGTGATCTTACCTATTTGCTTGATGCTGCTAAATCAGCAATGATTTGGAGCATTGGTAAAGCAAATTAGATTGGAAGATCTGCTTCCCAAACCTATTTGGACATTGACAATGGTGACATTGGAAGTCCAGAAAAGCTTTATCTTCCCAATGGAAAGGGATCGGCCATAGTCAAGTCGTTTGAATCAATGGTAAAGAGAAAGGCTAAGTCTGGACAATCAAGTGTACCATTTCCAAAGAGTCCATATGTTTCTTTTGCCAAAAGAAGGGGCATTGGTTGCGAAGCTGCCGAATCTACCTGAAAGTTCATAAGGATGGTAAAAGTAAAAAAGGTTTGACTTTGCTTCAGGTTAAAGTCCATAATATAACTCTATGAAGTCTCTTTTTGAGATTCTTAATACATGATGTAATGTAATTACATTTTGATGTTTTGAAGAATCAAAGGAAACCTAAAGAAAGAGTATGCTGATTCTGATCGCGAAGAAGAATTTCGATCGCAAGGTTCGGTGATCAGAATTTTGAGCTGCTACTTAAGAGTTATGATATATTGCCTAGGAATAGACAACAACATGTTTTTCATATGTATTTGCATTGTAAGGATAAGGTTTTTCCGCAAATTTTAAAATAAAAGAAAAGCTTTTGATTTTATTTATTTTAAGTATCCTTACAATGGCATTTGTGAAAAATTGTTGTTTATATGTTTCCATTGATAGCAATATTGGAAAATGGATTTGATTCTTTCATTTGTGGTAGTGTCATAATTGACCAAATAAGGAAAGATTCTCATCACCCAAGTTTCAGTTGGATAGAAACTTGGAATCATGCAAGTTGTATTGTGTGATGAATGAGAATTTTCATCTTTGGGAAATTAAGACTAAGTCCTTGTTCACATGTATGTGTGAGTGAAGGACTAAAGGATTGGGTACACTTTGTTGTGCGCTGGTCAAGTCCACCACAAGGAATGATAAGATTATTCGTCATGATTTACTAAAGTTTAGTAAATATAGTTATGCTTACAAGTTTAAGTATAATTATGAACATTGGAAAAGTTTCAATGATAGGCAGAACGAATAAGAAGAATCAAATTAGGCAGAAAGATAAAAGTTTCTTAAATCTGAAAAGATGGGAGAGTACTTGAGTATCTTGTTTTATGATTATCTTAGTGATTATGAAACCATATCACAATTGGTTCTCTAAGGACACCTTAGTGCATTTGTTTGACTAAGGAGAGGAATCATGAATTGTTGAAATGGTTAAACCAAAAGATAAATCGTACTTCATTCCAAAATCAAATCTTAGAGTCATACTCTAAGATTGTAACTTGAGTGACATAAGCTTAAGAAAGATTTAAAACACTTGTCAAATGTAGAGTAAAATGTTTTCTTACTCTAGTATACTTGAAATTGGTAAGTTGCGATGTTTTGGATAAGACAAAGACCAACTAAGATCAATTGTGAGAAGTGTTTAACTTTATAAGAATCTGCACTAACTCTTGAATATTTGTTTTGTCAAGGAATGGTTCTTGAAAAAAAGAATCTTATATGTCAAGAGGACAGTGGGAGTCTTAAAGATCTTGAATAGTTTCAAGAACTAATCAAGAGTAAACCTATTGTTAATCACTAGCACACAACTTGAGGTTTGTAACCTATTGTGTTGACTTATTCTTGTGATTAAGGTTATGACAAATTCACATGGATAGGAATACATACACCATAAAAAATCTAAGTGTCATAAGGTTTTTCTCCGATTCATGAAAATGATGGTGAGGAAACGCTTCCACTAAGTAGATTTTAAGTAGATAGAAATTCTGATATTTGCATTTTCATGTCGTTAGTGGAGCGTGTGTGGTTAACCGGCACACTAACTAGTGAGAGTGACAATAGGTCTAGACAAACATGTGAGCTATCTAAGGAATGGTGTATGATTTTGATAAAGTCTTATCAAAGTAATCTTGTATCAGAAATCTGAACTTTGGCAAGAAAATCAATAAAGTATTGATTTCTAGAAGTCCAGTTGATCTCTAAGTACATGTCAAAGCTAGTGGGAGCATAAGTGTTGTGCTAGTAAGATAATAATCATTGTGCTAGTGGGAGCATGATTATTATGGTTAGTGTTGCAAGTTAGCAATGTTAATTATAGAAAACAAAAGGTTCAATTCGCTTTGAAAAGTTGTTTTGCTATAATTAAGGGAGAGGATTTATACTTCATTCCAATTCTAAAAGCTTTGATTGAGATTTTAATCAACTTTAGTCAAGGATATATATGAATGTTATGTTGGAATGGTTCAACATAAGGAAATTCTATATATGTTGCATTCTCAAAATTCGATTATGATTACGGCATCCCTCTTCATAGTTCGAATTTTGAGAACATGGAAAATAAAAAATTTATAGAATGAATCGGGTCCCATATGCTTCGGGTATAGGATCGAGTACATGTGCTATAATATATATCCATTCTAAATTTTCCAAATGCCTAGGGCGTTAAGAGGGAAAAAGAAATAGAACTGGATTTGACTAAAATGATTAAGCAATTGTCGAGGACAATCTGAGGTTTGCCAAAGATTGGTTGCTCATGGACAATTGGAAGCATAGAGATAGGACCATATTGACATATTCTGAAAGGAGGCAACTCTTGTTCAGAATTGATAGTCAAAATGGGAATATGGAATTGTCTCCATAGGTGGAAGTTATTCTTTGAATCTATGTAAGATTAGAAAACTTAATGCAAGAAGGATATTCAAAGGAATGTACTTTGAATGTGAGACTTCATTTCTATTGAATTGATCTCCATTGGAATACTTTGTAATGTTTTTTTCCAAGTCTTTGTGACTTGGGCATAGTCATTACAAGGGGATCATTGCATATAAGTTTAGAATCTAACAGATTACAGTAAATGGAAAGAATTTGGTATTCTTACATTTACAATAAGGATTGGGACTGTGAAATGAGCATCATTGAAATATTGTCAATCGATCTGTTTCACAAAGTAAGGATCATTAGACAAACATAGTGTGCATAGTTGGAGTATGGAATAGCTATTGTTTAGACAAACATAGTGTGCATGCTTGGAGCATGGCATGACTATCGTTTTTATTCAAGTATTAAGTTGATAAATTAAAACATTATACAATGAATAATGAGTAATCAATATGGTGCTTAGATAAAATGTGTTTTTTTATTTACACTCAAAGTGTTGGGGCCATATAGGATTAGTATTATTCTTGTGTTTCACTTTGCATGTTTTGACTTCTAGAATAACTAGGTCATTCTTACCGATGACTAAGTTATTCAAACCATCCACAATCGATAATACGTTGGAAGTAGGTATTAGGAAAGATTGTCATGAAGTTGGTTTGTAGATGTCCAAGGTAGTGGACATAGCAATAGTTGCTGCAACATTCATGAGTGCTCATAAGTTCTGAGTATTGGATTAAACCCACGCTCATTTGAATGACTTCATGGATTTTATCACAAGTGAATCATGAGACGATAACATATTATATTCTTCAAACCTAGAGATATGAGTTGTTGACTATGAGTTGGTTATACATTGATTGCACGAAAACACATTGGTAACTCGATGTTATAAAACGTGCCTTTGTGTATGATTCAACAAGTAGTTAGTACAAGCATATGAGTCACAGTTTATCCATTCCTTTTACCCTTAAAGGGATAAAAGCGATATATGTGGGCCCCTTGATGATTTAGTGATGACACCCTAAGTGCTTGGCCAAGCCTGGACTGATTTGATTTGTTCAATTAGTCAGTTGTCATAAATCGAAAATCAGGAAACAACAAATGGACAGAGAGAATGATTATAATCCATGTCTCAGTCCATATGATATCTAGAATGGAGGAATATATGATCACTTATCTAATGGACGCGTCATTTGATTTGTTCAGAGTTCGACAGTGGCTTTAAGAGCTACGATTGCTAGTCAGGTTATGAAGTCGTACTTGCAATAATAGTTTTAGACTTATCCAAGTGGGAGACTGTTGGATTAGATGTCTAAGCCCATAACTATTATTGGTATGTACTCGACCTGAGAGTAGCATGGTCCATTTGGGTTGCATATCATCAGGACAATTTGTTAGGATGGACTTTTGAGAGAAGGTTAATTATGGTTTATTAATATATTATAAGTTATAATATATTAATATGAAATCATATGTTTTAATTAGTATTGATCAAGAATTAATTTGGAATTAATTTAGCGATCAAAAGAGACTAATTAAATCTATGGGGACTAATTATGATAATTAGTTATATTTATATGTGTTGCGCTTATGATCCATGTTGGACCAAGTTTATGTATGGATACATAAAGAGTTGGGCCACATGAACCATGGATCATAAAACCCATGGGTATGGATTTGGGTTATACCCATGACCCTTGGAATCCACACATATAAATACATGCTCTTAGCCTCAAACACGCCACTAGAGTCATTCTTGGAGTTCATGGTGGTTTTGGGTGCATGGAGATTCTCTCTCAAGTTCCTCCTTTGTCCATGGTGTGTTGTGATTCCACTTGAGGCTTCCACACTATTGGGGCTAAGCTCTTAAGGCTTGATACATAAAGACTTCAATCTCCAACATAAGGTATGTTATCTTAACTAGATTCTTGTGTGGTATATGATAATTGTATGCTAGTTATAGGTTTAATACCTTGGAAACACCATTGCATGTATAATTAGTGAAAACATAGATCCAAGGTATTTATGGTTGCATGAACGCCTTAGGAATGTTAGAATGCTCATAACCCAACAATTCAACGGGGAAGAGTCATAACCTATGCGTCCAGGCAGTTAAATCCTCATGAGGCCAGGTATCCGATGCAAGATTTGGAGTTAAAGGCTGTGGTCTGCGCCCTCAAGATTTAGCAACATTATCTCTATGGGGTCTGATGTACCATCTACACGGATCACAAGAGTTTGAGATATCTTATGGATCAGCCAAATCTAAACATAAGGTAGCACAGATGGCTTGACGTGGTCTAGGATTATGATTGTGAGATTCTCTATCATCCGGGGAAGGCCAATGTGGTCGACGACGCTTTTAGCCACAAGACGTCTAGTACTCCTACCCAAGAGTACTATTTGAGGATGACCATCAACTCCCTACTTCTGGACTTGATCAGGGAGGCTTGGGTCGAGGGAGTCAAGAAGGAAAACTGGAAGCATGAGTGGATTAGGGGTGAGATTGACAGATTTTCTACTAACAATCGCAGACTTTTGACCCTGTGTGGTCGGAAATGGGTGCCATTTTTTGGCGGGGTCCGACAGATAGTATTGGAGGAGGCTCATAAGTCCAGGTTCTCGATTCATCCTGGAGCAACAAAGATGTATCGGGGCTTGAGGCTGAGTTATTGGTGGCTATGCATAAAAAGGGAGGTAGAATGGTATGTGGAGAGATGCTTGAACTGTCGGATGGTCAAGGCTGAGCACCAGAGGCATCATGGAAAGCTTCAGCCAGTAGAGGTGCCCATTTAGAAATGGGAACATATCACTATCGATTTCATCACCAAGTTGCCGAGGACGGCCAAGGGATTTGAGGCGGTTTGGATCATCATCAATCGTTTGACCAAGAGTGCCTACTTTCTTGCCATTCGGGAGAGTTCTTTGGCCGAGAAGTTGGTCGGCGTATATGTGCGCGAGATTTTCGCTCGCCACGGTGTACCATTCTCTATTGTATCTAATAGCAATGTATGATTTACTTCCCGATTTTGGTAGAAGTTTCACGGGGAGTTGGGTACTAGAATGCTTTTTAGCAGGGCTTATCACCCTTAGACTTATGGACAGAGTGAGCGGACCATTCAAACGCTCGAGGATATGCTGATGTCTTGTGTTATCGATTTCGGTGGGAGTTGGGACTCCGACCTTCCCCTAGCTGAGTTTTCCTACAACAACAACTATCATTCTAGAATTGGTGTACCTCTTCTGAGCTTATTTATGGAAGGAAGTGGCATACACCAGTTTATTGGGGGATAGGTTGGCCACAGGGTCATAGGTAGGACCGAGGTGGTCCTTCAGATAATAAAGCTCATCCAACAGATCAAGCACAGATTACAGACGGCCTAGAGTCGACAGAAGAGTTATACTGAACGACGATGATCCAAGTTAGATCTTCAGGTTGGGGATATGGGTATCACCCTGGAAGGGTGTTATACGCTTCAGGAAGAGGGGAAAGTTGTGTCCCCGTTTTATCGGACCGTTCCGAGTAGGGGTTAGAGTATGTAAGGTGGCCTATCGATTGGACCTGCCTGAGGAGCTTATCGAGATTCACAACACCTTTCATGTTTCCCAGCTTTGGAAATATGTGGTCGACGATTCATCGATGATCCCTTTGGATGACATACAAGTTGATGAGCGCCTGAATTATGTGGAGAGTCTGGAAGCGATTCTAGACAGGAAAATGAAGGCCTTGGGCAACAAGGTGCTACCTGTGGTTAAGGTCCAGTGGCAGCATCGAAAGGGTTTCAAGTGGACTTGGGAACCAAAGGCGGAGATGCGTGACCACTACCCATAGTTATTTGCAGCTGAGGATTTCAAGTACGAAATCTAGTTCAACTGTGGGAGAATTGTAACACCCAGTTCAGGTAATCATTTCGTCAATTCATTAGTCTAATTTTCAGTTTAAAACTATGTCACGGCGTGAGGTCTGCATGTCACGTCGTGAAGTGAGCTCTCGAAAACATGCATGACTTTATGCCTCATGATGTGGCCACCTTTGGGTCACGACGTGAGACCCGGCTGCGAGGCAAACCTTAATTTTGGAGTATTTATCCTGTATTTAAAGGAAGTGAGGGCTAGGGTTAGCCCACTCTCAGCCTCCATCACCTCCTAACACTCCCCTTGAAACCCTAATCCTCCATAGTTAATTCGATCTCATTTGTTGTGATTTCTAGAAATGAAGAAGAAGAGGAAGAGATTTTGGTACACCATCTCAACTTGTAAGCCTCACTATCATCCTTTCTCACCTTCTGGGCCCTTGTGAGTATTCAAAGTTCATTTCTTTATGATTCCAAGTACTTAGATCTAGGTTTTCCATGGTTTTTCTTCATGTTATGGCTTATGAGAGTGTTGGGATTCCATAAACCTACCAACTTTATGGATCCCTAGGGTCCTTTTATGGATTAAGGTCATGGATCTGGAGTTTTATTGAACTTTGATCTTTTACATGAGATCTTGGCCCTATTTTGCACCATTTTAGACCTAGCTTGTGTTTGAGGCATGTATTGACCATGCATGCCTAAAAAGCCACAATATTTATGATGTTCTGAAGTAGATAAGACATTTTGGAAGTTCTAGTTACATGTCTGAAAGGATTAAGAGCTTTATACATCAAGCTGCCCAGAGCGTTTCTCACGATGTGAGTACTTGGGTATCAGGATGTGAGAATGATCATTAGCGACTGTTTTGTCTTATTAGGTCACGACATGACGACTGGCTGTGTGACTTAGAAGTGGAGATTTTGACCATTGACCGTTGACCGTTGACTTTGATCGTCGAACAAGTTTGACTTTAGGTCAAATGTAGTAATTTGAGTAGTAGATTAAGGCTTGGTCCCTGTTACTTATATACATGACCAGTAGAGCTGGTATTTGGAGCAGTGATCAGAGCAACTATCTTTTGGACTTTGAGGTGAGTTTTCCTCACTGTACTCGTATGTCGAAGGCACCAATGTTGACCTACTAGGTTGTATGATTTATCCGGGTATATAGAATGTTGATATGATGTAGTGTTCTATTAGATTGGTAGATCTGCATGATTATCTGTTGTTGGGTATATGTTTATCTATTGCCTATGTCGACATAGTGCGGTTGGGTTGAGGAAATATTGCTTTGTGCGGAAGCCAATAAACCTGGGAGCAATCCAGACATAAGTTGAGGGTCTGGAGGGCAAACCAGACTTATGTTGTGGGCTTGGGAGCAATCCAGACATAAGCTGTGGGACGGGAGAGCAATTTAGACTTATGTTGTGGGCTCAGGGGTAATCAAGTCGGATGGTTGTGGACCCAATATGCATGTTTGTATATGTCTTCGGTGGTGGTATTTTGGGGGAACTCGCTGAGCTTTGGCTTACATTTTGATTTTATGGTTTTAGGTACATCTGAGGATAAGGGCAATATGAAGGCGTGATTGTGCACATCATTCTTGATATTTATTTGAGCTATGATTTTGGGATACTCTAATTATGATTATGACTTTTGGAAGCTATTTTTTGAATGATTTATGGATTTTGATATGGTTTAAAAATGAAACTTTTATCATGATTTTTGGGATGTTACATGTTTCCTCGACTCAAAGGTCTTTGAGGACCTCAAACACGTATAGAACATAAATAGGTACTTAGTTGGTGCTGATATTGCACAACAACAAACCTGATAAAAAGACATCATTCGTTTATGCTTCTTTCTTTCTCAATCTTTTTCCCCTCTCGTTTACGTATTTCCCTCCCTCTTTTCTCTCTCATATTCTCTCTGCCTCTTCTAGGTTTCATAGATGGGATTAATACATATCACAAATGGATGGTGAAAAGGGCTTTATCTTGTCATGTAGGAATGAAGCCCAATCATTCAAATAGAGTCACATTTCACACTTTTGATCCCTCAACTTTTGGATGTTATCATTTTAATGCAATTCCTGAGTTTGGATAATTTCCTTGTACATTATACCCCTCGACTTTTAGAAGTTTCATTTATTTCCTTTTCATTTAGATTTTTTATGACAATTACTACCTTCAACTTCTCTAAATGCCACTTAAACCCTTTAATTTAACTTAATTAGTATCTAAACCCTTATAAATGTCATTACTATCTGTAGTTATTAATAATTATTCTATTATTATTATTATTATTATTATTATTATTATTATTATTATTATTATTATTATTATTATTGTTACTTTATTTTATTTTATTTTGTTTCCACTTAGCGTCTAAATCTTCTAACACAAAAATGGGGGTGTTACATAATTAGAGAACATATAGTGTGTATTTAGTAGGTCAGAATCATGACAAGAAAGGAATAAATCATTCATAGGGAATGATTAAGGAGATGTTTGGTGGGTTTAAAGGAATGAAATCATCATTGAAGATGTGTTCCTTCTAAACTCGTTATTTTTATTATTTTCATTTTGGGGGTACCCCCTGTTTTTTCCCGTTTTATTCCCTCGTAGGAGGATAATATCTGAAATTATCCCTAATCCCCATCAAAATCAAAAACATATACACGATCCCTCAAAAACCAGCAACGCCATATCAAATGAATCAAAATAAAGCTATTGAGTCAATCTAAATCACAAAAAATCAGAAGAATAACAACTCAAACTAGAACGTCACTCCTCCTAAATATAGATCATGACCAAGTTCTATACTAAGAAACTACGGAACAAGAAGAAAAAGAAGACTCAAGTAGTTATATGGACAAATGTATTCAACGTTTGGACTTTTATAGTTCTTATTATTGGGTTCCAATCAATCTTTTTGTAACACTTGGTTTTGAAAGTGCTTCGCTGCTCGAGGCTGCAACCCAATCATCAGTTGTCATAAGGTTTAGGGCCTTGGGAAAGGAAGGATTTGGCCCATTTCGGATGTGGGTGTTATGGTATAAATAATCCAAGTGTTAGATTGTGACCTCGGAGGCTAAGGGTATAATCGTAATTGATAATTCGGCCTTTTATGGATTTTGGGTTTTTAGGGAAGTTTTAAGGCCATGATGAGTTGTTAGGAGCGTAGGGCTTCTCTCCACCTTTCCGTGGATATAAAGAACGTCAAAAACGGAGTTGAAACGAAGAAGTTATGGCCATTTGAAGTTGGAGTGGTTCGGGTGAGTGATCGTTGACTTGTTGACCAAGCTCATTTAAGGCTCACGACGTGAGCAAGGAGTGCTCACGACGTGAGGAGCGTCTGATGCACTAAAACCCTAATTTTCGGGTATTTAAAGGTATGAGATGATTAGGGTTGCTTTTCCTCAGCCTCTTTCACTCCCAAGTCACTGAAAACCCTAAATTCGACCCTTTTGAGCCCTTGAGCCATTATTGGTGGTTTTGGTGTTGATGGTGATTTGATTTCTTTGAAGAAGAAGAAGAAGAAGAAGAAGAAGAAGTTCTTGTGATGACTCATTTTGGCGAGATAAGCTCATCTTTGTGGACTAGCTGAACTTGTGAGCTTGTGTAAGGTATAAAGATCCTATCTTTTTCATTTAAGGTTGCTAGATCTAGGCTATGTTTTCCTTCTTTGCATGGGAGCTTGGATTGTCATGCATTAATTCCATAAAGTTAGCAACTTTATGGACCATTGAGTCATTTGTTGTGTTAGAACCCTTGGATCTGGATTTTGGTGCAAGTTTTGGAATCCAAGTTTGAGTCTTGGACCTTTTTACTTCATTTTGACCCAAGTTGGTATTTAAGTCATGTATTGGACATATGTGACTGAAAAGGTTCGATTTTTATGGCCGTTGGGGTCAAGGAAGACCCTTTAGACTGTCCCATGTTAAGGCTTAATGGATTAGGAGCTTAATGCTCATTTTTGGTCAGATCTGGACTCACGACATGAGGAATGAAGCCTCACAACGTGAGAATGTATTCGAGGAAGTTTCTGTGCCAAAGTCCCGACCTCATGACGTGACAATAAGGTGCTCACGACGTAAGCATCACATGTGCAAGTTTTGGGCTCTTTGATTGTGGGCTAGCTTGGTATTGGACTTATCTTTTGGTTTGGGCTCATAATGGACTAAGGATTTTAGAGTAATGGACTTATGGTTGGGCTTGCCTTGCTGGGCTAGCCCTAATGGGCCTTGGATAATGAATTGGGCCTTAGTGAGACCAATATAACTAGGCCTTGATTGGGCCCAATGGGCTTGGACTTTTGGGCCATCGGAAAATCATTGGTTCAGAAAAGTAATTGGCCTTTGGGGAAAGGCCCATGTAAGGGTTTGGCCCAAGTTGGAAAATTGGGCCATTGATGGATTTTTATGGATTTGATAGTTTTGGGCCTTGGTTGTGAATCTTGTTGGGCCAGGGGTGAAACGGTCATTTCACCCCAAGGAAGGATTATTGGGTTTTGGCTAAGTGTTATTTTGGTACTGATAGCTCGGGGAGCTGAAGGATAAGCAGTTCGGGGAATTTCTAGTTAGCAGCCAGAGGATTATCCGCGGGACTTCAGTGGTGCGAGGTGAGTTTCCTCTTGTTTGTATGGATCTACGGCCACAATGCCGACCCATTTAGTTTATGTATGGTAGGAAGACCTGGGGTTAGCCCTTGGCATTATTTATGTTATATATTCTGGACTTCGGTCCGATGCCGGGGTAAGCCCGAGGAATGTTTATATGCTTCTAGACTTCGGTCCGATGTCGGGTAAGCCCGAGGAAGGTTTATATCTATGTTATTCCGGACTAAGGTTCGATGTTGGGGCAAGCCTGAAGAATGTTTGCATGTTAATTATACTTGTTGTCTGTGTGATACTTGTATGTGTCTGGTAGGGAGGTGAGTGTGGGCGAGGTCCCGTATCTCATCACTAGCTGAGTATGGACGGGGTTCCATATCTCATCATTAGCAGATTAGGGACGGGGCCCATTATAGAAGAGAAGTGAGTGTTGGCGGGGCCCCATATCTCACTACCAGCAGGAGTGTGGACGGGGTTCCATGACTCATCAGTAGAAAGACAGGGGCGGGGCCCAAGTTAGGCGAGGCCTTAGGACAGGAAATACATTTAGAGTATGTTTTCTTTATGTTCTAGTATTATTATATGATATTTTTACATGTGTATAGCGGGTGGGGCCCTGAGACAGGCAGGGCCTAAGAGAAACAAATATGTATACCGAGTGGGGCTCGATGCCAGGCGGGGACTGATGATGGGCGGGGCCCGATGCCAGATAGAGTCTGATGCCAGGCGGGGGCCCAGTATATGTGCTTATGTGTATGGTATGTGGTAGGTTGGGAACTTCACTAAGCTTCGTGATTACGGTTTTCAGTTTTGGTTTCAGGTACTTCTAGTTGCAAAGAGAAGAGCTCGGGATGACTGCATTTCACACACCAAGATGTTTTTAGCCTGGGATGTTTTACTCTGATATTTTAATATGTGTTGAATATGATACTCTGATTTGATACGATGACTTGTGATTTTGAATGAATCATTTTGATTACTATGGTTTTATTAATGATTTAAAACGAAATTTTTTGGACCGTATTTTTGGGATGTTTCACTTCTATTTTGAGATTTGGGATTTTGTGGGTAGCGTTTTTAATGATTGGGATTGTAACATCCTTTTTTTATTGATACGATTTGTTTTTAAATTGAATTGTTTGCGGTTTTGAGTTTTGGGGGTTTTTGGAAGCCACGACGTGGAGTTATAGGCTTTGCAATGTGTGCCACGCCATAAGTCGTGACGAAACGTTAGTATGAGTCGTGATGCGTCGCCGCTAAACGTCTCAACCCTAATTTTCTGGGTGTTGGACCCTATTTAAAGGTTTTAACATTTTAGGGTTTACATTCTCAGCCTCCAAACCCTCTATAAGAAAAACTCCAACCTTAAGTGTGTGTTATAGTGTGTGTGGGAGATCTTGAGCCTTGGAGTGCCATTTGGAGAAGAAGGAAGTGATCTTAGTGCATGTTCTATCTGAGATCTTGCATTGCTAGCCTCTTCTAGACCATAGAAAGATATAAAGCTTCCACCTTTATTACACTTTAGTTCTTGTTTCATGTTTTAGAGTCCCAAGTTGGTCATTTTGAGGAATATTATTGGAGAATGAGCTACTCTAAAACCATAGGATGATTTTATGGGGATTTTTAGACTTAATATGTTCGAAAAAGGTGTCTTCTTGGTTTCCCTTTCAGCCATGCACAAGTTCTTGTCCTTAAGAGCATATAGAAAGTTAGGGTTTGAGTTTTGAGCTTGTTTTGATTTGGAAATGGATAAAGTTGGAAATTTTATCCATTAAGTCCCTTAAAAGAACCAAATATGAACTTTTGGGCTCTAGACTTAGGCGATTAAGAGCTTAATGAAAGTTGGTTGAATAGCCAAAATTTACAACGTGACCATTAAGGTGCTACAACGCGAGTCATGATGGTCAGTCGCGACTGTTTTGTCTTTTAGCGTTCGCGACATGACCAAGGAGATGGTCATGATGCAATTGATCGTTGTCTATTGACTTTTTGACCAGTTGGGCCTTTGGTCAAACTTTGAGGATTGACCTGTAGTCTGAGGTTTGGCATCTAACTATTATCTAGGTGGTTTGTGAGATCGTTTTTCATGTGTGTGCACTTATGTGACATCCCCATTTTTACGTCCAGAAAGGACCGATTTCGTTTATGCTTTTATAATAAAATCAGAGTAATCTTTCAGAGAAAAGTGTTGTGGAATTTGTTCCCAAAACAAAATGTAATAAAAATTTATCAAATCACTTCTTAAAGAAATGTATTTTCATTACATTACAAAACTCGGGATGTCATCATCGATACAGATCATAAGCAGAAACCAAAAACATCATAGGCCACAAAACAAAGTTTGGCCTCAAAACAACATAGGCCTTACAACATTCTATTTATTTTCTACTGGCCTAAAAATCCATAATCTCTCGTCAAGTCATCCAACTATGCTTTTGCCACTACCTCTAATACAAGAAACTGAGTGGGTCAGGCTGGGGAGCCTGGTGAGCATATATGGTTTTCAACCCACAATAAATAAGTTTATTATTTTCAACAATCATTAAACCCAATTACCCGTTCCCGTTATCCTCACCTTATGTTCCTAAAGCATCTATTATAAGGGACCTATCCTAAGAATTTCATCGGGATGGACACTACGGCTAAGGGGATTCCTTAGCCATAAGTGTCCGTAAGGAAACCATGGGGGGGTGGAGTACACCGGTGAACACATCGTTCGCAAACACCTACAGGTTGCGAGCCTCTGCTAGCGTTCCACTGGACTTCCTAGAAAAGTCTGTGGTCGTCATCCATACTCTGCTAGATGACTGGATTAACGTCAACGTCGAGGCCTATCATCATTTTATTTCATAAAACACCAACTATTTCATCTACCCATGTTTTACCCAAGCATATTTGTAGATATAAAATGCATACACAGTTCAGATCTCAAAAACAAAGTTTAAATCTTTCATACAACATAGATTTCAAGGTATAAAACATACATATACAGTTTAGATCTGAAGTGAGAAAGTCCAGATCTAAAGTGTGAAATTCTAGATCTGAAGGAAAAAGGTTCAGATCTGGAAGAAAAGTTTAGATATGAAAGAAAAAGTCTAGATCTGAAGGAAAAAGGTTCAGATCTGGAAGAAAGAGGTTCAGATCTTTTATCCAGCATAGATCCCAAGTAAACAAACAATATATACATAGACATAACATGTAATTTATATAAAATACTTCATATCTATGTGTAAGATGAAAGTGACTATACACTCATCTGATAAGGAGTGATTCGGACAGCACTTCGCTTCTTAAAATAATCTTCTTTGACGAAACCGGGAAGTTTGCTTGAAAACCGGGCTCCGTGCGGACAGAGTTTCAAACCGAAAAACTCTTTTTATCGGAGCCTTCGGGCTCTCCGGGGCTTTCTTCTAATGCTAGGGAGGTACCCTAGGCTTGGGGGGGGGGGGGTTAGAGAGAGTTTAGAGAGAGAAAGAAAGGTGTAAGGAATGAAATGGTCAAAGTTGCTATTTATAGGCAGTTTTGGGCTCTCTCACGTCGTGAGAATCCATGCTCACGTCGTGAGCTTTTGACCTATCAATCCGTAGACTTGCCAGCTGCATTCTAGGCTTGAAAAGTGACCATTTGACTCCTCACGTCGTGAGCTTTTGACCTATTACTCCGTAGACTTGCCAGCTTTATTCTAGGCTTGAAAAGTGACGATTTGACTCCTCACGTCGTGAGAATCTATGCTCACGTCGTGAGGCCAGTCAGATTAGGGTTTCTGACATGTGTCATGCTCTCAGACAGCTGTATCTTCGGAAGGTCATAACTTTTGCATACGAGTTCCGTTTTTTACGTTCTTTATATCCACGCTTAGGTGGAGACGTACTCTACAACTTTCCTTTAGACCCCTAAGGCTAAAAAGTACTTTATCGTAAACTCACTTTTTAGGATTCCCGGTGTCATGCCGGTTTTGTCGCGAAACTTCGTCAGGTCATAACTTCTTCGTTATAACTCGGATTTCGGCGTTCTTTATATCTCCGGAATCCTTGTCACGACCACTACAACTTTCTTCATAGATATCAGGTTTATCTAACATTTTATTTTTGACGCTTATTTTTATCTTTTATTTATTATATTATTATAAACAAGTAATAAGCACACAAAAGCACATAATTCACATAATATTCAAGTAATTCATCTTTATTACTTTAAAACGAGTTACAATGGTTGACCTAGACTATTACATCATCATTAATGCTTAGCCCAGAAACACGGACGTTACAACTTGTAGATGTGATTCCTTCAGCTTTCAACTCAGGTGAGCTATCTGACTATTATGTGTTACAATATATGTCCCTTGCATGATAGGATCTATTGATACTATAGTATGTTGATTGTATGAATTGGCTTGCAGAGTCAACTATATGATTATTGCTTGATTATATGATAAGTTGGTATGTTTGTTTTAGGAGTTGATGGTGGATCGGAACTAGAGACGAGAGCCTAGAATACTTGTGTTATTGGTTAGGCGTGCACTAGAGCCAGTAGTCATCGTTATTGACTAGACATGCACTAAAGTTGTTAGTTGTCGTCTGTACCGATGGATCGACACTAGAGCCGAGAGCTTTGTTTGTATACATTGTATGTGTATTGTGGTATGTGTTATTTTAGGGAACTACTAAATTTTGTGGTTACAGTTATAGATTAAATGTTTTGCAGGTAGTTTTTCTGATCGTCAGAAGGATCCAACTTGATTGTATTATAAGTGCATCGCAAATGATCATGTTTTTAGACTTCCGTTGGTTATGATGATTTTGATACTTTGTTTCCTATGATTTGATTTTGATATATTGACATTATGGTTTGAGGATGTTTCAAATAATTCATCTACTTTGATCTTTTTTATGGAAATGTTTTGGATATTTACTAAGTTTTTAAAAGAAAACTTCGGGTTTAAATTTGAGACGAGATGGTGCTTCTTGTTACGATACTTTTGATGACCACCAACTATTTGAGATGTGATCTCTACCAAGTCAAAGCCAAGTCTTTGAGCTTCTTGTTGTCTCTTCACATGCTTGTCTAGTAGCAATTGCTTTAATTTGCCTTTTGTACATTATCTAGAAAATATGGAATTTAAAAGTTTTTGTTTGTCCATCCATGTCCAAAAGATTTTCAAGGGACCATGTTCAAAATATTTTTTTTCTGTAAATGACTATCAACAAATTATAGGTTTCATGGAGAAAAGTTGGCAATTCATTTCTATAATAAAACTTTTATCACCTCAAAAAACCATAAAAGAATGGATGAGTGCAGTGGCGGACGTAGAATTTTGTAGTGTCACGATAGTAGAAAAAAAAGTTAGAAATTTTTGCATTGCGTCCGGGAAAACCAGGTATTGTCGGTACTGGCACCATAGTAGATCCGCTCGTGGATGAGTGGTTATTATGTATTATGTTCTAAAACATGACTGGATTTGTATTCAAATAATTCGAAATCGATAAAAAATGGAACGATATGAGAATCTTTAGACATAAAGTTTGATACTTTGCTCGGAGAGCAGAGTTTGAATATGCAAGAGCAAAGTTTGAATCGGTGGTATTTTGTCATTGTCAACAAATTTCATTTCATTCTCATCGTATTGCTACATACCAAACAGATTAATATAATCTATTTTATTCAACTAAAGTACCCAAACATAACAATTAAAATGATAATGATCCATTTTATTATATTGTCAAATTATACATAACAATTTGTTATGGTAATGATCCATTTTATTAGATTGTCAAATCAATAGGTCTATTTTATTCTCTTTGTTGTTCCATTCATAAATACCAAATAGACCTATAATGAAAATAAGGCTACTTTTTCTTTTTCTTTTTTTATTAGGTGAAATAAATCACACAACAATAGCATTATATTTTATTTTGTGATGGTGAAATTTCATACCTCTACCTACACGGCTAGACTTTATCGCTAGACAAAACATAAATGTTGTAATAGTATATATTCGTAAACAAAATACAATGATAGGGAAACAAAAGGCAATTACAAATCATACAAAAAAATAAATAAATTTAAAAAATAATAAATAAATAATATAAATCTAGAGCCAGCTGAAAGCAGCCAATCCCATCACCAAGCTCCCCACCACCATATGTACGCTCTTTAATCTGTCGGCTCCACTCTGCAAATTTCAATTTTCATACCAATTAATAAATCAAATTATATAAAATTGAAATTATAAAATAAAAAATAAAAACATAAAGTGGTTAAATTCAGCTAAAAGTAAGACATCGGAATTACCTCGTCGGCGACGTCGGCTGAATTAGGAGCAGGAGAGGGAGATTCGTCGCCACTCGGTCCAGGAGAAAGTGCCCCGGTAGGCGACGGCGATGGAGCATTCTTCTTAGTCTTCTTCTTGCTCGGAGCCGGAGCAGAAGCTTCAGGTGTAGAAGCAATCTCTGGTGCAGGAGAGCTCACTGGTTCAGGAACCGGTGGAGATTCAATCGTTGGAGGAGAACTCACTGGCACCGCAGCAGGAGGAGAACTCATCGGCACCGCAGCAGGTGGTGAACTAACCGGAGTAGGAACAGAAACCATTGGAGGAGCAGAAACTGGAGACTTCGCCGGCGGTGCTACGGTTGGTGAAGCAGCAGGCGTTGTGACAGTCGAAGGAGGCGCAATCGTCGGGGAAGCAGCTGGAGCTTGACCTCCGACAGCGGCGAAAATGGCGCAGATGAATGCTAGAACGACGACGTTCTTCATTTCCATGTTTGTTTCTAGAGAGAGAGAAAGAGAGACTGTGTGTGTTTTAGAGAGAGAGTGAGGGAAGGGATGAAGAGTAGAAGCCGGAGACGCGAGTATAAGTAGCCGTTAAGGTAAACAATGTTCGATGTGTTTGTACGTGTGGGGCCCACAATGACAATAATTACACGTTATACGTGTTATTTTTTGTGGGACCATGTAACGGCTTTATACAGCTGGAATATTTTTTCACATGGGCCACCGAAACTTTGTTGTATATGGGAAATAATTCAAAAGTGTAAGGGGGTCTATGTAAAATTTCAATTTTAACAAAGTTTATGTCATCTCCAACTACTTCTGTATTTTGTCCCTAAATAACAATTTTTACAAATTATTTATAAAACTTCTTTTAAGTTTTTTTGACCTCCTATAATCTACCATTCACGAACAAATAACATAAACAAATAAATCACCGATTTGAATACTTTTTTAAACAAAAAAGATACTAAAGTTCAGATATATACACCGTTTCTTTATAAGTGGAAGATAATCAAGATATTTAGCTTACTCTAAGAATTTCTTTATATCAAAAATATCATTTGGAGTTGGTTTGTCTCTTTATTTGGTCATGTAACTCTATAATTATATGTTACTTGATGGCATGTATTACGATCAATTTCCACCATTTTTCTATTTTTTAGAACTAACTTTTACTTTTTACCGCTTTAGTTCACTATACTTCAAAAAATTAGTTATTTAAAGATAAGAACAACTTACCTAATGACATTTACAAAAACCAATAATTTAAGGACGAAAATTACTAGCTTTTTATGGCTGAATATTATATATTAAAAAGGTGGCGAGTGCTTTTTTATTAAATTGTCCAAGATATGAAAGTGTATTTTAACATGACGGTTCGGCAGAAAGCAGTTTTTCAGTGTTTACGTGCACCGCATGCTCAAGATTTTCTTTTAGCTATTCCTATAGATGAGCTTGGCCAAGATATGTTTCCTGTGGAGTATCGTACCATCCTCAAATATCGACTCATGATTCTAATATTCTCAGCTGACGAGATATGTCTGGTGTGCCGCAAGACATGTTTGGCCTCTTTTGGAGAGCATGTAGTTCATTGCAAATAACTCCCGGGTTTCATATACATACACGATATGGTTATGGATGTTTTGGTCGACATATTTAAGTGTGCCGAAGTTTCTACCAAGAAAGAGGCTCATGTGAATTTCTTGACTGACCCAACAGAAGGAAGGTCAACCCTTAGACCGGCTGACATTTTGATTTTTGGATGGGTTGGAGGGAAACACGCATGTGTAGACCTTACGTGAGTATCCCCGCTTGTAGGCTTGAGGGTCTGGGGTTTCACGGCGGGACAAACTGCATTAAAAGCTGTTACATGCAAGGTCACCAAACATGAGAAATCGTGCATGGAAAATCAACACGTGTTCATACCATTTGCATTTGATACGTTTGGTTTCATTGCGTCAGATGCGTTGGAGCTTCTTAATAGAGTACAACGGATCATGCATAACAATGTTATATCCCCTAGATCTATGGATGTAGTCTTTAAAAGAATTGGCTTCACCATATTGTAACATCTAAAAAATCACAACCAATTAAAACTTTTCACATCAACCCATTTACTAATAAAAGTGTTTACACAACCATTGTTTCCAAAATATTATTTAAAACAGAGTCTCCCAAAATCAACAACATAAAAATCAGGATGTGTACGCTCACGCCTTCGCTTTCTCACAATCCTCAGAAGTATCTGAAACCATAACAAAAAAAACTATAAGCCAAAGCTTAGCAAGTTTCCCCTAAAGTACTACCACACAATACACATATCATATACAAACAAAGCATGTTGCGTCCAATTAGTCATCGAACTAGAATACCCCCGGGTCCACAACCATCGGTCTGGATTACCCCTGGCCCAATCAGTCATCGGACTGGAATGTCAATATACTACAGGTCCACTCAGTCATCGGACTAGAATACCAATATACACCGGGCACAATGAGTCATCAGACTGGAATACCCTCAGGTCCACTCAACCATCAGGCTGGAATACCCCCGGTCTGTTGACTCACGCACAAAGCAGTAAAGTCTCAACCCAACACAATATGTCGACATATAACAGATAACAAACAAAATCAATAGACAGATAATAATGCAGCTAGACTTCAGAGGTAGTCCTACAGATCTACCGGTCTACGCATATCAACAACTATCATATAATCATAAAGGTCTATCCCCTACTCAGCATATCATAAATCAATGTATAACAGGATATCAATCCAATGGGTCGGCCTTGGTGCCTTCGACCCGTAAGTACAGTGAGGAAAACTCACATCACAGTCTGACGAAAAGCTGAACGATAAACTGCTCCAAATACCGGCTTTGCAGGTCACCTATTCAATAGATAGAGACCAATACTCAACTATTAGTTAAAATACCCAAAATAACCTTAAGTCAAACTTGGTCAACCTTGGAAAAAGTCAAAGTGAAAAGGTCAAGAAAAGTCAACCCAGAGCGAGTACGCCCAACGTACTTGGCTCGTACGCCTCACGTACACGCGATCCAGATCGGGCTCCCTCTGGAGGGAGATTTCTGAGGGAGATTTTAGAACCTCCCACTGCATCACAGCCTCGATCTTGGCCGGATCGTACAAAATCCCATCTTGGTTAACGAGATGTCCTAGGAACTGGACCTCTCGTAACCAAAAGTTATACTTCGAGAACTTGGCATACAACCGTTCCCGCCTCAATACTCCCAAAATCTCTCGAAGGTGCTCCTCGTGCTGCTCTCTGGTCTTGGAATACACCAAGATATCATCAATAAACACAATAACAGATCGTTCGAGCATCAGCCTGCACACCCGATTCATCAAATCCATAAACACTGCATGCGCATTGGTGAGCCGAAATGGCATCACCATGAACTCGTAATGCTTATAACGAGTCCGAAACGCGGTCTTCTCAATGTCCTCCTCTCTTACTCTCACCTGATGATACCCAAACCGTAGATCGATCTTGGAGAACCAAGATGCACCCTGCAACTGATCAAAGATGTCATCAATCTGCGGAAGGGGATAAGGTTTCTTCACCGTTAACTTGTTTAACTCCCGATAATCAATGCACATCCAGTGTGAACCATCATTCTTCTCTACGAACAATATTGGCGCTCCCCACGGCGAACAGCTCGGTCTTATGAACTGCTTGCCTAACAGCTCCTGCAGCTGAGAGGACAACTTCTGCGTCTCGGGTGGTGCCAACCGGTACGACGCCTTGGCAATCGAAGCCGCACCTGAAACTAGATCAATCCTGAACTCAACCTGCCTCTCGGGAGGCACACCGGGTAACTCCTCCAGGAATACATCGGCAAACTCCCTAAAAACTGGCACATATGAAACCGAGACCTGCTCCCCTACTCGAGTATCAACCACATACGGACTATAACCCGCACACCCATGTTGAATATACTGTTGAGCCCTGGCTGCCGAACAAAACCTTGAACTAACCCTGGTACCCTCTCCATATATAACTAGTTCTCCCCCACTTGGGGTTCGAACTACTACTCATTGGCCCTCGTAATCGATCATGACACAAAAAATGCTCAACCAATCAATCTCCACTATCTCACATCAACGACCTTGAACCGCTTCGCCACAGGCTGTGACTGTGTCGGGGCCTGCCTCTGCTCCCTCGTCTGGAGCTCCATCTCGATCTCCCGCCGCCAAGCGGCCTCCTGCAACTGCACCAGTGAATCATAGCGATATGTAGACACAAACTGATGGATGTCCATACTGAGCATGCTCAAGTATCGGGTCATCTTAGCTTGCTCAGAAGCAACAAACTCAGGGAAAAACATAGCTCTCTCTGTAAACATCTTGGTGATCTCCGTCACGGACTCGGTCCCCTGTCTCAGATGCAAGTACTCCTGAGCCAGCCTCTCCCGCTCCACCAATGGAACATATCTCGATAGGAACATTTCAGAGAACTTCTCCCATGACATTGCAACCCTCTACTCTGGAGTTTATGAACTAGTAATCAATATCCACCAATCCTTTGCTCTAGACCTAAGAAGGTTCAGAGCGCACTTGAACCTCTGGTCAGCTGGGCAGGAGCAAGTAAAGAAACATCCATCAACATCTGATAGCCACCTCATGACAATGATCAGATCTTGAACCCCGTCAAACACCGGGGGCTTCGTATTGTCGAAGTCCCTGTACTGGAAGGCTCTCCTAACGCCAATCCCTGCCGCAACAACGACTGCGGTGGCTGCAGCTGCAACAGCCTCAGAAAGTGCAGCATATCAGTCATCAAAGAACTCCATCATGGCGGTCTTGATAGACCCAAAAAACTCTGGTATCTGCCCCTGGATAATAGAAATAATCTCCTCATGAATTATCTCCCTAACACGGTCCCAAGTCAATCATGGGCCATCCTGGCCACCTGATCCGGCTCCTGATTCGGATCCTGACTCAAATCGCCTCGTAACCACCATACTGAAAATAAACCAGAGATATCAGATAAAACGCATATCATACGATAAGAGTCATTCCCCAACAAAACCCTAGGGGTTGTGACTTCCCTGCTACGCGTACGGGTCCTATGCTTCCAGTAGTACGAGCTCATACTACCTTCCACACCTACCCATATTTGTCTCAGAAGATCATCACAACAACCCTAACAACAATCAATGGAATACACATACACCCGATTCTCACTTCCTAGAGAAAGGCTAGCCATCCCTCAACGGGCCAGCTGACTCCACATAACTCATCCATGAAACTTCTGCCAACCCTGCAGCACTCAAGTATGCTAATCATACATAACACGGGATCCTACAGACATTCAAATACTTGATTCAACCCTAAGCCCACAACCAAACAAGGAATAGGAAATAAGGCTAAATTAAACATTCTCAGGCTATAAAATCTTAGTTATGTACAATTTTGATGCATACACTAAGCAACTACATTAATGATGTCAATTCCATATAAGGAAGAAACCCTAGGCTATTATGCATCATATAATAAGGCAATTCTATCATGAAATTCCTCAAAGATCCCTAGCCAATCACTAGCATGATGTTCTAATATATCATAATAGCAAATAAGAGTGTGGTAATTTGGGGTCTACTTATTGGCTCCGGCTCATCGTACACATCATATACTTTCTTGATTATTTTTGAAAACAAATTTTCAAAATCATTTTTAAATTTTTTTGCAGTTCCTTAGTTTGAGTCTGAATTCACATGCGTGTTCCTCCAATTCGCTCAAACCAAGGCTCTGATAGCAACTTGTAACATCTCAAAAATCACAACCACTTTAAACTTTTCAAATCAACCCATTTACTAATAAAAATGTTTACAAAACCATTGTTTCCAAAATATTATTTAGAACAGAGTCCCCCAAGATCAACAACATAAAAATCAGGATGTGTACGGTCACGCCTTCACCGTCCCACGATCCTCGGAAGTACCTGAAACCATAACCAAAAAAACTATAAGACAAAGCTTAGTGAGTTTCCCCCAAAGTACCACCACACAATAAACATATCATATACAAACAAGCATGTTGGGTCTAATCAGTAATTGGACTGGAATACCGGGTCCACATCCATCGGTCTGGATTACCCCTGGCCCAATCAGCCATCGGACTGGAATGTCAATATACAACAGGTCCACTCAGTCATTAGACTAGAATACATATATAACGGGACCAATCATTCATCGGACTAGAATACCCTCGTGTCCAATCAACCATCAGGTTGGAATACCCCTGGTCTGTTGACTCACACACAAAGCAGTAAAGTATCAACCCAACACAATATGTCGACATATAGTAGATAACAAACAAAATCAACAGACAAATAATCGTGCACCCAGAAATCACAGGTAGTTTACAGATCTACCGGTCTATGCATATCAACAACTAACATATAATCATACAAGTCTATCCCTTACTCAGCATATCATAAGTCAATGTATAACAAGATATCAATCCAATGGGCCGGCCTTGGTACCTTCGACCCGTAAGTACAGTGAGGAAAACTCACCTCAGAGTCTGACTAAAAGCAGAATGATAAACTGCTCAAATACCGGCTCTACAGGTCACATATTCAACAGATAGAGACCAAGACTCAACTATTACTCAAAATACCCAAAATACCATTAAGTCAAACTTGGTCAACCTTGGACAAAGTCAAAGTCAAAGGGTCAAGAAAATTCAACCCAGACCGAGTACGCCCAACATACTCGGCTCGTACACCCCGCGTACACACGATCTAGATCGGGCTCCTTCAGGCATACGCCCGACGTTCGACAGGTTACGCCCAGCATACGCGATATCTTAGCAACTTCATTTTGAGGACTTATTTCCTTAAGTCAATACGTCCAAATCTCAGTCTTAGTCCCAAATGGCATCCCAAACCATAAAGTTTCCGACTTTATGGTTCTACGTGTCTAAATCAAGCCCAACAACAAAACCCTAACTTATCTTAATCACTAAATCTCTTAATGGCTTGCATGAAAGAATCTAAGGGGCCAAGATAATATTTTTATGACTCAAGGCATGGAAATACGTCCAAAAGAACCACCCAAATGTTCTAAAGCATGCCATACACAAGATATGCCATATTTGGGGACAAAAACTCATATTATCATCATGCAAGCTAGATCTAGCAACTTAAGCATCAAGGTGGAAACATTTTTACCTTTTGGAGATGGAGAATGATGCAAGACTTCCAGATCCAAGCTTGCTTCTAGCTTCTAAGGTTCACCACCACCTTCTTCCTCATTTGGAACACACAAAAACAAACTCAAAGGTCTCAAAATGAACTCTTCTCACTTAGGGCTTGCTTGGGGACGTTTTTCACAGAGGAAGGCTGATGAAGAAATGAGACATGAGGCTACAATGGGGTTTAAATATGGACCAAACCCTAAAAATTAGGATTTGCATATTCTTCACGTACACCCCGCGTACGAGTTGTACGCCCAACGTACTAGGGCGCAGCCTAGTACGCCTAGCGTACACAACATACGCTCAACGTACTACACTTGGACCAATTTACCATATTGCCACTATGCACTATTTTGCAATCCTTTTCAATACCAAGGGCTAAAATACAATATTATTTAAACTTAGGGTTAAACTTGAAATTACCTTGACATTGGGATGTTACACATACAGAAAGGCTTAGCGGCGCAACTTGTTTCTCGTTTTCCTTCTCATTCGTTGTACGATGATAACTAAATTTTAAGTTGTATTAGACTAAAAAATTATCATTAATATAATATAGTATTAATATTTAGTTGAAAAAGTAGCTAGTGATTAAAAAAAATTACATTCAAGTGTTTAGAATCGGATTTTGTAGCTAAAGAGGCCACCCGATGTGAAGGCTTTGTTTTTTATTCACAACTCAGTTATACGAATAAACAATAATATTATAATAAAGCTTATCTCGTATTGACTTACACCTGTGAAAAAGTAAGGAGTTTCCAAAATTCCAAATGCTCTACCAATTTGTTAAGATAATCTCATCTAACATCATCTTCTTTGTATTATACACATACACTGAATCCATCCAATTTGAGAAATCATAAATCATGAATCATGTGTGTAACGAGAATGTCGATATCACACCATCTACCAATATTCTCCAAAATAGATGTTACAACTGATAAGTTCTCCCTAATAGGTAATCCACCTAATCCTACCCTCCACATAAAAATATTGACCTTTCTAGGAATCATAAAGTTCTATTTAGTAGCAATTGTATCGTTTTGTCAATAACAAACTATCAATATACTTTTGCGTATCACTGACCGTGAAATCCACCCTATTGACAATATCCCAACTCCAACAATCTGACTGGTTAGAGATCACACTTGAATCCTAAAGAACACAAGGTTGTGACTTGAGCTGCCTTAACACCCACCTCTCAGACTTCTCTTGCATTTCCACCGCCACATTCTATGTTCTTGCCTATCTACAACAAAACAATCATTTTCCACTTGCAAACGAAAACAACCCTGGAAAAACAACCATTAACGATACATTTCCAATCTATTTTTTTTCCAGAACCTTGTATTGATTTCAATGTTAAATCCATTTTTATTATATCTAAAGGGATAATGTGTGTATCATGAATGTTTTTTATTGTACCCACAATACTAACCCAAACTTCCTTTACCAACAATAATCCTTCTATCACACCAAACCCGCCCCACTTTATGGATATACTTGATCACATCAACCCATAATGGACTAGGGTTGGTGATAAAACCTTAATGTCATTTCTAAAGAAGAGTGTTATTATATGCTTATATGTTGGGGTATGAAGTCTTGTCCAACATGGAGCACTTAGATCACAATGGAGCACTTGGGGTTCTCGGAGCATATGACAAAGGAATGGATCATCTGAGAAGGGAATGGATCGTCTGAAAAAGGAACGGATCAAGTTCCAAAGGAACAGATTGTATAAAGGGGGGTTTGGAGCACCTGGAAGAGGTTTGGAGCACTTGGGAGTGATATGGAGCAACAAGGGGACCTTGTTGCGCCATTTGATAAAGGGACGGGCCAAGAAGGATGTTGTTGCGCCATAAGCATTCCTTCTTGCCCGTGCTGTCCTTCTTGCGCCATGAGGTATCCCTCTTGTGCCATGGCGTTTCCTCTTGTGCCATGGAGTATACTATTCCGTCAAGCATGTTCTTGTTGTGCCAAGGTGGTGATGTTGCTCCAAAGTAGAAGTTCTTGCGCCACATTTGAAGCATGTTGTGCCATCCTTGCACATGTTGCGCCATCATGGTGCAAGATGGGTCATTTTGGTTCCTTGATGAGCCATGGTATCCCTCATGAGACAAGTATGCTATGAAGTCCTCTATGATACTCAAGATCGTTCACGGATGCTCAGAAGTTGGTATTGCACAAGGATTACACCATGTTGTGCCACCATGATGGATGTTGGGCCATTAGTGTTCATGATGTGCCACTTGTACATTATGATGCTCCACTATTGCACAAGGTGCTCCATCATGTGTGTTGCTGATGCTCATGGGTTGTATGACATGGAAGAATGTTCCAGAAGATGCTACATGGCGAAATATGATTGGTTGTCACCATTCATGGGCATATGAGCCAATGGGCTTGGCCCATTAGGGTTTTAAGCCTGACCCCTCAAGTATAAATAGACTCATACCCCTATTATTGTAAATTGCTAGCTTTCTTTGAGAGCTCAAAGGGAGATACAATTTTGAGTGCTTGTAATAGTTCCAGAAAGTTAATAAAATCCTCCCCCTATCTCTCTCTCGTTCGCTTATGGACGTAGGTCATCTTGACCGAACCACGTTGTACATTGTATTTCTTTGATTTACGTTTTTCAGAATTTTTTCATGAGTTCATCGAAGTTTGTTTTTTGATATTTGTTTGAAGTGCTTAACTCGTTTTGTTGTCACCTAAAAAACTGGTATTAGAGCTATGGCTAAAGACGGGAGAGTTAAGATCGACAAGTTCAATGGAAAAGATTTCGGTTTCTGGAAGATGCAAATTGAAGACTACCTCTACCAAAAGAATTTACATGAACCTTTGTTAGAATTTAAGCCATTCCTTATGAAGCAGGAGGATTAGGAGTTGTTAGATCGGCAGACACTTGGTGTGGTACGTTTATCATTGGCAAAGAATGTTTCTTACAACATTGTTAATGAGAAGACAACTTATGGGTTGATCAAAGCGATATCTAACATGTACGAGAAACCTTCAACAGCAAAAAAGGTTCACTTGATTTGACAATCGGTGAATCTAAAGATAAAGGAAGGTGGCTCAGTGACTGATCATGTCAATGAATTTAATTCAATCTTGTCAAGGTTGACATCGGTTTAGATTAAATTTGAAGATGAAGTCCAAGCCTTGCTACTATTATCATCATTACCCAAAAGTTGGTCAGGAACAGTGAAAGCGGTCAGCAACTCAGCTGGAGGTGCCAAGTTGACATTTGAAGGCATACGCGACTTAATCCTTGGTGAGGATGTGCGCATACGAAGTGCTGGAGAATCCTCTAACAGACTTCTTAGTACCGAGGAAAGAGGAAGATAGTCCAATAGAGGGAGTGGGGGTAGATGAAGATCAAATTCGAGGAAGAGATGTGTATCAAAAAACAGGAAGGACATCACCTATTGGAACTGCAAATAAAAGGGCCATTTCAAGACTCAATGTCCGAAGCCTCTTGCAGACAAAGGAAAGAATGAGATGAACATTGCATCAGACTCTGAAGGAGATGCTCTTATCTGTGCAGTTGAAAACTCAGTTGAATCATAGATCATGGATTCTGGTGCGTCATTCCATGCTAGTCATTCCAAAGATGTAATGCAAAATTTCAGGTAGTACCAATGGAAGGTCAGACTAGTAGACAACAAGAGCCTTGATATTACAAGTGTTGGGGATGTGGTCCTCTAGACTACTTTGGGTACAAAGTGCACTTTGAAGAATGTCAAGTTCATTTAAGAATTGAAAAGAATGTTGATATCTGTGGGGCAACTTGATGATGAAGGTTACCATGTCACTTTTGGTGATCATCAGTGGAAGGTGACAAAGGGAAACTTGATGGTTGCTAGATGTCAGAAGCGGGGTATGTTGTACATGGTGGAAGTTTCTGATGATGAGGCACATGTTGTTGAAGAAGTTGGGGCATCCACTCTATGGCACCAAAGACTTGGACATATGAGTGAAAAGGGAATGAAGATACTTTCATCCAAAGGAGAAATTCTAGATCTGAAGAACGTGACAGTAGATTTCTGTGAGCCATGTGTTCTTGGAAAATAGAAGAAAGTTACTTTCATGAAGACAGGACATCCACCCAAGACAGGGAAATTGGAGTTTGTTCATTCGAATGTTTATGGTCCCACATCAGTTTCTTTAGTGGGAGGATCCCGATATTATGTTACTTTCATCGATGACTGCACTAGGAAAGTTGTTGGGTTTTGAGCATTCTAACACTCCTATGGTGTACATGCAACCCTATAAACCTTGGATCTATGTTTTCTCTATTATACATGCAAATATTAACTATTCCAAGGTTTCATCCTAACTAGCATATTATGAAGCACCTATACTACAAAGTTCTAGTTAGATGACATACCTTTTGATGTAGCTTGATGTCTTCAAGCTTTAAGAGCTTAGCCCCAATAGTGTGGAAGCCTCAAATGGAATCACAAATCACCAAAACACCTTGGAAGAACTTGAGAGAATATGTATGCACACTAAAATCGGCCCACTCTTATTTTCACACACTTGTGTTAATTTTATGAGCCAAAGACCCCTTTATATATTATGGAGGATTAGGGTTACATCCATGTAAACCCTAATACCCATGACCTTTCATTTACATAGGATCCATGGGTTAAAAGCTCCATGGACCATCCATGAAAGCTTAGCCCAACCTAAATGAACTTGGCCTATTCCATATATATAAGAGTCCATATTTAATTAGTTCTTTTTGATCACTTAATTAATTCTAAATTAATTCTTGAACAATACTAATTAAATAATATGATTCCATATTAATATATTAGAACTTATAATATATTAATATAAATCATAAATATACTATTCTCAAAAGACTATCCATATAAATTATGCCGGTGAAGTGCAACCTAAATGGACCATGCCGGGTCGGGTCAAGTACACACCAAATATAGTTATGGACTTAGACATTAATCCAACAGTCTCCCACTTGGATAAGTCTAAAACTATTATTGAGTATGACTTCAAAATCTAACTGGCAATCGTAGCTCTTAAAGCCGCTGTAGAACTCTGACCTTGTCAATGACTTGTCCATTAGATAAGGGATCATATATTCCTCCATTCTAGATATCATATGGACTGAGACATGGATTATTAATCATTCTCTCTGTCCATTTGTTGTTTCCCGATTTTCGATTTATGATGACTGACTGATTGAACAAATCAAATCAGTCCTGGCTTGGCCAAGCACTCACATGTGTCATCGCTAAATCATCGAGGGGCCCACAGATATCGCTTTTATCCCGAAGGTAAAAGGAATGGATAAACTTCGACTCATATGGCTTGTTCTACTACTTGTTGAATCATAGACAAAGGCACGTTTTATAACATCGAGTTACCAAATGCGTTTTTGTGTAATCAATGTATAACCAACTCATAGTAACAACTCATATCTCTAGGTTTGAAGAATATAAGATATTATCGTCTCATGATCACTCGTGATAAAATCCAGTATTTTGCTACAATATTTTTATTTGCCATGTTTTCAAAATTTGACTATGAAGAGGGATGCCGTAATCATAATCGAATTTTGAGAACACAATATATAAAATTTCCTTAAGTTGAACCAATCCAACATGAAATTCATATATATATTCTTGACTAAAGATGATTAAGGTCTCAATCTAAGCCTTTAGAACTGAAATGAAGTATATCCTCTCCCTTAATTATAGCAAAACAACTTTTTCAATCCCTGTAGCCTCACGAATTGAAACTTTTGTTTTCTATAATTAACATTGCTAACTTGCAACACTAACAATAATTATCATGCTCCCACTAACATGATGATTATTAGCATAACACTTATGCTCCCACTAGCTTTGACATGTACTCAGAAATCAGCTGGACTTCTAGAAATCAATACTTTATTGACTTTCTTACCAAAGTTCAGATTTCTGATACGAGATGCTTTGATAAAACTTTATCAAAATCATACACCTTTCCTTAGATAGCATGCATGTGTGTCTAAACAATTTTAGAACTATGAAAAGGGATGCCGTAATCATAGTCTCAATTGTTTAGACCTTTTGCCATCTGCTTCAAATCTACTTGGTGGAAGTGTTTCCTCACCATCATTTTCATTAATCGAAGAGAAACCTTATGACCCTTAGATTTTATGGTGTATGTGTTCTTATCCATGTGAATCGTCAAAACCATAGTCACAAGACAAGGATAATGACAAATCCAAACTCATATGGACTGAACTTATGCAATCTTAACTTCTTGCCACCTGGCAGTACAGGGCCTGCCATTGCTTCCAAGTTGTTATGCAACCAATTGAGAACTTTCAGAACTCCTATGCAAAGCCAACTTTAACTGGAATGGGCACAGAATATGTCAACACGATAGGTTATAAACCTCAAGTTGTGTGCTAGTGAAGAACCTCAGGTTTTATTCTTGATTAGTTCTTGAAATTCTTTTTAGGATCTTTAAGACTCCCACTATCCTCTTGACATATAAGACTATCTTGCCAAATATTCAAGAGATAGTGCGGATTCTTTATCAAGACAAATACTTCACACAATTGGCCTTAGTTGGTCTTTGTTTTATCCAAAACATCACAACTTACCAATTTCAAATGTACAAGAGTAGGACACTTTTACTCTTACATTTGACAAGTGTTTTAAACCTTTCTTTAAGATATGTCACTCAAGTTACAATCTTGGAGTATGACTCTAAGAATTGTTTTGGAATGAAGTATGACTCATCTTCCTGATCTAACCATTTCAACAATTCATGACTCCTCTTCTTAGTCATAAGAATGCACTAAGATGACCTTTAGAGGACTAATTGTGATATGATTTCTAAATCATTAAGATGATCACAAACATGATACTAAAGTACTCTCCCATCTTTTCAGATTTGAGAAACTTTTATCTTTCTGCCTCATTTGATTCTTCCCATTCGTTCTGCCATACATTGAGACTTTTCCAATGTTTCAGAATTATACTTAAACTTGTAAGTATAACCATATTTACTAAACTTTAGTAAATTAAATAGTCTTAACGAGCTTTGTGGTGGACATGACCAGTGCACAAGAATGTGTACTCGATCCCTTTAGTCCTTCACTTGACTCACACATCCATGTGAACAAGTAATTAGTCTTGACTTTCCAATGCTTGAAAGTTCTCATTCATTATACTATTCAACTTGCATGATTCCAAGTTTCGGTCCAATTGAAACTTGGGTGATGAGGAACGTTCCTGATTTGGTAAATTTAGACACTACCACAAATGAAAGAATCAAATCCATTTTCCATTATTGCTGTCAGTGGAATCATATAAGCAACAATTTTCCACAAATGCCATTGTAAGGATACTTCAAATAAATAAAATTAAACAATTTTCTTTTATTTTAAAACTTTGCGGAAAAACTTATCCTTACAATCCACATGGAAAATTGTTGTTATCTATTCCTTATCAATATATCATAACTTCTTAAGCAACTGCTCAAAATTCTGATGCGATCGAAATCCACCTTCGCGATCAGAATCAGCATATACTTCCTTTAAGATTTCTCTCTATTCTTTGATTCTTAAAACATCAACATGTGACCCAGTCACATCATGTAATGAAGATCTCAGAATAAAACTTAACAAAGTTAGATAATGGGCTCTACCTGATGTAGAGTCAAACTTATTGACTTTAACATCCTTAGGTAAATTTGGCAGCTTTGCAATCAACGCCCCTTCCTTTGGCAAAATAAACATATGGACCCTTTGGTAATGAGACTATCTCAGACTTAGGCTTTCTCTTTACCATTTGGTCAACCGGGTTGACTATGGCCAATCCCTTTCCATTGGGAAGAGAATGCTTTTTCTGGATTTCCAGTGTCACCATTGTCACTGTCCATAAAGTTTTTGGGAAGTTGATCTTCTAATCAAATTTGCTTCACTATCATTCCAAATCATTGCTGATTCAGCAGCACCAAGCAAATAGATATGATCATTAAGGTTCATGTCATAGTCTGTATCATAGTAGTCCCAAAGGAACTCACTATGTGACTTAGAAAGTGATTGAACATCCAACTGTATCAAGACTTTGAAACCCAACTCTCCCGGCTTGTTAATATGTGACTTCATCTCTAAGATGTGATCACACATAGACCTTGATTGCCATTAGGGCTTGAGTGACCTTGAACTTGTGGGTTAGGGAGAATAATTGGAGGAGGTGGAGGAAGAGAAGTATGACTTCCATGAGCCAAACTCGGGAAGTCATATTCATTAGGAAAGCTTGGTTTGGGAAGATCATTGTTGTCTAAACCAGACATCAACAATGGGAGAAATTCACGTAAAGTTGATTTAAGTCCTTAATATAACACCCAATATGATATATTAAGGCTAGGACCCAACAAAATATTTTATAACTTGGAAGAGGGATGCCGTAATCCAAGCTATAAAATATTTGAAGGTAGGTGAATGACGATTCACCAATTTCCACCAAGATAAACGAAATGTATTATTAGGTTTTAATTGGTTTTGAAACTCCTAGATTCTTTTGAGATTCATTGAACTTTTCAATGGCATGTTTCAATCTCAAGTGTGTCCTTCAGGTTTTGTGACTGGGATGCCGAGGATCACAAAACAAGGTGTGAAGTAACCATGCAAATATACTTGGTACCCTTAATATTTACCCCTCAATCAATGTGTCGGTTAACCACACACGCTCCAACGATACTATGATAAACATTAAGTTACCCTTTGCCTACCTTGTTAAGTTCAGGTTAGTGTGTCGGTTAACCACACACGCTCCACTAACAGCTTAAACAAAGTGCAAAGTGTAATTTCATGGATTAGCACCTTATTCACATTTTCCTAAGTAACTAAGATTGGGAATTTATAAGTGTTTAGTTACTTAGTATTTATCATTATATTTATAATGAATGGAGAATTATAGTCCTTGTCCTACCTGTTCGGCTAATGACCCTCCACCGGTCAAGGAAGCGGTGAGTGAGAGTGGACACCCATTAAACTGCCATTTTATAGGCAGTAACCTTATACCCCCCTTATAGACCGGCTTCGTGAATGAGGCCTACTAATGGTAAGATGACTTGCTCTTATACATATAATATATTAAACTTTTAATATTATAATAGTATAAGGGTGTATTTTAGACATTTAAAATACTTGGTGGTTTAATCTATTAATTAAACTAGACTTTTAATTTAATTAAACTCAAACCATATATTTATGGATTAATAATACTCTTTTAATTAAACGCTTTAATTAACTATTAATAAAGTCCATAAGAGTTAATTTGAACTATTCAACAAAACATCATAATTCCAATTATTAAACTCAAAATTAAAACCATTTAATTAATTGTTTAAGTTATGAACCCAAGAGTTTTAGAATTCAATTCTTTTTTTCATAAAAAACTTTTCTCAAATTCCAAAACTTGAGGGCAAGTTTTGTAATTCTTGAAAACCTTTGGATTCCATAACTTATGGAATTAATGGTGTTTTATGATGAAACTTTCCATGTTCCATAACTTAAGAACAAGTTATGGAATTCTTTAAAACATTAACACCAAATTTTGTAACTCCATCAAAACTTTGAATCAAATTTTTTTTTAAAAAAAAACTTTCATATCCATAACTTATGGAAGTTTCAAAAACCTTTAAGATCACAACTTTTAAAAAAAACTTTTGAGCTCCAAAATTTTATGACAAAATATGTAACTCCTTAAAACATTTAGATCAAACTTTTAAAACTAATAAAATAATCATATCATTTTATCTTTTACTAAATTTGACCTAATTTAACTCATATAGCAAATGAGTCAAATTTTAAGATAATTATTATCTTAAAATTTGACAAACGTCATTTTTTTTCCTTTTTTTTCCAACTTGAAAATAAAACATTTGCATCAATATAACAGAAAACAACCCATGGCTCTGATACCACTGTTGGGTTTTGAGCATTCTAACACTCCTATGGTGTACATGCAACCCTATAAACCTTGGATCTATGTTTTCTCTATTATACATGCAAATATTAACTATTCCAAGGTTTCATCCTAACTAGCATATTATGAAGCACCTATACTACAAAGTTCTAGTTAGATGACATACCTTTTGATGTAGCTTGATGTCTTCAAGCTTTAAGAGCTTAGCCCTAATAGTATGGAAGCCTCAAATGGAATCACAAATCACCAAAACACCTTGGAAGAACTTGAGAGAATATGTATGCACACTAAAATCGGCCCACTCTTATTTTCACACACTTGTGTTAATTTTGTGAGCCAAAGACCCCTTTATATATTATGGAGGATTAGGGTTACATCCATGTAAACCCTAATACCCATGACCTTTCATTTACATAGGATCCATGGGTTAAAAGCTCCATGGACCATCCATGAAAGCTTAGCCCAACCTAAATGAACTTGGCCCATTCCATATATATAAGAGTCCATATTTAATTAGTTCTTTTTGATCACTTAATTAATTCTAAATTAATTCTTAATCAATACTAATTAAATAATATGATTCCATATTAATATATTAGAACTTATAATATATTAATATAAATCATAAATATACTATTCTCAAAAGACTATCCATATAAATTGTGTCGGTGAAGTGCAACCCAAATGGACCATGCCGGGTCGGGTCAAGTACATACCAAATATAGTTATGGACTTAGACATTAATCCAACAAAAGTTTGGGTCTATTTCTTGAAGCAGAAGTCTGAAGTTTTCAGTGCTTTCAAGAAATGGAAAGTGATGGTGGAATATGAAACTAACTTGAAAATCAAGTGTTTCAGATCCGATAATGGGGGCGAATATAGTAGCAGAGAATTCGTTGATTTCTGTGCTGAACATGGAATCAGGATGCAGAAGACCATTCCAGAAACACCTCAGCAAAATGGAGTAGCTGAGAGGATGTACAAAACATTAAATGAAAGGGCGAAGAGCATGAGACTGCATGCAAGTTTACCCAAGATGTTTTGGGTAGATACAATCAACACAACTGCATACCTAACCAATAGAGGTGAAACATCCCAAAAATGCAGTCCAAAAATTTCATTTTAATTCATTAATAAAAACCATAAGTATCATTCATCATATAAAATTCATAAATCGTGTATCTCAAAAATATCATAACATTTGTCAATATATCAAAATCATATGTCAAAACATCAGAGTGAATCCTCCCATGCTAAAAGTTGTGGTGTGTGCCATCTGCCATGCAGTCATCCCGAGCTCTTCCCCTTACTAGCGGAAGTACCTGAAACCAAAACTGAAAACTATAAGCACGAAGCTTAGTGAGTCTTCCCAAACTACCACATATCATACATATAATCACATAATATCATACATTAGGCCCCGCCCTGCTACATCGGGCACATCCCGGTATCGGCCTTGTCTGGCATCGGGCCCCACCCGACATCTGCTCGGCATCAGACCATATCTGGCATCGGGCCCCGCCCGGCATCGGGCCTCGTCCGACATCGAACAAAGCTCGGCATATATATGAACATAACTATTAATACACATAACATGAGCATAACCACTTGATCATACAAACATTCCTCGGGCCTCGCCCGCCATCAGACCGAAATCCAGAAAACATACAAACATTCCTCAAGAACCGCCCCGACATCGGGCTATATTCCGGAACATACAGATACAAACACAAGCAAGAATCACAAAGACATGAAGCATACTAACATCCTTCGGGTACCGCCCCGACATCGGATCGAAACCCAATAAACTTATAAACTACATCGGGCTAACCCCGACATCAGACCGAAGTCCGACATACTCTCTCATACATAAACGGGCTGACATTGGTGCCTTCGACCCATTACTACTGTGTCATAACTGGAGAAATTCTATAGTTATTAGAGTCTAAACTCTACCTAGATACTTATAAATTCACAATGTAATAGTCTAGGTTAACTATTGTAACTTATTTTGAAATAATAAAAATAGAAATCAATTGAGATGAAAAATAAGGTCAAAAAAATGAAGTATTAAATAAACTCATTTGGGCTGAACCAAGTGATAGAGATTTTAACAAGGATTTCAAAAATATAAAGAACTCCCAAATCCGAGTTATAACGAAGAAGTTATGACCAATCAAATATCCACAACAAAACCGGCAAAACGCTGAAAGCATAAAAATAAAGTTTTCAATAAAATACTTTTTAGCCTTAACTATCTAAATGAAAGTCGTAGAATAAGTTAACCTGTGAATGTCTGTAAAAATAACGTCCAAATCTGGCTTTGTATGAAGAAGTTATGATTTTTCTAAGATTCGGTATATCAGTAAACAACTAAAAACTCGAAATAAAGATCGAGTGATTTTTAGCCGACACAACCTAAAAGAGAATCAAAGGTCTCGTCAATAGTAGTACAACGGTAAAAAGACAGACGAAAACGGACTTCGGATGAAGAAGACATGAATTTTTAACGGATTTTCCTGTCCCGGTCTGTTAAAAATAATAATATTAAAAATAACGTCAAAATTAGCCGACGAAGTCTAAACGAGAGTTGTAGATTATATACTCACTTACTCGTGCATATAAATAACGTCAAAAACAGAGCTCGCATGAACAGTAACCGCCACGTCACCTCGCACCCGCAGCCACCTAGTGTCCGCCTCGTGTCAGTCGCTGATTTGGCCGAAGCCGCGGTCCAATGGGAAACCGACGCGCCTCGCATCCGTGGCGTCTGCCAAGCTCGGACGCGTGTCCAGCCCTGCTGTCCGATGCGTTCCCCTTCCTTCGCATGCAATCCGACGCGTGGCCTCCTCCTCTCCCTCGGTCCGAGACTTCGGCCCTATAAAGGCCCTGTGAGATCTCCCGGTTCTTAACTCATTTTCACACCAAATTTCTTTTATTTTCACTTCTTTCACTCCCATAAACCTTCTTACAACCCCCCGAAGCCCCGATATCATATCCAACACCTGAAGAACATCCCGAGGTGCCAGAAGTCCGCAAGAAAAGAGTCTTTCGGTTTCTAAACCCGACCCTCGCAACGCCCGATTTTCAGCAGTAAAGCCTTTTCTAGCAACGAAGTGCTGCCCGAATCACCACTTTATCAAGTGAGTTCATACCCCTACATTTTCATGATTTTTAACTGTTTTTAGGGGGGGAATACCAGTTGAACACAATTAATATTGTGTTAATATCTAAAATACTTTTAAATGTTTTTAAAGTTCTTAAATTGTTATAATTATCATAAAAATTAAATATTTATATATGTGTAAATTATATAATTTGGATTCAAAAGATTTAGAATATATAATTTGACCTCACTTCCTGTTCCTTGTTTGGTTGTGGGCTTGGGGTAAAGTTATATAATCGAAAGTCTAATTAATCACAATTATATAAATATTATGTTTATATAATATAAAATGGGTTTCTAACTGTTTGGTACAAACAGTGAACTTCCTGGAATAATAGTATTACCGATTTTTACCACAGTTAAACTATAATAGGTATAGTTTAGAGAACTCATTCATTGGTACTTAACAGAAATCAAATAGAGTACTTAACGGAAAGCAAGTAGAAAACATTCTTCAGAAAACAATCATATAAACTATATCTTATATAGTTTATGAAATTGACCTACTGAGTATTTATTACCTAGTAACTTATCAATATTCTATACATCATCATCAATATAGAACTTGTGAGACTACCTTCATGTACTTTTCCAAGTACCAACAAAAGCCTTGAAATTATAGCCAAAATCTCCTTGAGTGGGAGTGTGACAATTGTCTATAGATCTATACGGGACTGACAATCCCGCACCAGAGCTGCTTGCAATAGCTAGGTTGGCAGACCTGTGGTGACAAATGTTGTAGCTTTTGCGACGCCTGAAGAACGTCGTGTTCAGGCCATCTAGTCATAATATGGTTATAATAACTCACAATTTGGTATTGAATAAAATAATTAGTGTATGAATAAGTAAAACTTCACATAGTTTTATCTTTCTAAAACTATAATACAGTATTTTACCAGTTTAAATACGGAAATACTATTTTCATATTGGAAAACGCCTTTTCTTTATGGCTTTATGTAAACTATAATACAATATACCACTTAAGAACCAGAAACTTTCACCCTTTTGCTTACTGTATAATACATCAGAAAAAATAGGATTTTCTGGGGAAAAACGTGTTTACCTTATCAAATAACGAGAAAACAGATTTGAATTATAAACTAATACTTATGAACTCACCAGCTTAAATGCTGATTCTCTCTTTCAAAATAACTTGTATTCTCAGGAATCCAGTAGACAGGTACATTCTCGGAGATTTTGAGAAGATAACCTAGTACCGTGTTGCGTCTTTTGTCTTTTACTATAGCTACTTTTGATGTTGAACATCTAGTGTTTAAACACTTATGCAAAAACTTATACATTATTAATGCAATGGTTGTTGTACTTTGATTACTATAATGCATGTGTTGTGATACTTGACATGACGTCCTCCACCCCCAAACATTTCCGCCGTTCCGGTTTGGGGGTGTGACAGATTGGTATCAGAGCATTGTTTATAGCGAACTTAGTATATCAGTTATAAAAGATATACAACTATAAACACATTGGGATAAAAACACTCTGACCAAGAGTTATACTTTAAAATATAACAATATTTTATAAAAGTATAAATACATGCATAATATATATACTAGAACGAGTATCACAAGAAGAACAAAACAAAAGTATTTGGATGTTGGACACTGCAGTTAAACCTGGACAGTTATGTAATCATATATGGGATCAATATAGCTTGATCAACTATATTTATTTGAGATATGACCAACATGTGTTTGGGAGTGATTGTGGTGTTGCAACAAGTCTAAAACTTACCTAGTTACCAGAAGAATTCTAGAACCAAACATAAAGGTTAAAATACTATAGGAGTATTTTAGGATGCTATAACAACAAAACTGAAAACTTATCAACTTCTTATATCTAGAAGTTCAAGAATTAAACATATAATTAAAATACTATAGAAGTATTTTAGATACCATAAATAACTTTAGAGAATTGTTAAAAAGACCTTTTGTGGTAGGTCTATAATTACTAAGTGTATACGTTAGAATTATATATAGTTGAGATTTTATAGACTTAGAATGATGATTTTCACTCTACTTCCTTTTCCTTGTTTGGATGTGGTTTTAGAGTAGGATCACTTATTCGAAGGTCTATTTGATCTGGATTATATATAATCGGTACACACTATGTGATTATAGAAAGACCGGAATGGATCATCTTCGTAAAAATTGTATTTGTAACAAAAATGATTTATTAATCTCATAGATTCTTTAGACATTTCCATTCTCATGTAAACCACTTAGATAGATGTAACCACCTCACCACAACAACCAACAGAGGAATCAACGAGAATCCAACAGAGTTTCATTAGGAGGATTCCGAGAAAGAAACGGATGAGGAGTAAAGAAACTATAGAAACCACCAAATGCCTTTACCTTATTAAGGACACCGATGAGAGGTTCGCATGAACTTTCGGGATTCGAACTCTCCATTATGAAGTAATGGGGATTAGTGTCAGAATCGGAAGTAAGACGGTACATGAATTCAATATACCTACAGAAGAGAAGGACACCATATAGATATCAGGAGAGAACAAATCTTTACCGCCAGGAGTAGAACATAGAACAGAGGAAAACCACGTGTAATACATGCGAAATATCTGAGTACTTTTTCGTCACTCTAATAACTAATAAATTGATACAAACTAGTGAGTTAGTATTTATACTACTCACGTTAGGTATTAAGCTTATCACCTTTTCCCCTCACGACTGATAACAGTAAATCGGATCACAAAATCTCAATTGAGAGTGATTATTTCTACAAATTCATAAGTCTATTTCATGTAGACACTGTTATGAACTGTTTCAAATCTTTTCGAAAGTTGGAACATGATATCCAACAATCCAAGATAACTTAGTTCGGACAATACCCGGTTTATAACCATTCTAGAAACTTACTTCTGCTCCTTACCAGGACTGAATCATAGGGATGTAGGTCGACTAATTGAGAACAGTATAACAAAACGAAAAATTTATATGTAGATACAAATGATTAGAATACATCTAGAGCTAACGATAGTCGCTCACGAGCTCATTTTCTTATCGTGTAATAGGATCATGCCTCCGAAGAAACAAAACCAACCCACCGACAAAACACCAATTCTTCAGATATATTCGGCTACATTTCAACCTGCAGTCACAGCAGCTGACATGGAACACCTTAATGCTAACAACACAAATGTTAGTGGTAATGTTATCAGCAATCCCGATCGTGGTGATAACCAAGTACAACAACAAGTGCCTGCTTGTAAAGACACTCCAGACCTCAAACCTAATATCCTGAAGTGAAAGTTCGAGAACGAGAAAGGGAGTAGTTCAACTCAAGGACCTACCGAAGGGCAACAAACTGGAGCAGCAAATACCCCTATCAGCCCTGCTATCCCAACACGGACCACACCGTGCTTAGGAAACCTCCCACACTGCAGCAAGTGCAACTACCATCATTATGGAGTTTTTCGAGTGCTGCATTGCAATAGATGCAACATAAAGGGGCATATCGCCCGCATCTGTAGGACTCCGGTCGAGTTCATCACTTCAATCACTAATGTCGGAGTTAGTCCAATTTGCCATCTATGTGGTGAAATAGGACATTTCAAGAGGGACTGTCCAACAGAGAAGAATGATGGGGGAGCAGGAGGAATTTGACCCCATAGAATGGGGAAGCATCAAATAACCCTGCTATATTTTTGGTACGCTTCCAAACCCCAATAATTAATTATAATTATAATTACTCTCTCGTACGAACCAAATTGCGGCATTCATATAAAAACTGAAAACCCTAGCAGGTAAGCTATGATGGTTTAGTGTATACATTAAAGTCATTTATAATTAAGATTTATAGATTTAGAGTGAGTAATCCTGCCTCATTTCCTGTTGCTTGTTTGGTTGTGGATTTAGGGTAGGGTCACTCAGTCAGCTGTCTTTCCAATCTTAATTATACATGACTTGTATACACCAAGCGGTTATAGAGAGACATAGTAGGGATCATTTCATGAAAGTTCATTATTTCAAATTATCAGAACCCGCGTATTGTTAGTGCTTGTTAATTTCAGATCTAAAAGTTCGTGGTAATAATACCAAGGACAAAACCAAAAGCACTGAAAACATATGTGTATTAATTAGCACATCATCCTGATAATCTTTTCTTCCAAATCGACTTAAAATCTATTACGTCGAGAAGTTCCGACATCATCATCCGACATGGTTTGGCTTGGTCCTCACCATGCAAAAATTCATATGCTGTGTAAAAGGACTTTTTCCTGAATCAACCGTCAAAAGAAATTCTTTCAATCCATAATACGAACCCTTATATCGTCTCTCACTTCAGAACTTCAGAAGCACCCATGCAAGGGATACCACGCCCTTCTAGTCTACTCAGTAGATAGAAAACTTGAAGCAAAAAACACCAAAGAAGTCTCAGAAGTCAGTAACCACCCGAAGTATCCCCAATAGATCTCATAGGGAGATCAGTTGTGCTGCAAGTCAAGTTCGAGAATAGAGTCTAAGAACTTATGAGGTTAATCTATTGCTGCTAAGTGTATACGCAAGAGTAGTATATAATTTAGACTCAACAAGACTTAGGATGTGTGATTCCGCCCTATCTCCTGTTCCTTGTTTGGTTGTGGACCTGGGGCAGAGCCACCCATCCGAACGTTTTGTCAATCTAAATTATATACGACTTTTATACACGAGATAATGGTGGATGAACCAAGTATGAGTCTTATCATGAACTTCAGAGCAAAAGCCCGCAAGATTACTACAACTACCGGAGATACCTGAGTGGAAGTGGTAGCGGATTGCAATAGGGCTTTATAATCAAGTTACCAAAGACAACGAGTGGACTTGATACCATTTTAGGTGATCGTCGATAGATTAACCAAGTCCGCGCACTTCCTGTAAATTGAAGGAAACAGGCAAAATAGAGAATCTACTAGAATGTGTGTCCGAGAGATTAGTTGACTGCACAGTGTTCCAATATCTGTTATCTCCGTTTGAGATAGTAGAATCATCTCCCAGTTCAGTCAGTCACTTTAGAAATCTCTGGGAACTAGGCTAGTCATGAGCATAACCTACCATCATTAAATCGACAGACGGAATGAGAGAACAATTCAAGCATTAGAAGATATGCTAAGAGCATATATGATCGATTTTGGTAATGCTTGGGATACTTATTTACCACTTATTGAATTTTCATAAAACAATAGCTACCACACCAACATCAAACTTGCTCCATTTAAAGCTCTTTATGGCCGTAAGTGCATATCTCCTCTGTGATGGACTGAAGTGGGCGATACGCAACTAGCCAAAGTACCCAACCGTACTCTAACCGAACCTGAGATCATTCGAGAGACCACAGAAAAGATTGTACAAATCCAAGAACAACTAAAAACTTCTAGAAATAGACAAAAGAGTTATTCAGACAAACGACGAAAAACCTTGAAATTCCAGGTTGATGACTTTGTCTTATTAAAGGTCTCACCATGGAAAGGCTTGATACGTTTCGGCAAACGTGGGAAACTAAATCTGAAATACATCGGACCATTCGAGATGCTTGCTAGAATCAGTCAAGTTATTTACAAACTCAAACTACCACAAGAACATAGTAACATACACCCTACTTTCCACGTGTCTAACTTAAAGAAGTGCTTATCCGACGAGACTCTTATAATCCAACTCGATGAAATCGAGATAAATGAGAATCTCAACTTCGTGGAAGAACCAATAGAAATTCCAGACAGGGAAGTAAAGAATGCAAAACAAAGTCGTATCCCGATAGTGAAGGTTCGTTGGAATGCAAAACGAGGACCTGAGTTCACTTGGGAACGAGAGGATCAAATGAAACAAAAGTATCCCCATATTTTTCCCTAAGTCCTAGAATACCTCTGTAATTTTTAAATTTCGAGACGAAATTCCCTTTAACGGGGGGATAATGTCATAACTGGAGAAATTCTATAGTTATTAGAGTCTAAACTCTACCTAGATACTTATAAATTCACAATGTAATAGTCTAGGTTAACTATTGTAACTTATTTTGAAATAATAAAAATAGAAATTAATTGAGATGAAAAAATAAGGTCAAAAATGAAGTATTAAATAAATTCATTTGGGATGAACCAAGTGATATAGATTTTAACAAGGATTTCAAAAATATAAAGAACTCCCAAATCCGAGTTATAACGAAGAAGTTATGACCAATCGAATATCCGCAACGAAACCGGCAAAACGCTGAAAGCATAAAAATAAAGTTTTCAATAAAATACTTTTTAGCCTTAACTATCTAAATGAAAGTCGTAGAATACGTTAACCTGTGAATGTCTGTAAAAAGAACGTCCAAATCTGACTTCGTATGAAGAAGTTATGATTTTTCTAAGATTCGGTATAGTAGTAAACAACTAAAAACTCGAAATAAAGATCGAGTGATTTTTAGCTGACACAACCTAAATGAGAATCAAAGGTCTCGTCAATAGTAGTACAACGATAAAAAGACAGACGAAAACGGACTTCGGATGAAGAAGATATGAATTTTTAACGGATTTTCTTGTCCCGGTCTGTTAAAAATAATAATATTAAAAATAAAGTCAAAATTAGCCGACGAAGTCTAAACGAGAGTTGTAGATTATATTCTCGCCTACTCGTGCATATGAAGAACGTCAAAAACGGAGCTCGTATACGAAAGTTATGAATTTCAGAAGTTTTTGGCTCAAAAATCGAGAAATCCTTGAAAACCGGATAATTTCGCATGAACAGTAACCGCGACGTCACCTCACACCCGCAGCCGCATAGTGTCCGCCTCGTTTCAGTCGCTGATTCGGCCGAAACCGCGATCCAATGGGAAACCGACGCGCCTCGTTTCCGAGCTCGGTCGCGTGTGCAGCCCTGCTGTCCGACGCGTGCCCCTTCCTTCGCATGCAATCCGACGCGTGGCCTCCTCCTCTCCCTCGGTCCGAGACTTCGGCCCTATAAAGGCCCTGCGAGATCTCCCGGTTCTTAACTCATTTTCACACCAAATTTCCTTTATTTTCACTTCTTTCACTCCCATAAACCTTCTTACAACCCCCCGAAGCCCCGGTATCATATCGAACACCTGAAGAACATCCCGAGGTGCTACAAGTCCGCAAGAAAAGTCTTTCGGTTTCTAAACCCGACCCTCGCAAAGCCCGGTTTTCAGCGGTAAAGCCTTTTCTAGCAACGAAGTGCTGCCCGAATCACCACTTTATCAAGTGAGTTCATACGCCTACATTTTCATAATTTTTAACTGTTTTTAGGGGGAATACCAGTTGAACACAATTGATATTGTGTTAATATCTAAAATACTTTTAAATGTTTTTAAACTTCTTAAATTGTTATAATTATCATAAAAATTACATATTTATATATGTGTAAATTATATAATTTGGATTCAAAAGATTTAGAATATATAATTTGACCTCACTTCCTGTTCCTTGTTTGGTTGTGGGCTTGGGGTAAAGTTATATAATCGAAAGTCTAATTAATCACAATTATACAAATATTATGTTTATATAATATAAAATGGTTTTCTAACTGTTGGGTACTGTTTGGTACAAACAGTGAACTTCCTGGAATAATGGTATTACCGATTTTTACCACAGTTAAACTATAATAGGTATAGTTTAGAGAACTCATTCATTGGTACTTAACAGAAATCAAATAGAGTACTTAATGGAAAGCAAGTAGAAAACATTCTTCAGAAAACAATCATATAAACTATATCTTATATAGTTTATGAAACTGACCTACTGAGTATTTATTACATAGTAACTTATCATTATTCTATACATAATCATCAATATAGCACTTGTGAGACTACCTTCATGCACTTTTCCAAGTACCAACAAAAGCCCTGAAATTATAGCCAAAATCTCCTTGAGTGGGAGCGTGACAATTGTGTATAGATCTATGCGGGACTGACAATCCCGCACCAGAGCTGCTTGCAACAGCTAGGTCGGCAGACCTGTGGTGACAAATGTTGTAGCTTTTGCGACGCCTGAAGAACGTCGTGTTCAGGCCATCTAGTCATAGTATGGTTATAATAACTAACAATTTGGTATTGAATAAAATGATTAGTGTATGAATAAGTAAAATTTCACATAGTTTTATCTTTCTAAAACTATAATACAGTATTTTACCAGTTTAAATACGGAAATACTATTTTCGTATTGGAAAACGCCATTTCTTTATGGTTTTATGTAAACTACAATACAATATACCACTTAAGAACCAGAAACTTTCACCCTTTTGCTTACCGTATAATACATCAGAAAATATAGGATTTTCTGGGGAAAAATGTGTTTACCTTATCAAATAACGAGAAAACGGATTTGAGTTATAAACTAATACTTATGAACTCATCAGCTTAAATTCTGATTCTCTCTTTCAAAATAACTTGTATTATCAGGTATCCAGTAGACAGGTACACTCTCGGAGCTTTTGAGAAGACAACCTAGTACCGTGTTGCGTCTTTTGTCTTTTACTATATCTACTTTTGATGTTGAACATCTAGTGTTTGAACACTTATGTAAAAACTTATACATTATTAATGCAATGGTTGTTGTACTTTGATTACTATAATGCATGTGTTGTGATACTTGACATGACGTCCTCCACCCCTAAACTCCCCGACTATCATTATCACAATAACACTTAGTCAAAATCTGATAATCCTTCTTAGGGTAAAATGACCATTTTACCCCTGGTCAAAGTCAACATTCTGGTCAAAGTCAACGTTCTGGGTTGACTCAACTCGCCGAGTTGACTCATCAATTCGCTGAGTTCTATAAATCAAAAACCCTGAAATCGCGATCCAACTCGTCGAGTTATCCCCCTGACTCGCTGAGTTCCCTTTCTACTCATAGTCGCGATTTGGCGAGTCAACTCGTCGAGTCTCTTCACAGACTCGCCGAGTTCTACCCTGTACAAAATCGGGACAAAACGACTCAACTCGTCGAGTCCCTCTCTGGACTCGCCGAGTTCCTCAGTCTGTTTAGGCCATGTTAAAGGATTGAGCCCCTACTCTTCAGATCTAAGCTTCATGTTTCCCATACACACTGAAAACGTCCTTTTAAGGGTAAAGTTTCCAACTTTACCCACTAATACCCCCATTTGACGAGTTTAGCTCAAACCCTAAATCTTTAGGACTTAGATCTTGGTCCACAAGTCATCCATACTCCAAACTAAAGCATACTAACAAAGACCTAGGCCTTAGACATCATTTGAACACGTAAAGCTTCTGCCTTTTCCTCCATGCATGGCCTTTTGGGGCTTGAAAGGCCAAGATGACACCTTAGAATTTACATGGGGGCTTCAATGGCATACAGTTTCCACCTTTATGCCATAACAACCCTTAATGATTCCAGATCTGAAGGTATCCTCACTTGGGACGTCCATATACCAAGGATGAAGCTTCTTGGACCAAAAACCCAATAAAGTGAAAACAAGGAGATCTAAGAAACTACTATGCAAGTTAGAGACTTAATTACCAGAAAATGATGTGGATGGAAGGAAGTCTCTGGATCTACTATCTTCTCATTGAATCATCTAGCTTCTTCTTCTTCCACAAGCTTCAAATCACACAAAGTTCACTCAAAATGGCTCACAAACTCACACAAGACTCTAGGGTTTCGTGGCTATGGTTTTGGGACTTGGAGGCTGTAAATGAGGCTGGAATAATGGGATTAAGATGCTTAAATTGGGTGCAAAACCCCGAAATTAGGGTTTCACTCTGGCAGTCCTACTCGTCGAGTTGGGGCTCCTAACTCGCCGAGTAGGTTCCTGAACCCGAGTCCCAAAATAATCCCTACTCGACGAGTTTGGGCCTCACACTCGTCGAGTTCTCATATAAAAGTGAGTAAATTTTTATTTAAAGTACATACCAGGAACCGGGCGTTACAAGAGGACCCTCAATTCCCATAGGTTTCAATATTCCAGAGGAAGAATGGCAAGGTCATAAGGTTTCATTCAAACACATGAAGGTTTTCGGTCGTGTCTCGTATGTAAAAGTCAAAGACTCTGAGAGAGACAAGATAGAACCAATGTCAAGGAAGTGCACCTTTATAGGCTATGGGTTGGACGACATGGGATACCGCTTCTGGGATAACGAGCACAAAAAGGTTATCAGAAGTCAGGATGTGGTGTTTAATGAGAATGTGCTATACAAGGATGAACTTGCTAGGGGCTCAAGCAGTAACAAACAACCAAAAAAAGAAGAACAAGTTGAGTTAGAAGAAACTTCAGAATATGACATTATAAAACCTGTCAGTACTCTAGAGATACGTGAAAGTTCAGGAAGCAGTGGGAGCTCTGATGAAACTGGAGATAGTGGGAGTATGGATGATAGTAGTTCAGAGAATGAAGGTGTAGAAATTGAAAATCCTACCGTCCATAGATCCACTAGAGTATGAAGGCATCTAATCATGTATTATACTTCAACAAACTTCTTGTTGCTGACAGAGAATGGAAAACCTGAGTCTTATCCAGAAGCCTTGAGGATGAAAGAATCCATATAGTGGAAGAAGGCTATGGAAGAAGAATTGAGCTCACTTGAAAAGAATCACACTTGGTCCTTGGTCAAGCTCCTAGCAGGGAAGAAAGCACTTCAAAACAAATGTGTGTTTTAGGTTAAGGATGAGATTGATGGCACCAAGAGATACAAGGCAAGGTTGGTAATCAAGGGGTTCCAACAGAAGAGAGGGGCTGATTATAATGAGATCTTTTCTCCAGTTGTGAAGATGACTACAATCAGAATGGTTTTGGGAATTGTGGCCTCTGAAGATTTCCATCTAGAGCAACTAGATGTGAAAACGACTTTTCTCCATGGCGATGTTGAAGAAGACGTCTACATGGGACAACCAAAAGGCTTTCCCACAGTTGGAAAGAAAAATCTGATGTGCAAACTAAAGAAAAGTTTGTATGGTTTGAAGCAAGCTCCAAGGAAGTGGTACTTGAAGTGTGATATCTTCATGTAGAGGAATGGGTGCAAGGGATGTGAGATGGATCACTGCTGGTATTTGAAGAAATTCAAGTCCTCTTATATCATCCTATTGTTATATGTTGATGTCATGTTGATTTCTAGATCTGACATGCAGGAGATCAACAAGCTAAAGAAGCAGCTGACAAGTGAGTTCGAGATGAAGGACTTAGGGGCTGCTAAACAAATATTGAGCATGAGCATAGCCAGGTGTCACACCCCGCTAAAGCGGAAACGCAAGGTATGACAGCGACAAAGGTTTCATTGCAAAAGATAAAGATACATCACCATAGCAATATTTAAAAGTTTACAACCCATAGTTTAAACAAAACAAAGTACAAGTTTTCCAAAACGACATTGTTCAAAATATAACTTCATAAAATAACTTCCACACGATGCAGCATGCTCTATGATGATGAATCTCTATATCCACTTACTAATTATTTCCTGAAAAAGCATGTAAAACGAGCGTCAACTATGAAAATAGTTGGTGAGTTCACAGGTTTATAAAATCAAGATTTGGTATAAGACTTTTCATAAATACAAATACATTGCTTTAATGAGAACAAAGTTCATTGCTATAATGAGAAACAAAGTTGATTGCTAAAATTGATAAACGAGTTTATTGCCATAATAGATAACAAGTTTATTGCTATAATGTGTAACGAGTTTGTATGTGTATGAGCAAACAATGAGTCTCAACCAAACCTATGACTGAAGCCCTATCAAGATCTATGCTTATCGTTCTATAGATGAATATGGTATCATGCACTCCAGCAATAGGGCGAGTGAGGAGTTGTCAATTCCTAATAGCGCTATCCATAATGACCATTGGCTCAAAGAGTTAATGGTTAGAGATAAGGGAAGGGCCTTAGTACGATAAGTTCTCATGTTCCGTGATGCATAGACATACATAGAGAGACATAGCAATAAAATAGCAATCATGTTTGATACAAATCAATTTAAATACAACATTAAAATAATAGTTTTTCAGGACATGCTTTTCCACCCCAAAACATAAAAACTGAAAATAGGGGAGTGCGTGAATACTCACAACGTTTCGAGTAGGTACAAGTGGTACTTCGGAATGCACCAACGTCTTACTACCGGGATCCTACGACATCAAACACACACTAGTGAGTTTCCATGTCGAAATCTAATACTAATATACTAAATTCTACATATAGTGAAATGCCAATTTATGTTTTAGTATTTGATTTTATATTAATTGGTTACACTTTTTCTGAAATAATGAAATTCTACAAATCGTGCGATTAATTACAACATTGGAATATAAATTTTCCAAATTTTTAAGTCCTTATTACAACATAAATTCACGGAAATAGCATTCAAAGGATAAAAATTCTCAAACTTTTTATTTAACTGTTATTACACAATACTAAGCTGGGAAAATTATAAAAATGGATTTCCAAGCTGTTTAATTATATTTTATGATTTTTGAGCATTTATTCCAATAAAAATTGAAATAAATAGGAAACAGTTTCCAAAATTACACAAACCTTTTATTTAACTGTTATTATACATAAATAGGCTGGGAAAAATATACAAGATATTTTTCAGTGGGTATTTCTATTTTTCCTTGTTTTATTCCTTTAAATAATCTTTAATTGAAGAAATAATATTAAACAGTTAAAATAAATTACCAAAAATTTTTGTAACATCATTTACAGTATAAATAACCTGAGAAAAATATCAAAAGTGGTCTTCATATTATATAATCCAGTTTTGGGTATTTATGTGTATTTAAGTGTAATTAACTTTAGAAATTAAGAGAAAAATAGTTTACAGTGGAGAAAAATCCTTAAAATTTTTATGTAACCTCCTACTGTAAAACATGATGTTCTGGTAAATTTTCATGAATTTTGGATAATCAGAACTATTTTTCCTATTTTTAAACCATTATAATTACCAAAAATTGGGAAAAATAGCAAGGCATGATCAAAAATGTTGAAATTATTTTTCTGAGTCATCCATCACAGGTAAGGTATGCGAAAATTGTTAGATAAAATTTTCACACTCTCCAAAGTGGTTTTGTGATTTATTATATCCTAACAAAAAGAAAATTGGAAATCATACCAAACAGCAACAAAAATTGATGAAATTTAGTGAGGGGTCATTATCCATGATAAGGGTCATTCATGAATATGTTCCGGATTTATTAACCTCTGGAAGTATTTTATGTGATTTATGCCCTTGGTTTCTAGCAATAATTTTAATAAATCAAAGAAATAATAAAAGCTTTTGGTATTTTACAGATTATCACATGCATGTGAGGGCTTTCAAAAGGAAAAATGTTCGAAATTTATTCAGAAGGTAAATAGGGGTATTGAACCCAAACAAGATAAGAAATGTTGCATGCAATGGTGCATGAGATGTAAATGTGGCTGAAGTTCATGAATTTGTGAAGCACATTCTGTGGGGTTTTAAGCCACGAAATTTCAGCCATCATTCACTGGATATGTTAAGTTTCTAAAGTATTTTTCCCCAGATTTATGGTTGGGTTTAAGGCCATTGATCATGCAAGGCAAAAATGGTGATCATAGAAAAAGAGCTGTTTGCGCAACCATTTTGTAAAAATTGCCAAAAATCGGATATTTAATATTTTACAGTAAGACCAGTTGGGTTTGAACGTTAACTCATGGAGCTATCCAATGCAAAAAGAATATCATGATTTGGTTAAGGAATGACCGAGATATGGTCGTTCAAAGCTGAATAAAGTAATCTGTCAGATTGCATGTTTGCTTTGAGTGCATCCTTAGGACATTTTGACAAGAACATCATGCATGCCTTTGATAAGGTCCGATTTCTAGCACATGCATGGAGTGAATGAGCATCCAAGATGTACTAGAAATGGTTTAAATGCTTTTGACCATGCAAGAACACAAAAGAAATGGAGAAGAAGATGTAATACTTGTTTTTGAAGTCACATGAACATATGTGCATCATTTTCACTCCTTGCATGGGTTTGATCCCGGATTTTCACCATTTCAAACACATGCATTGTGTTATGGTGAGAATCTACAAACCACAAGGGAAAAATAAAGATTTCTAGCCATGGAAAGGCATAGAATCCGAAAAGAAGAGAAAACTAAGAAGAAAAGGAAGTAGAATCATGAAACTATGGAAGAAGATGTTGTTGTTTACCTTGGTTTTGATCTTGAGGGAAGTAAGAACACATTCAAAGTCTTCAAAATCTCGAAATTTGGCAGAGAAATGAGAGAAATTTCGTGAGTTAGAGAGAGAGAGGAAGAGAGTTTGTGTGTTAGGAGGGTGGAGTGTGAGAGAGTGAAGAGAGAAGAGGTAGAGTGAAGGTTTAAGTCTAATGATTGAGTTTTGGGAAGAGAGAGTGCATGGGGAGGGGATAATGGCTGGCTCTATCATGCATTAGGCCTCCTCTCTCCTAATTTCAAATTTTATAAAATTCTGTCACACCCCGCTAAAGCGGAAACGCAAGGTATGACAGCGACAAAGGTTTCATTGCAAAAGATAAAGATACATCACCATAGCAATATTTAAAAGTTTACAACCCATAGTTTAAACAAAACAAAGTACAAGTTTTCCAAAACGACATTGTTCAAAATATAACTTCATAAAATAACTTCCACACGATGCAGAATGCTCTATGATGATGAATCTCTATATCCACTTACTAATTATTTCCTGAAAAAGCATGTAAAACGAGCGTCAACTATGAAAATAGTTGGTGAGTTCACAGGTTTATAAAATCAAGATTTGGTATAAGACTTTTCATAAATACAAGTACATTGCTTTAATGAGAACAAAGTTCATTGCTATAATGAGAAACAAAGTTGATTGCTAAAATTGATAAACGAGTTTATTGCCATAATAGATAACAAGTTTATTGCTATAATGTGTAACGAGTTTGTATGTGTATGAGCAAACAATGAGTCTCAACCAAACCTATGACTGAAGCCCTATCAAGATCTATGCTTATCGTTCCATAGATGAATATGGTATCATGCACTCCAGCAATTGGGCGGGTGAGGAGTTGTCAATTCCTAATAGCGCTATCCATAATGACCATTGGCTCAAAGAGTTAATGGTTAGAGATAAGGGAAGGGCCTTAGTACGATAAGTTCTCATGTTCCGTGATTCATAGACATACATAGAGAGACATAGCAATAAAATAGCAATCATGTTTGATACAAATCAATTTAAATACAACATTAAAATAATAGTTTTTCGGGACATGCTTTTCCACCCCAAAACATAAAAACTGAAAATAGGGGAGTGCGTGAATACTCACAACGTTTCGAGTAGGTACAAGTGGTACTTCGGAATACACCAACGTCTTACTACCGGGATCCTACGACATCAAACACACACTAGTGAGTTTCCATGTCGAAATCTAATGCTAATATACTAAATTCTACATATAGTGAAATGCCAATTTATGTTTTAGTATTTGATTTTATATTAATTGGTTACACTTTTTCTGAAATAATGAAATTCTACAAATCGTGCGATTAATTACAACATTGGAATATAAATTTTCCAAATTTTTAAGTCCTTATTACAACATAAATTCACGGAAATAGCATTCAAAGGATAAATATTCTCAAACTTTTTATTTAACTGTTATTACACAATACTAAGCTGGGAAAATTATAAAAATGGATTTCCAAGCTGTTTAATTATATTTTATGATTTTTGAGCATTTATTCCAATAAAAATTGAAATAAATAGAAAACAGTTTCCAAAATTACCCAAACTTTTTATTTAACTGTTATTATACATAAATAGGCTGGGAAAAATATAAAAGATATTTTTCAGTGGGTATTTCTATTTTTCCTTGTTTTATTCCTTTAAATAATCTTTAATTGAAGAAATAATATTAAACAGTTAAAATAAATTACCAAAAATTTTTGTGACATCATTTACAGTATAAATAACCTGAGAAAAATATCAAAAGTGGTCTTCATATTATATAATCCGGTTTTGGGTATTTATGTGTATTTAAGTGTAATTAACTTTAGAAATTAAGAGAAAAATAGTTTACAGTGGAGAAAAATCCTTAAAACTTTTATGTAACCTCCTACTGTAAAACATGATGTTCTGGTAAATTTTCATGAATTTTGGATAATCAGAACTATTTTTCCTATTTTTAAACCATTATAATTACCAAAATTTGGGAAAAATAACAAGGCATGATGAAAAATGTTGAAATTATTTTTCTGAGTCATCCATCACAGGTAAGGTATGCGAAAATTGTTAGATAAAATTTTCACACTCTCCAAAGTGGTTTTGTGATTTATTATATCCTAACAAAAAGAAAATTGGAAATCATACCAAACAGCAACAAAAATTGATGAAATTTAGTGAGGGGTCATTATCCATCATAAGGGTCATTCATGAATTTGTTCCGGATTTATTGACCTCTGGAAGTATTTTATGTGATTTATGCCCTTGGTTTCTAGCAATAATTTTAATAAATCAAAGAAATAATAAAAGCTTTTGGTATTTTACAGATTATCACATGCATGTGAGGGCTTTCAAAAGGAAAAATGTTCGAAATTTATTCAGACGGGAAATAGGGGTATTGAACCCAAACAAGATAAGAAATGTTGCATGCAATGGTGCATGAGATGTAAATGTGGCTGAAGTTCATGAATTTGTGAAGCACATTCTGTGGGGTTTTAAGCCACGAAATTTCAGCCATCATTCACTGGATATGTTAAGTTTCTAAAGTATTTTTCCCCAGATTTATGGTTGGGTTTAAGGCCATTGATCATGCAAGGCAAAAATGGTGATCATAGAAAAAGAGCTGTTTGCGCAACCATTTTGTAAAAATTGCCAGAAATCGGATATTTAATATTTTACAGTAAGACCAGTTGGGTTTGAAAGTTAACTCATGGAGCTATCCAATGCAAAAAGAATATCATGATTTGGTTAAGGAATGACCGAGATATGGTCGTTCAAAGCTGAATAAAGTAATCTGGCAGATTGCATGTTTGCTTTGAGTGCATCCTTAGGACATTTTGACAAGAACATCATGCATGCCTTTGATAAGGTCCGATTTCTAGCACATGCATGGAGTGAATGAGAATCCAAGATGTACTAGAAATGGTTTAAATGCTTTTGACCATGCAAGAACACAAAAGAAATGGAGAAGAAGATGTAATACTTGTTTTTGAAGTCACATGAACATATGTGCATCATTTTCACTCCTTGCATGGGTTTGATCCCGGATTTTCACCATTTCAAACACATGCATTGTGTTATGGTGAGAATCTACAAACCACAAGGGAAAAATAAAGATTTCTAGCCATGGAAAGGCATAGAATCCGAAAAGAAGAGAAAACTAAGAAGAAAAGGAAGTAGAATCATGAAACTATGGAAGAAGATGTTGTTGTTTACCTTGGTTTTGATCTTGAGGGAAGTAAGAACACATTCAAAGTCTTCAAAATCTCGAAATTTGGCAGAGAAATGAGAGAAATTTCGTGAGTTAGAGAGAGAGGGGAAGAGAGTTTGTGTGTTAGGAGGGTGGAGTGTGAGAGAGTGAAGAGAGAAGAGGTAGAGTGAAGGTTTAAGTCTAATGATTGAGTTTTGGGAAGAGAGAGTGCATGGGGAGGGGAGAATGGCTGGCTCTATCATGCATTAGGCCTCCTCTCTCCTAATTTCAAATTTTATAAAATTCTGTCACACCCCGCTAAAGCGGAAACGCAAGGTATGACAGCGACAAAGGTTTCATTGCAAAAGATAAAGATACATCACCATAGCAATATTTAAAAGTTTACAACCCATAGTTTAAACAAAACAAAGTACAAGTTTTCCAAAACGACATTGTTCAAAATATAACTTCATAAAATAACTTCCACACGATGCAGCATGCTCTATGATGATGAATCTCTATATCCACTTACTAATTATTTCCTGAAAAAGCATGTAAAACGAGCGTCAACTATGAAAATAGTTGGTGAGTTCACAGGTTTATAAAATCAAGATTTGGTATAAGACTTTTCATAAATACAAGTACATTGCTTTAATGAGAACAAAGTTCATTGCTATAATGAGAAACAAAGTTGATTGCTAAAATTGATAAACGAGTTTATTGCCATAATAGATAACAAGTTTATTGCTATAATGTGTAACGAGTTTGTATGTGTATGAGCAAACAATGAGTCTCAACCAAACCTATGACTGAAGCCCTATCAAGATCTATGCTTATCGTTCCATAGATGAATATGGTATCATGCACTCCAGCAATTGGGCGGGTGAGGAGTTGTCAATTCCTAATAGCGCTATCCATAATGACCATTGGCTCAAAGAGTTAATGGTTAGAGATAAGGGAAGGGCCTTAGTACGATAAGTTCTCATGTTCCGTGATTCATAGACATACATAGAGAGACATAGCAATAAAATAGCAATCATGTTTGATACAAATCAATTTAAATACAACATTAAAATAATAGTTTTTCGGGACATGCTTTTCCACCCCAAAACATAAAAACTGAAAATAGGGGAGTGCGTGAATACTCACAACGTTTCGAGTAGGTACAAGTGGTACTTCGGAATACACCAACGTCTTACTACCGGGATCCTACGACATCAAACACACACTAGTGAGTTTCCATGTCGAAATCTAATGCTAATATACTAAATTCTACATATAGTGAAATGCCAATTTATGTTTTAGTATTTGATTTTATATTAATTGGTTACACTTTTTCTGAAATAATGAAATTCTACAAATCGTGCGATTAATTACAACATTGGAATATAAATTTTCCAAATTTTTAAGTCCTTATTACAACATAAATTCACGGAAATAGCATTCAAAGGATAAATATTCTCAAACTTTTTATTTAACTGTTATTACACAATACTAAGCTGGGAAAATTATAAAAATGGATTTCCAAGCTGTTTAATTATATTTTATGATTTTTGAGCATTTATTCCAATAAAAATTGAAATAAATAGAAAATAGTTTCCAAAATTACCCAAACTTTTTATTTAACTGTTATTATACATAAATAGGCTGGGAAAAATATAAAAGATATTTTTCAGTGGGTATTTCTATTTTTCCTTGTTTTATTCCTTTAAATAATCATTAATTGAAGAAATAATATTAAACAGTTAAAATAAATTACCAAAAATTTTTGTGACATCATTTACAGTATAAATAACCTGAGAAAAATATCAAAAGTGGTCTTCATATTATATAATCCGGTTTTGGGTATTTATGTGTATTTAAGTGTAATTAACTTTAGAAATTAAGAGAAAAATAGTTTACAGTGGAGACAAATCCTTAAAACTTTTATGTAACCTCCTACTGTAAAACATGATGTTCTGGTAAATTTTCATGAATTTTGGATAATCAGAACTATTTTTTCTATTTTTAAACCATTATAATTACCAAAAATTGGGAAAAATAGCAAGGCATGATGAAAAATATTGAAATTATTTTTATGAGTCATCCATCACAGGTAAGGTATGCGAAAATTGTTAGATAAAATTTTCACACTCTCCAAAGTGGTTTTGTGATTTATTATATCCTAACAAAAAGAAAATTGGAAATCATACCAAACAGCAACAAAAATTGATGAAATTTAGTGAGGGGTCATTATCCATGATAAGGGTCATTCATGAATTTGTTCCGGATTTATTAACCTCTGGAAGTATTTTATGTGATTTATGCCCTTGGTTTCTAGCAATAATTTTAATAAATCAAAGAAATAATAAAAGCTTTTGGTATTTTACAGATTATCACATGCATGTGAGGGCTTTCAAAAGGAAAAATGTTCGAAATTTATTCAGAAGGTAAATAGGGGTATTGAACCCAAACAAGATAAGAAATGTTGCATGCAATGGTGCATGAGATGTAAATGTGGCTGAAGTTCATGAATTTGTGAAGCACATTCTGTGGGGTTTTAAGCCACGAAATTTCAGCCATCATTCACTGGATATGTTAAGTTTCTAAAGTATTTTTCCCCAGATTTATGGTTGGGTTTAAGGCCATTGATCATGCAAGGCAAAAATGGTGATCATAGAAAAAGAGCTGTTTGCGCAACCATTTTGTAAAAATTGCCAAAAATCGGATATTTAATATTTTACAGTAAGACCAGTTGGGTTTGAAAGTTAACTCATGGAGCTATCCAATGCAAAAAGAATATCATGATTTGGTTAAGGAATGACCGAGATATGGTCGTTCAAAGCTGAATAAAGTAATCTGGCAGATTGCATGTTTGCTTTGAGTGCATCCTTAGGACATTTTGACAAGAACATCATGCATGCCTTTGATAAGGTCCGATTTCTAGCACATGCATGGAGTGAATGAGCATCCAAGATGTACTAGAAATGGTTTAAATGCTTTTGACCATGCAAGAACACAAAAGAAATGGAGAAGAAGATGTAATACTTGTTTTTGAAGTCACATGAACATATGTGCATCATTTTCACTCCTTGCATGGGTTTGATCCCGGATTTTCACCATTTCAAACACATGCATTGTGTTATGGTGAGAATCTACAAACCACAAGGGAAAAATAAAGATTTCTAGCCATGGAAAGGCATAGAATCCGAAAAGAAGAGAAAACTAAGAAGAAAAGGAAGTAGAATCATGAAACTATGGAAGAAGATGTTGTTGTTTACCTTGGTTTTGATCTTGAGGGAAGTAAGAACACATTCAAAGTCTTCAAAATCTCGAAATTTGGCAGAGAAATGAGAGAAATTTCGTGAGTTAGAGAGAGAGAGGAAGAGAGTTTGTGTGTTAGGAGGGTAGAGTGTGAGAGAGTGAAGAGAGAAGAGGTAGAGTGAAGGTTTAAGTCTAATGATTGAGTTTTGGGAAGAGAGAGTGCATGGGGAGGGGATAATGGCTGGCTCTATCATGCATTAGGCCTCCTCTCTCCTAATTTCAAATTTTATAAAATTCTGTCACACCCCGCTAAAGCGGAAACGCAAGGTATGACAGCGACAAAGGTTTCATTGCAAAAGATAAAGATACATCACCATAGCAATATTTAAAAGTTTACAACCCATAGTTTAAACAAAACAAAGTACAAGTTTTCCAAAACGACATTGTTCAAAATATAACTTCATAAAATAACTTCCACACGATGCAGAATGCTCTATGATGATGAATCTCTATATCCACTTACTAATTATTTCCTGAAAAAGCATGTAAAACGAGCGTCAACTATGAAAATAGTTGGTGAGTTCACAGGTTTATAAAATCAAGATTTGGTATAAGACTTTTCATAAATACAAGTACATTGCTTTAATGAGAACAAAGTTCATTGCTATAATGAGAAACAAAGTTGATTGCTAAAATTGATAAACGAGTTTATTGCCATAATAGATAACAAGTTTATTGCTATAATGTGTAACGAGTTTGTATGTGTATGAGCAAACAATGAGTCTCAACCAAACCTATGACTGAAGCCCTATCAAGATCTATGCTTATCGTTCCATAGATGAATATGGTATCATGCACTCCAGCAATTGGGCGGGTGAGGAGTTGTCAATTCCTAATAGCGCTATCCATAATGACCATTGGCTCAAAGAGTTAATGGTTAGAGATAAGGGAAGGGCCTTAGTACGATAAGTTCTCATGTTCCGTGATTCATAGACATACATAGAGAGACATAGCAATAAAATAGCAATCATGTTTGATACAAATCAATTTAAATACAACATTAAAATAATAGTTTTTCGGGACATGCTTTTCCACCCCAAAACATAAAAACTGAAAATAGGGGAGTGCGTGAATACTCACAACGTTTCGAGTAGGTACAAGTGGTACTTCGGAATACACCAACGTCTTACTACCGGGATCCTACGACATCAAACACACACTAGTGAGTTTCCATGTCGAAATCTAATGCTAATATACTAAATTCTACATATAGTGAAATGCCAATTTATGTTTTAGTATTTGATTTTATATTAATTGGTTACACTTTTTCTGAAATAATGAAATTCTACAAATCGTGCGATTAATTACAACATTGGAATATAAATTTTCCAAATTTTTAAGTCCTTATTACAACATAAATTCACGGAAATAGCATTCAAAGGATAAATATTCTCAAACTTTTTATTTAACTGTTATTACACAATACTAAGCTGGGAAAATTATAAAAATGGATTTCCAAGCTGTTTAATTATATTTTATGATTTTTGAGCATTTATTCCAATAAAAATTGAAATAAATAGAAAACAGTTTCCAAAATTACCCAAACTTTTTATTTAACTGTTATTATACATAAATAGGCTGGGAAAAATATAAAAGATATTTTTCAGTGGGTATTTCTATTTTTCCTTGTTTTATTCCTTTAAATAATCTTTAATTGAAGAAATAATATTAAACAGTTAAAATAAATTACCAAAAATTTTTGTGACATCATTTACAGTATAAATAACCTGAGAAAAATATCAAAAGTGGTCTTCATATTATATAATCCGGTTTTGGGTATTTATGTGTATTTAAGTGTAATTAACTTTAGAAATTAAGAGAAAAATAGTTTACAGTGGAGAAAAATCCTTAAAACTTTTATGTAACCTCCTACTGTAAAACATGATGTTCTGGTAAATTTTCATGAATTTTGGATAATCAGAACTATTTTTCCTATTTTTAAACCATTATAATTACCAAAATTTGGGAAAAATAACAAGGCATGATGAAAAATGTTGAAATTATTTTTCTGAGTCATCCATCACAGGTAAGGTATGCGAAAATTGTTAGATAAAATTTTCACACTCTCCAAAGTGGTTTTGTGATTTATTATATCCTAACAAAAAGAAAATTGGAAATCATACCAAACAGCAACAAAAATTGATGAAATTTAGTGAGGGGTCATTATCCATCATAAGGGTCATTCATGAATTTGTTCCGGATTTATTGACCTCTGGAAGTATTTTATGTGATTTATGCCCTTGGTTTCTAGCAATAATTTTAATAAATCAAAGAAATAATAAAAGCTTTTGGTATTTTACAGATTATCACATGCATGTGAGGGCTTTCAAAAGGAAAAATGTTCGAAATTTATTCAGACGGGAAATAGGGGTATTGAACCCAAACAAGATAAGAAATGTTGCATGCAATGGTGCATGAGATGTAAATGTGGCTGAAGTTCATGAATTTGTGAAGCACATTCTGTGGGGTTTTAAGCCACGAAATTTCAGCCATCATTCACTGGATATGTTAAGTTTCTAAAGTATTTTTCCCCAGATTTATGGTTGGGTTTAAGGCCATTGATCATGCAAGGCAAAAATGGTGATCATAGAAAAAGAGCTGTTTGCGCAACCATTTTGTAAAAATTGCCAGAAATCGGATATTTAATATTTTACAGTAAGACCAGTTGGGTTTGAAAGTTAACTCATGGAGCTATCCAATGCAAAAAGAATATCATGATTTGGTTAAGGAATGACCGAGATATGGTCGTTCAAAGCTGAATAAAGTAATCTGGCAGATTGCATGTTTGCTTTGAGTGCATCCTTAGGACATTTTGACAAGAACATCATGCATGCCTTTGATAAGGTCCGATTTCTAGCACATGCATGGAGTGAATGAGAATCCAAGATGTACTAGAAATGGTTTAAATGCTTTTGACCATGCAAGAACACAAAAGAAATGGAGAAGAAGATGTAATACTTGTTTTTGAAGTCACATGAACATATGTGCATCATTTTCACTCCTTGCATGGGTTTGATCCCGGATTTTCACCATTTCAAACACATGCATTGTGTTATGGTGAGAATCTACAAACCACAAGGGAAAAATAAAGATTTCTAGCCATGGAAAGGCATAGAATCCGAAAAGAAGAGAAAACTAAGAAGAAAAGGAAGTAGAATCATGAAACTATGGAAGAAGATGTTGTTGTTTACCTTGGTTTTGATCTTGAGGGAAGTAAGAACACATTCAAAGTCTTCAAAATCTCGAAATTTGGCAGAGAAATGAGAGAAATTTCGTGAGTTAGAGAGAGAGGGGAAGAGAGTTTGTGTGTTAGGAGGGTGGAGTGTGAGAGAGTGAAGAGAGAAGAGGTAGAGTGAAGGTTTAAGTCTAATGATTGAGTTTTGGGAAGAGAGAGTGCATGGGGAGGGGAGAATGGCTGGCTCTATCATGCATTAGGCCTCCTCTCTCCTAATTTCAAATTTTATAAAATTCTGTCACACCCCGCTAAAGCGGAAACGCAAGGTATGACAGCGACAAAGGTTTCATTGCAAAAGATAAAGATACATCACCATAGCAATATTTAAAAGTTTACAACCCATAGTTTAAACAAAACAAAGTACAAGTTTTCCAAAACGACATTGTTCAAAATATAACTTCATAAAATAACTTCCACACGATGCAGCATGCTCTATGATGATGAATCTCTATATCCACTTACTAATTATTTCCTGAAAAAGCATGTAAAACGAGCGTCAACTATGAAAATAGTTGGTGAGTTCACAGGTTTATAAAATCAAGATTTGGTATAAGACTTTTCATAAATACAAGTACATTGCTTTAATGAGAACAAAGTTCATTGCTATAATGAGAAACAAAGTTGATTGCTAAAATTGATAAACGAGTTTATTGCCATAATAGATAACAAGTTTATTGCTATAATGTGTAACGAGTTTGTATGTGTATGAGCAAACAATGAGTCTCAACCAAACCTATGACTGAAGCCCTATCAAGATCTATGCTTATCGTTCCATAGATGAATATGGTATCATGCACTCCAGCAATAGGGCGGGTGAGGAGTTGTCAATTCCTAATAGCGCTATCCATAATGACCATTGGCTCAAAGAGTTAATGGTTAGAGATAAGGGAAGGGCCTTAGTACGATAAGTTCTCATGTTCCGTGATTCATAGACATACATAGAGAGACATAGCAATAAAATAGCAATCATGTTTGATACAAATCAATTTAAATACAACATTAAAATAATAGTTTTTCGGGACATGCTTTTCCACCCCAAAACATAAAAACTGAAAATAGGGGAGTGCGTGAATACTCACAACGTTTCGAGTAGGTACAAGTGGTACTTCGGAATACACCAACGTCTTACTACCGGGATCCTACGACATCAAACACACACTAGTGAGTTTCCATGTCGAAATCTAATGCTAATATACTAAATTCTACATATAGTGAAATGCCAATTTATGTTTTAGTATTTGATTTTATATTAATTGGTTACACTTTTTCTGAAATAATGAAATTCTACAAATCGTGCGATTAATTACAACATTGGAATATAAATTTTCCAAATTTTTAAGTCCTTATTACAACATAAATTCACGGAAATAGCATTCAAAGGATAAATATTCTCAAACTTTTTATTTAACTGTTATTACACAATACTAAGCTGGGAAAATTATAAAAATGGATTTCCAAGCTGTTTAATTATATTTTATGATTTTTGAGCATTTATTCCAATAAAAATTGAAATAAATAGAAAATAGTTTCCAAAATTACCCAAACTTTTTATTTAACTGTTATTATACATAAATAGGCTGGGAAAAATATAAAAGATATTTTTCAGTGGGTATTTCTATTTTTCCTTGTTTTATTCCTTTAAATAATCATTAATTGAAGAAATAATATTAAACAGTTAAAATAAATTACCAAAAATTTTTGTGACATCATTTACAGTATAAATAACCTGAGAAAAATATCAAAAGTGGTCTTCATATTATATAATCCGGTTTTGGGTATTTATGTGTAATTAAGTGTAATTAACTTTAGAAATTAAGAGAAAAATAGTTTACAGTGGAGACAAATCCTTAAAACTTTTATGTAACCTCCTACTGTAAAACATGATGTTCTGGTAAATTTTCATGAATTTTGGATAATCAGAACTATTTTTTCTATTTTTAAACCATTATAATTACCAAAAATTGGGAAAAATAGCAAGGCATGATGAAAAATATTGAAATTATTTTTATGAGTCATCCATCACAGGTAAGGTATGCGAAAATTGTTAGATAAAATTTTCACACTCTCCAAAGTGGTTTTGTGATTTATTATATCCTAACAAAAAGAAAATTGGATATCATACCAAACAGCAACAAAAATTGATGAAATTTAGTGAGGGGTCATTATCCATCATAAGGGTCATTCATGAATTTGTTCCGGATTTATTGACCTCTGGAAGTATTTTATGTGATTTATGCCCTTGGTTTCTAGCAATAATTTTAATAAATCAAAGAAATAATAAAAGCTTTTGGTATTTTACAGATTATCACATGCATGTGAGGGCTTTCAAAAGGAAAAATGTTCGAAATTTATTCAGACGGGAAATAGGGGTATTGAACCCAAACAAGATAAGAAATGTTGCATGCAATGGTGCATGAGATGTAAATGTGGCTGAAGTTCATGAATTTGTGAAGCACATTCTGTGGGGTTTTAAGCCACGAAATTTCAGCAATCATTCACTGGATATGTTAAGTTTCTAAAGTATTTTTCCCCAGATTTATGGTTGGGTTTAAGGCCATTGATCATGCAAGGCAAAAATGGTGAACATAGAAAAAGAGCTGTTTGCGCAACCATTTTGTCAAAATTGCCAAAAATCGGATATTTAATATTTTACAGTAAGACCAGTTGGGTTTGAAAGTTAACTCATGGAGCTATCCAATGCAAAAAGAATATCATGATTTGGTTAAGGAATGACCGAGATATGGTCGTTCAAAGCTGAATAAAGTAATCTGGCAGATTGCATGTTTGCTTTGAGTGCATCCTTAGGACATTTTGACAAGAACATCATGCATGCCTTTGATAAGGTCCGATTTCTAGCACATGCATGGAGTGAATGAGCATCCAAGATGTACTAGAAATGGTTTAAATGCTTTTGACCATGCAAGAACACAAAAGAAATGGAGAAGAAGATGTAATACTTGTTTTTGAAGTCACATGAACATATGTGCATCATTTTCACTCCTTGCATGGGTTTGATCCCGGATTTTCACCATTTCAAACACATGCATTGTGTTATGGTGAGAATCTACAAACCACAAGGGAAAAATAAAGATTTCTAGCCATGGAAAGGCATAGAATCCGAAAAGAAGAGAAAACTAAGAAGAAAAGGAAGTAGAATCATGAAACTATGGAAGAAGATGTTGTTGTTTACCTTGGTTTTGATCTTGAGGGAAGTAAGAACACATTCAAAGTCTTCAAAATCTCGAAATTTGGCAGAGAAATGAGAGAAATTTCGTGAGTTAGAGAGAGAGAGGAAGAGAGTTTGTGTGTTAGGAGGGTGGAGTGTGAGAGAGTGAAGAGAGAAGAGGTAGAGTGAAGGTTTAAGTCTAATGATTGAGTTTTGGGAAGAGAGAGTGCATGGGGAGGGGAGAATGGCTGGCTCTATCATGCATTAGGCCTCCTCTCTCCTAATTTCAAATTTTATAAAATTCTGTCACACCCCGCTAAAGCGGAAACGCAAGGTATGACAGCGACAAAGGTTTCATTGCAAAAGATAAAGATACATCACCATAGCAATATTTGAAAGTTTACAACCCATAGTTTAAACAAAACAAAGTACAAGTTTTCCAAAACGACATTGTTCAAAATATAACTTCATAAAATAACTTCCACACGATGCAGCATGCTCTATGATGATGAATCTCTATATCCACTTACTAATTATTTCCTGAAAAAGCATGTAAAACGAGCGTCAACTATGAAAATAGTTGGTGAGTTCACAGGTTTATAAAATCAAGATTTGGTATAAGACTTTTCATAAATACAAGTACATTGCTTTAATGAGAACAAAGTTCATTGCTATAATGAGAAACAAAGTTGATTGCTAAAATTGATAAACGAGTTTATTGCCATAATAGATAACAAGTTTATTGCTATAATGTGTAACGAGTTTGTATGTGTATGAGCAAACAATGAGTCTCAACCAAACCTATGACTGAAGCCCTATCAAGATCTATGCTTATCGTTCCATAGATGAATATGGTATCATGCACTCCAGCAATAGGGCGAGTGAGGAGTTGTCAATTCCTAATAGCGCTATCCATAATGACCATTGGCTCAAAGAGTTAATGGTTAGAGATAAGGGAAGGGCCTTAGTACGATAAGTTCTCATGTTCCGTGATTCATAGATATACATAGAGAGACATAGCAATAAAATAGCAATCATGTTTGATACAAATCAATTTAAATACAACATTAAAATAATAGTTTTTCGGGACATGCTTTTCCACCCCAAAACATAAAAACTGAAAATAGGGGAGTGCGTGAATACTCACAACGTTTCGAGTAGGTACAAGTGGTACTTCGGAATACACCAACGTCTTACTACCGGGATCCTACGACATCAAACACACACTAGTGAGTTTCCATGTCGAAATCTAATGCTAATATACTAAATTCTACATATAGTGAAATGCCAATTTATGTTTTAGTATTTGATTTTATATTAATTGGTTACACTTTTTCTGAAATAATGAAATTCTACAAATCGTGCGATTAATTACAACATTGGAATATAAATTTTCCAAATTTTTAAGTCCTTATTACAACATAAATTCACGGAAATAGCATTCAAAGGATAAAAATTCTCAAACTTTTTATTTAACTGTTATTACACAATACTAAGCTGAGAAAATTATAAAAATGGATTTCCAAGCTGTTTAATTATATTTTATGATTTTTGAGCATTTATTCCAATAAAAATTGAAATAAATAGGAAACAGTTTCCAAAATTACACAAACCTTTTATTTAACTGTTATTATACATAAATAGGCTGGGAAAAATATACAAGATATTTTTCAGTGGGTATTTCTATTTTTCCTTGTTTTATTCCTTTAAATAATCTTTAATTGAAGAAATAATATTAAACAGTTAAAATAAATTACCAAAAATTTTTGTAACATCATTTACAGTATAAATAACCTGAGAAAAATATCAAAAGTGGTCTTCATATTATATAATCCAGTTTTGGGTATTTATGTGTATTTAAGTGTAATTAACTTTAGAAATTAAGAGAAAAATAGTTTACAGTGGAGAAAAATCCTTAAAATTTTTATGTAACCTCCTACTGTAAAACATGATGTTCTGGTAAATTTTCATGAATTTTGGATAATCAGAACTATTTTTCCTATTTTTAAACCATTATAATTACCAAAAATTGGGAAAAATAGCAAGGCATGATCAAAAATGTTGAAATTATTTTTCTGAGTCATCCATCACAGGTAAGGTATGCGAAAATTGTTAGATAAAATTTTCACACTCTCCAAAGTGGTTTTGTGATTTATTATATCCTAACAAAAAGAAAATTGGAAATCATACCAAACAGCAACAAAAATTGATGAAATTTAGTGAGGGGTCATTATCCATGATAAGGGTCATTCATGAATTTGTTCCGGATTTATTAACCTCTGGAAGTATTTTATGTGATTTATGCCCTTGGTTTCTAGCAATAATTTTAATAAATCAAAGAAATAATAAAAGCTTTTGGTATTTTACAGATTATCACATGCATGTGAGGGCTTTCAAAAGGAAAAATGTTCGAAATTTATTCAGAAGGTAAATAGGGGTATTGAACCCAAACAAGATAAGAAATGTTGCATGCAATGGTGCATGAGATGTAAATGTGGCTGAAGTTCATGAATTTGTGAAGCACATTCTGTGGGGTTTTAAGCCACGAAATTTCAGCCATCATTCACTGGATATGTTAAGTTTCTAAAGTATTTTTCCCCAGATTTATGGTTGGGTTTAAGGCCATTGATCATGCAAGGCAAAAATGGTGATCATAGAAAAAGAGCTGTTTGCGCAACCATTTTGTAAAAATTGCCAAAAATCGGATATTTAATATTTTACAGTAAGACCAGTTGGGTTTGAACGTTAACTCATGGAGCTATCCAATGCAAAAAGAATATCATGATTTGGTTAAGGAATGACCGAGATATGGTCGTTCAAAGCTGAATAAAGTAATCTGGCAGATTGCATGTTTGCTTTGAGTGCATCCTTAGGACATTTTGACAAGAACATCATGCATGCCTTTGATAAGGTCCGATTTCTAGCACATGCATGGAGTGAATGAGCATCCAAGATGTACTAGAAATGGTTTAAATGCTTTTGACCATGCAAGAACACAAAAGAAATGGAGAAGAAGATGTAATACTTGTTTTTGAAGTCACATGAACATATGTGCATCATTTTCACTCCTTGCATGGGTTTGATCCCGGATTTTCACCATTTCAAACACATGCATTGTGTTATGGTGAGAATCTACAAACCACAAGGGAAAAATAAAGATTTCTAGCCATGGAAAGGCATAGAATCCGAAAAGAAGAGAAAACTAAGAAGAAAAGGAAGTAGAATCATGAAACTATGGAAGAAGATGTTGTTGTTTACCTTGGTTTTGATCTTGAGGGAAGTAAGAACACATTCAAAGTCTTCAAAATCTCGAAATTTGGCAGAGAAATGAGAGAAATTTCGTGAGTTAGAGAGAGAGAGGAAGAGAGTTTGTGTGTTAGGAGGGTGGAGTGTGAGAGAGTGAAGAGAGAAGAGGCAGAGTGAAGGTTTAAGTCTATTGATTGAGTTTTGGGAAGAGAGAGTGCATGGGGAGGGGAGAATGGCTGGCTCTATCATGCATTAGGCCTCCTCTCTCCTAATTTCAAATTTTATAAAATTCCCTCCAATAATTTTATAAAAACCCTAATTTTTATAAAAATATTTATTAAGCAGTTCTTGATTTATTTGTAAAAAATCTTGTTTTTAACTAATAAATTATGATTATTGCATGATAATTTAATTTCTATTTTAATGATTATAATCCATAATTTGATTAATAAAAATTTGATATTAGAAAGTTTATAGCCAAATTTTATAAAGTTTTTAAGCTTTATGATTTATAAATTTGGATTTTTAGCTCTCTTAGGGTTTTTGGAATATTGTTTGATATTCATCATCATAATGAAGTATAATTAGAATATTTTAATTTATTTTTAGGGTTTTATACCCTTTTTCAATTATAACAAAGCTTGAAAGTTTCATTCAAATTATAGCATTGGTATTTCCTATTGTAGTTAAGCAGCTTACTAGAATCGTAAGTGTTAAGTATATTAGTCCTAGGTCTTAGATGGATCCTAGTTTATGTAAGATTTTGACCTAATTTATACTACTAGGCCATGGCATGATGTGCATGAATGGTTATTATAAAGATGCATGAGTCCGAGAATGACCTGAATTGACAGTTGTCACAGTATCCCCCACTTAAAAAGAATTTCGTCCCGAAATTCATTCTATGTCATCGCTTGTCATCGCATGGGAAAAGTTGTGGATACTTTTCCTTCATGAAGTCCTCACGCTCCCAGGTGTACTCCGGCCCGCGTTTTGAGTTCCAACGAACTTTCACAATCGGGATCTTACTCCGCTTAAGTTGTTTTACCTCCCTGCCAAGGATTTCTATCGGTTCCTCAACGAAGTTTAGATTATCATTGATCTTAATTTCCTCCAGGGGTACTATCAATGTTTCGTCGGCTAGACATTTCTAAAGATTGGAGACGTGGAATGTGTCGTGAATGGCGCTTAACTCTTGGGGCAACTGGAGTTTATAAGCTACCGGACCAATCCTTTCAATGACTTCAAAGGGTCCAACATATCTCGGGCTTAGTTTTCCTTTCTTACCAAAACGCACAAGCCCTTTCCAAGGCGACACTTTTAAAAGTACCTTGTCTCCTACTTGGAATTCTAATGGTTTTCGACGATTATCCACATAACTTTTCTGACGATCTCTAGCAGCTTTAAGCCTATCCTTGATGATAGCAATCTTGTCAGATGTTTCCTGGATAAGTTCGACTTTAGTCAACTGTCTGTCTCCGATTTCTGTCCAACATAAGGGCGAACGACACTTGCGTCCATACAATGCTTCATATGGAGCACATTGGATACTCGTGTGGTAACTGTTATTGTAGGAAAACTCAATTAGAGGCAAATGAGTATCCCAATTTCCTTTGAACTCAATGACACACGCCCGTAGCATGTCTTCCAATGTTTGTATTGTTCTCTCTGTTTGCCCATCTGTCTGAGGGTGGTAAGCTGTGCTCAAATCTATCTTGGTCCCTAGTGCCTTCTGTAGCATCCACCAAAATCGTGATGTAAAACGACTATCTCTATCAGAAATGATGGATAGGGGTACACCATGCAGAGAAACAATTCTGTCGATGTAGATTTGGGCCAATTTTTCCATCTTGAAGTCTTCCCGAATGGGGAGAAAATGAGCGGATTTCGTCAGTCGATCCACTATGACCCAAATTGAGTCATGACCTTTAGCAGTTCTAGGAAGTTTGGTAACGAAATCCATAGATATTTGCTCCCATTTCCATTGGGGAATTTCAGGTACTTGTGAACCTTCACGCTTGATACTATGTTTAAACTTCTTCCTGGCTTCTCACCGTGTATGATAAGGGTTTCTCCATTGGGGAGAGGCACTCTAATGACTTTCTCGTAACAACCAATATCTGCTTTATTTTTGGATAACCAATCCATCCCTACTATCACATCAAAACTACCTAGCTCTATAGGAATTAGGTCAATGCTAAAGAGTTTATCAGCTAAATTCAGAGTACAACCAGGAATTATATCGTCAGCCCTAATTTCATACCCATCAGCAAGTTCAATAGCATAAGCATTCCTCATCTTTCTCGATTTCAAGCCAATTAACGGTCTAAATGCTAAAGAAACAAAACTCCTATCTGCTCCCGCATCGGATATTACTGATGCAAAATGGTTGTTCAGGAGAAACGTACCTGTTATCACTTCAGTGTTCTGACGAGCTTCTTCTGCACCAATCACAAAGGCTACACCTCTTGGCCGTCCAACTTGATTTCCTTGAAAGTTTTGCCTGGCTTGGCCTTGTCCATTGTTACCAGGTCCATTGTTCAGTTTGGGACATGCTCTACGGAGATGATCAGTACTCCCGCACTCGTAACATGTCCTTTTTCCCTCCTTATTCACCTTACAATACTTCTTCTCTCCCTGATCTGCTGGCTTCCTCTTGCTACTAGAGCTTTCCTTTGTTGATGCTCCCATCCTTATCACATCATTGGTTAGTCGATTTGCTAGGCTTACTGCACTTTGAATAGTAGTTGGGTTTGCTGAGGTAACCATTCCCCGAATCTCTGGTGCCCGACCCCAGATGTAACGATCTATCCGTTTCTCCTCAGGAGTAACCATGTGAGGTACCAGTTTTGCTAGTTCATGAAATCGGACTGTGTACTTCTCTATTTGTGTTCCAACCATAGAATGGTTCCAGAATTCAGATTCAAGCTTCTGAAGTTCATCCTTGGGACAATACTCCTCTATCAGCAGCTTCTTTAGGTCTTCCCAAGTTAGCTGATATGCCGCTGTACGGCCTCGGGTTTGCACTAGAGTATTCCACCAGGTTAATGCCCTATCTTGGAATAGGCAAGATGCATACTCAACTTTGTTGCGCTCGAGGCATTTGCTAATGTGAAGGACCGACTCCATGCTGTCAATCCATTTCAGCAACCCGACCGCACCTTCCTTTCCATGGAACTCCTTAGGTTTACAGGCCATAAAGGACTTGTAGTTGCATTCTCTTTCATTGTTTCCCCGGTTTCCTCCACTACTTCCTTGGTTAGCATTAAGTCCCGCAGTTACTTGAGTGACAATGTTTGGGATTGCTGCCATGAGTTGTTGTGCTACCACTTGAGCAACATCGGGTGTTTCGTTCTGTGGGCGCCCGCGCTTAGGCCTTCCTGACATGGTTCTAAGACACAAGAGAAGAAATACGTATAAATACATAAAATAATGTATAATATTTAGTTCACTACTATTTTGAAAACCGTAAGTGTTGTCAAATTAATGGTTTGCATTAATACTAGGCATATAGATTTTAGAAAGGAAAGAAAAGAAAAATCTTTTTATTCAACTATTGACTAAATAAGTTCTAGGGTTTGACCTCATAGTAAAAGTTTTCAAACATAAAATAAACTTCTTCATTACCATTTGAAATAGTCTTAAAACCAAAACAATACATCAATCCCAAAATAAAGTTTTAATGTCTTTCCCCAAAAGATACCCAACATGGGTTTTCATTTCATGACACAATAAAATACTAAAATCAGAACCAAGTACGAATCGCTATCCCAACAAGAAACATCCACACCACAATCAGTAATAGCCCAACAAGCACATAACATGCGGTCATCGCACGACCTGCCACTCGTCTAGCAGCACTAGCAGTGTCAGCAGTCTCCATCGAATGCTGAAACTGGATTTCCATCCTTTTCAACACTTCATCCAAAACTTCCCGATGCTCAGCTATCACAGCAAGACTGTGATGTAGGCCCGCTGCCATCGAATGCATCCTCCGGGACTCCTCCGGGGTCATACCTGACTGCCTGACAGGTATCCCTATAACTCGCTGAGGTGGGGGTGCTCTCGGTCCTGCCATGCTGGGTCCTACCTGACTGGTTCCTGCCGTGCCAAGTCCTGCTGTACTGGTTGCTATCCTTCCCGGGATAGGGACACTCTTCCTTGCTGTCCTCCGAATACGAAGCCCATAAAGTGGTGGTTGTGGAAACGCAAGGTATGACAGCGACAAAGGTTTCATTGCAAAAGATAAAGATACATCACCATAGCAATATTTAAAAGTTTACAACTCATAGTTTAAACAAAACAAAGTACAAGTTTTCCAAAACGACATTGTTCAAAATATAACTTCATAAAATAACTTCCACACGATGTAGCATGCTCTATGATGATGAATCTCTATATCCACTTACTAATTATTTCCTGAAAAAGCATGTAAAACGAGCGTCAACTATGAAAATAGTTGGTGAGTTCACAGGTTTATAAAATCAAGATTTGGTATAAGACTTTTCATAAATACAAGTACATTGCTTTAATGAGAACAAAGTTCATTGCTATAATGAGAAACAAAGTTGATTGCTAAAATTGATAAACGAGTTTATTGCCATAATAGATAACAAGTTTATTGCTATAATGTGTAACGAGTTTGTATGTGTATGAGCAAACAATGAGTCTCAACCAAACCTATGACTGAAGCCCTATCAAGATCTATGCTTATCGTTCCATAGATGAAAATGGTATCAGAGCTAAAGTTATAGAGAACATCGGTTTTTTTTTTTTAAGAAAACACAACCTATAACTAAAACTTACAAAGAAATTCTTTTTACATCAAACATATTACTAGTATAATTAGGTCGGGAGTTGTATTATTGGACCTCGATTAAACATAGCCTGATCACCTATGTTTAATTAAGGAAAGATTTATACAAAGCTTGAGCTAATTATAATGGGAATATGTTCAACAAAATTCTTGAGAAAACTTTATTTCAAAAATTCAAAAAGGTTAATTTTGGTGTGTGTAAGCATTGCATATTATAGCCATGCATTGTCATTTACTTCATATCTCATTGAATCTATGTCTCAGTCCACTATGTCGACATCGTCATCTTCTCACGCTACCGCCTCAGCCGATGAGTCCGGCTACGTCACTATTATCCCTCGACGTAATCCCCCCGCCTCGGTAGAAGAAGACCCATCAGAGGATACGGAAGATACAGGGAACTCGGTGGAGATCAACAATGACAACGCCCCGAGTCAACGACGTGAGGCATCGCCTGCATCGATGTTGCCACAACCACCACTTTATGGGCTTCGTATTTGGAGGACAGCAAGGAAGAGTGTCCCTATCCCGGGAAGGATAGCAACCAGTACAGCAGGACTTGGCACGGCAGGAACCAGTCAGGTAGGACCCAGCATGGCAGGACCGAGAGCACCCCCACCTCAGCGAGTTATAGGGATACCTGTCAGGCAGTCAGGTATGACCCCGGAGGAGTCCCGGAGGATGCATTCGATGGCAGCGGGCCTACATCACAGTCTTGCGGTGATAGCTGAGCATCGGGAAGTTTTAGATGAAGTGTTGAAAAGGATGGAAATCCTGTTTCAGCATTCGATGGAGACTGCTGACACTGCTAGTGCTGCTAGACGAGTGGCAGGTCGTGCGATGACCGGATGTTATGTGCTTGTTGGGCTATTACTGATTGTGGTGTGGATGTTTCTTGTTGGGATAGCGATTCGTACTTGGTTCTAATTTTAGTATTTTATTGTGTCATGAAATGAAAACCCATGTTGGGTATCTTTTGGGGAAAGACATTAAAACTTTATTTTGGGATTGATGTATTGTTTTGGTTTTAAGACTATTTCAAATGGTAATGAAGAAGTTTATTTTATGTTTGAAAACTTTTACTATGAGGTCAAACCCTAGAACTTATTTAGTCAATAGTTGAATAAAAAGATTTTTCTTTTCTTTCCTTTCTAAAATCTATATGCCTAGTATTAATGCAAACCATTAATTTGACAACACTTACGGTTTTCAAAATAGTAGTGAACTAAATATTATACATTATTTTATGTATTTATACGTATTTCTTCTCTTGTGTCTTAGAACCATGTCAGGAAGGCCTAAGCGCGGGCGCCCACAGAACGAAACACCCGATGTTTCTCAAGTGGTAGCACAACAACTCATGGCAGCAATCCCAAACATTGTCACTCAAGTAACTGCGGGACTTAATGCTAACCTAGGAAGTAGTGGAGGAAACCGGGGAAACAATGAAAGAGAATGCAACTACAAGTCCTTTATGGCCTGTAAACCTAAGGAGTTCCATGGAAAGGAAGGTGCGGTCGGGTTGCTGAAATGGATTGACAGCATGGAGTCGGTCCTTCACATTAGCAAATGCCTCGAGCGCAACAAAGTTGAGTATGCATCTTGCCTATTCCAAGATAGGGCATTAACCTGGTGGAATACTCTAGTGCAAACCCGAGGCCGTACAGCGGCATATCAGCTAACTTGGGAAGACCTAAAGAAGCTGCTGATAGAGGAGTATTGTCCCAAGGATGAACTTCAGAAGCTTGAATCTGAATTCTGGAACCATTCTATGGTTGGAACACAAATAGAGAAGTACACAGTCCGATTTCATGAACTAGCAAAACTGGTACCTCACATGGTTACTCCTGAGGAGAAACGGATAGATCGTTACATCTGGGGTCTGGCACCAGAGATTCGGGGAATGGTTACCTCAGCAAACCCAACTACTATTCAAAGTGCAGTAAGCCTAGCAAATCGACTAACCAATGATGTGATAAGGATGGGAGCATCAACAAAGGAAAGCTCTAGTAGCAAGAGGAAGCCAGCAGATCAGGGAGAGAAGAAGTATTGTAAGGTGAATAAGGAGGGAAAAAGGACATGTTACGAGTGTGGGAGTACTGATCATCTCCGTAGAGCATGTCCCAAACTGAACAATGGACCTGGTAACAATGGACAAGGCCAAGCCAGGCAAAACTTTCAAGGAAATCAAGTTGGACGGCCAAGAGGTGTAGCCTTTGTGATTGGTGCAGAAGAAGCTCGTCAGAACACTGAAGTGATAACAGGTACGTTTCTCCTGAACAACCATTTTGCATCAGTAATATCCGATGCGGGAGCAGATAGGAGTTTTGTTTCTTTAGCATTTAGACCGTTAATTGGCTTGAAATCGAGAAAGATGAGGAATGCTTATGCTATTGAACTTGCTGATGGGTATGAAATTAGGGCTGACGATATAATTCCTGGTTGTACTCTGAATTTAGCTGATAAACTCTTTAGCATTGACCTAATTCCTATAGAGCTAGGTAGTTTTGATGTGATAGTAGGGATGGATTGGTTATCCAAAAATAAAGCAGATATTGGTTGTTACGAGAAAGTCATTAGAGTGCCTCTCCCCAATGGAGAAACCCTTATCATACACGGTGAGAAGCCAGGAAGAAGTTTAAACATAGTATCAAGCGTGAAGGTTCACAAGTACCTGAAATTCCCCAATGGAAATGGGAGCAAATATCTATGGATTTCGTTACCAAACTTCCTAGAACTGCTAAAGGTCATGACTCAATTTGGGTCATAGTGGATCGACTGACGAAATCCGCTCATTTTCTCCCCATTTGGGAAGACTTCAAGATGGAAAAATTGGCCCAAATCTACATCGACAGAATTGTTTCTCTGCATGGTGTACCCCTATCCATCATTTCTGATAGAGATAGTCGTTTTACATCACGATTTTGGTGGATGCTACAGAAGGCACTAGGGACCAAGACAGATTTGAGCACAGCTTACCACCCTCAGACAGATGGGCAAACAGAGAGAACAATACAAACATTGGAAGACATGCTACGGGCGTGTGTCATTGAGTTCAAAGGAAATTGGGATACTCATTTGCCTCTAATTGAGTTTTCCTACAATAACAGTTACCACACGAGTATCCAATGTGCTCCATATGAAGCATTGTATGGACGCAAGTGTCGTTCGCCCTTATGTTGGACAGAAATCGGAGACAGACAGTTGACTAAAGTCGAACTTATCCAGGAAACATCTGACAAGATTGCTATCATCAAGGATAGGCTTAAAGCTGCTAGAGATCGTCAGAAAAGTTATGCGGATAATCGTCGAAAACCATTAGAATTCCAAGTAGGAGACAAGGTACTTTTAAAAGTGTCGCCTTGGAAAGGGCTTGTGCGTTTTGGTAAGAAAGGAAAACTAAGCCCGAGATATGTTGGACCCTTTGAAGTCATTGAAAGGATTGGTCCGGTAGCTTATAAACTCCAGTTGCCCCAAGAGTTAAGCGCCATTCACGACACATTCCACGTCTCCAATCTTAAGAAATGTCTAGCCGACGAAACATTGATAGTACCCCTGGAGGAAATTAAGATCAATGATAAGCTAAACTTCGTTGAGGAACCGATAGAAATCCTTGGCAGGGAGGTAAAACAACTTAAGCGGAGTAAGATCCCGATTGTGAAAGTTCGTTGGAACTCAAAACGCGGGCCGGAGTACACCTGGGAGCGTGAGGACTTCATGAAGGAAAAGTATCCACAACTTTTCCCATGCGATGGCAAGCGATGACATAAAATGAATTTCGGGACGAAATTCTTTTTAAGTGGGGGATACTGTGACAACTGTCAATTCAGGTCATTCTCGGACTCATGCATCTTTATAATAACCATTCATGCACATCATGCCATGGCCTAGTAGTATAAATTAGGTCAAAATCTTACATAAACTAGGATCCATCTAAGACCTAGGACTAATATACTTAACACTTACGATTCTAGTAAGCTGCTTAACTACAATAGGAAATTCCAATGCCATAATTTGAATGAAACTTTCAAGCTTTGTTATAATTGAAAAAGGGTATAAAACCCTAAAAATAAATTAAAATATTCTAATTATACTTCATTATGATGATGAATATCAAACAATATTCCAAAAACCCTAAGAGAGCTAAAAATCCAAATTTATAAATCATAAAGCTTAAAAACTTTATAAAATTTGGCTATAAACTTTCTAATATCAAATTTTTATTAATCAAATTATGGATTATAATCATTGAAATAGAAATTAAATTATCATGCAATAATCATAATTTATTAGTTAAAAACAAGATTTTTTACAAATAAATCAAGAATTGCTTAATAAATATTTTTATAAAAATTAGGGTTTTTATAAAATTATTGGAGGGAATTTTATAAAATTTGAAATTAGGAGAGAGGAGGCCTAATGCATGATAGAGCCAGCCATTCTCCCCTCCCCATGCACTCTCTCTTCCCAAAACTCAATCATTAGACTTAAACCTTCACTCTACCTCTTCTCTCTTCACTCTCTCACACTCCACCCTCCTAACACACAAACTCTCTTCCTCTCTCTCTCTAACTCACGAAATTTCTCTCATTTCTCTGCCAAATTTCGAGATTTTGAAGACTTTGAATGTGTTCTTACTTCCCTCAAGATCAAAACCAAGGTAAACAACAACATCTTCTTCCATAGTTTCATGATTCTACTTCCTTTTCTTCTTAGTTTTCTCTTCTTTTCGGATTCTATGCCTTTCCATGGCTAGAAATCTTTATTTTTCCCTTGTGGTTTGTAGATTCTTACCATAACACAATGCATGTGTTTGAAATGGTGAAAATCCGGGATCAAACCCATGCAAGGAGTGAAAATGATGCACATATGTTCATGTGACTTCAAAAACAAGTATTACATCTTCTTCTCCATTTCTTTTGTGTTCTTGCATGGTCAAAAGCATTTAAACCATTTCTAGTACATCTTGGATGCTCATTCACTCCATGCATGTGCTAGAAATCGGACCTTATCAAAGGCATGCATGATGTTCTTGTCAAAATGTCCTAAGGATGCACTCAAAGCAAACATGCAATCTGCCAGATTACTTTATTCAGCTTTGAACGACCATATCTCGGTCATTCCTTAACCAAATCATGATATTCTTTTTGAATTGGATAGCTCCATGAGTTAACTTTCAAACCCAACTGGTCTGTAAAATATTAAATATCCGATTTTTGGCAATTTTTACAAAATGGTTGCGCAAACAGCTCTTTTTCTATGATCACCATTTTTGCCTTGCATGATCAATGGCCTTAAACCCAACCATAAATCTGGGGAAAAATACTTTAGAAACTTAACATATCCAGTGAATGATGGCTGAAATTTCATGTCTTAAAACCCCACAGAATGTGCTTCACAAATTCATGAACTTCAGCCACATTTACATCTCATGCACCATTGCATGCAACATTTCTTATCTTGTTTGGGTTCAATACCCCTATTTCCCTTCTGAATAAATTTCGAACATTTTTCCTTTTGAAAGCCCTCACATGCATGTGATAATCTGTAAAATACCAAAAGCTTTTATTATTTCTTTGATTTATTAAAATTATTGCTAGAAACCAAGGTCATAAATCACATAAAATACTTCCAGAGGTCAATAAATCCGGAACAAATTCATGAATGACCCTTATGATGGATAATGACCCCTCACTAAATTTCATCAATTTTTGTTGCTGTTTGGTATGATTTCCAATTTTCTTTTTGTTAGGATATAATAAATCACAAAACCACTTTGGAGAGTGTGAAAATTTTATCTAACAATTTTCGCATACCTTACCTGTGATGGATGACTCAGAAAAATAATTTCAACATTTTTGATCATGCCTTGCTATTTTTCCCAATTTTTGGTAATTATAATGGTTTAAAAATAGGAAAAATAGTTCTGATTATCCAAAATTCATGAAAATTTACCAGAACATCATGTTTTACAGTAGGAGGTTACATAAAAATTTTAAGGATTTTTCTCCACTGTAAACTATTTTTCTCTTAATTTCTAAAGTTAATTACACTTAAATACACATAAATACCCAAAACCGGATTATATAATATGAAGACCACTTTTGATATTTTTCTCAGGTTATTTATACTGTAAATGATGTTACAAAAATTTTTGGTAATTTATTTTAACTGTTTAATATTATTTCTTCAATTCAAGATTATTTAAAGGAATAAAACAAGGAAAAATAGAAATACCCACTGAAAAATATCTTTTATATTTTTCCCAGCCTATTTATGTATAATAACAGTTAAATAAAAGGTTTGGGTAATTGTGGAAACTGTTTTCTATTTATTTCAATTTTTATTGGAATAAATGCTCAAAAATCATAAAATATAATTAAACAGCTTGGAAATCCATTTTTATAATTTCCCAGCTTAGTATTGTGTAATAACAGTTAAATAAAAAGTTTGAGAATTTTTATCCTTTGAATGCTATTTCCGTGAATATATGTTGTAATAAGGACTTAAAAATTTGGAAAATTTATATTCCAATGTTGTAATTAATCGCACGATTTGTAGAATTTCATTATTTCAGAAAAAGTGTAACCAATTAATATAAAATCAAATACTAAAACATAAATTGGCATTTCACTATATGTAGAATTTAGTATATTAGCATTAGATTTCGACATGGAAACTCACTAGTGTGTGTTTGATGTCGTAGGATCCCGGTAGTAAGACGTTGGTGCATTCCGAAGTACCACTTGTACCTACTCGAAACGTTGTGAGTATTCACGCACTCCCCTATTTTCAGTTTTTATGTTTTGGGGTGGAAAAGCATGTCCCGAAAAACTATTATTTTAATGTTGTATTTAAATTGATTTGTATCAAACATGATTGCTATTTTATTGAGGAATGGTGAAATTTGAATGGTGAAATTTGAATGGCAGATGAAATTTGAATGGCAGATGAAGTTGTTTAATCCTTCAAGTGGGATTTTGTTGGAGTATGAAGTCTTATCCAACATGGGGCACTTAGATCACAATGGAGAACTTAATGTGCATGGAGCATGTGACAAAGGAATGGATCATCTGAGAAGGGAATGGATCGTCTGACAAAGGAACGGATCAAGGGCCAAAGGAACAAATCTTATAAAGGGGGGTTTGGAGCACCTGGAAGAGGTTTGGAGCACTTGGGAGTGATATTGAGCAACAAGGGGACCTTGTTGCACCATTTGATAAAGGGATGGGCCAAGAAGGATGCTATTGCTCCATAATCATTCCTTCTTGCGCCATGCTGCTCCCTCTTGGGCCATGGGATTTCTTATTGCACCATGGAGTATACTGTTTGACCAAGCATGTTCTTGTTGCGCCAAGGTGGTGATGTTGTTCCAACCTAGAAGTTCTTGCGCCACACTTGAAGCCTGTTGTGCCATCCTTGCACATGTTGCGTCATCATGGTGTAAGATGGTTCATTTTGGTTCCTTGATGAGCCATGGTATCCCTCATGAGCCAAGTATGCTATGAAGTCCTCTATGATGCTCAAGATCATTCAAGGATGCTCGAAAGTTGGTATTGCTCAAGGATTACACCATGTTGTGCCACCATAATGGATATTAGGCCATTAGTGTTCATGATACGCCACTTGTACATCATGATGCCCCACTATGGCACAAGGTGCTCCATCATGTGTGTTGCTGATGCTCTTGGGCTGTATGACATGGAAGAATGTTCCAGAAGATGCTGCATGTCAGAATATGATTGTTTGTCACGATCCATGGGCCTATGAGCCATGGGCTTGGCCCATTAGGGTTTCAAGCCTGATACCTCAAGTATAAATAGGCTCATACCCCCATCATTGTAAATTGCTAGATTTCTGTGAGCACTCAAAGTGAGATACAATTTGAGTGCTTGTGATAGTTCCAGAAAGTTAATAGAATCCTTTCTCTCTCTCTCTCTCTCTCTCTCTCTCTCTCTCTCTCTCTCTTTCTCGTTCGCTTGTGGACGTAGGTCATCTTGACTGAATCACGATAAACATTTTGATCCTTTGATTTATGTTTTCAGATTTTTTCGTGAATTCACCGAAGTTTGTTTTTTGATATTTGTCTGAAGTGCTTAACTCGTTTTGTTGTCACCCAACAATATAAACTCCCAATTTTAATCCCACCATTTTCGTTAAATGCCATAGTCACATGCAACTTCACCCGTGTAAAAAAATTTTCTAGTTAAATTCACCTCCCCAAAATCATCTAGATTGCATTGTTTCCAAATTCTTTCTAACTTTGGTTGGCATCTTGAATACAAAAATATAATAAATTTCAAGGAATCCAAACAATGATTTGTGAGAGAATATTGACCATTAATAGAAAGCATTTTTACTTTCCAATCCTTAAGCTTATTTTTAAACCTTTCCATGAGCACTTCCAAATTTGTATTCCCTCGATATTAAGCCCAACAAGTATACCAAGAAACTGAAAGGAGACAAAGTCACAACCTGAAGCATGTGCCATATCTTGGATCTCTAAATCCGAGACTCTCGCTCTATATAACTAAATTTTGAAAATTGATATATAACCTAGACACTACATTGAAAACCTCAGGAACAAGCTGAAATTCCACATTATATTTCGATCAATGTTCCATGAACAATGCGTCATCAACGTAAAAAATGGTAGATTGATATATTCACTTTACCAACTAGCTCATGTTTAAATAAACTTGCTTCCACTACATCAGAAACTGCAACGCTTAATGCTTGCATGACTAAAATAAAGCAGAACGAAGAGAATTATTGGTTAACTAAAAGATGAGAAATTGTTGTAGGTTTCACTTGTTTTCATCGATGTAAGTGCATCAATTATACATAGTTTAATGGAAATGAAATGGATTGCCAAGTTTGCAAATGAATCTATTAAAGTGGGTTCGGCTCTGGGTTCAATGAGTTTAGACCACCTTCAATGAGTTTAGACTTGAAACATCATTATATAATCATGAAGAGGCTATGATGTTCCATCCCATTTGGCCAAAATCATCTAGATTGCATTGTTTCCAAATTCTTTCTAACTTTGGTTGGCATCTTGAATACAAAAATATAATAAATTTCAAGCAATCCAAACAATGATTTGTGAGAGAATATTGACCATCAATAGAAAGCATTTTTACTTTCCAATCCTTAAGCTTATTTTTAAACCTTTCCATGAGCACTTCCCAAATTTGTATTCCCTCGATATTAAGCCCAACAAGTATACCAAGAAACTGAAAGGAGACAAAGTCACAACCTGAAGCATGTGCCATATCTTGGATCTCTAAATCCGAGACTCTCGCTCTATATAACTAAATTTTGAAAATTGATATATAACCTAGACACTACATTGAAAACCTCAGGAACAAGCTGAAATTCCACATTATATTTCGATCAATGTTCCATGAACAATGCGTCATCAACGTAAAAAATGGTAGATTGATATATTCACTTTACCAACTAGCTCATGTTTAAATAAACTTGCTTCCACTACATCAGAAACTGCAACGCTTAATGCTTGCATGACTAAAATAAAGCAGAACGAAGAGAATTATTGGTTAACTAAAAGATGAGAAATTGTTGTAGGTTTCACTTGTTTTCATCGATGTAAGAGCATCAATTATACATAGTTTAATGGAAATGAAATGGATTGCCAAGTTTGCAAATGAATTTATTAAAGTGGGTTCGGCTCTGGGTTCAATGAGTTTAGACCACCTTCAATGAGTTTAGACTTGAAACATCATTATATAATCATGAAGAGGCTATGATGTTCCATCCCATTTGGCCAAGCGGAGCGTAGAGGGAAGGAGGGCGCGGGAACAGGAACCGTGGTAGGAACACTACACCGTCGGTGCAGTTTAGGAGTGAGGGGAGGCTACCCCACCTCCTCTCTCTTCATGACCCCAATGACCAATTTTCTTTCTTTCCTTTTTTTTCGAAAAATCCCTCCTCTCAACAATTATATAAAATTTATATATATATATATATATATATATATATATATATATATATATATATATATATATTAATTTTTTTTACCATTTTGCACACCTATAAATAGCCCATTACTTTCACCTTCAAAATCATACTTTTTTTTCCTATCAATTCCTCTCTATTTCTTAAAAAAATAAAGAACCCCAACAATTCCAAAAATCCAACCCCAAAATTCGATAGAAGAAAAATCAATGTTTCGAGTTCAAGTACCCCAACTCGAAACATTTTCTCCATGGATCCATCCAAACCGATTTATCGTCCCCAATTTGATGCCCCCATTCAATCTCCTCCATAATTTTAAATACCAAAATGTTAGGCAATACTAAGCTATGCAAGTACCAAATGTTAGTCTAAATATGTTCAACAACTTTGTCGTTTTTTCTGATCAACTTTCACCAAATCAAACCAAAAGCCAAACCCCACTCTATCAATCTCAAACCCAAAGCCAAACCCCACCCTTTCACTATCAACCACGAAACAAAAGCCTCGAAGAGTTGGAAGATGAAATTGTACGGGAAACTCAACCCCCATCCCCACTACCTCTACCACGCCGCAAATGAAGACAAAAAGTGCAAGAGACGACAAAATAGAAGCCTTTAGAATGGACTCCACAAGAAGAGCTAGTGTTGACACAAGCTTGGGTTGACATTCCGGAGGATTTAACGCCCAGGGAAATGCACAAGCGCATGAACATTTTTAGCTTTGCATTCTTGAAAGATTTCGCATGGATTTGGGTAGAGAAGATGAGTACCGTACCAAACACTAACTTAATTCATAGTTTTGAGAAATAGCGTAAGTCATTTAAAAAATGAACGTGTTGTACAATAATCTAAAAACTCAAAGGAGAAGCGCTCAAGGAAATGAAAAAAAATTCTTCAAGAGGCTTTGCATTTTTTTGCTAGGAAACAACAAAGACATTCAAGTTTAACGAGCCTTGTAAATTGTTAATTCTTAGTCCAAGGTGGACAAAAATATGAAGACGACTTCATACTAGGAACACAATAAAAAAGAACAAAAACATGCTCCAATGGATACACAACTTCTTATGATGCTCGTGTCAAACTAGATTTAAATGAGGACGACGAACTCGAGCTAGAAGAATTTGTCTGACCGATGTGTAGGGACAAAACAAAAAGGAAGGGGAAGGGGTCGACTTCCAATGGATCAGATTTTAGCATGGACGCAGACAAATGTGGAAAATGATGGCAACATTTGATCGATACATAATGAATTTCGCTGAACGTTTGACATTCGACAAAGAAAAAAAAAGACGAAAAAAAGGAGCACACAGAAAGGTAAGAAATAGATGATATGAAGTTCTTGATGGAAAAACGGATCATCTTTCGGGACCGGCCCTCGAGCTAGTTTTGAAGAAGAATGAAAAAATCATGAAAAAAACATATCCCCTAGATCGTTTCGTTTTTTTTAAATGTAGGTCGTTTTTATGTAGGTTGTTTTTTTAATGCTGGTTATTTTCTAGTTTTTTTTAGTCTTGGTTTTTTTATGTAATTTTTATTTTAAGTAATGAAGTATTTCTATTTTAATTGATTATTGTGTTTATAAATCATTTTTAAGGAACTATATTTATTAAAAAATAAAAGTGAAAGATAACAATTTCCTGCCTTTTGGTGGGTGAAAGGTAACTAGGGAAATCTAATATGAAACTAAAATGGTAAGAGTTTAAAGTACGTCTTAGTGATGTGGGATAACGTGACCATATTGGAAAACATAAATCTTTATAGAAGAATAAAGATGATGATGGGTAGAGATGCAAAGTGAAATTAGATTCACCCTCAGAAATCGATCCGATCTGAAACCTGGATTTTTTTAAAACCGGTTTTGACCGAACGCGATCAGATTAAACCGGTGACCGGATCGAAACCGGTTTGGGAATTCGGACAAGCAATCAGATTGGACCCCGGAGCAATCAGATTGGACCCCAGATCAGGAACCGGATTGGCGAAAAACTAGATCGTAAACTAGATGGGAATATGTTCAACAAAATTCTTGAGAAAACTTTATTTCAAAAATTCAAAAAGGTTAATTTTGGTGTGTGTAAGCATTGCATATTATAGCCATGCATTGTCATTTATTTCATATCTCATTGAATCTATGTCTCAGTCCACTATGTCGACATCGTCATCTTCTCACGCTACCGCCTCAGCCGATGAGTCCGGCTATGTCACTATTATCCCTCGACGTAATCCCCCCGCCTCGGTAGAAGAAGACCCATCAGAGGATACAGAAGATACAGGGAACTCGGTGGAGATCAACAATGACAACGCCCCGAGTCAACGACGTGAGGCATCGCCTGCATCGATGTTGCCACAACCACCACTTTATGGGCTTCGTATTTGGAGGACAGCAAGGAAGAGTGTCCCTATCCCGGGAAGGATAGCAACCAGTACAGCAGGACTTGGCACGGCAGGAACCAGTCAGGTAGGACCCAGCATGGCAGGACCGAGAGCACCCCCACCTCAGCGAGTTATAGGGATACCTGTCAGGCAGTCAGGTATGACCCCGGAGGAGTCCCGGAGGATGCATTCGATGGCAGCGGGCCTACATCACAGTCTTGCGGTGATAGCTGAGCATCGGGAAGTTTTAGATGAAGTGTTGAAAAGGATGGAAATCCTGTTTCAGCATTCGATGGAGACTGCTGACACTGCTAGTGCTGCTAGACGAGTGGCAGGTCGTGCGATGACCGGATGTTATGTGCTTGTTGGGCTATTACTGATTGTGGTGTGGATGTTTCTTGTTGGGATAGCGATTCGTACTTGGTTCTAATTTTAGTATTTTATTGTGTCATGAAATGAAAACCCATGTTGGGTATCTTTTGGGGAAAGACATTAAAACTTTATTTTGGGATTGATGTATTGTTTTGGTTTTAAGACTATTTCAAATGGTAATGAAGAAGTTTATTTTATGTTTGAAAACTTTTACTATGAGGTCAAACCCTAGAACTTATTTAGTCAATAGTTGAATAAAAAGATTTTTCTTTTCTTTCCTTTCTAAAATCTATATGCCTAGTATTAATGCAAACCATTAATTTGACAACACTTACGGTTTTCAAAATAGTAGTGAACTAAATATTATACATTATTTTATGTATTTATACGTATTTCTTCTCTTGTGTCTTAGAACCATGTCAGGAAGTCCTAAGCGCGGGCGCCCACAGAACGAAACACCCGATGTTTCTCAAGTGGTAGCACAACAACTCATGGCAGCAATCCCAAACATTGTCACTCAAGTAACTGCGGGACTTAATGCTAACCTAGGAAGTAGTGGAGGAAACCGGGGAAACAATGAAAGAGAATGCAACTACAAGTCCTTTATGGCCTGTAAACCTAAGGAGTTCCATGGAAAGGAAGGTGCGGTCGGGTTGCTGAAATGGATTGACAGCATGGAGTCGGTCCTTCACATTAGCAAATGCCTCGAGCGCAACAAAGTTGAGTATGCATCTTGCCTATTCCAAGATAGGGCATTAACCTGGTGGAATACTCTAGTGCAAACCCGAGGCCGTACAGCGGCATATCAGCTAACTTGGGAAGACCTAAAGAAGCTGCTGATAGAGGAGTATTGTCCCAAGGATGAACTTCAGAAGCTTGAATCTGAATTCTGGAACCATTCTATGGTTGGAACACAAATAGAGAAGTACACAGTCCGATTTCATGAACTAGCAAAACTGGTACCTCACATGGTTACTCCTGAGGAGAAACGGATAGATCGTTACATCTGGGGTCTGGCACCAGAGATTCGGGGAATGGTTACCTCAGCAAACCCAACTACTATTCAAAGTGCAGTAAGCCTAGCGGAGATCCATCCCATTTGGCCAAGCGGAGCGTAGAGGGAAGGAGGGCGCGGGAACAGGAACCGTGGTAGGAACACTACACCGTCGGTGCAGTTTAGGAGTGAGGGGAGGCTACCCCACCTCCTCTCTCTTCATGACCCCAATGACCAATTTTCTTTCTTTCCTTTTTTTTCGAAAAATCCCTCCTCTCAACAATTATATAAAATTTATATATATATATATATATATATATATATATATATATATATATATATATATATATATATATATATATTTATATATATATATTAATTTTTTTTACCATTTTGCACACCTATAAATAGCCCATTACTTTCACCTTCAAAATCATACTTTTTTTTCCTATCAATTCCTCTCTATTTCTTAAAAAAATAAAGAACCCCAACAATTCCAAAAATCCAACCCCAAAATTCGATAGAAGAAAAATCAATGTTTCGAGTTCAAGTACCCCAACTCGAAACATTTTCTCCATGGATCCATCCAAACCGATTTATCGTCCCCAATTTGATGCCCCCATTCAATCTCCTCCATAATTTTAAATACCAAAATGTTAGGCAATACTAAGCTATGCAAGTACCAAATGTTAGTCTAAATATGTTCAACAACTTTGTCGTTTTTTCTGATCAACTTTCACCAAATCAAACCAAAAGCCAAACCCCACTCTATCAATCTCAAACCCAAAGCCAAACCCCACCCTTTCACTATCAACCACGAAACAAAAGCCTCGAAGAGTTGGAAGATGAAATTGTACGGGAAACTCAACCCCCATCCCCACTACCTCTACCACGCCGCAAATGAAGACAAAAAGTGCAAGAGACGACAAAATAGAAGCCTTTAGAATGGACTCCACAAGAAGAGCTAGTGTTGACACAAGCTTGGGTTGACATTCCGGAGGATTTAACGCCCAGGGAAATGCACAAGCGCATGAACATTTTTAGCTTTGCATTCTTGAAAGATTTCGCATGGATTTGGGTAGAGAAGATGAGTACCGTACCAAACACTAACTTAATTCATAGTTTTGAGAAATAGCGTAAGTCATTTAAAAAATGAACGTGTTGTACAATAATCTAAAAACTCAAAGGAGAAGCGCTCAAGGAAATGAAAAAAAATTCTTCAAGAGGCTTTGCATTTTTTTGCTAGGAAACAACAAAGACATTCAAGTTTAACGAGCCTTGTAAATTGTTAATTCTTAGTCCAAGGTGGAAAAAAATATGAAGACGACTTCATACTAGGAACACAATAAAAAAGAACAAAAACATGCTCCAAGGGATACACAACTTCTTATGATGCTCGTGTCAAACTAGATTTAAATGAGGACGACGAACTCGAGCTAGAAGAATTTGTCTGACCGATGTGTAGGGACAAAACAAAAAGGAAGGGGAAGGGGTCGACTTCCAATGGATCAGATTTTAGCATGGACGCAGACAAATGTGGAAAATGATGGCAACATTTGATCGATACATAATGAATTTCGCTGAACGTTTGACATTCGACAAAGAAAAAAAAAGACGAAAAAAAGGAGCACACAGAAAGGTAAGAAATAGATGATATGAAGTTCTTGATGGAAAAACGGATCATCTTTCGGGACCGGCCCTCGAGCTAGTTTTGAAGAAGAATGAAAAAATCATGAAAAAAACATATCCCCTAGATCGTTTCGTTTTTTTTAAATGTAGGTCGTTTTTATGTAGGTTGTTTTTTTAATGCTGGTTATTTTCTAGTTTTTTTTAGTCTTGGTTTTTTTATGTAATTTTTATTTTAAGTAATGAAGTATTTCTATTTTAATTGATTATTGTGTTTATAAATCATTTTTAAGGAACTATATTTATTAAAAAATAAAAGTGAAAGATAACAATTTCCTGCCTTTTGGTGGGTGAAAGGTAACTAGGGAAATCTAATATGAAACTAAAATGGTAAGAGTTTAAAGTACGTCTTAGTGATGTGGGATAACGTGACCATATTGGAAAACATAAATCTTTATAGAAGAATAAAGATGATGATGGGTAGAGATGCAAAGTGAAATTAGATTCACCCTCAGAAATCGATCCGATCTGAAACCTGGATTTTTTTAAAACCGGTTTTGACCGAACGCGATCAGATTAAACCGGTGACCGGATCGAAACCGGTTTGGGAATTCGGACAAGCAATCAGATTGGACCCCGGAGCAATCAGATTGGACCCCAGATCAGGAACCGGATTGGCGAAAAACTAGATCGTAAACTGGTTTGAAACTTGTTATGGTTTCTGACCGTTAAAAAACAGGATTTTTCGATTTTTTTGTATCCTTTAGAAAACGGTAATAAACGGCTATAATGCCATTTTCTTTTTGTCTTTTTTGATCCTCTTAACACATATAAATATATGGTATTTGCTAGATTTCAACCCATATAAATTATCAATTCTTCTAGTTTGCTAACACTCAAAAAATGAGCTCAAGAAATTCTACCACCATCGGTGGTCAAGAATCAGATGTGGGAACATTTTGATATGATGCTATTGTCAAACGGGAAGGAAAGAGGTCGATGCAAGAAGTGTGGGTTGTAAATGGGTAACGATGGCAATAGTACTTTGAAGAGTCATGCAACGACAACTTGGCCGATTATAAAAGGTCAAGGCGATTCAGATCAACTGAATATTACTCCTAGCGGGACGATTTTTATGTACAACAATGATGATATTCGTTAAAGCTTTTGCAAGTTAGTGATTCAAATGGGATTGCCTTTCAACCACTTCGACAACCCACGATTGATAAGGATTTTGCGGGAAAAAATGCAACCTCAATATCGGAAAGTAAATCACACTTCTCTTAGACGTGATATTATAAAGTATTAGGGTATAAAAAAAAGATATCCAATTGAGATTTATTAAATATAAAAACCGGTGTTTCTTTAACTTGTGATGTTTGGTCCTCCACCGGAAGTTGTCCCCAAAGTTATCTTGCCGTCACAACACATTGGATAGACCCCTCTACTTTGGTAATGAACAAACGAGTTATTGGTTTTGAACTTTTTGCGAATCATCACACGGGAACACAATTATTTTCAATTTTAGTAAGCGTTATAGCGACTTATAATTTAAGCGACAAAATCTTCTCTATTTCGTTTGACAATGCAAGTAACAATACCGCCGCTGCAAAAAGATTAATTGCAAAATATAAACCTATTTTGGATGGCTTGTTTTTTTATACTCGATGTGTTTGTCACATAATTAATCTAGCGGTACAAGATGGTTTAAAAATGATAGATCTACGATTGAAAATTTCAAAATCGTGTTAACAAGAGTTTTTGGAAAAAAACAAAGCGACAATGGAAAAATATCGACGTTTTGCACTTTCCATCAATGTAACTCCATATAGTCCTCATTGGGATGTTGACACTATATGGAGTTTGACATTCATGACGTTTGGAAGTTTGACACATCAAAGAATCTCTTTGCAATTATTTTATGACATAATTTCAAATGGAAAAAACCCAGTTTCAGATTATGAATGAGATTTGATGGAAGAGTTTGTGGACATGTTAAAAGTTTTTAACCAAACAACAAATTTTTTATCGGGCGTGTATTATCCTAAAAGTCATTTGTTACTAAATGAATTATGGTTGATTGTCCGTACAATTGGAATGTTTTGAACAAAGAAGCAAAATATTTGTTTTGGATACGAGACTAATGAGAGCAAAATTTGTTACTAAATGAATTATGGTTGATTCTCCGTACAACCGGTGTATCCGATCATACTAGTGGTACATTTGGTGGCAGTGGAGGCCGAACGGATTTTCATATCGACCTCTATAACTACCTTTTGGAGGAACAAAAAAAAACGAGCACACACATTAACGCCTACTAGTGAACTTGGAATTCATATGATCTCAAACTTTTTAAAATTCATGAGTGCACCACAATTTGAAAATTTGGATCTTTTGACTTCGTGGAGAGAAAATGAAGCACAATTTCATATTTTCTCCATCATGGCCCGTGATTTAGTAACCGTCCAAGCTTCCACAGTAGCTTCAGAATCCACTTTTTTTTAGTGGCAGGGTTTTATCAAAGTTTAGAACGAATCTTACCCCGGTTGCAGTAGAGGTTTGCGTTTGCTTGAGGGATTACTTGGATTTGGTGAACGTACATAACACTTGGCATCACTAGAAGGCCCACTAGTGAAGAATGCCGAACCGGAAATAATGGAACAAGAATATAAACAAGGCTTAACAATGCCTCCAGAAGTAACGAATACGATGACGATGAAGACGAAGACAAAGATGAAGAAGAGGGTATTGATCAGACCCCTATCCATTTGTGTGGCAGTTGAAGAACAATTTAATGAAGGTGAAACGAAGTAGAAGACTACAAAAATTGAAGACTATTTGGCAAAAATGTTATAACGCCACTTGATTATTATTATCAGTTAACTAGTTTGATATTAGTATCAAAACTCTTTATATTTCTATGTTTGATGTATGTTTTAAGTATTCTAGTGAACCTATGTTGCTTTTTTTTTTGTACTTGAGTGTTTCAAAGTATTAAAAAAATAAATCAAATTCCAGACCGGATTCAAACTGGATTGGATTAAACCGATTCGTATCGGGCAGTGACAAATAAGATCAAACCAGATCGATGATGGCGTCGGCAAAACCAGATCGGAAATTCGCTACGAAAGTAAAATCCGTAGTTATTCTGCTACGGATTATGCTACGGAATGGCTTGTCGTAGCTATTTTGCTATGGAACTTGCTATAGAATTACATTGCGTAGGTAATATTTGAATAACTACGGAATTTTGCTACATAATTAAAAACCATAGCTATTCTACTATGGAATATACTACAAACTAGTTAGACGTAGGTATATTTGCTACGAAATTAGCAACAAAATTGCATTCTATAGCTAATATTTGAGTAACTACAGAATTTTGCTACGCAATCGAAGTCCGTAGTTATCATGCTACGAAATTTGCTACAGAATTATAAGGCGTAGGCATTTTGCTACAACTGTTCTACAGATTAAAGTTTGTAGTTACTTTGCTACAGAAATTGTTACGGAATCAAAATTTGTAGCTATTTTGCTACAAAATTTGCTATCGCATCTAAGTCCGTAGCTAGCTTGCTACGACATTTGTTACGGAGTCAAAATTCGTAGCTATGTTGCTACAGAATTTGCTACAAGATCATAGGTGACAGCTATTATACTATAATATAAAAACCATAAATATTATACAATAGAATTTTCCAGTATGCAATTTTAAGTGTTTGGAGGTTTTTCAAGTAAAGTTTAAACCCTTAAAACCGAAATTTTGAATTGCATTAACTAATTACTTAATTGAAAATTATTTTTATATTTTATACATTAAATAAAATATTAAATAACCAATATAAAGTAAAATACATTTTAGACCTTAGACCGTTTTATGGTTTTCAGTATTCAGTATTTACGACTCATAATCCTCACGAATTCACGACTCACACCGAGGAAATCGATTCAAGGAAACCAAAAAACTCATAAACTGAAACCGATTCCCACCTCTAATATTTAAGATTGAAGCCTTTCTTAAATTGTGAGTCCAGACTTTAGTAGCAACCACGTTGCATTTGAGGTAAGCAAGAACCGGCAAAATCTTAGAAATAGTTTGGTAGGGGCCTGGTCACATCCCGTTCGATTTCTCGGGTTCTGAGGTCGGTTTGGACGGTTTTTCGGTTTCTTGGGTTCAACCCATACATTGATCATAGGTTATGGGTTTAAACCCATGTGTTCTGGGTTCCAATCCATTTTCCATAAATGAAGAAACAAGTTAAATACTTCAAAAAACACCAAATTGAAGTCAAATGTATTCTGTATTAAGGGTATTTTTATCATTTAAATAATTTCAATCCATTCAATCATCTTTTCAACTATATCCAACAACATTGACCAAGACGATGAAATAATAATAAAGAGTTCTATTATCTTGTTTATTCAATTATTTGATCCATTCAATTCCATCCAACAAACATACATTTACTAGTTCAAAATTTTAATGATAAAATTTATTTTAAGCTAAGATGATTAAAAAAAGGCAAATGCCATAAAAAAACCTATATGTTTGCAAGTTTTTGTCGACATTGGTTTTACCTAAAGTTGTATTTTATGTTTATTAATGTCTTAAATTTGCATTTTTTTTCCAATTCAACCATTTTTGCAAATTTATCCGGTAAAACTGGAATTTTTTGCCAAACTTAAGGGCTTTTATGTAAAAGAAAAAAAATAGTAAAACCGATCATTTCTGTCAAATGTAAAGACTTTAATAAACCAAAGGGTAAAATTGATTTTATTTATTTATTTATTTATATTTGCAAACATCCATTTTTATGAACCTAAAAACCACAAAAGGCTATACTCAGACAAAAAAAATTACAAAATTAAAATTTTTTACATGATAAAAGGGTAAAAACTGCATAAATTCACGCAAACTATCGTTGATCTCAAGCACTTTGACGGTGCCGGTTTTGCATCAGTGTCCCGGTCCGTACTTTTCCCACATCTGAAACATTCCCCTTTAAGGTAACGGGCTTGTCTCTCATCCTCTGATATACGGACAAGTGGTTTAGAGTAATTAAAGGTTGGAGTAACAGCTGTAGTAACCGGTTTTGGGTCAGTTGATAAAAGTTTTGAGTTTGCAATCCAAGGTATTGACTTCCCGGGTCAGGTGTGGGTAACCTTGGACTCGAATTCAAAAGTGAGGCTCATGGCGTTATAAATAGTACGGGGTTTGTGAATTCGTACATCAGCTTTTAATTCCTCTTTGAGTCCATTTAAGAAGACTCCCAATAGGCAGTGTTCCCAATAGGCAGTGTTCCGGCCAGTTTGACACCCGATATCATACCAGTGAATACTCAAATAGAAGACTTATAATAAGTTGGAGGTGGTTAAATAATAAATAAAGAAAATGAGATAATAAAATGAAATAAAATAAAATGATGGTAATAATAATAATGTAAACTTATTAATTAAATAAATGGATAATTTAAGAAAAATATAAAACCATTGTGAGTAATAGCATTTAAGAATCAATAATGAAGAGTATTAAGGGATTAGGGGTTAAAAGTGTCAAAAACCAGAACTATTGTTATCAAGGATTTTGTTTAGAGGATAGGAATTGTCATTATGGGAATGATCGGGGGGCTAAAATGAAAAATCACATAAATCCTTAGCATTTGACGGGATTCCTTTTGGGGTCATTTCTGGTGACCGAAACCCTCTATCTCGATCGATATTTAGCCCCACATCAACCCTAATCGACCCAATTAAGCTTTGGCTCCTCCATTGGCTGCCTCCTCTTTGTTCGTTGTGCTCCACAGCCGAGAGAAAAGAGCGAGATGCAGGAATCTGCAAGAAGAAATCGACAAGAGGGAGGATAATATCGAGATGAAGGGCTATTTCAATGCTCGTTGGTGAAGGAGAAGGTATGTAAGTTCAAATCCTTTTCTTCCTCTTTATTTGCTTCGATTTCACTCTAGAACCACCACCACCGTAGAGGTGGTGGCTGTTGTCGCCGACCGCCACTGCCATCATGGCAATGGGTATGGATGATTTCCGACATCTATTTTGAGTCCTTGATATTGTCTAGGTGTTGTGTAATGCAAGCTAAAAACCCTAGATCCATAAATTATCTTCACAACAATATACAACGGATTTTCACTTTTGATATAACGCCCCGATTCTCAGTTATTGATTTATATAAGAATTTCTATGATTTCAAGGTCTACTCGACGAGTTGGTTTCCCTACTCGTCGAGTAGCAGCGGGTTGGTCCACGTATTTTAGTGACCTACTCGCCGAGTCCAAGAAGGGACTCGACGAGTAGGAGCTGGCAGATGAAACCCTAAATCTCGGGGTATTACACCCTATTTAAAGGATCATTGGCCTTCCCCAGCCTCCCCTTTACAGTTACTTGACACCCTTAAACCCTAATTCGTGTGAGTGTACTCCATTTGTATTCTAAAGCTTGGGAAGAGGATTTTTGGTGGGAAGAAGCTTGAAGATCAAGAAGTGTGAGGCAAGGAATGTGTGTAGATCTGAAGTCTACCCCAACTTAGCATCATTAGAAGGTATCAAGTCATTACATTGACCTTCTCTTAGTTAGATCTTTCTATGTTTGAGTTTTGGGGCCTGAGTGGTGAACCAAGATCTAAAGTTGCAACTTCAGATCTAGGCTCATCTTGGCCCTTACAATCATAAAGTCTCAGCCTTTAGCATGCTAGTGTGATCCCTTGCCTAAGAACCACTTCTTTAGCTTGATTTAAGTCATTAGCACCTTGCATGTACGTAAAGTTTGCAACTTTACGTAAGAAGTATGCCCTAGGAGCTTAGATCTGCAATATGGAGCCTTTACATGACTTAAAAAGCATCTGTATGGTTGAAGGATTGAAGGGACTCGACGAGTCGCAAAGGTCGACTCGGCGAGTCATATGAAGATAGTCATGTACTCGACGAGTTGGATGAACAACTCGGCGAGTCCGATGAGGATTGCCTTGGGCTCGGCGAGTCAGTCAAATGACTCGGCGAGTCGGCTAGGGTTTTTCCCAAACCTTTGGACACGCATGAACTCGACGAGTTATAAGGGAACTCGACGAGTCAACCAAGGATTTCATGACTTCTCGATTTCAGGAAGGACTCGACGATTCGGTGAATTACACTCGACGAGTTGGGTAAACATGGACTATTGACTTTGACTGTGGACTTTGACTTTGACCAAGGGTTGACCAGTTGACCTCTGGGGGTATTTTGGTAAATTGGAAATTTACGGAAAATCATTTTATGGTAAATATAGGTGGTGGAGTTCGTGTTGGTGATTCGAGAGTCGAGCCTATCTCTTCAGTGCGACAGTCGGGAGGTGAGTTATCCTCACTATATCAACAGGGTCTACGGCACAAAGCCTGACCCTTTATGATTTACATCCTGTTTAGGATGGTCGTTATGTTACTTCTATGTTAGATTTCATCCTGGTTTAGGATGGTTTCTATGCTAGAGATCGGTTAGGTCGATATCCTGGTTATAGGATGGTTGCCATGATTAGTGATCTGTTAGATCTGCATGTTTACTTGTTTAAATATATGTGCACATGTTGGATGGTTTGGGGAAAGGGTTGAAGCATGTCCTGCTGTGTGCAGTAGGCCAAGACACCCTGGGCGGACCGGGTAGACTGCAGGCCCGGGCCGGGCAAATCTAGTCAGGACGAAGGCCCAGCGAGCGGTCCGGATAGGCTGAAGGCCCCGAGGAGGGCGGTCCAGACGTGGCAAGGGCTCGAAGAGCGGTCCAGATAGACTGAGGACCGGGATTCGGTCCAGTCAGACTGATGGCTCATTATGCATGCTGTTTTCTATTATGTTATATGATACGATTATGACTATATGGCGTTGGTATTTTGGGGGTAACTCACTAAGCCTTCGAGCTTACATTTATCGATTATTGTTTCAGGTACTTATGATGATCGCGGGAAGGCAAAGGTGTGATCGTAACGCTCCTCACATTTTATGATTTTATGATTTGATTCTGGGATACTCTGACAATATACCATTTTGAAAACAAGTTTGTAATAATCATGTGTTTTGAAATGTTTTAAATTGGCTCGAATTTTATAGATGTTACAAGTTGGTATCAGAGCCTTGGTTTGAGTGAATTGGAGGAAATACTCGCGTGTCTCCAGTCTCAAACTGAGGACAAGGTTATAAAACAATTTTCTTAAAATGTTTTCAAAATAATAAAAGGAGGATGCAAGTGTACGATCAGCCGGAGCTCGCGGATAGACCCCAAAATACCTTACGGATTATTTGAGTTATGAGATATGATTAGAACAACATGCTAGTACTAGGCAAGGGATCTTCAGGAATTGCATGATAGAATTGCCTGATTATATGATGCCTGATAGCCCAGGGTTTTCCTTATATGAAATTGACATCATTACGGTAGTTGCTTAGTGTATGCATCACGAATGTACATAATTAAGATCTTATAGCCTGAGAATGTTTGGTTTGGCTTTATTTTCTGTTCCTTGTCTGGTTGTGGGCTTAGAGTAGGACTGAGTATTCGAAAGTCTATAGGGTCCAGCGTTATGTATGGTTAGCATACACAGGGCAGCATGGGTTGGTGGAAGTTTCATGGATGGGTAGGTTGTTTGGGTTGAGTCCGCCGATTACGAGATATTTAGCCTTCCTCTAGGACTGAGGCTTGAGTGCTCGCTATGATTATGTATATTGTTGGGGCGTTGTGATGATACTTGAGACAAATATGGGTAGGTGTGGAAGGTAGTATGGGCCCGTACTACTGAAAGCACAGGACCCATACGCGTAGCAAGGAAGTCACAACCGCTAGGGTTTTGTCGGGAGTTGGCTCCCAGTTCTTTGTATGGATTATCTGATACCTTGTGTTATGTTTCAGAATGGTGCTGACCAGGCGCTTTGTGACTGGATCCGGTTCGGGATCAGGAGAGGGAGAGGGAGAGGGCGGACAGGGGGTGCCGACAGCGCCCGGGACTATCGGCCAAATGAGGCCAGATGAGATGGATGACAGGATCCGGGAGATCCTGCATGATGAGGTTGCTGCTTTGTTCCGGGCCGAGTTGTCGGAGATGTTCGGGTCTATTAAGACCACTATGGTGGAGTATTTTGATGATCGCTATGCAGCCCTCACTGAGACGGCTGCCGCATCAGCTGTATCGGCGGCAGGGATGGGAGCCGGTCAGGCTTTTCAGTATCGGGACTTTGACAACACGAAGCCCCTACTTTTGATGGGACTCAGGACCCCATCAAAGCCATGAGGTGGCTGTCTGACGTGGAGGGATGTTTCTTCACATGCTTATGTCATACTGACCAGAAGGTCAGATGTACCTTGAACTTGTTGAGGTCTGGGGCAAAGGACTGGTGGAGGTTGATGACTGGGTCGTATTCAGACGAGCAGAGAGTTGTTGTTACTTGGGAGCAGTTCATGGATATGTTCCGCGCTCGCTACATTCCTCGAGTCGAGCGGGAACGGTTAGCTCAGGAGCTTTTGGAGTTGAGACAGGATCGGGAGACGGTAACGGAGATCACCCGTATGTTCACTGAGAGGGTGATGTTCTGCCCGGAGTTTGCTTCTGAGCAAGCTCAGATGACTCGTTATCTGAGCATGCTCAAGACGGATATTCGACAGTTTGTGGCGACTCAGCGTTGTGATACGCTTCAGGAGTTACAGGAGGTCGTTAGGCGGCGGGAGCTTGAGATTGAGTTACAGCTGAGAGAGCAGGGTCGGGCCCCGGCACAGACACAGCCAGCGCCCAAGCGGTCTAACACCGCTGATTCCAGGACAGGGGGACATCAGGGCGACACTTGTGGCAAGTGCGGAAAGGGGCACACGGGGGTTTGTAGGTCTGGTAGCGGATGCCGCAAATGCGGACAGGAGGGGCATTATGTGAGGGATTGTCGTCAGACGGCCTCGGTTCAGGATATGAGGATCTACTACCACTGTCATCAGGTTGGTCACGTGAAGACCAACTGTCCGCAGCTCGCAGCCAGGCCGGCACAGGCTCCGGCGCCGGCTACATTGAGGATTACTGACGGGAGTCAGGATCGAGCAGTGCCCCCGAGGGCCCATGGGCGTGCTTTCCAGCTTACAGCGGAGGAGGCCAGGGCATCACCAGATGTAGTTGCTGGTATGTTTCTATCCTCTATCTCGTTTATTAAATCTGTTTTATGCTTATCCGGTTTACCTGTGATTATGTACATTTTTAGTGAACTCCTTGCCTGCTTTGGTTTTATTTGACTCGGGGGCGAGTCGGTCTTTCGTATCTCAGACTTTTAGTAGGGAGTTTGGTGTGTGTCACACCCCCAAACCAGAATGGCGGAAACATTCGGGGGTGGATGACTTCACATAGTATCATAACAATTGAATATTTGTAAAGTAAGTAACCCAACCATCATAAATATAATAAAAGTTACATCGTTGCATGTAATACATGTTTCAAAAGATTATTACAAATATGATGATTTAAAATGTTTTGATAACAGACGCCTTAGCGTTCCTTCTCCAAAAGCTGATGGTTACCTGTATTACTGATTCCCTGAGAAATACAAGTAGTTTTGAAAAAGTATCAACAATTAAGTTGGTGAGTTCATAAGCGTTTTTGTACTAAAATTTGTATGTCTTTAGGTAAAATTACTGAACGTGTTTTCCAGAAAATCCAATATTTTTTATGTAAGTGTGATAGTTTGAACAAGTACCAAAGGCTGGAATGCAATAGTATCTTTCATGCTAAAATGATGAAAGTGGATTTATACATATATAATGTAACACTGAATGCATTTTAAGAGTCTCGTAAATCAAAATATTTCAATATTCCATGTGAGATTTATAACCATGCTATTGGCCCAGACTGCATGTAACAACGTTCTTCAGGCGTTGCAGTGTTATGACGTTTGTCACCCCAGACCTGCCGGTCTAACTGTAGCTAACAGTTTAGGTGCAGGATTGTCAATCCCGTATAGATCTATACACAAGTATCACGCTCTCCCTACAAGAGATTATGGTTTATACTACAGGACTTGAAATGCATACTCGAGAGTACGGTGAAGCCGGATGTCTCACAAAACTTAGTATCAATAGATTTACGGAATGAAATGTCCACATTACTTGTAAATAAATGTATTTCCTTTTTATCGTGTTTATGTGAAGTTGTCATGAATATTTCGTAAACTATACCTATTATAGTTTTTCAAAAGTGTGTTCCATTTGGTGATAAAAACTTGACGTAATACCAACTTTGCATGTAGAGTGTAACGTGGGTATTAATGTTGTTTAACATTTATAAACAGGATGTAAGTAAATTATTCGAAACTATATAGAACGGTGCGTATTTGAACATAAGTTTTTCTCGTGTTTCACTTGTATTTCCCCCCTAAAACATGAAAAAGACATGAAAATGTAGGGGGTATGAACTCACCTGGAAAGTGTGATGATTTGAAGAAAACAAGACTTTACTCGGGTAGCGCTTCGACCGGGAAGGGGTAAGTTTCTTGGGATTTTCGGAGCTTCGGACCTTCGTCGGAACTTGGATATGTAATCGGGGTGTCGGGGTCGTCTCGGGATGCTAAACGTAGAGTAGAAGTGAGAGAGAAAAGGGAAATGAGCAAGGGAAGTCGGAACCCTCGCATCTTATTTATAGGGGCTGGTCATGGTGCGAACGCGGGGCGTTCCTGCTGGGTACGCAGGGCGTTCCCCTGAACGCAGTGCATTCCGAAGCTGAATTACGTCATCGCTTACGAACCTCGGATGGGATGGCGAAGAGTCAGGTCTGCGAGCACGAACGCGACGAGTTCCCTTCGGACTCGCCTCGAAGTGTGTGCCCAAAACTTGTAAAATCCGTAACTTTCGCGTACGAGCTTCGTTTTCGACGTTCTTTATATGCACGCGAAGGTGAGAATATACTCTACAACTCTCGTTTAGACTTCATCGGCAAATTTTGAATTTATTTTTAATACATAATTTTAACTGGTCGGGACTGGAAAAGTCCGTTAAAAATCCATAACTTCTTCATTCGACGTCCGTTTTCGTCTGTCTTTTTACCGTTGTATTACCATTGTCGAGATCTTCGATACTCGTTTAGGTCGCGTTGGCTAAAAGTCGCTCGATCCTTATTTCGAGTTTTTAAGTGTCTACTGCTGTTCCGAAACTTAGAAAAATCATAACTTCTTCATACGAAGTCAGATTTGGACGTTCTTTTTATACACGCTCACGGTTTAATATAATCTACGACTTTCGTTTAGATCCCTAAGGCTAAAAAGTATTTTATTGAGATTTCACTTTTTACGCTTAACGGTGTTTTACCGGTCGTCTCGCGGATTTTTGATTGGTCATAACTTCTTCGTTATAACTCGGATTTGAGTGTTCTTTATATTTCTGAAAACCTTGACGCAATATCTAACACTTTCTGTATCCCAATTCAGACTTTAGAACACTTCATTTTTGACGCTATTTTTTATTGATTCAAAATAGTTTATAATATTTGACTTTTTGAACATTACATTGACTCGAAATATCGGGTTGTCACAATGTGCCAGTGGGCGAGCTAGATGTGTCCGTTGCGAGTCTCTATCGCCAACGAACACGTAGTTTTTGCTTCTTCGGTCTATCGAGGGTGCGAGTTGGAGATCTTCGGAGTATCCTTTCCGATAGATTTGATACCGATCCCCATGGGGGAGGTGTGCGTGATCGTAGGGATGGATTGGCTTAGCCGTTTTGGTGCCATGATAGATTGCGAGGGCCAAAGAGTAGTAGTTCGAAACCTAAGTGGGGGAGAACTGATTGTTTATGGCGAGGGCACCAGAGTGGGTTCAGGGTTTTGTTCAACTGCTAGGGCTCGACAATACCTTCAGCACGGATGTGCGGGTTATCTAGCGTACGTGGTAGATACGCGAGCCAGAGAGCAGGTTTCGGTTTCAGATGTTCTGGTAGTCAGGGAATTTGATGATGTGTTCCCGGAGGAGTTACCCGGAGTACCTCCGAAGAGGCAGGTTGAGTTCAGGATCGACCTAGTGCAAGGTGCGGCTCCTATCGCCAAGGCGTCGTACCGGTTAGCACCACCAGAGATGCAGGAGTTATCATCACAGTTGCAGGAGCTGCTTGGAAAGCAGTTCATTCGTCCGAGCAGTTCCCCATGGGGAGCACCGATACTCTTCGTCAGGAAGAAGGATGGTTCGCACCGGATGTGCATTGATTACCGGGAGTTGAACAAGTTAACGGTGAAAAACCGTTATCCACTCCCGAGGATAGATGGTCTTTTCGATTAGTTGCAGGGTGCATCTTGGTTTTCCAAGATCGATTTGAGATCCGGGTATCATCAGGTTAGAGTGAGGGAGGAGGACGTGGAGAAGACCGTGTTTCGGACGCGTTATGGACATTACGAGTTCGTGATGATGCCGTTTGGGCGCACCAACGCGCCAGTAGTATTCATGGATCTGATGAATCATGTATGCATACCGATGCTCGATCGTTCGGTCTTTGTGTTCATAGATGATATCTTGGTGTATTCCAAGACCCGAGAGCAGCATGAGGAGCATCTATGGGAGTTATTGGGAGTCTTGAGGCGAGAACGACTCCATGCCAAGTTCTTGAAGTGTGAGTTTTGGTTACGAGAAGTCCAGTTCCTTGGACATCTCGTTAACCAGGAAGGGATTTTGGTCGATTCGGCCAAAAATCGAGGCGGTCATGAATTGGGAGGTTCTGAAATCTCCCTCGGACATCAGGAGCTTTTTGGGATTAGCGGGGTACTACCGGAGATTCATCCAGGATTTCTCCAAGATTGCGGTACCCCTCACTCATCTGACGAGGAAGGGGGTGGATTTCCAGTGGGGCCCTGAGCAGCAGAGGGCATTCGAGACCCTCCGACAGCGGTTGTGCGAGGCCCCAGTCTTGACACTCCCAGAGGGAGTTGAGGATTTTGTGGTGTTCTATGATACGTCCATCACGGGACTAGGAGCGGTCCTTATGCAGAGGGGACGGGTGATAGCTTATGCATCACGGCAGCTGAAGCCACATGAGACGAGATACCCTACGCACGATTTGGAGCTGGGAGCAGTGGTGTTCGCTCTCAAGATATGGAGACATTACCTATACGGGGTCCGTTGCACCATATACACGGATCACAAGAGCTTGAGGCATATCATGGATCAGCCAAACCAGAACATAAGGCAGCGCAGGTGGCTGTATGTAGTCAAGGACTACGATTGTGAGATCCTTTACCACCTCAGTAAAGCGAATGTGGTGGCGGACGCTCTGAGCCACAAGTCAGCTGGGTCTTCCACCCCAGCGATATGTATGAGGATAGTGGTGGATTCTCCGCTTGTGAGTTTGACCAGAGATGCTCAGGTCGAGGGCATGCGGCCAGAGAACTGGAAGATGGAGAGGATCAGGGGTGAGAACACCCGGTTTGTGCAGGATAGCCGAGGATTATTAACCCGATGCGGTCGGGTGTGGGTTACGATGTCTGGTGGGGTCAGACAGACAGTCATGGAGGAGGCTCATAAGTCTCACTTCTCTATTCACCCGGGGGCCTCCAAGATGTACCGGGATTTGAGTTTGAGCTACTGGTGGCCGTGAATGAAGCGAGAAATCACTTAGTACGTCGAGAGGTGCTTGACCTGTAGGATGGTCAAGGCCGAACATCAGAGGCCGCATGGCAAGCTGCAGCCCTTGGAGATTCCCATGTGGAAATAGGAGCAGGTCACGATGGATTTTATTACCAAGCTGCCGAGAACGGCGAATGGGGTTTGATGCTATATGGGTCATCATGGATCGATTGACCAAGAGTACCCATTTCTTGGCCATACGGGAGAGTTCGTCGGCCGAGAAGTTGGCCGACGTGTACGTCCGTGAGATCGTGGCTCACCATGGGGTTCCGATCTCCATCGTCTCCGACCAGGATGTTAGGTTTACCTCCCGTTTCTGGCAGAAGTTCCACGAGGAACTGGGCACACGGCTGCACTTTAGTACCGCATTCCATTCGCAGACCGACGGTCAGAGCAAGCAGACCATTCAGACCCTCGAGGATATGTTGAGGGCTTGTGTTATTGATTTCGGTGGGAGCTGGGATTCCCACCTACCCCTCGTAGAGTTCGCCTACAACATCAGCTACCATTCCAACATTGGCACTCCACCTTTCGAGATGTTGTACGGGCGGAGATGTCGCACCCCAGTTTGTTGGGGTGAGGTCGGGCATAGGGTGATGGGATGGACGGAGGTAGTCTTGCAGACTACCGAGAAGATTCAGCAGATTAGGCAGCGACTGCAGACCGCTCAGAGTCGGCAGAAGAGTTACGCCGACAGACACCGATCGGAGCTAGAATTTCGGGTGGGTGATATGGTTCTCCTGAAGGTCTCACCCTAGAAGGGTGTGATCCGCTTCAGGAAGAGGGGAAAATTGGGTCCCCGTTACATTGGACCGTTCAGGATCATTGCCAGGGTTGGCAAGGTGGCCTACAGGATAGAGCTACCGGAGGAGCTTAGTCGGATCCACAACACTTTCCACGTTTTGCAGTTGCGAAAGTGCATTATAGATCAGGAGGCGGTGGTGTCGCTGGATGATATTCAGGTCGATGAACTCCTGAATTACATGGAGAGGCCTGTGGCCATACTAGAGAGGAAGATGAAAGTTCTGCGGAACAAGGAGATACCCTTGGTAAAGGTACAACGGGAGCATCGTAGGGGGTCCGAGTGGATGTGGGAGCCAGAGGCAGAGATGCGGGAGCATTATCCGGAGTTGTTTATCGCAGCAGACTTCGAGGACAAAGTCTAGTTCAAGTGGGGGAGAATTATAACGCCCTGATTCTCAGGTATTGATTTATATAAGAATTTCTATGATTTCAAGGTCTACTCGATGAGTTGGTTGCCCTACTCGTCGAGTAGCAGCGGGTTGGTCCACGTATTTTAGTGACCTACTCGCCGAGTCCAAGAAGGGACTCGACGAGTAGGAGCTGGTAGATGAAACCCTAAATCTCGGGGTATTGCACCCTATTTTAAAGGATCACTGGCCTTCCCCAGCCTCCCCTTTATAGTTACTTGACACCCTTAAACCCTAATTCGTATTAGTGTACTCCATTTGTATTCTTAAGCTTGGGAAGAGGATTTTTGGTGGGAAGAAGCTTGAAGATCAAGAAGTGTGAGGCAAGGAACGTGTGTAGATCTGAAGTCTACCCCAGCTTAGCATCATTTGAAGGTATCAAGTCATTACCTTGACCTTCTCTTAGTTAGATCTTTCTATGTTTGAGTTTTGGGGCCATTTGGCATTTTGGTACTTCATTTGAGTGGTGAACCAAGATCTGAAGTTGCAACTTCAGATCTAGGCTCATCTTGGCCCTTACAATCATAAAGTCTCAGCCTTTAGCATGCTAGTGTGATCCCTTGCCTAAGAACCACTTCTTTAGCTTGATTTAAGTCATTAGCACCTTGCATGTACGTAAAGTTTGCAACTTTACGTAAGAAGTATGCCCTAGGAGCTTAGATCTGCAATATCGAGCCTTTACATGACTTAAAAAGCATCTGTATGGTTGAAGGATTGAAGGGACTCGACGAGTCGCAAGGTCGACTCGGCAAGTCATATGAAGATAGTCATGTACTCGACGAGTTGGATGAACAACTCGGCGAGTCCGATGAGGATTGCCTTGGGCTCGGCGAGTCAGTCGAATGACTCAGCAAGTCGGCTAGGGTTTTTCCTAAACCTTTGGACACGCATGAACTCGACGAGTTATAGGGGAACTCGACGAGTCAACCAAGGATTTCACGACTTCTCGAGTTCAGGAAGGACTCGATGAGTCGGTGAACTACACTCGACGAGTTGGGACAACATGGACTGTTGACTTTGACTGTGGACTTTGACTTTGACCAAGGGTTGACCAGTTGACCTCTGGGGGTATTTTGGTAAATTGGAAATCTACGGAAAAGGGTTTTATGGTAAATATAGGTGGTGGAGTTCGTGTTGGTGATTCGAGAGTCGAGCCTATCACTTCAGTGCGACAATCGGGAGGTGAGTTATCCTCACTATATCAACAGGGTCTACGGCACCAAGGACGACCCTTTATGATTTACATCCTGGGTTAGGATGGTCGTTATGTTACTGCTATGTTAGATTTCATCCTGGTTTAGGATGGTTGCTATGATAGAGATCGGTTAGGTCGGTATCCTGGTTATAGGATGGTTGTAATGATTAGTGATCTGTTAGATCTGCATGTTTACTTGTTTATATATATGTGCACATGTTGGATGGTTTGGGAAGAGGGTTGAGGCAGGTCCTGCTGTGTGCAGTAGGCCAAGACACCCTGGGCGGACCGGGTAGACTGCAGGGCCGGACCGGGCAAATCTAGTCAAGCCGAAGGCCCAGCGAGCGGTCCGGATAGGCTGAAGGCCCCGAGGAGGGCGGTCCAGACGTAGCGAGGGCTAGGAGAGCGGTCCAGTTAGACTAAGGATCAGGATTCGGTCCAGTCAGACTGATGGCTCATTATGCATGTTGTTTGCTATTATGTTATATGATACGATTATGACTGTATGGCGTTGGTATTTTAGGGGTAACTCACTAAGCCTTCGAGCTTACATTTATCGATTATTGTTTCAGGTACTTCTGATGATCGCGGGAAGGCAAATGCGTGAGCGTACCGCTCCTCACATTTTATTTATTTATGATTTGATTCTGGGATACTCTGACAATATACCATTTTGAAAACAAGTTTGTAATAATCATGTGTTTTGAAATGTTTTAAAAAGTTTTAAATTGGCTCGAATTTTATGGATGTTACATTTGACAACATACTTTGGGTGTGGTTTGAAGTTTAAATTGTCATTCTTGACCAAATACCTTGTAGCCAATGTTATGAAGTTAATTTCCAGCCATTGGTGTCATAAGGAGCCTTATGGGTTAAGTTAGTAACTTAACCCTAACAAAAGTAAAGGATGATGTTTATGTGAAGTTCATATCTTTGAATTCTCATTAAGCCATGTACCATGACCTTTGAGTTGAAATGTATTATACATTTTAAATGTTCCAATAAGTAACTAAAAATCATGTTAAAAGTGTCAAGTGAAAGCTTAATCGGATAAGTCCTTAATAAAACATCAAAAGTGGTTGAAAAGCTGAAATGACATGTTTTTCCAATTCTGCCCTTCAACTACTAAAATCCGTTCAAAGCAATCTGAACACCTATAAATCATGAGACTTACTTTTCTGTAAAGGAAAGTGTCTCTAGTTTGTTCAAGCTTTGAATCACTTCTCGAAATTCCAAACCCTTCAGAGATAAAATGGTAAACTTTCTCAGAAGGGTCTATGCTGTCACATATTTCATGTGTTGTCTTCTAAAAATCATAATAAATTCCTCAAAGCTCCAAATGCTAAAATTCCAAAGCCTATAGTTAGATATGAACGTCTAGTTGTCTCCTTATCAAGGGCTTGATTTAATTCCGAGTGGTTTTATACAGTTTATTCAAAGAGTGAAGAGTGGCCCAGAAATCTACTGAAATGCTACATCAAATGGATATGTGCATATTTAATTCTACAAAACTCCAATGCATGAAACGTTAGATGTTATGGTTAGAGAATAATGTCTTGTATACCATTAATGTTTACTATGATTTAAATCTTAACCCTCCTAGAGTAAAAGTTACCACATTTGCATGTGACTCCAGAAAGTAACAGCTCAAGATGGATAACTTGTAAACTTAATATAAAATCAACCAAAAATCGTTAGAACGAGATCCTTATATTCCCGGAAAGATAAAAGAGGGAACTATATGAATACAATTTTATTAGAACCTATTTATGGATTTAAAGTTAAGAAATCAGGTCCCGAACAGAACACTAAAATCAAAGAAAAGTTAAAGTAATGCAAAGGAAAGTATTTTAAGGTATAGTTATGAAGCACAAGTTAAATAAGTGTTATAATTGTTGTGTAGGTTTTCAAAAAGAAGGAAGTTCACTTGGCTATTGCAAATAGAGTATTTCAAGTTACCAAGAGAGGTGAGTTTACACTAACTCACCTATTATGTAGGCATTACTTGTTATATGTTTTGTTCACGGATACCCTAATCCGGTAGAGTGAACAAGGTAAGGCAGAATGTGGTTTGTCCTCTAGTGAGGCAAACTGAACTCTTATCTCTTATTCCCTAATTAGGGGGGTAAGGGGGGGGGGGGGTAGTTCCCGGAAAGGGGAACAAGGTTATGGTTGGTACTAACAGTATGTGTTAGGAATGTTTATGTTTATGTTATGATTTATGTGAAATGTTCTATGTGTGTTATGTGTAAGTGACTTATATAAGGGTAGAGTAATGTGTATGCTCACTAAGCGTTATGCTTACCCGTTGTTATTTAACATTTTTCAGGATCGTCAAGTGTTAATAAAGAAAGGAGACCGGTGTGACTGCAGGCGACATTCTCTCGAAGACTTTTATAAAAAAATGAAAATGTTATCTATTTAAAGCTGGGATGTTTTTGCTTCCGCTAATGTTTTCTTTCAAATAATATTTTATAAGTATAGTTGGAAGTTTTTCATAACCTTAATTGTAGTTTTCAAAGGGTAACGACTGGTTTTATTTTATGAGGATTTAATAATATATATTTAATAAATTTTTTTTGGGTCGTTACAGATCATGACAAAAATTATGACGAAAAGACGTTTCAAGTTGAATTAATTATGTGACATTTTTGTAGTTGAATTGTTATGGATGTTGCTATGAAAAATATTCCGTCACATTTTTTCTGCAATAGAAGTAGGTTGTGGTAAATTTACTACAACATATTTGATACATCGTAGTAAATTCACTATGGAATGTTTGCTACAATATTACCCATAGTTGATTTGCTACGAAAATTAGCTACGGGGCTAATTTGTAGTTAATTTGTAAAAGAATTAGGTCATAGTAAATTTACTACGGAGTACTAGCTACACCATTACCCATAGTGGATTTGCTACAGAAACTAGCTACGAATTTAGTTTGTAGTTAATTGTAAGTCCCTAAAATGCTTGTGTATCAATCATATCCGTTTGATGGTGCAGAATCCCAATCAAACGGATGATGTCAGATCAAATAGTAGAGAAGGAGAAGAAGAATAATATGAATCTTGTATGTATTGATATGAATGAAGATCCGGATACAAGATTCACACATACTAACACACATTCTCTTCTATTCATCAATCTATTCCTTACACCCCTCACCCCTATATATATACATGAGAAACATGGGCCGTAAATGGGTTTACGGTCGTAAATGGGTTTACGACCGTAAACACCCATTGGGCCTTAAACAGGGTTTACGGCCGTAAACCTGTTTACGGCCGTAAATACCCACCTGGCCGTAAACCTGACCGTAAACTCATAAAATATTACATAAAAATACAATTTGCTAGAAAAGTAAAGTATAAACCATATTTTTGACCCAACAATCTCCCCCTTGGTTTATAGCTTTCTTTTCTTAATTGACCCAACAAGCCCCCCCTAAAAAGTAGCTGGCTTTTCTTGTTAATCTTCATTGGGAGCTTGGCTTCAGCATTAATCTTCAAATTCTTCACATCTTCAAGATGAACTAGATGAATCTTCAATGATTGACTTCATATTGAGCAGTTGGATATTTCTTCAAGATTTGACTCTGAACGTACGTTGGGTGAGGAGGCTTCTTGATAAGATTCTTGAAAGATAGCGCTTTCAGATTGAGAATCTTCAGAGAGAATATCAGAGAGAACTAATCTTCTGGATCACTTCAGCAGGTTCAAGATAGCAGCAGATTGATTGATGAGGCTTCAATGCAATCCGTCACATAATCTTCAATTGCAGCTTCACCTTGCTTCTGGGGTTGAAAGATTGAATGTCGAAAGAATAATCTTCATTTCTTGCTCCTTCGAATGAGAATTCTTCGATGATCACGGATGAAGCCTTGGCTCAGAAATCTTCGACACAAACTTCGATGAGTTTCATCTTCACCTGAATTCACTATTCAAGACAAAACAAAACTAAAAGAAAATTTTAGCACACAATATTTTTGGATTTTTCATATTTTCTGAAAAAGAAATAAAACAGAAATAACACTATTTTTGGATTTTTAATTTTCTGATTTTTGTTTGGTTTTTAAAATTTTTAATTCTCCCCTAATATTTAAATTAGAAGAAACTATGAACAAATTTAACAAAAATAAAATGATATCTAACTTTAAGAGTGATTTGGGATCAAAGTTTTTAGACAACCTTTATCCGTTTATCAGTACCTCTCCCTTCATGAATAGATCTGGTCAATCGCCGGTATTGTGGTCCACTTAAACACGAGAGATTGTGACAAAATTAGGACATACTATAAGTGACAAGACAATGTGATCCTATGTTCCTAGATAATATTCCTTAAGGACCATTCAGCTGACGACGACCACAGATATTGTTGTCCACCTAAATTGAGCAGCGAGATCTACAGACAACCTAGTGATTGTTCAATTTTAAATGTACTAGAACATGTTTCCCGCTTCCTGACATACCCCAATAACCAGGAACTTCCAAAGTACTCCTTACTTTAGGTGAGCAGACAATTATTATGAGAGAAGTCAGATTTAGAGTGCATATGCTATACACCCAGGTCGGATCTCTTCCAATCTCGCAGAGGGTGAAACATATGACTAACCAGATTTAGAGGGATTGAGAAGTAGAATGGTGTATATGCTGTGTACCAGTTCGGATGTATTTCAATCACGAAAAGGAGACAATATATGGCTAACAGACAGGAAGAATTGCATAGATAGAAGATGCAGAGAAATAGAATTGCATATGTTGCAGTCCAGGTCGGATGTATTTCAATCACGCAGAGGAGGCAACATATGACTAACAGAAAGAAAGCAAGAAAATAATTTCCTACAGACCTACTTTATCGGAATTCCCCAGTCGCCCCATCAATACCGGAATTAAGGACAAAGTTCGTACATCGAGGAAGAGTTAAACCACAGTTCTAGATACAAATTATTTTAGTGTGACCGGTGGATTATCATGTATATCTCCCTGCTCAATCTATCTGAGTGTCGTATTGTCAGGCTAAATGGATTTATCTAGGTCAAGATTTTTTTTCAAGTCTCTAGATTCCTTAAGTTCATTAATGCCTAGTCAAGTCCATTTTAATCTTTCGTGCCTACCAGCGCATCGAACACAGAGCCTAGACAATTCAGATTCAGTCCCTTACACAGATTCAGATTGTCTGTTATCACATGATTATATCACTTCCCAAAACATCTCCCTCAAGCACATTTCATTAACACCATATTTTTGGATTTTCTGATTTTCTAAGGTTTTTGGATGTTTTTAAAATTTAATTTTTTTTTAAATATTCTAATTTTTGTTTTGTTTTTATTTCTCCCCCTAAATTTGTGCATAGGAGAGAAACGAAAGTAAATGCGCAAATTTAAACTATCCTAAAACAAAAATTTGTCTTTGAAGCGAATCAGAGTAAGATAAACTCAGGAGTATAGAGAAGAAAACGCAAACCGTAATTCACCGATTGAATTTGCATCCAGAAGGTCTGAGAACAGCACGCATAATCTCAGAACAGATCCGAAAATTCTTCATGTCATTAAGCACTAACCCCATTTGTGATCTCTTCCTTTCTTCCTTTCCTGGAAAAGGACACATACTCTCAAACAAAGGTCTGAATGTTATACAGTTGAGAGATGTCCCCTATCATGTGCCAGGAACAACCACTACCAACAAACCGAAGTCTGATGATATGCCTCCATAGCTGCTCCAACACAGAGCGGGATCAGTTGGTCTTTGGAACCCAATCCATTTTGAAACTGGGTCGACCTTTTTCATCTACGTAAGATACATTCTCCCATGACATATCCTGCTTATCAGAAACAGAAGATGTAGAAACATTAGAGTCATTAGGTGATTTGGGAGACTGAACCTTTGGTACCCACTTGTAGTTGGGTTTAACCCATTTCTTTTTCGATCCGATGGGTGCCTCGGTACTTGCTTTTGATCTTGATGTCGGCCGTTGAGATGACTTTGACCTAACCGGTCTTTGTTTCACTGGAGCATCTCTTGGATTGGGCTTCTTGGCCGGCATTTCGTTCTTGACTTTGGGATTTTGATTCTTGTCCTTTGGAGTTTGATTCTTGCTCTTCTGCGCATTCCAGTCATCATTGTCTGAACGTGACCTTGAGGGGTTTCTTTTGGAATATCTCCCTCTTGGCGCGTTTTGCCATCCTTGTGCGTAGTAGGGCACATATGCGTGATTTGGACAGTTTCGGGCAATGTGACCAGGTGTTCCACAGTGAAAACATGTCTTTTTCTTCACTGTGAAGTTGTTTCTTCCTGCCCCTGGTGGCGTAACCTTGTCTTGTCTCTTATTGTTCCCACAAGCACAATCACAACAGGCACTCTGTTTAACTGGAATTGGTGGCCTGTATTTCTCAACAGCAGGTTGATCAGAAGCAGCTGAGTTCGAAGCAACAGATTCAGAGCTCAAGGAGATGTTGGTTTGTTCAATGGTGTTCTCCTTGTTCTCATCCTGTGCTACTTTACCTACATATGAAATAGATGTGCTAGAAACAGGAACATCAGTATTTTCAAACAAATAATCAAATATGTCAAAAAAATTTAACTCAACATGATCCGATGCAAAGGCATCAAAAGCATCACAAGATGTATCATCAACTTTAATATCAGAAACAGAAGGTTTTTCATTGGAAACAGAAACATCAGGTTCAGGCTCAGTTTTGTTATCAGAAACAGACCCTTCAACTTTGTGCTTTGACTGATCTAAGGATTGATCTGCAGGGGAAGTAGAAACGTTAGTACTTTCAACATTAATAAATCCTCCTGAAACAAAACCAGATGGCTTGCCATAAACCATGAATGGTTCGTTGGCAATCTCATCTTTAGACAAGGGTTGATACTGATATGTGTGATTATAAGGAGGAGGTACACTATCGTATCCTAAACCCTTCTGTTGGTTTCGTTTGAACTGCATGCAATGATCAATCATGTTGACAACTACCTCGCTTGATCCATCAAATTTTCTAAAATCAAAATTTGCAGTATCAAATTGTCTCTTTAATGTATCAAGCTCAGTAGTTAACTCATCATTCAGTCTTTTGATATAATCATAGTTTTCACATTTTTCACTTTATTCTTGCTGAATTCTCTTAAAGTCCTTTATTTTTGTTTCTAACTGGGCCTTTAGGGGTTTCTGTCCTTTCCTGAGTTGATATCCTTCATATCTCAGGTCCTCAACTTCTCTTTTTAATAGATCAATTTGTTCCCGGAGAAACTTAATTGTAGTTTTACAAGATGGATTACATGAAACTTCATTGACTGGAACGTTTGAAGAACTCATTTTTTTTTAATTTTTTTTAATTTTTAATTTTTAATTTTTTTAAAATATGCCCTTTGACTAAAAACTCAAAAGTCAACTTCAAAAGTCAAATTTTAAAAAAATCAAACTCAAAAGTCAAACTTAAAAGTCAAACCGAAAAGCTAAATTTGAAAATTTAAAAGTTAAACGAGAAAGTCAAAGTTTAAAGTCAAAGGTCAAGCTTTAAAAGTCAAAGTCAAAGTTTTAAGTAAAAAGGTAAAATTAAAAGTCAAAAATTAAAATGTAAAATTTTGGGTTGAAAATGTAATTTAAAAATAAAAGAAAACTGATTTTGGGCTAAAAATGACAAAATTTCGAAACTGGATGCGATAGGGAGTGTTTATGAATTAAATCGCGCAGGTTTGTAGCATGTGATGTGTTGGTTCAACTGGTAAGGCGGAGGGCTGATGAAGTAGATGCCGCGAGTTCAAATCCTAGCAGGCGCAAAAACTCTTCCTATTTTTTAGATGCGAAGGCGAGGCTGCTGCTTGCGAGGACGAGGTGCGAGGCGCGAGACCGAGGCTCCTGAACGAGGCGAGGTGCAAAGCGATGCGAGGTGCGAAGACCGACGACGCGATGCGAGGACCTGGTGCGAACCGGAAACTGCTGCTGACCGTAAACACCCGTTTACGGCCGTAAACTCCGAAGCCGTAAACTCGGACCGCAAACTCCGGACCGTAAACCTCCGGACCGTAAACCTCGGAAACCCTAGCTGCTGACTGTAAACGCCGCCACCCCCTCGCTGGTTACGACCAAAAACAACGTTTTTTCGACTTTGAAGCTCCAAAACTCGATCAAAAACCATTTTTTATCAAAAACACGAAGAACAAACCCCCCCCCCCCTAATTTTCAGAGATCTATCCAAAATCGCAGGAATTTTTCAAAAATAAGATCAAATAAGCTCCAGATCTGACAAAATTGACTGATACAACCAAGCTTTGATACCAATTGTAAGTCCCTAAAATGTTTGTGTATCAATCAGATCCGTTTGATGGTGCGGAATCCCAATCAAACGGATGATGTCAGATCAAATAGAAGAGAATGAGAAGAAGAATCATATGAATCTTGTATATATTGATATGAATGAAGATCCGGATACAAGATTCACACACACTAACACACACTCTCTTCTGTTCATCAATCTATTCCTCACACCCCTCACCCCTATATATATACATGAGAAACATGGGCCGTAAATGGGTTTACGGTCGTAAATGGGTTTACGGCCGTAAACACCCATTGGGCCGTAAACAGGGTTTACGGCCGTAAACCTGTTTACGGCCGTAAACACCCACCTGGTCGTAAACCTAACCGTAAACTCATAAAATATTACATAAAAATATAATTTGCTAGAAAAGTAAAGTATAAACCATATTTTTGACCCAACATTAATTTGCGACAGATTTACTACGGATCGGGATGTAGTTAATTCACTACAGAAATAAATTGTAGTTAATTTTCTACGATGTTGCTACGGATGTAGTCCATAGCAAGTTTTCTACGAAATAAGTCCGTTGTAAATTCCATTACGAAGTTGCTACGGATTCCGTAACGAACCTTTACTAACGAAAAATTTGCCTATAGAATGGATCTGTAGCAAATTCCGTCGCTAATCGATTTTAACTACGGAATATCATGTTTTAGCTACAGAATTTTTCCGTAGTTATTTCGATTTTTTCTTGTAGTGTCTAATGATGGCTTGTAATCCTCCAACTATGTGGGAAGGTTTAATGTGGTTCGAAAAATAAATCAGAAAAGCGTAATTTCTATCATTGGACCTGAGGTTTAAAGGTATAGAGCTTTAACTAGTAGAACAAGTTTGATATTTGTGTTATGATTACGCAAACCTTTTATATATATATATATATATATATATATATATATATATATATATATATATATAATACAATCGGCTTGGTTTTATTTGGTTTTACCATATCGAAAAATCTAATACAAACCGAAAATTTTGATTTTTGAGAAACCCAAATCCAAGCCATCGGTTTCTGTTGTCGTTTCAGTTTTTGGTTTCGGTTTTTGTCTCTTTTCGATTTTCGGGTTCAGTTTTTGCTTAACATTAATATCCATTGAACTCCAACGTGATATAGTTAAGTTTAATTCATTGAATGTCAACTATACATTCCATCTCGTACAACTTTTCTGTTAAACTATATTGTGGATGCTTAATCATAGAGAATATAATGACACCATAGGAAATATGATGTTGTCATTCAACGAATATAAAGTTTAATGACTACTGAAATGTGCAACGGCAAAATGAAACGCTTTTTAATCTAAAATGATTAACAAATAAATAATTATAATATATATATATATATATATATATATATATATATATATATATATATATATATATATATATAATTTAAATTTTGTCAAATTTAATGTATTCTAGGAAAAAATTGGTGTGTTATATGATAAATGGAATGATGACCATTGTATGATAAGTAAACTGATGATTTGATAATGTATTAGACACTTTGATGTTTCGTAGAAGCTTAATTAAATTTTTTTTTACATGTAATTATTTATTTATTATTTATTATTTATTTATTTATTTTTTTGTAGAAGCTTTTATTTATTTATTTTTTTCATGTCTTTGTTCCACATGGTCCAATATAAATAAAATGTGTTATATTCCATCAGGTACAATCTGGATAAGGGACTCAAATAAAGGGTGGTCGGAATGTAAGTTATTTGGGATGTATACATTGTTAAAAAATTTATTTTATATATATATATATATATATATATATATATATATATATATATATATATATATATATATATATATATATATATATATATAACTGTAGGTGGGTTTGTGTTCTATTCCGTGAGAACTTCTAAACGATATATCATATGTTTAAAATGGAGTATATGTAAATGAGATATTGATACTCAAAGTTGGGTATTTGAGAATAAAAGTTAGCAAGTGAAGTGGGTATGAGAATGATTGCCACATTGGTAGAAAGACCAAACTCAAGTGAGTTTATAAGCTTGAATGTATGATAGGCTTACAAGCTTATGTCTATGGTTTTACATCAACTCCTACCCGCACGCAGAGAGGGGGGGGGGGGGTTGCGCATCTTGGATTTCGTAGGCCAAATTCACCAAACTTGTGCATGTGCGCGACCTATGGACACAAATGCAGCTCCGAAAAATCGGGCCCGGGCAACATAACGGTCGGGAAGGTTAAGATTAAAGAAGATTCAACACGTAAGAGTTGTAAATTTAGTTAGTATATTTATATTGCATCTATAAATTTAGTATGATGTAACAAGGTGAAGTCAAAATGATGTTGTAAGGGTGTCGATGTAAAAATTTCTTTAGTGAAATGGACTTTGTCGAATATCGATAAACTTATGGGACCCTAATTTTTTTATGGTGATTGCAGAAAAGTTTGGTAGGGTGCTTGTCCCATTTGATTGTCCAATTGAAGCTAAGAACTTATCGTTTGGAAGAGTTTGCATTTTGTCTAATCAATGCAAATTGATCAACAAGTGTCTGGATGTGAATTGGAGAGGGTTCTCCTTCATAGTTAGAGTCCAGGACAATGGTTAGGAGTAGTCGCCCTCTTGTCATGAAAAGGAAAGTATTTCCGAGTCGGACGGTGATTCATAATATTTTTGACATTGAAGAATGTGAAATTCTCTTAGATGAGGATTAGGTAGATCAAACGCAAGTTCAAGCAGTCGACGATGGTGATCCTGGAAAAAATATTTCGGCAAGAAAGGGGGACAGATTTAAATGAATCAGGTGGATGCACCGATTCGGAGGGGGATGTGAGGGTTCCAGTGCCGGAGCAGGTTCCAGTGGTGGTTCGGTCTTTGACGGACAGTAACTTCTCGGGGAACGGATGTGAGAATGCTTGTGGGAATGAATGTTCCTTGGAAATCGTATAGGATGTTTCGTCTTCCAATGTTGTCGATAAGGATTTTATTTATAATTTGAAAGATAACAATATTTATAGGTCCATCGGTGTGAGATAGGACACACCTGTTATGAATGATGGGTCTTTTGGGTTTATTAAGAACTTATGTGATTTTAATAGTGGGCCAAATTGTAGGCTGAAGGGAGTGGGCATGCTAGGCCCCTCGCCAAGGAACAGCTAGAGGTGCTAAACACCACCCCCATCAAAATTTTACCAGCCTCACTAAGGAAGGCTCGTTATGGGCATAACGAGAAGAGAGAGGAGAGAGAAATTTGGATGGTGGATTCTCATTGGTTGATCCTTTTTTTCTATTCTTTTTTTTTAATTTTTTTTTCTAAAATAAAACCTTTTAAAACTAACACTCTACAACTCCCTACCTTTTTATACTTTGGATGCTAACACTATTCCCAGCTTATGTGGCTTCAAGAAATCTGATGTGGTAAAAAAATCCGATGTGGCATCATGCTAAGCATGCTACCACTCCCTTTAGCCTTATTGTAGATAGGGCTAATCAACAATTCTTTTAATGGACTCCACGTAAATGAAGCTTGTATTCCTGATTTAAATGTACCTAATTCTGACCAAGAAGTAAAAGGCGTTGACTAGGTGGAAAAAAAACTCTAATGCTTGCTCCAACTCTTTATTGGCTTCAACTCTTTATAAAGGGGTTTCTTCAATTTGAGGGCCTAATTAGATGAAATTTAAAGAAATTATCAGAGCGGCTAACTTCAGAAAAATGAAAGGATCTAAAGGGGATAAGAATAAGAAATAGAAATTGAGAGAACCTCAGAAGGTGTCGAGCGACAAAGTTTGTACCAGCGATTCGACATCTCATTCAGCTTCCTTTGAAATTCTTACGACGATGGAGTTGGGGAATGAAGTGGGGTTTCAAATGTTAAGCATGGAACCGATTCTAAAGAAGGTTATTGAAGGGGAAGGTGATTCCTTGATTCCTCAATGAATTGTCTATCAATTAATCGAATGGGTGCTGGTGGAGGTCACAAAGTTGATTGGATCCGTGAGCTAAAAATGAAACAAACGATTGATTTTATTAGTGTGCAAGAGACTCAAATGTCTATTATTGCTAACATCCCGTTTAAGAAGTTCTAGGATAACTCATATTACATTTATGTGGCAGTGGAGTCATGTGGTAGATCTGGAGGCTTCTTTTGGGTCTCGAACCCTTGTGTTTTCTCTCAAATATATGTGGTAAAAGATAGTCATTTCATATGTGTGGCCGATACTCTAAAAGGTGTTGATACTATTGTGAATATCATAAAAATTTACACCCCTATTGATGCTAAAAAACGTAGGCTTGTTTAGAATCAACTATTGAGTTTAATGGCAGTCAGATCGGGTCTTTGGCTACTGATGGGAGACTTCAACAAGGTAAGGAGGAGAGAAGAAAGATTGTCGATGGCTGTCTGCAATCAAAGCATGACGGAGTCTAATAACTATATAATGGATGCCAATCTATTTGAATACAATGTTGTTGGGAGAAAGTTTACTTGGATAAGTGATGATGGTTGCAGCTTAAGTAAATTAGACATGTATCTTGCTTGTAGTAACTTTCTTTCAAGATGAGCCTTTGCCTCGGTTATTGCTCTTCCTAGAAGGTTCTCTGATTATTCTCCTTTTATTCTTCTAAGTGATTCTCCGGACTATGGACCACCTCCATTTAGGTTTTTTTTAACTCTTGGTTATTCATTGAGGGGATTGATAATATTGTGATTTCCACCTGGAATTCTTTAACTTTTATTGGAGCTGTAGAGACTAGTTTAGCCAAGAAGCTAAGGAATGCCAAAAATGTTTTAAAAAATGGCGGGTTGATCTCAGAAATCTTGAAAAATGAAGAATATAATATTTTTTCCAAAAAATTGATGACATGGAGATTCAGGAATAATCTAGACCTCTTACATTATTAGAGATGTATAAAAGAATTAAATGGAAGGAAAAGCTGATGGAAATTGACTCTTTAAAGCAAATAGATTTGAAATAGAAATCAAGGATAAAATGGGAGGTTGATGGTGATGAGAACATGAGTTTTTTTCATGGTATGTTAATGAGAATAAAAAGAAGACTAAACTTAATGGGTTGTCCATTAATGGTGACTGGGTTTCAGATCCTGAGATTGTCATAGACGAAGTTTTAAACTTTTTCTCTAACAAATTTGGGGAATCATAATTGGTTAGACCAAAGCTCTTAAGCAACCGATTTAAGAAGTTATCTGAAGTTGAGAGGGACTCGCTTAAGGTCTCATTTACGGCTGAGGAAATTAAAGAAGCGTTATGGAGTTGTGGCAATGATAAAGCACCGGGGCCTGATGTATTTACTTTTAGATTTCAAAAGAAGTAATGGGATGTTTTTAAAGAAGATTTTGTGAAACTTTTGGAACTTCTTTGAAGAGTCGGACCATTTGAACAAAGGTAGCAACTCATCCTTCATTTCACTTGTACCGAAAATTAGAGATCCATTATCTTTAAAAGATTACAGGGTAATCAACTTGATTGGTTCCTTGTATGAAGTTATTGTTAAAATTCTTACTCTTCTACTTAAAAAAGTTTTACATCTTATTATTAGCCCCGAGCAATCAACGTATGTTAGTGGTAGAAGTACTCTTGATGGGCCTCTCATAATGAATGAACTCTACTCATGGGCTAAGAAAGTTAAGGAAAAAATCTTGATTTTTAAGGTGGATTTCGACAAAGCCTTTAATTCTTTGAATTAGGGCTTCCTTGATTCAGTTTTGGAGCAAATGAACTTTGGGGTTAAATGAAGAAAGTGGATAAAGGGTTGTCCCTCAACTAGTAGAGCTTCGGTTTTGGTAATGCCTCGCCAACTAAGGAGTTTGAGATTAAAAGAGGAGTGAGACAAGCATACCATTTATCCCCCTTCCTGTTCATCATTGCGATGGAGGGTCTTCACGTCTCTGTGGAGGCAGCTTGTGACTTACATCATTTTTGTGGTATCTCTCTCCCACATCATGGTCCTATCTTGTCGCATCTCATGTTTGCCTATGATGTTGTGCTTTTAGGTGAATTGTCCGAGATAATTTTATAAATCTTAATAGAATACTTAGATGCTTTTTTCTTGTGTCGGGTTTAAAAGTGAATCTTCACAAAAGCAAAGTGTTCGGGGTTGGAGTGGATGACTTGGAAGTGGCTAGACTTGCAAGTAGTTTGAAGTGTGAGCCCACCTCTTTTCCTTTCAATTATATCGGGCTTCTTATTGGAGCAAATATGAGGCTTGGAAGAAATTGGAATGTGATTGTAGAGAAATTTAAAGCTATGTTGAGCAATTGGAAACCTAGCAATCTCTCGTTTGGTGGAAGACTTACTCTTGTTAATTCAGTACTCAATAGTTTTCCGCTTTACTACTTTGCATTGTTTCAGGATTCTAAAAGGATCATTCTTCTTCTTCTTGATTGTATTAGAAGAAGATTTATTTGGGTAGGGGGACCCAAGAAGAAGAAAATATGTTGGGTATCCTGGAATAAGGTTAACCAAGTGAAATCAAATGGTGGGTTGGGTGTTGGTTGCTTAAACAATTTGAATCTCTCCCTTCTCGCGAAGTGGTGGTGGAGGTTAAAAACGGGGCGTAATGAGTTGTGGTTGAAGTGTATTAAGGCATTACATAATCTTTCTCTTGCGGAAGGTAAGACGTTGGCCAAAAAATCGATTTCGGGTGTTTCGCTTAATATTTGTAATATTAATTCTGATTTAGTTGATCTTGGTGTCTCTCTTGAAAGTCTTTTTGTTAGGATGGTGGGTCTAGGTGACAAAACCTTGTTCTACAAGGATATTCGGTGTGGTCCGTGCCCTTTAAAAGATAAATTTCCTAACATATACGTTGGGGCTGATTCCAACTTTCATTTGGATTGGTACTGGTGTAGACAACTCAAAAGGGACATGGAAATTCAACAATTAATGGACTTATTGAATTTAATTGCTATATTTCATTTTTTAGATGGTGCAGATTGTTGGAGGTGGATTGGGTATAGTTTAGGGGTGTTTTCGGTAAAGTCTTTAAGATCGGTATTTGGTGGTTTAGATCCTAGTGGAGCTTCTTTAGAGTTCGATTGGGTTAGATGAATTCCTCTCAAACTGAACTGTTTTGTTGGAAAAAATTCCAACTGTGGTTAATTTTTCCAGGCATGGGGTTCCTATTAGGTCTTCCTCTTGTTGTTTCTACAATGATGATGATGAATCTATTGACCGTATTTTCTTTTTGAATGCGTACGCTAAAACCATATGGAATTGGCTTGGAGCATGGTGTGGTATTCTCCCTCTGATTCCTTGTAAGCTTGTTGAGCTTCTTGAGATGTTAAAGTCTAAAAATCAGAACAGGAGATACGCTCTTTTAATGATAACTTTGATTTACTCTTCTCTTTGGTTGATTTGGAAGGCGCATAACAAGCTCTTGTTTAGAAAGGAGAGAATTGCTCCTCTAAAAATGGCAGATGACATCCAACTATGTACTTTCAACTGGATTAAACATATATCAAATTTAGCTCCTTTAAATTGGTCTATTTGGATTAGTTCCTCAATGATAAACTGTATTTTGTAATTGTTTCTGTAGCTTCTTGCTAGTCTTTTTTTTTTGGATTAATATATTCCGCCGTTCTAGAAAAATAGATTTGAATAAGTATCATATGTCTATTCACGTCATGAATTAGACATAACATGATAAAGGACTCTGAAAAACTATTTTTGGATTAAAGTCCTTTCACTATAAGCAAATCAAATTTCTATATTACATCCATATATCCTTCACTATGTGTTCCATAGTTGATTATAAGGCTATCAGGAGTGGTCAATTACTTGACCATTTCAAAAGTATTGTCTCATCATTGCCATGTCACTATCACTTCCCTGCCACACATCTAGGATATGGTCACCACTCCACATCACCTTTCTATACTAGTACAATGTGTATTATTGTTTGTATATTTAAGAGAGAGAGATAGAGAGAGAGAAAGATAGAGTATGGTGTAACAACGTAAATTTTCAAAACAATTTTTCATTTTTAAATCATACTTTCATTCACATGATAATCACAAAACATAATGTGTCACTGTGTCATAACAAAAACATGTCCCAGAATCTCAATAACATAAACTCCATAAGTATGTACGGATCATGCCGGCGCCTTCCCACGGTCCTCGCTAGTACCTGAAGCACATATCATAACAACTGTAAGCATAAATGCTTAGTGAGTTCCCCAAAATACCACATGCCACACATACGCCTTTCCAGGCCACAACTCTGTAGGATCTTCCGATCCATGTGTTTCAGGGGACTCCCGTCCCAAATCCCGGTAGACTTTCCGGTCCTACCCGTATCGACCTTCCGGTCCGTAACCTCTTGACCTTCCGGTCCATATCATACATAATCATACATAGCACATACATATCACATAACCGCATATAGCTCATACATCATAGCATACAAGACCTTCCGGTCACACATAAGTACCCTTCCAGGTACAGTATAGTGAGAAGACTCACCTCAATGAAGTCGGATAAACTCTCGTGCTCAACGTCCCGACTTTGCCTCCTCCTATTATTCAAATAACATCCAGATCAATATTCTCTCATGATCTCAACTCTACAAACTGGGTAGAAGGCCATTCTACCCTTCCCTGAACTCTCCTAAATCAGTCTTGACCAGAACCCTAAAGTCAACGAAAGTCAACGGTCAAACTTTGACCCGACTCGTCGAGTGCACATGGGCGACCCGGCGAGTCCATGCGGGTCCTCTGAATCCTTTCAGCCTCTCTTGGCTCGTCGAGTCATCCTTACACTCGACGAGTTACACCTGACACGAATCGCGACGCAACCCCGACTCGACTCGTCGAGTCCACTTATGGACTCGGCGAGTTGCCGCCATGCTCATACTCAAATGACCTTCTGAGGTCAGATATGTTCCTCTAATCCATAGATCTGACCTTCCCAAGCTCAATAAACACGTAAAGGTTCGATCTTGATACTCATGAAATGTCCAAATAACCCTACTTGATGAATTATCCCCAAATACAACATCCTAAGTCCATTTCTTCCACAACGCATCATAAAGCAAGGTGGATAGAGTTCTCTGGACCACTATGGGTCCAGATCTGAAGTCTAAACATGATAAGGGACCATATTCCCAACAAATCAACCCAATAAAGGGTATAGAAAACCCTAGATCCATGGATTATTTAACAAAACAGAAAAAGGATCGATATGCTACCTTAAGGATGATGTCTTTTGCTTGAAATCCACAGATATGCAACCTCCTTGGCCTCCTCTAAGCTGGAACCACCTTCTTCTTGCAAAACCAACCCACAAAGATCAAATAATGGCTTCTTCCCTCTCACAAACGCTCAAGCACTCTTAGGGTTTCTCTCAAGGGTCTGGTAGCCGCAAATGGTGGCTATAAAGGTCCTTAAATAGGGCTCAGGCCCCGAGAATTAGGGTTTCATTAAACAGCGTGGACTCGCCGAGTCCACGTATGGACTCGCCGAGTCCTTCATTAAATCAGACCAAAGTGCGCGATCCTACTCGACGAGTCTGAGCGCCTAATCGCCGAGTCCCTTTCTAAAATTCAACATAAATACTTAAAATAAGATACCTGGAAATCCGGATGTTACAATTCTCCCCCACTAGAATTAGACTTCGCCCTCGAAGTCCTGCTCGGCAAACAACTCTGGATGTTGTTCCCGCATCTCCAACTCCGGCTCCCAGGTCAGCTCGGACCCTTTCCGATGTTGCCACTGGACCTGCACCAGGGACACTTCCTTGTTCCTCAGAACCTTGATCTTCCGATCCCGGATCGCGATTGGTCTCTTAGCATAGTTCAGGCTCGCATCCACCTGAATATCCTCCAGCGGTACCACCGCCGACTCGTCGGCTATACACTTCCTCAACTGAGACACGTGGAAGGTATCATGAATCTGGCTCAACTCCGCAGGTAGCTCCAACCGATATGCTACCTTGCCCACCCTAGCGGTCACCCTGGACGGACCGATATACCGGGGCCCCAACTTGCCCCTCTTCCTGAACCGAATCACTTCTTTCCAAGGAGACACTTTCAGGAGTACGAAGTCCCCCACCTGGAACTCCAGCTCGGATCGTCGCCGATCCGCATAACTCTTCTGACGACTCTGAGTCGTCAGTAACCTCTGTCTAACCTACTGTATTTGCTCTGTCGTCTGAAGCACTATCTCAGTGCTACCCATCACACGCCGCCCTACCTCTCCCCAGCAAATGGGAGTCCGACACCTCCTCCCATACAACAACTCGAAAGGAGGCATACCAATACTAGAATGGTGGCTGTTGTTGTAGGAAAACTCAGCCAATGGCAGATACGTGTCCCAACTTCCTCCGAAGTCCAACACACATGCTTGAAGCATGTACTCGAGTTTCTGAATAGTCCGCTCACTCTGCCCATCCGTCTGTGGGTGGTAGGCGGTACTGAAATGCAATCTCGTACCCAACTCCTCGTGGAACTTCTTCCAGAACTTGGAAGTGAAACGTACATCTCGATCTGACACAATCGAGATCGGTACCCCATGACGCGATACCACCTCTCTCACATATAATTCTGCCAACCTCTCAGCAGAAGAGCTCTCACTGATATCAAGAAAATACGCGCTCTTCGTCAGCCGGTCGACGATCACCCAAATTGCATCGACACCCCTCGCGGTCCTCGGCAATTTGGTGATGAAATCCATGGAAATCTGTTCCCACTTCCACTGGGGAACCTCGAGTGGCTGCAACTTCCCATGCGGATGCTGGTGCTCGGCCTTAACCTTGCGGCAGGTCAAGCACCTCTCGACAAACCACGCAACATCCCTCTTCATACAGGGCCACCAATAATCTTTCTTCAGGTCTAAATACATCTTCGTGGCCCCGGCATGGATCGAGAACCTCGATCTATGCGCCTCCTCTATCAGAATGGTACGTGCCCCGCCTACATACGACACCAAAATCCGACCATGAAAGGTCATCAGCCCTCGACTATCGGTAACGAACCCAGGTACCTGTCCAATCACCCGCTCCCTCTTGCGGTTCTCCGGTCTCACGGCCTCTGCCTGGGCCTCCCGAACGGTGTCCAACACCGGAGTCATCACTGTCAATCTCATACAAGTGCCTCGAATCGGGGCACTCTCCGCCCTACAACTCAACGCATCAGCTACAACATTAGCTTTGCCCGGGTGGTACAGCATTTCACAATCGTAGTCCTTTACCACGTCCAACCATCTCGTCTGACGCATATTCAGATTGGGCTGATCCATCTGTTGGGTTATGAGCATTCTAACACTCCTAAGTGTACATGCAACCCTAAATACCTTGGATCTATGTTTTCTCTATTATACATACAATTATGAACATCCAAGGTATTATCCTAATCTAGCATACAAAATAATAAATATAACAAGATGGAATACATACCTCTTTGATGTAGAATGTCTTCATGAAGCTTGAGTGCCTAGTGCCCCAACTGTGACACCTCAAATGGTTCACACAACACCAACTACACTTGGAATAACTTGAGAGAAACTTGAACACTCCTTGAAATCGTCTAGCCCTCACACTCACACATTAGTGCACGATTTCTTGAGCCATGAGATTCTTTTATATGGTGGCTATTAGGGTTACACCATGTAACTCATAACTTTACCCATTCCTTATGCTCCATGGATTTTAACCTCCATGGAGTATCCATGGGTCACCCCATGGACTTAGTCCAACATAAGGAATCTTGGATCACAATCCCACATATATAAGAATGAATGATTTACACAATCAACCCATATATTTAATTAGTCTCCTTTTGATCACTTAATTAATTCCAAATTAATTCTTGATCAATACTAATTAAATAACCTTATTAATATATTAGAACTTATAATATATTAACCAACCTTAAGTGTTATTTCTCTCATTATAGTCTATCCAAATGCATGATGCCATGCAACCCAAATGGACCATGCCGGGTCGGGTCAAGTCTTACCATCTCGGTGGGAGATCTCGGAACCTCCCAACTCATAACCGCCTCAATCTTGGCCGGATCGACCAAAATCCCATCCTGGTTGACGAGATGCCGCAAGAACTGGACCTCCCGTAACCAGAACTCGCACTTGGAGAATTTGGCATAAAGCCTCTCCGACCTCAAAACCCCGAGAATCTCTCTCAGATGCCCGTCGTGCTGCTCTCTAGATCTCGAATACACCAGTATATCGTCGATGAACACAATCACCGAACGATCCAACATCGGTCTACAGACCCTGTTCATGAGATCTATGAACGCTGCTGGTGCATTGGTGAGCCCGAAAGGCATCACCACGAACTCGTAATGCCCATAACGAGTCCTGAACGCCGTCTTCTGGATATCCTCATCACGCACTCTCATCTGATGATATCCAGACCTCAGATCAATCTTGGAGAACCAAGACGCTCCCTGCAACTGATCAAACAAATCATCGATCCTCGGTAATGGTTCTTGACCGTCAACTTGTTCAACTCCTGGTAATCAATACACATCCGGTGTGAACCATCCTTTTTCTTGACAAAAAGGATCGGTGCTCCCCAGGGGGAGCTGCTCGGTCTAATAAACCCCTTCCCCAGCAGCTCCTGAAGTTGCGAGGATAACTCCTGCATCTCTGGCGGCGCAAGGTGATAAGGCGCCTTGGTGATAGGCGCTGCCCCCGGAACCAAATCAATGCGGAACTCTACCTACCTCTCAGGAGGCACACCCGACAACTCCTCGAGAAAAACATCCGGGAACTCGCGCACCATCGGAACGTCATCCACCGAACTTGGCCCCTCAGTGGCCCCTCGTGTGTCCATCACATAGGCTACAAACCCGCTGCAGCCATGCTGTAAACTCTGCCTCACTCTGGCAGCCGAACAAAACGTTGTCCCAGAACGAGTACCCTCGCCGTACACCGTAAGTACTCCCCCACTGGAGTCTCGTATCGTTACCAACTGTCGCTCACAGTCTAAAACAGCCCCAAATCGGCTCAACCAATCCATGCCCACTATGACACACACGTCCCCCATCGCTATCGGGACCAGATCTATCGGGAACTCAACACCGAAGATCTCGAGTACACATCCTCGTATCACCTCCGTAGCATACACCGCTCGCTCGTCAGCTATGGAAACTCGCAGAGGTCGACTCAACGCCTCTCGTCTGCTACTGATGTGCCGACTGAACGCTATCGACACAAACGATCGACTCGCACCCGAGTCAAATAACACTAAGGCAGGTACAGAACTCACAAGAAAAGTACCTACGCATATCATCATATAAGCACAATATCTCAACTCAACATAAATAAATAAAGAATACATACCAGCCACGACATCGGGCGCTGCGCGGACCTCCTCCGCTGTCAACTGGAAAGCTCTCCCGCGAGCCTTCGGCGCCTCGGCCATTACTGGTCGAACCTCGGTAACCCTAGCAGCAGGTGCAGATCCCTGTGCTGATCCCTGATGTAACTGCGGGCACTCGGCCTTCCGATGGCCTGTCTGGTTGCAAGGAAAGCAAACCATAAATCCCTTGGGGCAATCCTTGGCGATATGCCCCTCCTTGCCACATTTGTAGCAAGCACCCGATCGACAGACCCCATCATGTCCCTTACCGCACTTCCTACAAGTGCGGCCCTTCTGGCCTCCAGATCTCGTATCAGCGGGCTTGGCCCGCTTGGCTGCCGGCTGAGACTGTGCCGGCCGCCGATCCATCCTCTGAGACTCGGCCTCCTCCCTGGCCTGAGTCTCCAACTTAATCTCCCTCTTCCGGGCACTTGCCTGGAGCTCAGCAAATGACCGGTAAGTCGAGTTCGACACGAACTCCCGAATGTCCCTCCTCTAAACGCCCAAATACCTGCTCATTCGTGCCTGTTCAGTAGACACCTACTCAGGGCAGAACATCGCCCTCTCATGAAACTTCCTGGTAACCACCGTAACAGAATCAGTACCCTGCTTGAGGGTCAAGAACTCCTGAACCAACCGTTCCCTCTCCACCGGGGGAACATACTCATCTCTGAACATGGTGGTGAACCTCTCCCAGGTCACCGCTGAAATATCTGCAAGAGTGAAGCTCGCCGTCACGAACTTCCACCAATCCTTCGCTCCCAAGCGGAGCTGGTTCAATGCGAACTGTACCCTCAGATGCTCCGGACATGAACACGTATAGAAGCATCCCTCGATATCAGATATCCATCTCATCGCAACGATCGGATCCTGCGTCCCATCAAACTCTGGTGGCTTCGTGTTGCTGAACTCTCGAAGCAACAACGAGTCACCTCCCTGAGGTCTGACAGCAGCCACAGCTGCAGTTGCTGCAGCAGCCGCAGCCTCAGTCACCACTGCGTACCACTCATCAAACGTCTCAAACAATGTGGTCTTGATAGACCCAAACATCTCCGGAATCTCGGCTCGAATCGCCGCTGCCACCTCATCGTGGATCATCTGACGAAGCTCCTCGTTACCCACACCGCTCGCCTCAGGTCTGTGGCGTGTCCCAACCATGATGTCTCTGAAATACAACATAATAATATCAGAGACTCGCTCGAGCATACTCGCACTCGATAACTCAACCCTACTTGTTCCTTAGTACCCAAAGGATTCTTACTTAGGGTGCGCACTGCTTCGGTGTCTTCAGTAGTACGGGCCCTATACTACCGTCCACACCGCATCAGCATTCACTCTAAGTCCTCCTCCTTGGATCCCAGGTCACAAGCACTCTATATCTCACTGGCATAGGCTACCCTTCGGTAGACCCCTCATCAGCTCCTCACTGCTACCTACTCGCTCTCAAGCATCACATAGCAGCAAAATCCTTCCTAGGCTAAGGCATCACAAAATCAGGCCACTCTAGTCCTAATATGAATACCTAGCCAACTCTAGCATGCATATCATATCATAACATATCTCATAACACATAATGTAAGGGTATTTTGGGAAATCACCGTTCAGGCGCTGGCTGATCGTACACACTGCTTCCTTATGCCTTTCTCAAAATCTTTTACTCATTTAAAAAAAATTGTTTATTTTATGAAAAACTTTCTCAATTCCTCAGTTTGAGTTCAGATTCATCCGAAGATGCACCCGAATCCCTCAAACCAAGGCTCTGATACCAACTTGTAACAACGTAAATTTTCAAAACAATTTTTCATTTTTAAATCATACTTTCATTAACATGATAATCACAAAACATAATGTGTCACTATGTCATAACAAAAACATGTCCCAGAATCTCAATAACATAAACTCCATAAGTATGTACGGATCATGCCGGCGCCTTCCCACGGTCCTCGCTAGTACCTGAAACACATATCATAACAACTGTAAGCATACATGCTTAGTGAGTTCCCCAAAATACCACATGTCACACATACGCCTTTCCAGGCCACAACTCTGTAGGATCTTCCGATCCATGTGTCTCAGGGGACTCCCGTCCCAAATCCCGGTAGACTTTCCGGTCCTACCCGTATCGACCTTCCGGTTCGTAACCTCTTGACCTTCCGGTCCATATCATACATAATCATACATAGCACATACATATCACATAACCGCATATAGCTCATACATCATAGCATACAAGACCTTCCGGTCACACATAAGTACCCTTCCAGGTACAGTATAGTGAGAAGACTCACCTCAATGAAGTCGGATAAACTCTCGTGCTCAACGTCCTGACTTTGCCTCCTCCTATTATTCAAATAACATCTTGATCAATATTCTCTCATGATCTCATCTCTACAAACTGGGTAGAAGGCCATTCTACCCTTCCCTGAACTCTCCTGAATCAGTCTTGACCAGAACCCTAAAGTCAACGAAATTCAACGGTCAAACTTTGACCCGACTCATCGAGTGCACATGGGCGACTCGGCGAGTCCATGCGGGTCCTCTGAATCCTTTCAGCCTCTCTTGGCTCGTCGAGTCATCCTTACACTCGACGAGTTACACCTGACACGAATCGCGAGGCAACCCCGACTCGACTCGTCGAGTCCACTTATGGACTCGGCGAGTTGCCGCCATGCTCATACTCAAATGACCTTCTGAGGTCAGATCTGTTCCTCTAATCCATAGATCTGACCTTCCCAAGCTCAATAAACACACAAAGGTTCGATCTTGATACTCATGAAATGTCCAAATAACCCTACTTGATGAATTAGCCCCAAATACAACATCCTAAGTCCATTTCTTCCATAACTCATCATAAAGCAAGGTGGATAGAGTTCTCTGGACCACTATGGGTCCAGATCCGAAGTCTAAACATGATAAGGGACCATATTCCCAACAAATCAACCCAATAAAGGGTATAGAAAACCCTAGATCCATGGATTCTTTAACAAAACAGAAAAAGGATCGATATGCTACCTCAAGGATGATGTCTTTTGCTTGAAATCCACAGATATGCAACCTCCTTGGCCTCCTCTAAGCTGGAACCACCTTCTTCTTGCAAAACCAACCCACAAAGATCAAATAATGGCTTCTTCCCTCTCACAAACGCTCAAGCACTCTTAGGGTTTCTCTCAAGGGTCTGGTAGCCGCAAATGGTGGCTATAAAGGTCCTTAAATAGGGCTCAGGCCCCGAGAATTAGGGTTTCATTAAACAGCGTGGACTCACCGAGTCCACGTATGGACTCGCCGAGTCCTTCATTAAATCAGACCAAAGTGCGCGATCCTACTCGGCGAGTCTGAGCGCCTACTCGCCGAGTCCCTTTCTAAAATTCAACATAAATACTTAAAATAAGATACCTCGGAATCCGGATGTTGCATAAGGCATGAGAACGTAAATCAGACTACTAACCATGACCGCCACACCTCATTACTCTATTTGGGGTGTTGTTCACTTCTTTCACTCTCTAATAACGACACCCATTACAACCCACTCCCATAAGACGAAGGAAAGACATCAATGAAATTAGGAAGTAAATTAAAAAAAATTATGTTCCTTAGTTTTTTTTTAGTTTTTTTAATCAAAAGGAAGTGGAAGGAAGAGACATAAAGACTTTTAATAATATTTTCTTCTAACTTTTCTCTCCAAATTGGAGATGGTGGTTGTCGATACAAAGAAATAAATTATCTAATGTTATAACACAATTAATAGTGTATAGTGGCAAAGGGATCAAATTCATGGATATTTGCTCCATTTATGAAACTATGTGTCTAACAAAGGAACCACTCCCCACGTCTAGACCACGGTGGAAAGAAAAAATAAATCTATCAAGGCATCATTTCCATTTACAACTTCAACCTGAGCAACTCGAATATGCTCGAATATACCATATATAACCACCAAACCCATATATTATAGATGATATGACACCCTAGGCTCCTTACAACGTGTATCATGTTCAACTCCTTTTTATTTTGACTCTATTGCAAACTCTATTGGTCGGTGCATGGAGTACACCTTGTATCATACAAATAATGACAACACAACTTTAAAGCAAAAACCACTTCCTCGAAATCCAAATAATATACCGAGTAATTCATCTTGGCACACTTCAGTTGTCAGAAAGCATACACATCCACATTCCTTTACTGCATCAACATACACCCCAAACCATAATTGTAACACTTGAATTTGGTAAGTTTCATATTTAACCCCTTTATCTAAAAAGTTTCAAAGTTAGTCCTTAAGCTAGTATGCTGGGCGTACTATGTGGTATGCTTAGCGTACTTGCCTGATTCTTAATCGCACATTCAGTTCACGTACGTTGGGCGTACATGGAGTATGCATGGCATACGTGTAGATAATGAAACCCTAATTTCTTGGGTATTGCAACCAATTTAAGCCTCATGATAGCCTCATTTGGTCATGTTTAGACAACCTCCACCTTCCCTTGTCCAGAAATTGAAACCCTAGTGTGTTCTTGAGAGTTTTGAGCCATAAAGAGTGTTTGTTGGTGATTTGTGAAGCATAATAAGAAGTGGACCATTTGGAATTGTGCTTGGAGCTTGAGGATCCGGGATTAGCTCATCATTTGCTAGCCTTTTGAGGTAAAAAGCTCACAACATGCTAATTTGTGATGCTGGATCTAGTTATGTTGCTATTTTGTGCTTTTTGAGTCCTTGGAGTGATTGATGAGCTTCTTGATTCACTCAAGAAGTCATTGATGGTAGATCTAGGTTTCATTCGGTCCCTTTGTCCATAAAAATGCAAGCTTTGAGCTGTTTATGGACTCATGCATGTCTTAAGACCCTTTGTTAAACTCTTTTCAGCTCTAGAGCCCCATTAAGCCATGCATGCACGTAAAGTTGCCAACTTTACGTGATAAGTCACCTTAAGGAAGTCAGATATGAGAGTATGGAGTAAAGGATGAGCGGATTAAGTGCTTAATGATGTGGGATGGCCATCTAGGGAGTATAATGGGCGTACAAGCTGGTACGTTGTGCGTACTAGCCCAAAAGCGTGTACGCTTAGCGTACGAGATGAGTATGCCACGTGTACTCAGCAGTGGGCTCTGGAATTTTAGGCTTTTTGGTATTTGGCCCATGTTGGAACTTAGGAGTATAGGGCTTTGTTGGGCCATCAGAATTCTATTTTTTAGGCTAATGGTATTTTATTGGACTCTTTTGGTTAAAGGCCCACGAGGGGATTTGGCCCCAATTTGGAAGATTGGGCCATATCTAGGCTTTGGGTGATCATTTTGGAATTTGGACCTTTTGGATAGTTGTCTTGGGCCTTGGCCGTGGGCCAAGTTAGGTAAAGGGTAAAAAGGTTTTTTATCCTTGTTTGGACTCTTAGTGTGAGTCGGGATCCAATTATTAATTAGATGTTATTTTATGTTGATAGCACAAGGATTTTAGTTGACCAGCAGCCAGATATATATCTGTGAGATTCAACAGTCTGAGGTGAGTTTCCTTACTATTTTTAGCACGTCTAAGGCACCAATGTTGTCCCATGGGTTATTAAGTAGGATGCTAGATGTCCGTGTGACTCTTGCATGTGTATGCATTGGTATGTATACCGAGCGGGGTTCGATGCAGGGAGAGGCCCGATGACTGTATTGTATGTTGTTATCTTTGTGATTATCACATGTGTTAGTATGATTATATGTTTATATGCTTATATGTATATCGGACGGGGCCCGATGTCTGGCGGGGCCTAGTGATTGAAAGATCTATAAACCGAGCGGGGCTCGATGTCGGGCGGGGCCTGAGGCCGGGTGGTAGTCGATCTCGGGCGGGGGCGCAATATGTGTTTATTATGTATGGTATGTGGTATTTTGGGGAACTCACTAAGCATTGTGCTTTGGGTTTCAGGTACTTCTGGTTTGAAGGGGAAGAGCCCGAGATGATTACAGATCATACGCCACTTTATTCTGCGTTTTGAGATTTACTCTGATATTTTATGATGTAGTGATACACTTTGGTCTTTCTTGTTTTTATGTCAATGTTCTGGAATACCGATTTATTAATTTTAAAATGAAATTTTTCGGTCATGAATTTGGGATGTTACAATAATAGGATGTAGCTACTTAGTTTATACCGTGATTTTGTTCAAAGTTTTACTGACGATACCCAAGCGTATGGTACCATCTTTCTTTTTAATGAAATATATCGACACTCCTCGAGGATAGGAAGTCGGTCGAATAAAACCCCTCTAAAGCAACTCTTGGAATTGCAACAATATTTCCTTCATTTCCTAAGGATCTAACGTATAAGGTGATTTGGCTATACTAGCCACCAGGAATGAGATCGATCTAAAACTCTACCTGATGTGGCAGTGGTAAATCTGATAACTCATATGGGAAAACTTTTGGATTAGGTGTCTAAGCCCATAACTATAACTGATATATAGTTGAATTGATAGTAGCACTATCCTGTTAGGTTTCCCTTATACTAGCAACTAGATAAGATGACTTTTGAAGAAAGAGGTTGAATTTATTATTTGAATAATAAATTGAGATAAATGATTTATTAATGTATTATGAAGATAATATATTAATTCAAAAATCACATTATTTAATTAATAGTTAATAAGAAATTAATTGGAATTAATTTTGGAATTAATTGTATTAATTAAAAGTGCAGGGGCGGTTTAGCAATTTATTGATTGTTGAGGAATTGGGCTCTTAGACCTCCCTAGAAGGGTTGGACGAAAACTTCTAGGAAGGCCCTAGAATTTTCGTCCAAAGGCCTTGGATGGGAAGTCCATGGGCTACCTAGGCCTTGAGCTAAGGAATTAGGGTTTCCTCTTTAAAACCCTAGCTTTGGCTCTAAGCTACCACAACTATATAAAGGGCTATACCCTTCATAATTTCAGCCACTCTAACCCTAAGAAGAATAACCGAATTTCTCAAGCATCTCCTCCCCTTTCCTCTCTCATCCTCTTGCTTGGTGTAGGTGTGAACCATTAGAGGTGTTATACTTGTGGCACTTGCTCTCAAGCTTCAGAAAGTATTGGATTCAAATTGTTATTACTACATAACAATTAATGGTATGTTTCCTATCTTATTTTCGAAAATAGTAGATACGTTCTAGGGGTTTCCTTTTGATGTTCAATACTTGTTTGTTTAATTAGAGAAAACATAGATCCAAGAATATTATGGTTGCATGCAGGCGTAGGGATTGTTTGTTATGCTCAAAACCCATCAGTGGTATCGGAGCCTTGGCTTGTTTTCTATTGAATTTGATGCAATTGGTTGAACTTGATCAATTAGGGTTTATGACAATTAAACCCTTTGGACGTAGGGTTTTTGCAATTTAGGGTTTCCTAACCCTAGATTTCGAAAATTTGGAAAAGGGTTTTAACCCTTTCCTTTGTCCTTTAGTTTTCAAAAATTAGGGTTTCCTAACCCTCTAGATTTTTGAAAATATGATAAGGATTGAAATCCTTGCCTTCCTCCCCAAGATTCATGATTTTCGAAAATTAGGGTTCATGGGTAGGGTTTTCTTATTTTTGGTAATTATCTCTTTATGTGATTTATTTGGATAATTATAAAATTTGAATATCCCTCCCATGTTTTTCGAAAATTAAAGAGAGGATTAGGTTAAGTTATTTTGATTACTTTAATTAGATAACCGTCAAATGATTTAATAAATTAATTAAAGGTTTAATAAATTGATAATTATTAAATCAATCTGTTTTAAATTTAATTAAAATGTTTTAATTTCGAAATTTAAAAGATTATAAACCCTAGTATTTTGAAATGTTTAAAATACACCATATACTATATGTAAAAATAAAAGTTTAATATTTAATGTATGTATAAGACAAGTCAGTCGAACCGCTAGTATGCATCTTTCACGAAGCCGATCTATAAGGAGATATAAGGAAACTGCCTATAAAATGGTAGTTGAATGGGTGTCCACTCTCACTCACCGCTTCCTTGATTGGTGGAGGGTCGTTAGCCGGACGGGTTTGATAGGACAAATAATTCTCATTAATAAATATAATGGAATTTATAAAGTAACTAAAATGTTTTATTAAATTCCCAATCTTAGTTACTTGAGGAAAAATGTGAATTTGATGTTAATCCATGAAATTGCACATTGCACTTTATATAAGTCGTTAGTGGAGTGTGTGTGGTTAACCGGCATACTAATATGGACTAATAAAGGGTGGCAATGGGTGTCTCGTAAATTATCATTGATTAATGGAGCGCGTGTGGTTAACCAATACATTGATTATATGATAAATGACATCGAGAGTACCAAGCTAATTTGAATGGTTACTCACATCTTGTTTGTGATCATCGGTATCCCAGTCACAAATGAAAGAGCATAATCGAGATTAAACATGTCATTGAATAGTTCAATAAATCTCAAAAGATCTATGAATTTCATTTAAAACCTAATTCGTTTAAAATTTCATTTTTTGTGGTGAAATTGGTAATCGTCATTTACCTACCTTTATTTATTTCACAATTAGATTACGACATCTCTTTTCTAAGTTGTGAAATATCTGGTTGGATCCTAGCCTTAATATTTAATTTGGGTGTTATATTGAGGAATATTCTTATCTAACCAAAAGTTAACCTTCTTCTTTTTCAGATGTCAACTCCCAACGATGCTTCTGGTTCCTCCTCTAACAACTTCTCACTCTTGAAAATATGATCGAGGGTCACTTTTGATGGCACCAATTATAATGATTGGATGCGAAACATCAATATGGCTCTACGCTTCGAGGACAAGGAGTATGTGCTCGAAAAAGAGCTTCTCGAGATTGATGAAACAAAAACTACCCCTGAAGAACCAGCTGAGTATAGGAGACACTACAATGATGCTAGCAAAGTGGCATGCATCATGGTGGCTACTATGTCTCCTGAGCTACAAAGGTTCTATGAGGATTACTAGCCGTATTAGATGAACAAGGACTTGGTGGAAAAGTACCACCAATGAGCTCGTCAAGAAAAATACGAGGTAGGAAAGTCCCTCATCACCAATAAAATGAAAGACGGAGAGTCTGTCAGCAACCACTTACAACGAATGCAAAGATACGTGGAATGCCTGGTGAAGCTTAATGTGAACTTTGAACCTGCTACGAACTGAAGAAAATGCTACGAACTGCTGAAAGTGGAATGAAGGGAAAAAGTGTTGCCTCCACTTGTAATGTTGTTGCCCCTGTCTTGGCCATTGGGCAAGGAAAGGGGAAGAAGAGGAAGGGTCGTCCCACATAGAATTGTAAGGGAAAGTGCAAGGCTGTGTCCTCAAGCAATGGACCTAAAGGTAAAGACCGTTCTGAAGTTCTTCCCAACTCTGATCCTAAAGAGGCTACTTGCTTTTACTGCCATGACAACGGGCATTGGAAACGAAACTACCCTAAATACTTGCAATACATAAAGGATGCCAAGGTGAAGCCAAAATCGGCAGGTATTTACACTATCTTATCCAAAAACTCATCATATTCTTATTCTTGGGTCCTTGATACAGATTTGGTTTTCAAATTTGTTCTAATTTGCAGGGGCTAAGTAGAAGTGAGGATGTGGAGCATGGGAGAATGAACCTGATCATGGGCAATAGGAGATCGTCACCTGTTATCAAGATTGGTGTTTATAACTTAGTGCTTAGTAGTGGGTTGTGTTTGGATTTGAACAATTGTTGCTATTCGTCAGAGATGACACGAAACATCATTTCCTTTCATGATTTATATAGACAAGGTTTTAGATATTCTTTTTAAAATGAGAATGTATCTATTTATGCTTATAAAAATGGTGTATTATATTTTGAAGCATTACCTTGTGAAGGTGTGTATGAAACTGTGATGGTTATAGACAATTTTGGTAATATTGTTCTTCAAATTGATTCGTCTACTGGTTTATACCAAGCATGCTTGTGGCATTGTCATTTTGGACATGTCAACAAGAAACACATTTCCCACCTCCAAAAGGATGGAGTGTTGGAATCATTTGACTTAAGGTCAGATGATACGTGCGAGTCTTGTTTACTTGGAAAGATGATAAAATCACCTTTCACTGGTTCTTCTGAAAGTGGTAAAGGATTATTGGATCTCATACACACAGATGTGTGTGGGCCCTTCAGATCCACCACATGGGATGCAAGTCGATTCTATGTGACTTTTACTGATGATTATAGCAAATATGGCTATATCTGCTTAATCAAGCATAAGTCAGGAACCTTTGAAAAGTTCAAAGAGTTCAAAAAAGAAGTCGAGAATCAATTGGGTAGGAAGATCAAGATGCTGATATCCGATCAAGGTGGTGAGTATCTTAGTATCGAATTCCACGACTACCTCAAGGAATCTGGAATAGTTTCACAACTGACACCTCCTAGGACACCACAACTTAATGGTGTGGCTGAGAGGCGTAATCCAACCTTGTTGGACATGGTTCGTTCCATGATGAGTCAAGCTTCACTTCCAATCTCATTCTGGGGGTATGCCTCAGAGACTCCCGCCCACATTCTTAATCTTGTCCCAACAAAGAAGGTTGCCAAAACACCTCACGAGATATGGAAATGGAAGGTTCCCTTGTTGGCACATACAAAGGTTTGAGGTTGTGAAGCTTTCGTTAGACGAGAGACTCACGAAAAGCTTGAACCTCGTAGTGAGATGTATTTTCATCAGCTATCCACAAAAGTCCTTTGGATATTTGTTATACAGACCTAGTGACAATGTGGTCTTTGTAGCACGAAGGGGAGTCTTTCACGAGAGAGAGATCATATCCAAAGAGGACAGTGGGAGTACAATTGATCTTGAAGAAATTCAAGAGTCAAACAATGAAGGAACCCCTGGAAATGCTATGGCTCAACCTGAGGAAAAAATTCCAGTTGAACCAATTGACGATTCGTTACCTCTTAGACATTCCAGTAGAGTTAGAATGCCATCTGAGTTGTATGGTTTCCATATTACTACAGATGGTGACATGTTTATCAGTGATAGTACACTGGTAAATTTGGATGAACCTTCTAACTACAAGGAAGTTACAACGGGCCCTGAGTCTACCAAATGGAAAGAGGCAATAAACAGCGAGATCAAGTCCATGCATGACAATCAAGTTTGGAATTTAGTTGACAATGTACCAGGTCGTAAGACGGTTGGGTGCAAATGGATCTTCAAGAAGAAGACCGAGATGGATGGAAAGGTACACACTTTCAAGGCTCGACTAGTTGCGAAGGGCTTTACTCAAACCCCAGGGGTTGAATATGATGAGACATTCTCACCAGTAGCTAAGATTAAAACTATTAGGGTAATGTTAGCTATAGCTGCGTTTCATGACTATGAAATTTGGCAGAAGGATGTCGAAACCGCTTTCCTTAATGGGAAGTTGGCTAAGGATGCTTACATGAGTCAGCCAGATGGTTTTATGGATGCTAAGTACCCCAATAGAGTGTGTAAGCTTGAGAAATCAATCTATGGATTGAAACAAGCTTCTCGCAGATGGAATCTTTGCTTCGACGATAAGGTTAAAGAGTTTGGCTTCTCTAGAAGTGAGGATGAATCATGTGTATATGTTAAAGCTGGTGGGAGTATAGTGACCTTCCTGGTATTGTATGTTGATGACATACTTCTTATAGGAAAAGACATTCCAACTTTGCAAGAGGTTAAGTCTTGGCTTGGAAAGTGTTTCACAATGAAGGATTTGGGAGAGGCTGCCTATATTCTGGGGATAAGGATTTTTTAAGAAACGAGAGTAATAGACTAATTGGACTTAGTCAAACTACGTATTTGGATAAAGTGTTAAAACGTTTTAGCATGGAGAATTCCTAGAAAGGAGAGTTGCCTATCCAGAGTAATACCAAACTGAGTAAGGCTCAGAGTCCGAGTACTGATGCAGAGATAGAAGAAATGAGTCGAGTTCCATATGCTTCCACTATTGGATCGATCATGTATGTTATGACATGTACTCTCCCTGACGTGGCTTTTGCTTTGAGTATGGTTAGTTGATATCAGGTAAATCCAGGTAGAGCTCATTGGATAGCGGTCAAGAATATTCTTATGTATCTGCGAAGAACTAAGGATTGGGTCCTTGTGCTTGGTGGCAGTGATGAACTGAGAGTAATTGGGTATAGTGACGCCATCTTTTAGACAGACAAAGACAACTTCTGTTCTCAATCTGGATGGGTGTTTACCCTTAATGGAGGAGCAGTAACTTGGAAAAGTTCCAAACAGGAGATTGTGGCTGATTCTACCTGTGAATTAGAGTACATAGCTGCAAGCGAAGCATCAAAGGAGGCTATATGGTTGAAGAACTTCATCGGAGACCTTGGAGTTATGCTAGCCATAAAGGATCCAATGAAGATTTTATGTGATAATGAAGGAGCGGGTGCCTTGACAAAGGAACACAGAGATAATGGTAGATCTAGACATATCGATAGAATATACCATTTTATCATACATAGAGTAAAAGAAGGACACCTGGTCGTGAAGAGGGTATCATCAGCAGAGAATCCTATAGATCCCCTCACAAAGGGTCTGAGTAGGGTTAAACACGTTCATGATGCAAGGAGCATTGGTCTGAAGGATGATATTAGTTTTAGTAGTTAGATAGATATTTAGAAACTTGTATCAAATAAATGTAATTGAAATTTGATGAATAAATAATGGAGATTTATTTATGAGTATTGTTTACTATCTTTTGTCAATTGTTTATTATTGTATTTCATTTTGCATGTTTTACTTCCCGAATGATTAGATTATTCAAACATCCACAGTCAATCATACTTTTGGAAGTAAGTAATGAATCAAGACTGTCGTGAATTTGGTTGTAGATTGCAACATTTACGAGTACTTTTGAAATAGGGATTTAAGTATTGGTTTAACCCAAGCTCAGAGACTTACTTCATGGAATTTATCACGAGTAATTCTGAGATGATAATATATTGTAATCTTTAAATGGAGATATATGGGTTGTTGTTTACAAGTTAGTTGTGCATTGATAATATGTAAATGCATCAATAACTTGATGTTATAAAACGTATTGTTGTGCGTGATTTTATGAGTAAATAGTACAAGAATATAAGTCAAAGTTTATCTGTTCTTTTTCCCTAACGGGAAAAGATATATCTTGGGCCCCTCGATGATTTGGTATTGACTTATAGTGTCGGGCTTGGCCAGGACTAAATTGATGTGTTCGATTAGTAGTTCTTTGTCATTACAAATTGGAAATCTAGAAACAAAGTATTGGACAATCAGATTGATTCTTTTCCATGTCGTTTTTCCACATGATATCTTGTAGAACGGAGGATCATATGATCACTTATCTTAGGACACATAACTGACTAGGTTAAAGTTCGACAATGGCTTTGAGAGCTACAATTTGCTAATCAGTTTTTGAAGTTATACTGGCAACTATAGTTATTAAACTTATCAAAGTGGGAGACTGTTGGATTAGGTGTCTAAGCCCATAACTATAATTGGTATATACTTGAATTGATAGTAGCACAATCCTTTTGGGTTGCCCTTATACTAGCAACTGGACATGATGACTTTTGGGGAAAGAGGTTGAATTTATTATTTGAATAATAAATTGAGATAAATGATTTATTAATGTATTATGAAAATAATATATTAAGCATGGTTGTAGAAATCGGGATTAATCGGTGATTAATCGTAGATTAATCGTTTGGCGTTCTCCAACCGTCGAGGATTAGGACATTAATCGGAAATTTTGGATTAATCGGGTTTGGTGGGATTAATCGGCCTTGGCGGGATTAATCAGTCAATAAAAGTCAACAAAAGTCAAAAAAGTCGAAAAAAGTCAAAAAAATGTCAAAAAATGTCAAAATATTTTAAAAAATTTTCAAAAAAATTCAAAAAAATTCAAAAAACCAACTTTTTTTTTACTCCAAAATTTTCAAATTTTCAAAATTTTGAATATTATACCAAAATGTTCATATTTTCGTATTTCCAAATTTCCAAATTACAATTTTTCTTATTTTCTAATTTTGAAGTACTTGTTTTTCTTAAGATATATTAATATTTAATTACTTTTAATATTTTATTAATAATCTATGGTCCCCGATTAATCCCCGCCAAGAACGATTAATCTCTTAACACCAGTCGACCGTCGAGCTACCGTCGAACGATTTTTACAACCTTGATATTAAGTAGAAATCACATTATTTAATTAATAGTTAATCAGAAATTAATTGGAATTAATTTTGGGATTAATTGTATTAATTAAAAGTGCAGGGGCGCTATAGCAATTTATTGATAGTTGAGGAATTAGACTCTTGGACCTCCCTAGAAGGGTTGGAAGAAAACTTCTAGGAAGGCCCTAGAATTTTCATCCAAAGGCCTTGGATGGGAAGTCCATTGGCTGCTTAGGCCTTAAGCTAAGGAATTAGGGTTTCCTCCTTAAAACCCTAGCTTTGGCTCTAAGCTACCACAACTATATAAACGACTATACCCCTTCATAATTTCGGTCACTCTAATCCTAAGAAGAATAGCCAAATTTCTCAAGCATCTGCTCCCCTTTCCTCTCTCATCCTCTTGCTTGGTATGGGTGTGAACCATTAGAGGTATTACACTTGTGGCACTTGCTCTCAAGCTTCAGAAAGTCTTGGATTCAAATTGTTATTACTACATAACAATTAAAGGTATGTTTACTATCTTATATTATGTTTTTTGAAAATAGTAGATACTTTCTAGGGTTTTCCTTCTGATGTTCAATACTTATATGTTCAATTAGAGAAAACATAGATCCAAGAATATTAGGTTTGCATGCACACGAGGGATTGTTTGTTATGCTCAAAACCCATTAAAAACATCCTTGTATTCCCCGACCGCATCCACATTAGAGAGAGATGTATTGTCTTCGTTGAGCTTTTCACTGCATGAGCCAAGAAGATCTTCCATCCCTTCACTGGACACTAGCGTGCCTTCATCACATAAATGATATGAATATAACCTAGAGTTTTCTCCATGTGAACATGGAAATAAACATATCCTCCCAAGTAGAACATAATATGAATGTGCTTTATAGCTAAGAGAATCTCGACCCAGTTGACGGCAAGCCAAACCACACCAATGACAACATCGAACGACTTGATCTCAAAAGGAATCAACGTCAAAGGAAAAGTGTGTTCATCAATGGAGATATCACACACATCAAAAATTTCCTTCGTCGTGACTAGATCTCCCACAACCACATCACTATCTAACATTGGAATCAACGGACCATGAGGTACATCAAAATGAGCACAAAAAGATAATGACACAAAACTTCTACTATTTGTATCACTATTCCATCTACGAGTACCGTCCACCGGGTTCATGGATTACCTTGTGGTTCCTCCAGTCCCAAATATATCATGTGCTTATGATAGTATGCGCCCAATAATAATGTTCACACAAATACATACATACATACATACATACATATATATATATATATATATATATATATATATATATATATATATATATATTCATTTTTGTCATTACCATAAAGTCTCCTCTCTTTTCGGTTTAGGCTAAACACTTGTAAATTTATGTATATTCGCTTCCATATTTCACACTCTGCTGAAATCGTTAAACTATCTAAGGATTCTCTTTTCGATTTTTCACTAATCGACAATAAACCAACAGCTCATAATGTTCATTGGATCCTAGTAGTCCAAGCATCACCTAAAATTTTCTTCTATTTCCTCGATACGTGCACCACTAGTTGAGCTGTGAGCGCTTTGGGATAGATGAACTTGTAGATCACAAGCAAGTTGATGTGTTGGGAATGAAAAAAATTCCTTGATCATTTTGGTCATTTGAGAAGTGTAACGGCCCAAAATTAGAGACAAGTTTTTTGTTTTTAAAACCATTAGTTTCATTCATCAAATAGTTCCAAGTCAATCACACGATGCAATATCCAAAAACATCAGAGAACAAATTATCCAAATAGTGCGGAAATAATGAGGGGAGGATGTTGTGCCACCACGTCGGGCCCTTCTCTTTCATACCAGAAGTACCTAAAACCATAAACATAAACTGTAAGCATAAGGCTTAGTGAGTTTCCCAAATAACCACATACCAAGGATACAATTAGGCCTAGCCCTGGGGTGTATTCCAACCCAATACACAAATATGGGACTAGCCCTGGGGCCCAACCCTGGGGTCTATTTCAACCTAATAATACAAACATGTAAGAGTAACATAACAGCTAGCATTATGCATAAACAATTGGGTGGGCGGACATTGGTGCCTTCGACCCACAAGAACAGTGAGGAGACTCACCTCATAGAAAATGCTCTACTGCTACTGCTCTCACTGATAGAGTATCACTACTACGCACCACCTAATCAGTCAAACCAAATAAACCTTAAGCTCTTCCTTTAAAATAGGTGATTGACCAAAAGTCAGCTCAAGCCAAAGGTCAATGGTCAAAGTCAACGGTTAATGTTGAATTTAATCAACCGCCACGTTGTGGCCCTCCAGTAACAACCAGTCTTGATTTTCCCCACCACCATGTCGTGGCGAACTAAGCCATGCATTGACAACTGGGTTTTCAACAGCTTAATAGATTTAGTTGTTTTCTTCGATCCCAAAGGCTCCAAATTCCATATCAGATTTGAAACATGGTCTATGAGGATAAATTTTCCAACTTTACCCGATAAGACCATCCTCAAGGTCAAAGTCCCAAACCCTAGATTCAAAGGAGCTATAAAATGTCATGACTATCTCCATTAAGCACTTATTCCAAAGAGTCCATAACTCATTTACTCCAAAACATATTCTATTACCTTATCCAACATAAAAGTTGGTTCGTTTTACACATGCATGTCGAATACATGTCTTGAAGCCATATTGAGCCAAAAAGAGGGGTTTTTCTATGGAAAACTCATGCATGGCCCAAAACCCATCAAGAAACCGGATCCAAATCAATAATCATACCCAAAGTTCGATAGATTCATAAAGTTGTAAGCTTTATGAGATCTCATCATTCCAACTCACAAGACAAGAATATTAAGGGACAAGCATAAGATCTAGTAATCTACTTTGATAAAAAAAAATCAGTCTTGGGACTTACAAGTGTACATAAGATTGCTAACACAAAGGATGAGGACTAGCTTGGTGGATCTAAGCTCACTTCTTCTTTCTTTCTTCCTTCCAAGGCTTCAAGAACATCAAAAAAATGCAAAATTAGAGAGAGAGAGAGGGAGAAAGAGAGAGAGAGAGAGAGAGAGAGAGAGAGAGAGAGATTTAGGGTTTTGCAGGTAGGATGGAGGTTGATGGAGGCTGAGGGTGAGCAAACCCTAGCCTCCTCATTCCTTTAAATAGGGAGAAAATACCAAAAAGTAGGGTTTCCCGCTCGCCAGCTGCCACATCGTGGCCTATACTACCACTCCGTTGTGGCTTAAATGAACAAAGTTGGTTGACCTTTACTTGCCATGTCGTAGTGCCTCCCCACTACATCATGGAAATCCAATAAAAAGATAAATTTAGCAAAATGTAAAGTACCTCGGGATTCAGATGTTAAAACTCTCCCCTACTAGAATCGGACTTCGTCCTCGAAGTCCTCCTCTGCAAATAACTCGAGGTAATGCTCTCTTATCTCGTCCTTTAGCTCCCACATCCACTTAGAACCCCTTTGGTGATGCCATTTCACCTTCACCAGTTTCACCACTTTGTTGCGTAGATCCTTGGTCTTCATGTCGAGTATCACAATCGGCCCCTTTATATAGTTCAGGCACTCATCAACCTGAATATCACCCAAGAGAATCACCGCAGAATCATCAACTACACACTTCCACAATTGAGAGACATGGAAAATGTAGTGAATCTGACTGAGCTCATCTGGAAAATCCAGTTGGTATGCAACCTTGCCCATTCGGGCGGTAATCCTGAAGGGAGCAATAAACCCGGGGCACAACTTGCCCCGCTTCCAAAACCAGATAACACTCTTCCATGGTGACACCTTCATAAGCACAAATTCCCCCACCTGAAACTCGAGGTCTGAACGAAAATGGTATGTGTAACTCTTCTGCCGGCTTTGTGTGGCCCGCAACCTGTCATGCACTTGTTGTATCAACTCAGTGGTGTTGAGCACCACTTCAGTATTTCCCATGACCTGATGTCCGACCTCGCCCCAATATACTGGTTCCTACACCTCTGGCTATACAACATCTCGAAGGGTGGTCGATTAATGCTGACATGATAACTGTTGTTGTAGGAGAACTCGACCGATGGAAGGTAAGTATCCCAACTCCTGCTAAAATCAAGCACGCATGCCCGAAGCATATCTTTGAGAGTTTGAATATCCACTCACTCTGTCCATCAGTCTAAGAGTGGTATGTTGTACTGAAATGCAGTAGAGTACCCAACTCCTCATCAAAACTTCCTGCAAAACCTGGAGGTGAAACGAACCTATCGATCTGAAACCACTAAAACTAGCACCCCATTCCGAACCACCACCTACCAAATGTAAATGTCATCCATTCTCTCACCAGATATACCCTCGATGATAGGTATGAAGTGTGAACTCTTGTCCAATCCATCAACTCCACGTGTCGTCCTTGGCAACTTTGTGATAAAATCCATGGTTCCCATTTCCACATGGGAATAGGTAACGACAACATCTTGTCGTGGGGTCTCTAGTGTTCAGTCTTGACTTTCCGGAAAATCAGACACCGCTCTACAAACCATGATACCTCCCTTTTCATACAGGGCTACCAATAACTCAACTTCAGATCCCTATACATCTTCGTGGCCCCTGGGTTTATTGAAAACTTCGAATTATGAGCTTCTTCTAACACTATCTTCCTCACCCCACCAGTAGTCGGAACCCAAACTCCGCCACACTAAGTCAAAAAACCTTGGCCATCTCTGATAAATAAAGGAATATGTACTCTGATTCGCTGTACATTCCAATTTTATTTTTACAATTCTTCCACCTGAGCATTCTTGATCATATCCAACAGAGGCGAAATATCAACCATCCTCAGACATATATCCCTTACAAGAGCACTCACTACCTTACAGCTCAGGGAATCAGCCACCACATTAACCTTTGTAGGGTGTTACAGGATCTCACAATCATAATCCTTTACAACATCCAGCCATCTCCGTCGCCCCATGTTTAATTTCGGCTGATCCAACAGGTACCTCACGCCTTTTTGGTCAGTTTAAATAGAACACCTGAACCCATACAGATAGTGCCTCCAAATCTTGAGGGAAAAAACAACAACCCCCAACTCCAAATCATGTGTAGGGTAATTTTCCTCATGAGGCTTCAGCGACCTCAAAGCGTAAGCAATCATGTGTCCTCTTTGCATAAGGATAGCTCCCAGACCCGAGATAGAGGCATAATAACAAAACACAAAATCATCGATGCCCTCAGGAAGCATGAAATTACACTTTGTACCTTAGTTACTTAGGAAAATGATAAATACTAAGTAACTAAACACTTATAAATTCCCAATCTTAGTTACTTAGGAAAATGTGAATTTGGTGCTAACCCATGAAATTACACTTTGTACCTTACGAAGTCGTTAGTGGAGCGTGTGTGGTTAACCGAAACTAACATGGACTAGTAAGTGTGGCAAAGGGTAACTTAATGTTTATCATAGATCGGTGGAGCGCGTGTGGTTAACCGGCACATCGATTAGGTGATACAGTTAAGGGTACCAAGTTGATTTGCATGGTTATTCACACATTGTTTGTGATCCTCGACACCCCAGTCACAAACTTGAGAGGGCACAACCAAGATTTAAACATGCCATTGAAAAGTTCAATGAATCTCAAAGGATCTAGGAGATTCAATTCACTTAAGACCTAAAATTCTTTTTCGTTTTTCGTGGTGGAAATTGGTAAATCGTCATTTACCTACCTTCAAATATTTTATAGCTTCGATTACGACATCCCTCTTCCAAGTTATAAAATATTGTGTTGGGTCCTAGCCTTAATATTTCATATTAGGTGTTATATTAAGGACTTAAATCAACTAACTTGAATTTCTCCCATTGTAGATGTCTGGTTCACACAGCTATGGTCTTCCCAAATCCCTTGAAACAAGATTTCCTAATGAAGATGATGTCCTGTGGTTGGATCATGGAAATCATACTTCTGTTCCTCCACCTCCTGCAATTATTCTCCCTAACCCACAAGTTCTTCAAAAGTTCAAGGTCACTCAATCCCTATTGGAAAGCAGTGTCTATATGTACTCACATCTTGGAGACGAAGTCACATTTTGACAAGCTGGGAGAGTTAGGTTTCGAAGTCTCAAGGAAGTTGACTGTTGACTGGGTTCTTCAATCACCTTTGAGTCATATAGTGAGTTCATTAAGGACTACTATATGACAGATCACGACATGACCCTTATTGATCTTACCTATTTGCTTGTTGCTGCAGAATCAACAATGATTTAGGGTAATCGTAAAGGAAATTTGATTGGAAGGTCTATTTCCCAAACTTCCATGGACATTGACAATGGTAACATTAGAAGTCTAGAAAAGTCTTCTCTTCCCAATGAAAAGGGATCGGCCATAGTCAACCCGGTTGACCAAATCGTAAAGAGAAAGGCTAAGTATGAGATAGTCCCGTGTACCATTCCCTATTAACCTGAAAGATCATAAGGATGGTAAAGTCAAAAAGTTTGACTCTACTTCGGGTGAAGTCTACTATCTAGCTCTATTAAGTTCCTATTTTGAGATTCTTATTACATGATGTGACTAGGTCGCATTTTGATGTTTTAAGAATCAAAGAGAGGAAGCTTAAAATAAGAATATGTTGATTCTGATTGCGAAGATGGATTTCGATCGCATGGTTCGATGATCAGAATTTTGAGCTGTTGCTTAAGAGTTGGGATACATCGCCTAGGAATAGATAACAACATGTTTTTCATTTTTATTTGCATTGTAAGGATAAATTTTTTCCACAAGTTTTAAAATAAAAAGAAAAGGTTTTAATTTTATTTATTTTAAATATCCTTACAATGGCATTTGTGAAAATTATTGTTTATATGATTCCATTAATAACAATATTGGAAAATGGATTTGATTCTTTCATTTGTGTTAGTGTCATAATTTACCAAATAAGGAAAGATTCTCATCACCCAAGTTTCAGTTGGATAGAAACTTGGAATCATGCAACTTGTATTGTATGTTGAATGAGAATTTTCATCTTTGGGAAATTAAGACTAATTCCTTGTTCACATGTTCGTGTGAGTCAAGTGAAGGACTATAGGACCGGGTACACTTGGTTGTACGTTGGTCAGGTCCACCACAAAGATCGATAAGGCTATTCGTCATGATTTACTAAAGTTTAGTGAATATGGTTATAATTACAAGTTTAAGTGTAATTCTGAAACATTGGAAGAGTTTCAATGTAAGACAGAACGAATAAGAAGAATCAAATTAGACAGAAAGATAAAAGTTTCTCCAATCTGAAAAGATAGGAGAGTACTTGAGTATCTTGTTTTATGATTATCTTAGGGATTATGAAACCATATCACAATTGATTCTCTAAGGACATCTTAGTGCATTCCTATGACTAAGAAGAGGAATCGCGAATTGTTGGAATGGTTAAATCAAAAGATGAATCATACTTTGTTCCAAAATTGAGTCTTAGAGTAATACTCTAAGATTGTAACTTGAGTGACATAATCTTAAGAAGGTTTATAAAACTTGTCAAATGTAGAGTAATATGCTTTCTTATTCTTATACATTTGAAATTGGTAAGTTGTGATGTTTAGGTTAAAACAAAGACCAACTAAGGCTAATTGTGTGAAGTGTTTGTCTTGATAAGAATCCGCACTAACTCATGAATATTTGCTTTGTTAAGGAATGGTTCTTGACAAGAGAATCTTATATGTCAAGAGGCCAGTGGGAGTCTTAAAGATCTTGAAAAGTTTCAAGAACAAATCAAGAATAAAACCTATTGTTTATCACTAGCACACGACTTGAGGTTTATAGCCCATCGTGTTGACATATTCTTGTTTCTGTGCCCATTCCAGTTAAAGTTGACTATACATGTGAGTTCTATGAGTTCTCAATTGTTTGCATAACTACCTGGAAGCAATAGTAGGCCCTTGTGCTGCCAAGTGGCAAGAAGTTAAGATTGCACAAGTTCAGTCCATATGAGTTTGGATTTGTCACTAACCTTGTCTTGTGATTATGGTTTTGACAAATTCACATGGATAGGAACACATACACCATAAAATCTAAGTGTCATAAGGTTTCTCTCTGATTCATGAAAATGATGGTGAGGAAACGCTTTTACTAAGTAGATTTTAAGTAGATAGCAATTGTGATATTTGCATTCTCAAAGTCGTTAGTGGAGCGTGTGTGGTTGACCGGAACACTAACATGCATGGACTTGTGAGAAATGGCAAAGGTCTAAACAATTGAGACTATGATTACAGCATCCCTTTTCATAGTTCTAAAATCTGTTTAGACACACATGTGAGCTATCTAAGAAAAGGTGTATGATTTTGATAAAGTATTATCAAAGCATCTCATATCAGAAATCTAAACTTTGGTAAGAAAGTCAATAAAGTATTGATTTCTAGAAGTCCAGCTGATTTTTGGATACATGTCAAAGCTAGTGGGAGCATAAGTGTTATGCTAATAATTATCATGTTAGTGGGAGCATGATTATTATGTTAAGTTTTGCAAGTTAGCAATGTTAATTATAGAAAACAAAAGTTTCAATTTGCAAAGCTGCAGGGGTTTGAAAAGTTGTTTTGCTATAATTAAGGGAGAGGAAATTATACTTCATTTCAAATCTAAAAGCTTAGATTGTGAGATTTTAATCAAATTTGGTCATGATTACATTATTTGCGTTCTAAAATTCGATTATGATTATGGCATCCCTTTTCATAATCTGAATTATGAGAACATGGCAAATAGAAATAGAAATATTATAGCAAAAGACTGGTCTAGTATCATGTCTTTATGTGAGACATTATGAATCATGTCCCATATGCTTCGGATATAGGATCGATTACATGTGCTGTAATATTCATTTGTTCTAAATGTTTCCAAATGCCTACGACATTAAGAGGGAAAAGGTACTAGAACTGGATATGACTAAAATGATTAAGCAATTGTCGAGGACAATCTGAGGTTTACCAAAGATTGGTTGTTCATGGACAGTTAGAAGTATATTGTAAATTTTGGAAGGACCATATTGACATATTTTGAAAGGAAGCAACTCTTGTTCAGAAGTGATAGTCAAAATGGAATATGGAAATGTTTCCATAGGTGGAAGTTATTCTTTAAATCTGTGTAAGATTAGAAAACTTAATGCAAGAAGGATGTTCAAAGGAATGTACTTTGAATGTGAAACTTCGTTTCCATGGAATTTCTCTCCATTGGAATGCTTTGTAATGTCTGTTGCCAAGTCTTTACGACTTTTGTGCATAGTCATTACAAGAGGATCAATGCATATAATTTTAGAATCTAACAGATTTCAGTTAATGACAAAGAATCTTGTATTCTTACATTTGCGGTAAGGATTTGAGATTGTGAAATGAGCATCATTGGAATCATGTCCAGTTGGTCTATTTCACAAAGTAAGGATCATAGACAAACATAGTGTGCTTACTTGGAGTATGGCATAACTATTGTTTGGATAAACATTGTGTGCATGCTTGGAGCATGGAATGACTATGCTTTCAGTTCAAGTATTAGGTTGATAAATCGAAATATTATACAATGAATAATGTGTAATCAATAGGGTGATAAATAAAAGGTGTTTTATTTATATTCATAAGTTCTGAGACCATATTGGATTCGATTATTCTTGTGTTTCACTTTGCATGTTTTGACTTCCCGAATAACTAGGTTATTATTATTCTTGTGTTTCACTTTGCATGTTTTGACTTCCCGAATAACTAGGTTATTCAAACTCTCCACAGTCAATCATACTTTGGAAGTAGGTATGATTCAAGACTGTCATGAATTGGGCTTGTAGATGTCTAAAGTGTTTAGACATAGCAAAAGTTGCTGCAACATGCATGAGTGCTCCTGGAAAGATATTCAAGCATTGGATTAAACCCACGCTCATTTGACTCACTTCATTAATTTATCACGAGTGATCATGAGACGATAATATATTATATTCTTCAAATGTAGAGATATGAGTTGTTGCCTATGAGTTGGTTGTACATTGATTGTATGAAAACGCATTAGTAACTTGATGTTATAAAACGTGCCTTTGTGTATGATTCAACAAGTAGTTAGTACAATCATATGATTTGAAGTTTATCCATTCCTTTTGCCCTTGGAGGGATAAAAGAGATATCTATGGGCCCCTCGGTCATTTAGTGATGTCAAATGTAAGTGCTCGGCCGGGCCTGGACTGATTTGAATTTTTTCAATTAGTCGGTCGTCATAAATTGGAAATCGGGAAACAACAAATGGACAGAGAGAATGATTATAATCCATGTCTCAGTCCATATGGTATCTAGAATGGAGGAATATATGATCCCTTATCTAATGGACAAGTCATTGACTAGGTCAGAGTTCGACAACGACTTTTAAGAGCTACGATTGCTAGTTGGGTTTTGGAGTCATAGTTGCAATAATAGTTTTAGACTTATCCAAGTAGGAAACTGTTGGATTAGATGTCTAAGCCCATAAGTATTATTGGTATGTACTCGACCCGAGAGTAGCATGGTCCATTTGGGTTGCATATCATCAGGACAATTTGTTAGGATAGACTCTGGAGAGAAGGTTATATATGATTTATTAATATATTATAAGTTCTAATATATTAATATGAAATCATATGTTTTAATTAGTATTGATCAAGAATTAATTTTGAAATAATTTTGTGATCAAAAGAGACTAATTAAATCTATGGGGACTAATTATGGTAATTAGTTATATTTATATGTGTTGGGCTTATGATCCATGTTGGACCAAGTTTATGTATGTATACATAAAGAGTTGGGCCACATGAACCATGGATCATAATACCCATTGGTATGGATTTGGGTTATACTCATGACCCTTGGAATCCTACATATAAATATGTTATTTCATAGCCAAAATCACCACTAATGTATTCTTAGAGGATATGGACGGTTTTGGTGTGTATGAATTCTCTCTCAAGTTTCATCCTTTGTCCATGATGTGTTGTGACTTCATTTGAGGCTTCCATACTATTGGGGGTAAGCTCTTAAGGCCAAATACATCAAGACTTCAAGCTACATAAAAGGTATGTTACACTAACTAGTATCTTATATGGTTTATGTCAAATGCATGCTAGTTATAGGTTTAATGCCTTGGAAACCATTTGCATGTATAATTAGTGAAAACATAGATCCAAGGTATTTAGGGTTGTATGTGCACCATAGGATGTTGTAGTAAACAAAACCCATGAAAAAGAACATGAGCCGACAATCCATTGACCAAAAAGGTTCCTATAAAATATCAAAACAACATAAGCATAACAAGAAAGCAAAAAAATATATAGATAAGTCACATACCAGTAACGACATTCGGAGCTGCTCGGGTCTCATCAGTGGTCAACTGGAACGCTCTGCTCTTCACCGCAGGAGCCTCCACCTTGACCTAGCAGCCATCAGTAATCCTCAAGGTGGTTGGCGCAGGCGCCACCACTGCCCCACTAGACAACCTTGGACGTTCGGCCTTTTTATGGTCAGTCTGGTTGCAGTGGAAACAAATCAAGCCCTTCTTGGGGCTCTCCCTGGTCATGTAGCCCGGTTGGCCACAACCATAAATAACGAGCCTGCTACCCGACAAGATCCACTGTGCGGCTTTCCACACTTGGCACAACGGTCCCAGCCCTGCTAGTCTCTTCTAGGAGGATTGGAGGTCTTAGGCTTCTTAGCCTATCCTATTGCCATCTGAACCTGCTCCGAATTTCGCTTTGTCCGGAGCTCCAACTCGATTTCCCACTCACGGGCCTTCTCAATCATGTCATTCGGGGTCTTGTACCCTGAAAAGCTCACAAACTCCCGGATATCATCCCTCAGCATAGCATGATATCTCATCTTTATTATCTCCTCATCAATAGCGTACTATGGAACCAGTAATGCCCTCTCCCTAAACTTGGCAGTAATCTCCGCCAACAAACTCTGTAATCTGGTGAAGGTCCTGGAACTCCCTCACCAGCTGTTGCACCTCAATAGCTAGTGCAAACTCCCGATCAAACCTCCGCACAAAATCATCCCATGTCATTATTGTCACACCCTCCATCCCAACCTCATGGGTAACCTCCTCCCACCAGTCTCGCGCCCGATCCCTCAGCATACAGGATGCGAATGCCACATTTTTTGCCTAGGGGCAAAAGCTCGTGCGCTGAGTATTCTCCATGTTAGCAATCCAGCGCGACTAGCGATGGGGTCCTTAACCCCCACGAGCTTAGGCGCTCCGCATGCCTTAAACTCCTGGAATGAGGGAGTTCGAGTCCCAATCTGACCCACAGTGATCTTGGCTCGGAAAGACCTGAGCCGCTCCTCCATAATCTCCATGATACCCTCCTTGATAGTACCGAAAATCAGCGGGGTAGCGTCAAGGATGCCATGAGTAACCTCGGCTGTGATAAGGTCGAGCAGCCTCCTCGCATAGCCATCACCATCCTCAACTGAAAATACAACATAGAAAGTAATTTATAAGGAAGTTCAAAGGGATTCCTCCCCACAGGACTCCTTACAGCTTCCAGGTTTGTCCTTGTCTCGAGTACAGGTCCTGTGCTTTTAGTAGTACGGGCCCAATACTACTTTCCACACCTACCTGTACCTTCCCCCAAGGTCATACCTGATACCTCTAATTCACCCAACCATAGATAAAACATGACCTACAAAACACAAAACATACGCATATCCTAGACTCTTCTAGGATTTCTCAATCCTCACAGAACCAGAAACCTCAATCAACACTACAGGTTGCCTTATGCATGTAAGTTATACATAAACAGAATCACATAGACTGTCAAATAAAGTTTCTACCCTAAGACCACAACCAAACAAGGAATAGGAAATGAGGCAGAATCCATCATTCTAGGGCTATGCAATCGTAAACATATACAAATTTGAAAGCATACAATTAACAAATAACAGAGTCAACATTGATTCCAAGCATTATATTCATAGAATTGAATTTTTCTAGACTACAAGGCATCACACAAATCCGGAAATTTTTATAACTCCTGAAGGTATCCTAGCCTTGTTGTAGCATGCGTTTCACATATTAACATACTAGTTACAATTCATAGGCATGGTCAAATTTTGGGAAACACTTACTTGATCTTGGCCGATTGCGAGCATTGCACTCCCCTTTTTTACTTAAGAAAACCGTTTTCACAAAAACTTGACTTTTGTTCTTTTAAAAAGGGTGCCCGTATACCACAAACCCGAGAGTGTGCCCGAATACCTCAAACCAAGGCTCTGATACCAGATTGTAATAAGCCAAAAATCCAGATACAATTTTTCATTTTAAAATAGGAATTACAATCATAAATTGTTTCTCAAAATCCATTACATCATATCATATCAAAATATCAGAGTATCGATATCGATAAATGCGCAAATTGTTGGGAATGAATATTGCGCCATCAATCCGGGCCATTCCCCTTAGTACCAGAAGTACCTGAAAACACCCAAATAAACTGTAAGCAAAAGCTTAGTGAGTTCCCAAAATATAACATAACATACAACCACATAATACCACACCACATACATAAGATTGCCATGGGCTACCCCCATGGTCTTTACCTGGAATGCCATGGGCTACCCCCATGGTCTGATATCCAAGTGCCATGGGCTAACCCCATGGTCTTTACCGGGAATTCCATGGGCTATCCCAATCGTCTTATATCCAAGTGCCATGGACTACCCCCATGGTCTTCACACAAGTTCCACGGGCTACCCTCGGGGTCTTCATACAATTAATTGCATAACAACTGTCAACCCACATTCAGATAATGGGCCGACATTGGTGCCTTCGACCCATTGATATAATGAGAAGACTCACCTCAAACTGCTAATAAAAATATTGCTCGGCTATCGGTCCGGATATCTCACACTGAATATACACAAAGTTAACCTAATTAGAATTAAGTCACAAACTCAAGGCATAGGCCAAAACCCTAAGTCCAAACTCCTCTAATAAGGCCCAAAAGTCTTTCTCCTTTAATGGGCCTAACATCCAAGGGCTAAAACAATAAAGGGCCACAATGCCCAAAACGCCCAACCATGCCACCTATGGTCCAACATCAAGTTCAAAGGCCCAAATACTTTAATAGATCCAGGCCCAAGGCTAAGTAGGGCCCAAATGGGTCAAAAGCCCAATGAAAGCCCAAAACCCAATAGAAGCGTTCACCCATCATACATCATCAGTACACTTAGCGTACTGGGTTCTTTGGTGGTACACACAACGTACAAACTAGTACGGCTAACGTACAAGCTACTTTGCATAAAAATCCATTAAGTGCTTATTTCATGAATCCACTTCGTCCAATTCCAGATCTTGGTCATTCTAAAGGTCCTAGGGCACAAATTTGGCAAATTTATGCCTCTACATGCCATATGGGAACCCAACACCTCATTTTATCCATTAAGACTCCCTTTAAGATCTTAAACTCATGCATGATTCCATAACAACCATCAAGTCGACATTTTTATGCTTTTAAAATGCCAAAGGAACTTAGATCTAACATTTCTAACCTCTGGAGTTGCTCAAACTCACAAGAGAGGATCCATGGACCAAAAACGAATTTATTACTAAACCCTAATTCAAACTAGCAAAAGGATAACAAAGGTCTGGACTTTTTACCTGCAAAAGTTCCCCAAGATGAAGTAGATGAAAGATCTTGAAGCTCCACCACGTCCAAGACTTGATCACCACCTTCTCCTTCTTGGAAACACACTAAAATGGCCACCAAAATCACTTATAAGCTCAATAATCACACTCACTTGCAAACTAGGGTTTAGGGACGATAAGAGATAATGGAGGCTGTTTAGGGTTAGGTCCAAATTGCATAAGAGTGTTTAAATAAGGTTTTATTCTTAGGCCACGTATGCCTTAGTAAGCCCCGCTTGCATCGTGCATGTCTGCATCCAAACCACCATAGTATTCTAAGCGCACGCATATGTACGCCCAACGTATGTAGGGACCTCCTTTGCAATTAAGTTTCATTCCAAGGGTTAAAACGGTAAATACCTGCATTCCGAATGTTACAGAAACCGATCATTCTAAGACTATATTAACCTAATCGTATACAATTTTTAAAGCATACACTTAGCAAATAACTGAGTTGATATCAATTCCATGTAACACATAGCATCTAATCCTTCTAGGCTATAAGGCATCACACAAATTAGATAATTCTATCATATGGTTCCTGAAGGTATCCTTAGCCCTATTCTAGCATGTAGTTCACATATCAGTCATATTAATCACAATACATGGGTATGGGTGTTTTGGGAACCACTCACTTGAGCTCGGCTGATTGCACGCATTCCACCCCCTTTATACATAGTAAAAATATTTTTACAAAAATTCAATTTTATTTTGAAAAGATTATCATTTCCTCAGTTTGAGTTCTGACACGCCCGAAAGTGTGCCTGAATCCCTCAAACTAAGGCTTTGATACCAATTGTAACGACCCAAAATCATAGACAAAATTTTTGTTTTTAAAACCATTAGTTTCATTCATCAAATAGTTCCAAGTCAATCACATGATACAATATCCAAAAATATTAAAGTACAAAATATCCAAATAGTGCGGAAATCATGAAGGGTGGATGTTGTGTCATCACGCCGAAACCTTCCCTTTCGTACCAGAAGTACCTAAAACAATAAATATAAACTCTAAGTATAAGCCTTAGTGAGTTTCCCAAAGTACCATATACCAAACATACAATTGGGCCTAACCCTAGGGTGTATTCCAACCGAATACACAAATATTGGCCTAGCCTTGATGCCCAACCCATGGGTCTATTTCAACCCAATCATACAAACATGTAAGAGTCACATAATAGGTACCATTCTACATAAATAATTTTGTGGGCCGACATTGGTGCCTTTGACCTACAAGCACATTGAGGAGACTCACCACACAGAGAATGCTCTACTGCTACTGCTCTCACTGATAGAGTATCGCTGCTACACACCACCTAATCAGTCAAAACAAATAAACCTTGAGCTCTTCCTCCAAAATAAGTGCTTGACTAAAAGTCAACTCAAGTCAAAGGTGAACGGTCAATGTTGACTTTGGTCAACCGCCACGTCGTGGAAACCTATAGTCACGTCGTGGCCCTCCAGTAACAACCATTCATGAATTTCCCCACCACCACGTTGTGGCGACCTTAGCCATGTCGTGGCCACTGGGTTTTCAGCAGCTTAATGGATTAAGCTATTTTCTTCGATCCCAAAGGCTCCAAATTCTAGATCTGGTTTAAAACAAGGTCTACGAGGATAAATTTACAAACTTTAAGACCATCCACAAGGTCAAAGTCCCAAACTATAGATTCAAAGGAGCTAGAAAATGACATGACCTTCCCCATTAAGAACTTATTCCAAAGAGTATATAGCTCATTTACTCCACAACATATTCTAATACCTAATCCAACATAAAAGTTGGTGCTTTTTAGACATGAATGTCCAATGCATTTCATGAAGCCATAATGAGCCAAAAAGAGAGTTTTTCTATGGAAAACCCATGCATGGCTCAAAACCCATCAAGAAAATAGATCTAAATCAATAATCATACCCAAAGTCTCTTAGATTCATAAAGTTGCAAGCTTTATGAGATCCCATCATTCTAACTCACAAGACATGAAGACTAAAATGGACAAAACATAATATCTAGCAATCTACTTTGATAAAAAAAACAAGTCTTGGACACCTACAAGTGTCCAGAAGATTGCTAACACAAAGGATGAGGACTAGCTTGCTGGATCAAAGCTCACTTCTTCTTCTTTCTTCCTTCCAAGGATTCAAGAACGCCAACAAAGGCACAAACTTAGAGAGAGAGAGAGAGAGAGAGAGGGATTTAGGGAGCAAACCCCAAAAAATAGGGTTTCTCATCTGCCAGCTACCATACTGTGGCCTATACTGCCCCACCATGGCAGCTTAAATTAACAATGCAGGTTGACATTGACTTGCCACGTCGTGGTGCCTCCCCACCACATAGTGGCGATCCAATAAAAAGCCAAATTTTGCAAATTGTAAAGTACCTCGGCTTCGAATGTTACAAGAAGGTTCGTAGATTATTAGATAAACATGGAATAAGAGAGGAAGTTTCAAAATCGCAAGAGATGTATAAAATTCCTAAAGGTTTACAAGAAAGTAAACCTATAAACTCAAAGCACACACCCTCCCCCTTAAGATTCCAAAGCAACCTAGTTGACGCAACCTAAACTGTGAGTCTAAAGATTGCATTGGTATTCAATTCACCCGTAACATGGCTTTGATACCAACGTGAAATGTTGTGATTTATACCATAATTTTCTTCTGTTAGTTAAAACACATTTTAACAAAATAAGCAGAAGACCTAGTTATTTATAATAAAAAAAATTTCAAATCAAAACGATACCTCAAAATCAATATAATAATTCCTAACCATTTAAAACATAACAAAAGAAAATGTTTGAAATGGTTAAACAACAAACGTGTCCAAAGTGGTATCATCAAATCCAACTGAACTATCCTAAAGGTAACCCACTCTCACCAAGCAAATCCCTTAAGCTGCCAACACCAATTGAAGGCACAATAGAGAAGATAACAGTGACATCCCTTGCTTTAAATGGCTCATGACTTTCATTCGAAACACTAATCCCAAGATTCAACTTTCCCCACTCCGAAATTGTGACATACAAGTATTCTATGATGTTGTTAAGGATTGGTATGAGGCATTCAGTTTATAACACCTCCCAACCCAACGCGATGCTTTATCGTGTCCCATCCACTGATAAGTATCACTTCAGTCCTTGAACACCATAGTGTACGAATACCATGTGTAACAAGATCCTCTAGAAAGACCACATGAATAACATAAAAAGTGGCTTAATCTCTTCCTATATGTCATCTTTCAACATATTCAAAATCCTCAAATAACCCAGATAATGTTTTAGGCAAAGTTCATCAAACTACCCAAACTCACAACGTATACCCCACAATATCATACAAACATCAAGTAAAACATGCAACTCATACCATCTAACTGAGCATTAAAACTTTGTTATTTTCAAAATCAAAATATCAAAGCATAATCATTCATCATTCTTTCAAGTAACTTATTATAACATGCTATTTACATCAAACTCATCAAAGTAGAATCAATACAACATATAACTCCTAGCATGTCATATAATAACACAAGTAACAACATCATGCACTAATGTAAATCAAATCAAACTCTACGAAATACATGTTTCAAATATGCACCTTAGTGAGCAAAAACTATAAACTAACCTTAGCCTCAAAGATTCCTTTATCTTTCTTCAAGCCTTATGCTCACTTCAAGTTGATAAAGCCTCTCATTTTAGCATAAATATCACTATATTATTAAGTGGATACCAACTTCATAATCATAGTTTTAATATATATTAAGTTATTATACTTTTTCCTTTTACTTGGTTTCTTAGCATTGTTTTCATACATAATTATATTCATTAATCCTCTTTATGTACGAAACATAAATATAACTTTATATATATTTTTTAGGAAATATTTTCAATATATAAAGCATAGTATTGAAATTCAAATTACATAAGTAATTTACTTTAAATCAATTTCTATACATACATCATCCATTAACTTGATATATGGTGATTAGAATAATTTGGAATATATACCAAAGCCGACTTTCATGGCCCATATGAGCATGGCAGCAAGCATTCATAATGGGTTATAACTTGCTTAAAATATTCCTTGCACTTGGAAATCATAGTTATTTTTTCATTCCTCTTTTACATCCATGTACTTTTACTAATATTTTTTTTATTAAAAGAAACTTCAGCACTAACATGGTTGTACATGAAGAAACCCCTCATGGTTGTCTATCGTTCAACATAGTTCACAAGCAAAAGGTAATTATGGATGTTGTGACATCATGAGAATCAGAAGGACTAAGGTCTTACCCCTTCCTTCTTGGGGGCTATACAAAAAAGAACAAGTATATCAGTGGCCTAGAAATTAGAATAATGTATGGGATTTTCATGCCTAACTAGCTAGAACTTAATTTGACACTACGATGTTTCATGGCTGCCTGTATATATGATCTTTTAGTGGTAAAGGGGAGTGAATCAATAGTAAGTTCATGAAATAGAAGGAGATCGAAGAATGAATGTTATGCCTAGGGTGTATGTTCAAAATAGAATCAAGTTATTCACAAACTCATGAAAGCTTCTTGGGACTTTATTACATATGGCGTAGGAGAAGAAAATTTTACCCAATATTCATTGTTTACTACTTCGATCCAAGGTCACACAAAACCATTGCAGACCCGAACCCTAGCTGTCACGGTCATCCCTCCTCTCTCTCTTGTGTATTTCTTTCTCGATCTATCATGCGTCTCTCTCTTTCCTGGGTTGCATAGGAAGCAAAATTCAAGGAGAAAGGTAGCTAGTTAATAGGGTGGTGAGACGACACATAAGCGATTGAGGTAATGAAATGAAGGAAAGAATAGAATACACAATCCTTTCCTTATCCCATGGGGTTATTAAATAGATTTTACAACTTTGGTGGCTAAGCTTCTGATCTTGTGCACCTTGTACCCTGAGTTCCACATTCCTTTCTAATCAATTCTCCAACTTATAGCTTCATCCCCTAGACTTTTTTATTTCTTTTGCTTAGGTGACTTTTTTCTCATAAGATTTTCGATCAACGGAACATGTTTTTGAGATTTATTCAAACATAGTCTATAAAAACTACGAGTTTTGCGACGGATCATTTTGCAAACATAGAAATACTAAAAACAACCATAGAAGTAGAAATAATTACAACCTTTGAAGATTTTAATTCCTCTTGGGAGGTTGGATATTGATGAATATGGAAACGACACTAAGGAGGGTTCCTTTATAAGTATCTACCAAGAAAGAGTAAATTGATTCAAGATTCTATTCTTTGCTTGTATTAAGCACTTCTTAAGCAATTAAGAACTAATACCGACTTATTCTTAAGGATAAGCAACTTATAACATTTAAATCTACACAACACTTTGCAAGAAATGAGATACTTTGCTAGAAATCAGATGAGTTCTCTAGCTCATGGTTTAGAGAGAAAGAAGAGGAAGAAAAACTAGCACAATTTCAAGACACTCTCTTCTTTATATACTTACACATATGTAATAAGGGAGCATTCCTTTCAATAAAGTCAAAGTATGGGCCTGTAAGAAGTATCGGAGAAATAATGAAAGACAAAGATATTGCCATATTTATACATATTTTTAGGCAATATTTTAATACATTTTTATTAATATTTTGGTTATTTGCAAAGATATATGATACTTATGAGATTAAATTGAATTTTGCAGCCAAAAAGAACACTCTTGAAGATTGAGGACCAAAATTGACGAAGATTGGAACTTTAGAGGATGGAAGCTTTAAAGAAGAAAAGGATCCCTGCGAAAAGCTCAAATCACGATGTGGCCATCACTTACACGACGTGGAGCGAGTCTTCTAGAAGATTAGTGCACGGGAAGTCAAAATCCTTGCCCGATAAGGATTCATCTCAAATCATGACGTGAAATCCCTGTTCACGTCGTAGAGCACGAACATTCCCAAAAATATATGTATTCATTCACTTTCACGATTGGAGGAGGCTTGGAAGAGAGGTTTCTGGAGAAGAATTGTTCAGAAAAACCAAGATCTAACATTCATTGGAGGATATTTAATTGAGGATCAAGAGATTGAAGATTATATTCATCATCATAGTTTGGTACATTATGATTAAGCTCTTTATTATTGGATTTGTGTTTGTGTTATCAGCCATGAGTAGCTGAATCTAGTAGCTTCTGTTTAGCTAGATGAAGCTTTAACTCTATGGTTTAGTTTACTGATTTATGGATTTTAATTAGTGGTTATAAGCTTGGGTTTGATTATCTCTACCTAGCATGTTAATATTTGATGCTTTGATTGCTTGAATTCAGGTTCTGTGTAGCTTAGTGAACATTAAATTACATGAACTTGTTACCTAGTAGTTTAGTGACCATTAGATTGCTAGAGCTAGGATTGACCCAATCTTAGATAAGTAATAAAAGTAACTAATTTAGCTGTGCTGGAGAACATAAATTGTGACCACAATTGTGTTTATTTAGATCAATCTTACATAGCTTATCTATATTCTATAATTGATTATGTGTTTGCTAGTGTATGACCATACATAGTTTTACATAAATTAGTGAAAATATTAGTAAATTTGGACTCGAATTGCTAATAAAATAATAATTGATAAACAACATTAATAAACCATAATTAGTATCTAACCATAGAGGAGAAGTGGATTTGAACTAAATGGAAGTATTTTTAGTAATTGATTGAAATCGTTACTTAAAGAGTTTAAGTTTGTTTGAACTTGCAAAATCAGATAAAAAACCATTTTAACTTTTGTTTATTTTTAGGTTAATTTTTAGTAGTTAGGTTAGTAAATTAAATATGTTCCCTGTGTTCGACCCCAACTTACTTTACTATGTTGTACACTAACTAGATACACTGCCTATAGATGCATTAGTAGATAAGTAGTTAGGTTAGAAATTTAAAGTTAGATAAAGTTGTTCTTTTTTTTTACCTTCTCAAAGAAAAATTCCACATATTTTCACATCTAGGATTTACATATACATCATCACTTACAACATATATCAATGTCAAGAGGGAATTTCTTAGTATTTGGGTGACTTTTAGTTATTTCTATTCAAAAAATAAATAAATAAGAATTGGGTTGCACCATATATATGAAAGAGTATACAATAATGATGTATTCTCCGAATCAAATACCATGGTCTAATAATCAAGCATTCTGATTAGTTGATAATTTTACTATTAGTTGGGAATTTTGTGAAACCTTCCAGTAAAAAGTTTCATTAACGCCTAATTCATGTCGAGTAGACCTTGTTGTTGTGAGAATTCATCGGTATGGCTTTCGAAATCGTGAGCATCAGCATGTAGGTTCCAGATCCAAGTGGTAATTTCAGGGCCTTTAGCTATTGTTCTTGAGAAATGACCCGGTCTAGCCCATTCCTCGAATGAAGTTTTTATGTGATCCCTATCTACCAAAATTCTTACTTCTGGTTTCAGCGAACGAATAATCATTGAGTCCTCCTCTTTCTGGACATCACATACAAAGAGACCCACCAACAGTCAAATAATTAGTGAATCTCAGAGAGATATTTCTATTATATAATTAGTTTCTTTCTCTTCTAGTTTTCTATCTCCCATCTATCTATTTTCTTTAGTTATTCACTAGAGAAATTATGATCTGGAAGTCGATATGGGGCAAGTGTTCGGATCTATTATGACATAGCCATGTGGCGCTCAACGGACCTTTTGGATCTTTCATCGCGATTCAATCCAAATCGCGATGTTATTTTCTTGTTCTTAAATGGGCCACTTTAATCTTTTTAGGTTTATTCTCTACTCCGAGTAAAGATCCGCCCGATTTTGATTTGCACATATAGTACAAATGCTCCCATTACCACTTCTTTTTCTTATGCCTTCTTTTTTTTAATTCACGCATTCCGTAAAATAGTTGACGGCTTCATGCATATTACTCGATCGATTAACAGAAGAGTTTGAAATAACTTCTACTTACAAAAAAGGATTTCTTTCAAATCAAATAAAAATAGGAATCCTTTATTATATAAAATATATATATTATCACTTGGTTTTTTTTAACGGAGTCTGAATACTTCAATGTAGTAGTCCAATTAAGCCAACCATAAATTCTTCTAATTGATAATAGTAATTTGAATCTCCCCCCCCCCCCCAAAAAAAAGGATCTAATTGCACTTTACTCTCCAAATGTTTTATGATTAAACTAATCTTTAGATATCATTTGTACACATCAGACAACACTCAACCTCTAATCATCCATAGATGTTCATTGAAATGAGGTGGAGGATGTGAGGGTTGTATCTGTTTCACTCTATCTCACTAACTAGCATGTGCGCTATTTAATTATATTACCTACATTTATCTAAATGGACTTTAATAGGTCCAAAAATATGTACACAACATATAGACTTATACTTTATGATTTACTAGTTGTTTCCATAAATAATAATTTCCTAATTAAATAAAGTGTTGATAATATTTATTAGTAGTCAAATTCTAATAATTAATCAATAAGTAGTAACTTTCTATAAGGTGTGACCCTGTAGGAATATAGGTCATTGGAAAATATCATTCTATAATGATTCTTGGGCATATAGATCTTTCAATCTCTGACTTGCACAAAACTCATCATAGATTGATATAGATAATGGTGAACATCTAACAACATTTCACAGCCCCTAATAACAAACTATGAAAATTTCATTCATTAATATCTAATTCACTAAAGCTCAAAGCTACAACTTATTTATAATATAAGTTTATCAGTTATCCATTTGTTACAGACATTTTGTTGAACATGAAACTTGGATCACAACCAATCTCATTTTTTGTTTAACTTTAAGTAGCGCGCTTTAGCTGTCTAGCTCTCCACAATAAAAGGAACAAATCCCATATAGAATACAAATGCCTCTTATATAGTTCATACTACACCTGACAATGGTCTTACTTTATAATTTCTCCCACAATTATAACCGACTATGAACTTTAAGAATAGTTAGATTATTCATGGATAAAACATTTTAATATAGAACACAACAAATATTAATATGAAGATCATATCTCAATATATCAAAACAATAAAATAGTTGTTGTCACAATGTTCTCATATCCAAATATTAAATCTAAATAAAATCCCATTTCTAGAATAACGAAGCCCTATAGCTCAAGCATGACCTTTCAAACTTAGCTTAAATAAAGGACTCTATTAATGGGTATGACTAAATCTAATTTTTATGAATTCTATGAATACAATCATCTCCATATTTAACTTTATTCTAAGAATAGTTAAATATCTCGAAGAATATGTTTGGTGTTCTGATGTGAGTTAGAGTTCTAAGCTTCATTAAGTATACTCTTGAAGTCACAAAAGATTTCTAGGTTATCCTTGAATGGAAAAGACTCAACTTAGTTTTTAATTAACCTCATTCATCCAATCATATTTGATTACATCTTCTAAAGTAGTGGTGTATTATAACCAAGGTTGTAAAAATCGATCGACGGTCGACTAGTGTTAAGAGATTAATTGGTCTTGGCGGGGATTAATCGGGGACAATAGATTATTAATAAAATATTAAAATTAATCAAATATTAATATACCTTAAGAAAAAAAAGTACTTCAAAATTAGCAAATAAGAAAATTTATAATTTGAAATTTTGAAAATACTAAAATATGAAATTTTTTGTGTAATATTTGAAAATTTGAAAGTTGATTTTTTGGAGAAAAACAAAAGTTGATTTTTTGTTTTTTTTTTTAAATTTTTTTACCTTTTTTTTTGACTTTTTTTGAATTTTTTGACTTTTGTTGACCGATTAATCCCGCCAAGGCCGATTAATCTTGCCAAACCCGATTAATCTCAAATTTCCGATTAATACTCTAATCCTCGACGGTTGGAGAACGCCAAGCGATTAATCCACGATTAATCCCGATTTCTGCAACCATGATTATAACTTTGTAGTAGATTGCGGAATTATGATTTTTTGGAGCTCATTCAAACAAAATTCATTCTTCATTCATGATGAAGTAATAACCTAATTATGCTTTTAAATCAGCATCTTATGTAGCTCTTTACATAAAGATCTTTCTTTTAAACTGATTAACTCACATACATTCTCTTAGTTCTTCTTAAGTACTTTAAGGATGTCCTTATATTCATTTAATAACTTTCCCATTTATCTTATTGGTATCTTATGATATGTTCATGACATAATCATATACCTGGTCTTGTGTATAATATGGCATGATGGATTCATTTGTCAAAGCAAATCCAATATAAATCATTATATCTAGATAAAACCTGTGTTAGGTCCTTTTGAGGCAAGCTCAGAATGGTTCCATGCGGGAATGCCAAGTATCACATTCACTACTAATGTGACTAGCACGAACCAATGTACTAAGTAAGGCACGACTCTCACCCATAAGATTGCTCCCGATTCGTTGTGTTCGCTACTACGACGTTGCATATACAAGTACATGTGTTATCGTTAAGGATTGGTACAAGCGGTGCCAATGTCACCGTGTTAACTCACGTATTCGACATGATGTTTGCGTTGGCCCCACAAGGACCATGTCTCGAGTGGTTGTCTAGAAAAACCACTTGACACCTCTTTTGGCTTAAGCTCTTATCCTATAGCTAAATTCCAACCTATTATGCCACCTCACAATCCCGATAGGGTACATACCTAAGTCTAGGTTGCTACCCTTAACCCCGCTAAGTGTATTCCCCAATTTTATAATTAATACATTATTAATTCACCACTCGGGGAAATACATTTTAAACCTCACTAAGTAATCATGATTGTTGTGATTATAATTAATGACATATTACGTCCCAAGTTACTTCTTATGTAAACATGCAAACAAGTAGATGCAAGTTAAAACATGTTACGTCACATACAAGTTCATGCACATATCATTATTATGGCTTGACAAACAGTGGTAGATCCAATTCAAAAGTCAAGCGGGGTGCACAAATGACAATTGACCATTGACCGGGCCGTTGACCATCCTAAAATGGTCCGATAACGATTACCCCAAAATCGATTTTCGAAAACATCTGTTATGATTGTTGGATTAGGTGTCTAAGCCCATAACTATAATTGGTATGTACTTGACCCGACAGTAGCATGGTCCTTTTGGGTTGCCTTCACCATAGCAATTTGATAGGATGAATTATGGAAAAAGAGGTTAATTATGATTTATTAATATATTATAAGAATAATATATTGAGAAATCATATAATTTAATTATTAATTAATTTAGTGATCAAAAGAGACTGATTAAATTGCGGGGACTGATTTTGCAGTTATATCATAGTTGCAAGTTGGGCTTTTGGATCCCTAGGAAGGGGTGGACGAAATTCTATGTGTAGCCCACATAGATTTCGTCCAAGGAGGCCTTCTGGAAGGATCTATTGGACTGCTTAAGGCTTAAGCAATCAGATTAGGGTTTTACCTGAAACCCTATCAGCTCAGCTATATAAGGAACCCTTTGGATCCTTGAAATCGGCCACTTGATCCTTAGAGGAAACCCTAGCTGATTTTATAGCCTCCTAACCTCTCTCATATTCTTCTAATTGCTACTTGGTGTTTGTGACTCACTAGAGGTGCAACAATTGAGGCACTAAGCTCTTGAAGGTCAAGATCTACAAGATACAAGGAAAAGGTAGTCTTCTAACTTGGTTTTATGTTATAAATCTCGAAAATTGTATGCTAGTTACGGTTCATGCTTTAGATGATTAGTATTGCATGTATAACTTGAGAAAAACCTAGATCCAAAGCATTAGGGTTGCATGTGCACCATAGGAATGATGTAGTGCTCAAAACCCATCAGTGGTATAAGAGCTTAGGGTGTTTTTCTGTTATATTTGATGCATTAATGAATTGTTCAAAGCAAAAGAAAAATCGATTTTTGGTTCTGCCTGATGATCACGACGTGTTCATAATGCAACACGACGTGTTGGCCCTCCACGACGTGTAATGGCTTAACACAACGTGGAGACGAGTCAGATAGCAGATTTCGGATTTTTGGCTTAATTAGATTTGGATAATTACCATAATTTTTTTTACTCATTAAAATTCGATTTTTTTGATATGGTAATTGATATCCTAATCTAATTAAAAGATAATAGTCTAATTTTAAGATAATTACAAGATTATATGATAAATTAATTATTTGTAAAATTTGATTTGTATTTATCTTACCAGATAAAGTTGGATTAGGTAAAATTTGGATAAAGATAAAATTATAAGATTATTTTAATTATTTTAAAGTTTCAAAACTTGACCTCAAGCTTGGGAATTTAAAATTTGATTAAAAAGTTTTTAATTTTGAAATATTAAATTCTAAAACCCTAGTGTTTCAAAAGTTAAAATACAAACCTTATACTATTATAATATTAAAAGTTTAATACTTATATATATGTATAAGATGAGTTAGTCTTACCGTTAGTAGGCCTCATTCACGAAGCTGGTCTATAAGGGGTGTTTAAGGAAGCGGCCTGTAAAATGACCGCCATTGGGTATCCACTTTTACCCACCGCACTCTTGACTAGTGGAGGGTCGTTAGCCGAACGGGTAGGAAAGGGCATTAATTCTTCATTAATAAGTATAACGAAAGTTATAAAGTAACTAAATGTTTTTATAAATTCCCAATCTTAGTTACTATAGGAAAATGTGAAAATGATGCTATTCCATGAAATTGCACTTTGCACCTTGTCAAAAGTCGTTAGTGGAGCGTGTGTGGTTAACCGACACACTAACTTGGACTAACAAGGGTGGCGAAGGGTAGCTCGAGAATTATCATAGATCAATGGAGTGTGTGTGGTTAACCGGCACATTGATTAGGTGGTAAATGACTCAAGAGTACCAAGTCAATTTTCATGGTTATTCACACCTTGTTTGTGATCCTCGGTATCCCAGTCACAAACTTGAAGGGCATAATCGAGATTAAACATGCCATTGAAAAGTTCAATGAATCTCAAAAGAATCTAGGAAATTCAAATCATTTAAACTCTAAGTGTTCATTTCGTTTTTCATGGTGGAAATTGGTAAATCATCATTTACCTACCTTCATATAATTTGCAATTGGATTACGACATCCCTGTTCCGAATTGTGAATTATAGTATTGGGTCCTAGCCTTAATATTTCATTTGGGTGTCATATTAAGGATTGCTTATCTAATCTAAACTTTGTTCCTTTTCTTTTTCACATGTCTGGCTCAAACAACATTTCAAGCTCGAACCCCTCAAGCTCTTTCTCACTTATGAACATTTGTGGGAGGGTCACCTTCGATGGGTCCAATTTCAATGATTGGATCCGCAAAATCCGCATGGCCCTCCGATACGAGGAAAAAGAGTACGTCCTCGATGAAAAGCTCAAAGTGATAGAAGAAACTAAAGCTTCTGCTGAAGAAATTGCTGAGTATAGGGCTCACGAAAAAGACGCGACAAAGGTGTCGTGTATAATAGTAGCCACTATGACTCCTGAGTTAAAGCGGTTCTACGAGGACTATTGGCCTTACGAGATGTGCCAAGACTTGATGGAAAAGTTCCATCATTGAAGTGGTTTGTTAAATCGAGTAATGAAACGAGATCAGAATTCAAATGAACTATGAACACCGAGAGTAAATATAATATTGTTTCAGCTCATCTTACGCTTTCATGATACAAAGAGTTTTAGACAAGAAGAGTTGAAAAAGTTCTATCTATCTTATGTATCCTTCCCTGTTTATAGGAAAGAAATAAAGCACATAAAAAATACAAAGGGCTAAAACATTACAGCTTCGAAATAATTATGCCTTTGTAATAACATTACATCACTAACGAATAAAAAATAACCTTTGACACCTTACAACATACTTCAACTCTTACAATCTCCCCCTTTGTAAGCTGTGTCGAAATCAGGTTATCAAAACTTGAGCAGCCATATGCATGTTCTTCTTATCTCCGGATACCAATTCATTACTTTCTTCAGCTCTGCTTTATCTGCATCATTATTCTTCTTACAACTATTCATACGCACAATTAAGTTTGTATACTGAGCAGTTGTATATCTTTCAACATCACATGATTGGAATAAAAACTTCGTTGACTTTCCTTTTTTGCTTTTTCCAACGAAAACGATCCCCAATGGCTTCAAACATATCTCCCAATCTTACATAATTCTTTAAATCAACTTGACTCTTCAACACAGACTGAGGAACAATAGTTTCTTTTCCTATTGACAAAGCTAATTCAACATTTGTCAATGCTAGATAATCATAGTAATTGTCTATGAAAAGTTTGATATGACCTAACCCCAAATGTAACACATCTTTACTGGTTCCTTGAAGTTTCAAAGCATCCATGTTTTGAGAATGTTCGCAACTTGAATAAGGTCATTCAAATTCATCAACGGAAAATCAGCAATTGAGAAGTCGAAAGTAACATTATTTTCCCTCACAACATGGTATCGAAAATTTTGCAGCATATTTTCGAATAACACATCCTTTGTTATGCTCAACACTCGAACAATCTTAACGAGTGACCAAAGCTCTTCCTGTTCCTTTCCCAGCACAGCTTGAAATCTCAGGTTCATGTGAATAAAATCATAAATTGATCAACAATTTTATACTGAGCTGTAAGAAACATCATCTCATTGATTGGAAAATCAAGCTGATTCATGTCAGAATTCTCGATGGCATAACTCTTTCTTGGTTTCTTTTAGAACTCATACATTTCATTGTAAGCTACTCTTGCTTCGATATTCTCATAACTGTACAACTTCTTTGGATCACCTTTGTTCAAAGTAGGAGGATCATCTTGACGAAGCCTCAAAATACTTTGAATTTGACGCTGCTTTTCCATTTCTGCTTCGATTTCAACTTTTCTTTCTTCCTTTGATTTTTCTACAACAATCCCTTTTCCCCTCCCTTTATCTATTTCGGTTTGCTTGGGTTTTGAGGAACTACCTTCACCTGTAGACCCAATTACAATGCCTTTAGCAATCGACCTTGTAGTTGTTGTAGTTGCAATCACTAGATCAACCTTCGAAATTATTGGTTTTGGTGTTGGAATATGAGTTGTAAAGACTTTACTAACAACCTTTTCTTATTCGTTAGTTTTTTTCAAAAGCACCATCTCCTTTACCAACATTCCTCCTTTCTCCCCCTTACACCCCTATGACAACAGGTGGGGTATTTCTTGGTAAGAGATTAATCAGCTGAGATAACGAGGCCAACTCCTTTTGAATGGTAGTTTCGAATGAACGAAACTTCTGAGTTAAAAACTCAGGAGTTAAGAGAGATGAAGACCCAGACTTCAAAACCAACTCTTTCAATTCACTAAGCATAACATCAAGCTTCCCAAAACTTTTAATATCACCATTTGCTTTGTCGTCAAACTTGGGAAGAAGAGATTCATACCGTTCCACCACTTTTGTTACAGCCCCTGCAACAATATCCACTTTCGAAAGTAGAGAAGAATAATTGGTATTCAACTCATTAAGTTCTTTTGCCACATCAACCTTCAATTCGTCAAACTTTCGATTCACACCTTCTCCAATAGTCTTGACATCCTGAACGAAGTGAACATGTCGTTCCTTCGCAACCATTTTCAACTCCTTGATTGCACCATTCAATGTCTCAGATTGAGCTTTGACTTAGAGCTCATTGGTTTTATCCATTACATCCAAATTATGTTGAAGTCGAAGCTCCTGAGCTTTGAGCATGACATCAACTTCAATGACAGACACAGAGTGTTTGCCTCCTGCATCTGCTTGTGACTGCAATAAAGAATTGAGCTTCCTGTTGAGAATTTTGAATTGTTTTCCCGACATAAGCATATGATCTGGGATTTCTTCTTCTTCACGTTCAAATTCCAGGTCAACGAATGAGCCTCTAAATCCTTCATCATCGGTTTCATCATCATTTAATGGTTTGGGTGGGTCATTTGATTGAGAAGGAAAGAGAGAAGTGATAGGTTGTTGCATGACTTGATCAAAAGTGGGTGAATGAGTGGATGTAGAAACAGTTGTGAAAAAAGGTGGTGGTAAAGAAGTAGTTGTAGATATGGTAGAGGTTTCGAAAATACCTTGAGTAGTAGGAAATGGGTTTTCTTTATTCAAGACTCTTTCACCCATATTGACATTTTCATCCGTATTAGATACGTGTGCAAGAATGCCTGAGGTTCGAACCTCCTCATTAAATGGCTTGGTTAACGAAACCTTGGGTGGTATGACCGAAGTCTGCTCAGGAGTCGATATTTTGGTTGAGTCACCAAGAATAGTAGATGTGTCCACTGTCGAATTTTTCACAGAACTACTTGAAATTCCTATCTCCTCGAAATTCGATTTGACAGGAGATTTCTTCTTAGATGAAACATCACCCATTGGTGTTTCAGGGACTTCTTCGTCTTCAATGGAGTCTTCCTGAATAATCAACTTTCTCTTTTTTTTGTTTCTTTGAAATATGTTTGGCAAGATCCTCAGCTCTTCGCTTCTTAGAGGATGGAGAAACAGGTACAGGTATTTCATGAATGACAACACCTTTCCGACTTACATGAGGCTTTCGAACCATTGAAGGTGAGAAGTTGGATGACCTTTCTGGAGATTTTCTTGACCTATGAGCCATCTTTTTAAGGCGCTTTAACACACCAGATTTCGAAGGAACCGTCTACTTTGAAGGATCAACTGTTTCAGTCTCAATAGGCTTTGCTGATTTCTTAATTCGAAACTTTTACTCCCTCTCCAGCCTTTTTCATTGGTGACTTAGTCACTTTCTCCTCTTGAATAGTTTTTGAAGGACTAGTTTCAACAACCTTCTTTGGCTTTCGTGATTTCTTTGAAGAACCTTCACTAGAACATGTTAGTAAAACTCCAGTCTCGACAGAATGACTAATTGTCTGTAAATATGCCATTAACACCGGATTCGACGTATCAACCTTTTTGAGCATTGCATCTAGAATTCGAGCTACTGATGGAAACTCATCCACATTATCTTCAATAGCCTTTGGGTAGTGATACTTTACAAACTCAGCCTTTGGTTCATCAGCAGATAACTGAATACCTTCCTTCTCATAGGCATATTGAAGAATTAAACTCCAATACCTAGCACAAGAAACCCCATCCACAACATTGGTATTCTCAACACTCTTCAAGAACTCCTTCCACATCTTAGTTGCATAGTCCACGGATAGGTCATAATATATGCCAGCAACCATAGCATATACCTCCAGTCTTCCTTTATCCAACCCAACACTTCGACCAGTCAGACATCGAAGATAAATGCTAAAGAGAAAATTCCAGATACAGGGAAGGCTTGATTTCTTGAACTCGCTAATCTTGGTAAGAGTGGGTTGATAACCCATCTCATTAAATATGTGAATCACCTGTTCATTAGTAACCGTATAGAAAGGTGGACAATTAGGGATTTGAAGAATCTTAGCAAAAAGCTTCTTGGACAATCGAAACTTCTTGTCATTCACCAAATTGAATGTAACTGTGTCCAATGTCTTGCTGTATGTTGCAGTGTAACCAACAATTGAGAGCCAGGACATCGGAACGTAAAACGAACTGAACATCACAGTTGACAAAACTGAATGTTTCAGGGCGACAATCAACATCTTGAGTTCTTCTGGATAAACAAAAACATCACCATCAACTTGATAATTCGTACTTTGGATCTTCATTATGGGCCCAGAAGATATGTCTTCAGTGGTGTTAGATTGATGAGCAGTCATTGCTAAGGTTTGCTTGAAATCTTGAAGAACAGAGGAAAAAGAGGGCACAGATTGTCTTTGAGTATGTTAGGAAAGTGTAAAGTTGGAATGAATACCCATTCGCCCTTTTTAAATGTATCCCTAATTTGAATCTCAAACGGTTGCCATCAAAGAACATGACACGTGGCCCTTGAAAATCGCACCATTAGCCGTCAAATACCCAATGTCAGATAAAGTGACTAGCGAAGTTTCCTAGAAATGTGCATACTTATCAAACCGTCACATCAAAAGTCTCTTAGTGAGTACCCATCAGATAAGGACCAAAACCTTCAGAATGGAGGTTGGGCTCTTTCTCTTTTGGGTTTGAAAACGAAGTCATGTGCTAGACTTTCGGATAATCATCAGTCTAAGTTGGTATTACTTAGAACCTCAACGATTTCGTGAGTGCAGTGTTCCAAGAAAAAAGATAAGAAGAAAAATATGAAAAATTTGGATATGTGATGTCAAAAATATAATTTCGACATAAAAGCAGATAAATCCCGGGCAAAGATTGCTTCGCTAATCATCAAGAGAGATGATCAACAGCTTGTGTGGTTTCCCGTGAATTACAATCGATTACTTGTAAAGAAGTATCGAAGGGATTCTTTTATCATAGTTTCGAAGGTGGCTTAAAATTTCGTTACAATGCAATCTAAACATAAGAGTGACAATTTGTAAACGAAACTACATGTTTGACTAGTGTAGTTAGTGACAAGTAAGCTTTGAAAAAATTATCAAGTAACGAATGTTAAGAATGATACTCAGACAGAAATTATATTCTTGAAAACAAAATTAGTCCTAGATCTTGTTGGTTAACAAATGTCGTGGGTTTCGAACATTCAATCAAGATTACTACAAATAAACTAATATGATTTTGAGTATCGAAAATAGGTACTAAAACAAATGTTTCGTCAATTCTGGAACAAAGTTCCCCGTCTATTCTTTAATTTGGTTTGACACTTAGGGTTTCACTTTCATCACGGTCTCATGATTTTAGATCATAAACACAAAGTTTTGATATGTCTAGATCCTGATTGGTTTCTACCACAAATCTCTTGGACATATGTCTTTGTATGTGAATGTGTAAGAATTTTTAGGATGAAAAAGAGTGGGTAAAAGAAACAAATGTACCTCTGCTCTGATTTGACCAAGCAGTAAACTCTTAACCCAAATGAGAAGAGTAACGTAGCTCATGAATGAATGAGAATATAGCCTAATTGGGAAGGAATTCTCAAAATGAGAAAACCATTAAGGCTTCGAAACTCATAGCATTATCAAGGCTTGGGTCAACATGATGCAGCATGCTTCTAGGCACATCTTAACTAGTACATAGTTGTCGAAAATATACCTTCCCACAAAGCATCAAGCATGTACCACGAAGAATCAGCATTCTCTGCTATGAAAAAAATCTCCGCTACATCTACACAAGAAATGTAAAACAAACAAAAAGAAGAAAATATTCTTGGATTTTTGTTTGATAGGTTGAAAATAACAAAAATAATAAAATCTTTTTGATATTTTTGAATTTTTCAAAATAGAAAAACAAAACAAAATTTTTTTTGGTGTTTTTGATTTTTCGACATAAAAGTAACAAAAAAAATTTAGTACCAAACTAACGAAAATTTGTGATTAAGCGGATTGTACATGATGTCAAAAGCGAAGTGTGTCAAAGCACTGAACGTGAATAGTAACCTCTGAACGATGAACTATATCCTCTGAATGAACACTTAGCACCTCCGAATCGACACCTTTGTAACTTTTTCCCTTTTCATTCTTTTGAAACTTGTTTGGGAACTGAATTTCCTTCGATCATTCCTAGACCTGCCAAAATTCTCACAAAAGTCTTTTCATCTAAGGGCTTTGTAAAAATATCAACAAGTTCATCAGTGGTTTTTACAAAATGAACTTCGATATTGCCATCCTCGACATGATCTTTTATAAAGTGATATCGAAGAGTAATGTGCTTGGTTTTCGAATGTGGCACAGGATTATGAGAAATGCGTATGGCACTTTGTGAATCACAATACAACAGAATTTTCTTCATGTTGATTGCATAATCACACAGTTGGCTTTGAATCCATATTATTTGTGAAGTGCAAGCTGCAGCAGCAACATACTTTGCTTCTGCTGTGGAAATCGAAACACATGTTTGTTTTTTCGATTGCCAGCTTACTAACTTCCCATACAGTAGTTGACATCCGCCACTTGTGCTCTTTCTATCAAGATTGCAACCTCCTAAATCAACATCTAAAAATGCTTGTATAAAGAAGCCTGTCTTCGAAGGATGCCACAATCCTAACGAAGTTGTTCCTTTGAGATAATGAAATCTATTCTTTACTGCAGTTAAGTGGGGTTCCCTGGGATTCGTTTGGTACCTAGCACAATTACACACAGAAAACATGATATCAGCTCGACTTGCTGTGAGATAAAGTAACGAGCCTATCATGCTTCGGTATAAAGTAAGATCAACAGCAGGTTTATCTAAGGAAGGAGTGAGCCTTGTTCCAACCGCCATTGGTACTCGTAACTTTATGCTATTCAACATCCCACATTTTTCCAGCACATTCTTTGTGTATTTCTCTTGATTAATAAAAATTCCTTCTCTGCTCTGACAAATATTCAATCCTAGAAAATTGTTTATCTTCCCCATCATGCTCATCTCAAATTTACTTTTCATCAGATTTTCGAAATCAATAGACAAAGCAGGGTCAGTAGAGCCAAAAATAATATCATCGACATATATTTGAACAAGCATAGGATGATCCCCAACTTTCTTTCGAAAGAGTGTGGGATAAACTGATCCTTGTTTAAATTTCTAATGTTTTAAGAAAGAGGTAAGAGTTGCATACTATGCTCTTGGTGCTTGTTTTAACCCATATACACCTTTATCTAAGATATAACAATGATTAGGGAATTCTTCGTTAATAAAACCTGGAGGTTGTTCTACATACACCGTTTCTTCGAGTTCTCCGTTGAGAAAAGCACGTTTCACATCCATTTGATAAACATCAAAATCCTTGTGTGCTGCATAGGCCAAAAATATTCGAACAGCCTCGAGTCTGGCGACATGGGTGAAGGTTTCCTCATAGTCTATACCTTCTTGTTGTGAATAACCTTTAACTACAAGCCTAGCTTTATTTCTAACAACATTACCATCTTTATCAGTTTTATTTTTGAAGATCCATTTTAAACCCACCATCGAAACATCTTTTAGTTTGGGAATTAAACGCCAAACTTTGTTTCGTTCAAATTCAACAAGTTCAGATTGCATGGAAAAAACCCAATCAGGATGTTCCATAGCAGCCTTGACTGATTTTGGTGCAATTTTCAAAATAAAGACATTGAACATACAAAATTCTTGATGAGTATTGAGTACCTCACTTTTAGCACGAAGTTGAGCTCTTGTAAGAACTCCATCTTGAGGATCACCAAGAACTTGTTCCGTTGGATGATTTCGTGTCCATTTTTCCAATGGTGGATATGATGGATCAAAATCCAATGGCACATCTTTGAACATTTCATCATTCTCTGAAGCTACAACTGAAAAATTATCATTTAAATCATGAAACTTTTCATTTTGATTATTATTCGACATATTAAGCTCCCCCTCGACAATTTCATTTTCATGTTGCTCCCCCTCAACATTATGATTCATTCTCCTATTCTCCCCCACTAAAGAATTTTGCCCCTCAACATGAGAATTCGAATGCAAGTGCTCCCCCTCCACTTGATCATTTGGCATACTTTCGCTATTTCCAGGAGAATTAGATGTCGAGTTTAAATCAGTAGCATCTTGAGTAATTGTCAAAAAGTCATAATGCTTTGATGATTCAGGTAGTTGATTATCCTTAGCATTAACTTCAGCATCAGCAGCCCTATTTAGAACACCAAAAATTAAATCATATAGTCAAAATCAAACGAATTAATACTATCAGATTCATCTTTTGATTCATTAAGAATTGATTCTTGTTTAAAACACTTTTCAACTTGTTTGATATAATAATCATCGAAAGTTAGATTGAATGTTTCTTCAGTTTTCCGAGTTCGTCTATTCAATACTCGATATGCAACCGAATTATGAGAATAACCCAAGAAAATTCTTTCGTCAGCTTTGGACTGAAATTTCAAAAGATTATCCTTGAGATTCATGGTAAAACACCTGCAACCAAAAACATGAAAGAATTTGACATTAGGTTTTCGGTTATTGATAATTTCATAAGGAGTAATGTTGAATCTTCGATGAATAAACGATCTATTCTGTGTAAAACATGCAGTAGACACTACAAGAAAAAGACCCTTTTACGACGCGCAAACCACGACACTCATTGATTTATGTTACGCAAAAGAGAGTGACATTAAAAAAGTGTCGTCTCTTCAAAAAATTTAAGGATTTAGGTCACGCATTATTGTTTGTCCTTAAATTAGTGTCTAAAACAAACACGTAGGGCACCTATAATAAAATGTGTGTCGTCTAATGATGTCGCTTTATAAATTTTAATGGAACGCGCGTTCCATCCTTTAATAGCAGGGGGAAAATGAAATCCTAAAAAATTAAACACCCCACCATCTTTTTCTCCTTTCCATGCCGCCTACTTCTTCCTTCTTGCCCTAACTATCGACGCTCCTTCCTTTCCTTATTGTCTCTCTCGGTCGCTACCTAGGGTTTTTATTGAAAGCTTGAATTAATCGACTGAGGTAACCAAAGGTCAAGCGAACAAGGAAAGGGTTTTTAGGGAAATCTACTGTTACTCTTTGAAATCTGATCCAATCCTACCTTCGCCCAATCCTTCTTGTCTCTATCGGTCGCAACCTAGGGTTTTTCGTGAAAGCTTGAATCGATCGACTAGGGTAACCAAAGGGTAAGCGAACCAGGAAAGGGAAGCAATAAATCCAACACTCACTCTCAAATCGATTCTACTAGACAAGGTTTCAATTTGGGCTCTCTACATTCTCATCGATTCTACTTTCATTCTACTTTCATTCTCATCGATTCTACTCTCATCGATTCTACATTCATTCAAGATCTGCAAAAAACTGGTCAGTTCCTTCTATCTAAATCTCTCAATGTGTTTGAATATGTACGTTTGAATCAGGTCAGTTTCCCCCTTTGTTGTGTGTTTCGAATAATCCCGTCAATACCCATTTTTATCAGTTTACTATCCACATTTTTACGTATGATTATGTGTAGATGAATCATATGGGCAAGGTTTGTTGGTGCTAGAACTGTGTGAATCCAATCAGCATGATGGTAATTCCAAGGGATTGGTTGTTCTTGCGATGTCGACCCTTTTGTATGAGAGGTAATTTTTTCCTTTCTTAATCCATACTCCTTTTCACAGTGGGAGTATTACTTCAATTATCTGAGTAGAAGTGTTTAAATTGAAGTCATCCATTTAATATGTTGCTTCTTTTTATTCACAGAAACAATTTTCTTGAAGCTATTGAGAAATTGAATACCATTAAGGACCTAAAAGTTTCTTCTTTCCCTCTTAGAGGTAATGCAAAGCAACACCGAATTCATTTCATGTATCCGAGTTTGATCAAGTGTCAAAAATTTACGAAGTTCATTTTTATTTCTATGATTTGGTTTAGTGGCTACTATGGAAGCTCTTGCAGAACTTTATTTGGAATTAGGAGAGGTAAGCATTGTATGTTTGTGTTTGTGCTTCAATCTTTTATCTGAATTCAAATACATAAACTCTCTATGTTCTTTGGGTACATAAATATCTGGTTATGGTTCCTTATAAAGGATGATACTTCTTTAGTGATAGCAGATGTTTTCTTGAATGATTTAGATGCTAATAAACTGGAACTTGATGATGGATTTGGATCAACAAATGCTCGTGCAAGAGCATTAAAAGGGCTTACAGAGCTTGTTCAGGGCAACACAGACTCGTGTATGTCCTTGATTTCTGATAGTTGCATTTTCTTGTTTGTATGATAATCTAATGGAACATTTTCTTTATGCAGCCCAATCTTGTTTTACTGGAGCTGAAGATAACTTGGGAATTGGTAAACTCTTGCAACTCATGCCTCATTTCATATCAAGAACATTGTTATAAAAAAAAGAATAATGTCTGTGTAGGGAATGATGCTTTGTCATATGCTGAATTCTTGCATACAACACGGGATTTTGAAACTGCAAAAAAGTTGTATGAGAATGTAATCAAAGGGATAACAGAAAATAAAGATTATAGTGATCCGTATAACTTGGCTGCTAGAAACATGGTATGGGAGAACATTCTTTTGGCAGCAACTTGTGCTTTAGGACAACTTGAGTCACACATAGGGTAATATATCATACATCATACATCATACATCATACATGTATTTCAGACTTATTTCTTTCTCTTTTCCTCCATTAAGAGACTGTTTCTTTTTGTCCCCTTGAAGTCAAAAAGTAACAATACCTTACCATAAACTGCTTCTTACTCTAAATCAAAACCTTTGGTTACATTATATGAGGTGTGTTTTGTGATTCAGGAACTTTGGTGATGTTGAAGAGATACTAACAAGGGCACTTACAGTGACTGAAGAACGTTTTGGTTAGTATACATCTGTTCATAATCTACATGTGATTTAAGGTCAACTACTTCTTGTGTGTATTTTGACTCATATGCATTGCATATGTTGTAGGTTCCCATCATCCAAAGATTGGAATAATATTAACTTGCATAGCTCTCATGTTTAGGCACAAAGCAACAATGGAGCATTCTAGTTCCCTTATGGTCCAAGAGGTTAGAAATACTCAATAAAACACAATTCATTAAACATTTTATACTCAATAAACTCAATAAAACTGGTCAGTTCCTTCTATCTAAATCTATACTCAATAAACTCAATAAAACTGGTCAGTTCCTTCTATCTAAATCTCTCAGTATATTTATTTTATAACTTTTCATCTCATGGCAGATGGCACATCAAACTATATCTTGTTTCAGTTTTGATTTGTATTTGTTTCTTTGACTTAGTTTGACTGGGAAGGAGATCTGCCCCTATCATTTGCACAAAGAGATCTGGTAATTTATGAAATGCATGTTTGTGGATTTACAAGGCATGAGTCCAGTAAGACAGAGTCTCCTGGTACTTACCTTGGTGTAGTGGACAAACTTGATCATTTAAAGGTACATGCTCAATAAATCCATAGTTCATTTTTTCACCATCATTGCTATAACTATAAGGTTATATGTGTTTGAATGATTTCTCACTTTTACAAATCACAGAGCTAAAGTGTTAATTATTTAACCTTAAGTAAACTTGTAATAACATTCATAGACTATCTTGTTGTCCCTTTAGTGAGGATCAGTCACTGGAGAAATGGTATCTACTTTCATCATAAGCAGATGCTTAATTGTTGCAATCAATAGCCCCAATCATCACATACTGAGAAGGGAATAGAAAATGACTTCCTATTAGCTCTTGTTATTTTATGCATTCAATATGTTCTTGCTATATATAAACATTAAATCTTTGTTGTTTTTTTCAAGTTTTGTGCAGATATGCAAGTGTTGCATTCTTCATTTCAATTGTTAGCTGTACTACTAATCATGGAAGCTGGTAATAAAAGAAATGGAAGAAGTCGCATGAAATAGATTTTTTGTATGAAACACAGAGTAGATTAGATGAATGCAAATTTATATATTGTAAGAAATAGAATTGTATGACATTAAATTTTATGCAATGGATTGTATTTTTTGTATATGGTATTTTATTTCTATTATGAGACAATAAATGAAATTTTAATTTAAAAATTAATAAATATATAAATATATATTTTTTTTAAACATTTAAATTTACGATGCGCAAAAATGTGTGTAATCTTCATTTATGACATGGCCTTTCTTGACAGGGGTTTTAATGATACGCATTACGTGTCATAAATGCGCGTCGTAAATGCGCGTCGTCTATAGACGATGCGGAAAAGCGTGTCGTCTCTCGTTATGACAGGGCCTTCCTTGACACGCATTTGCGGGTCGTCTGAGCGTTTTACGAAACTTATTGTGCGTCGTAAAAGGCTGTTTTTCTAGTAATGAGAGACTGCTTCAGCCCAGAGATATTGAGGAAGATTTGCATATGTAAGCATCGTTCTTGCTGCTTCACAAAGAGAACAATTTCGCCTTTCAACAACATCATTCTGCTGAGGTATGTAGGGTGAAGAAAAATTATGCGAAATTCTTTTTTCTCTTAAAAATGAATCAAGAACATTGTTCTTAAATTCTGAACCATTGTCACTCTTGATTTTTCGAACTTTCTTCTTCAAACTTGTTTCAATTTTCTTGATAAAATCAATCATTACTTGAGCAACATCAGATTTTAACCTGAGAAAATAAACCCAAGTAAATCGAGAAAAATCATCAACAATAACCAAAATGTATCGTTTCTTGTTGATAGTTTCAACAGTCGATGGTCCACAAAAGTCAATGGTCCACAAAAGTCAATGTGAAGAAGTTCCAATGGTTCAACAATTTTCGAATCGATGACAATTGGATGTCCTTTACGATGTTGTTTCCCTTGTTCGCAAGCTGCACACAAAGTATCATTATCAAATTTTAAAACAGGTAAGCCTCGGACAAGATCATTTACCACCAATTTGTTAATATTTCGAAAGTTCAAGTGTGAAAGACGTCGATGCCAAAGCTAGCTAACATCTGATGAAGCTTTCGAAAGTAAGCACACCGAAGGAATTCTAACTATTGGTTTGATGTCGAGAGTGAACATATCTCCATGTCGTTTGGATTTAAGTAAAACTTCGTTTGTGTTGACATTCGAAACTATACTTCCTTCTTCATTAAACACCACTTGATTATTGGTGCCCATAACAAGTTGCAAAACACTTATCAAGTTATGTTGAAGACCTTCGACATAAGCGACACGATTAACAGTGAATTTCCCATTTGTCACCTTACCATATCCTTTAACTTGACACTTTTGATTGTTGCCAAACTTTACCACACCTGCATTCTCCAAACTTCGAAAAGCATGCAAATTTTCTTTCCTTCCAGTCATGTGACAAGAACAACCACTATCGATATACTATTTTTCATCATATTGTTCGTCACATAAAACCTGCAATCAGTGAAAGAATTTAGGTACCCAAGGCTGTTTGGGTCCTTTATGATTAGTTTGAAACACATTATGAAATGACGATCCTAAAATCCAATTACGAACTTTAGATTTGACACTATAAATTAAGTCCACTTCATTTGGTAAAGGCTCAGAAATATAACATTTCGAAAGTTTAGGACTTTCACTGACTTTCACCTTTTTATTCTCAGATTGTGGCTTTGTTGCCTTTTCTTTCGAAGCAGGGCGTCATGACTTGACTGAAGATGTCGAATCTTTCGATGATGAACTGACATTCGACATTTCGTTCAAATACTTTTCATAAGCATTTTTGATTTATTCTTGAGAGTATTTTCGTGTTTGATAAGATTTCCCTTTTCGTTCAAGCCAATGATCTATATTTTTCACATTTGATCGACCCTTGATATACGAAACTTTGAAAGCTTGTTTCGCAGGTGGATTAGGAAAATTCGGTTTTTGAGGTGTGAAATTAACATTCCGTTTTAAATGAAATTGATCAAACTTTTTATTTTCAACCTTTGACTCAAAACGTGGTTGTGTAAGACTTTGATGTTGAAATGATGATGATTTGTTCTTTGATTGAAATGATTTTGAAAAACCGTCATTGGAAAACCTTATTTGATTAGTAGACTGAAACTTCTTCAAAGATTGCGAATTTGAAAAATTCTTTTCATAAGATGTTTGACTATGATTGTGTGACAAAAACTTTGTTTCTTGATTTTTGATTTTCGAAAAGTCATTTTGTGAGGTTGATTGAGACAAATGCTTTTTAGACAGAGCGGGATTTTTCATATTAATTGAACTTGATGAAGACATTGTCTTAACCTTTTCATACATTGTCTTTTTAGTCTTTTTCTTTTCAAATTATTTTGTTTCTTTTGAGACTCAACAATTTGCCAAAAGACTTTCTTTCGTGCCTATCTCTTTGAAATTCCATTTTTGTTCGAAAAATTGTCAATTTGATCTTTAAAATCTTGTGAATTTATTTTCACATTTTGTGACACAACTTCAAATTGTGTTTGAACTTCTTTCGAAATTGTTGGTTTTTCAACACATGTTCGTTGAGGTTTTTGCCTTTGAAAAGTATATGAATTCTTTGTTAGATTATTTTCGACAGTACTTTGATTAGAATAAAAACCTTCATTTGATCTTTGCTTATTATCCTCTTCTACCAATTTATTAAATTCAGGTTTGATGTTATCAACATTCCCAGTAGTAACAAATACTTGACTTGGAAAGATGACATCATCTGAGCACTTGAAATTTGGATACACAACCGTATTTGTTTCGAGATAATGAGCACCTTTTTCTTCCAACACTTTGTTGAATTTTTCTGTTTCACCATACACCTGATCAACAACAACTCTTGGAATTTCATTTACCTTTGAAACATCATTTGTTGTGGTTGTTTCTTTCGAAATTTCATCATCATCCTTCTCATCATCGCTACTGTCAGTTTGACTATCTCTCACACTTACATGATGGAAATCACAAACTTTCAAAGTTGAGGCATGATTAGTGTCAGTCTTAATGAATGAATCATTATATTTTTCTTTGCCTTTATTCAAAGATGTGACATTAATGACAGACAACTGAGAACAATCGATAGATTCTTCTTCCTCAATTTCACTAACATTATCAGAATTATCTTCGATATCAGCAAAATTAGATTAAGAATTAGATTTTGAATTCTCAGTTCTTTTCAAAATCTTTATTTGTTCATTCTTGGTTAATGTTTCATTCACAATGTTAACTAATTCATTAGCATCCAAATATTCATCTATTTTCATAATTCCATAAGCAAACCTATTATCAGGAACTTTATCAAACTCAACTATAGTCTTTTCACAATCATAGGACAAACAATCAATCTTTTCTCTTTCAAAAGCTAAGAATGGTAATAACTTCCTATGTTACTCTTTGCTTATATCAGAAGAGTGATGTAAAGCAGTCAACTTTGCATATAGTCTCTTAGCGGAATTACAATAAATGTTTCGTTGTGCTAACAACATTCGAACATCATTATTCAAATTATCCCTATCACACATGAGATTAGTAATTTGTAATTCTAGATATTCAACTTTCATTTTCTTCGAATCCAACTGCTTCTGTGTCTCTAGTAATTGTGTACTAGGACTAATGCTCATCAAGTGTTGAAGCTAGAAAGGCACTGTGGAGGCCCTTAAGCACTAAAAAAGGGGTGTACGGTCACATGGAGTGTGTGCTGCCACACACTCCTTGATGATCATGGTTTGGACGTTTTCTAAGGATCATATCTAGTATGTAACAAGCTTAGGGGATGGTACTTACAATATAGAAGCCTTTAGGGGTGTTTTTGAGGGTGTTTTGAGGGGTGTACGGCCACAACTAGGTGTGCGGTCGCACACACCATGTGTTCTTGAGTTCTGGGCATTTTCAAGGACTTAAACTAGTATTCTAAACAAGATTCAAGCATAGGGGAAGAGTACTTACGATCTGGTGGCTCGAAAAGGCTCAAAATCACCAAGAACAAGTGTGTGTTCTTGGTGTTCTTGGTAAAATGGTTGAAGATTTGAAGATCTAGCCAAAACATGATTTCCAATGGATGAAATCAAAGGCTGTTACTAGTTTAAAAGGATTAACAACAAATCAAAGGAAGAACACTTACATTCTTGAAGATCTAGGATGAAAATCGGATGATAGATGAGAGAGAAATCGAGTTCTAGGCTTAGGAGTGTGAAAAGGGATGAATGAAGGCTAAGTCCCAACCTTATACACGTGAGTGTGCTGCCAGGAGAGGGGTGTGCGGCCGCACACCCAAGTGTGCGGCCGTACACTCCTTAAGTTTGAGTGTAAGGCTCGATTTTGGTGCTAGAAGTGTACACGACCCAATCCTATACTTGAGGCTTGAATGTACTGAGCTTTGAACCTTTAAATGGACTCTAAACAAGGCTAAACGATAGCAGAAATGAGTCTGACACTCAGTTGAGTTCACTGGCTGGGCTTTACAAGGCAAAAAATTTCGGGTTGTCACATTATCCCCCCGTTAGATGGAATTTCGTCCCGAAATTAGCTTTCTTAGCAGGACTACTGGGGTTGCGCTCCTCTGATTGGCAGAATACCCACTCGTAGAGCTGGCAACTTTGCCCTACTATTCATGATATGATTCATACTCGGTCCATCTATCATTACCTCATGTATACAAGTCGTATATAATTAGGATTAGTTAGACGGTCGGATGTGCGACTCTGCCCCAGGTCGACAACCAAACAAGGAACAGGAGATAGGGCGGAAACACACATACTAGATCTGTGTAATCATAATCATATACCACCCTTGCGTACACACTAAGTAGTGATAGGTGGGCTGTATTCGTCCTTAGCCTCTGTGCTCGAACTTGGTCTGTTGGACGAGTGGTATCTCAGAAAGGTTTGTGGAACATACGACGGCAAGGCTTCGGAGGACAAAGTACCCTTCGCATGAGTACTTCGGGGTTTAAAATACGGATGACAAAACTGAGGTTTAGGTCGGATTGTCTTTACGAATGAAGAAGGTTTCGCGAACTTGACGGTCGAGGTGATAGGAATATATGAACTTAGTATGGTGAGGACCACGTCAACTCATGACGAACGATAGCAACGGACTCTTTACTGAACAAAGTTTTGGCCGATTTGAAAGAAACGTTTGTTATACGATGATGTACTTCCCTAGTGTGCTTGAAAATGTATTCTTTGTGAATGTTCTAGTGCTTTCTGTTTTCCTCTTGTTGTTAACACTTCTACGTATCGTACCGCGATGTGCGCGTACATACCGCGAAAGTGCTTTGATAACTAGTGTTGATACTTTAAACTACGATCCTCCTTGGTACCGCTACGATCGCTTGGAATATACAAGTTATGAATAATTAACACGAATTGGGCGGTCGACTGAGTAACTCTGCCTCAAATCCACAACCAAACAAGGAACATAAATTAAGGCGGAATCACTCACTCTAAGTCTGCAACATCTTAGCTATGCACAACCCTAACGTACATACTAAGCCATCATAGCTTCTCAGAACGGATCCCTTAGTTCTCTTGAATATTGTGACTTATTTCAATAAGTGAGTTATTATAATTACTTTTAAGTGTTATCCCCAAGTTTTAATCTTATATAAATATAAATTAATTTTTCAAAGTAATTATTATTTCGAAAACGTATCGCTGCTCGCTGGCGACTCCGAGGTTGATTCTCCTGCGGTGATCATTAGAATTCGTCCATCCTCTCCGAAGTTCTTTTTTATCGGGCAGTCCTCTTGGTAGTGTTCAGTGTCACCACAACTATAGCAGGCTTGGTTTTCTTCAACTCCGGGCACTTGGGAGATCGGTTGAGCCGGTGCCCTGCAGAAACGGACTATGTGTCCCTTTCTGTGGCTGTTCAGGCACTGCATTTCCCGACATACTCCAGTGTGGTGATAGTTATACTTTTCACACTTCGGGAGGGTTCCAGCATACCGACTGGCAGGTGCTGGAGTAGCAGGTGTTGTGGCGGCGTATATAGTACTCGTTTGTTCCTCCTGTGGGGGTTCTTGTGTAGTTCGCTTCTTCTTCCTCTTGTTCCCCGACTTCTGGCTATTGTCCTCTTCCCTCGATGGCTCGGGAACGGGGACTTCCACACCATGGCGGACTCCGTGGTCAATGAGCCGCTGAGCCAAGCGTTTGACACTATCGAATGTAGCTGGGTTAGAAGACAGTACATCTCCTTGGATCGGGGCAGTTAGACCCCAGATGTATCTTTCTATCTTCTTGCTCTCCGGGGTAACCATCCCGGGGCATAGAGCTGCTAGGTCGCTGAACTGTTCAGTGTAGGCCACTATGTCTGAGTCGACCATTGTGAGCTCCCATAGTTCTTGTTCCAGCTTTTGAACTTCGCCCAAGGGGCAGTATTCTTCCATCATTAACTCTTTTAGGTTCTCCCAACCTATTGAGTTAGCCACTGATAGGGTCAGTGACTTAACATGGCTATTTCACCATGTCAGGGCTCTGTCAGAGAAGGTGCAGGCAACAAACTTCACTTTGCTCCCTTCTGGGCACGAACAGATTTCAAAGACCGAATCTATTTTCTCGAACCATCGCATCAGAGCGATGACTCCACCATTTCCATCGAAGGAATTGGGTTTGCAGTTCCTAAAGTCCTTGTACGAACACTCCCTTGGGTGACCATGAGAATCTCCGGGATTGGTTAAGTGGGTACCGCTTCCAGACCCGAGGGTTCCACTTTCACCGAAGTGAGCTAGAGCAGTTGCCACTGCGGAGGATATCGCTGCTTGCAGAGCAGCATGATCGAATTGCAGCGGTGGAGTTGGAGTTATCGGAGTAGTGCGTCTGTTTGATCTGTGAGGAGGCATCTTTCCTAAAAGAATGCAAAGATGAGATGGAATAAGTCTAAAGGAGTGGACATAAGTCGAAAGCTGAAAAGACAAGGTTATCCTAGTTCTGAGTCTATCGGGTCCTGACTTCCACAGGGTTCTGGAAACAATTCATAAAAGAGTCTATACCAAATAAACATTATGAATTTGGAATGGCTATCGTCGAATGAAAATCTGTTACCTGAATAACTATTACCAGCTGCATGTAAGAAAATAATCCTAACACATAATGTGAGCAGTGTTTCCACTAACTCATTAAGTTATACAAGATTATTATTTATTAGTGTGACGCATAAGACGTTTTGGTTACTTCGGTTTATCCTTCTTTGAAAACTTCTCATGAACTTGCTCTTGTTCCTCCTTGACTCATCTGTTGGCTGCTATGAGGAAGTGGTTACATCTATCTGGGTTTGTCGTGCGAGAATGGAAGTGTCTAAAGAATCTATGAGATTTAAGTGGAACATTATGGGGTGATCCTTACAGAGTCCTCCTATAATTGCACAATGTATACAAGTTGTATATAATTTAAGATGAAATAGACCTTCGAATAAGTGATCTTACTCCAAAACCACAACCAAACAAGGAACAGGTAGTGAAGCGTAGATCACAAATTTTAAGTCTATAAAATCTTCATTATATATAACCTTCGGAGTATACATTGCAAGATTATAGACCTATCCGTAAGGGTCTTTTAAGTTATCACATAAGTTATTCATATAGTGCCTAAAATACTCCTATAGTATTTTAATGTAACGAACTTGGTATGTTTTAAACTTGTTATCGCGTTATAGTATCATAGAATACTCCTATAGTATTCTAACTCTATGTACTTGATCTAGTATTCTCTTGACTAGTATTATGTAAGTTTTAAGACCGTTGCAACACCACATCACTCCCAAACACATGTCGGTCACATCTAGAATGAATATAGTTGATCAGGCTATATTGATCCTAGCTATGATTACATAACTGTCCAGGTTTGACCATAGCGTTCAACCTTTAACTTCTTTTGTTCTGTTCTTTTTGTGATACTTATTCTATTATGTATATATAGTATGTATACTTTTATAAGGTATACTTATATATTTAAAATATATTTTTATCAAGAGCACTTCGGCCCCATTGTATTTATAGTTGTATATCTTTTATCGGTTGATATACTTAGTTCACTATAAACAATGCTCTAATACCAATCTGTCACACCCCAAAACCGGAACGGCGGAAACGTTCTGGGGTGGAGGACGTCATGTTTAGTATCACAAGACATGCATCATATTAAGAAAGTAATAAACAACCATTTCATTAGAAAGAAAGTGTTTACAAAGTATGTGATTCACATAATATAGAATACAAAGTAAATAACGAAACAAGACTTGAAGCTATACTGCTCCATCTTCCGAATTCTCAAAGCGCGTACCTGTCTACTGGTCTCCTGAGAATACAAGTTATTTTGAAAGCGTAGATCAGCATTTAAGCTGGTGAGTTCATAAGATTTAAGTGATGTAGTAAATAGTAAGAAAGTTGTAGTAAGTTGTAGTAGGTTGTAGTAAGTTCTGTTTAGAAAAGTTTGTCTGTTCCTCCAGAAAATCCTATATTTCCTGCTTTGATGAAAGATAAGTAAAAATGACTCTACAATCCTTTCTATGAGTACTAAATGAATACGAGTTATATAAAACTCAAAGTAAACAAACAATCGGTTGTGTGTATCTGCGCTAAGCCCACAACCAAACAAGGAACAAGAAATGAGGCGGAAGACACATATCCCATTGGTTGTTAGATCATCGTTGTGTATAACCCTGGCGTTTCCACTTGGTACTCACAGAGTTAACTGTAATAGTTCCTTTAGTTTGATGAAAAGATCCTTTAAGAAAACCCTTATTTCTTATAGTAAAAAAAATGGTAACCATAGTAGTTCCTTCTATAATCACTTAGTTTATACAAGCTATATATAATCTAATATCGAATAGATAGTTAATTGTGTGAATCTGCCCTAATCCCACAACCAAACAAAGAACAGGGAATGGGGAGGAAGGCACACATCCAACTACCTATCAGATATTTATTATATATAACCCTCGTGTATAAACTAAGGTATTATAAAATTAACCACCTAAGGTCTTTTAAGTTATACTGGTTTAATAAAATGGATTAAACCCTTTACTGGTAAGTTTCTAGTTTGTATACCAAAAGTTCTTATTTGAAAAGTATGTTTTTGTACTAGAAAACGGTGCATTGAATTAGTGTCCTATGACCTGGCCCATACCTGGTACCCCTTATGATTACTTAGTGTATACGGAAACATATATATATCTAAGATCGGATAGATAGTAGCTTAGGTGAATCTGCTCTAAGCCCACAACCAAACAAGGAACAGGAAATGAAGCGGAAAGCACACATCCTACTACCTGTCAGACCCGATTAATATATATCCCTGAATGCATACGCTAAGGAATCATAAGGTTAGCATTATAGGCCCCCCTGCTACTGAATGTACTAGACTCGACTGTTCTGTGTGTCGGTTGTAAAATGTAAGTTTCCCTAGTTTATAACTATCTTGACTCGAAAATAGTTTGAATTAACTTTCAAGTGGAACTGTCACAAAATGAAAGTATTTGGAACATATAAGTACACAGTTGTCTTTTGAATTGACATCTTGTCGTACTGATTACCTTAAAACATGTTTGTTTTATTAAGGTCATAATGTGATGAATAGAACCCGTACTATACGCACTCCCTGCAAGAGATTATGGGAACCAAACACGACTTCCGCAAACCAGTTGCTAGGCCGTGTAAATTCACATTAAAGTTATTTGATCCGGTATACCCAATATAACTATCACTAATTTCCTAGAACAATGAGTTAGTGATTCATTGGTATTATTAGATCATGTAGTTGTCCCATGCTATAGCACCTTATTATGTTCGTTCTGTTATAGTATCTTAGTATCTTCTCGTTATAGTATCTTAGTATCTTCTCGTTATAGTATCTTAGTATTCTCTAGTATCTAGCATCTTAGTATCTTCTAGTTGTAGTATGAACTGAACCCCTAAACTATACCCCTTATAGTTTACTAGTAATTTACTTGAACTGTTGTTGAAAAGACTCATTTTTCTACTAAGTTATGCTTGTACTTTAAAAACGGAGTTTTGTTAAACTATAAAGTAACATAACTTTAAAAGAGTTTTTGAAACGTTTTGACTACATATAAATGACATAAGCAATCCTTTAAAAATGTTTATAACAAACAATTACACAATTATCATTTTGTTCAACTTGTATCCCCCCTTAAAAGCATTTAAAACAGTTTAAAAGATTGATTACAGGGGTATGAACTCACCTTATGTGGGTGATTCAAACGAATATGCGCGTAAGGATGAGAAGTTCCATGAATGAAGTCCCGAGACTTAACGACTCCTAAATTACATATAATGGCATATATTGGCATAAATATAGTGTTTAGAAGCAACCAAATGCAAGGAAAAATCTTACGGGACTAGGAAACACTTTGTCCAAGTGTTGGAATCACATGTGATTCACTAAAAGGGAGTGTACGACCACTTTGAGGAGTGTGCGGTCATGGGTGTGCGGCCAGGGAGTGTGCGGCCGTACACTCATGGTAAAGAGTGCACAAAAACGTTTTCCAATGGTAGGGAGGCTTGTAGGACTAATCCTCATCAAGTGTTGAAGTTAGAAAGGCACTTTGGAGGCCCTTAAGCACTAAACAAAGGGGTGTACGGCCACATGGAGTCTGTGCGGCCGCACACTCCTTGATGATCATGGTTTGCATGTTTTCTAAGGATCATATCTAGTAAGTAACAAGATTAAGGGAAGGTACTTACAATATAGTAGCCTTTAGGGTTGTTTTTTAGGGTGTTTTGAGGGGTGTACGGCCACACCTGGGTGTGCGGCCGCACACACCATGTGTTCTTGAGTTCTGGGCATTTTCAAGGACTTAAACTAGTGTTCTAAACAAGATTCAAGCATAGGGGAAGAGTACTTACGATCTGGAGGCTCAAGAAGGCTCAAAATCACCAAGAACAAGTGTGTGTTCTTGGTGTTCTTGGTGAAATGGTTGAAGATTTGAAGATCCAGCCAAAACATGATTTCCAATGGATGAAATCAAAGGATGTTACTTGTTTAAAAGGATTAACAACAAATCAAAGGAAGAACACTTACATTCTTGAAGATCTAGGCTGAAAATCGGATGATAGTTGAGAGAGAAATCGAGTTCTAGGCTTAGGAGTGTGAAAAGCGATGAATGAAGGCTAAGTCCCAACCTTATACACGTGAGTGTGCTTCCAGGAGAGGGGTGCGTGGCCGTACACTCCTTAAGTTGGAGTGTAAGGCTCGATTTTGGTGCTAGAAGTGTACGCGGCCCAATCCTATACTCGAGGCTTGAATGTACTGAGCTTTGAACCTTTAAACGGACTCTAAACAAGGCTAAACGATAGCAGAAATGAGTCTGACACTCAGTTGAGTTCACTGGCTGGGCTTTACAAGGCAAAAATTTTCGCGTTGTCATAGTGGGTGAGAAGAGGAAGTTCGAGGGATCATCAAGATCCAACAAGAAAAGTAAATCCTTGAAGTCTGGTTCGAGAGGAGGACGAGGCAAAGCGAAATGGTGTGAAAAGTGCAAAAAGAAACATCATGGGAAATGTGGCGGGGAGGTCACTTGCTTTAAATGTGGGAAGCTTGGGCACTATGCCAACGAGTGCACGTTCAACAAGAAAGTTTGTTATGGTTGTAATGAGGAAGGGCACCTCTTGAGGGACTGTCCGAAGAAGAAGGAGGCAACAAGGTATAATGTCCCACCGAAGCCAAAATCCAGAGCTTTCCAAATGACACTCGAATCCGCAAAGGAAGCAGCGGACGTCGCTCCAGGTACCTTTCTTGTAAATGGATTGTCTGCCAATATATTTTTTGATTCTGGAGCAAATTACTCCTTTATATCACATAAATTTGGTGGAAGACTAGCATTGCCTATAGAAAAACTTGATGATGCCCTAGTTATAGAAGTTGCCAGTGGCAAATTCATACCTGTTAGCGATTGCATTAGGAATATAGTCATCGACTTAAACGGAAACGAATTCCATGAGGAGCTGTTACCTATTGAGCTGAATGGTTTCGATATCGTATTGGGAATGGATTGGCTTAGCGCCAATGATGTCGAGATACTGTGCAAGAAGAAGATAGTAAGAGTAAACCCACCTGGAAAAGAGTTATTTGTGGTGTATGCATGGGGACAAACACAGAGTAAATTCTGGAATCATCTCCCTGATGAAAGCCAGAAAATGTTTGTCTAAGGGATGCACATCATACTTGGTATTTGTGATCGATGCTAAGAAAGAGAAAAGGGAAATGCAAAATATACCAATGGTGTGTGATTATCCAGAACTCTTTCCCGAAGATCTTCCTGGATTGCCCCCAGATAGAAAAGTAGAGTTCCGAATAGACTTGTTACCATGAACAACCCCAATAGCAAAAGCACCATACCGATTAGCACCGACGGAGATGAAGGAGCTTATGACGCAACTTCAGGAGTTGTTGGACAACAGTTTCATTAGACCTAGTTCATCACCCTAGGGAGCTCCTGTGTTATTCGTGAAGAAGAAAGATGGAAGCATGAGGATGTGCATAGATTACAGAGAGCTGAACAAGGCAACGGTAAAGAACAGGTACCCATTACCGAGGATTGATGACCTGTTCGATCAGCTGCAAGGTTCAATCTATTTCTAAAAGATTGATCTTAGGTCAGGATATCATCAGCTGAAGGTGCGAGAACAAGATATTGAGAAAACCACATTCAGAACAAGATACGAACACTATGAGTTCTTGTTTATGTCGTTTGGACTAACCAATGCTCCAGCAACATTCATGGATTTGATGAACAGGGTTTGTAAACTGTTCCTTGATAAATCTGTGATAGTGTTCATAGATGACATTCTGGTTTACTCAAAGAGCCAGCAGGAGCATGGCAAGCACCTACGAGAGGTGCTAGAAGTTTTAAAGAGGGAGAAGTTGTATGCCAAGTTCCCCAAATGTGAGTTTTGGATTCGAGAAGTCCAATTCTTGGGTCATGTGGTTAACGAAGAAGGGATCATGGTTGACCCAGCAAAGATTGAAGTTGTAATGAAGTGGGAACGACCGAAAAATCCCACGGAGATCTGAAGCTTTCTAGGATTAGCTGGATATTACCGAAGGTTTATCCAAGGCTTTTCTTCGATAGCTGCTCCATTGACAGCTTTGACCCATAAATGAGCTACTTACACATGGAGCGAGAAGCACGAAGAATCATTCGAGAAGCTAAAGAAGAAATTATGTGAAGCACCAATTTTTTCTCTACCCGATGGAGTTGAAGACTTCGCAGTGTATAGCGATGCGTCGGGAGTCGGGTTGGGATGTGTTCTGACCCAAAGGGATAAGGTGATAGCATATGCATCGAGACAATTGAAAGAACACGAAAAGAACTACCCCACTCATGAATTGGAGTTGGCAGCGGTAGTATTTGCACTAAAGATATGGAGGCATTATCTTTACCGCACGAAGTGCAAGCTTTTCACTAATCATAAGAGTCTTCAGTATCTCTTTGGTCAAAAAGAGTTGAATATGAGACAACGACGCTGGCTAGATTTGCTTAAAGATTACGATTGCGAGATACTTTACCACCCTGGTAAAGCGAATGTCGTAGCTGATGCATTGAGCCGAAAGTGAGCCTTGAAAGGAAAAGACCAAGGGCATTGATAATTGAAGTTGTCTCAACGATTGCGGAAAGCATCAAGAAATCTCAGGAAGAAGCTTCAGAGAAAAATGACCGAAAGGAAGAGTGTTTGGGCAAAACGCTGGTGTTCGGTACAAACAATCAAGGTTTGAAGGTATTCCAAGATAGGATTTGGGTACCTAAAACGGGAGGAATAAGAGATCTTCTGATGGAAGAAGCTCACAAGACCATGTACTCAATTCATCCCGGCAGCACAAAAATATATAGGGATCTGAAACCTAACTACTGGTGGCCGACGATGAAGCTCGATGTTGCAAAGTATGTGGCCGAGTGTGTGACATGTGCGAGAGTTAAGGCACAACATCAGAAACCGTATGGGAGTTTAGAACCTTTACCTGTTCCCATGGATAAATGGGAAGACATTACTATGGATATTGTCATTAAACTGCCCAGAACGAAGGACGGTCACTGTAGCACTAGTCAAAATAGGTCAATAGACAATCACATGTGATTATGCCAATCATGTAATGTGATTTTGTTAAACTAGTAATGTGATAAGAGTGATATGTAGTTCATGATAAATTCTAATACAAATATGAACTTTCTTTATGATACAACTCAAAGTGTACGTCCATACGATTCCAAATATACAAAGAACGTCTGAATCTGACTTCGCATGAAGAAGTTATGATAAACCGAACACTATAAATCTCTATAATAAGAGGAATTTAAAATAGAATTATAATTAGCTATTGGAGTCTAAAATAGAGTTGTAGTACTTGTAAATACCTACGCGTGCATATAAAGAACGTCAAAAACGGAGTTCGTATCTGAAAGTTACGACCTTCCGAAGATTCAACTGTCAGAAACCCTAATCTGATTGAGCTCACGACGTGAGCACAAAAACTCACGACGTGAGGAGTTATTTGGCCACATCTCGGAATCTAGAAGGTGTGTGACGAGGCTACGAGGGGATAAGATCCAAACTCACGACGTGAGCAAGGATATCTCACGACGTGAGGAGTCACATGGCCACCTTCCGAAGCTAGGGACGCAAATGACAAGTCTACGGGGATAAGATCCAAACTCACGACGTGAGACTATATGGCTGACGACATGAGGGTCCAAAATCCTTCCTATAAAAAATAGGTCCGACTTTAGCTATTCCTTACACCATTTCCCTTTCTCCTCTCTCCTTGGCTGAAGCCATCTTGCATCCTGAGCCCCGACGACCTTGTACGCTGACCGTTTCTGCTTAGATTACATAAAATCACGCTACTAGGGTGAGTTTCACGGCCCCACTTTCTAATATTTTGGGGGAAAACACATGCTAAATATTGTATATACATTACTATTATGTCTATATGATAGTATATAGTTATAATAGTGGGGGTATAGTTGTTCTAAATATAATATTTTGAATATATACAACTATTATCAACTTGTCAGCATGTTATTATACTAATGTAGATCTTGAGTTATACTTAGGATTCTGTATATATGTTGTGTGCGATATAGTTCCGAAGTTATATTCGTAAGTTCTATATGTTAATTTATAAAGTATGTTGCTATTATTGGTTTTATGTCAAGATAAAACTTGGTATGTTGTATGTTGTTATTGTTAGTTTTATGACACTTATCATTTGTTGGCTAGTCCTTTGTATTTCATGGCATGGCTACATGTGCCCTTTGGATTTGATGGCACTTCAACCGGGGGTCTTTTTTTCATCCTTCGATGCTAACTCTGAACTCATGCTTCCACCTCCAGCTTAAGCACTTCTATCGATCAATTCTGGTTCAAGATTTGAAACTGACAGCCGAACCCAATGAGTGAAGTATACGTAAGGAGTCAGAAGAAAGCAATAAAAAAAGAAAGATTTCACGGCGATATCAATTCCGTCATATCTGAAAGAAATTCCCGAAATAAATAAAGAATTGTGTCACTTCAAGAAAGAAGGAAGGAATTCCATTGCATGTTATATGTTGTTGTTGTTATTGGTTTTATGTCAAGATAAATCCTGGTTTTACTTCAAGTTATAGCTGTTATACTGCCTAAATGTTATGAAGTTAGGAGTAATGTTTAAAAGCATAGTCTAATAACTTAGGGTTTTAGACATGAAAATGCTTTTGTTGTTAGAGCTATAGGAAGCCGTCGAAGTCTACATGAGTAATTGTATTCATCAACTAAGATTGGGGATCTTAGCGGAAATCCTCTGAACTGTAACCATTAATCCCGTGTGAGCGAGGAAGTCGTGTATAATTAGTATACGGGTTGACCACCCCACTTGTGACTGTTAGCTACAGTCAACCAAAAGCGAGTGATGAACTATCCTTTTACTTGTTATTGTTCCGGCGTCGATGAAGCGTACGGTGTTGTTTCTCATGGTAAATCATGAGTGTGTTGTTTCTCATGGTAAATCATGAGTGTGTTTGATCAGAGGTATTATGTCATAGCAGTGGTTATAGGCTCATGGTAGCAAACTGTTAGAAACATTATACTTTGTCGTATACAAGTATTAATGTTAAGTATAGGTTTCCCCTACCTATACCTTAGGCTCAAGGAATGTTTAGGTATAACACTTAATTGATAAGTAAACTATTATACCTAATATACATACTAAATGTTGGAGAGTCAAAATGATACTTTCAAAACTATACTTTTGAACGTGGGAAATGTATTATTTTATGGAGTCAAAACCTGTGGACTCACCAACTTTATGTTGACGTATTTTAAATGCATGTGTTTTCAGGAACTTGAAAAGCTGGTATGTATTCGAACAGAAGAAGTTTTACTATTACATTTCTGTTCATTAAGAAGTACGCTATAGTCGGATATTATGTAATAGGTTCTAGAAAAATAGTTATGTAACTTTCAATTATCAATAAAGGTATGTATTTTCTTTAGTACTGTTCAATGTATGTTATATAACTGTGATACGAACAATGACGTTACACCACCCGGTGTTTCCGCCGATGGCTGGGGGTGTGACAGTCACGACATGATTTGGGTAATCGGTTATCGGTTCACTAAGAGTGCACACTTCATAGCAGCCAATGAAAGATGGTATATGGATAAGCTCGCCAATCCTTATGTGAATAAGGTAGTAAGACTTCACGGTGTTCCTTTAAAGATTGTATCAGACCGTGATAGCCGTTTCACGTCAAGGTTTTGGAGAAGTCTACAAGAGGAATTGGGTACAAATTTGTGTTTAAGTATAGCTTACCATCCGCAGACCGATGGTCAGAGCGAAAGAACGATCCAAACATTGGAGGATATGCTAAGAGCATTTACCCTGGAATTTCAAGGTAACTGGGATGAGGATTTAACTCTGGTAGAATTTTCTTACAACAATAGTTACCATCCGAGCATCAAGATGGCACCTTATCCCTTATATGGACAGAAGTGTCGTACGCCGTCATGTTGGCTTGAAGCTGGAGAAAAGCAGTTTATGGGCCCCGAGATAGTCCATCAGACTGCTGAGAACTTAAAGGTGATCAGGGAAAGGATGTTAGCAGCTCAGGATCGTCAAAAGAGTTATGCTGACAGGAAGAGACGACCGGTGACATTTGAAGTTGGAGATTCGGTTTTGCTTAAATTCTCACCGTGGAAGGGACTTATAAGATCTGGAAAAAGGGGAAAGTTGAGTCCAAGGTTCATTGGGTCGTTCAAAGTTCTTCAGAGGATTGGGAACCAAGCTTACAAGCTGGAACTACTAGAAGAAATAGATGGTATCCATAACACATTCCATGTGTGTTATTTGAGGAAGTTCACGGGAGAAGTTCCCGACATAATTCCGATCTTAGAGTTAAGGATGGATGAGAATAAGAGGCTAATCGAAGAGCCCGAGGCGATTGTTGACCGTAAAACTAAGAAGCTACGACGCAAGATGGTCGACTTAGTGCTAGTCCGTTGGAAACATACGAATGGGTCGAATCTCACTTGGGAGACAGAGACTAACATGATGAGTCGCTATCCACATATGTTTCTTGATTCATGATTCCGGGACGGAATCATCCTAAGGGGAGAGAATTGTAACGCCCGTGTTTCATGGCTAAGCATTAGTAGATGATGTAATAGTCTAGGTCAACTATTGTAACTCTTTTTGAAGCAATAAAGATGAATTATTTGAGTATTACGTGAATTATGTGAATTTATGTGCTTTATACTTAATTATAAAGATATAATTAATAAAGAATAAAAATAAGGGTCAAAATTAAAGTGTGAGATAAACCCGATATCTTTACATAAAGTTGTAGTGGTCGAAACAAGGATTCTTGATATATAAGGAACGCCGAAATTAGAGCTATAACGAAGAAGTTATGGCTCGTCGAAATTTCGCGAAAAAACCGGCACGACGTTATGCGACGTAAATAGTGAATTTACGATAAAGGATTTTTTGTCCTTAATAATCTAAGCAAAAGTCGTAGTGTTCGTTAAACCGAGAGCGTCCATAAAAAGAATACCCAAATTTGACTTCGTATGAGGAAGTTATGATTTTTCGAAGTTTCGGATCAGCAGTGCACAACCCGAAACTCGAATTTTAGATCGAGCGATTTTTGGCCAATGCAACCTACATGAGAATTTAAGATCTCATTAATAGGAGCTCAACGATAAAAAGACAGAAAAAAAGGAGCCCGTATGTAGAAGTTATGAATTTTACGCGGTCATTTAACAGTATAATCTTCTCCTACTGTTAAATTTATGATCGGTCGAGAATTAGCCGATGGGGTCAAAAGGCAAGTTGTAGATCTTGTTTTTACCTACGCGTGGATATAAAGAACGTCAAAAACGGAGCTCGTATGCGAAAGTTACGGGGTTTAGAAGTTGGCAGGGTGCTGCTGCAAAAGGGGTGACGAGCCACAATATAGGCCACCCACGTTCTGCCACCAGAATGGTGACACCTGGCCATGGACTCGACGAGTTGGAGACCAACTCGACGAGTTGGGCTGCCAGCCAGCCTATAAATAGAGGTGTCGGGTGCAACACTTTTCTCACACCTTCCAACTTCTCTTTCTCTCTCTAGAAACTCTCTTTAAGCCCCCAAACCCCTCCAAAAGCCTAGGGAACTTCCCTAGCACTTTAAGAAAGCCTCGGTTTGAAACTCTGTCCGCGTGGAGCCCGGTTTTCAAGCAAACTTCCCGGTTTCGTCAAAGAAGATTATTTTAAGAAGCGAAGTGCTGTCCGAATCACTCCTTATCAGGTGAGTGTATAGTCACTTTCATCTTACACATAGATATGAAGTATTTTATATAAATTACGTGCTATGTGTATAAATATATGTTGTCTGTTTACCTGAGATGTTTGCTGGATGAAAGATCTGAACTTTCTCCTTCAGATCTAGATTTTTCCTTCGGGTTTAAACTTTTTCTTTTTAGATCTAACACTTTTCTTCAGATCTGAAAGGTATATGTATTTTTTTGTCAGATCTAACCCTTTTCTTTCAGATCTAAACTTTTTCCTTCAGATCTAGACTTTCTCACTTCAGATCTAAACTGTATATGTATGTTTTATACTTTGAAATCTATGCTGTATGAAAGATTTAAACTTTGTTTTCCAGATCTGAACTGTATATGTGTTTTATATCTACAAATGTGTTGGGTAAAACATGGGTAGATGAAATAGTTGGTGTGTGATGAAATAAAATGATGAGAGGCCTCGATGTTGACGTTGATCCAGTCATCTAGCGGAGTATGGATGACAACCACAGACTTTTCTAGGAAGTCCAGTGGAACGCTAGCAGGCTCGCAACCTGTAGGTGTTTGTGAACGATGTGTTCACCGGTGTACTCCATCCCCCCATGGGTGCCTTACGGAAACATATGACTGAGGAATCCCCTTAGCAGTAGTGTCCATCCCGATGAAATTCCTTAGGATAGGTCCCTTATGATAGATGATTTAGGGACATAAGGTGAGGATAACGGGAACGGGTAATCAGATTTAATGATTGTTGAAATAATAAACTTATTTATTGTGGGTTGAAAACCCTATATGCTCACCAGGCTCCCCAGCCTGACCCACTCAGTTTCTTGTATTACAAGTAGTGGCAAAAGCATAATTGGATGACTTGACGAGAGATCGTGGATTTTAGGCCAGATTGTGTTTTGTGGTCTACGATGTTTTTGGTTTTTGCTTATGATCTGTATCGATGATCGACATTCCGAGTTCTTGTAATGTAATGAAAATACATTTCTTTAAGAAATGCTTTGATAAATTTTTATCATATTTTGTTTTGGGAACAAATTCCGCAACTCTTTTCTTAAGAAGTTACTTTTATTTTTATTAAAATGCATAAACGAAATTGGTCTTTTCCGGCCGTAAAAATGGGGATATCACAAATATTAAAAGATTGAAGCATAGAACGTACCTTCGTGGTCATTGGTGATTTTTCTCCACCTTTCGTCATAAAACAACGACCAGTTACGTTCTCTCCATCTTAATCTTCAAACTATGCATACATTGCTCCATGCGTAGGATTACGCATTTCGTCATCATCAGAGTCTGATGACCACACTTGATACTTTCCTTCATCATCATCCTCTCCTCTCTCCACCAAAGATAACCCCTTAGCTTTTGCTCTCACTTCTTCCAGTCTTTCGACATAATACACTTCGTATTTGATCTTACTTTTCTTCTCCTCTTTCTTTCGAAGCATACAGTCACTTGCCATGTGATTTGCGCCATGAAAATAGTGACAGTTGACATCAGAATCACCTTTGAGCTTCTTTTCTACTTTCGAATCTTCAGACTTTGATTCTTTCTTTTCGAACTTCTTCTCATCATTCACTTTTCCAAGAAAACTCACTTTTGCTGCACCAGACCTTACTTTCGAACCAAAAGGCTTTTTATAAAATTTCTTCACTTTGTTATTCGAGTAAAAATCAATGGCTTTGTCATCCGAGTTAACTATCAAGCCTTCATCATTAGAACTCTCATTTTCATTTTCTTCTCTCTCAGATACTTTTGAGACTAAAGAAAGTGGTCCACCTAAGCTTACCTTCGATTCTTCTGACATCTCAAGAACTTCTTACTCATGAGTTTTCAGCAAATTGTAAAGATCATTCAGAGTTGATGTATCGAAGCTTTGTTGAGTCTTCACCAGGAGACTCACATTTCTCCATTCTTTTCGTAATCCCATAACAAATGTGAGACTAAACTCCATGGTTGAACTGGTTATTACATTGCGATTGCATTTGTAGATAAGTTCATTCAAGCGATTGTAGTAGAGTTCAATAGATTCACCTTCCTTTTGTTTGAACTCTTTCAATTCCACCAAACAATGTTTCACAAAATTGATTTTCGTCTTCTCACTCCCTTGGAACTTCTCCTTGAGAGTATTCCAGATCTCTTTTGCATATTTGCAACTACGAACGTAGTTATAACCAACCGGAGGAAGAGCACCACGAAGCTCTCTTTTACATCTCTTCTCGTTCTTCTTCAGTCTTGTAGTTTGTTCATTGACACTTTGAGTTGAAGCTGATGTACCAATATTTTGAGCATTTGTTGGAGGAAGAACATTTCCAGTAATACAATCCCAAAGCTCTTCATCCAGTCCATTCAGATAATCTTCCATGCGGTCAGCCCATTGATCATAATACTCTGGAATAAGCATAGGAATCTTTGTTAAAGATCCTATCAAATGAGAAAAAGACGTCATCGTGTTCATATTGAAATTCGCCATTGATGTACGGACGAATTCTCAGAAAAACTTCAGAAATTTGAGAATTAATAGATGAACTGAACAGAAAAAGCAAGCAGAACACTCGATTAAACAAACTAGTTGCAGAATCAAATCACAACTGAAGATCAAAAATGATTTTCAGTATCAAAAGTGCGGAAACTTTTGAATCCAATACAAGACTCAAAATATGATTGATACAGAATGAAAATGAGATCATTGCAGTATGATTCCTGCTCTGATACCAAATGAAGTGGTTTGTTAAATCGAGTAATGAAACGAGATCAAAATTCAAATGAAGTATGAACACCGAGAGTAAATATAATCTTGTTTCAGCTCATCTTATGCTTTCACGATACAAAGAGTTTTAGACAGAAGAGTTGCAAAAGTTCTATCTGTCTTATGTATCCTTCCTTATTTATAGGAAAGAAAGAAGGCACACGAAAAATACAAAGGGCCAAAACATTACAACTTCGAAATAACTATGCCTTTGTAATAAATTACATCACTAACGAATACAAAATAACCTTCGACGCCTTACAACATACTTCGACTCTTACAATCATAGTGTGCGTCAAGAAAGGTATGAGATCGTTGCCTCATTGATAACAACCAAAATGAAAGATGGAGAGTCCATCACGAGACACTTGCAAAGAATGCAAAGGTATGTTGATCGTTTGCTCAAGTTGAATGTCAACTTTGACGAAGAGTTGGCAATTGATATCATTATCTACTCTTTGCCTCCTTGTTATGATCAGTTCATGATGACTTATCATATGAACATGGAGGAAGTCACCTTGAGCAAGCTTCAAGGGTTGTTAAGAACTGCTGAAAGTGGGTTGAAAGGCAAAGCTGTCGCAACCACTCCTACTGCTACTGCCCCAGTCTTGGCTATTAGACATGGGAAGGGGAAGAAAAGGAAAGCTCCCTCTAAGAATCACAAAGGAAAGTCTCATGATGGATCCTCTTCAAATGGGTTCAAAGGAAAAGGTGGTTCTGCTGCTCCCTCATCCGATCCAAAAGAAGCAGAGTGCTTCCACTATCACGACAAAGGGCAATGGAAATGAAGCTGCCCGAAGTATCTGCAAGATATCAAGGATGGGAAGATAAATCCCACCTTCGTAGGTATTTATACTATTCAATCTAACAACTCATCGCATGCTAGTTCTTGGGTCCTTGATATAGGATGTGGTTTTCACATTTGTTCTGATTTGCAGGGGCTAAAAAGAAGTAGGGATGTGGAGCATGGGAAGATGAACTTGATCATGGGAAATAGGAAAGCGTCGTCTGTCACCAAGATTGGAGTTTATTCTTTAGCGCTTAGTAGTGGGTTAGAATTAGATTTGAACGATTGTTGCTACTCGTCAGGAATGACGAGGAACATTATTTCCTTTCATGGTTTGTATAGACAAGGTTTTAGATTTTCATTCAATAATGAAATTGGTTCTATTAATGCTTTCTATAATGGTACTTTTTATTTTGAAGCATTTCCTTGTAATGGTATATATGAAACTGTGATGGTTGTAGACAACATAGGAAATAATTTGTTGCATGTTGATTCGTCCAATGGTTTGGACAACGCATGCTTGTGGCATTGTCATCTTGGACATGTCAACAAGAAGCGCATAGCCCAACTCCAAAAAAATTGTGTGTTGGAGTCATTTGACCTTAGGTCAGATGACACGTGCGAATCATGTCTGCTTGGAAAGATGACTAAATCACCTTTCACTAGTACTTGTGAGAGAGGTGAGGGATTGTTGGATCTCATACACACCGATGTGTGTGGGCCCTTCAAATACACCGCAAGGGATGCAAACCGCTTCTATGTAACTTTCACCGACGATTATAGCAGATATGGGTATATCTACTTAATCAAGCACAAGTTGGAAACCTTTCAAAAGTTCAAAGAGTTTATAGAAGAAGTAGAGAATCAATTAGGCAAGAAGATAAAGATGCTCAGATGCGATAGGGGTGGTGGGTATCTTAGTATCGAGTTTCATGACTATCTTAAGGAATGTGGAATTGTTTCACAATTGTCGCCGCCTAGGACACCGCAGCTCAATGGTGTGGCTGAGAGGCGCAATCGAACCTTGTTGGACATGGTTCATTCCATGATGAGTCGAGCTTCGCTACCTATCTTATTTTGGGGGTATGCCTTAGAGACCGCTGCCCATATCCTTAATCTAGTCCCAACTAAGAAGGTTTCCAAAACACCTCACGAGATTTGGAAAGGCAAGGTTCCCTCGTTGGCAAATATCAAGGTTTGGGTTTGCGAGGCTTTCGTAAGACGAGAGACTCACGACAAGCTTGAACCTCGTAGTGAGCGGTGTATTTTCATCGGCTATCGACATAAATCATTTGGATATCTCTTCTACAGACCGAGTGACAATGTTGTCTTCGTTGCAATGATAGTTTTGTTCCGAGAGAGAGAGAGAACTCATATGCCAAGAGGACAGTGGGAGGCAAATTGATCTTGAAGAGCTTCAAGAGTCAAGCTATGAAGGAACCTCTAACATTAGCGCTAAACTTGAGGAAGAGATTCCTATTGAACTAGTTGACGAGTCCTTACATCTAAGACGTTCCAGTAGAGTTAGCGTTTCGCCTGTGTTGTATGGTTTCCATATAACAGCTGAAGGTGATATGTTTATAAACGAAAGTACACTGATAAATTTGGATGAACCTAACAACTATAAGGAAGCCATGGCGGGCCCCGAGTCTGCAAAATGGAAAGAGGCTATGGACAGCGAGATTCAGTCCATGTATAGCAATCAAGTTTGGAACTTGGTTGACAATGTACCGGGTCGCAAGACAGTCGGTTGCAAGTGGATCTTCAAGAAGAAGACCGACATGGATGGGAAAGTGCATATGTTCAAGGCACGATTGGTTGCGAAGGGCTTCACTCAAACCCCTGGGGTTGACTATGATGAGACCTTCTCACCAATGGCCAAGATCAAGTCTATTAGGGTTATGTTGGCCATCGCTGCATTTCATGATTATGAAATTTGGCAGATGGATGTCAAAACCGCTTTCCTTGATGGGAAGCTGGCTGAAGATGTTTACATGTGTCATCCAGAAGGTTTTGTGGATGCCAAATACCCCAATAGAGTGTGCAAGCTTGAAAATCCATTTATGGATTAAAACAAGCGTCTCGCAGATGGAATCTTTGTTTCGATGAGAAAGTCAAAGAGTTTGGATTTTCAAGAAGCGAGGATGAGTCATGTGTGTATGTCAAGGCTAGTGGAAGCTGCTTATATTCTAGGGATAAGGATATTGACAAACAGAAGCAGAAGACTCATAGGACTTAGTCAAAGTACTTACTTGGACAAGGTGCTGAAACGTTTTAGCATGGAGAACTCCAAGAAAGGGGAATTGTCGATCCAAAGCAATACCAAGCTGAGTAAGACTCAGAGTCCGAGTACCGATGCCGAGATAGCGGAAATGAGTCGAGTGCCATATGCTTCCGTAGTTGGCTCGATCATGTACGCTATGACATGTACTCGTCTTGATGTGGCTTTTATGATGAGCATGGTTAGCCGATATCAATGGAACCCAGGTAGAGCTCATTAGACCGCAGTAAAGAACATTCTTAAGTACCTGCACAGTACTAAGGAATGGGTTCTTACCCTTGGTGGGAGTGATGACTTGAGAATGACAGTGTACAGTGACGCCAACTTTCAAACCGACAGAGATAACTTCTGCTCTCAGTCGGGTTGAGTATTTACCCTGAATGGAAGGGCAATCACTTGGAAGATATCCAAGCAGGAAACTGTGGCTGATTCAAAGTGCGAATCAGAGTACATAGCACTGAGCGAAGCGTCGAAGGAGGCAATATGGTTGAATAACTTCATTGGTGTGACATCCCCAAAATCACGGCCAGAAAAGACCGGTTTCATTTATGCTTTTAAAATAATTTCAGAGTAAATCCATTGATTTGAAAGAGTTGCGGAATTTGTCCCCAAAACAATACATGATAAAATAAGGTTTATCAAAGCATTTCTTAAAGAAATGTATTTTCATTATATATCAAAACTCGGGATGTCATGTTCCGATACAGACATAAAAGCATAAACAATAAAAACATCGACCTTACACAGTTTATAAAACTACTGGTCTATAAACAAAACATCTTCACAAGTTCTCCAACTTATGCTCTCACGCCACTACCTGTAATACAAAGAAACTGAGTGGGTCAGGCTTGGGAGCCTGGTGAGCATATAGGGTTTTCATCCCACAATAAATAATTATATTTAATTTCACCAACCAACAATAACCCGATTACCCATTCCCATTATCCTCACTTTACGTCCCTATGACAACAACTATTGCAAGGGACCTAATCTAGGATTTTCATCGGGACGGACACTACTGCAGAGGGGTTTCCTCAGCAATGAATGTCCTAAGGCAACCATGAGGGGGATAGAATACAGCAAATGAACATCCAAGTTCACCAACACCTACAGGTTATGAGCTTGCCAGCATTCCACAGAACTGTCTAGAAAAGTCCGTGGTCGTCATCCATATTCTGCTGAACGACTAGATCACAATCACATCCAGGCCTCTCATCATTTTATTTCATCACACAACAACTGTCTACCCATGTTCTACCCAACATATTAGTAGATAAAAATATATACATTTATATACAGCTTAAAACCTGTACAAATCATTCATTCAATAAATTATTCAAATAAGCAAATAATATACAAACACATAACACGTATTTTGTAGAGAATACTTCGTATCTGTGTGTTAGAAGAAAAGGAATATACACTCACTTGATAAGACGATGATCGAAAACTTTACTTCTCGGGATCTTCGGGGTTTCGGGACTTGCTTCGGGTCTCGGAAATAATACCAGGGCTTCGGGGGTATAAATCGCTAAGAAATAGAAAGAAAAGGGGGTGAAAGAGAAGAATTTGAGCAACCAAGATCGGCTGCCCTCGAGATCTATTTATAGGGTGTTGAGCACCGGATTACGTTGGGCGTAATTAAAGTTTACGCGGGGCGTAACGCCTCGTCGACATGTACGCTTGGCGTACTCCTGGTACGCGGGGCGTACCGGGTGGATTAGATCGGCTGAGTCACGAATTCGGGTATTATCCGAATAAATAATTTTATTTATATATTTTAATTATTTAAAAACTTCAGAAAATCATATCTTCCTCATATGAGCTCCGTTTTCGACGTTCTTTATATCCACGCGTAGGTGAGACTTTGCTCTACAACTTTCGTTTAGACTCCGTCGGCTCATTTTGACTTTATTTTTATTATATTATTTTTAATAGGCCGGGATAGGAAAACTCTGTTATAAAATCATTTCTTCTTCATCCGATGTCCGTTTCCGTCTGTCTTTTTACCGTTGCACTACAATTAATGAAATCTTCGATTCTCGTTTAGATTGTTTCGACCAAAAATCACTCGATCTCAAATTCGAGTTTCGGGCTGCATACTGCTAAGTCGAAACTTCGGAAAATCATAACTTCCTCATACGAAGTCAGATTTGGGCGTTCTTTCATGCACGCTCTTGGTTTAACGTAATCTACGACTTTTGTTTAGATAACTAAGGCTAAATATCGCTTTATCGTAAATTCACTATTTACGTCACGCAGTGTCGCGCCGGTTCTGTCGCGAAACTTCGACAGGTCATAACTTCTTCGTTATAACTCGGATTTCAGCATTTTTATATTTTCGGAAACCTCGTCACGACCACTACGTCTTCATGCATCGATATTGGGTTTATCTAACATTTCATTTTCACGCTTATTTTTATTCTTAATTCATTTAAGCCACACAATTAAGCAATTAAGCATAAAACACATAATACTCAAATAATACATTTCTATTATTTCAAGACGGGTTACAAAGGTTAACCTATACTATTAAAACGGCATTAATGCCTAGCCCAGAAACACGGGCGTTACAATTGGAGACCTCAGAGTTGTACCAGCCATAAGGGAGCCTGTGGAGATTTTCTGTGATAACGAAGGAGCGGTTGCCTTAACCAAGGAACCGAGGATCATGGTAGATCCAGACACATCGACAGAAAATACCACTTCATCAGACATCGGGTAGAAGAGGGACTCCTCGTAGTAAAGAGGGTATCGTCAGAGGAGAACCCAACATATCCCCCCACAAAGGGTCTGAGCAGGGTTAAGCACTTACAGCATGCGAGGAGCATTGCTCTGAAGGATGATATTAGTTTTAGTGATTAGATAGTTGTTTAGAAACTTGTAATAGATAAAATGTAACTGACGTTTGATGATTGAATAAAGGGGTTTTATTTATGAGTAAAGTTTACTATCTTGTGTCAGTTGTTTACTATTGTTTTATTTTGCATGTTTTACTTCCAGAATAATTAGATTGTTCAAATTATCCACAGTCAGTCATACTTTGAGAGTAAGTTATGAGGTTAGACTGTCATGAATTGGCTTGTAGATTGTCTAAGTGTTTAGATATAGCAAAGGTTTGCTGCAACGTTCGTGAGTGATCTTGAAATAAGATTTGAGTATTTGATTAAACCCACGCCATTTGAATCACGTCATGGAATTTATCACGAGTGATTTTGAGACGATAATATCGTATAATCTGTAAACCGAGATATATGAGTTGTTGTTTACAAGTTGGTTGTGCATTGATAGTGCGTAAACGCATCAGTAACTTGATGTTATAAAACGTGTTGTTGTGTACGATTTAATGAGTAAGTAGTAGAAGCATATAAGTCAAAGTTTATCTGTTCCTTTTATCCTAGGAGGGTAAAAGTGATATCTTGGGCCCCTCGATGATTTTGTGTTGCCTTATGTGTGGGGCCCGGTCAGGACTGAATTGATGTTTTCAATTAAGTTCTATTTCAAACGAATCAGAAGTCGGGAAACAAACTGTTGGACATTGAGAATGATTATGTTCCATGTCATTGTCCACATGATATCTTGCAGAACGGAGGATTATATGATCCCTTATCTAAAGGACGCGTCATTGACTAGGTCAGAGTTCGATAGTGGCTTTTGAGAGCTACGATTGCTAATCGGATTTTGAAGTCATACTTGCAGTTATAGTTATTAGACTTATCAAAGTGGGAGACTGTTGGATTAGGTGTCTAAGACCACAACTATAAATGATACGTACTTGACCCGATAATAGCATGGTCCTTTTGGTTTGCCTTCACCATAGCAATTTGATAGGATGAATTATGGAAAAAGAGGTTAATTATGATTTATTAATATATTATAAGAATAACATATTGAGAAATCATATTATTTAATTAGTATTGATCAGAAATTAATTTGGAATTAATTTGGTGATCAAAAGAGACTGATTAAATTGCGGGGACTGATATTTCAATTATATGATAGTTGCAAGTTGGGCTTGTGGATCCCTAAGAAGGGGTGGACGAAATTCTATGTGTAGCCCACACAGATTTGTCCAAGGAGGCCTTCTAGAAGGATCTACTGGACTGCTTAAGGCTTAAGCAATCAGATTAGGGTTTTACCTGAAACCCTAGCAGCTCAGCTATATAAGGAACCCCATGGATCCCTGAAATCAGCCACTTGATCCTTAGAGGAAACCCTAGCCGATTTTAGAGCCTCCTAACCTCTCTCATATTCTTCCAATTATACTTGGTGTTTGTGACTCACTAGAGGTGCAACAATTGAGGCACTAAGCTCTTGAAGGTCAAGATCTACAAGCTATAAGGAAAAGGTATTCTTCTAACTTGGTTTTATGTTATAAATCTCGAAAACTGTATGCTAGTTATGGTTCATGCTTTGGATGATTAGTATTGTATGTATAACTTGATAAAAACCTAGATCCAAAGCATTATGTTGCATGTGCACCATAGGAATGATGTAGCGCTCAAAACCCATCAACGATTACCCCAGATTGCACAAATGGAGTACATTTCATGTTGAATTGAAGCAACTCTTCTCTTTAACCATTCTAGCATACGTAGTAGCTACGAAGCAATTTTTTTATAATCTTGATTTGACAAAACACTACAAAAGATTGGGTCCTACAACACGATCTTGAGAATTAAAAAGCACATACTTTTAATAAACAATAAATCCCAAATAAATTTGCAAATTTGCAACTAAATTGTTTGCTTAACTTGTTCTACTTGCACAGAAGACTAACTATTAAGGTTGCTCCCAACCCATGTCCTACATTTATCATTCCAAACCCATTTAACACAAATTAATCAGCATAGAGTATTAAATCAAAGAAAAATCAATTTACAAAGCAAAAACTAGTTCAAAAATCATAATATCAAAAGCAAAATAAACACATTTTAGTTTAAAAATATAACTAACATCAGATTTCAAAATATCAAACCCATTTCTGAAAATTGAACACAAAATCAGGGGCATAAACTTACCAACTTTTCGGAGACAATGGTGGGTCATGTGCAGCGACAAATACTGTTAGTCAAGCCTCCACAGTGCTGCATCGGAGTTGTGCAGTTGCGCTAAGTTTCCGACGACTGTGGGCGGTGGCTGTGGAGTGATAACTTTAGGCTGTTTCTAGTTCTTATGAATTGGTATGCTAGGTCAAAATTCAAAAGAAACTAACAAACTTCAACATTTCCCAAAATCCTAAAGAATCAACATATTTACAAACAATCTAACAGAATCAATCTCAAAGAAGCGACATATTTAACCACACAAATAAAAAAAACAACATACCATACCAATGACGATGGACTCACGAACTCCTGGTTGTTGGGGCTTGCGGCTAGGTTAAAATTAGAGGAAAAATGGATATATTGGGGCTTGGGGGATTTTAGAAGAGAGAGAAAGTGTAGAGAATAAAACAAAAAGGTGTTGAACATTTGAAACAGAGTCAAGAGGGGGCCTGACAAATCTCAAGGGGGGGGGGGCATTTCTTAAAAAAAATAAAAAAAAAATTATCAGGTGTGATCCACTTTCAAGTGGGGCCATACACCCCACTAAGAAAAGCTTAGCTACGCCACTGTTGACAACATCACTAGCATGTTTTGTCCTAATTATTATAGACAAGTGTTTCAAAGAAAACATGGCATATATACATCACATATAATCATCACAAAACACACTTTCTATGACAGACCTATCACAACTCTCACATAAAATATTTGAATCTAGCATGTATGCATCCTAAGTTCCCATACAAAAAAAGGAATCAACATCACCAATAATTGATCATACACAATAGGGGTACATGCAACGTATACAACCTAGGTTCATTCCAATATATCTAAGATATGGAATTCCCTAACAAAGTACTTAAATTCCACAAAGATTAACTCACATTTGTTAAGAAATGCTAAATCCTACTTCAAGTCACGCAAGCACTTGAGGTATCAAACTTTTCCCTAAGACAAAACAAATAATCACATTACTAACTGTTTTCAAGTTTAATAATTTCACAACTATAGTGTTAGTAACACAATTATGTTTATGCCCATTTTTATTAAAATTTTAGGATTTCTTAGATTGACCCCGCTCAATGTTTTGGGCAGAAATCCGAATCTACAGCTCTAAATGGGACATAATTGAACTTTCTGAGATTGACCCCGCTCAGTCATTTTCTCAAATTCGGACCAAAATAGCCTCGATAAGCCTCGCAAGACAGGCCATCAAATCTATCCAGCTTTTTAATCTTGAGAAAACTTAACATATTGATTAAGGTTTCATTTTAGGAGAATCCATATAATATAAGTTAATTTGTTAAGTCGTGAATGACTTTTTTTATAAGACAAAACTCCATCTCTAAGGGAACTATTTTATGACTAACCCTCTTGAAATTAATGATTTTAGCATATCAATATTTATGGAAAAGGAGCAATTCACTACCATTCCCTCATGTAGGTCACTTGGTCTTATAATTCACACCAAGGATTAAACAAATAGTAATTTAACTAAAACCTATAAGTATAAATGTGTGTACGCTGAACGCAAGCTCCCCATAACTACTATTAAAACAAAAGTGTGTACCTTACTGTCGTCCTCTTTTCTTTGCATCGGATTAAAGATTTCATATTCTACTCAGTGCACATGCATTATTTATTGTAGGTTTTTCTTACTTTGTGTTCCAAAGTCATGAGGAAACTAGGCTTATACCATATGAAAGTTAATGAAAAACTCTCTAGAGAGTTACGATAATATATATAGGTAAATAACTTATATGAACACCCCTCTAACTAAAGGTTGGGAGTTTGGGCGAAGCCAAAAAAAAAATTTTAGGATGGTCCTCATATATATATATATATATATATATATATATATATATATATATATATATATATATATATATATATATATATATAGAGAGAGAGAGAGAGAGGGGGTTCAATTAAGAAAAAAAAAAAGGTTGAGAATGAAGTAATCATTCTCAGCTACACATTTATTTTGCCGCAAAACACTTAGGCGTACCAGCGGAAATTGATAACGGATACACATGTGTTTTCCAACCAAACATGTTTCCTTAAACTATGCTAATCATTACCTTAATATACCCAAAAACATATGTTTTTTGTTTTTTTGATTTTTAAAAAGCTATTTTTATTGAAAAGTTATTTTAAATATATCAAAATGCATAATTTTTTATTCTCTATAAATAAACATCCATATTGATATAGTTTTAAAATAAAATAAAAAAATTATTTTTTTAGAGTTTCAGCTCTCGTTATTCATAAGTGAATAAAAGTTCCTCAGATTTTTATTACAGTACATTCGTTATTCACTTATAAATAAAACGTATGCTTAACTTTTTTTTAGTTTGAGTATCTTTCATATATGAATATAACACGTAATAAAGTTTTATTACTTAAAATATATTTTTTACATCATCTTTCGTCATATATTATATTTATATATGAATAAAACGTGTATTAATTTTCGTCATATTTTATATTCATATATAAATAAAACATTTATCAGATTTTTATTAGAGTTAGTTTGTTATTCATATATGAATAAATAGTATAAATGATACTTAAACTGTAAAAAAAATTAAAAATATTTTTTAGAGAATAAAAAATTATGAACTTTGATATATTTGTAGAGAATAAAAAATTATGAATTTTGATATATTTAAAATGATTTTTCGATAAAAATAGCTCCTTAAAAATTAAAAAAACGAAAAAAAAACTATATTTTTGTATATATATTAAGGTAATGATTAGCATAGTTTAAGGAAACATATTTTGTTGGAAAACACATGTGTATTCCTTTCCCATTTCTGCCCGTACGATGGAGGCTTTTGCGGCAAAATTAAATGAGTGGCTGAGAATGATTCCCCCATTCTCAACCTTTTTTATTTTCTCAATTGAACTTACATTTATATATATATATATATATATATATATATATATATATATATATATATATATATAATAAAAAAACAAATGAAAAATAAAAGAAGAATACGAGTTATCAATAAGTATTATATCTTATTTTGAAAAAAAAAAAATTAAATGTGAGGGTGGGCTGGGCCTACCCTGATCCTAGGGTGGCTCCGTCCTTGATACCATATAAAAGTTAATGAAAAATTCTTTGTTGCAGATACAAACACGAGACACGAGAGTTAAGATGATATATATAGGTAAATAACTTAGATGGACACCCTCTAACTAATAAATAACTTACATGAACACCCCTCTAACTTAAACAACTTACATGAACACCCCTCTAACTAATGAATAAATACATAATGGTACAATAACTATATTTGTCTAATAGCCACCAAACCAATCCCATTCTTCCATTTGCATAAATCGTTTTGTATAAATTAAATCAGGCTACTTTCTTTCTTCCTCGATGCTACAACAATTAAAACCCATTCCTTTTTCCACCACAATTGGGGCTGCAGAAAGGGGAGACCAGCCTCAACATCGTATCTAGACACATCCTCTTTCTCCCGACTTTTCTAAGTGTTGTTGGTTCTCTCATATGGCTTGTTTTTCTTCTTTACTCGCTGAGCCAATCCGACAACAAAAGAAACCCATCGCGCGTGTCTCTTTCTCTCTTCTTTTCCGAGGTAACATGATGAAAGTAGTAGAAACAGCCATGAAATCGTGGGGTCAACCCCACCCCTCGTTGTTGGAGATTTCTGTTGAATCAGTGTTTAGCCATCGCCAGAATTTTGTTGCTCGTCAGAAAAACGCACACAATCTGACCTTTCTCTCTCAGTGAATCTATCTCTTAAACGATGAAGTAACCCAAATGGATAGGTGTCTCCGTTTTTTTCTAGGGTGGAGGAACAATGGTTAAGTCGTTGGCAGGGCCGGTCCAAACGTATATGGGGCCCGGGGCGAAAAGAAAAAAAAGGGCCCCCCAAAGACAAATATAATAAAGATTAAAAAAAAATATCATTTATTCTTCGGTTTAGACGTGTTCAATTAGCAATAACAAGCAAGCCAAATTGTTTATCTTTTGAGCTAATTTGAGTTTGAACCCACTTTACGCCCTAAAAATCATTTAGGTAATAACTTTTTTTTATATATATACACTACATAGCCCATAAATTTTGGGGCCCCTGGAGACGTGGGCCCTGGGCGGTCGCCCGGGTTGCCCACCGTCTGGACCGGCCCTGGTCGTTGGCATAAAACAGAAGGAGATGAGAGGTAGTGGGAGAGGCATTAAACAAGTTTTTTATTCTTGGTCCCTAACGTTCTTTATAATTGCACGTTTAACCCCAAACCCAAAAATACTATATTCAATATTTTCAAAAACTGATATTTTAAGTTTTTAACCCCCAGATTTTACTTTTATCGTTAGAAGGATTTTATTTATTCCGATTATTCCAACATTTATACACCTTTTAATTATTTTTTTTCTCTTTGAACCTTTGATTACTTCTTTTAGATATTAATTAACATCATTTATCTTTTTTTCTTTTTAAATCCTTAAAATCAGAATAATCCTAAAAAATAAATATGCGTGTAAAAGAAAAGTAACGTTGTTAACGGAAAGACTTTCTGGTCGTTATATTTTTAGTAAACACAAATGTTATCTTCATTTTCACGTAAAAACATACTTTGTGTCTTCATATTTAAAATTACAATTCTAGTATTGAGATGTTTGCTTTATATACATAAATGGATCTCTCTTGAGATCGACTCTAAAGGCACCAATCTGTTGGTTGAAATCGTACCCAACGAATGTTATTATCTCTTGTAGATCAGCAAGAGAAAGATGATGGATGGTAATGAGATTAGAATTTTGTATTCATCTACAAAATTTAACGGAATTCATTTAGTATTTTCAATATTTAAATATTTTATAATTAATGTCCTTTTAGTTTCTAAAACGTTAATTATGAAAGTCTAGGATCCAAGTTACAATATTCAGAAATGATTAGGAATCCTTTTTTCCAATTCGCTGAATTCAATAAGGTAGTATCGAGTATCATTATATTCTAATATATAACTCCTAACGTTATGGGATCACAAATAACGTATGTTAATATACATGTTTGATCTCATGTATGCCTCAAATCTCTTTTGCTTAGGCGACCTTTATCACAAAAGATTTCCGATCAAATCTTCCACTTTGAGGAACATGTATAATTGGCCTATAACTTGGCTATAGAAATCAACAATACACCTCGGCCATCAAAAGATAACACTAGCGGTTAGGTGACATTTGTCTCACTAGCTTGTTCAAATGATGTGTGAGCGCTTTCAAAGTGGACGACATAGATTTACGTTTAATAATGGGTCTTTTAATGTTTTATAATTATAGTTTAAAAAAACATATGATATCATGGTTATTTTATGCATCCAATAAGCAATTGTATACTTTTATTTAAAATCACATTTTAGCAATGTTGTTTTATAAAATCCAATTTTATATAATCAACGCGATCAAATTTTAAATTTAATATATAGTATTAGGTTTTTATATTTGAGTGCTAAAGAACATTTATAAACCTTTTAATAAAACTTCATTTTATAATATAACGTTTGGAGTTTGATAAGTCTCTTAAATCTCAATATTAAACATATATAATTTTAATCATCGAAATTTGTCGTTAGCTAATTTTAAACGATAAAACCCATTTTATTTAAAAAAATTACCATATTATATGCATCTCAGGTATTAAAGATACAATATAGTACATTTTATCAAGTACCACTCATGATAGCGATCCATAAGGCGATCTTGATGCGGGGCCATGTCCAATACTTGTTCTCTGATAAGTACATATGAATCTTGGTTACAACATCTTGCCTACTTTCATCTAATGAGAGTCAACCAATCCAATTTATATTAGTCTTACTTCATAATTGCTCCCAAAATTATAACCGACAATGAACTTTAGAATAATTAGATTATTTATGGATTAAATATGTTAATATAGAACACAACAAGTATTAATGTGAATATCATATCCAATATATCAAAACAATACAATAGTTGTTGTCATAATGTTCCAATATCCAAATACCAAATCAAAATCAAATCTCATTTCTAAAATAACGAAGTCATGTGCCTTAAGTGTGACCTTTCATTCTTAGCTTAAAGAAATGACTTTATTAATGAGTATGACTAAATTTAATTATCGCCATCAAATTTTAAATTTAATATCTAGTATTAAGGTTTGATGTTTGAGCGCTAAAGAACATTTATAAACTTAAAAAAAATTGATTTTATAACATAAGGTTTGGAGTTTGAATACTCTCTAAAATCCCAAATTTAACCTTATAAAAATTTAATTGTCGAAGTTTGTAATTACCTCCTTTTAAACGATAAAACTCATTTTATTTTTAAAACATTTTTACCATCTTATGTTAAATGACAAAGCATATGAAAACCAAACTCCATATGATCATTTTATATTTAAAATATTATCTAGAATTTTAAAATCTAATTTTAAAAATATTCATAATATAACATAAAACAAACATCACAAAGCATAAAACATATGCATAAACCAACCATAAACTAGTGACATTTTGTGAGCCATCACAAAAATGTCAAGTCTATTCCTAAAGGACATTAAGCTAACAAATCTTCTTATGATGTCTTCATGTTACCACTTGTTTCAACACCTTGTAGCAAGTTCATAAAAATAATTTTATAAAGTCTATAAAACGTTAATAAAATTAAGTGCATGATATTTTGATTTACAAACTGGCCACCATCTTCATTCTTGTTACATTTTTAATATGATAAACTTTCCAAAATAATTTGTTACTTACAAAAATAAACAAAATGAAAAATATATATGTAATTATTACATACCATATGAACAAATAAATATTATAACCATTTTAACAATCAACAAAAACATCATTACAAGAGGTTTATGGCCAGTTTATATATATATATATATATATATATATATATATATATATATATATATATATATATATATATATATATATATATATATAACAACACTTTCTTTTTCTAAGACAACTTGTATGACTAAAAAGATAAATATAAACTTTTAGTTATAAAAATAACAATTATAAACATTTTAAAGTTGTCATATAAAATATGTATGATATGTTTTTATAAAAGAAAATCATGCATTTTTTACAAAAGCAAAAGATTATAGCAAGTAATCTAGTAGTATAATCAAGCTTGGAAAAATGGCTATGATACCAATTGTTGGGTTTAATTAAAAAAATGTTTTCTCAAAAAACGCTAAAAACGACAATAGAAGCAATAAAAATGAATAATATTAAATCGATTTTATACCAACCAATGATCATTTTGCAATCATGGAAAGATTAAATCAACCACAGAAAAAAAAATATTACAACCTTTGAAGTCTTTGATTCTCATGAGAAATTGGAAGTTGATGAAGTTAGACAAAAGACTCAAAATAGAGGCTCTCTATAGGTATCCACCAAGCAAGGATAACACTTCAAGATGCTAGTCTTTACTTGTATTTAGCACCTCTTAAGCCATAAATAACTTATACCAAATAAGCCTTCAGAGGAGAAGCAATTAAATCACCTAATTCTACACAACATTTGCAAGAGAGATGAGAGTGTATAAAGCTATGAAGCTCTCGACTTTAGAGAGAAAAATGAAGACAAAGGTCTATCAAACAACTAGCTATTCTCTTCATGTTATACTTACATGCATGTCACGAAGACCATACTTCTATTTAATGCATTAGTAAGGTGGTGTAAGAATGTATGGGTGTTAGATACAATTTAAACAAGCAAGCCAGCTCACACACTCAAATCCTTTGCCTAGGAAGAGAGAGGATGGACCAAGAGTGTGTTACACTCTATATTTCTAACTAGCATGTACAACTTTTAAAAAAATAAACTAACTTTATATAAATGGACTTTTAAAGGTCCAAAAAGGAGGTGCACAACTTATAAGCTCATAACTTATGATTTACGACTTGTTTTCTCTCTAGAAAAGTATTATTTCCATAAATAATAATTTCCGAATTAAATATAAGTGTTGATTATATTTATTAGAAAGCAAATCTAATAAATAATCAATAAGAGATAACTTGCAATAAGGTGTGATCCTATAGGATCACGTGTCATTAGTAAATATCATTCTATAATGATTCTTGGGCATATAGATCTTTCATATCATTCCCACACGCCCACAATGCAACCTTTACATCCTCCATAGAAAATAGAGCCTCCAAGCTTTCCTTTTGAGCCAAGGAAATAGAGAGAAACTGAGAGCTCCTAGAAAACATGTTCGACCCTTCAAAAGACTCAATTTTTTCTTTGATAATCTGTAAAAAACAAAAGTTGATCTTTAACCCGAGATAAATCATTGACCCACTCCTCTTCAATCATTACTCCTTTACCCTATTTATTGCCTCTTTTTTTTAAGGATGCCATGGTAATATTTAGAATTCTCGTCACCATCAATTGACCACTTTACTTTAGATTTTTTCACCATGTCGCGAGATTCGATCTTTTCAAATTGTCAAAGAAAGGATACTAAAGTTCCCCTTTATTCACTCAAAAGCTGAGAACCAGTCCCCATATCAACAATATTGTTAATTTCATTTTCCCGAGATTAGATCACCTTCTTATCAGCTTCGTTTTACCAATGTATTCCTTATGCCTCCTTTTAGTCATTGCCATGAGGAATTTTAATTTGTCTTTAAAATCAATGAATTTGTTATCATTCATTAAATCTATAGAAGAAGCTTCCAAAGAACTAAAACTCATTTCTTCAAAACCTCCAATATACATTCAAGAATCAAATAATTTAAAAGGAATTGGACCATAGTTGAAATCATCCTCTTTAATGAGAATGGGTCTATGGTTTGAAAGGTTTTCTGTCTAACGCCAAAGCATATATACTAGGAAACAAATCGAACAATCATTTTGAAATCAAAAAAGGATCAAGTTTTCTTTGATTATCACACGTATTATTGATTTTTGTAAAATTAAAACCACCTATGGGAAACTCTGCAAACGATGTGTGTTCTATAAATTTATTAAAATTTAAAGAAGCAACTTTACAAAACGAGGTCCCCATTCTTTCCTCCCTTTTCTTTACCACATTAAAGTCTCCAAAGATCATGTACTTCCTACTATTTCAGTTCATAAAACACAATATGTAATTCTAAAGAGCTTCTTGGCATTATTATCCTGTGGGGCACAAACATTCACAATGAAAAAAATGTAATTTATAACTTACCCATCTTCCTTCAACTACTATAAGATTGTATGTAACGTCCTAATTTTCAGAATAAAATTTTCATTTTTAAACTAGAATAAACATAAATTTTCATAAGACGTAATCAAGGTAAAACTATTTGTTTGTAAACTATAGTTCAGAATCAAAACTATAAAGAAAAGTATTGCGGAATCTCAAATCATTAAACTACTGATGGGTGTGTACAGTCACCGCTTCGCCTTCCCACAAACTGTTAAAGTACCTGAAAAACATTTAATCCACAAATATAAGCCAAAGTTTAGTTAATTTACCAAAATACCTCACACAACAGTACACATACAATGCATGCACACAAGGCCCATAGCGCAAGGTTGGACCACCACCTAGGCATTCAACATAAAGTCGGACCGCTCACTTGAGCCTACAATATTTAGTTGGATCACTCCCTTTGGGCCAACAACATCATCTGGACCATCGGGTATCTTGCCCTTTAGCATACACTTGGATTGCCCTCAACCCATCCATGATATGCTGACATATACAGATAACAGAACCAAACAAACATTCACATGTAATTAATTACAAATCTAACTGTTTAACAGATCACCACAACATACCAACATCCTTACATACATAAGATCTATACTATAGTAAAAAGTATAGTGAGAAAAATCACATGAGCTAACCAGCAGAAGCTCAACAACAACCCTCAGCAACATAGCAGCTAACTCAAGCCACTTAATGCCAAACCACGACTAGACCTTAGAATTACTCAATCTTTCCCAAGTTTAACCAAAAGACAAACTAGTGAAAAGTTAATGGTCGAGTCACCATGGCTACATCGTGGTGGCTAAAAGATGGAATACTCGCATTTCAACCCACCACCGCAACGTGGCCTATACATCATCGCGTCGTGGCCAGTGCCCAAAACATCTTAATGGGTTAAACACTTAACCCTTAAGCCCAAGTTTCCAACTTTTCGAATTTGGTAGTTAATAGCTTCATAATCGATAAAGTTTTCAACTTTATCCATTAGGATGGTCCAAACAACCAATATCTAAACTTTAAGTCACGAAGAGTCCATAAATGCATCTTTCTCGACTTAACCCATTAAGTCCAAGCCTCCAACTTTTATAAATGAATCAACATGATGATTAGATGGATAAAGTTTCCAACTTTATCCATAATAATGCCACAAACTTCCAAGATCTAAAACCTTAAGCTAATAAATGTCCGAAAATCCATTTTCTTCATTCAATGAGGAATGAGAGTTCTTGCATACACTCTTTACTCCACCAAATCACTAGATCTAAACTTTAAACATGAACCAAAGCTCATGGTGTTCTTCAAACTCCATGGAACAATTCACAAAGGGATAAAAACTCGTTAAAAGGGACCAAGACACCAAATACTCATAGATCTAATGATGAAACATAATAAAGCATGGATCCTTGCAACTCACAATGGTCCAAAAGGTAAATGAAAGCTGATCTCTTCTATTGCAAAACTTCGAAACCAAGTCTTTGAAGAACAGAACACCTAAAATTCATAAAACTCAAGAATATGGATGATAGGAGAGAGAATGAGCTTAATTTATGAAGGGGGGCTAGGGTTTGCTAAAAAAGGGGTTCTTGATGTAATAGAGGCTGCAAATCACCTAAACCATGGGGTTGAAGCCAATAAATATGAAAAAAACACACTTTAATGGGCTTGGGGTGCATGGCTCACCATGTCATGGTGAAATCCTCACCGTGTCGTGGTGACGGGTTTTTGCCAATTTTTATTTCAGCTTCAAACAGTTATAACTTCTTTATATCAAGTCCGTTTTCTGTGATATTTTTATGTACACGGAAGTATTGATAAGCCTCACAACTCTATCTAATTACTTTCGACTTAAATCATACCAAACTAAATTCTTTAACTTATTCAAGAAGTCTGAAGTATCACTTTTCCTATTTTACCCTTTGACTCGAAAGCATGGTTCAAGGGATTAAATCACTTAAACAACATTATCAACATCCAATATCGTCTAAAATTTCTTCCCTTGAAGCCTAAGACCTTTATTCAATCAAATTATGGTCCGCTAACCCAAAATCAGAAACATCCTGAAACTGGATGTTACAATTCTCCCCCACTTCAACTGGATTTTTTCGTCAAAATCTGACTTGGTTAGAATTTCTGAAAACAACACCAATACAATGCATATGTTTCCTCCATCCGCTTCATATAATCAAAACATCCATAGAGAAACATTCAAGAGACCACTCGGAACCCAACCACTACCAACAAACAACCCAAGGCCTTGAAAACACTTAATTGGAAAAGCTCCATTCCTCCCGATCGGTACGACCCCACTCATAGCGAAAACCTCTCAAACTAGGAAAACTCTCGAAACTACGACTATAACCAACTCTATCAACATACTTCACAAAACCAGGAATCCATCAGCCTAGAACTCCAGGAACATACATAATAGTTGACGATCCTCCAGTCGACATACCTACCCCTAGTCTATGGATAGGAACACCACCAAACCATGCATAACGAACATGCAAGCCAATCCGGTCTTGAATTCCAACCAATCACAAATTCAGTAAATTTTGCCTAAAAGACCTCAAACGCACACTTGACTTCCTGACAAGTCATCACTTCCGCACCGCTCCTCGAAGCGCAACAATGATCAATCCAAAAGAAAATCTTGTGGGGCATCCAAACTCCCACACTAGCACATGTGTGCAACCATCTAAAAATTTATCCAAGAGACCCACAATGAACTCCGTCACTAGTGGTTTAACTCATGAAACCGATGTCACAAAAAAAATGAGCAAGGATTCACTAAGAAAGAAGTCAAAAAGGAATTTTTAATAAACAATCGTGACCTTTCCAACAAGTCACCTACTACAAAAATGTCCCAAACCTATCGGCCACTACCCCATCAGCAACAATACCATACAACTCAAACACCCAACTATGCAAAATGACTTACACACCAACATACGAGTTTCCACTACAAAATTGTCGGGTCTAACTCACATTAGTTAAATTCCACTATAGTTCACAATATGCCCTGAAACCATCCAACCATTGGAATGAAAAGCTCACTACTCTACATCGCTCTTGCTATCATCCCACCATAGGGCATGACGACTCACGACCAGCACCTTAGTTGGCCAACAAGAACACGACCATCATCCTAACGACTTGTAGGAACCCAAGCAACATCCTACTTAGAAATTACCAAACACAACACAAGCCATACAATTCCATAACACACCCTTCCACGGTTTAGGCTACCACCGATGCATCATCGGACAATACATGATCGTATCCAACCAGAAAATAAGATAGACAGTTGAACGCTTGTTCCAACTCAAAAGTAACAAATTGGATAAGAACCATGCCATAAATTCGAACCAAATCTTACCTAATCTACATACGCCCCTCATGACAATATTTTTTGAACTACCATGATTTCACACTCCCCATATAGACACCCAATGCTCCTCTGGTCGACTGTGTTCCTTCTTCATCACAACCTTACACAAAGGGTGAAACACAATCAGATCGAACTAATTGACGAACATGAACTACTAATAGAAACATTATCCTGACAACCAAAACAATATCCCAAACTTGAATAAAACTAAATGGATCCCACCAATGCACAATTATCCCAATAAAATTTTCAACTTTGAGTAAAATTCCAAATTCACCCAAACTGTTGTCAGAACCCTGATTAGATCATCCCTAAATACCAACCTCGTAGGCGTGAAATCCCAAACTAAACTTTGTGTAGACCCAACTTCACACCTAGAAAATTGAGTGAAGCCATTGCAACATTCGAACTTTCACTAACAAAGGACAACCGCCAAATCTAAGCCTACTAGAAACAATGATCCTGCATCCAAACAACCATCGTACACACCCAGAAACCTAGATATACAACTATCAAAACCTTAATGAAGGGTCGACGCACCAACTGTACCTTTAACTATTACTGCTCAAAAGCCCTCGAATGACCCCCATATGTCGACGGGGAACGAAATGACCAATCAATCGAAAATGAACCGAGAATAAACCCAATGATGTCGTATAATGTTAAACGGATTCCATATAGAAATACATACCAGACTCTTAAGCTGATCAACAGATCAACCATTGCCTATCTTGACCAAAGATAACCGACACATACCACAAGCCAACCATGTTCTCTATATCCAATACATAACCTGAGTGGCTCAAACGTTCTTCAATCAAGATCCTATGGGCTCCCGAAAAGAACTATTAACCACATCGAGTGATGTGAGGACAACACATGCACCCTAAAGGCATAATCATGATGGAAACTTGTCCTGCACTCATGATCGGACTAACCCTTAAATCCTCTCTGACAATAAAGTATTATGACTAATCCTTAGGAAACATAACGAGGAAAATCCCTAACCACGATCACTTCATCGATAACTTATATTCATTCACTCATGCAGTAGAAGATCTAAACCAAAACCTTACATACTTCAACAATATATTCGTCTGACTTATTGTACTGAAACCAAAAAATTAAATATTCTGTCGATCCTCCGATCAGAATACTCAGTTCTCCCCCACTTAAGACTCTAACAACCACCGAATGACGTCTGCAACAACAAAGCTTCAGACTAGCTCGAACAGATGCCTACCAACCTTAACTCTTATAGTTCATAACATAGAATACAATAAACCTTTGGATAATAATCATCAAAACTTGAGGAAACTTCGAATATCAGATGGGGCCCTCGGAACCTTCCACAACATTGTCGCCTTATTCATAGCGAAGTCGACTAGGATAACATTTGATTGACGAGGCACCTTCAGAACTGAACCTTGCACAATCAAAACTTGCATTCAAAGGAATGATCCACAACCTCACACTCCTGAAGCTTCAAGAATCCTTTACAAATGCTCTAACAATAGCTCTAACAAACCCAACATAACAACAAAATTTTCGTATCTTCCGACAATACATGACCACATACTAGCTCCCTCTTCCTCCTCCAAAATTCCAGTCCAGCCTTTGGAATCAATTTCATGATCTAGAATAGAGACACCCGATCTTCTTAAAACTGGGTCGAAGGCTCGACACACGACATGATCTCCACTCCGGCCGTCGAACTGAAGAATAATCAATCTCGAACATCCCTATACTGAACGACGGAAAGAATTTACTATGAACTGGACTTTACCGCCCTTGCGTCAGAAATCGATGCAGAGAACACCATCTCGTTGTTCTATCTATTGATTGATATGATGGGTTTTGCGCATTCTAACACTCCTAAGTGTACATGCAACCCTAAATACCTTGGATCTATGTTTTCTCTATTAGACATGAAATTATGAACTTTCCAAGGTATTACCCTATCTAGCATACAATACTTGATACTTGGGTAATCAAATGGATAGAATACATACCTTTGTTTGATGTAGATTGTCTCCACGAAGCTTGAGTGCCTAGTACCCCAAGTGTGACACCTCAAATGGTTCACACAACACCAAATGCACATGGAATGACTTGAGAGAAATGGAACACTCCTTGAAATCATCTAGCCCTCATATTCACACCTTAGTACACGATTTCTTGAGCCATGGGATTCTTTTATATGGTGGCTATTAGGGTTACACCATGTAACTCATAACTTTACCCATTCCTTATGCTCCATGGACTTTAACCTCCATGGAGTATCCATGGGTCACCCCATGGACTTAGTCCAACATAAGAAATCTTGGATCCTTAAGTTGAACCAATCCAACATGAAATTGATATATATATATATATATATATATATATATATATATATATATATATTCTTGACTAAAGATGATTAAGGTCTCAATCTAAGCCTTTAGAACTGAAATGAAGTATATCCTCTCCCTTAATTATAGCAAAACAACTTTTTCAATCCCTGTAGCCTCACGAATTGAAACTTTTGTTTTCTATAATTAACATTGCTAACTTGCAACACTAACAATAATTATCATGCTCCCACTAACATGATGATTATTAGCATAACACTTATGCTCCCACTAGCTTTGACATGTACTCAGAAATCAGCTGGACTTCTAGAAATCAATACTTTATTGACTTTCTTACCAAAGTTCAGATTTCTGATACGAGATGCTTTGATAAAACTTTATCAAAATCATACACCTTTCCTTAGATAGCATGCATGTGTGTCTAAACAATTTCAGAACTATGAAAAGGGATGTCGTAATCATAGTCTCAATTGTTTAGACCTTTTGCCATCTGCTTCAAATCTACTTGGTGGAAGTGTTTCCTCACCATCATTTTCATGAATCGGAGAGAAACCTTATGACCCTTAGATTTTATGGTGTATGTGTTCTTATCCATGTGAATCGTCAAAACCATAGTCACAAGACAAGGATAATGACAAATCCAAACTCATATGGACTGAACTTATGCAATCTTAACTTCTTGCCACCTGGCAGTACAGGGCCTGCCATTGCTTCCAAGTTGTTATGCAACCAATTGAGAACTTTCAGAACTCCTATGCAAAGCCAACTTTAACTGGAATGAGCACAGAATATGTCAACGCGATAGGTTATAAACCTCAAGTCGTGTGCTAGTGAAGAACCTCAGTTTTTATTCTTGATTAGTTCTTGAAATTCTTTTTAAGATCTTTAAGACTCCCACTATCCTCTTGACATATAAGACTATCTTGCCAAATATTCAAGAGATAGTGCGGATTCTTTATCAAGACAAACACTTCACACAATTGGCCTTAGTTGGTCTTTGTTTTATCCAAAACATCACAACTTACCAATTTCAAATGTACAAGAGTAGGACACTTTTACTCTTACATTTGACAAGTGTTTTAAACCTTTCTTTAAGATATGTCACTCAAGTTACAATCTTGGAGTATGACTCTAAGAATTGTTTTGGAACGAAGTATGACTCATCTTCCTGATCTAACCATTTCAACAATTCATGACTCCTATTCTTAGTCATAAGAATGCACTAAGATGACCTTTAGAGGACTGATTGTGATATGATGTCTAAATCATTAAGATGATCACAAACATGATACTAAAGTACTCTCCCATCTTTTCAGATTTGAGAAACTTTTATCTTTCTGCCTAATTTGATTCTTCCAATTCGTTCTGCCATACATTGAGACTTTTCCAATGTTTCAGAATTATACTTAAACTTGTAAGTATAACCATATTTACTAAAATTTAGTAAATCATGACGAATAGTCTTAACGAGCTTTGTGGTGGACATGACCAGTGCACAAGAATGTGTACTCGATCCCTTTAGTCCTTCACTTGACTCACACATCCATGTGAACAAGTAATTAGTCTTGATTTTCCAATGCTTGAAAGTTCTCATTCATCATACTATTCAACTTGCATGATTCCAAGTTTCTATCCAACTGAAGCCTTGGGAATGAGAATCTTTCCTTATTTGGTAAATTATGACACTACCACAAACGAAAGAATCAAGTCCATTTTTTTTTCAAATATTGCTATCAATGGAATCATATAAACAACCATTTTTCACAAATGCCACTTGTAAGGATATTTAAAATAAATATAAAATTAAAAACTTTTATTTTATTTCAAAACTTTGCGGAAAAAACATATCCTTATAGTGCAAATGCATACGGAAAAACTTGTTGTTATTTATTCCTAAGCAATATATCATAACTCCTAAGTAACAGCTTCAAAATTCTGATGCGATCGAAATCCACCTACGCGATCAGAATCAACATATACTTCCTTTAAGCTTTCTCTCTATTCTTTGATTCTTAAAACATCAACATGTGACCCAGTCACATCATGTAATGAGGATCTTAGAATAGAAACTTAACATAGTTAGATAATGGGCTCTACCTGAAGTAGAGTCAGACTTATTGACTTTAACATCCTTAGGTAAACTTGGCAGCTTTGCAATCAACGCCCCTTCCTTTGGCAAAATAAACATATGGACCCTTTGGTAATGGGACTATCTCAGACTTAGCCTTTCTCCTTACCATTTGGTCAACCGGTTTGACTATGGCCAATCCCTTTCCATTGGGAAGAGAATGCTTTTTCTGGATTTCCAGTGTCACCATTGTCACTGTCCATAAAGTTTTTGGGAAGTTGATCTTCTAATCAAATTTGCTTTACTATCGTTCCAAATCATTGCTGATTCAGCAGCACCAAGCAAATAGATATGATCATTAAGGTTCATGTCATAGTCTGTTTCATAGTAGTCCCAAAGGAACTCACTATGTGACTTAGAAAGTGATTGAACATCCAACTTTCTCAAGACTTTGACACCCAACTCTCTTAGCTTGTCAATATGTGACTTCATCTCTAAGATGTGATCACACATAGACCTTGCTTGCCATTAGGGCTTGAGTGACCTTGAACTTGTGGGTTAGGGAGAATAATTGGAGGAGGTGGAGGAAGTAAAGTTCCAAGAGATTTGGGAAGATCATAGATGTCTGAACTAGACATCTTTTGGGAGATATTCAAGATAGTTGATCTAAAGTCCTTAATATAACACCCAATATGAAATATTAAGGCTAGGATCCAACAACCTATTTATAACTGGAAGAGGGATGCCGTAATCCGAGTTATAAAATAGTTGAAGGTAGGTAAATGACGATTTACCAATTTCCACCATGAAAAACGAAATAATGTAATTAGGTTTTTAATTGGATTTGAAACTCCTAGATCTTTTGAGATTCATTGAACTTTTCAATGGCATGTTTCAATCTCGAGTGTGCCCTTCAGGTTTTGTGACTGGGATGCCGAGGATCACAAAACAAGGTGTGAAGTAACCATGCAAATATACTTGGTACCCTTAATATTTACCCCTCAATCGATGTGACGGTTAACCACACGAGCTCCACCGATACTATGATAAATATTAAGTTACCCTTTGCCTACTTTGTTAAATCCATGTTAGTGTGCCGGTTAACCACACACGCTCCACTAACGGTTTAAACAAAGTGCAAAGTGTAATTTCATGGATTAGCACCTTATTCACATTTTCCTAAGTAACTAAGATTGGGAATTTATAAGTGTTTAGTTACTTAGTATTTATCATTAATACTTTTAATGAAGGGAGAATTATAGTCCTTGTCCTACCCGTTCGGCTAACGACCCTCCACCAGTCAAGGAAGCGGTGGGTGAGAGTGGACACCCATTAAACTGCCATTTTATAGGCAGTAACCTTATACCCCCTTATAGATCGGCTTCGTGAATGAGGCCTACTAACGGTAAGACTGACTTGCTCTTATACATATATTTATTATTAACTTATAATACTATAAAGTATAAGGGTTGAATTTTAACTTTTAAAATTCTAAGGGCTAACTTGGAATTAAAGTATTCATGGGGAAAACTTTACAAATTCCAAAACTTGAGGGCAAGTTTTGAAAATATTCAAAACTAATTAATTCCATAACTTATGTGTTTATAGTAGTTTTAATTAAAAAAAAAAACTCTTCAAGTTCCATAACTTGAGGACAAGTTATGGAAGACTTTAAACTAATAAAAGAATGTAACTTTTCTTTATTTTTGTAACTTATGGAACTAATTAAGGTTACACATTTTATCATTTAATGAAGTGACTCTTGAACCTCCATAACTTGAGGACAAGTTATGGAGTCATAAAACCATTTAATGAGGACAAGACTCTTCATTTTTGTAACCATTGCCAACTTTTTATGAGTTTTATGAAACTTAAATGTGACTTTTCATATAACTTGAGGACAAGTTACAAAAACACATTTTAGAATCAACTCTTAGATTAAAATGGATTGAAAACACATAATCAATTAACTTTTCTGTTAATCTAATAAACTCATATGAACAAAGATAATTCACATCAAATTTTTTTTCCAAGTAATTAGCATAACTTTTATACTAATACAATTCGATTTTTCAGCTATTTTTGCAAGTATAACAAGAAAACAAGCCTTGTCTCTGACACCACTGATGGGTTTTGCGCATTCTAACACTCCTAAGTGTACATGAAACCCTAAATACCTTGGATCTATGTTTTCTCTATTATACATGCAATTATGAACTTTCCAAGGTATTACCCTATCTAGCATACAATACTTGATACTTGGGTAATCAAATGGATAGAATACATACCTTTGTTTGATGTAGCTTGTCTCCATGAAGCTTGAGTGCCTAGTGCCCCAAGTGTGACACCTCAAATGGTTCACACAATACCAAATGCACATGGAATGACTTGAGAGAAATGGAACACTCCTTGAAATCGTCTAGCCCTCATATTCACACATTAGTCCACGATTTCTTGAGCCATGGGATTCTTTTATATGGTGGCTATTAGGGTTACACCATGTAACTCATAACTTTACCCATTCCTTATGCTCCATGGATTTTAACCTCCATGGAGTATCTATGGGTCACCCCATGGACTTAGTCCAACATAAGGAATCTTGGATCACAAGCCCACATATATAAGAATGAATGATTTACACAATCAACCCATATATTTAATTAGTCTCCTTTTGATCACTTAATTAATTCCAAATTAATTCTTGATCAATACTAATTAAATAACCTTATTAATATATTAGAACTTATAATATATTAACCAACCTTAAGTGTTATTTCTCTCATTATAGTCTATCCAAATGCATGATGCCATGCAACCCAAATGGACCATGCCGGGTCGGGTCAAGTCTTACCAATTATAGTTATGGACTTAGACATTAATCCAACATGATACGCATCCGATCTCTTCTCCCTCGAACCTGGGATGCTAGAAGAACATTACCTTGACATAGAAAACGACATCCCAAGACATCGGCCGACCACCCAGCCTCAAGCAACAATCCTCGAGGAGATCAACACAATTGGTTCCTACTTAACTCCTGCAACTTAAACTGTCACTACTTCGAATAATATCTTCGACACCTTAGGATCAACTAACTCGTACGGGTATGCAACATTCAGGCCTAAACTACCATAGCCAACTAGGCTCGAACAAACACTAGATTTGTCCCTATCCATAGCAACCATAACTAAAAGGCCGATAGAGACGAAAATTGGATTCATCTAACCCTAGTGCTATACTACACTATCTACCAACACCCAGCTCCTCAGTAACATTTCAACTCTTCCAGATCCTTGTACGGATCCTATGCTTCCGGTAGTACGAGCCCATGCTACCTTCCACACCAGCTGCACTCTTCCTAAGAATTATCTCAAGGCTCCCAAGTCACTACGGTCGACCACTGCTAGGTGTACTAACATACACCTATATGCTTAAAAGTACCACAAGCTATACTTCCTAAATTCTCACCCTAGGATACTCCTCAGCCACGCTCCCGTACCGCCAGAAGTTTCAACCGACATCTTTGGTTGCCTCGCGTATGCAAGTCGTACATAATATAGGATTTAATAGATGGTCAAATAAATGATTCTACCCTAAGCCCACAACCAAGCAAGGAATGAAAAATAAGGCAAAATCAAGCATTCTAAGGATATTGAATCCTAATTATGTACAACCATGAAGCATAAACGTAGCAACTAATGGTATTAGTCTAAACCTTAAGTAGCACATAACAAGCAGTTCCTAAGCTAACAGGCGTCTTAAACATCAAGCAGTTCTAACATGCACTTCCTAGAAGATCCTTAGCCTACATACTAGCAAGCATTTCAAAAAACTCCCATATCAGAAGATATATAACAAGTATGGATATTTTGGGAGATCACTTTCCTTTTACCTCTGACTGACTGTACACAACCCATCTTCTTTTACCCTTATTAAATACATTCCTTACAAAAATGTTAGTAAAAATCCTCAGATCCTTAGTTTGAGCTTAGAATTACACGAGTGCTCATCCATATCCCCCACACCAGGACTCTGATACCAACTTGTAACGTCCCAATTTTCAGAATAAACCCATAGTTTCATAGGACATAATCAAGGGAAAACCATCTGTATGTAAACTATAGTTCATAATCAAAGATATAAAGAAAAGTATCATGAAATCTCAAATCATTAAACCACTGATGGGTGTGTACAATCACGCCTTCGCCATCCCACGAACTATTAAAGTACCTCACAAATATTTAATCCAAAACTATAAGCCAAAGCTTAGTGAATTTCCCAAACTACCTCATAGAAAAATACAAATACAATGCATGCACACAAGGCGTATAGCACAAGGCTGGCCTGCCACCTAGGCATTCAACATCAAGCTGGACCGCCCACTTGAACCTATAGTATTTAGCTGGACCGCTCCTTTTGGTCCAACAACATCAACTGGATCATCAAGTATCTTTTCCTTTCGCTCACAGATGGACCTCCCTCAACCCATCCACATTATGTCGACATATACAAATAACAGACAATAACCAGACAAACAGTTACATGAAATTATTAATTAATCTACCTATCTAATAGATAACCACCTCATACCCACATCCTAACATATAGAGGATCTATATTGTAATACAATGTATAGTGAGAAAACTCATCTGATCTAACCAGAAGAAGCTCAACAATAACCCTCATCAACATAGCAGTTAACCCAAGCCACTTAATGTCAAATTCAATGGTCGAATCAACATGTCGTGGCCAACACCATGGCCATGCCGTGGGGGCTATAAGATAGAACATTCGGCATTCAACCCACCACCGCGTCATGGACTACACATCGTCGTGTCGTGGCTAGAGCCCAAAAAAACTTAGTTGTTTAAATACTTAACCCTTAAGCTCTAGCTTCCAACCTTTTAGATTTGGTACTTAATAGCTTCATAATGAATAAAGTTTCCAACTTTATCCATTAGGATGGTCCAGAAAACCAAGATCTAAACTTTAAGTCTTAGAAAGTCCAAGAATGCATCTTTCTCGACTTAATCCATTAAGTCCAAGCCTCAAACTTTCAGATCTGAATCAAAATGATGATTAAATGGATAAAGTTTCCATCTTTATCCATAATAACGCCACAAAGTTCCAAAATCTAAAACCATATGCTAAGAAATGTCCAAAAATCCACTTTCTTCATTCATGGACCAAGGAGAGTTCTTGTATAAACTCTTTACACCACCAAATCTTTAGATCAAGACTTTAAACGTGAACCAAAGCTCGTAGAGTTCTTCAAACTCCGTGGAACAAGTCCTCAAGGACCAAAACTCACTAAAATGGAACGAAACACCAAATACTCATCGATGAAGTAAGGATCTTTTTAACTCACAAGGGTCAAGAAGGTTGATGAAGGCTGATTTCGTCAGTTGTAAATCTTTAAAACCAAGTCTTTGAAGAACACAACACCCAAAAGCTGTAAAAACTCAAGAATACGGATGGGAGGAGAAAGGATGAGCTTAATCTTTGAAGGAAGGCTAGGGTTTGCTAAAATAGAGGGTTCTTAATGCAATGGAGCCTGCAAATGACCTAAAACATGGGTTGAAGCCTTTAAATATGAACCAAAATCTAATTTAATGGGCTTGGGTTGCACAGCTCACCATGTCATGGTGAACTCCTCACCACGTTGTGGTGACGGGGTTTTCCTAATTTCCATTTCAGTGTCAAACAATCATAACTTGTTCGTTTCAAATCCATTTCTAGTGATCTTTATATGGACGCGAAGATATTGACAAGCCCCACAATTCAGCTAACTAGTTTTGACTTAAAACATACCGAACTACATTCATTAATTCATGCAAGAAGTCCAAAGTATCACTTTTCCTGTTTACCCTTTGGCTCCAAAGCACAATTCAAGGGATTAAATCACTTAAACAATATTATCAACATCCACCAGGGTATAAACTCTATTCCCTTGAAGTCCAAGACCTTTATTCGATGAAATTACAGTCCGCTAAACCAAAATAAAAAAACATCCCGAAAGTGGATGTTACGCTGCCAGTGAATATCACCATTAATTTTAGTAAGACATTAGTATCCCAAATAGAAACCAAACCTTAAAATGACCACAAGCAGAACTACAACCATAATCAAACAAAACATTATCCCATATACTACGCAAATGAAATAGATCAAGTCTAGTAGCTAACATCTCTTGTAATTCCAAGAAATTAATATTATGCTTCACACACAATTTATAGATCTTGCTACTTTTCTTTTTCATCCCCATACTACAAATATTTAAATATATGGTATTAATTTATCAACATGCATGTCACCCATTCTGTTTAGCAGATTTTGAAGATCACATTTATTGCCTTTAAAATCGTGGCCTAATAACTTTCCAACCACAATAAATTGCAACAACTTATTAATTAACGAGTAACCATGTCTTTCTTTGGAATATTTTAGAGAAGAAAAAGAATTACCTTTACGAGAAAATGATGACTTCTTAGCTGATCTATCCTCCTTATTTCACGACATTGCTACCATTTTACGGTGTTGAAAACTCAAGGGATTGAAAGACCATATCATTGAAGCCTGGCAATTTGGTGGCAAAATTAGAAGACGATCCCCCACTACTTCCACATCATCATAATATAAGTTTTGAACACTTTTATCCTCAACATTCGTATCTCCCATGTTTTTTCATGAATACTTTCTTGTCTTGATTTCCAACCATACCCATTGAATATGAAGGACTTTCAAAAAATCATCTTTCAACAAACTTCATAGTTTTTTTCATTTGTTCCAACTATTTTGGTTGATCACTTAACTTATGTCCAGTAAGAACCTCCGCTAATGATTTCCCTCCTTCATGTTGACCCCTATCCTTATCAACATATCTTTGCAGTTATTATCTTAATTATTAGGTCAAACAAAGTATCATTATTGTTATCGTTAAAAGATTGCTCCTTTTCATTCATGGAAAACCTAGCAATAGACACAAACATGTGAAAATTCCCCAAGCATACACTTCATACGTTCTGAACTAGATCATTTGAATTATTCACCATAAAAAATCTAACAAACGCAAATCGTTTCCCCTACTTTGAAAACTTCCATTCAATATTAACGTCTGCAACAGTGCCCAATTTATCACACAGTTTCCACAAATCGTGAATTTACATGGATGTAGGAAAGTTCATCACATATAGAGTGACCACAACCATGTCTACCAGATCTTCATTACCATTATGATTGTTGCTATGTGGTCTTCTAGCTACATAATGGATATCACGCCTTCAACCATTTCCTAATGTGTAATCCAGAAGATACACCGCAAAGAAGAACTGCTAGGTTAGAAAGTCATACCGATGGTTGGACCCCGATATTGTTCTCCAATGCCTAAGTTAGTCGTTGTATGACGCTTCCATAAAAAAATTCGCATAGATTTTTAGGATTGCTCCTCAACTTACCATACTCATTGATTTCTTAGGCCTTAATAGGCCTTATTTTGTTTTTTAGGTCCTAAGCTTTATCTGGAATTTTCCTTGTTACCCGGGTAAAGACAAGTAAAAGGTTATGCTCACCTTCTTATTTTATTTGCTAAAGATCTTTTATTCGTGCGAGTCATAAGATATGTCTCACATACTATTTTTTTATATGTGGTGCCTTGGTATTGCCCTTTAGTTTCGTATTTAACAGTTGTGATTTGTCGTTTTATGCGAAGGGTGAAGATCTACCTGGTCGATGTGAATCTCCTCCCTATTAGACCGTTAGTCTTTGACTCTTGCTTCTTGATCTGCTAACATCGGGCTAGGCTGAATAGTTGGCCCGAGTACACCATTAAGCCCCCCCCCCCCCCCCCCCCGTCTGAATGGTAAAAGAATGGTGCAAACTTGTTTTTCCGTTCAGACTTTAAAAAACCTTCTTGAGAAACGAAACGTTCTACGCGTGTTGGTTATAGATTTGCATTAAATGCACTTCGCTGCCAGCCAGTCACTTCTACTTTCTGGATTAGATTGTGCAATTAACGCTTTACATGGTCCTTATGATTATATAATGCACAAACACTATTTCAGAATCTTCCATTCTTGTTATCCATTTTGCGTTTTCGATATCATTTTTTCATGGCATGTGACACATCATCTATTGTGTACGATGTTGATAGCTTTATGTTAGATTGATACATGCATCAGTAAAGTGGATGCTCCTAATAGTAAATTCTTCCGTGTTGATAACTCTCTAAAGTGTATGACGCTAGTCTTCCATCTCCATCCTCTTGTGTTCTGGATGCTCCTAATGATAAAGTGGGTTTCTACCTTATACATCTCGTGTGTGGGTTAACGCTTCCACCATCATCATTCTTCTTGGAGATTTTGTGTTTTTTGGCATTCATCGTATCAACTTTTCCCGAATATCATGTCCAAGCTCATAACCTTCGTGACTTTTTGTGTTGCTCGTTGCATTCCTTTGCATGTATCATTATTTCGATACTTCTATCACTTGAAAAAATATGGTGATTGGTATTGTTTTAACAGTCGTCATTTTCCTCTCTCCCCCGATCTCCCAGGAACAAATAGTGGGTGGAAAAGCAAGTTTTTTTGGGTATATTCTCATAGTATTTGTCTTCCCTATGCTCTTGGGCTATTCTCAAACCGGACGATTTCGTATCAATGTCATCTAATGTAACGCCCGTAGATTCGGGCTAGTCAATTTAGAGATAATAAGCGTTAAAAATGACTTTTTGATATAAGGTAATTCAGGAAAAATAATCTTAACAAAATTTATAGTATATGTGACAAGGATCTCACACATATACAAAACGATTAAATCCAACTTCACATGCAGAAGTTATGCTTCTTCGAAGTTTCGCGATTAATCTGGCACAACTCTTCGTATCGTAAAAAGTGAATTTTAGATAAATTACTTTTTAGCCTAAGTGGTCTAATCAAAAGTTGTAGTAGTCATTAAACAGAGAGTGTGCATATAGAGAACGTCCAAATCTGACTTTGTTAGAGGAAGTTATGTTTTTTCTAAGATTCAGCGTAGCAGTATACAGCTCAGAAATTGAATTTTAGATCGGACGTTTTTTAGCCAAAACAATCAAAAAGAACATCATAAACAAAGTTCGTAAAAGAAGTTATGTAATTTTGAAAATCTGAAAAATATCACATGCGCACGCATGTTGCTCATTGCTTGCGCTCGAAGTCAGGCATGCAGCCCCACCCAGATCAGGACACGTGTCAGCCAACCAGTGGAGGGACATCATCATAGTGCATGACGCATACAGTCTGCACGACACGCACGCCTACTATAAATAGAAGTCTTAGACCTCATTTGTTCCCACATATTTCCAAACCCTCTCTCTGATCCTCTGAGTATTAATCTCGAAAATATTTAGTTTTAGTCTTCGGTGAAGCCCTGCAATCCCTAAAGTAGTAGTGGCCATCCAGTAGGAGCCCTGTGAGTGTGATTTCCGGGCTTTGGTCAGAAAGAATCCCTTTAAGTTATGCTACACTCTAGTTTTTTCAGTGTAACTTATATTTATAGTCATAAGCCATTATTATAAACCTATAACTAAGATGTATCAGTAATTCCATGTCGTTATAATATTGATCTACTTACAGGAGAGGTGTCTAGAATGGTCACGTTGGCTTGGTTGTTGGATTTCAGAAAGGCTATACGCCGAAATGGTTCTTCCTCCCGACTTTTCTACCTGGTTGATCCTTACTTAATAGCTCTTGATGTATACTTTAGGATTGTTGATGAATCTAAGTCCTTAGGATAATAAGATCCATGAAATATGAAAGTTAGACTAAGAATTAGCGTTATGTACATTTAGGTCTTTCGGAAAAAGGTGTAAGGGGAAGCTCTGCCTGATTCTCCAATAACTAGACATTTTGTCAAGTGAGTGCATAGTTACTTTCAAACTTACGCATACCTACAAGTATTCTAATTGCTTAAATTCTATGTGCATTGTTTTTGTTGTGTTTAATATATTTGTACAATATGATATGATTGTTACTTGATCTACTTATATACTTAATAATATAACTAGGTAGTAAATATGCGTAATAATAAATGAGAGGGTGTGCTAGGGATGTGTAAGTTAGTGGTTGTGATAGGTTAAGTGAGGGTTCTGCAAAATTGTAAATCGTGACTTGTCGTGCTTAACCAAAGTATTATTATATTGTCGTTCTTGTTGTGGTTGTACAAGTACTTTTGTACTGTCGTGCTTATTCAAGTACTATTGTACTATTGTGCTTATCTAAGTACTTTTGTACTGCCATGCTTACCCAAAATATTATCATACAATCGACAGAGAACCTTTAGGAAAGATCTGTCGAGATCACCATACTAGGATTAGAAAGTGAGGATAATGGGAATGGGGTAATTGGGTTATTTGAATGCTAAAGAATATATAATAAAAGATTATAATATTATGGATTGAAAAGCCTATGTGCTCACCAGGTTTCCCAACCTAACCCATTCAGTTTCTATGTATCATAGGTAGCGATAAGAAGGTACTGATAGATAATGTAATTATCTGTCGAGAGATTTAAGGAGCTCGTAGGCTGCTAAATTCTGATGTAAGGCCTGTTTATGCTTATGTTTTGTATCATTTAAGATGTAGCATCTGAATCCTTGAGGTACTTAAATTCTTGAAAATTTTCATTTTGGAGGAGGCTCACGACGTGAGACATAGTGACCACGACGTGAGAATGCCCATTGACCATTTGACATGTATTCTTGAACCTCGCGACATGAGGCATAAGATCTCACAATGTGAGCCACGTCTGATAACCCAAAACCCTAATAATCGAGTATTTAATGGAATGAGAGAGCTAGGATTGCCCATCCTCAGCCTTACTCACTCTTTAGCCCCCTGAAAACCCAAACTTACACCTCTTTGAGACCTTGGGGCATTGTTGGTGATTTTGAAGAGCTCACTTGGAGGTTTTGGTTCTTTAAAGTGGAAGAAGGCTCTTGTGGTGCTTCATTTTGGCAATCTAGTTTCTACCACTTGGATTTGCTGAGCTTGTGAGCATTTGTAAGTCATAAAGCTCCTATATTTTTTCCTTAAGCATGCTAGATCTAAGCTTTAGAACCTTTATTTACATGGTTGGGTTGTTTAAAATGCATGAGATCCATAAAGTTGGCAACTTTACGGATCATTGAGACATCTTCTAAATGTGAGTCCTTGGATATGAGTTTTGGTGTGGGTGTTGGACTCCAAGCTTGAGTCTTGATTTTAAAACCCTTCTTTTGACCTAGTTAGTGTCTAAGTCATGCATTGGACATGCATGACTAAAAGCTACAATTTTTATGATCCTTAGGGTCGAGGAAGGTGCTCTAGAAAGTCCTAAATATGTCTTAAAGGATTAAGAGCTTAATGCTCAAAGTTGGTTAGAACCGATCTCACGACGTGAGAAATGGAAAGTCACGACATGAGCCAGGTGGTTGTCCCGATCTGAGGATTCTGTTGGATGAGTGAAACTGAGTCGACTCGCTGAGTGGGCTTGGGTTTAGTCGATTCTCACGACGTGAGCCTTAGTGTCCACGATGTGAGGGTGGCCTAAGGAGGAAATTGACCTTTGGCCTTAGGCGTTGACTTTTGACATGAGTTGACTTTTGGTCAACTCTTGGTTTTGAAGGGCAAATCTAAGGTTTGCCTTGCATGATTATCTAGGTGTGGAGTAGCATCGATGTAGCTGATTATGAGAGCAGTAGTAGTTGATTATCGATCAAGAGGTGAGTTTTCCTTCGCTTTATCCGTGGGTCGAAGGCACCAGTGTCAGCCCACTAGTTTATGATGTAGTGTGATGATTGTCATTGTGACAATTGTCAGTTATGCCTATATGTAACATCCAGCGATTTTTCAGGTATTTCTGAATCCTCTCTTCTATTATTATTTAATCATTCGTAGTTCCTGGGGTTAGAAGAGTCGACCCATGAGGAGCCTAAGGGTTAAAGTTGCAACTTTGAGAACAAGATTAGTACGCTAAGCGTACTAGGCGCGCCTTAGTACGTTGGGCGTACACTTGTGTACGCTAGGCGTACTCGCGTCTGGAGGAAACCCTAATATTTAGGGTTTGAGTGCTATATAAACGTCCTTATGAGCTCATAACCCTCCCTTACCTCAGCCTCCATAGATTTGAGCCGTTTTCCCCAAACCCTAACCCTTTTATTGAGTGTGTGAGCTAAAAGTGTATGTTTTGAGTAGTTGGAGAAGAACGTCTTGCATCAAGAAGTTGGAGAAGGAAGACAACCTTGTAAATCTGAGGTTTCCATGTGTTTTAGAAGCTCCAGTAGGTAAAAAAAGCTCCAAAATTTATGCTTGTATGATGTAGATCTTTCCATGCTAACTTTATGGAACCATTTCTTGTCCCAAAAGTCCCAAGTTGGTGAAAAAATGATGTCCCAATGCCTGAAAGTGTCCCATGCATATAGTAGAAAGGTCTTAATGGGTTAAGACCATGTATTAGGAACATTCTGGGCGTCCAAAGTCTTAAAGTTCAAGACTTTATGGTTCTAAGGCACATTTGGTCGATGGATCGGAAGGTTGGACTTAAGTGCTTAAGCCATTAAGCACTTATTAGGGTTTTGGAAAACCTTGCGTATGTCCCACGTAATTTATGTACGCTTAGCGTACTTAGTCAACCACCCCGATGGTGGTCAACACAAAACAGAAGTACGCCCAACGTACCAGAGGAGTACGCCCTACGTACACCCTCTGTTGGGCTTTTGACAAATTAGGCTTCGGGATTAGGCCGCCTTTGGACTAGTTGGACTCGGGCCTTGCTGGACGATCTGAATAATTGTGTTTTGGGCCATTTTTGATAATGGATCCTAGAATAAGGCCCAATTAGGGAGTTGGGCCCAATTGGGAAAATTGGGCCATTAAGGGGCTTTAGATATATGGATTTTTTTAAGATCATGGATTTGGGATTGGGCTTTGGCCCGAATTAGAGAAAAGAAATAGTGTACAATTACTCTATGCGGGACCATTGGGCAGTATTGAGATCCCAATTATTGACTTAGTATTCGTTATTTTGGATTGTTCGAGATTTTCGGTGAGACAGTGGTCGGAGACTTTCAGTCCAGTTCTGCACTACTTGTGAGGTGAGTTCTCCTCACTATATCAACAGGGTCTAAGGCACCAATGCCGGCCCTTTTCGGATTTGTATCCGGGTTATTTCATGATATGCTTATTGATTTACATCCTGGTAGTTAGGATGGTGATATGCCTACTGACCTGGTTAGGTCGGTATCCTGGTATATAGGATGATGCTATGTTAGTGACCGGTTAGGTCTGTATCCTGGTTATTGGATGTTGCTATGATTAGTGATTTGTTAGATCGGTTTGACTGTTATATATGGTAGTGTATGATATTTATGTGCACATGTTTGTTTGATTTGGGTTGGGTTGAGGCGGCCCTGCTTTGTGCTGAAGGCCAACATACCCAGGGCGGTCCAGATAGACTGAAGACCCTGTGAGGCGGTCCAGTCAGGCCGAAGGCCCAGCGAGCGGTCCAGATAGGCTGTAGGCCCTGCGAGAGAGGTCCAGATAGGCTGAAGGCCTACGAGGCGGTCCAGTCACGTTGAAGGCTCATTATACATGCTTTTTGCTTATATGTTATTGATATGTTTTATGGCGTTGGTATTTTAGGGGTAACTCACTAAGCATTCGAGCTTACATTTATCGATTATTATTTCAGGTACTTCTGATGATCGCGGGAAGGCAAAGGCGTGATCATGCACCTCCTTATATTTTTATGATTTGATTCTGGGATACTCTGACACTAAACCATTTTAAAAACAAGTTTTGTAATAATTATTGGTTTTGAACGATTTTAAAAAGTCTAAATTTGGCATGATTTGTATGGATGTTACAAGTTGGTATCAGAGCCTTGGTTTGAGTGAATTGGAGGAAACACTCGTGTGTCTCCAGTCTCAAACTAAGGAGAAGATTTTAAAATTATTTTTCAAATGGTTTTCAAAATACTAAAGGAGGATGCAAGAGTACGATCAGTCGGAGCTCGCGAATAGACCCCAAAATACCTTACGGATTATTTGGTTTTGTGATACGTTAAAACAACATGCTAGTACTAGGTTAGAGATCTTCAGGAATTGCATGATAGAATTGACTGACTATATGATGCCTGATAGCTTAGGGTTTTCCTTATATGAAGTTGACATCATTATTGTAGTTGCTTAGTGTATGCATCACGACCGTATATAATTAAGATCTTATAGCCTGAGAATGTTTGGTTTGGCCTTATTTCCTGTTCTTGTCTGATGAAGGGCTTAGGGTAGGATCAGGTATTCGAAATTCTATAGGGTCCAGCGTTATGTATGGCTAGCATACACGAGTGTTGTAGGGTTGGTGGAAGTTTCATGGGTGGGTTGTGCGAGGTCGGTAGGCCAGTATGAGATATGCATTCCTCTAGGAGTGAGGACTGAGCGCTCGCCATGTTATTATATTGTTAGGCCGTTATGATGATACTTGAGACAAATATGGGTAGGTGTGGAAGGTAGAATGGGATCGTACTACTGAAAACACAGGACCCATATGTGTAGCAAGGAAGTCACAACCCCTAGGGTTTAGTTAGGAGTTGGTTCCCCATTATTTATACGAATTATCTAATATTTTCATGGTATATTTTCAATATGGTGGTTACGAGACGCTTTGCGACTGGATCAGAATCAGGAGATGGCGGTCAGGAGGAACCGACAGTGCCCGAGGTTGTTAGTCAGATGAGGTCGGATGAGTTGGACGCCAGGATTCGAGAGATACTGCATGATGAGGTTTCTACTCTGTTTGGGGCACAGCTGCCGGAGATGTTTGGGTCTATTAAGACCGTCATGGTTGAGTATTTCGACGAGCGCTATGCAGCCCTTGCTAAGACGGCTGCCGCAGCAGCTATAACGGCAGCAGGGGGAGGAGTCGGTTGGGCTTTTCAGTATAGGGACTTCGATAACACGAAGCCCCCTACTTTTGATGGGAATCAGGACCCCATCAAAGCCATGAGGTGGATTTCTGACGTGGAGGGGTGTTTCTTCACATGCTCATGTCCTACTGACCAGAAGGTCAGATGTGCCCTGAACCTGCTGAGGTCCGCGGCAAAGGATTGGTGGAGGTTGATGACTGGATCTTACACTGATGATCAGAGAGTTGCGGTTACTTGGGAGCAGTTCAGGGATATGTTTTGCGTTCACTATATTCCACGGGTCCAGCGGGAACAGTTAGCTCAGGAGTTCTTGGAGTTGAGGCAGGATGGTGAGACGGTGACGGAGATCACCCGTATGTTCATGGAGAGGGCGATGTTCTGCCCGTAGTTTTCTTCTAAGCAGGCTCATATGACACGTTATCTGAGCATGCTCAAGACTGACATCCGTCAGTCTGTTGCTAGCCAGGGATGTGATATACTGCTGGAGTTACAGGAGGCCGCTAGGCGGTGCGAGTTAGAGATTGAGCTGCAGTTAAGGGAGCAGCGGCAGGCCCCGGCACAGTCATAGCCGGCACCAAAGTGGTCTAAGACCGTTGATTCCATGTCAAGGGGACAGCTGGGCCACACTTGTGGCAAGTGCGGGAAGGGTCGCTCGGGGGTTTGCAGATTGAGCAGCACGTGCCGCAAATGAGGCAGGGAGGGGAATTTTGCAAAGGATTGTCGCCAGACAGCCCTGGTTTAGGATATGAGGATCTGCTACCACTGTCATCAGGTTGGTCACGTGAAGACCAACTGTCCACAACTCGCTGCCAAGCCGGCACAGGCTCCAATGCCGGCTTCACTGAGGATTACTGACGGGAGTCAGGGTAGAGCAGCGCCCCCAAGGGCCCAGGGACGCGCCTTCCACCTTACAGCAGAGGAGGCCAGGACAGCACCAGACGTGGTTGCTGGTATGTTTCTATCCCTTATCTTACTGATTATATATGTTTTATGCTTATATGTTTGTGCATGTGATTAGGTACGTTTTTAGTGAACTCCTTACCTGCTTTGGTATTATTTGACTCGGGGGCGAGTCAGTCGTTTCTTTCTCAGTCTTTCAGGAGGGAGTTTGGGTTGCCAGTAGGAGAGCTAGAGTGTCCGTTTCGAGTCTCTATCGCCAACGAACACGGGGTTTCCGCTTCTTCAGTCTATCGGGGTTGCGTTTTAGAGATCTTCGGGGGTAACTTTTCCGATAGACTTGATTCTGATTCCCATGGGTGATGTGTGTGTGATCGTGGGTATGGACTAGCTTATTCGCTTTGGTGCCATATTGACTGCGAGGGTCAGCAAGTGATAGTTCGAACCCCAAGTGGGGGAGAACTGATTGTCTACGGTGAGGGCACCAGATTCGGATCAGGGTTTTGTTCATATACCAGGGCTCGACAGTATATTCAGCACGGGTGTGCGAGTTATCTAGCGTATGTGGTGGATATGCGGGTAAGGGATCAGATTTCAGTATTAGAGGTTCCAATGGTCAGGGAGTTCGCTGATGTGTTCCCAGAGGAGTTACCCGGAGTGCCTTCGGAGAGGCAGGTCGAGTTTAGGATCGACCTAGTGCCAGGTGCGGCCCCTATCGCCAAGGTGTTGTACCAGTTGGCACCAGCAGAGATGCAGGAGCTGGCATCATAGTTGCAGGAACTACTAGGCAAGCAGTTCATTCGTCTGAGCAGTTCTCCATGGGGAGCGCCGATTCTCTTCGTCAGGAAGAAGGATGGTTCACAACGGATGTGTATTGACTATCGGGAGTTGAACAAGTTGACGGTGAAGAACCGTTATCCACTCCCGAGGATAGATGATCTTTTCGATCAGTTGCAGGGAGCATCTTGGTTCTCCAAGATAGACCTGAGGTCCGGGTACCATCAGGTCAGGGTTAGGGAGGAAGACGTGGAGAAGACTGCGTTTTGGACTCGTTGTGGACATTACGAGTTCGTGGTGATGCTGTTTGGACTCACCAACGCGTCGGTGATATTTATGGACCTGATGAATCGGGTCTGTAGACCGATGCTCGATTGCTCGGTCATTGTATTCATAGACGATATCTTCGTGTACTCCAAGACCCGAGAGCAGCATGAGGAGCATCTACGGGAGCTATTGGGAGTTTTAAGATAAGAACGGCTTTATGCCAAGTTCTCGAAGTGCGAGTTTTGGTTGCGGGAGGTTCAGTTCCTTGGACACCTCGTTAACCAGGAGGGGATTTTGGTCGATCCGGCCAAAATCGAGGCGGTTATGCAGTGGGCGGTTTCGAAATCTCCCTCGGATATTAGGAGTTTCTTAGGATTGGCAGGGTACTACCGGAGATTCATACAGGATTTCTCCAAGATTGCAGTACCCCTCACTCGTCTGACAAGGAAGGGGGTGGATTTCCGGTGGGGCTCCGAGCAGCAGAGGGCGTTTGAGACCCTCCGCCAGCGACTTTGCGAGGCTCCAGTCTTGAATCTCCCAGAGGGAGTTGAGGATTTTGTGGTGTTCTATGATTCATCCATCACGGGACTGGGAGCGGTCCTCATGCAGAGAGGACGGGTGATAGCCTACGCGTCGCGACAACTGAAGTCGCACGAGACGAGATACCCTACTCATGATCTGGAGTTGGGAGCGGTGGTATTCGCTCTCAATATTTGGAGACATTACCTCTATGGGGTCCATTGTACCATATACATGGACCTTAAGAGCCTGAGACACATCATGGATCAGACGAACCTGAACATGAGACAGCGCAGGTGGCTGGATGTAGTTAAGGACTACGACTGTGAGATCCTTTACCACCCAAGTAAAGCGAACGTCGCTGCGGATGCTCTGAGCCGCAAGTCAGCTAGATCTTCTACACCAGTGACATGTATGAGGATATCCGTGGATTCTCCACTTGTGATCTTGATCAGGGAAGCTCATGCAGAGGGTTTGCGTCAGGAGAACAGGAAGCTTGAGAGTATTAGGGGTGAGAACACCCGGTTTGTGCAGGATAGCCGGGGATTATTGACCCGTTGCGGTTGGGTCTGGGTTCCGATGTCTGGTGGGGTCAGACAGATTGTATTGGAGGAGGCTTATAAGTGGAGAAGTGCCTGACCTGCAGGATGGTCAAGGCCGAGCACCAGAGGCCGCATGGCAAGCTGCAGCCTCTAGAGGTTCCCATGTGGAAGTGGGAACAGATCAGGATGGATTTTATCACCAAGATGTCGAGGCCGGCGAAGGGCTTCGACGCTATTTCGGTCATCGTGGATTGATTGACCAAGAGCGCCCACTTTTTAGCGATACGGGAGAGTTCATTGGCCGAGAAGCTGGCCGACATGTATATCCGCGAGATCGTTGCTCACCATGGGGTGCCGGTCTCTATTGTCTCAGACCGTGATGTTCGGTTCCCCTCCCGTTTCTGGCAGAAGTTCCACGAGGAACTGGGCACGCGGCTGCATTTCAGTATAGCTTATCATCCGAAGACGGAAGGCTAGAGTGAGCGGACCATACAGACTCTCGAGGATATGCTGAAAGCCTGCGTTATTTACTTCGGTGGGAGATGGGACTCCTACTACCTACCCCTTGCAGATTTCTCCTACAACAATAGCTGTCATTCTAGTATTGGTGCTCCACCATATGAGTTGTTGTATGGATGGAGATGTCGCACCCTAGTCTGTTGGGGTGAGATCGGTCACATGGTGATGGGACGGACGGAGGTAGTTCTGCAGACTACCGAGAGGATTCAGCAGATCAGGCAGTGACTGCAGACCGCGCAGAGTCGGCGGAAGAGTTACGCTGATAGGCACCGATCTGAGCTGGAGTTTCAGGTGGGTGACATGGTACTCCTGAAGGTCTCACCCTGGAAGGGTGTGATTCGCTTCAGGAAGAGGGGGAAGTTGGGTCGCTGATATATTGGACCATTCCGGATTATTGCCAGGGTTGGCAAGGTGGCATATAGACTGGATCTTCCAGAGAAGCTCCATCAGATTCATAGCACTATCCACGTTTCGCAGTTGCAGAAGTGCATATCGGACGAGGATGCGGTAGTGTCGATGGATGATATTCAGGTTGACGAACGCCTGAACTATGTGCAGCAGCCAGTGGTGATTTTGGAGAGGAAGGTAAAGGTTCTGCGCAATAAGGAGATACCTCTGGTAAAGGTACAGTGGCGGCATCGGAAGGGATCTGAGTGGACTTGGGAGCCAGAGTCTGAGATGCGGGAGTATTACCCGGATCTATTTACTACAGCAGACTTCGAGGACGAAGTCTAGGTCAAGTGGGGGAGAGTTGTAACATCCCGAGATTTTGCAGGTATTTCCGAATCCTCTCTTCTATTATTATTTTGTCATTCGTAGTCCCTAGGGTTAGAAGAGTCGACCCATGAGGAGCCTAAGGGCTAAAGTTGCAACTTTGAGAACAAGATTAGTACACTAAGCGTACATAGGGTACGCTAAGCGTACTAGGCGCTCCTTAGTACGTTGGGCGTAAACTTGTGTACGCTAGGCGTACTCTCGTCGGGAGGAAACCCTAATATTTAGGGTTTGAGTGCTATATAAACGTCCTTATGAGCACATAATCCTCCCTTACCTCAGCCTCCATAGATTTGATCCATTTTCCCCAAACCCTAACCCTTTTCTTGAGTGTGTGAGGTAAAAGTGTATGTTTTGAGTAGTTGGAGAAGAAGGTATTGCTTCAAGAAGTTGGAGAAGGAAGACAATCTTGTAGATCTGAGGTTTCCTTGTGTTTCAGAAGCTCCAGGAGGTAAAAAGCTCCAAACTTTATGCTTGTATGATGTAGATCTTGCAATGCTAACTTTATGGAACCATTTATTGTCCCAAAAGTCCCAAGTTGGTGCATGTTATTGTTTTGAACGAGATAAGTTGTTCTTTCAGACCCTAGAAGGGGTCCTAAGTGATAAAAATGATGTCCCAATGGCTGAAAGTGTCCCATGCATATAGTAGAAAGGTCTTAATAGGTTAAGACCATGTACTAGGAACTTTCTGGACGTCCAAAATCTTAAAGTTCAAGACTTTATGGTTCTAAGGCACATTTGGTCGATGGATCTGAAGTTTGGGCTTAAGTGCTTAAGCCATTAAGCACTTATTATGGTTTTGGCAAAACCTTGCATATGCCCCGCATAATTTCTGTATGCTTAGCGTACTGAGTCAACCACCCCGATGGTGGTCAACGCAAAACAGAAGTACGCCCAACGTACCAGAGGAGTACACCCCACGTACGCCCTCTTTTGGGCTTTTGACGAATTGGGCTTCGGGATTGGGCCGCCTTTGGACTAGTTGGACTCGGGCCTTGCTGGACGATCTGAATAATTGGGTTTTGGGCCAGTTTTGATAAAGGATCCTAGAATAAGGCCCAATTAAGGAGTTGGGCCCAATTGGGAAAATTGGGCCATTAAGGGGCTTTGGATATATGGATTATTTTAAGATCATGGATTTGGGATTAGGCTTTGGCCCGAATTAGAGAAAAGCAATAGCAGACAATTACTCTATGCGGGACCATTGGGCAATATTGAGATCCCAATTATTGACTTAGTATTCGTTATTTTGGATAGTTCGGGATTTTCGGTGAGACAGCGGTCTGAGACTTTCAGACCAGTTCTGCACTACTTGTGAGGTGAGTTCTCCTCACTATATCAACAGGGTCTAAGGCACCAACGCCAACCCTTTTCGGATTTGTATCCGGGTTATTGCATGATATGCTTATTGATTTACATACTGGTAGTTTGGATGGTGATATGCATAGTGACCTGGTTAGGTCGGTATCCTAGTATATAGGATGATGTTATGTTAGTGACCGGTTAGGTTTATATCCTGGTTATAGGATGTTGTTATGATTAGTGATTTGTTAGATTGGCTAGACTATTATATATGCTAGCGTATGATATTTATTTGCACATGTTTGTTTGATTGGGGGTTGGGTTGAGGCGGTCCTGCTTTGTGCTGAAGGCCAACATACCAAGGGTGGTCCGGATAGACTGAAGGCCCTGCGAGGTGGTCCAGTTAGGCCGAAGGCCCGGCGAGCGGTCCAGATAGGTTGTAGGCCCTGTGAGGCGGTCTAGACGTGCCGAAGGCTCGGAGAGTGGTCCAGATAGGCTGAAGGCCTGCGAGGCGGTCCACTCAGGCTGAAGGCTCATTATGCATGATGTTTGCTTATATGTTATTGATAGGTCTTATGGCGTTGGTATTTTGGGGGTAACTCAGTAAGCCTTCGAGCTTACATTTATCGATTATTGTTTCAGGTACTTCTGATGATCGCGGGAAGGCGAAGGCGTGATCATGCACCTCCATATATTTTTATGATTTGATTTTGGAATACTCTGACATTAAATCATTTTGAAAACAAGTTTTGTAATAATTATTGGTTTTGAACTATTTTAAAAAGTTTAAATTTGGCATGATTTTTATGGATCTTACACTGTATTTGCTTGATGGATCTACGATACCTATTATGGTATTATGTGGTAGCAGCTGCTCTAGCTACCATACGGATTACTGACGGCAACCAAGGTAAGGCAGATGCACCTGCTGTGCAGAGCAGAGCTTTTCAGCTAACATCCGAGGAGGCACGTGTTGCACATGATGTGGTGACGGGTATGTCTCTTCTCCTTAACTCTTTATTTATGTTTATTTCTCTGCATATATTTGTGTGTTTTGTTTTAGGATAGTTCCTTGTGAACGGTATCTCTTCCTTGACATTATTTAATTCGGGGGCTACCCGATCTTTCATATCTCTTGTGCTCAGCAAGAGGTTTATCGAAACTCCGGGAGAGCTGAATTGTCCATTAGAGGTCTAGATTGCGGATGATCAATTGGTCCGGACATCGAGGGTTCATCGAGATTGTTTTTAGAGATGTTCAGCGAGCAGTATCTGATCAACTTGGTTCCCATTCCTTTGCGCGGGAACAAGGTTATAGTGGGGATGGACTGGTTGAGCCCAATAAGGCGGTGATTGATTGCAAGTGTCAGATGGTGCATGTTTGGACCCCAAGTGGGGGAGAGTTAGTGGTCCTTGGAGAGGGCGCTCAGCGTGAGCCGGTCCTATGCTCAGCCGCTAGGGCCAGACGCTATATACATCAAGGTTGTTCCCAATTCGTCGCTTATATTATGGATACCCGGGAGAAGGGTAAGGCGTCAGTTGATGACGTGTTGATTGTACCTGAGTACCCGAATGTGTTTACGGAGGATCTTCCCGGAGTGCCTTCGGAGAGGAAGGTGGAGTTTCGGATTGACTTGGCTCCTGTTGCGGCTCTGATAGCCAAAGCACCATATTGGTTAGCTCCATCGTAGATGCATGATTTGTCTACACAGCTGCAGGAGCTATTTGACAAGAGTTTCATCCGACCGAGTAGTTCGCCTTGGGGCACGCCGATCCTGTTTGTGAAGAAGAAGGATGGGACGCATCGGATGTGTATTGACTACCGGGAGCTGAATAAGCTAACGGTGAAGAACCGTTATCCACTTCCGAGGATTGATGATTTGTTTTACTAGCTTCAGGGTGCATCTTGGTTTTCCAAAATTGATCTTCGTTCGGGTTATCATCAGATGAGGGTCAGAGAGGACGATGTACAGAAGACAGCCTTCCAGACTTGTTACGGTCATTACGAGTTCGTGGTGATTCCCTTTAGACTCACCAATGCTCCAGCCGCGTTCATGGAACTAATGAACCGCGTGTGCCGACCGATGTAGAATCGGTCTGTGATTGTATTCATCGATGACATCTTGGTCCATTCCAAGACCCAGGAGCTGCATGAGGAACACTTGAGGGAGGTGTTGGACACCCTGAAGAGGTAGAGACTATATGTGAATTTCTCCAAGTGTGAGTTCTGGTTGCGCGAGGTGTAGTTTATGGGGCACCTTGTCAAGAAGAATTGTATTATGGTCGACCCGGCCAAGGTCGAGGCCGTGATGAGGTGGGAGGTTCCGAGGTCTCCATCTGAGATCCAGAGTTTCCTTGGGTTGGCAGGATATTACCGAAGATTCATTCAGAATTTCTCTAAGATATCGGTTCCTCTAACTCGACTGACGAAGAAGACTGCCACTTTTCGTTGGGGGCCTGAGCAGCAGACGACGTTTGAGACTCTGAGACAAAGATTGTGTGAGGCACCGATTCTGACCCGACCAGAGGGCGTTGAGGATTTCTTGGTTTATTGTGACGCGTTTATCATGAGATTAGGCGCAGTTTTAATGCATAGGGGTCGTGTTATTGCTTACGCTTTGAGGCAGTTGAAGCCTCATGGGGCGAATTATCCAACGCATGATTTGGAGTTGGGGGCTATGGTTTTCTCCCTCAAGATTTGGCGACATTACCTCTATGGGGTCCGCTGTACTATCTACACGCATCACAAGAGCATGAGGTACTTGATGGATCATCCGAATCTGAATATAAGGCAGCATGGATGGTTGGATGTGGTGAAGGATTATGATTGTGAGATCGTTTACCATCCTGGGAAGGACAATGTAGTGGCCGATGCTCTCAGCCGCAAGGCGGTCGCGGCTCCGATCAGGGATATCTGTATGACAATGACAGTGATTACTCCACTCTTGGAGCAGATTCGAGAGGCTCGGGTTAAGGATATGAAGGAAGAGCACCGAAAGAGTGAGCGCATAGTGTGTTAGGTGGCTTCCTTCGATTATGATAGCTGGGGATTAATGACTCTCCATCGGAGGGTGTGGGTTCCTAAGTGGGGTGGTGCACGTCAAGTTATGATGGAGGAGGCGCACAAATCGAGATTCTCCATTCATCCCGGGGCGACGAAGATGTATAGAGATCTTCGTCCTGATTATTGGTGGCCCTGTATGAAGCGAGACATTGCTTGGTATGTGAAGAGGTGCTTGACTTGCAGAAAAGTCAAAGTCGAGCATCAGCGTCCTCACGACAAGATGCAGCCGTTAGACATTACCGTTTGAAAATGGGAGGACATCACCATGGATTTCATTACGAAGTTGCCTTAGACTGCGCGCGAAGTGGATTCGATTTTGGTCATCGTGGATCGATTGTCCAAGAGTGCGCATTTTATTCCGATTCAGTAGAGTATCTCTACGGAGAAGTTGGCTGAGGTATACATCAGGGAGATCGTAGCACGACATGAGGTGCCAGTTTTGGTGGTTTCAGACAGGGACGTCCGGTTCATTTCCAGATTTTGGAAGAGGTTCCACGACGACTTGAGTGCTCGTCTCCATTTCAGTACAGCTTTCCACCCGTAGAATAATGGTCAGAGCGAGCGGACTATTCAGACCTTGGAGGATATGCTTCGAGCGTATGTTTTGGATTTCGATGGGAGTTGGGATACGTATCTCCCTTTGGCGGAGTTTTCATATAACAACAATTATCATGCCAACATTAATCATCCTCCTTTTGAGATGCTCTACGGGAGGAAATGCAGGACCCTGATATGTTGGGGTGAGGTCGGTCAGTGAGTCATGGGGAGTACCGAGGTGGTACTCAAGACCATCGAGTTGATTCAGCAGGTTTGGAGCAGACTTTAGACAGCTCAGAGTCGCTAGAAAAGCTATGCAGATAAGCGCCAATCAGACTTGGAGTTTCATACTGGGGATATGGTTCTCCGAAAGGTGTCACCTTGGAAAGGTGTCATTTGATTCAAAAAGCGCGGCAAGTTGGGCCCCATGTATATCGGTCCTTTCAAGGTTATAGCCCGGGTGGGCAGGGTAGCATATCGGTTGGATCTCCCGGAGGAACTCAGTCAGATTCACAGTACTTTTCATGTCTCTCAGCTGCGGTAGTGTTTGGCTAGTGATTTTGCAGTGGTTCCATTGGAGGACATACAGGTGGATGGCCACCTGAACTACATTGAGAGACCGGTAGCGATCCTCGACAGGAATACGAAGGCCTTGAGGAACAAAGTCGTAGATTTGGTAAAGTGCATTAGCAACACTGAAAGGGTTCATAATGGACTTCGGAGCCTGAGGATGAGATGATGGAACATTACCCAGAGTTATTTGCAGCGACGGACTTAAAGGACGAAGTCTGATTCAAGTGGGGGAGATTTGTAGCATCCGAATCCTTGAGTTACTTAAATTCTTAAAATTTTTCATTTTGGAAGAGGCTCACGACGTGAGCCATAGTGGCCACGACGTGAGAATGCCTATTGACCATTTGACCCGTATTCTCGAACCTCACGACTTGAGGCATAAGATCTCACGACGTGAGCCAAGTGTGATGACCCAAAACCTTAATTTTCGAGCATTTAATGGAATGAGAGGGCTAGGACCGCCCATCCTCAGCCTCTCTCACTCTCTAGCCCCATGAAAACCCTAACTTCGACCTCCTTGAGACCGTTGGCCATTGTTGGTGATTTTGAAGAGCTTACTTGGAGGTTTTTGGTTCTTTGAAGTGGAAAAAGGCTCTTGTGGTGCTTCATTTTGGCAATGTAGTTTCTACCTCTTGGATTTGTTGAGCTTGTGAGAATTTGTAAGTCATAAAGCTCCTATCTTTTTGCCTTAAGCATACTAGATCTAAGATTTGGAACCTTTCGTTGCATGGTTGGGTTGTTTAACATGCATGAGATCCATAAAGTTGGCAACTTTATGGATCATTGAGACATCTTCTGCATGTGAGTCCTTGGATCTGAGTTTTGGTGTGGGATTTGGACTCTAAGCTTGAGTGTTGATCTTAATACCCTTCTTTTGACATAGTTAGTGTCTAAATCATGCATTGGACATGCATTACTGAAAAGCTACGATTTTTATGGTCCTTAGGGTCGAGGAAGGTGTCCTTAGGGTAACAATCCTCCGGGCATGCTTTATTTAAGTCAGTAAAGTCGACACACATCCTCCATTATCCATCCTCTCATGGGGCATTGAATGGGGGAGGGGGCAAAGTGGGTAGTTGCACAGGGCCCAATTTTTTATTATATATTTTTAAACTAAAAACTTATAATAACGATAAGGGCTCTTTTTTTCGCTCGTCGTGTGCCTTTGAGGATATTTAATTCCTCAGGACCGGCCCTGCATCCTCTTTTTTCACCAACACCGGATTCGCTACCAAGGACGAGAATAGCGATTCTCATACTATCACGGCCTTTAATAATTTGTCTACCTCCTTATTTATTACTTTATTCCTTTCCTTGGATTGGCCTCTTTTTATGTCGAATTGGTTTTATTCCTGTCTTGTCATTCAATTTGTGTTCGATCAATTCTCTTGGCACTCCAATTATGTCTGTTAGCTGCCAAGCGAATAGATCGATATTTTTCTTTAGCGTGTTCGTTAACTCGTCACTTAGCATTTTTGGTAATGTCGTCCATATTTGTACTCCTTGTTTTGGGTAGGGGATCGTTTTTTGTCATAACTTTTACTCCATTATTCAGTAATTATGACTCTCCTGTTATTAGATTTGTTTTTTCTGCCATTAACGTTGTTTTGGGTGTGACCAATGGTTTATTATACACTGTTCCATACCCTTTTTGGGTTCTGAATCTTATCGGACTGTGAATTGTTGAGGCGATGGATTCAAATTTTTTCATCGCACTTCTTCCAAATATTATATTGTATGGTGATGGTGATTGTATTACTGTAAAATCTAACATTTAGGTATTCCTTTCTTGCATGTGATGGTCGCACAGTGTTAATGCATGCACAATATTCCCAAGGGTCGCACTGAATGTCCAGCAAAACTTGTTATGTGCGCGTCAAGTTGCTTAAGCTTTTTTGTTATTGAATTCAGTTATCTCGAGAAACAATGGCCATACATTATCTCAGTTGAACTCCCGTTATCGTACTATATTCAATGGATACCTATGTCATGGATTTTTCCATATATTAGGATTGGTTCATCACCTTGTAGTTGGATTTTTCGGTTTTGTTGTATGCCACACATCCTATGTAGGCATCTTGTATCGTAATTTTTGTTGTCCAGTGGAAACGTCCTTTGAGCCTAGTGACTGAAATTCATTTTGCCATTTTTTCGCATGTATCATACCGATAACACTAATGTTTCTACGTGGTCTTCTGTCTATATATAGGATATCATGCCTTCAGCCTTTCCTAATGAGTAATTGGGAAGATACGCTGCAAAGATGAACAACTATTACGTTAGAAAGCCATACCGAGGCTTGGACCCCGATATTGCTCTCTGATGCCTAAGTTAGACTTTGTATGAGGCTCCCATAAGAAGAATCACATAAAGTTTTAGGATTGCTCCTCAACTTACCTTACTGCATTGCTTTCAGGGGTCTTTATAGGCCGTCTTTTATTTTTAGGTCCTAAGCTTTATCCGGATTTTCCATGTTACCCGGGTAAAGACAACTAAGAGGCTATGCTCAGCTTCTTATTTTATTTGCTAGATATCTTTTATTCGAGCGAGTCATCGGATATGTCTCACGTACTATTTATTATCTGGTGTGCCATAGCATTGCCCTTAGGGTTCGTATTCAACCGTTGTCATTTGTCATTTTATGGGACATGTAAAGATCTGCTTGGTCGATGTGAACCTCCTCCCCATTGGACAGTTAGCCTTTCATTTTTGCTTCCTGATCTGCCAATATTGGGCCGATGTTGGGCTAGGCTGAACATCCGACCCGGGTACACCATTAACGATGATTATTTTGTTCCCTTGCATCATGTTGAACTTCCTTCCCATTACGATGTGATTCTTTCTTTGACTTTCCAAAAATTCATTCCCAAACTGCATGTGGAAATTTTGGTTTGAAAGTTCTTCTCATAATTATTCGTGTTTCAACAAACCATCATCAGTAACTAGGTACAAATATGTATCATCGCCAACAACCCAACCCACCCCATCAAACGGTGATTCTGATCACGTATTTGGTAATCAGATTAATCATCGGCAGCTAGTTGATTTAAATCAATTATTCGAATTGTTTTATTGACTGTACTTTCTAATGTAGTTAATTCATTTGTTTCGACAATGATATATGTTTTATTCATATAAATTTGTAAATTTGTAAATTTTGTGTATGTTTTTATAAATTTTTTGACAATGATATATGTTTTATTCATATAAATTTGTAAGTTTTGTGTATGTTTGTTTTTTATATTCTAATATATATCTTGTATATATATTTATATACAAAGAATTTAATTACGACAAATTATAACCGGATCGGAGGAAATACGAAAAAAAAATGGTGAAGCAATATTGGAACGTGAAGAAGAATCAACTTTTGACAATAATATTCGACATTGGACAAATATAAACCACTTTATATATGATTAAAACTTAAAATTTAATAACTTGTGTAAATCTTTATGTAACGACTTCGTTTTCGTGATTTTCTCTTTTATTTGTCTAGTCACAACACAAAGAAAATTTCATATTACAATCAAACCTTTTTGTGATAATAAATTTATATAAATAAAAGTTGAAAGTTTTTAAAATTTGAAAAAACTTTTAAATACCAAAATAGATAAAAACGTGCACCAACACAATTACAATATTATTCCAAATTCATAAAAACATTTTATCCACAAGTTAAAATTCACACCACCATAATATATCAAACAAATAAGTTAAATATAATTACACAACAATATCAGACCGAATATGCCTTAGGAGCACCGGAACTACAACATCGGGTGAGCTCAACTGCGGGAGGTGACCCTCAGTCGACATAACCTCAACAATAGACTCGCCACCAAGGTTTTGGTGAAGGTACTCAGATACAACCACAGGAACTGCTAGATCCTTCATGCTCTGAATTATATGACATGGGGTTGTCACATGACACAATAAATGTCGCATGTCACTTTGGAAAATGGTTTGTGCAACACTTAAGGCAATATCAGGTCTCATATTGAAAAGCGTTCGACTAAATTCTTGAACTGAAACACACTCCATGTCTGCACCAACTGCTAATGGGGCAAAACCAGAACACCATGCCTTGAAATTCGACTCCATTGCTTGGAATAGTTGGTCGAGATCTTCTTGTTCATATCCTCCAAAGTAATCCACATCATTCAGATACCTACAACAATCGGTTTTAATTCAATAATAATTTTCAAGAAAATTATGGTTATTGAATAGGTGCTAATTCAATATGGTCTTTTTCAAGATTTGATTATTCAAGAAAAGTATTAAAGACAACTCCATTAACATGATACTTTGCAAACAATAAATTAATTCATATACATAATTTGTCGAAAACATTAAAATTATTTACCATTATTTTCTAAAAGATGCGAAATCCTTGAAAGAAATTATTATAAAGTTGATGTTAATTTACTCAAAAAGTTGACATGATTGAATTTTGAAACTTACCACATTAAATAGTAAACTAACAACAAATTACCCTAAACAGGAGACGTTTTCAAACTTGAACCTAAATCCAAATTCAATCATAATCACATCATGCTAAATTCAACAAATTCCAAAAGTCAACGACACCCAAAAGCCAAATATAATATGCATCAACAGTTCAAAACCCAAAATCAAAAACTGTTTGAGTTTGACTAACCTCGGAGAAGCTGAAATCATGAGGAGTTTGGAGAACAAATCAGGACGACTAATCGAAGCAACAGCCCCAATCATCGCAGATACAGAGTGACCGACATATATACATGAAGAAACTTTAAGTTCCTCCAAAATGCCGATCACATCGTATGCATAACCTTCTAAACTCGAATACCGATCAAAATCGAAGTATTCTGGGTTCGTTGTTCCTGCGCCCATGTTATCATACAGAACAACTTTGTAATCTTCAACGACATGAGGAACCAGATGCTTCCATACCGACTGATCTGTTCCGAAGCCGTGAGCCAAAACAATCGTCCGGTCGCCGGAGCCTAAGATCTTTACATTGTGAGCTTGTTCTACGACTCCCATGGTGGGGTTTTCGCGATTTGAATTAGGTTCTTAGTAGTGGGAGATGTGAGAAGGGTTTGATTTTGTGAATTTGTGTTGTGGGTGTACTGTGGAATTGGTAAGCCATTGATGACCACATGTTATTGGCTACGATTATAATTTTGTTGGATTGGAATCTGGAGTGGATTGATTGTGCGTGTGTGATGTATGAGAAGATTACGTGGAGTTGATTGATCTGACGGTTGATGTGAGTTTGATTGCAACTTGATTTTGGACTGCTAACTACCACGCAAGGATTGAGACAGGTTGGGTGCTCTTCTTTTTACTTGTTTATTTAGTTTAACTTTACCCAAGAAATACAATCTTATATTTTATATTTTTATATAACTATTTTGATATTTACGTTGTTATAAATTATTTATGAGATTTATTATTGTTGGGTCATAGTCATTGATCCTATTGATCAAGTGATAAACTCATAAATACATCTATCACATAATAACCCGTCAGCCTAAAAAATTACAAGACAATTATGATTTTCACAAGTCGAAAGGAAGGTGTACATCTTACAACGACTTTCTTTAAGAAAAACCCATTCAACAATCTAGGAATAGATAAGTATTTTTTTTTGGATAATGGCAACTTGAATAAAAGATTAATTTTTGACATTTTCACTTGAGTTGTCATCAAACCAAGATAAAATTCATAAATCTAACCAAAAAGTAGATAAAATTCATAAATCTTGGTCTCTTGTTATTTCCTCTATCATTTGTAAAGGCCAACCTAGTTTTATTAGTTGTTTATTGGACTTCATACAAGATTCCAACTGCACCGCAAATCATAGGTGAGAACAGAAATTATATGTTCCACGCAAACTCTATCATCCCCGTAAGTAAATCAATCAGTATAATGACTTAGAATTATTGATAAATCTTATTTATAGATTCATAATAATGATTATGATTATAATTAAAAGTTACACTAAATAAAATAAGTGTAGCTTAACTTATAGAACACACTGATGAAAACTGGGAATTAAGTGGACAGAACTGTGACTCAAGAGCTCCTAATCGCCGGCTATCAAATACCTCAAGGTTTCGCCGACTAAAAAGTTAAGGGATATATGTCTTAAAATTGAGTGAAATCGAGAGAGACAGACGTTTGGAGGGTATGAGAATAGTCAAAGATTCGACTTATATTTATAGCTGAAATTGGGCGGCACGCCGCGCACCTGGTCCCTATGCGCCGCGTACTTGGTCGGAAGTGATGACGTGTCATTTTCTGCTTAGTGCCACGTGTCGCATTCTGGGTGGAGTTTCAGTGCTCGCGGCGCACTCTGCCGTTGCACGGGAGCGCGCACAAAGAATTTTAGTTTCTTCAAAAATTCATATTTTTTTCATACGAGCTCCGTTTTCGACGGGTTTTATATACACGCGTAGTTGTCGACAAGATCTACAACTTTCATTTAGACTCTGTTGGCTAGTTTTGAATTTATTTTAAAGTGATATTTTTAACATGCTTAGACTATTAAAGTCCGTTAAAAATTTATAACTCTCTCGTATGATATCCGTTCTCGACTGTCTTTATATCGACAAATAAGTATTGACAAGATATTCAACTCTCGTTTAGATTGTTTTTTCCTAACAATCGACCAATTTCAATTTCGGTTTCTAGGTCGTATACTGCTACGCTGAAATATTAGAAAAATCATAACTTCCTCTCATGAAGTCAGATCTAAGCATTATTTATATACACGGAATCCTTGTCACATATACTACAACTTTAGTTAAGATTATTTATCCTAAATAATCTTTTCTCAAAATATTGTTTTATCGCTTATTTAACTAGCTTGTATCTGTGGGTGTTACAGTTATCTCCCCCTTAGGATGATTATGTCTCAAAATCATCAATAAAACAAGGCTTGTATGATGACCCCGCACGTTTCCTTTCCATTCTAGGTAATAACCGTAACTCTCATGTCTTTTCTATCGAGTTTGTTACTCTTAGACTGCTTGATTGTTGATGGTGCTCAATCTTGCACCTGCTCTTTGATTCTAAATTTGATCTTCATCGGAGACTCCTGCTCCATCTACTTTGACTATCGTAACAGACCGATGGGTCATGTTCTAATGACTTCTCGTCGTACGATGCAATGGCTAGACTCAGGTCTCTTTGAGTCAGACTTTAGGATGGAAGATACCTTCCTTCACGTTCTAATGTGATTCAATCACATTCTAGTGTGTAACACTTCTAACTACAGGCTGCTAGATCTCAACTGCAACTACGATACCTCTATCGGTCGCTTCGATTATCTTTTCCTTCAATCCCTTGATTTGAGTAGGATGTTACACCGATCATAGTTCTCTGAACCAATTAACTTACTCCGCAAACTTTTCTCAAGTCGGACTCGATTCGATTTGACCACTAGGGTCGGAATACATTTATCCTCTTAGTCATTACCGAAACGATGGTAACGACAGACATGAACAAAAAGACGTTAATTACTAGTGCTTTAGTAACTTTGTGACTCATCCTAGTTTAAGTATGAATCTTGTGTTCCGATAGTACGGGCACATACTATTATCCACACCTATTCATACCTATCCCGAAATTTGTCTCGCAATCCCCAAGCTCTTATTCCTAAAATCACAAAACAATTTAATACATACGAATGTGTCCAAGAAATCGTAAAAAAATTCCTAGACTCCACTATGACTTCTTCCATGTGTATCTTTAATACCATTTATGCTTCAACACGGTTGGTGGTGGAAACGCCAGACGATGGGATGACTTCGGGAATCACACCAAAAGTTCTACCATCCCGCCAATCGAAAGTGTACTTCATACATATTGTATTGTTATGTATTCTAAAGGCAAGATACTACACTATAGATATTACCTACAATATCTTCCAATAGGTATCACTCACTATTGTAAGCCCTCTCCTTTCCTCCATTTGCTCAGTCTACTACGAGTCTTTACCATCATGTTCTATACAGCAAAGTAGGAATTCGGTGTACCGAGATGAGAATATACATAGGGAAGGTTTAGACACGTGATCCTCCTTATCACTCTCAAAAGTTATATGTCAATTCTAATACCGTAATTAAACGTTTAAAAGCCTGAACACATAAAATTTCATAATTATAGGTCAGCAACAAACCTTAAACCTAATAGCAGCAATAGGCAACCTAATACATGCTATAATATAAAACATTTAGTATACAATAGCAATTAAGGCACATTCCCTAACGTATTCTAGTGCTTGGGTCAATTTAGGTGTACTACCTAAAATAAAATAGACACTCACCTCACAATAATTTCTTAGCATTCTAAGTTTAAGTCTAGAAATTTCCCAAAATTCCTAGTTCGCTTAAACTAATGCTCTGATACCAACTGTAACATCCCTATTTGCATTACCTTTTTAAAACTTTTTGTTTATTCTTATTTAAAACATTTGTTATTGCGGAATTGGTCCAACAATATCCTTGATATCAAAATCAATGCATTTAAGAAGATTTTATATTTTTAATAGTCTGGGATGTCATAACTGATACAAGAAACATAAGCATAAACGAAGACTTACAAAGTCTCAATATACTAACGATCTACATCTCCTTGAATCTCTCAGCAGATAATTACATTATCTATTAGTATCTTCGTATTGCTACCTATGATACAAGGTAACTAAGTGGGTCGGGCTGGGAAACCTGGTGAGTACATAGGGTTTTCAACCCACAATATTATAATCTTTAATTATATGTTCTTCAGCATTCGAATACCCCAATTACCCCATAACCGTTATCCTCACTTTCTAATCCTAGTATAATGATCTCGAGGGATCTTTCTTAAACGATCTTTTATCAGCAAACAACTAAAATTTCTAGATGATTAGGCAAGGCGGTATGATAATACTTTGAGTAAACATGATCAACACGACTATACATTAGTACTTTGGATAGTCACGGTAGGCACGGCAGTACGATAGTACTTTGAATAGTCATGGCAGGCACGACAATACAATAGTATTTTGGGTAAGCATGGTAGTACAAAAGTACTTTGGATAGAAATGGAAGACACGACTTATTATTTCACACAACTTTCACTAACCTATCACAACCACTATCTCACACAGCCCTATCACAACCTCTCGTTTGTTATTTCGCACAACCCTTCACTACCCAATCATATTATTAAGTATGATAAATATATGATTAAATCAAGTAACAATCATATTGTACAACTACATTAAACACAATAAAGACAACACACATAACAATTAAGCATTTAGAATACTTGTATTTATATGTAAGTAGAAAGTAACTATGCACTCACTTGACTTAGGTGGGTGGCTGGAGAATTCGGCAGCGCTCCGCCAAACTCAATGTGTAACATCCGAATTTCCAGGTATTATGTTTGATCATTTATTCTTTTGAGAAAAAGGGAGGGACTCGACGAGTTGAGGCGTAGACTCGTCGAGTAGGAGCGTGTGTGCTGACTGGATTAATGAACGGACTCGACGAGTCGGAAAGGGTGGACTCGACGAGTCCGCGCTGTAATCGGAAACCCTAATTCTCGGGGTATGTGCCCTATTTAAAGGCCTTTATGGCCTCCATTTGCGGCCACTTCATCCTAGAGAAACCCTAGAGAGAGCAGTAGGAGAGTTTGAGAGCAAGAAGAGGTTAATACATCACTTTTGGTGTAGTTTTGCTAGAAGGAAGAAGGAAATACCAATCTAGAGCGTGAAGGGGGCTTGGATCTGGGCTAATCATCTTGAGATTTCATCTCTGGAGGTATAATCCTTTCTATTTCATGTTGATATGATGGATTTCATGATTTTAGGGTTTTTACCCCCATTATATGTAAGATCTAGTGAGTAGGAGGTCTCTTTTGTGTTAATAGCATCAGATCTGGACCATGAGAGGTCCATAAAGTCACTATCCCTCAGCTTTATGCAAGAAAATGAGAGATTGGAGACTAGGTTGCCATTTTTAGAGTTATTTCTCCATTTGTGACTTGATGTGGGTTGCATGCACGTAAAGGTTGCACCTTTACGTGACATTTGAGCACTTGAAGGGTAGATCTGATAGTTAGGGAAGCAGATCTGACCTTAGAAGGTCATTTGAGTAAGAACACGGAAGCAACTCGCCGAGTCCATAAGTGGACTCGACGAGTCGAGTCGGGGTGGCCCCGCGATTCGTGACAAGAGAAACCCGTCGAGTGGAAGGATGACTCGACGAGTCAAGAGAGGCTAGAAGGATTCAGAGGACCCGCATGGACTCGCCGAGTCGCCCATGTGCACTCGATGAGTCGGGTCAAAGTTTGACCGTTGACTTTCGTTGACTTTCGTTGACTTTAGGGTTCTGGTCAAGACTGATTCAAGAGAGTTCAGAGATGGGTAGAATGGCCTTCTACCCAATCTTTAGAGATGAGACTATGAGAGAATATTGATCGGGGATGTTAATTGAATAATAGGAGGAGGCTAGGTCGGGACGTTGAGCACGAGAGTTTATCCGACTTCATCGAGGTGAGTCTTCTCACTATGCTCTACCTGGAAGGGTACCTATGTGTGACCGGAAGGTCTTATTTGCTATGAGATGTATGAGCTGTATGTTGTTATGTGATATGTATGTGTTATGTATGTTATGTATGATAAGGACCGGAAGGTCAAGATGATATGGACCGGAAGGTTAAGAGGTTACGGACCGGAAGGTCGATACGGGTAGGACCGGAAGGTCTATCGGGATTCGGGACGGAAGTCCCCTGAGACACATGGATCGGAAGATCCTACAGAGTTATGGCCTGGAAAGGCGTATGTGCTGCATGTGGTATTTTGGGGAACTCACTAAGCATTTATGCTTACAGTTGTTGTGTTATGTGTTTCAGGTACTAGCGAGGATCGCGGGAAGGCGCCGACATGATCCGTACACACTCATGAAGTTTATGTCTTGAGATTCTGGGATATGTTTTGTTATGATAACATTGGATACATTATGTTTTGATAGTACCTTATGAATAAAAGTATGTTTTAAAAATGAAAAATTGTTTTGGAAATTTACGTTGTTACAAGTTGGTATCAGAGCCTTGGTTTGAGGGATTCGGATGCACCTTCTGGCGTATCTGAACTCAAACTGAGGATTTCGGAAAGTTTTTCATAAAAAGGAACAATTTTTCTAACAGAGTAAAAGATTTTGAGAAAAGTAGAAAGGAGCAGTGTGTACGATCAGCCAGCGCCCGAACGGTGATTTCCCAAAATACCCTTATATTATGTGCTATGAGATATGTTATGATATGCATGCTAGAGTAGGCTAGGTATTCATATTAGGACTAGAGTGGCCTGATTTGTGATGCCTTAGCCTAGGGAGATTTCTGCTGCTATGTGATGCTTGTGAGTGAGTAGATAGCAGTGAGGAGCTTATGAGAGGTCTACCGAAGGGTAGCCTATGCCAGCGAGATGTAGGGTGCTTGTGATCTGGGATCCAAGGAGGAGGACTTAGGGTGAATACTGATGCGGTGTGGACGGTAGTATAGGGCCCGTACTACTGACGACACCAGAGCAGTGCGCACTCTAAGTAAGAATCTTTTGGGTACTAAGGAACAAGTAGGGTTGAGTTATCGAGTGCGAGTATGCTCGAGCGAGTCTCTGATATTATTATGTTGTATTTCAGAGACATCATGGTTGGGACACGTCACAGACCTGAGCCGAGCGGCATGAGTGACGAGGAGCTTCGTCAGATGATCCACGATGAGGTGGCGGCGGCGATTCGAGCCGAGATTCCGGAGATGTTTGGGTCTATCAAGACCACATTGATTGAGACTTTTGATGAGCGGTACGCAGCGGTGACTGAGGCTGCGGCTGCTGCAGCTACTGCAGCTGTGGCTGCTGCCAGGCCTCAGGGAGGTGACTCGTTGTTGTTTCGGGAGTTCAGCAACACGAAGCCACAAGAGTTTGATGGGATGCAGGATCCGATTGCTGCGATGAGATGGATTTCTGATATCGAGGGATGCTTCTACACGTGTTCATGTCCGGAGCATCTGAGGGTACGGTTCGCGTTGAACCAGCTTCGCGTGGGAGCGAAGGACTGGTGGAAGTTCGTGACGGCGAGCTTCACTCTTGCAGAGATTTCAGCGGTGACCTGGGAGAGGTTCACCACCATGTTCAGAGACGATTATGTTCCCCCAGTGGAGAGGTAACGGTTGGTTCAGGAGTTCTTGACCCTCAAGCAGGGTACTGATTAGGTTACTGTGGTTACCAGGAAGTTTAATGAGAGGGCGATGTTCTGCCCTGAGCAGGTGTCTACTGAGCAGGCACGCATGAGCCGGTACTTGGGCGTTTTGAGGAGGGATATTCGGGAGTTCGTGTCGAACTCGACTTACCAGACATTTGCTAAGCTCCAGGCAAATGCCTGGAAGAGGGAGATTGAGTTGGAGACTCAGGCCAGGGAGGAGGCCGAGTCTCAGGGGACGGATCGGCGGCCGGCACAGTCTCAGCCGGCAGTCAAGCGGGCAAAGCCCGCCGATTCTAGATCTGGAGGCCAGAAGGGCCGCACTTGCGGAAAGTGCGGCAAGGGACATGACGGGATGTGTCGATCGGGTGCTTGCTACAAATGTGGCAAGGAGGGGCATATCGCCAAGGATTGCCCCAAGGGGTTCATGGTTTGCTTTCATTGCAACCAGACAGGACATCGGAAGGCCGAGTGTCCGCAGATGCGGGGGACAGCACAGGGAGCACCGCAGGGATCTGCCCCTGCCGCCGTGCGAGCTACTGAGGTTCGGTCGGTGAAGGCCGATGCACCGAAGGCTTCGGGAGAGCCTTCCAGTTGACAGCGGAGGAGGTCCACGTAGCGCCTGATGTCGTGGCTGGTATGTATTCTTTCATTTATTTATGCTGAGTATGAGGTGTTGTGCTTATATTATGATATGCGTAGGTACTTTTCTTGTGAATTCCGTACCTGCTTTGGTGTTATTTAACTCGGGTGCGAGTCGGTCATTTGTTTCCTTAGCATTTAGTCAGCACATCAGTATCCGACGAGAGGCGTTGAGTCGACCTCTGCGAGTTTCTATAGCTGACGAGCGAGCGGTGTATGCTACAGAAGTAGTTCGAGGATGTGTACTCGAGATCTTCGGTGTTGAGTTCCCGATAGATCTAGTCCCAATTGCAATGGGGGACATATGTTTCATAGTGGGCATCGATTGGTTGAGCCGATTTGGGGCTGTTATAGACTGCGAGCGACAGTTGGTGACGATACGAGACCCTAGTGGGGGAGTACTTATGGTGTACGGCGAGGGTAGCCGATCTGGGTCAGCGTTTTCTTCGGCTGCCAGAGCGAGACAGAGTTTACAGCAGGGCTGCAGCGGGTTTGTAGCCTATGTGATGGACACACGAGAGGCCGCTGGGAGGCCAAGTTCGATGGATGACATTCCGATAGTGCGTGAGTTCCCGGATGTTTTTCCCGAGGAGTTGTCGGGTGTGCCTCCCGAGAGGCAGGTAGAGTTCCACATCGATTTGGTTCCGGGGGAAGCGCCTATCGCCAAGGCGCGTTATCGCCTTGCGCCGCCAGAGATGCAGGAGTTATCCTCGTAGCTTTAGGAGCTGCTGGGGAAGGGGTTTATTAGACCAAGTAGTTCCCCTTGGGGAGCACCGATCCTTTTTGTCAAGAAAAAGGATGGTTCACACCGGATGTGCATTGATTACCGGGAGTTGAACAAGATGACGGTCAAGAACCGTTACCCATTACCGAGGATCGACGATTTGTTCGATCAGTTGCAGGGAGCGTCTTGGTTCTCCAAGATTGATTTGAGGTCTGGATATCATTAGATGAGAGTGCGCAATGAGGATATCCAGAAGACAGCGTTCAGGACTCGTTATGGGCATTACGAGTTCGTGGTGATGCCTTTCAGGCTCACCAATGCACCGGCAGCGTTCATGGATCTCATGAACAGGGTGTGCAGACCGATGTTGGATCGTTCGATGATCGTATTCATTGATGATATTTTAGTGTATTCGAGATCTAGAGAGCAGCACGAGGAGCATCTGAGAGAAATCCTCGGGGTATTGAGGACGGAGAGGCTTTATGCCAAATTCTCCAAGTGCGAGTTCTGGTTACGGGAGGTCCAGTTCTTGGGGCATCTCGTCAACCAGGATGGGATTTTGGTCGATCCGGCCAAGATTGAGGCGGTTATGAGGTGGGAGGTGCCGAGATCACCCACCGAGATCAGGAGTTTTCTGGGATTGGCCGGCTACTATCGGAGATTTATCAGAGATTTCTCTAAGATCGTCGTGCCTCTCACCAGGTTGACCCGGAAGGGTGTTGCTTTTTCATGGGGTCCGGAGCAGCAGACCTCGTTTGAGACGCTTCGCCAAAGATTATGCAAAGCCCCGGTGTTAGCCCTCCCGGAAGGGATGGAGGATTTTGTGGTGTATTGTGACGCATCGATATCGGGGTTGGGTACAGTACTTATGTAGAGGGGGCATGTGATAGCGTATGCATCGAGGCAGCTGAAGCCTCATGAGACGAGATATCCCACCCATGATCTGGAATTGGGGGCAGTGGTGTTCGCCCTCAAGATCTGGCATCACTATTTGTATGGGGTTCGGTGTACCATATACACGGACCACAAGAGCTTGAAGTATTTGATGGATCAGCCCAACCTGAATATGCACCAGAGGAGATGGTTGGACGTGGTAAAGGATTACGATTGTGAGATCCTGTACCACCCGGGCAAAGCTAATGTTGTAGCTGATGCCCTGAGCCGTAGGGCGGAGATTGCCCCGATTCGAGACATTTGTATGCGACTGACAGTGATGACTCTGGTGTTGGACACCATTCAGGAGGCCCAGGCAGAGGCCGTGATACCGAAGAACCGCAAGAGGGAGCGGGTGATCGGGCAGGTGTTTGAGTTCGTTACCGATAGCCGAGGGCTAATGACCTTTCAAGGTCGGATTTGGGTGCCGTATACAGGCGGGGCACATACCATTCTGATGGAGGAGGCGCATAGATCGAGGTTCTCGATCCATCCCGGAGCCACTAAGATGTATTTGGATTTGAAGAAAGACTATTGGTGGCCCTGTATGAAGAAGGATGTTGCATGGTTTGTTGAGAGGTGCTTGACCTGTCGCAGGGTTAAGGCCTAGCACCAGCGTCCGCATGGCAAGTTGCAGCCACTTGAGGTTCCCCAGTGGAAGTGGGAACAGATTTCCATGGATTTTATCACCAAATTGCCAAGGACCGCGAGGGGTGTCGATGCAATTTGGGTGACCGTTAACCGGTTGACGAAGAGCGCTCACTTCCTTGCTATCAGTGAGAGCTCATCCGATGAGAGGTTGGATGAGCTGTACGTGAGAGAGGTGGTATCGCGTCATAGAGTACCGATCTCGATTGTGTCAGATCGAGATGCACGTTTCACTTCCAGGTTCTGGAAGATGTTCCATGAGGAGTTATGTACGAGGCTGCATTTCAGTACCGCATACTACCCCCAGACGGACGGACAGAGTGAGCGGACGATTCAGACGCTCGAGGACATGCTCCGAGCATGTGTGTTGGACTTCGGGGGAAGTTGGGACACGTATCTGCCGTTGGCTGAGTTTTCTTATAACAACAGCCACCATTCGAGTATTGGTATGCCTCCCTTCGAGTTGTTGTACGGGAGGAGATGTCGGACTCCCATTTGCTGGGGAGAGGTAGGGCAGCGCGTGATGGGCAGCACTGAGATAGTGCTTCAGAGGACCGAGCAGATACAGCAGGTTAGACAGAGGTTGTCGACGGCTCAGAGTCGCCAGAAGAGTTATGCGGATAGGCGACGATCCGAGCTTGAGTTCCAGGTGGGAGGGTGGGCAAGGTAGCATATCAGTATATCGGGCCTTTCAGGGTGACCGCGAGGGTGGGCAAGGTAGCATATCGGTTGGAGCTACCTGTGGAGTTGAGCCAGATTCATGATAACTTCCACGTGTCTCAGTTGAGGAAGTGTATAGCCGACGAGTCGGCAGTAGTGCCGCTGGAGGATATTCAGGTGGATGCGAGCCTGAATTATGCTGAGAGGCCAATCGCGATCCGGTATCGGAAGATCAAGGTTCTGAGGAACAAGGAGGTGTCCCTGGTGCAGGTCCAGTGGCAACATCGGAGAGGGTCCGAGCTGACTTGGGAGCCGGAGATGGAGATGCGGTAGCAGCATCCAGAGTTGTTTGCAGAGCAAGACTTCGAGGGCGAAGTCTGATTCTAGTGGGGGAGAATTGTAACATCTGGATTTCCAGGTATTATGTTTGATCATTTATTCTTTTGAGAAAAAGGGAGGGACTCGAAGAGTTGAGGCGTAGACTCGTCGAGTAAGAGCGTGTGTGCTGACTGGATTAATGAACAGACTCGACGAGTCGGAAAGGGTGGACTCGACGAGTCCGCGCTGTAATCGGAAACCCTAATTCTCGGGGTCTGTGCCCTATTTAAAGGCCTTTATGGCCTTCATTTGCGGCCACTTCATCCCAGAGAAACCCTAGAGAGAGCAGTAGGAGAGTTTGAGAGCAAGAAGAGGTTAATACATCACTTTTGGTGTAGTTTTACTAGAAGGAAGAAGGAAACACCAATCTAGAGCGTGAAGGGGGCTTGGATCTGGGCTAATCATCTTGAGATTTCATCTCTGGAGGTATAATCCTTTCTATTCCATGTTGATATGATGGATTTCATGATTTTAGGGATTTTACCCCCATTATATGTAAGATCTAGTGAGTAGGAGGTCTCCTTTGTGTTAATAGCATCAGATCTGGACCATGAGAGGTCCATAGAGTCACTATCCCTCAGCTTTATGCAAGAAAATGAGAGATTGGAGACTAGGTTGCCATTTTTAGAGTTATTTCTCCATTTGTGACTTGATGTGGGTTGCATGCACGTAAAGGTTGCACCTTTACGTGACATTTGAGCACTTGAAGGGTAGATCTGATAGTTAGGGAAGCAGATCTGACCTTAGAAGGTCATTTGAGTAAGAACACGGAAGCAACTCGCCGAGTCCATTAGTGGACTCGACGAGTCGAGTCGGGGTGGCCCCGCGATTCGTGACAGGAGAAACCCGTCGAGTGGAAGGATGACTCGACGAGCCAAGAGAGGCTAGAAGGATTCAGAGGACCCGCATGGACTCGCCGAGTCGCCCATGTGCACTCGACGAGTCGGGTCAAAGTTTGACCGTTGACTTTCGTTGACTTTAAGGTTCTGGTCAAGACTGATTCAAGAGAGTTCAGAGATGGGTAGAATGGCCTTCTACCCAATCTTTAGAGATGAGACTATGAGAGAATATTGATTGGGGATGTTAATTGAATAATAGGAGGAGGCTAGGTCGGGACGTTGAGCACGAGAGTTTATCCGACTTCATCGTGGTGAGTCTTCTCAGTATATTGTACCTGGAAGGGTACCTATGTGTGACCGGAATGTCTTATATGCTATGAGATGTATGTTGTTATGTGATATGTATGTGTTATGTATGTTATGTATGATAAGGACCGGAAGGTCAAGATGATATGGACCGGAAGGTCAAGAGGTTACGGACCAGAAGGTCGATACGGGTAGGACGGGAAGGTATACCGGGATTCGGGACGGAAGTCCCTTGAGACACATGGATCGGAAGATCCTACAGAGTTATGTCCTGGAAAGGCGTATGTGCTGTATGTGGTATTTTGGGGAAATCACTAAGCATTTATGCTTACAGTTGTTGTGTTATGTGTTTCAGGTACTAGCGAGGATCGCGGGAAGGCGCCGGCATGATCCGTACACACTCATGAAGTTTATGTCTTGAGATTCAGGGATATGTTTTGTTATGATAACATTGGATACATTATGTTTTGATAGTACCTTATGAATAAAAGTATGTTTTAAAAATGAAAATTTGTTTTGGAAATTTACGTTGTTACACAATGACTTTTCCTCTAAAGTGATCTAGTTACGAATGTCATTTAGCTTAATATTCTTAGAGACTGATGATAGTTAAGATTCCTCACTAATCCCAATGTCTACATCAAGATCTATCAAGTAAGGAACAACCAGGTAGGATCATATCGGAGGTAGGGTATGTTTCGTATATAGAGTATACTTTTTGGAAATCCCACTTTAAACACCTCAATAAATCCAGTCTAGACATCATCCCCGTAAGTAGATCAATCAGTATAATGACTTGGAATTACTGATAAATCTTAATTATACGTTCATAATAAAGATTATGACTATAATTAAATGTTACACTTAAATAAAATAAGTGTAGCTTAACTTACATAGCACACTGATGAAAACTGGGAATTAAGCACACAGAACTCTGACTCAAGAGCTCCTAATCGCCGGCTATCAGACACCACAGGGCTTCACCGACTAAAAACTTAAAGGAGAAAGGGCTTAAAATTGATAGAAATCAAGAGAAAAACGTTTAGAGGGTGTGAGAATGGTCTGAGATTCAACTCCTATTTATAGATGAAATTGGATTGCACACCGCGTACCAGAACCCTACATGTCGTGCATTTGGTCGAAAGTGATGACGTGTCATTTTCTACGTGGTGCCACATGTCGCATTTTGGGTGGAGTTTCAGTGCATGTGAGGCACTCTGTCGTTGCTGTAACATCCCAAAAATTGAGGCCAATTTTTTTTTTAAATTACGCAAGTCATAAAATATGTTACCAAAACATTGCCAATATTACATCAAGTTTAAACCACAATGTCGTGTCTCAAAATCATAACATCATAAGTGATGGAAATCAGAGTACAATCCCAGAAGCTCATTGCGGAATCATGTGTGAATGTGTGATTCGCTGCTACACCGCCGACTCCTTCCCCTTAGACGAAGAGGTACCTGAAACCAAAATTGAAACTGTAAGCACAAAGCTTAGTGAGTTCCCCCATCATACCACATACCATATAATATCGTCGCTATCTTTCAACCGGTAACCGTCATCGGTATCTTTCAACCGGTATCTGTCATCGGTATCTTTCAACCGGTAACTGTCATCGGTATCTGTTATCGGTACCTTTCAACCGGTACCTAGGGACTATTTCACCCCCTACCATTATCATACAACAACAAGGTATAATCATACAATCAGGCAGAACTGGGTACTGACCTACCCCCTTGATCCTAAAGACTGATGCCAGGGAAAAACTAATCCCTACCACTACCATTATCACACATAACATATCATACAGGCATATCCCATGACCAAAGCACATAACCATACCAAGATAATTATCACAAAGACAATTATCTAACAACTACCCTTGTTGGTGGGCCGACATTATGGCCTTAGACCCACCCCTACTGGAAGGTAACTCACCTCGAATGAGTAGCTGCTGATAATCTGCACGGGAAGTCTCTGTCTGCTGCTACTCCAGAAATCCTCCGGCTATAATCCCCACAAAACACTTAATCAGAGTCTGATATCTATTCCTAGGGTAAGATGGCCATTTTACCCCTGACCAAGTCCAAGTCAAAATCAAAGTCAAAGTCAACTTCCAATTGACCCGACTCGCCGAGTTGGGCCGCCAACTCGTCGAGTCCCTATCTCTTCAACTGTCCTCATCCACGTCTCTACTCGTCGAGTTTAGCAACGACTCGACGAGTTCTCCTTCTAAAACAACCCCGGATGAACCTTCATCCGACTCACCGAGTTGTATGAACAACTCGTCGAGTTCATCTTCATCCTATGAACAAGTCCTACCCTCGACTCGCCGAGTTGTATGAACAACTCGTCGAGTTCATCTTCAAGAGTTGGGAGATTGCCTTAGACTCGCCGAGTCGGCTCATGCACTCCCCGAGTCCTATGAACTCCAGGACTATGGCTTATCCCAATACGTTTGGGTCACTCCCCTGGACCCTCTAAAACCTTTCTAACACTCGACTGGGTCTCTTGAACCATTACAGAAAAGGGGAGTCTAACCTCGGACTCGCCGAGTCCCAAGAACGACTCGCCGAGTCGATACAGTCCAAGTCTATTTCTTCGATTTCTGGTGTACAACTCTTGTCCAAATGATAGATCTAGGTCCCTAAACACGATCTAGCACGTAAAGTTACGAATTTTACGTGCATGCATGGGACTTTGAGCCAAAAAGGCTCTAAAAGAGGCTCTTAAGTTGCATGGGGGCTTCCATGGGTGTAAAAGCAGCCCTTTTCTACCTTGTAACTCCTCCATGGACCTAGATCTGAAGCCTCAACCCCCAACCATGCTTGCAAACATGGTTGGTTACCAATAATGGCTTATAAAAGCCCTAAATCTCCCCCAAAAGGGATCTAGCAAATGAACAAGCAAGGTATCGACTTTATACCTTCTGGGAACTGCAAATGATGCACAAACTTGAACTCCCTTGGTCTTCTCTTGATTCCTCTAGGCCCTTCCTTCTTCCTTGTGATCAAAACCACCAAGAATCACCAGAAATGCCTTTAGATCTTCACACACACAGCTAGGGTTTGGTATGCGGGGTTTCTGGAAGCAATAGGGACGAAGGGTGGCCGAATGAGATGCTTAAATAGGGTGCAAACCCTTAGATTAGGGTTTTGTCCAGTCAGAGTCTACTCGTCGAGTCTAGAAGCCGACTCGACAAGTCCGTCATTTAAATCCCGGATCAAATCCGCTTCTACTCGACGAGTTGGGCCTTCAACTCGCCGAGTCCCAGGCCAAAAACGCAAAATACTTAAATAAAATACGTACCAGGAACCAGGTGCTACAAATCTCCCCTACTTATTTTAGACTTAGTCCTCGAAGTCTGCTGCTCGTTCCTGGAAAAGCTCTGGGTAATGCTCCATCATCTCATCCACCGGCTCCCAAGTCCATTCTGATCCCTTCCGGTGCTGCCATTGCACCTTCACCAGCTCGACCCTCTTGTTCCTCAGATCCTTCGACTTCCGGTCGAGGATCGCTACAGGCCGCTCGATGTAATTCAGGCTGTCATCGACCTGAATATCCTCTAAAGGTACCACTGCCGAATCGTCCACCACACATTTCCGTAGCTGGGAGACGTGAAAAGTGCTATGAATCTGACTGAGTTCGGCTGGCAGGTCCAGCCTATACGCCACTTTGCCCACCCGGGCTATAACCCTGAAGGGTCCAATATACCTGGGACCCAACTTGCCCCGCTTCCTGAATCGGATGATGCCCTTCCATGGCGACACCTTCAGGAGAACCATATCCCCGACCTGAAACTTCAGGTCTGATCGGCGCTTGTCAGAATAACTTTTCTACCGACTCTGAGCAGTCTGAAGTCTGCTCCGAACCTGCTGAATCCTCTCTGTCGCCTTGAGCACCACTTCGGTGCTCCCCATGACCCTCTGGCCAACCTCACCCCAACATATCGGGGTCCTGCACTTCCTCCCGTATAACATCTCGAAGGGAGGACGGTTGATACTCGTGTGGTAGCTGTTGTTGTACGAGAACTCAGCCAATGGGAGGTAAGTATCCCAACTACCACCGAAATCTAACACACATGCCCGCAACATATCCTCCAGAGTCTGGATGGTCCGCTCGCTCTGACCATCTGTCTGCGGGTGAAATGTAGTGCTAAAGTGCAGACGAGTACCCAGCTCGTCATGAAACGTCTTCCAAAACCTGGAAGTGAACCGCACATCCCTGTCTGAAATCACTGAAACTGGCACCCCGTGCCTCGCCACCACCTCCCTGATGTACATATCAGCCAACCTTTTGGCCGAAATACTCTCCTAAATCGGAATAAAATGGGCGCTCTTGGTCAATCGATCGACGATGACCCATATCGAATCTACGCCTCGCGCGGTCCTGGGAAGCTTCATGATAAAATCCATTGTAATGTCTTCCCATTTCCACATGGGAATATCTAACGGCTGCATCAAGTCGTGTGGTCTCTAATGCTCAGCCTTGACCTTCCTGCAGGTCAAGCACCGCTCCACGTACCATGCCACATCCCGCTTCATGCAGGGCCACCAATAGTCAAGACGAAGATCCCTATACATCTTCGTCGCCCCCGGGATGGATAGAAAACCTGGATTTGTGCGCCTCCTCCATCAATGTTTGACGCGCAACTCCATGATAGGGGACCCACACCCTACGGTGGAGGGTCAACAGCCCTCGGCTATCATAATCGAAGGAGGAAGCCTGACCCACAATACGCTCGCTCTTCCGATGTTCCTTCTTCATAGCCTCCTGCTTGGCCTCTCGGATCTGCTCCAGCAGCGGATTCACCACGGTCATCCGCATACAGACATCCCTGATCGGCGTAGCCTTGCGGCTAAGCGCGTCGGCCACCACATTGGCCTTCCCCGGGTGGTAAAGGATCTCGCAATCATAATCCTTCACCACATCCAACCACCGATGCTGCCTCATGTTCAGATTCGGCTGATCCATGAGGTACCTCAAACTCTTGTGGTCCGTGTAAATGGTACAACGGACCCCGTAGAGGTAATGACGCCAAATCTTGAGGGCAAAAACAACCGCCCCCAGCTCCAAATCATGCGTCGGATAATTCGCCTCATGAGGCTTCAGCTGCCTCGAAGCGTAAGCGATAACATGTCCTCTCTGCATCAAAACTGCGCACAAACCCAAGATGGACGCATCGCATTATGCGAAAAAAATCCTCCATGCCCTCTGGCAGAGCTAAGATTGGCGCCTCGCACAATCTCTGTCTCAATGTCTCAAATGTAGCCTGCTGCTCAGGCCCCCAGCGAAAGACCACGGCTTTCCTCGTCAACCGGGTCAGAGACACGACTATCTTGGAGAAGTCCTGAATGAACCTCCAATAGTAGCCTGCCAGTCCCAGGAAGCTCCGAATCTCGGATGGAGACCTCGGAACCTCCTACCTCATCACGGCCTCCACCTTAGCCAGATCAACCGAAATCCCGCCCTGGTTGACAAGGTGCCCAAGAAACTGCACCTCGCGCAACCAGAACTCGCACTTGGAGAACTTGGCATACAAGCTCTCCCTCCTCAAAGTATCCAACACCTCTCGCAAGTGCTCCTCATGTTGCTCTCGCATCTTGGAATAAACCAAGATGTCATCAATGAAAACTATCACAGACCGATCCAACATCGGCCTGCACACGCGGTTCATGAGATCCATGAACGCGACAGGAGCATTGGTGAGCCCGAAAGGCATCACCACGAACTCATAGTGGCCATAGCGCGTCCGGAACGCAGTCTTCTGCACATCCTCCTCTCTGACCCTCATCTGATGATATCCTGAGCGCAAATCAATCTTGGAGAACCAAGATGCACCCTGTAGCTGGTCAAAGAGGTCATCAATCCTCGGAAGGGGGTAACGGTTCTTCACCGTTAGCTTATTCAACTCCCGATAGTCTATACACATCCGATGCGACCCGTCCTTCTTCTTCACAAACAGAATCGAGGTTCCCCAGGGTGAACTGCTCAGTCTAATGAACCCCTTGTCTAACAGCTCCTGCAGCTGTGTAGACAACTCCTGCATCTTAGGAGGAACCAACCGATACGGTGCCTTGGCTGTCGGAGCCGCACCAGGGACTAGGTCGATCCTGAACTCTACCTGCCTCTCCGGAGCTATCCCTGGCAACTCCTCGGGGAATACGTCCACAAACTCTCGCACCACTGGCACATCACCCACCGTCGCCTTACCCCGCCTCCTGGGTATCCATAGCATAGGCGACAAATCCTGCGCAACCCTGCTGGAGGTAGCGCCTAGCTCTAGCTGCCGAACATAAGGCTGGTCCTCGCCGTGGCCTCTCGCCCTGAACCACCAGCTCTCCCCCACTTAGGGTCCTGATCCTCACCAGCTGTTGCGCGCAGTCGATCACTGCCCCATTGGGGCTCAGCCAATCCATACCGATAATAACCTTGTTCCCCCGCAAAGGTATAGGAACCAAGTCTACCAGGTAACGCTCCTCGAATAATCTCAAAACACAGTCCCTGAAGACCTCTGATGCTCGCACTGACCGGTCGTCCGCAATCTCGACCTCTAGAGGGCAATCCAACATGCCCGAAGACTCAGGAAACTTCTTTCTAAGCGCAAGAGAGACAAACGATCGGGTAGCACCCGAATCAAACAACACCTGAACTGGGCTACCGTTCACATGGAACGATCCTAACAACGCACATACATAATATATCAAAATCACAACGACATAACATAAAAGCGTAAATAAGAAATCATACCCGTCACTACATCGGGTGCAGCGCATGCCTCCTCGGCTGTCAGCTGAAATGCTCGGCTCCGTACCACTGGAGCCTCCGACTTGACCTTCCGGCCATCCATAACCCGCGCAGTCGCCGGAGTTGGCGCCACTATCGGCGCCGCAGCATCTGTCGTCAATCTGGGGCAATTGGCCTTCTTATGGCCCCTATGATTGCAATGGAAGCAAATCAGGTATGATGTCTGAACCGCAAGGGTAGGGGCAGTACAATCTCTGCCAAAATGCCCAGTCTTTCCGCACTTATAGCAGCCTGAACCCGGCCCAGTGCGGCAAACTCCCTCATTTTACCGACCGCACTTTCCACAGCGGTCCCGGCCCTGTTGGCCCTTCGACCTAGAGTCGAATCCCTTGGGTTTCTTCCCCGAAACCCCCGTAACCTGCAAAGTCTCCGCCTTCCTCTTCCTGAGGTGCTCCAGATCAATCTCTCTCTCCCGCGCCCTGGCAATCATGGAGTCCAGGGTCGGACATGCCAAGAAGCTGACGTGCTCCCTGATATCGGCTCTCAACATGTCGTGATAGCGGGTCCTCCTCATATCCTCATCTCCTGCATACTGGGGCACCAATAAAGCCCTCTCCCGGAACTTGGCGGTGATCTCCGCCACAATCTCCGTAGTCTGTCTCATATCCAAAAACTCCCTGGCCAGCTGCTGAAGCTCCACAGCTGGTGCAAACTCGGCCCTGAATCGGGTCACGAAATCTGACCAAGTCATAGCCTCGATGGCTGGGGCTCCCAATGTATCACCAATCAACTCCCACCAATCTCTGGCTCGATCCCTCAAACATCCTGCAGCAAAACGGACCTTCGACCCTTCCGGGCAGAAGCTCGTCAACTGCGCAGACTCGATGTCTGTGATCCATCTCCTAGCAGCAATGGGGTCCTTCACCCCATGGAAGTCTGGCGCACCACTTCCTCTAAAGTCCTTGAAGGACAGCGTGCGCGTACCCAACTGGCTGGACGCCGCATCCCTCCTGAATGCCTGGAGGCGATCCTCCATCAACTCAATAATCCCCTCCTTGATCGACCCGAAGATGATGGGGGTCGACTCAAGGATACCTCTGGTGATCTCAGACGCGATGAACTCTCGTAACCCGTCATCAACCTGCTCGGATCCGGCACCCGAGCCTGACCCTGATCCTGACCCAGATCCTGCTCCATGTCGTGTAATCGCCATACTGAAAATAAACACATAAACGTCAAGATCATATATACCCCTGAGAGGTCTCACGCACTCTCCAAGTTTCCTGGTTCCATCTCGGCCCTCCTTGACTCGAGTACGGATCCTCTGCTTTCAGTAGTACGGGCCCATACTACCTTCCACATCTATCCGTACTTTCCTCAAGGATTGCTTCAACTTCACCAAGTCCCTTTACCGATACCCTTTTCTACTAATCTCGTCCTAGGCTTTCCTAGGGCACTCCCCGACCTACTCTCCGCCATCAGCTGCACTAGGAGTCCCTACTTCCCTTCCCTAACTAGCTTGCGAGTACTGCTACATATCCGCTCACTAGTTAGTTATAGTTAGCCAGGACCCCTTAAGCAGCATTCGTGCATCGAGTAACCACATCAGGCATAACCTAATCAGGCTATCCTACTACTGACTAAACAGTCCTAGCATACAGCTCATTCAACAGGCATATAAGGCATCCTTCCTAAATCCTTAGCCCTAATCTAGCATGCAGTTCTCAGAATCATAAATCGTATAACATAGCATATCAAGTATGGGTATCTTGGGGAAAACTTACTTGAGCTCGGTCGGTAGCACGCATCACACACCTCGTTCTTTCTCGAAATCCCTTAATTTAGATTTTAGGAAACCATTTTCTTTGTAAAATCTTTTAATCCCTCGGTTTGAGTCCAGACACCCCGAGGGTGTGTCCGAATCCCTCAAACCCGGGCTCTGATACCAACTTGTAACATCCCAAAAATTGAGGCCAAAAATTTTGTTTTTAAATTACGCAAGTCATAAAATATGTTACCAAAACATTGCCAATATTACATCAAGTTTAAACCATAATGTCGTGTCTCAAAATCATAACATCATAAGTGATGGAAATCAGAGTACAATCCCATAAGCTCATTGCGGAAATCATGTGTGAATGTGTGATTCACTGCTACACCGCCGACTCCTTCCCCTTAAACGAAGAGGTACCTGAAACCAAAACTGAAACTGTAAGCACAAAGCTTAGTGAGTTCCCCCATCATACCACATATCATATAATATTGTCGGTATCTTTCAACCGGTAACCGTCATCGGTATCTTTCAACCGGTATCTGTCATCGGTATCTTTCAACCGGTAACTGTCATCGGTATCTTTCAACCGGTATCTGTCATCGGTATCTTTCAACCGGTAACTGGGGACAATTTCACCCCTACCATTATCATACAATAACAAGGTATAATCATACAATCAGGCATAACTGGGTATTGACCTGCCCCCTTGATCCTAAAGACCGATGCCAGGGAAAAACTAATCCCTACCACTACCATTATCACACATAACATATCATACAGGCATATCCCATGACCAAAGCACATAACCATACCACGATAATTATCACAAAGACAATTATCTAACAACTACCCTTGTTGGTGGGCCGGCATTGTGGCCTTAGACCCACCCCTACTGGAAGGTAACTCACCTCGAATGAGTAGCTGCTGATAATCTGCACGGGAAGTCTCTGTCTGCTGCTACTCCGGAAATCCTCCGGCTATAATCCCCACAAAACACTTAATCGGAGTCTGATATCTATTCCTAGGGTAAGATGACCATTTTACCCCTGACCAAGTCCAAGTCAAAATCAAAGTCAAAGTCAACTTCCAGTTAACCTGACTCCCCGAGTTGGGCCGCCAACTCGTCGTGTCCCTATCTCTTCAACTGTCCTCATCCACGTCTCTACTCGTCGAGTTTAGCAACGACTCGACGAGTTCTCCTTCTAAAACAACCCCGGATGAACCTTCATCCGACTCGCCGAGTTGTATGAACAACTCGTCGAGTTCATCTTCATCCTATGAACAAGTCCTTCCCTCGACTCGCCGAGTTGTATGAACAACTCGTCGAGTTCATCTTCAAGAGTAGGGAGATTGCCTTGGACTCGCCGAGTCGGCTCATGCACTCGCCGAGTCCTATGAACTCCAAGACTATGGCTTATCCCAATATGTTTGGGTCACTCCCATAGACCCTCTAAAACCTTTCTAACACTCGACTGGGTCTCTTGAACCATAACAGAAAAGGGGAGTCTAACCTCGGACTCGCCGAGTCCCAAGAATGACTCGCCGAGTCGATATAGTCCAAGTCTATTTCTTCGATTTCTGGTGTACAACTCTTGTCCAAATGATAGATCTAGGTCCCTAAACTCGATCTAGCACGTAAAGTTACGAACTTTACGTGCATGCATGGGATTTTGAGCCAAAAAGGCTCTAAAAGAGGCTCTTAAGTTGCATGGGGGCTTCCATGGGTGTAAAAGCAGCCCTTTTCTACCTTGTAACTCCTCCATGGACCTAGATCTGAAGCCTCAACCCCCAACCATGCTTGCAAACATGGTTGGTTACCAATAATGGCTTATAAAAGCCCTAAATCTCCCCAAAAAGGGATCTAGCAAATGAACAAGCAAGGTATCGACTTTATACCTTCTGGGAACTGCAAATGATGCACAAACTTGAACTCCCTTGGTCTTCTCTTGATTCCTCTAGGCCCTTCCTTCTTCCTTGTGATCAAAACCACCAAGAATCACCACAAATGCCTTTAGATCTTCACACACACAGCTAGGGTTTGCTATGGGGGGTTTCTGGAAGCAATAGGGACGAAGGGTGGCCGAATGAGATGCTTAAATAGGGTGTAAACCCTTAGATTAGGGTTTTGTCCAGTCAGAGTCTACTCGTCGAGTCTGGAAGCCGACTCGACGAGTCCGTCATTTGAATCCCGGATCAAATCCGCTTCTACTCGACGAGTTGGGCCTTCAACTCGCCGAGTCCCAGGCCAAAAACGCAAAATACTTAAATAAAATATGTACCAGGATCCAGGTGCTACAGTTGCGCACGATCACCCGTGAATAATTTTAGTTTCTTCAAAAGTTCATATCTTCTTCATACGGGCTCTGTATTCAACGAATTTTATATCCACGCGTAGCTATCAACGAGATCTACAACTTTCATTTAGACTCTGTCGGCTAGTTTTGAATTTATTTTTAAAGTTATATTTTTAACATGCTTAGATTGTTAAAGTCCGTTAAAAATTCATAACTCTCTCGTATGATATTCGTTCTCAATTGTCTTTAGATCGACAAATAGGTATTGACGAGATCTTCAACTCTCGTTTGGATTGTTTTTTGCTAACAATCGACCGATTTCAATTTCGGTTTCTGAGCCGTATAGTGCTACGCTGAAATATTAGAAAAATCATAACTTCCTCTCACAAAGTTAGATCTAGGCGTTCTTTATATGCACGAAATCATTGTCGCATGTACTATAACTTCGCTTAAGATTATTTATACTAAGTAATCTTCAGTCAAAATATCGTTTTATCGCTTATTTGACTATCCCGTATATGTAGGTGTTACAAGTGATAGCTCCTTTTCTTGATGAATGATATGATCTTATAAGTCGCTTCACTTTTTGCCCTTAGATAGATAATCCATATATACCTTGAGAATATATCATCAATAACTAGAGTATCCAACTATACTTTAGGTCTTTAGAACACCAAATAAGTCTATATTTAATAAGGAAATATGATTGTTGATAAAAGAACATTATTTGGTAATAAGTGGCTTATGTTGCTTACCTTGTTCACAAGCAACTGAAAGCTTGTCTTATGCATACTTGATCTTCAGAATCTCACAAACCAATTCTTTATTTATAAGCTTTGAAATTGACTTAAAGTTAAGATAGGACAATATTTTGTGCCATAGAGGATTCAACTATGATTATGTTTTGAAACAAAAAAATATATTTATGGGCTTATCAACAAATTAATTAAATGACATATTGTCTTCTTAAAATTAAATTCATATATAGTCATTGTTGGTGATTTATATCACTAATATTATTTAAGTGTAATGGGATTAATTTGTTGATCAATATAATCTTGATAAAGATTGAACAAGTAAGGGTGAAGTAGAGTGAATACTTGTTTGAGTTTATTCAAGATTCAAATTACACTATCAATTAGAGGCGAAGCAGCTAAACCAACAGGGTTCTAGGGGTGGCGTCCCTGGTAGCGGGGTTTAAGGGGTGGCAACCCCTGGCTATGGTTGAGCTGGTTTTGACCCTTACCTTGACCCTTATCTAGAAACCGGTTTTAGTGGCCGTTTTATGACAATCTGGAGACTACCTTATGATAGTTTCGGCAGTTTTCACATATAGAAGTTATTATTCCGTTTTTTGTCATAATTCTGGTACACACAAGAATATAACACATTCTATTCTCTGTTCTTGATTTTTGAGTTTTATCCAATTGAGATTTCGAGAGTACCATTGAAATACTTTAATTTGATAGTGCAATCACGATTCTCAGTATTCCAAGCAATTGAAACACCCGATTTTCTAACAAAATATGAAGTATTTTGTGGAAATGAAGAATGGAGATTCTGTGAAGGACATGACAAGTAAATTTGAACATTTGATCAAGTTTGAATGGAAAATTTTCGTAAATGGCAGAAGAATATGCATTTCCTCCTTACTAATCTGAATTCACTGAAGATGAAACCTTGGAAGTAATTAGGAGGAGATCGAATAGGGAGAACGATGACTACATCTATCGTGTCACGTTCTAATTGGTATGTTTAACACTCTATTTGATGTTATAAAATTTTGAACCTGCAAAGGATTTATGGCATTCACTGGAATCCAAGGACATGGCTGAAGATGCTTCTAGTAAAAAGTTTCTGGTTAGTAATTTCATGGGTTACAAGATGGTTAATACTAGGCCTGTAATGGAACAATTTCATGAAATGTTAAGGATTCTGGAACAGTTTGTTCAACATAATTAGAAGATAGATGATGTCATCTCTATGGTTGTCATCATTGACAAACTGCTTTCATCCTGGAAAGAGTTTAAACATACTCTGTGTGACATCCCCAATTTCACAGCCATAAAAGACTGATCTGTTTATGCTTTATTCGAAAATCAGAGTATATTTTTAAAGAAGTATGTTGTGGAATTTGTTCCAAAAAATATGATAAAGAATTTATCAAAGCATTTCCGAAGAAATGTATTTTCATTAAATTACAAACCTCGGGAGGTCATTGTCAATACAGATCAAAAGCATAAACAAAAACAACATAGGCCTTACAAATATTCTATTTATTTCTACTAGCTTATAATCATAATCTCTCATTAGATCTTCGCATCTATACTCTTGTGTCACTACCTGTAATCAAGGTTGTAAAAATCGCTCGACGGTCGACTGGTGTTAAGAGATTAATCGGTCTTGGCGGGGATTAATCGGGGACCATAGATTATTAATAAAATATTAAAATTAATCAAATATTAATATATCTTAAGAAAAACAAGTACTTCAAATTAGAAAATAAGAAAATTTGTAATTTCAAAATTTCAAAATACGAAAATATGAACATTTTGGTATAATATTTGAAATTTTGAAAATTTGAAATTTTTGGAGTAAAAACAAAGTTAATTTTCTGATTTGTTTTCATTTGACCTTTTTTGACTTATTTTTTATTTTTTTCGACTTTTTTTTTACTTTTGTTGACTTTTGTTAACCGATTAATCCCACCAAGACCGATTAATCCCGCCAAACCCGATTAATCCTAAAATTCTGATTAACACTCTAATCCTCGACGGTTGGAGAACGCCAAGCGATTAATCCACGATTAATCCCGATTTCTGCAACCATGCCTGTAATACAAGAAGCTGAGTGGGTCAGGCTTGGGAGCCTGGTGGACACATAGGGTTTTCAACTCACAATAAATAAGTTTATTATTTTCAATAATCATTCATGCCGATTACCCGTTCCCGTTATCCTCACTTTACGTCCCTAAAGTATCTATTATAAGGGACCTATCCTAAGGATTTTTTTCATCGGGGTGACAACACTGCTTAGGGGATTTCTCAGAAATACATCTCAAATAAGGCAACCATAAGGGGGATGGAGTACACCTGGTGAACACGTAGTTCAAATAAACACCTACAGGTTGCGAGCCTGTTAGCGTTCCACTGGACTGTCTAGAACAGTCTGTGGTCGTCATCCATACTCCGCTAGATGACTGGATCCTTGTCAACATCGAGGCCTCTCATCATTTTATTTCTTCACTCATCAACTATTTCATCTACCCATGTTTTACCCAAAATATTTGTATATATAAAATACATATACAGTTTAGATCTAAAAAAAAGGCTTAAATCTTTCATCCAGCATAGATCTCAATATATAAAACACATATACAATTTAGATCTGAAAAAAAAGGTTTAAATCTTTCATCCAGCATAGATCTCAGGTAAACAGATAATATGCACACATATCGCGTAATTTATATAAAACTAGTTGTGACACCCGTGTATTACACGGGTTTATTAAAAATAAAAATTTATATCAATATTTAAACATTAGATATTTTATAAAATAATACTTTTTTACATATCATAATGTAATCTTTTGAAGCATTTATAAAAAAAAATCAAATCTTCTTTAGAGCATTTACGAGACTTTATTATCAAATTAATAGAATGATTCTATTTCCTTATATGAAATTTTATTTTAAAAAATGAAAAATCTCAAAAAATGACAAGTGGAAAATAATAATTCTAAAACTCCCACAAAATTACATGTGGCAAAACTCTTGAGATTTGACAAGTGGCAAAAAAACCTTCATTTATTAGAGATGTTACTTCATATATATGTGTAAGATGAAAGTAACTATGCACTCAATTTATAAGGTGGTGATTCCAACTTGGACAACGCTTCGCTTCGACGAAACCGGGAGGTTTGCATGAAAACTGGGCTCTGCGGGGGCAGAGTTTTCAGCCGAAAACTCTTTTTCTTGAAGCCTTTGGGTGCTCTGGGGCTTTCTTCTAGTGCTAGGGAAGTTTCCTAGGCCTGGGGGTGTTTTGGGAGGTTTAGAGAGAGAGTAGAGAGAGAAAGAAAGGGTTTTTGGTGTGAAGAATGAAGGCACACTCGATTGGTATTTACAGGCTGGAAATGAGTTCAAATCGTCGATTTTCTGGTCCAACTTGTCGTATTTCTGGTCCAACTCGTCGATTTTGTGCCACTTGTCACCATCTGGTGGCAAAGCTTGGGGAGAAAGCAAGGGCTCAGATTGCCACATCAGCCACTTCGCAGCAGCACCCTTCCGACTTCTAAACCCCGTAAGTTTCGCATACAATCTACGGTTGCGATGTTCTTTATATCCACGCATAGTTAATGACAAGATCTACAACTCTTCTTTTGACTCCATTGGCTAATTATCGACCGATTTTAAATTTAACAGTATGAGAAGATTACACTGTCTAATGACCGTGTAAAATTCATAACTTCTACATACGGACTCCGTTTTCGACTGTCTTTTTATCGTTGAACTCCTATTAATGAGATATTCAACTCTCATTAGGTTGTGTCGGCTAAAAACCGATCGATCTAAAATTCAAACTCCAGGATGCACACTGTTATGCCAAATCTTAAAAAATTCATAACTTCCTCATACGAAGTCAGATTTGGACGTTCTTTTTATGCACGCTCTCGGTTTAACTTATACTACGACTTTCGTTTAGATCGCTAAGTCTAAAAACACTTTATAGTAAACTCATTTTTTTACGTCACAAAGCGTCGTGCCGGTTTTGTCGAGAAACTTTGACAGGTCATAACTTCTTTGTTATAACTCAGATTTCGGTGTTCTTTACATCTCCGGAATCCTTGTCACGACCACTACAACGTCCTTCATAGATATTGGGTTTATCTAAATTTTTATTTTTGGCTCTTATTTTCATTCTTAATTTATTATATCTTATAAATAAGTATAATGCACATAAAATCACATAATCCACATAATATTCAAACAATTCCTCTTTATTACTTCAAAATAAGTTACATTTGTTGACCCTGAATATTACATCATCATATTAATGCTTAGGCTAGAAACGTGGGCGTTACAATTCTCTCCCCCTTAGGATGATTTCTGTAACACCCGGATTTCCAGGTATATTATTTTTAACTATTTATTTTTGTGAATCATTGACCTACTCGACGAGTTGGTGCTATAACTCGTCGAGTAGAAGCGGGGTGGCCACGTGAGTTTAATGAAATACTCGACGAGTCCAAGAGTAGACTCACCGAGTAGGCGTTGTGGGTGGAAACCCTAAATCCTCGGGCCTGTGCCCTATTTAAGGAACCTTATGGCCCTCATTTGCGGCTACCAGTCCAGAGAGAGAAACCCTAGTGAGCTTGAGCGTGTGGTGTGAGGAGAAGGGCTATTTTAATCCTTGTTGGTGTGGTTTTTGCAAAAGAAGAAGGAGATTCCAGCAAGAGAAGGTCAAGGGGGTTGCTATTCTGTGGTTTCAAGCAAGGAAACTCCATCTTTGAGGTATTAAATCGAACCCTTCTTCTGTTTTGGGGTAGAACCCTTGAATCTAGGGTTTTCTCTATTCTTTATTGGCTTGGATATGATGCTTATGATGTCCCTTTGAGTGTTAAACTCTGGATCTGGACCTTGAGAGGTCCAGACAGCCCCAACCTCCCTGCTTTATGCTACTTCCTTAGAGATATAAGCCTAGGTTGCCATTTTAGTGGCTATTTCACCAAAAGAAACATATTGAACGTTGCATGAGTGTAAAGGTCGGACCTTTACGTGTTTATTGAGTAGGGTAAGGTCATATCTATAGGTTATAGTGTGACATCCCCTAATTTCTCGGCCAGAAAAGACCGATTTAATTTATGCTTTTTAAAATAAAATCAGAGAATCTTTTTAAAAGATGTTGCGGAATTGGTTCCCAAAAAAACAAAACATGATAAAAGTTTGTCAAAACCTTTCTTTAAGAAATATATAATTTCCTTTTATATCAAAACCTCGGGATGTCATGTTCCGATACAGATCAAAAGCATAAACAAGACATTATAAGCCTTACAACAGTTATTCATAACTACTGGCCTATAATCCATAAATCACTCATCATCATCATCCGACTATGCTCGGGGTCCACTACCTGTAATATAAAAAAACTGAGTGGGTCAGGCTTGGAAGCCTGGTGAGCATATAGGGTTTTCAACCCACAATAAATAAATTTATTGTACTTAAACAACAATCAATCAACCAAATTACCCCAACCCCATTATCTTATTTATTTCTTAAGGGTTTACCCTAAGAATCAACTATCACTACTTCCTAAGGATTCATCCTAAGGAATAGACACAAGGTCACACCATCACCACGGTTTATATAACAGGGGCTAAATTCATAGCTCTTATTTATTGACAGTATTATTCACAGTGTTCACCCCTGTCATACACGTCAATGGGTTTTTAGAGTACTCCAAATGAACATATAGTTCATTACACCTACATGTTACGGGCCTGCTAGTGTTCCACAGAACATCTAGAATAGTCCATGGTTGTCATCCCTACTCTGCTGAATGACGGGGGCCAACATTTTGGGTAAGTGATTCTCTCAAATGTCACCACTCACCCTCAACTCATGATCAATATTACTGATCATCTCCTTTATCCAACTCACCTATCATCACACACCCATTATTTCATCTACCCATGTTTTACCCAACATTTTTGTAGATAAAAATACATATACAGTTTAAATTATTTAAAAACATGTATAAATCACACCTTCAACATCCAACTCAAATAAACAAACAATAAATATTCACACAGCATGTATTTTATGTAAAATACTTCATATCTATGTGTAAGGTGAAAGTAACTACACACTCACCTGATTTAATGAAAATCGGGCAGCAATTCGTTTCCTAAAACGATCGTTTCTAATAAAACCGGGAGTTTTATTGAGAAACCGGGCTCTGCGAAGGGTCGGGCTTCGAAACCGAAAATATAAATTTTCCGGGCTTCTCGGGCACTTCGTGGCGTATTCCAGGGGTTATAATTTATACCAGGGCTTCGAGGGAAGTTGAAATGAAAGAAATATTGAAAAAAGGGCTAAAAATGACAAGTTTTCAAAGTTTACCCGGGAGGTCTCGCACCCTCCTATTTATAGGGCCGAGCCTCCCGATCCAACGGCTGAGAAGAAGCCACGCATCGCAGATCCGAGGGCTCGCAGGGAAGGCTCGCACGTGGGCTCGCACATGGCTGTGCATGCGAGGGCCTCGCTGGAGGCTTCTGATTGGACCGCTTCGGACAGCTGGTGCGACACACGTCGGGGCGAGGTAAGGCGGCTTCGGATGGAGGAGTCACCTGGCACGCGTCGGACTCTCGGCTGCACACTCGTCACTCCTCGGATGCTTCCATGACTTGGGTGACTCATCAGAATTTCGGACACGTGGCACCTGCGAGGCGAGGACACGTGGCCGAAGTCCACCTATGCGAAATTCCTCGGTTTTGGGGATTTTTTCTCGTTTTTCGTGCCAAAACTTCTAAAATCCATAAATTTCGCATACGAGCTCCGTTTTTGACGTTCTTTATATGCACGCGTAGGTAAAATTGCGCTCTACAACTTCCATTTAGACTTCGTCGGCTAATTTTGATGTTAATTTTTATATTATTAGCTTTAACAGACCGGGACAGGAAATCCGTTAAAAATTGATAACTTCTTCATCCGAAATCCGTTTTCGTCAGACTTTTTGTCGTTGTGCTACTAATGACGAGACCTTCGATTCTCGTTTCGGTCGTGTTGGCTAAAAATCACTCGATCTAAAATTCGAGTTTTTAGCTGTCTACTGCTAAGCTGAAACTTCGAAAAATCATAACTTCCTCATACGAAGTCAGATTTGGGCGTTCTTTTTATCGAACTTCTCGGTTTAACGAATACTACGAGATTCGTTTAGATTACTAAGGCTAAAAAGTAGTTTATCAAAAACTCACTTTTTACGACATTCGGCACCGTACCGGTTTGTTGCGAAACTTCGACAGGTCATAACTTCTTCGTTATAACTCGGATTTCGGCATTCTTTATATATCCGTAATCCTTGTCACGCCCACCACAAGTTTCTTAATAGATATCGGCTTTATCTAAAATTTAATTTTTGACGCTCATTTTTATTCTTAATTATTTAAACCCTAATAATTAAGCATAAAACACATAAAACACATAATATTCACATAATTCCTTTTCATTTCTCCAAAATGAGTCACAAAGGTTAACCTAGACCATTATGTCAATATTAATGCCTAGCCTAGAAACACGGGCGTTACAACTCTCTCCCCCTTAGGATGATTCCGTCCCCGGAATCACACAACGACAAACAACTACGGGTAGCGACTCACCATGTCACTCTCCGTTTCCCAGGTGAGATTTGGCCCATTTATATGTTTCCAACGCACAAGCACTAAATCGACTATCTTACGTTACAACTTCTTAGTCTTACGGTCAACGATTGCCTTAGGTTCTCCAATTAACCTCTTGCTCTCATCCAACCTTAATTCAGAAATGGGAATTATGTCGGGCACACCTCCCGTGAACTTCCTCAAATAACACACATGAAATGTGTTATGAATACCCTCCAGTTCTTCCGGTAATTCTAGCTTGTAAGCTTGATTCCCGATCCTCCGAAGAACTTTAAATGGTCCAATAAACCTTGGACTCAACTTTCCCCTTCTACCAAACCTTATAAGTCCCTTCCATGACGTGACTTTAAGTAAAACCGAATCTCCAACTTCGAATGATATCGGTTGTCTTTTCTTGTCAACATAGCTCTTTTGAGCAGCTAACATCCTTTCCCTAATCACTTTCAACTTTCCAGCAGTCTGATGGACTATTTCAAGTCCCATAAGCTGCTTTTCCCCAGCTTCCAGTCACCATGACGGCATTCAACACTTTTCCCCATACAAAGCGTGATAAGGTGCCATCTAGATGTTCGAGTGGAAACTGTTATTATAGGAAAATTCTACTAAAGGTAAATGTTCATCCCAGTTACCTTGGAATTCCAGGGTACATGCTCTCAGCATATCCTTCAACGTTTGAATCGTTTATTCGCTCTGACCATCGGTTTGCGGATGGTAAGCTGTACTCAAACACAACTTGGTACCCAATTCCTCTTGTAGACTCCTCCAAACCCTTGAGGTAAAACGGCTGTCACGATCGGATACAATCGTTAATGGAACACCGTGAAGCCTCACAATTTCCTTCACGTAAGAATTCGCAAGTTTATCCATAGACCATTTCTCGTTAGCAGCTATGAAATGCGCATTCTTAGTGAAGCGATCAACGACCACCTAAATCATGTCGTGACCGTTCCTTCTTCTGGGCAGTTTAGTCACAAAATCCATAGTGATGTCTTCCCATTTGCCCATGGGTATAGGCAAGGGTTCTAAACTCCCATATGGTTTCTGATGTTGTGCCTTAACCCTAGCACAAGTTACACACACTCGGCCACATACTTTGCAACATCGAGCTTCATCGTCGGCCACTAGTAATAGGGTTTTAGATCCCTATACATTTTCGTACTACCGGGATGAATCGAGTACATGGTTTTGTGAGCTTCTTCCATCAGAAGACTTCTTACTCCTCCCGCCTTAGGTACCCAAATCCTATCTTTGAATACCTTCAGTCCTTGACCGTTTGTATCAAACACCAACGTTTTGCCCAAACGTTCCTCCTTTCGGTCATTTCTCTCTAAAGCTTCCTCTTGAGCTTTCACAATTGTCGAGACAACTTCAATTCTCAACGCTCTTGGCCTTTTCTTTTCAAGATTTACCTTCCGACTGAGAGCATTAGCAACAACATTTGCTTTACCAGGGTGGTAAAGTATCTCACAGTCGTAGTCCTTGAGTAACTTTAGCCAGCGCCGTTACCTCATGTTCAATTCCTTCTCCATACCTTTAAGGTGAATACTACCACTGCCAACTCCAGACCATGAGTGGGGTAGTTCTTTTCATGCTCTTTCAATTGCCTCGATGCATACGCTATCATTTTATCCCTTTGGGTCAGAACACAACCTAACCCAACACCAGAGGCATTACTATAAAATGTGAAGTCATCAACTCCTTCAGGTAACGAAAGAATCGGTGCTTCACACAACTTCTTCTTTGACTTCTCAAAGCTTCCTATGCTTCTTATTCCAAGTATAAACAGCTCCTTTGTGGGTCAAAGCTGTCAATGGAGTCGCGATCGAAGAAAAGCCTTGGATAAATTAGCGATAATATCCAGCTAATCCTAAAAAGCTTCAGATCTCCATACGACTTTCAATCGTAACCTTCGAGTTACAAAATAAATCCTTATTGAGGACTCCTTCTTCTTCTTAGAATAAGTATTTTCCTTCGTTTATTGTAACATACCGATGGGTCATGTTCTAATGATCTCTCATTGTATACTGCACTACTTCGACTCAGATCTCCTAGGGACAAATTTCGGAGCAAACTATACCTTCCTTCATGTTCTAATGTGATACAATCACAATTCCACATGTATCATTTCTAACTACCTACTTCTTTAACAATGAGTGCGATACTTCTATTGATCGCTTTGATCATTTCTCACTTCAATCTTCTGGCTCAAGTCAAATACTACATCGAACTTGGTTCTCTGAACCACATAATAAACTCATCTTAGTCGGACTAGATTCGATATGACCTCTAAGGTTGGAATAACAATCATCTTCTTAGTCATTACCGAAACGATGGTAACGACAGACTAGAATAAGACGGAATCAATTACTAGCTCCTTGGTAACCTTGTGACTTTCCCTGATCCAAGTGTGAGTCCTATGCTTCCAGTAGTATAGATCTCTACTACTATTCACACATACTCATACTCGTCCCAAGTACTGTCTCGCAGTCCCCAAGTCCTAAAATCACAAAACAATTTAACACATACGAATGTGTCCAATCAATCATAAAATTTTCCTAGACTCTACTAGGACTTCTTCCATACGTATCTTCAATCATCAATTCTGCTTCAACTTGGTTGGTGATGGAAATTCCAGACGATTGGGACAACTTCAAGAATTACACCAACCATTCCATTCATCAGATGACAAAACCAGGGTTTATATTATTTCCTTGAAACAATTACACAAAGGTTCAAGTTTACCCTATACTATGCCTCTAATAGGCTAAACCACTTGTTACTAACTACATTTCTACTTTATGTCTTAGTTTTGGGAATATAAGGTCCTTACTCATGATCCCTTATATTTCCATCTGCTTCATTAAGGATCATTTGGAATGCCTTTGGTTTTGGTTTTGGTGGAAAATTAGGCATTGCTGCCTCTTTCTTCTTTGGACAGTCTTTCGAAATGTGCCCTTCCTCGTTACATCGATAGCACATCCTCTTGTTGGACGGACACTCGTTGGCATAATGCCCAGTCTTTCCACACTTGTAGCAGGTCACCTCTTCGCTACATTTCCCGAAGTGCTTCTTTTTGCACCTCTCGCACCATTTTGCTTCGCCTTCTCCTCTTCCATACTTCGAGAATTTTCTTTTCTTGTTGGACCCTGAAGTCCTTTCAAACTTTCTTTTCTCGCCAACTTCAACCTTGCTGGCGGCTCTCCCTTTAATCATATCTTCAACAGACTTGGCAGCCCAGATAGCTGCCTCCAAAGTAAGTGCCTGACGTACTGGCACAGTAAGTTCATACTTACTTTGTTGAAGTAAATGTTTTGTTTCTTCCATCTGTTGCTCTAACATCGTACGCACCATTGCCTGCACCCCAGCCATCGTGATTGGCTCAGGCTGTGGATTATCGTTTCCAAATCCACTTTGAGTACTCGCCATTTCGATCTATACACCAATCGTAGGTGAATTTAGATCTTTATTTTCGATAGGCGTTAAATCTTCGTCATTACTCCGAAACGTTTACATGTTAGTTCTAATCTCGTAATCACACACTTAGAATCCTACACACATAAGGTTTCCAGATCCGGTCGGCAACAGACCATAGATCCGAACAAATACTAGCATCATTATAGCTATAACACAAAACATTTAGCACATAAAAGCATTTTAGGCATCCTTCCTAACATAAACTAGTGCTCGTGTCAATTTAGGTGTACTACCTAAAATATAATAGACACACTCAACTCACAATCACCGCTTAGCATTCTAAGTTTAAGTCTAAAAATCCTACAAATTTCCTAGTTCGCTTAAACTAATGCTCTGATACCAACTGTGACATCCCCTAATTTCTCGGCCATAAAAGACCGATTTAATTTATGCTTTTTAAAATAAAATCAGAGAATCTTTTTAAAAGATGTTGCGGAATTGGTCCCCAAAAAAGCAAAACATGATAAAGTTTTGTCAAAACCTTTCTTTAAGAAATATATAATTTCCTTTTATATCCAAACCTCGGGATGTCATGTTCCGATACAGATCAAAAGCATAAACAAGACATTATAAGCCTTACAACAGTTATTCATAACTACTGGCCTATAATCCATAAATCACTCATCATCATCATCCGACTATGCTCGGGGTCCATTACCTGTAATATAAAAAAACTGAGTGGGTCAGGCTTGGAAGCCTGTTGAGCATATAGGGTTTTCAACCCACAATAAATAAATTTATTGTACTTAAACATCAATCAATCAACCAAATTACCCCAACCCCATTATCTTATTTATTTCTTAAGGGTTTACCCTAAGAATCAACTATCACTCCTTCCTAAGGATTCATCCTAAGGAATAGACACAAGGTCACACCATCACCAGGGTTTATACAACAGGGGCTAAATTCATAGCTCTTATGTATTGATAGTATTCACCCCTGTCATACATGTCAATGGGTTTTTAGAGTACTCCAAATGAACATATAGTTCATTACACCTATAGGTTGCGAGCCTGCTAGTGTTCCACAGACGATCTAGAATAGTCCATGGTTGTCATCCCTACTCTGCTGAATGACGGGGGCCAACATTTTGGGTAAGTGATTCTCTCAAATGTCACCACTCACCCTCAACTCATGATCAATATTACTGATCATCTCCTTTATCCAACTCACCTATCATCACACACCCATTATTTCATCTACCCATGTTTTACCCAACATTTTTGTAGATAAAAATACATATACAGTTTAAATTATTTAAAAACATGTATAAATCACACCTTCAACATCCAACTCAAATAAACAAACAATAAATATTCACACAGCACGTATTTTATGTAAAATACTTCATATCTATGTGTAAGGTGAAAGTAACTACACACTCACCTGATTTAATGAAAATCGGGCAGCAATTTGTTTCCTAAAACGATCGTTTCTAATAAAACCGGGAGTTTTATTGAGAAACCGGGCTCTACGAAGGGTCTGGCTTCGAAACCGAAAATTTAAATTTTTCGGGCTTCTCGGGCACTTCGTGGCGTATTCCAAGGGTTATAATTGATACCGGGGCTTCGAGGGAAGTTGAAATGAAAGAAATATTGAAAAAAGGGCTAAAAATGACAAGTTTTCAAAGTTTACCCGGGAGGTCTCGCACCCTCCTATTTATAGGGCCGAGCCTCCTGATCCAACGGCTGAGAAGAAGCCACGCATCGCAGATCCGAGGGCTCGCAGAGAAGGCTCGCACGTGGGCTCGCACATGGCTGCGCATGCGAGGGCCTCGCTGGAGGCCTCTGATTGGACCGCTTCGGACAGCAGGTGCGACACGCGTCGGGGCGAGGTAAGGCGGCTTCGGATGGAGGAGTCACCTGGCACGCGTCGGACTCTCGGCTGCACACGCGTCACTTCTCGGATGCTTCCACGACTTCGGTGACTCATCAGAATTTCGGACACATGGCACCTGCGAGGCGAGGACACGTGGCCGAAGTCCACCTATGCGAAATTCCTCAGTTTTGGGGATTTTTTCTCGTTTTTCGTGCCAAAACTTCTGAAATCCATAACTTTCGCATACGAGCTCCGTTTTTGACGTTTTTTATATGCACGCGTAGGTAAAATTATGCTCTACAACTTCCGTTTAGACTTCGTCGGCTAACTTTGAATTTAATTTTTATATTATTATTTTTAACAGACCGGGACAGGAAATCCGTTAAAAATTCATAACTTCTTCATCCGACGTCCGTTTTCGTCAGACTTTTTACTGTTGTGCTACTAATGACGAGACCTTCGATTCTCGTTTAGGTCGTGTCGGCTAAAAATCACTCGATCTAAAATTCGAGTTTTTAGCTGTCTACTGCTAAGCTGAAACTTCGAAAAATCATAACTTCCTCATACGAAGTCAGATTTGGGCGTTCTTTTTATCGAACTTCTCGGTTTAACGAATACTACGAGTTTCGTTTAGATTACTAAGGCTAAAAAGTAGTTTATCAAAAACTCACTTTTTACGACATTCGGCACCGTGCCGGTTTGTTGCGAAACTTCGACAGGTCATAACTTCTTCGTTATAACTCGGATTTCAGCATTCTTTATATATCCGTAATCCTTGTCACGCCCACCACAAGTTTCTTAATAGATATCGGCTTTATCTAAAATTTAATTTTTGACGCTCATTTTTATTCTTAATTATTTAAACCCTAATAATTAAGCATAAAACACATAATATTCACATAATTCCTTTTCATTTCTCCAAAATGAGTCACAAAGGTTAACCTAGACCATTATGTCAATATTAATGCCTAGCCCAGAAACACGGGTGTTACATAGAGAAACAGATCTGACCTCAGAAGGTCATTTGAGTGTTGTCATGGAAGGAACTCGCCGAGTCCATAAGGGGAGTCGACGAGTCGAGTCGGGTTGCCCCGCGATTAATGACCGGTGGTAACCCGTCGAGTGAAAGGTTGACTCGACGAGTCGAGTGAGGATCTATGATGATTTGGAAGACGCCTGGACTCGCTGAGTCACACGAGTGCACTCGACGAGTCCGGTCAAAGTTTGACCATTGACTTGAGTTGACTTCAGTTGACCTTAGGGTTTTGGTCAAGCTGGTTCTAGAGAGAGATCTGGGAGGGGTAGAATGGTCTTCTACCCACTCTTTAGAAATGAGGACAAGAGAAAGTATTTATTAGAAATGTTATTGTGTTGATAGGAGGAAGCTAGGTAGGGTTATCGAACACGAGAGGTTATCCGACATCGTACGAGGTGAGTCTTCTCACTATACTTTACCTAGAGTGGTAATATGTGTGACCGGAAGGTCTTATGTGCTATGAGGAGTATGTGATGTATGCTGTTATTTAATATGTATGTGCTATGTTATGTTATGAGTAGTATGTTATGGACCGGGAGGTCATTATGATATGGACCGGAAGGTCATTATGGGTAGGACCGGAAGGTCTACCGGGATTGTGGGACGGAAGTCCCCTGAGACACATGGACCGGAAGGTCTTGTAGAGCTATAGCCTTGAGTGGCGTATGTGCATATGTGGTATTTTGGGGAACTCACTAAGCATTTATGCTTACAGTGTTTGTGTGATGTGTTTCAGGTACCAGTGAGGATCGCGGGAAGGCGCCGACATGATTTGTACACACTGATGGGATTATGTATTAGAGATCTTGGGATTTGTTTTATTATGATGACATGTGATACAATGGATTCTTATGAAATCTTATGAATGAAATTATGTTTTAAAAATGAAAAATTGTTTTGAAAATTTTGTTGTTACAAATTGGTATCAAAGCCTTGGTTTGAGGGATTCAGATGCACCTTCGGGCGTATCTGAACTCAAACTGAGGATTTGAGAAAGTTTTTCATAAAAGAAACAATTTTTCTAAAAAGTAAAAGAAATTGAGAAAAGCGGAAAGAAGCAGTGTGTACGATCAGTCAGCGCCCGAACGGTGATTTCCCAAAATACCCTTACATTATGTGTTACGAGATATGATATGAAATTTTATGCATGCTAGAGTAGGCTAGGTATTCCTATTAGGACTAGAGTGGCCTGATTTGTGATGCCTTAGCCTAGGAGATTACTGCTGCTATGAGATGCTTCGAGAGTGAGTAGGTAGCAGTGAGGAGCTTATGAGAAGTCTACCGAAGGGTAGCCTATGCTTAGCGAGATGTAGAGTACTTGTGATCTGGGATCCTAGGAGGAGGACTTGGAATGAATGTTGATGCGGTGTGGAATGTAGTATAGGGCCCGTACTACTGAAAACACCGGATCAGTGCGCAATCCAAGTAAGAATCCTTAGGGTACTAGAGGAGAAGTAGGGTTGAGTTATCGAGTGCAAGTATACTCGAGCAAGTCTCTGATTTATTTATGTTGTGTTTCAGAGGCATCATGGTTGGGACACACAGCACTCCAGAGAGCAGTGGGGTTAGCGATGAGGAGATTCGCCGATTGTTCATGAGGAGGTGGCCGCAGCCATCCGGGCGGAGATTCCGGAGATGTTTGGGTCAATCAAGACCACCTTGATTGAGACGTTTGATGAGCGATATGCTGCTCTGTCGGAGGCTGCCGTTGCTGCAGCTGTCGCTGCCGCGAGGCCACAGGGAGGTGACTCGTTGCTGTACCGAGAATTCAGCAACACGAAGCCACCAGAGTTCGATGGGACTAAGGATCTGATAGCTGCGATGAGGTGGATTTCTGACATTGAGGGATGCTTCTACACGTGTTCATGCCCGAAGCGTCTGAGAGTACGGTTTGCGCTGAACCAGCTTTGCTTGGGGGCGAAGGACTAGTGGAAGTTTGTGTCGGCGGATTTCACCCCTGCTGAGCTTACTGCGGTGACCTGGGAGAGGTTCGCCACCATGTTTCGTTATAAGTACGTTCCCCCGGTGGAAAGGGAACGACTGGCCCAGGAGTTCTTGTCCCTCAAGCAGGGTATTGATTCTGTTACCGTGATCACCAGGAAGTTTCATGAGAGGGCGATGTTTTGCCCTGAGCATGTGTCTACCAAGCAGGCACGCATGACCCGGTATCTGAGCATACTGAGGAGAGATATTTTCGAGTTCGTGGCGAACTCGACGTACCGGACTTTTGCCGAGCTTCAGGCAAATGCCCGGAAGCGCGAGATTGAGCTAGAGACTCAGGTCAGGGAGGAGGCCAAGTCTCAGCGGAGTGACAGGCGACCGGTACAGGTACAACCGGCAGCCAAGCGGGCTAAGCCCGCTGATACGAGATCTGGAGGCCAGAAGGGCCGCACTTGTGGGAATTGCGGCAAGGGACATGATGGAGTGTGTCGGGCGGGTGCTTGCTACAAATGTGCCAAGGAGGGGCATATAGCCAAGGACTGCCCCAAGGGATTTATGGTTTGCTTTCATTGCAACCAGACGGGTCACCAGAGGGCCGAGTGCCCACAGCTGTCACAGGGATCAGCGCATGGATCTGCCCCTGCTACTGCACAAGCTACTGAGGGTCGGCCAGTAAAAGTCGAGGCACCGAACGCTCGCGGGAGTGTCTTCCAGTTGACAGCGGAGGAGGTCCGTGCAGCGCCCGATGTCGTGGCTGGTATGTATTAATTCATTTATTTATGCTGAGTTGAGATATTTTGCTTATATTATGATATGCGTAGGTACTTTTCTTGTGAGTTATGTACCTGCTTTGGTGTTATTTAACTCGGGTGTGAGTCGATCATTTGTGTCGTTAGCGTTTAGTCAGCACATCAGTATTCGACGAGAGGCGTTGAGTCGACCTCTACGAGTTTCCATAGCTGACGAGCGAGCGGTGTATGCTACTGACGTGATTCGAGGATGTGTACTCGAGATCTTCGGTGTTGAGTTCCTGATAGATCTGGTCCCGATTGCAATGGGGGACGTTTTAGTTATAGTGGGTATGGATTGGTTGAGTCGATTTGGGGCGGTTATAGACTGCGAGCGGCAAACGGCGACGATAAGAGACCCTAGTGGGGGAGTGCTGACTGTATATGGCGAGGGTACCCGATGTGGGTTAGCATTTTGTTCGGCTGCCAGAGCAAGACAGAGTTTACAGCAGGGTTGCATCGGGTTTGTAGCTTATGTGATGGATACACGAGTGGCCGCGGAGAGATCGAGTTCGATTGATGATGTTCCGATAGTGCGTGAGTTCCCGGATGTTTTTCCCGAGGAGTTGCCGGGTGTGCCTCCCGAGAGGCAGGTGGAGTTCCGTATCGATTTGGTTCCGGGGGCAGCGCCTATCGCCAAGGCGCCTTATCGCCTTGCGCCGCCAGAGATGTAGGAGTTATCCTCGCAGCTTCAGGAGCTGCTGGGGAAGGGGTTTATTCGACCGAGTAGCTCGCCGTGGGGAGCACCGATCCTTTTTGTCAAGAAAAAGGATGGTTCACATCGGATGTGCATTGATTACCGGGAGTTGAACAAGTTGACGGTCAAGAACCGTTACCCCTGGCCAAGGATCGATGATCTGTTCGATCAGTTATAGGGAGCGTCTTGGTTCTCCAAGATAGACTTGAGGTCTGGATATCATCAGATGAGAGTGTGGGATGAGGATATCCAGAAGACGGCGTTCAGGACTCGTTATGGGCATTACGAGTTCATGGTGATGCCTTTTGGGCTCACCAATGCACCGGCAGAGTTCATGGATCTCATGAACAGGGTGTACAGGCCGATGTTGGATCGATCGGTGATCGTATTCATCGACGTTATTCTGGTGTATTCGAGATCCCGAGAGCAGCATGAGGAACATTTGAGGGAGATCCTCGGGGTTTTGAGATCGGAGAGGCTTTACGCCAAATTCTCCAAGTGTGATTTCTGGTTACGAGAGGTCCAGTTCTTGGGGCATCTCGTTAATCAGAATGGGATATTGGTCGATCTGGCCATGATTGAGGCGGTGATGAGTTGGGAGGTGCCGAGATCACCCACCGAGATCAGGAGTTTTCTGGGGTTGGCCGGCTACTATCGGAGATTTATCAAGGATTTCTCCAAGATTGCCATGCCACTCACTAGGTTGACCCGGAAGGGCGTTGCTTTTACGTGGGGTCTAGAGCAGCACACCTCGTTTGAGACTCTTCGCCAGAGGCTATGCGAAGCCCCGGTGTTAGCCCTTCCGGAGGGAATGGAGGATTTCGCGGTGTATTGTGATGCATCGATATCGGGGTTGGGTGCGGTGCTTATGTAGAGAGGGCGTGTGATAGCATACACATCGAGGCAGCTGAAGCCTCACGAGGCGAGGTATCTCCACCCACGATTTAGAGTTGGGGGCAATGGTGTTTGCCCTCAAGATATGGCGTCATTATTTGTATGGGGTTCGGTGTATCATATACACGGACCACAAGAGTTTGAAGTACTTGATGGATCGGCCCAACCTGAACATGCGCCAGAGGAGATGGTTGGATGTGGTAAAGGATTATAACTGTGAGATCCTGTACCTCCCGGGCAAGGCTAACGTTGTAGCCGATGCCCTGAGCCGTAGGGCAGAGAGTGCCCCGATACGAGATATTTGTATGAGGATGACGGTGATGACTCTGGTGTTGGATACCATCCGAGAGGCCCAGACAGAGGCTGTGAGACCAGAGAACCGCAAGAGAGAGCGGGTGATTGGGCAGGTACCTGAGTTTGTTTCCGATAGCCAGGGGCTTATGACCTTTCAGGGTCGGATCTGGGTACCGTATGCGGGCGGGGCACGTACCATCCTGATGGAGGAGGCGCACAGATCGAGGTTCTCGATCCATCCCGGGGCCACTAAGATGTATTTGGACCTGAAGAGAGATTATTGGTGGCCCTGTATGAAGAGGGATGTTGCGTGGTTCGTTGAGAGGTGCTTGACCTGTCGCAGGGTTAAGGCCGAGCACCAGCGTTCGCACGGCACGTTGCAGCCACTTGAGGTTCCCCAGTGGAAGTGGGAACAAATTTCTATGGATTTCATCACCAAATTGCCGAGGACCGCGAGGGGTGTCGATGCAATCTGGGTGGTCGTTGACCGGCTGACGAAGAGCGCTCACTTCCTTGCTATTAGTGAGAGCTCTTCCGCAGAGATACTGGCAGAGATGTATGTGAGAGAGGTAGTATCACGGCATGGAGTACCGATCTCGATTGTGTCAGATCGAGATGTACGTTTCACTTCCAGATTTTGGAAGAAGTTCCATGAGGAGTTGGGTACGAGGTTGCATTTCAGCATCGTTTACCACCCACAGACGGACGGACAGAGTGAGCGGACGATCCAGACGCTCGAGGACATGCTTCGAGCATGTGTGTTGGACTTCGGAGGAAGTTGGGACACGTACTTACCATTGGCTGAGTTTTCCTATAACAACAGCCACCATTCGAGTATTGGTATGCCTCCCTTCGAGTTGTTGTATGGGAGGAGGTGTCGGACTCCCATCTGCTGGGGAGAAGTAGGGCAACGAGTGATGGGTAGCACTGAGATAGTGCTTCAAACAACTGAGCAGATACAGCAGGTCAGACAAAGGTTGTTGACAGCTAAAAGTTGCCAGAAAAGTTATGCGGATAGGCGACGATCCGAGCTCGAGTTTCTGGTTGGTGACTTTGTACTCCTGAAGGTGTCTCCGTGGAAAGGAGTGATCCGATTCTGGAAGAGGGGCAAGCTAGGGCCCCGGTACATTGGTCCTTTCAGGGTGACCGCGAGGGTGGGCAGGGTAGCGTATCGTTTAGAGCTACCTGCAGAGTTAAGCCCGATACATGATACCTTCCACGTGTCTCAGTTGAGGAAGTGTATAGCCGACGAGTCGGCGGTAGTACCACTAGAAGATATTCAGGTGGATGCGAGCCTGAATTATGTTGAGAAGCCGATCGCGATCTTGGATCGGAGGATCAAGGTTCTGAGGAACAAGGAGGTGTCCCTGGTTCAGGTCCAGTGGCAACATCGGAAAGGGTCCGAGCTGACTTGGGAGCCGGAGTTGGAGATGTGGGAGCAGCATCCAGAGCTGTTTGTAGAGCGAGACTTCGAGGGCGAAGTCTGATTCTAGTGGGGGAGAATTGTAACACCCGGATTTCCAGGTATATTATTTTTAACTATTTATTTTTGTGAATCATTGCCCTACTTGACGAGTTGGTGCTATAACTTGTCGAGTAGAAGCGGGGTGGCCACGTGAGTTTAATGAACTACTCGACGAGTCCAAGAGTAGACTCGCCGAGTAGGCGCTGTGGGTGGAAACCCTAAATCCTCGGGCCTGTGCCCTATTTAAGGAACCTTATGGCCCTCATTTGCGGCTACCAGTCCAGAGAGAGAAACCCTAGTGAGCTTGAGCGTGTGGTGTGAGGAGAAGGGCTAGTTTAATCCTTGTTGGTGTGGTTTTTGCAAAGAAGAAGGAGATTCCAGCAAGAGAGGGTCAAGGGGGTTGCTATTTTGTGGTTTCAAGCAAGGAAACTCCATCTTTGAGGTATTAAATCGAACCCTTCTTCTGTTTTGGGGTAGACCCTTGAATCTAGGGTTTTCTCTGTTCTTTATTGGCTTGGATATGATGCTTATGATGTCCCTTTGAGTGTTAAACTCTGGATCTGGACCTTGAGAGGTCCAAAGAGCCCCAACCTCCCTGCTTTATGCTACTTCCTTAGAGATATGAGCCTAGGTTGCCATTTTAGTGGCTATTTCACCAAAAGAAACATATTGAACGTTGCATGAGTGTAAAGGTCAGACCTTTACGTGTTTATTGAGTAGGGTAAGGTCAGATCTATAGGTTAGAGAAACAGATCTGACCTCAGAAGGTTATTTGAGTGTTGCCATGGAAGGAACTCGCCGAGTCCATAAGGGGACACGACGAGTCGAGTCGGGTTGCCACGCGATTCATGACCGGTGGTAACCCGTCGAGTGAAACGTTAACTCGACGAGTCGAGTGAGGATCTATGAGGATTCGGAAGACGCCTGGACTCGCCGAGTCACACGAGTGCACTCGACGAGTCTGGTCAAAGTTTGACCATTGACTTGAGTTGACTTCAGTTGACCTTAGGGTTTTGTTCAAGCTGGTTCTAGAGAGAGATCTGGGAGGGGTAGAATGGTCTTCTACCCACTCTTTAGAAATGAGGACAAGAGAAAGTATTGATTAGAAATGTTATTGTGTTGATAGGAGGAAGCTAGGTCGGGTTATCGAACACGAGAGGTTATCCGACATCGTACGAGGTGAGTCTTCTCACTATACTTTACCTAGAGTGGTAATATGTGTGACCGGAAGGTCGTATGTGCTATGAGGAGTATGTGATGTATGCTGTTATTTAATATGTATGTGCTATGTTATGTTATGAGTAGTATGTTATGGATCGGGAGGTCATTATGATATGGACCGGAAGGTCATTATGATATGGACCGGAAGGTCATTATGGGTAGGACCGGAAGGTCTACCGGGATTGTGGAACGGAAGTCCCCTGAGACACATGGACCGGAAGGTCTTGTAGAGCTATAGCCTTGAGTGGCGTATGTGCGTATGTGGTATTTTGGGGAACTCACTAAGCATTTATGCATACAGTGTTTGTGTGATGTGTTTCAGGTACCAGTGAGGATCGCGGGAAGGCGCCGGCATGATCTGTACACACTGATGGGATTATGTATTAGAGATCTTGGGATTTGTTTTATTATGATGACATGTGATACAATGGATTCTTATGAAATCTTATGAATGAAATTATGTTTTAAAAATGAACAATTGTTTTGAAAATTTCGTTGTTACAATTTCATCCTGGAATCATGTATCAGCAAACAAATGCGGATAGCGACTCATCATGTCACTCTCCATTTCCCATGTCAGATTTGGCCCATTCGTATGTTTCCATTGCACAAGCACTAATTCGACCATCTTGCGTCGCAACTTCTTTGTCTTACGGTCAACAATCACCTCTGGCTCTTCAATTAGCTTCTTATTTTCATCCATCCTTAACTCAGATAGTGGAATTATGTCTGGAAATTCTCCCGTGAACTTCCTCAAATAACACACATGGAAAGTGTTATGAATACCATCTAGTTCTTCTTGTAGTTCTAGCTTGTAAGCTTGGTTCCCAATCCTCTGAAGAACCTTGAATGGTCCAGTAAACCTTGGACTCAACTTTCCTCTTTTCTCAAATCTTATAAGTCCCTTCCATGTTGAGACTTTGAGCAAAACCGAATCTCCAACTTCAAATGTCATCGGTCGCCTCCTCTTGTCAGCATAGATCTTTTGTCGATACTGAGCTGCTAACATCCTTTCACTAATCACTTTCATCTTTTCAGCAGTCTAATGGACTACCTCATGGCCGATGAACTGCTTTTCTCCAGCCTCAAGCCAACAAGACGGCATACGACACTTTTATCCATATAAAGATTGATAAGGTGCCATCTTGATGCTCGTATGATAACTATTGTTGTAGGAAAACTCTACCAAGGGTAAGTGTTCATCCCAGTTACCTTGGAGTTCCAGGGTATACGCTCTTAGCATATCTTCCAGTGTTTGAATCGTCCTTTCGCTCTGACCATCGGTCTGCGGATGGTAAGTTGTACTTAAACACAACTTCGTACCCATATCCTCTTGTAAGCTCCTCCAAAACCTTGACGTGAAACGACTATCACGATCTGATACAATTGTTAAAGGAACACCATGAAGTCTTACTAACTCCTTCATGTAAGCATTTGCAAGCTTATCCACGGGCCATCTCTCATTGGGTGCTATGAAGTGTGCACTCTTAGTGAATCGATCCACCACCACCCAAGTCATGTTGTGACCGTTCTTCGCCCTGGGCAGTTTAGTCACAAAATCCATGGTGATGTCTTCCCATTTACCCATGGGTACAGGTAAAGGTTCTCAACTCCCATACGGTTTCTGATGTTGTGCCTTAACTCTCGCACAGGGTACATAATCTACCACATACTTTGCAACATCGAGCTTCATCATCGGCCACCAGTAGTAGGGTTTCAGATCCCTATACATTTTAGTGCTACCACGATGAATCGACTACATGGTCTTGTGAGCTTCTTCCATCAGAAGATCTCTTACTCCTCCCTTCTTAGGTACCCAAATATTATTTTGGAATACCTTCAATCCTTGATTATTCATACCGAACACCAACGTTTTTCCTAAACGTTCTTCCTTTTCGGTCATTTTTCTCTGAAGCTTCTTCCTGAGCATTCTTAATGCTTTCCACAATCATTGAGACAACTTCTATTCTTAACACTCTTGGTCTTTTCCTTTCAAGGCTTACTTTTCGACTTAGAACATCAGCTACGACATTTTCTTTACCAGGATGGTAAAGTATCTCACAGTCGTAATCTTTGAGTAACTCTAGCCAGCGTCGTTACCTCATATTCAATTCTTCTTGATCAAAAAGATACTGGAGACTTTTATGATCAGTGAAAAGTTTTCACTTCGTGTCGTAGAGATATCCAAATTTTTAGTGCGAATACTGTTGGATTAATGTCTAAGTCCATAACTATATTTGGTATGTACTTGACCCGACCCGGCATGGTCCATTTGGGTTGCACTTCACCGGCACAATTTATATGGATAGTCTTTTGAGAATAGTATATATTTATGATTTATATTAATATATTATAAGTTCTAATATATTAATATGGAATCATATTATTTAATTAGTATTGATCAAGAATTAATTTAGAATTAATTAAGTGATCAAAAAAGAACTAATTAAATATGGACTCTTATATATATGGAATGGGCCAAGTTCATTTAGGTTGGGCTAAGCTTTCATGGATGGTCCATGGAGCTTTTAACCCATGGATCCTATGTAAATGAAAGGTCATGGGTATTAGGTTTACATGGATGTAACCCTAATCCTCCATAATATATAAAGGGGTCATTGGCTCACAAAATTGGCACAAGTGTGTGAAAATAAGAGTGGGCCGATTTTAGTGTGCATACATATTCTCTCAAGTTCTTCCAAGGTGTTTTGGTGATTTGTGATTCCATTTGAGGCTTCCACACTATTGGGGCTAAGCTCTTAAAGCTTGAAGACATCAAGCTACATCAAAAGGTATGTCATCTAACTAGAACTTTATAGTATAGGTGCTTCATAATATGCTAGTTAGGATGAAACCTTGGAATAGTTAATATTTGCATGTATAATAGAGAAAACATGGATCCAAGGTTTATAGGGTTGCATGTACACCATAGGAGTGTTAGAATGCTCAAAACCCAACAGTGGTATCAGAGACATGAGTTGTTTTCTGTTATATTGATGCAAATGTTTTATTTTCAAGTTGAAAAAAAAAAGGAAAAAAAACATGACGTTTGTCAAATTTTAAGATAATTACTTGTTCTGTGAAAAACGAATTATTTGTAAAATTTGAATCATTTGTTATATGAGTTGAATTAGGTCAAATTTAGTAAAAGATAAAATGATATGATTATTTTATTAGTTTTAAAAGTTTGATCTAAATGTTTTAAGGAGTTACATATTTTGTCATAAAATTTTGGAGCTCAAAAGTTTTTTTTTAAAGTTGTGATCTTAAGGGTTTTTGAAACTTCCATAAGTTATGAAACATGGAAAGTTTCAACATAAAACACCATTAATTCCATAAGTTATGGAATCCAAAGGTTTTCAAGAATTACAAAACTTGCCCTCAAGTTTTGGAATTTGAGAAAAGTTTTTTATGAAAAAAAGAATTGAATTCTAAAACTCTTGGGTTCATAACTTAAACAATTAATTAAATGGTTTTAATTTTGAGTTTAATAATTGGAATTATGATGTTTTGTTGAATAGTTCAAATTAACTCTTATGGACTTTATTAATAGTTAATTAAAGCGTTCAATTAAAAGAGTATTATTAAATCCATAAATATATGGTTTGAGTTTAATTAAATTAAAAGTCTAGTTTAATTAATAGATTAAACCACCAAGTATTTTAAATGTCTAAAATACACCATTATACTATTATAATATTAAAAGTTTAATATATTATATGTATAAGAGCAAGTCGTCTTACCATTAGTAGGCCTCATTCACGAAGCCGATCTATAAGGGGGGTATAAGGTTGTTGCCTATAAAATGGCAGCTTAATGGGTGTTCACTCACACCCACCGCTTCCTTGACTGGTGGAGGGTCGTTAGCCGAACAGGTAGGACAAGGACTATAATTCTCCCTTCATTAAAAGTATTAATGATAAATACTAAGTAACTAAACCTTTTATTAATTCCCAATCTTAGTTACTTAGGAAAATGTGAATAAGGTGCTAATCCATGAAATTACACTTTGCACTTTGTTTAAACCGTTAGTGGAGCGTGTGTGGTTAACCGGCACACTAACCTGGATTTAACAAAGTAGGCAAAGGGTAACTTAATATTTATCATAGTATCGGTGGAGCTTGTGTGGTTAACCGGCACATCGATTGAGGGGTAAATATTAAGGGTACCAAGTATATTTGCATGGTTACTTCACACCTTGTTTTGTGATCCTCAGCATCCCAGTCACAAAACCTGAAGGGCACACTCGAGATTGAAACATGCCATTGAAAAGTTCAATGAATCTCAAAAGAATCTAGGAGTTTCAAAACCAATTAAAACCTAATAATACATTTCGTTTATCTTGGTGGAAATTGGTGAATCGTCATTCACCTACCTTCAAATATTTTATAGCTTGGATTACGGCATCCCTCTTCCAAGTTATAAAATAGTTTGTTGGGTCCTAGCCTTAATATATCATATTGGGTGTTATATTAAGGACTTAAATCAACTTTACGTGAATTTCTCCCATTGTTGATGTCTGGTTTAGACAACAATGATCTTCCCAAACCAAGCTTTCCTAATGAATATGACTTCCCAATTTTGGCTCATGGAAGTCATACTTCTCTTCCTCCACCTCCTCCAATTATTCTCCCTAACCCACAAGTTCAAGGTCACTCAAGCCCTAATGGCAAGCAAGGTCTATGTGTGATCACATCTTAGAGATGAAGTCACATATTGACAAGCCGGGAGAGTTGGGTGTCAAAGTCTTGAGAAAGTTGGATGTTCAATCACTTTCTAAGTCACATAGTGAGTTCCTTTGGGACTACTATGAAACAGACTATGACATGAATCTTAATGATCATATCTATTTGCTTGGTGCTGCTGAATCAGCAATGATTTGGAACGATAGTAAAGCAAATTTGATTAGAAGATCAACTTCCCAAAAACTTTATGGACAGTGACAATGGTGACACTGGAAATCCAGAAAAAACATTCTCTTCCCAATGGAAAGGGATTGGCCATAGTCAACCCGGTTGACCAAATGGTAAAGAGAAAGGCTAAGTCTGAGATAGTCCCATTACCAAAGAGTCCATATGTTTATTTTGCCAAAGGAAGGGGCGTTGATTGCAAAGCTGCCAAATTTACCTAAGGATGTTAAAGTCAATAAGTTTGACTCTACATCAGGTAGAGCCCATTATCTAACTTTGTTAAGTTCTATTCTGAGATCCTCATTACATGATGTGAGTGGGTCACATGTTGATGTTTTAAGAATCAAAGAATAGAGAGAAATCTTAAAGGAAGTATATGCTGATTCTGATCGTGAAGGTGGATTTCGATCGCATCAGAATTTTGAGCAGTTGCTTAAGAAGTTATGATGTATTGCTAAGGAATAGATAACAACAATTTTCCATGTGGATTGTAAAGATAAGTTTTTCCGCAAAGTTTTAAAATAAAAGAAAATTGTTTAATTTTATTTATTTGAAGTATCCTTACAATGGCATTTGTGGAAAATTGTTGCTTATATGATTCCACTGACAGCAATATTGGAAAATGGATTTGATTCTTTCATTTGTGGTAGTGTCTAAATTTACCAAATCAGGAAAGTTCCTCATCGCCCAAGTTTCAATTGGACCGAAACTTGGAATCATGCAAGTTGAATAGTATGATGAATGAGAACTTTCAAGCATTGGAAAATCAAGACTAATTACTTGTTCACATGGATGTGTGAGTCAAGTGAAGGACTAAAGGGATCGAGTACACATTATTGTGCACTGGTCATGTCCACCACAAAGCTCGTTAAGACTATTTGATTTACTAAAGTTTAGTAAATATGGTTATACTTACAAGTTTAAGTATAATTCTGAAACATTGGAAAAGTCTCAATGTATGGCAGAACGAATGGGAAGAATCAAATTAGGCAGAAAGATAAAAGTTTCTCAAATCTGAAAAGATGGGAGAGTACTTTAGTATCATGTTTGTGATCATCTTAATGATTTAGAAATCATATCACAATTAGTCCTCTAAAGGTCATCTTAGTGCATTCTTATGACTAATAAGAGGAGTCATGAATTGTTAAAATGGTTAGATCAGGAAGATGAGTCATACTTCGTTCCAAAACAATTCTTAGAGTCATACTCCAAGATTGTAACTTGAGTGACATATCTTAAAGAAATGTTTAAAACACTTGTCAAATGTAAGAGTAAAAGTTTCCTACTCTTGTACATTTGAAATTGGTAAGTTGTGATGTTTTGGATAAAACAAAGACCAACTAAGGCCAATTGTGTGAAGTGTGTGTCTTGATAAAGAATCCGCACTATCTCTTGAATATTTGGCAAGATAGTCTTATATGTCAAGAGGATAGTGGGAGTCTTAAAGATCCTAAAAAGACTTTCAAGAACTAATCAAGAATAAAACCTGAGGTTCTTCACTAGCACACGACTTGAGGTTTATAACCTATCGTGTTGACATATTCTGTGCCCATTCCAGTTAAAGTTGGCTTTGCATAGGAGTTCTGAATGTTCTCAATTGGTTGCATAACAACTTGGAAGCAATCGCAAGCCCTGTACTGCCAGGTGGCAAGAAGTTAAGATTGCATAAGTTCAGTCCATATGAGTTTGGATTTGTCATTATCCTTGTCTTATGACTATGGTTTTGACGATTCACATGGATAAGAACACATACACCATAAAATCTAAGGGTCATAAGGTTTCTCTCCGATTCATGAAAATGATGGTGAGGAAACACTTCCACCAAGTAGATTTGAAGCAGATGGCAAAAGGTCTAAACAATTGAGACTATGATTACGGCATCCCTTTTCATAGTTCTGAAATTTTTTGTACACACATGCATGCTATCTAAGGAAAGGTGTATGATTTTGATAAAGTTTTATCAAAGCATCTCGTATCAGAAATCTGAACTTTGGTAAGAAAGTCAATAAAGTATTGATTTCTAGAAGTCCAGCTGATTTCTGAGTACATGTCAAAGCTAGTGGGAACATAAGTGTTATGCTAATAATCATCATGTTAGTGGGAGCATGATAATTATTGTTAGTGTTGCAAGTTAGCAATGTTAATTATAGAAAACAAAAGTTTCAATTCGTGAGGCAGCAGGGATTGAAAAAGTTGTTTTGCTATAATTAAGGGAGAGGATATACTTCATTTCAGTTCTAAAGGCTTAGATTGAGACCTTAATCATCTTTAGTCAAGAATATATATATGAATTTCATGTTGGATTGGTTCAACTTAATGAAATTCTATATATTGCGTTCTCAAAATTCGATTATGATTACGGCATCCCTCTTCATAGTCAAATTTTGAAAACATGGCAAATAAAAATATTGTAGCAAAAGACTGGTCTAGAATCATGTCTTTATGTGAGACATCATGAATCGTGTACCATTTGCTTTAGGTACAGGATCGATTGCATGTGCTATAATAGTCAAATTTTGAAAACATGGCAAATAAAAATATTGTAGCAAAAGACTGGTCTAGAATCATGTCTTTATGTGAGACATCATGAATCGTGTACCATTTGCTTTGGGTACAGGATCGATTGCATGTGCTATAATATTTGTCATTTCTAAATTTTTCCAAATGCCTAGAGGCATTAAGAAGGGAAAAGGTCTAGAATTTGATATGACTAAAATGATTAAGCAATTGTCGAGGACAATCTGAGGTTTACCAAAGATTGGTGGCTCAGGGACAGTTGGAAGAATAATATCTGCTAACAATCAGTTTCTGTTATCTCCTGAATTGCTAACTTTCAGGCAATTGTCGAGGACAATCTGAGGTTTACCAAAGATTGGTTGCTCAGGAACAGTTTCTGCTAACAATCCGACCATATTGACATATTCTGAAAAGAGGCATCTCTTATTCAGAAGTGATAGTCAAAATGAGAATATGGAGTTGTCTCCATAGGTAGAAGTTATCTGTGTAAGATTAGAAAACTTAATGCAAGAATCATGTCCAAAGCAATGTACTTTGAATATCAGACTTAGTTTCCATGGAGTTGATCTCCATTGGAATACCTTATAATGACTGTTGACAAGTCTTTGTGACTTTGTACATATTCATTACAGGAGGGTCAGTGCATATAAGTTTAATTGAAATTATGTTCAATTGGTTTATTTCACAAAGTAAGGATCATAGACAAACATAGAGTGCATACTTGGTGTATGGCAAAGCTATTGTTTAAGAAAAACATAGTGTACATGCTTGGAGCATGGGACAACTAGTGTTTTTAATTCAAGTATAAAGTTGATAAAACCGAAACAATGAATAATGAGTAATCAGTATGGTGATAAATAAAAGCGTTTATTTATATTCATAGGGTTTGATACCATATTTGATTCATTTATTCTTGTGTTTCACTTTGCATGTTTTGACTTCCAGAATAACTAAGTCGCTCTTCCTGAATGATTAAGTTATTCAAACCATCCTCAGTCGGTCATATGTTGGAAGTAGATATGAATCAAGACTGTCATGGGTTGGTTTGTAGAGGTCCAAGTTGGTGGACAAAGTGGTGCTACAACACTCATGAGTGCTCATAAGTTCTGAGTATTGGATTCAACCCACGCTCATTTGAATCACTTCATGGATTTTATCACGAGTGATCATGAGACGATAATATCTTATATTCTTAAAACCTAGAGATATGAGTTGTTACTATGAGTTGGTTATACATTGATTGCACGAAAACGCATTGGTAACTCGATGTTATAAAACGTGCCTTTGTGTATGATTCAACAAGTAGTAGAACAAGCCATATGAGTCGAAGTTTATCCATTCCTTTTACCTTCGGGATAGAAGCGATATCTGTGGGCCCCTCGATGATTTAGCGATGACACATGTGAGTGCTTGGCCAAGCCAGGACTGATTTGATTTGTTCAATCAGTCAGTCATCATAAATCGAAAATCAGGAAACAACAAATGGACAGAGAGAATGATTATAATCCATGTCTCAGTCCATATGATATCTAGAATGGAGGAATATATGATCCCTTATCTAATGGACAAGTCATTGACAAGGTCAGAGTTCGACAGCGGCTTTAAGAGCTACGATTGCCAGTTAGGTTTTGAAGTCATACTCAATAATAGTTTTAGACTTATCCAAGTGGGAGACTGTTGGATTAATGTCTAAGTCCATAACTATATTTGGTATGTACTTGACCCGACCCGGCATGGTCCATTTGGGTTGCACTTCACCGGCACAATTTATATGGATAGTCTTTTGAGAATAGTATATATTTATGATTTATATTAATATATTATAAGTTCTAATATATTAATATGGAATCATATTATTTAATTAGTATTGATCAAGAATTAATTTAGAATTAATTAAGTGATCAAAAAAGAACTAATTAAATATGGACTCTTATATATATGGAATGGGCCAAGTTCATTTAGGTTGGGCTAAGCTTTCATGGATGGTCCATGGAGCTTTTAACCCATGGATCCTATGTAAATGAAAGGACATGGGTATTAGGGTTTACATGGATGTAACCCTAATCCTCCATAATATATAAAGGGGTCCTTGGATCACAAAATTGGCACAAGTGTGTGAAAATAAGAGTGGGCCGATTTTAGTGTGCATACATATTCTCTCAAGTTCTTCCAAGGTGTTTTGGTGATTTGTGATTCCATTTGAGGCTTCCACACTATTGGGGCTAAGCTCTTAAAGCTTGAAGACATCAAGCTACATCAAAAGGTATGTCATCTAACTAGAACTTTGTAGTATAGGTGCTTCATAATATGCTAGTTAGGATGAAACCTTGGAATAGTTAATATTTGCATGTATAATAGAGAAAATATGGATCCAAGGTTTATAGGGTTGCATGTACACCATAGGAGTGTTAGAATGCTCAAAACCCAACAAATACTACCGCTGCCAACTCCAAAACATGAGTGGGGTAGTTCTTTTCATGCTCTTTCAGTTGTCGAGATGCATATGCTATCACCTTATCTCTTTGGGTCAGAACAAAACCTAACCCAATTCCAGATGCATCCCTATATACTGAGAAGTCTTCAACTCCGTCAGGTAAAGAAAGAATCGGTGCTTCACACAACTTCTTCTTTAGCTTCTTGAATGCTTCTTTGTGTTTCTCACTCCATGTATACGTAGCTCCTTTATGGGTCAAAGCTATTAATGGAGCATCTATCGAAGAAAATCCTTAGATAAATCTTCAGTAATATCCATCTAATCCTAGAAAGCTTCGAATCTCTATGCGACTCTTTGGTCGTTCCCACTTCATCACAACTTCAATCTTTGCTGGATCAACCATTATTCCTTCTTGGTTGACCACATGACCCAAGAATTCGAGTTCTCGAATCCAAAAATCACATTTGGAGAAGTTTGCATACAGCTTCTCCTTTTTCAAAACTTCTAACACTTCTCGCAGGTGCTTGTCATGCTCCTGCTGGCTCTTTGAGTAAACCAGGATGCCATCTATGAACACTATCACAGATTTATCGAGGAATGGTTTACAAACCATGTTCATCAAATCCAAGAATGCTGCTGGAGCATTGGTCAGTCCAAATTACATAACCAAGTGTTGGGTTTTAGTATACTACAACATCCTATGGTGCACATACAACCCTAAATGCTTTGGATCTATGTTTTCTCTAATTATACATGCAATATTGTTTCCAAAGCATTAAGCATACAACTAGCATACGATTTGACATATAAATTATAAAAGTAAGTTAGAAGATTACCTCTTTGTTGTAGCTTGTAGACATTAGCCTTTTAAGAGATTAATGCCCCAAGTGTTGCATCTCAAATGGTTCACAAACAACATGAACAAAGGAAGACTTTTGAGAGAGTATTCTTGCACTATAAATTGCCTCCATGAACTCTTAGAACATTAGGGTTGTCATTTTAGCTATGGGGTGCTATATATATATATATATATATATATATATATATATATATATATATATATATATGTTAGGAATCCAAGAGTCATGGGTAAACCCTAATCCATACTCTTGGGCTTATTATCCATGATCCATGATTCAAGTGGGCTAACTCTTTATGGATTCTTCCATAAACTTAGTCATATATATATATATATATATATATATATATATATATATATATATATATATATATATATATAACTAATTTACACAATTAGTTCCCATTAATTTAATTAGTCTCTTTTGATCACTAAATTAATTCCAAATTAATTCTTGATCAATACTAATTAAATCATTTGATTCCATATTAATATAATAGAACTTATAATATATTAATAAATCATAAATAACCTTTTCTCAAAAGTCCATCCTATCAAATTGTCCTGGTGAAGGCAACCCAAATGGTCCATGCTATTCTCGGGTCAAGTTCATACCAATTATAGTTATGGGCTTAGACACCTAATCTAACAGTCTCCCACTTGGATAAGTCTAATAACTATTATTGCAAGTAGGACTCCAAAATTCCGACTAGCAATCGTAGCTCTTAAAAGCCAATGTCGAACTCTGATATAGTCAATGACGCTCCATTAGATAAAGGATCATATATTCCTACATTCTAGATATCGTATGAACTAAGACATTGATTATAATCATTCTCTCTGTTCATGTGTTGTTTCCCGATTTCTGATTTATGACGACTGACTAATTGAACAAATCAAATCAGTCCAGGCTTGGCCAAGCACTCACGTTTGTCATCACTAAATCATTGAGGGGCCCATAGATATCGCTTTTATCCCCGTAGGGTAAAAGGAACAGATAAACTTTGACTCAAATGCTTTCTTGTACTTACTCATCAAATCACACACAACAATATATTTTATGACACCAAATTACTGGTGCGTTTACATATGTCAATGTGCAACCGACTTGTAAATTACAACTCACATATCGTGACACCAGTCAAATTTTGGTCAAAAATAAATTGATCAATAATCGTAATTGGGATGAACCAGGTGGTAGAGTTTGTAACAAGGTTTCCAATAACATAAAGAACACTGAAATCCGAGTTATAACGAAGAAGTTATGACCAATCGAAAATCCGCGATAAAACCGGCAAAACACTGTTCAGTGTAAAAAGTGAATTTTCGATAAAAGGCTTTTTAGCCTTAACAATCTAAATGAAAGTTGTAGAATATGTTAAACCGAGAGCGTTCATAAAAAGAACGTAAAAATCTGACTTCGTATGAGGAAGTTATGATTTTTCGAAGTTTCGGTTTAGCAGTAGACAGCTAAAAATTCGAAATATAAATCGATCGATATTTAGCCGATGCAACTTAAACGAGAATCGAAGGTCTCATCAAAAGTAGCACAACGGTAAAAAGACAGATGAAAACGGACGTCGGATGAAGAAGTTATGAATTTTTAACGGATTTCCTGTCCCGGTCTGTTAAAAATAATAATATTAAAAATAAAGTCAAAATCAGCCGACGAACTCTAAACGAAAGTCGTAGAGTATGATTTTACCTACGCGTGCATATAAAGAACGTAAAAAACGGAGCTCGTATGTGAAAGTTATGATTTTCGCAATTTTTTGGCACAAAAATCAAGAAAATGTTGAAAACCGGGAAATTTCGCATGTCATCCTCGGACACGTCATCCCTCGGATGCGAGGCCTCCACGTGTCATCTTCTGGTTGGACCGAGCTTCGCGTGTCGCCTTCTGATTGGACCAACTCTGCGGTCCACTAAGCTTCGGACACCTTCGCAGGAGACATCCCGCGGACACTCCTCGGATGCTCCTCGGACCCTCGTGCACTCCTCCTATTGGACCGAAGCCTAGCCCAGTCCGAAGCCTCCACCTGTCCGAGCCTTGCACGTGGACCTCGCTGCTGACCAACGCGTGGCTGCTGACTCTTCCTCGTCTTCGCCAGCTGTCCTCCTCGGCCGAACCCTCGCACCCCTACATAAAGGGTGCGAGCCTTCTCGCATTTGAAAGATTTTTCACCCCAAAATTCACCCAAATTCACCATTTCACCCCCTCGACTTTCTCACGACCCCCAAGGCCCTGGTATCGTGTCTAAAGCCCGAAGCAAGCCCCGGAGCCCTGGAATTCTCGAGAAGTTATCCTCTCTCCTGTCGAAACTCTGCCCGATTTGAGCCGGTTTCTCGTCAAATAAACTCCTTCCGGGAAACGAAACGCTGCCCGAATCACCGCTTATCAAAGTGAGTTCATAACCCTATAATATACCTTTTTAAATGGTTTTATATGCTTTTTAGGGGGGGGGGGGAATACAAGTTTAACACAATATTAAATTGTGTTAATAACTGTATGTGATAATAATCACACAAAAAGTTTCCGTATGCTTTTAAGAATTACCAAATACTTTCAAAATGACTTGAAGCCATGTTAAATCTTTAAAGTCATGTAAAACTCCGTTAAATTCTTTGAAAAATGTTTTATAAGCTATTTCAAAGTATAAATGCCAAAATCATGTTTATATATGTATAAATATATAAATACGATTTGAAGGGCTTAGGACTAATGAATTATCTTATTTCCTTTTCCTTGTTTGGATGTGGAATTAAGGTTGTATTATTTGTCCGAAGGTCGTTTCCTTCTTAATTATATATATATATATATATATATATATATATATATATATATATATATATATATATATGAATATAAAAGGTTACTCCTTTTAGTATCAATACCTTTATATCAGGCTGAGCAAAGGTGTTCATCCATGAGAAATCATGCTAATTAGATAGAACATATAAATTATAATAGGTATAATTTATGATTCAAAACTAAATATACAAGTATGATTCACGACTGTATACTTTCCAAAGAAATTACCAAAATTCATTCAACTATACCAAGATATGTATAATACCTTTAATATACGAACAACATATTAAAGAAGTAAAGATACATCATTCCGGGTTTGCATTAGCAATGGTACTATACAGAGTACCAGAGTTAGCAAACACGAGGTAATAATACATCATTTCGGGTTTGCATTAACAATGGTACTATACAGAGTACCAGAGTTAGCAAACACGAGGTAATAATACATCATTCCTGGTTTGCTTTAGCAATGGTACTATACAGAGTACCAGAGTTAGCAAACATGAGGTAATAATACATCATTCCGGGTTTGCATTAGCAAAGGTACTATACAGAGTACCCGAGTTAGTAAACACGGGGTAATAATACATCATACCGGGTTTGCATTAACCAAGGGTACGATACAAAGTACCAGAGTTAGCATTCACATGGTAATAATAATACATCGTAAATCTCGTTAAAACAATAAATTTGTGAGACCCTTCACGGTGTACTTATCTAAGTACGACCTTTTAAGTCCTGACCTATTAGCCAGAATCTCTTGTAGGGAGAGCGTGAATTTGTGTATAGATCTATATGGGACTGACAATCCCGCACCTCTACTGTTCGCTACAGTTTGGCCGGCAGGCCTAGGGTGTCAAATATCATATCATTCCGACGCCTGAAGAACGTCGCAGCAGGCATATCAGTCATATTAGTATGGTTAATAGAACTCACATGAATAAAACAACGAGTGAATTACAAAGTAATATACTTCTCTTATAACAGTAAGAAAAGTTAATTACATCCCGACCAGATATACCTTCAGTAGTTTTTACTTACAGTAAAAGCTACGTATCATGAAATCAAGTATTGTACTTCTGGTTTTGAACATTTAAAACCACAAGGCAGTATTATGAATAATACAATATTTTCCAGGATTAATACTAAGGTTTTTACTATAGAACAGATATAACTAAGAACACTTTTACAAATGAAACGGTTTATGGGATTAAACCACTTTTACAAATGAAACGGTTTATGGGATTAAACCACTTATACAAGGAAACGGTTTATGGGATTAAACCACTTATCAAATGAAACTTAGTCATTCAATCTTTGTAAACTAGTATAACATAAAAGACCTTTAGTGGTTAATTCTATAATTCCTTAGTTATTACATCAGAGTTGTACATAAGTAATATCCGATTGAAGTGAAATGTGTGACTTCCGCCTTACTTCCTGTTCCTTGTTTGGTTGTGGGCTTAGAGCAGATACACCCATTTAACTGTCCATTCGATATTGGGTTATATATAATCAGTATAAACTAAGTAATTACAGAGGGAAACTATTGAGGTTATCAGTTAATCACCTCAGGAAATATAGGATTTCCTGGAGAAACCAGTGAACTTATCCAAAGAACTTAGAGTATACTAAATAAAGACTAAAATACTTATGAACTCACCAGCTTAAATGCTGATCTACTCTTTCCAAATAACTTGTATTCTCAGGAATCCAGTAGACAAGTGCACTCCCGAAGCTTTTAAGAAGACTACCTAGTACCGTACCGCAACTCTTGTCTTCTACTGTACCTACTTTAGTGTTTGAATATGTAATGTTTGAACACTTATGTAAAACTTATACTTATTAATGCAATGGTTGTTTGTACTTTGATTACTATATTGCATGTGTTGTGATACTTACCTAAAGTCCTCCGCCCCCGAACGTTTCCGCCGTTCTGGTTTGGGGGTGCGACACATATCTTGGTTTCAAGAATATAAGATATTATCGTCTCATGATCACTCGTGATAAAATCGATGAAGTGATACAAATGAGCGTGGGTTGAATCCAATACTCAAATCTTATTACAGGAGTACTCATGAATACTTCAGCAAACTTGTGTTATGTCTAACACCTTAGACAATCCTACAGACCCATTCATGACAGTTTTTCCTCAACACCTACTTCCAAAGTATGATCGACTGTGGATGGTTTGAATAACCTAGTTATTCGGGAAGTCAAAACATGCAAAGTGAAACATAAGAATAATACTAATCCTATATGGCCCCAAAACTTTTGAGTGTAAATAAAACACCTTTTATCTAATCGCCATATTGATTATTCATTATTCACTGTATAATGTTTCAAATAATCAACTTAATACTTGAATTAAAACAATAATTATCCCATGCTCCAAGCATGCACACTATGTTTGCCTATGGTCCTTTCTTTGTGAAATAGATCAATTGAAAACATTTCAATGATGCTCATTTTCACAATTCCAAATCCTTATGATAAATGTAAGAATACCAAATTCTTTCCATTTACTGAAATCTGTTAGATTCTAAACTTATATGCAATGATCCTCTTGTAATGACTATGCACAAAAGTCACAGAGACTTCGCAACAGAAATTACAAAGTATTCCAATGGAGAGCAATTCCAAGGAAATGAAGTCTCACATTCAAAGTACATTCCTTTGAACATCCTTCTTGCATTTAGTTTTCTAATCTCACACACATTTAAAGAGTAACTTCCACTTATGGATATATTTCCATATTCCCATTTTGACTATCACTCCTGAACAAGAGTTACATCTTCTCAGAGTATGGCAATATGGTCCTTCCAAATTTTACACTATACTTCCAACTGTCCATAAGCAACCAATCTTTGGTAAACCTCATATTGTCCTCGACAATTGCTTAACCACTTTAGTCATATCTTGTTGTAGTCCCTTTTTCCCTCTTAATGCCCTAGGCATTTGGAAAAATTAGAACACGAGAATATTATAGCATATGCAATCGATCCTATACCCGAAGCATATGGGACATGATTCATAATATCTTACATAAAGACATGATACTTGATCAGTCTTTTGCTATAATATTTCTATTTGCCATGTTCTAACAATTCGAACTATGAAGAGGGATGCCGTAATCATAATCAAATTTGAGAACGCAATTAACATTTTCATATACAGAATTTCCTTATGCTGAATCATTTCAACATAAAATCCATATATGTTCTTGACTAAATTTGATTAAAATCTCAATCTAAGCTTTTAGATTTTAAATGAAGTATGAATTCCTCTCCCTTAATTATAGCAAAACAACTTTTCAAACCCTGCGTCTTTGCAAATTGAAATTTTTTGTTTTCTTTAATTAACATTGCTAACTCGCAACTCTTAACGTAATAATTGTGCTCCCACTAGCACAATAATTACATTCTTATTAGTATAACACTTATGCTCCCACTAGCTTTGACATGTACTCATAAATTAGTTAGACTTCTAGAAATCAATACTTATTGACTTTCTTACCAAAGTTCAGATTTATGATACGAGATGCTTCGATAAGACTTTATCTAGGCTTCTCAAAATCATACACATTTCCTTAGATAGCTCACATGTGTGTCTAAATAATTTTAGATCTTACAGCAATAAGTCTCAAATGTTTAGACCTTTGCCATTTCTCACAATTCGAACTATGAAGAGGGATGCCGTAATCATAATCGAATTTGAGAATGCAAATATCAGAATTGCTAACTATTTAAAATCTACTTAGTGAAAGTGTTTCCTCACAATCATTTTCATGAATTGGAGAGAAACCTTATGGAACTTAGAGTTTATGGTGTATGTGTTCCTATCCATGTGAATTCGTCATAACCATAATCACAAGACAAGGTTAGTGACAAATCCAAACTCATATGGGCTGAACTTGTTCAGTCTTAATTTATTGCCACCTGGCAGCACAAGGGCCTACCATTGCTTCCAAGTTGTTATGTAAACAACTGAGAACTCATAGAACTCACAAGCATAGTCAACTTTAACTGGAATGGGGACAGAAACAAGAATATTTCAACATGATAGTTTACAAACCTCAAGTCATGTACTAGCGACAAACAATAGGTTTTATTCTTGATTAGTTCTTGAAACTTGTCAAGATCCTTAAGACTCCTACTGACCTCTTGATATATATGACTCTATTGACAAGAACATTACTTGACAAACAAATATTCAAGAGTTAGTGCGGTCTCTTATCAAGACAAACACTTCACACAATTGGTCTTAGTTGGTCTTTGTTTTATCCAAAACATCACAACTTACCAATTTCAAATGTACAAGAGTAGAAACATTTTACTCTACATTTGATGAGTGTTACAAAACCTTCCTTAAGATATGTCACTCAATTTACAATCTTGGAGTACGACTCTAAGACTTGATTTTGAAACGAAGCATGATTATTTTTTGATTTAACCATTTCAACAATTCATGATTCCTCTTCTTAGCCATACAAATGCACTAAGATATCCTTAGAGGATCAATTGTGATATGGTTTCATAATCACTAAGATAATCATAAAACACGATACCCAAGTACTCTCCCTTCTTCTTAGATTGGAGAAACTTTTATCTTTCTGCCTAATTTGATTCTTCTTATTCGTTCTGCCATACATTGAAACTTTTCCAATGATTCAGAATTGCACTTAATCTTGTAAGCATAACCATATTTACTAAACTTTAGTAATCATAACGAATAGTCTTATCGTTCTTTGTGGTGGACCTGACCAGCACACAACCAAGTGTACCCGATCCCCCAGTCCTTTACTTCACTCACATATACATGTAAACAAGGAATTAGTCTTATTTCCCAAAGATGAGAATTCTCGTTCATCATACAATACAACTTGCATGATTCCAAGTTTCCATCCAACTGAAACTTGGGTGATGAGTGTTACAAAACCTTCCTTAAGATATATCACTCAATTTACAATCTTGGAGTATGACTCTAAGACTTGATTTTGAAACGAAGCATGATTATTTTTTGATTTAACCATTTCAACAATTCATGATTCCTCTTCTTAGCCATACAAATGCACTAAGATATCCTTAGAGGATCAATTGTGATATGGTTTCATAATCACTAAGATAATCATAAAACACGATACCCAAGTACTCTCCCTTCTTCTTAGATTGGAGAAACTTTTATCTTTCTGCCTAATTTGATTCTTCTTATTTGTTCTGCCATACATTGAAACTTTTCCAATGATTCAGAATTACACTTAATCTTGTAAGCATAACCATATTTACTAAACTTTAGTAATCATAACGAATAGTCTTATCGTTCTTTGTGGTGGACCTGACCAGCGCACAACCAAGTGTACCCGATCCCCCAGTCCTTTACTTCACTCACATATACATGTAAACAAGGAATTAGTCTTATTTCCCAAAGATGAGAATTCTCGTTCATCATACAATACAACTTGCATGATTCCAAGTTTCCATCCAACTGAAACTTGGGTGATGAGAATCTTTCCTTATTTGGTAAATTTTAACACTACCACAAACGAAAGAATCAAATCTATTTTCCAATATAAACAAGAATTTTCACAAATGCCATTGTAAGGAAACTTAAAATAAGATAAAAAAAACATTTCTTTATTTATAAAACTGCGGAAAACTTTTCCTTATAATGCAATTACAAATGAAAACTATGTTGTTATCTAATCCTAAGCAATCTATCACAACTCTTAAACAACAACTCAAAATTCTGATCACCGAACCATGCGATCGAAATCCATCTCTTCGCGATCAGAATCGGCTTATTCTTCCTTTAAGTTTCCTTTCTTTTCTTCGCTTCTACAAAACATCAAAATGTAATTACAATACATCATGTATTAAGAATCTCCAAATAGGAACTTAATAGAGTTAGATATTGGACTTACCTGGAGTAGAGTCAAACTTTTTGACTTTACCATCCTTATAATCTTTCAGGTAAATAGAGCAGCTTCACAACCAATGCCCCTTCTCTTGGCAATAGGAACATATGGACCTTTTGCGAATAGTATATTGGACTATCTCAGACTTAGCCTTTCTCTTTACCATTTTGTCAATTGACTTTACCATGGCCGATCCCTTTCCATTGGGAAGAGAAAGCTTTTCTGGACTTCCAATGTTACCATTGTCAATGTCCATAGAAGTTTGGGGAATAGACCTTCCAATCAAATTTGCTTTACCAGTGCACCAAATCATTGATGATTCAGTAGCAACAAGCAAATAGGCAAGATCGATAAGGGTCATGTCGTGGTCTGTCATATAGTAGTCCTTAATGAACCTACTATATGATTCAAGAAGTGATTGAAGAACCCAGTCAACAGCCAATTTCCTTGAGACTTCGACACCCAACTCTCCCAACCTGTCAATATGTAACTTCATCTCCAAGATGCTGGCACATACAGACTTCCATCTTTGTGTTTGCTTGCCAATAGGGCTTGAGTGACCTTAACCTTTTCAAGTCTTTGAACTTGTAGGTTAGGGAGAATAATTGGATATGGTGGAGGAAGTGAAGTATGATTTCCAGTCCCATTAATGCACGACAAAGGGATTAATCTTTCACCTTGATCGCCATGTGGGATATCATCTTCATTAGAAAGCTTTTTCCAAAAGGATAAGGAAGACCATAGTTGTCAGAACTAGACATCTATGAGGGATAAATTCAAATTAGTTGATTTAATTCCTTAATATAACACCCAAAACGAAATATTAAGGCTAGGACCCAACACAATATTCTACAATTGCGAAAAGGGATGCCGTAATCCAATTGTCGAATATTTGAAGGTAGGTAAATGACGATTTACCAATTTCCACCATGAAAAACGAAATAGATTATTAAGTTTTAATTGGATTTGAAATTCCTAGATTCTTTGAGATTCATTGATCTTTTCAATGACATGTTTAAATCTCGATTGTGCCCTTCAAGTTTGTGACTGGGATGTCGAGGATCACAAATAAGGTGTGAATAACCATGCAAATTAGCTTGGTACACCTAATGTTACAAATCACCTTAATCAATGTGTCGGTTAACCACACACACTCCATTGATCTATGATTAACATCAAGTTACCCTTTGCCACACATTTTCAGTCCCATATTAGTGTGTCGGTTAACCACACACGCTCCACTAACGACTTAACAAGGTGCAAAGTGTAATTTCATGGATTATCACCTTTTCACATTTTCCTAAAGTAACTAAGATTGGGAGTTTAATAAAAGTTTAGTTACTTTATTATTTATCATTATACTTTTAATGAAGGAGAATTAATGTCCTATCCTACCCGTTCGGCTAACGACCCTCCACCAGTCAAGGAAGCGGTGGGTGAGAGTGGACACCCATTAAACTGTCATTTTATAGGCAGTAACCTTATACCCCCTTATAGACCAGCTTCATGAATGAGGCCTACTAACGGTAAGACTGACTTGTCTTATATATATATATATATATATATATATATATATATATATATATATATATATATATATATAATTATTAAACTTATAATAATATAATAGTATAAGGGTTGAATTTTAACTTTTAAAAATCTAGGGTTTGGAATTAAAGTATTCAAAAGTGAGACTTTACAAATTCCAAAACTTGAGGGCAAGTTTTGAAACTTGTCAAAACCTTTTGGTTTCCATAACTTATGAGTTTAATGTGGTTTTATGAAAAACTTTTCATGTTCCATAACTTGAGGATAAGTTATGGAAGACTTTAAAAACATTAAAAATGAGACTTTTCCATTTTCCATAACCTATGAGTTTTAATGACCTTTTAAAAGAAAGACTCTTCATTTTCCATAACTTATGAAATTTATGACTTTTAAAGTTCATGAATGAGATCTTTCATATAACTTGAGGACAACAAAACTCATATCTAAGAACAATTTTGATCAATTTTTTGATTAACAACAATTATCATATAACTTTCTATTGATCTAATCTAACTCATAGCAAGGCAATTCATATCAAACATTACAAATAATCATCTTATTATCTAAATATTTGACAATTGACTTTTAAATGGATGAGGATTATCATTACCAACTCAGAAAGTACAATTTTTATGTTTACAAAACAGTTTGTGGTAATGATCCTATCCATTTCTGGCCAAAAACTCAAAAAATCCGCACCCTCGAGCACCAACTCGACGAGTTCATGAACTGGACTCGCCGAGTTCAAGCTTTACTGAATGGACTCGTTGAGTCTGTTCATGGACTCGGAGAGTTCATCAGACAGAATGCAGAAATTGATTTTTCCAGCTTTGAAAATTAAGCAAGCATCAAATATAATAGAAAACAACTCATGGCTCTGATACCACTGTTGGTTTTTAGTATACTACAATATCCTATGGTGCACATACAACCCTAAATGCTTTGGAGCTATGTTTTCTCTAATTATACATGAAATATTGTTTCCAAAGCAATAAGACTACAACTAGCATACGATTTGACATATAAATTATAAAAGTAAGTTAGAAGATTACCTCTTTATTGTAGCTTGTAGACATTGGACTTTTAAGAGCTTAGTGCCCCAAGTGTTGCACCTCAAATGGTTCACAAACACCATGAACAAAGGAAGAATTTTGAGAGAGTATTCTTGCACTAGAAATCGCCTCCATGAACTCTTAGAACATTAGGGTTGTCATTTTAGCTATGGGGTGCTCTATATATATGTTAAGAATCCAAGAGTCATGGGTAAACACTAATCTATACTCTTGGGCTTATTATCCATGATCCATTGATTCAAGTGGGCTAACTCTTTATGGATTCTTCCATAAACTTAGTCCATCATGTATCATAAACGCAAAACATATATATATATATATATATATATATATATATATATATATATATATATATATATATATATATAATTTACACAATTAGTTCCCATTAATTTAATTAGTCTATTTTGATCACTGAATTAATTCCAAATTAATTCTTGATCAATACTAATTAAATCATATGATTCCATATTAATATATTAGAACTTATAATATATTAATAAATCATAAATAACCTTTTCTCAAAAGTCCATCCTATCAAATTGTCCTGGTGAAGGCAAACCAAATGGACCATGCTACTTTCGGGTCATGTTCATGCCAATTATAGTTATGGGCTTAGACACCTAATCCAAAACCAAAAACTCATAGTGTCTGTATCTTGTTCTGAATGCAGTTTTCTCAATATCCTGCTCTCTCATCTTTAACTAATGATATCCTAACCTAAGATCGATCTTTGAGAAATAGCTCGAACCTTGCAGCTGATCGAACAGGTCGTCAATCCTTGGCAATGGATACTTGTTCTTAATCGTTGCCTTATTCAGCTCTCTGTAGTCTATGCACATTCTCATGCTTCCATCTTTCTTCTTTACGAATAGCACCGGATCTCCCTAGGGTGATGAACTAGGTCTAACGAAACTGTTGTCCAACAACTCCTGAAGTTGCGTCATAAGCTCCTTCATCTCTTTCAGTGCTAATCGGTATGGTGCTTTTGCTATTGGTGTTGATCCTGGAAACAAGTCTATTCGAAACTCTACGTGTCTATCAAGGAGCAATCCAGGAAGATCGTCGGGAAAGACTTCCGGATAGTCACACACCACTGGTAATCTTTGCATATCCTTCTTCTCCTTCTTAGCATCTATTACAAATGCCAAGTATAATGTGCATCCTTTAGACAAACATTTTATGGTTTTCATCAGGGAAATGATTCCAGAATTTACTCTGCGTTTGTCCCCATACACCATAAATGACTATTTTCCAGGCGGGTTCACTCTTGCTATCTTCTTCTTGCACAGTATCTCGGCATCATTGGCGCTAAGCCAATCCATTCCTAGTACGATGTCGAAGCCATTCAAGTCAATGGGTAACAGCTCCTCGTGGAATTCGTTTCCGTTCAAGTCGATGACGATGTTTTTAATGCGCTCGCTAACAGGTATGAATTTGCCACTGGCAACTTCTACAACTACAGCATTATCAAGTTTATCTACAGGTAATGCTAGTCTTCCACCAAATTTGTGTGACATAAAGGAGTAATTTTCTCCGGAATCAAACAATATATTAGCAGGCAATCCATTTACAAGAAAGGTACCTGAAGCGACATCTGCTGCATCCTTTGCGGCTTCCAGGGTCATCTGGAAAGCTCTCGTCTTCGGCTTCGGTGGGACATTGGGCCTTGCTGCCTCCTTCTTCTTCGGGCAGTCTTTCGAAATGTGCCCTTCTTCGTTGCATCCATAGCAAACCTTCTTGTTGGATGTGCACTCATTGGCATAGTGCCTAGTCTTTCCACACTTGTAGCAAGGTACTTCCTCGCTACATTTCCCGAAGTGTTTCTTTTTACACTTCTCCCACAACTTAACTTCGTTTCCTCCTCCTCCAAACTTCCTTGAACCATACTTGCTCTTCTTTTTGGACCTTGCAGATACCTCAAACTTCCTTTTTTCGCCAACCTTAACCTTGCTGGAGGATCTTCCCTTGATCATCTCCTCAACAGACTTGGCAGCCCCGATAGCTACCTCCAGAGTAGGTGCCTGGCGGACTAGCACAACGTACTCCCATGGATGTCCCTTTGCGTACTTGTCGATTTTTTTCAGCTCGTCTGGGACGATGCGCAAAGCAAACTCCATTTTGTCTGTGAAGGCATTGGTGTATTCATCAATGGTCATGCTTCTTTTCTTCAATGTCAGGAATTGGTTCTCCAGCTTAATCAGATTTTGAGCCGAGCAGTACTTACACTTAAAGTGCACCAAAAACTATTCCCATGTCAGCTGTAGTCACTCGTTGGGGCTTATGGTCTTCCCTAGAGTGTTCCACCAGCGAACAACACCACCTCTGAACTGATGTACTGCATATGTGGTTTGTAGCTTGCCCTTGCAACCACATGTTATGAAGGCCAACTCCATCTCTGATATCCAGTCCATAACTCCAATTGGATCTTCTTTCCCAGTGAAAGTCGATGGCTTGCAAGTTGTGAAGTCCTTATACTTGCATTCGCTCCTCTCGACTCCTTCATCTTGGTTGTTCCTCCTAACCACTGGCGGTTCAGCTTGACCAACGGTCCTACTGTAGTTCCCTTCTTCTGACTGCCCGTCATTCAGTTCTGGTTGTTCAACAAGCATCGAAGGTTCATCCCTATTACTCAGCAACATTTGTCTCATTTCTTCCCTTTGTTCGGCCATCATAGCCCGGATCATGGCTTGTACTCCAGCCATCGTGATTGGCTCAGGTGCAGCTTCTACTATCGGCACCTGATCAATCCCGTGGGGTTGAGGCTGTTGATTCATGTTTCCATTTGCGTTTCCTACTCTGCTTTGGGTTCTTTCCATTTCGATCTATACACCAAAGTATGTGAATTTAGATCTTTATTTACAATAGACGTTTAAATCCTCCTTATCACTCCGAAACTTTACATGCTAGTTCTAATATTCGTAGTCGAACGTTTAGAATCCTGAACACATAAGGTTTCCAGATCCGGTGGGCAACAGACCATAGATCCGATCAAATAATAGCATATAAGGCATCTTTATAGCTATAACATAAATCATTTAGCACATAAAAGCATTTTAGGCATCTTTCCTAAAATAAACTAGTGCTCGTGTCTAAATTATGGTAGACACTCATCTCACAATCATCGCTTAACATTCTAAGTTTAAGTCTAGAAATCCTACAAATTCCTAGTTCGCTTAAACTAATGCTCTGATACCAACTGTGACATCCCTAATTTCACGGCCAGAAAAGACCGATATGTTTATGATTTATTCAAAAATCATAGTATATTTTTAAAGAAGTATGTTGTGAAATTTGTTCCCAAAAACATGATAAAGAATTTATCAAATCATTTCCGAAGAAATGTATTTTCATTAAATTACAAACCACGAGATGTCATTGTCAATACAGATCAAAAGCATAAACAAAAACAACATAGGCCTTACAAATATTCTATTTATTTCTACTGGCCTATAATCATAATCTATCATCAGATCTTTGTATCTATACATTTGTGTCACTACCTGTAATACAAGAAACTGAGTGGGCTAGGCTTGGGAGCCTGGTGAGCACATAGGATTTTCAACCCACAATAAATAAGTTTATTATTTTCAACAATCATTCAACCCGATTACCCGTTCCCGTTATCCTCACTTTACGTCCCTAAAGCATCTATTATAAGGGACCTAGCCTAAGGATTTTTTTTCATCGGGGTGACAACACTGCTTAGGGGATTCCTCAGCAATACATGTCAAATAAGACAACCATGAGGGGGATGGAGTACACCCGGTGAACACATAGTTCAAATAAACACCTACAGGTTGCGATCTTGCTAGCGTTCCACTGGACTGTCTAGAAAGTTTGTGGTCGTTATCCATACTCCGCTAGATGATTGGATCATCGTCAACATCGAGGCCTCTCATCATTTTATTTCATCACTCATCAACTATTTCATCTACCCATGTTTTACCCAACATATTTGTAGATATAAAATACATATACAGTTTAGATCCAAAAGAAGGTTTAAATCTTTCATCCAGCATAGATCTCAAGATATAAAATACATATACAGTTTATATCTAAAAAAAAGGTTTAAATCTTTCATCCAGCATAGATCTCAGGTAAACAGATAATATGCACACATATCACGTAATTTATATAAAATATTTCATATTTATGTGTAAGATGAAAGTAACTATGCACTCACTTGATAAGGTGGTGATTCCAACTTGGACAGCGCTTCGCTTCGACGAAACCGGGAGGTTTGCTTGAAAATCGGGCTCTGCGGGGGCAGAGTTCCGAGCCGAAAAATTCTTTTTCTTGGAGCCTTCGGGCACTCCGGGGTTTCTTCTAGTGCTAGGGAAGTTTTCTAGGCTTGGGGGGTGTTTTGGGAGGTTTAGAGAGAGATAGAGAGAGTAGAGAGAAAGAAAGGGTTTTTGGTGTGAAGAATGAAGGCATACTCGGTTGGTATTTATAGGCTGGAAATGAGTTCAACTTGTCGAGTTTATGGTCCAAATCGTCGAGTTTCTGGTCCAACTCGTCGATTTTATGGTCCAAATCGTCGAGTTTCAGGTCCAACTCGTCGATTTTGTGCCACTTGTCACCATCTGGTGGCAAAGCTTGGGGATAAAGCAAGGGCTTAGATTGCGCCACGTCACCCACTTCGCAGCAACACCCTTCAGACTTCTAAACCCCGTAAGTTTCGCATAAAATCTATGGTTTCAATGTTCTTTATATCCACGCATAGTTAATGACAAGATCTACAACTCTTCTTTTGACTCCATTGGCTAATTCTCGACCGATTTTAAATTTAACAGTATGAGAAGATTACACTGTCTAATGACCGTGTAAAATTCATACCTATACATACGGACTCCGTTTTCGACTGTATTTTTATTGTTGGACTCCTATTAATGAGATCTTCAATTCTCATTTAGGTTGTGTTGGCTAAAAATCGATCAATCTAAAATTCGAACTTCGGGCTGCACACTGTTATGCCAAATCTTAGAAAATTCATAACTTCCTCATACGAAGTCAGATTTGGACGTTCTTTTTATGCACGCTCTCAGTTTAACTTATACTACGACTTTCGTTTAGATAGCTAAGGCTAAAAAGCACTTTATCGTAAACTCACTTTTTTACGTCACACAACGTCGTTTCGGCTTTGTCGCGAAACTTTGACAAGTCATAACTTTTTCGTTATAACACGGATTTCGGCGTTCTTTACATCTCCAGAATCCTTGTCACGACCACTACAACTTTCTTCATGAATATTGGGTTTATCTATATTTTTATTTTTGGCGCTTATTTTCATTCTTAATTTATTATATCTTATAAATAAGTATAATGCACATAAAATCACATAATCCACATAATATTCAAGTCATTCCTATTTATTACTTCAAAATAAGTTACATTTGTTGACCCTAACTATTACATCATCATATTAATGCTTAGCCTAGAAACGCGGGCGTTACACTCTGAAACATAATAAGGAAGAGTTAACTTTGGTTCAGCTTGGAATTCACTTAAGGATTGAAGAGTATTTGAGAACTCAAGAACTGACAACAATACTAAGGGTAAGAACCAAGTTGGCTCCTCTTTTGTGAATATGGTGGAAGGTGATGGATCAAAGAATTCCAACAAGTCTAAAGGAAAAAGGAAGTACAAAGGAAAGAATGATAAATCTTGTAACAAAAAGTCTATATTGGTGTATTGGAACTGTAACAAACATACTCATTTCAAGAAGGATTGTCGTGTTCGTAAAGTGCACAAAGATGTTGGTCCAAGTAGGTCTAAGGATCTAGAAAAGAAACAAGGTCAGAATTTTGATTTAGTGCATAATTTTAATTATGTTGGGAATTATATTTTTGTAATTTCTGAGGCATTTTTTGTGCAGGATGATATGTTGGATTTTATTCCAAAATCGGTTTTTAAAAATACTACAAATGGCAACGGAAGCTTTAAAATTATGGATAAACTTAAAACTATTTTAACCCATCAATGTTCATTTTGCAAACATAGCAAGATTAAAACAACCATAGAAAGAAAAGAATGCAACCTTTGAAGACTTTGATTCATCTTGGGAGGGTGGAAGTTGATGAAGAATGTAGATGTAGAACTCCACCTTAGTTAGAAACACCAACAATTATTCAACTTGATAAGATGCTAGTCTTGGATTTTTGTAACAATAAGAACACTCTTAAGCTTTAAGTCAAAACCCAAGTACATACTTAAAGAGAGTTTGCAAGTATCAAATGCTTCTATATAATCTTAAACACTTAGGATATAAAGATAAGGAGGAGAGCTAGCTAGAATTCCGATTCTTCCAACCTTGAATCAATGAGATGTAAGCCCTTTTAAACACCTTTAAAAGATGTCCTTATCCATTGAGTCCTCTAGCTTCAAGACCCCATGTCCTAGTACATAGAGTCTATAAGTTAAGGAGAATGGATTTTAATTTAAACAAACTAGCAACCTATGCTCTTTCACTCTTTATTGCTCACAGTTTTAGAAGCCAAAAGAAAGAAAAATGGCAGCCACATTTTCATATATTTATAAGTCTTAAAACCCTTTATAAATGACTTATATGCTCCATGCTTTATCCCCTTTGTACATCCATTATGATTAGAAAGTACATGTCTCAAAACCATGTTATTTTTATTATAATATACATCAAGGACAAAAGAAAACTAGTGTTCTTTCTTCCTCGTATATTTTGACAATTAAAGTAGTAAAAGAAAGGCACGTTATAATGGATTACAAAAATTGCTTGAATCCAGTCAACGGGAAAAAATATAAAGGTTGAGGCAATGAGGGATGCAACACCTTCTGAAGTCGGGTATTTGGGTATCACATTCTATTCTGAACAAAATCGTACTTATTATATTCTTATTGGGTCCATAGATGAGGTTTGACATGCTTTAAAGAAGAGAATAAGTATCTCGAGGCTTTTGTTTTTTATAAGCAAGTTCACTGTTTTAATATGTACGTAATTGTTGTTTGAATATAAATAAATAAATATTTTTGTTTAGATATTGCTCGTAGTCTGTTTTGAAAATCAATATCTTTGACCCCGTATTCACACATGCCTATCTCATACTCCCTTCGCCCCAAAATTATTGTCCATGTTTGACTTTTGAAGTATTTCTATGTCAACTTTGACCATAAATAATTTTATTTGTGTTATATAATTTTTGATGAAACTTATAACAATGAAAACAAATTTAGAAAACAATCTATTCATATATCTTGCATAAAAATTTATATAACAAAAAGTAAATTATTTAAGGTCAAAGATGAACAAAAGAGACTTAAAAAATCAAACGTGGACAATAATTTTGGGTCGGAGGAAGTACTATATAGATAAAAAAAAAAGTAAAAGATCATTCATTATATACAAAAAGTGTTAAAATACAAGAAGGAGAAAAGCATGCACAAATATTTACAATACTATTATGAACTCAAGAAAATATTTTATCAACCATAGTTCACACAACGAAGACAAACCTAAGATATAAACTAAATATAGTTACATGGCTATATTACAACGAATGTGCCTAAGAAGCACCGGAACCACAACAGCCGGCGAGCTCAATTGAGGGAGATGACCTTCGGTTGACATGACCTCAACAATAGACTCACCACCAAGGTATCGGTGAAGGTACTCAGAGACACTCACCGGAACGGCTAGATCCTTCATGCTCTGAATGATGTGACACGGGACTGTAACATGACACAACAAAGGCCGCATGTCACTTTGGAAAATGGTTTGTGCAATACTTAAGGCTATGTCCGGTCTCATATTGAAAAGCGTCCGACTAAATTCTTGAACAGACACAGATTCCATGTCACCACCAACTACCAACGGAGCGAAACCAGAACACCACGCCTTGAAATTTGACTGAATTGCTTGAAATAGTTTGTCAACTTCTTCTTGTTCGAACCCTCCAAAGTAATCCACATCATTCACAAACCTTAACAATCATCTTAATCGTGTGAATTAGATTATCATATGATTTTGATAGAAAAAAACTTCCCATATTAAGCAAATGTATTTGTGTTAAATGGTAATTAACAACTAAGTTTTTTTCTCATAGCTAGCTAACCTAATCCTTACGTAATCACATCATGTAAATGTAAAAGTTTCTAAAAGTCAACATACAGCCAAATATAGTACCAAAAGAACAACATCAGTACAACTGTTTGACTAACCTCGGAGAAGCCGAAATCATGAGGATTTTGGAGAATAGATCAGGACGAGTGATGGAAGCGAGTGCCCCTATCATAGCCGACATAGAGTGACCAACAAATATACATGATGAAACTTTAACTTCTTCCAGAATCGAGATTACATCATACGCATAACCTTCAAGAGTCGCATATCTATCAAAATCGAAGTATTCTGGGTTCGTTGTTCCTGCCCCCATGTTATCGTACAGAACAACCTTGTAATCTTCAACGAGATGAGGTACCAGGTGCCTCCATACTGACTGGTCGGTTCCAAAACCATGGGCCAAGACTACTGTCTGGTTGCCACAACCTAAGATCTTAACATTGTGAGCTTGTTCGACAACAGATCCCATGGTGGATTTTACGCAAAGGTTTCGTGGTCGGAGCTTTGAAAGGGATCAGATTTCTTAAACTGGGTTCACTGGTGAGCTATCAGACAAGACATGTATGGGTTTTTTTTTCAGCTTTGTTTGATAATAATCTAGAGAGGTTTGATCGCGTGTTTGTGAAGCATGATGCATGAGAAGATAACTAGAATTGTTCGATGGCAAGCCATAGATCAAATTGTATTCTTGGGAATAACAAGAGGGGACAAAGCGGTTATGACAATTGATTGGCTGCGTTGTCCAGAAGAGGCAAAGCAGAACATATATACCGATATATTCTAGAGATGAGGAATATAAGATACATGGAGACATGGAGATATATTCAGAATAAAATTTTGATTTGAAATTCTTAGAATATTACTTTTTGTTTCAAAAGATCTATGTTTGAATGTTAAAGTATATGTCCTTCTATTTATACAAGGATGTTGACGTTACACTCCATTATAGTCTAATACACTTTAATCTAGCATATAAATTATTATAGGTTATTATGTTAACTAATCATTTGACTAACTTTTACTATTTATTAACTTATTATAATATAATCATTTTATTAATTTTATTTTTCAATTATTAATTATTTCTTATAATTAACAATTTCTATTAATCTTATTAATATTTAAATAATAGTTTATAAATAAATAGTAACAAATATGTCTTTTTTTCTATCCATGTCATATTTTTTTTAGGGTAAAATTTTTTAGTCTTTAACTTATTATTGAGATATACATATGTTAATACAACTATTTTTTTTTTTTAATTTGGACCATTTATTCATACTATTTATTTTGAAAATTACATTATTATTGTTAACATTATTATTTAATCATATATTATTCTTAATTTTCAACCTTATATTTCTATAAGATAAATAAGATAACAACGATATAAATTTCAAGAAAAATATTTTCTAAACAAATCCTCACCAACCTTTTTCTTTTAAATTTCAAATATTACATAGCAAAAATTTGAGACAAAAACAAGCAACAACTAATCATTTATAGTCATAAAAGATCTTTCAGTAGGTTTCAGATGCTTATAAAATTCTAGCCGCGACTTATACATAGTTTGTCATTCGGATGCTGACGGGGCTTTGTGGCGGATCCACAATGACGCAATGAGAGACATTGGGTATTCTCCTTCCAATTGTACCATCACATAATGATTGGTGTACACAAGTGCAAATGTAAGGACTCGATGATTTTGAAACTCTCTAGGACCTCTCCAAAGAGGAAAAAAAGTTACGGGGCCTTTAGTGGTCAAAAATTGAACGATCACACCAAACCTGTTGGCTATCAAGATGCCTGTCTCAGGCATAAGCATCCAATGTTTTGTTGGTGCCGACTTAGTCTTCGTAAAGAAAGACAATGAAGTAACTACTTCATCGCATCCAAGGAAAACTCTTGCATAATCGTCATATGAACTCAATAACTCGTCTAACAATTGTTGACGGATGTAAAGCCACTGATCTTCACCATATCCAAGACAAACGGCTACTGATCGAAAACCACAATTTCCATCACCCAATACATTTTGTATATGTGTGATGTATGGATGAAATATAGATGGAATTTCATCCAACAATGAATTATGTCCCAATGGTGGTTCCTCGTTCAAGTCAATCTTGTATGCACATTGGTCTATCGGATCCTCGTTCAAGTATGCCTGGTATGAACATTGCCCTATTGGTTCCTCGTTTAAGTCTATGTTGTATGAACATTGACCTATTGGTTCCTCGTTTAAGTTTATGTTGTATGAACATTGGCCTATTGGTTCCTCGTATGAACCCATGAAGAATGAACTATGCCTGGCCGGATCATCTTTCAAGTCCATGAATGATGAACTATACCGTGGTGGCTCCTGATTTAAGTCTGAACAACTGTATATGTGAGGAGCTTGACTTTGATGTTGGACACGCTTTACTTTTGGGCGTCCACTGTTATTTTTCTTAACCGAAGGTTTATTGATCAAATTTGTTGATGGATCAGTTATCTCCTCCATTCTCCTTAAATAATTGTATTTGATATGATCTTGTTGATTGTTGTATATCTCTTTAAACCTTTGCATACGATGATCAACATTAAGATCACCATATTCCACAGATATAGAAGGCGTCAAATCAAGCTTTCTCCAAAAAGCATCAACCGAATCTAATGGAATAGGTGAACCTATAGTCAAACAGATAAAATATCATAAAGTGGTTATAAGTATAAAAATGTCAATTTAATCCAATAGATTAAGCATACTTGTACCGACATACATCACAAGTTCGTGAGCAACGATACAAATCTTTCAGCATACTTCCCCAACCAAACAGTATAAAGATAATTAAAAACATCTAAAAGGTGAAAAAAAATAATTAGTTTGAATGAATTAATAATAAGTGTTAAACAAATTAAGACTTCAACAAATATAAGAATAACACCTGCATGTTCGAACAATAATGTTTGAAGGTCTGCATAATTTTGCATATATGCATTTAGTGTTGGAGATTCGACTAACTTCGTCCACTTTAGATGAAAAGAATTCCAAGTCTTTTGTGGTTTGATTCGTTGTCTGCAATGCTTTGTTATATCGTTGAATATATGCCACCTACAAAGTAAATGATTACTTTGTGGAAAGACATCTCCGCATGCTTTCATCAATGCCAAATCTCTATCAGTGACGATAACACGAGGACAAAAAGAATCGTTAATCGTCAATTTCAAACAAGTCAATGCCCATATATAGTTGCTCGTTTTTTCATTATGCATGAATGCAAAGGCTATGGAAAACGTCTTGTTTGTAGAAGTGACACCAACAATTTCTAGAAAAGGAAGATTATACTTGTTTGTTTTATATGTAGCATCCATCAACACCACATATGGAAATGCTTGCCACATCTTTAATGATGTTGGATGAATAAAAAATAGATCTTCTAACTCGTTAGTAATCGTGTTTGCACGATACTGTAAGTTGTACCCTTTAGTTTGCAAAATGTGCATAACATTCTGCATCGGGGTTCTACCTTCTCGCCGAGATCTCCCCAACTTCTGGACAAAATTATATATAGTTCTCAATGAAGACACATTATTTTGATTTTGCGCTTTTAGTGTTGGCAAAATATTTCGCGGTTTCACATCCAACTCTGTCAAATCTTGCACCAAACGAGCTTCTTTATTTGACAAACGCATTGCAAAAGGATGACCATCCATGTACATTGATGGTTCGCGATTGTGTTCGTCACGTACGACCCTTAACTTCCAACCATCGTGTGCTTTCAAATAATTTCCTATCAATTTGAATGGACAATTAATTTTTTTTGTTTGCGCATCTTTATTCCTGGCTATACCACCACGATCACAACCAAGTACTATTTTAGAAATGAAGTCCTTAGTTATTGCCTTTGATCGTTTAGTGACGATAACGTAACCTTGTGAACGTGCCACATTTTGCACCCACATCATTAAATCCCCACGAGATCTAAAGACCTAACAATTGAAAAAAAAAACATGTTAAAAAAACCAATAAAATACATCAATTAATCACACATAAGTAAATAATAAGATTAGAGATATACTTGGTCCGTTGAAAATTCTGAAATATTTTCCATTTTTTTCCTGCAAAAATAAAAAAACAAACTAAAAATATTAATTAATAACCTAAATTTTATTTAAAAATATATATTATTTTATAAGTTTGTGTTAAGTAAATGTAAAGTGATCATGAGAACTTCAAATAGCATAAACAAAACAATTATTTTATAGCACCAACTGATTTTCGTTAATTAAGTTTTAGAAAATGGTCACCTTGGTTCATGTTGCCACTCGGCCCATCCTTAGAAGGCTTAAAGAATTGCCTAATATATTTATAAAAAAAACCCTAGTTTTCCCTAAATCAGTTTCCACACCATCTAACATAACGTATCCCTCTTCCATATCTATCTGGCCGGATTGTAGACCTCATCAGCCACCATGTTGCCGCCACAAAATATGGCACGTTCCTGTCTCTATCTCGACGGAGCACTGCAGCAACCAACTCGCCGTCTCGCCGGATTTTCGATCTTGTTGGCCACCATGTCGCCACCGCAAAATGTGGCCCGTTCTCTCTCTCTCTCTCTCTCTCTCTCTCTCTCTCTCTCTCTCTCTCTCTACGGAGCACTGCCGCCAGCATGCCGGTTTTTTCCGTCAGAGAACTGACACCACCAACTTACCTCCGTTTTTTTCCGTCGGAGAACTGCCACCACCAACTCGGATGGCAGCCTCTGGCGAACGACCCCGACGAACAACATATAAATGAAGACACGAAGTTGGAAAGAAAGAACTTACCGCTTTCCGGCGAACAACAACTTCGTCGACTATTTTCCGGCGAACATGTTTTCTTTTCCGGCAGCTTGTATTAAGTTTATTGATTTTGTATTAAGTTTACTGTATTAAACGTCTATTAAGTTTACTGATTAAGTAAACAAACTTATAGTCAATGTAAATTTAATTAGTTACTGTTTTTTGTGTTTTAACTTTGGAAAATAAAAAATTAAGCATGGGAAAGTGGGTAATTTTCTTGGAAATAGTTCTGGAATATAGTTAAAAAGCCAACAAAAATTAGTCAAACATTCCACTAAAAAAGAAGTCAAAATAGCCTAAATAGACTGGAGTGTTTAGAGAGTGCAGTGTAAAAATAATAAGCCTTTATATAATTACCATACATAAATCAGTTTTCTACATCTACTCTAATAAATGAAAGTTTTTTTTGTCACATGTCACACTCTCATTCAATTTGTCAAATGTCATTTTATGGTTATTTTGAATTAATTTATTTTCTACATATCATTTTATGGTTTTTTCTATTTTAATAAATTTCATGTAATACTTTAATGTAATAATTACAATAAATGCAAAGTTCTTACAATAAATGTAATAATAAATTAATATCAATTTCATTAATGGACTTACATCCTAATTTCACAATTCTCAAATTAAAGCTCATTAGTTTATTTATTTAAATTTAAAAGATAAAAAAATCAATTTTAATAATTGATTATTTTTCTTATTTTTTTATAAATCCAAAGTTCTTACATATTTAGACATTTATATATTTTTTTTTAATTAACACATTTAATACATGAGTCTTACAGCTAGTAAATAATAAAGATAATTTGGCCACATGTCAATCTCTAATGGGTTTTGACACTTATTATTTTGTGATATTTTTTGGATAAATAATAACCACATGTCAATTTATGGTTTTTTTCAATTTTTAAAATTAAAAAGTCACATAGTACTTATACTTATATATATGTAGAGTATCAAATGTAATAAATATTATACTAAATTGCATTTAATATGTTTATTCATTTATTATTTCAAATTTTTATTTTAAAAAATACTTATTCTTTACATTTAAATATTTTATTTTCTTTAATCAACACGTATAATATACGGGTTTTACACCTAGTATGTATTATAAGCGACTTGTTGTATGTTTGCATTCTTACCTCACTGAGTTGTTTTTTCTAATTACATACTTACACAATAAAGTTTTTATTTATAAGTATTGTATTACTTTAATAATTGGTTGGTGCTCAAAATTTTATATGAATTTTTTTTAACAAACCCGTATAATACACTGGTCTTAGAGCTAATTTTTTAAATAAAAAAGAATATTAGCTATTGTATGTCCCGATTTCAATGATCCAAACTAGTGATCAAACAGATAGCAATCAATCAGAATAAGAATGGAGTAGAGGAAAGATTAAACCAAGCATGCATACGTTAATATCACAAAAACGTCAGGTACACCTTGAATACACACACATACGTCACCCTAAAACTGACACATGCACACTCTATTTATAGGAGCACCAGCTGTACACCCATGTACGGCCGTACACACGAGTCTAGCCGTACATAGCCACAGAACAAGCTACAAACACCATTACAAAGCCCAAAATCCTACCAAGACCTATACAAGATGGATGCCTATCCCAAACCACTATATTATGACCTATCAGCTACTGAAATCCGAAAGCCACTGATTACAGATACCCCACAAAATAATAATGACATATTTCTCGGTCACATAATTTTACAATTTCAACGATGCATACATCATGCGGACTGAATTTATTATTATCTAAAACTCATCTCTAGAAAAGAAAAAAAAAATTGGGAACTAAATGCCGTCGATAAATAACAATCCATGATTTCTTTTAAAGTCAGTAACGCATTTAAAGAAATAATCAAAATACTTATATTTATAGCAAATATGTTTGTGCTTTCTAAATAGTAACGGATTCTACAGCATTAAATAATTTTATAGATATGTGTTTGTTTTGATTGTCTTTCATTTGAATTATTCACTAAACTAGCTTATAATCGTGAAAATGATGGTTACGAAATTAATTAAACTTTCATAGTAAAAACTCAAAATTATTAATCAATTATTTTAAATAAATTATTAATTAAGAGATCGTTTTTTAATTATATAAAATTATAATCGTTGATTTAAATAAATACGTGACCTATAATCTGTATTAATTTTATTTTAATTTTTCTTCTAATGTTATTAATTTAATGTAATTAGAGTGAGAAATTTAAAATTTGAAATTTGAATATAGAGAAAATGTGTTTTTATTATGTTACGTGTTTAACAAGTCATCCGTTAATCACATTTCATGTAGGGTCAATTATATTCAAATTTTTTTTAATTTGAAATGTTTTGTATTGCGTTTTGTAAGATGTTGTCGTGTTAAAAATAAACTGAAGAGCTATATGAAAACTACTAATATGGGTGATGGTTGTGGATGTTGTGAATCAATTATGCATTTATTTTCTTTTTAAACAACCAAATACAATTAATAACATTAGTATCAAGGGCCGAGGTACAAGAACCGAAGTCATGTTAGAAATAAGAGCAGAATATTCTTCGGTCATTGCATTTGTGACAACCCGAAATTTTTTTTGCTTTTAAAGCTCAGTCGGTCAACTCAACAGAGTGTCAGACTCATTGGTAGTTAGTTCTAGCCTGGTTAAAGGTCATTCTAAGGAGTTCTGAGCCTAGTACATTCAAGTTATGAGTGTTAGGAAATGCCTGTCAGCTTCACTGTACAACACTAAAGCCTTAAACTCCAACATGTGGAGTTTACGGCCGTAAACATGGAGTTTACGGCCGTAAACTCAACTCTGGCCGGAAACTCCCCTATAAGACTCCATCCCTTCATTTTCTTTCATTATTTCATTTCCAACTCAAGAACACTTCCAAATCCTCTCAAGTATCATCGAGTTCATCATCTTAGATCATCAAAAACGTAAGTGTTCTTTCCTTGATTTGTTGTTACACTTCATCTCCTAGTTACACTCTTTGATTTCATCCATGAAAACATTCATTTTAACTAGATCTTCAAATCTTCAAGTTTCACAAAGAACACACACTAGTGTTCTTGGCCAAAATCAACCATTTCAAGCCTCTATATCGTAAGTACTCTTCCCTACACTTGATATCTAGTTAGGACTCAAGCTTAGAGCCTTGAAATCATCAAAAACACAAGAACAAAAGGAGTTTACGGCCAAGCCATCTCCCATAACCATAAACTCCCTTGGCCGTAAACACATGGCCGTAAACACCAAACCATGGCCTTAAACACCCTTTAGGTGAATCACATGTGATTCCAACACTTGGTCAAAGTGTTTCCTAGTCCGTGAGGTGTTTCCTTGCATTTGGTTGCTTCCAAGCACTATATTTATGTCAATATATGCCAATGTATGTCATTTAGGACTTGTTGTGTCTCGGGACTTCATTCGTGGAACTTTTCATCCTTACACGCATATTCGTTGAGTCACCTACATCAGGTGAGTTCATACCCCGTAATGAATCTTTTAACTGTTTTAAGTGCTTTCAAGGGGGGGGGGGAATACAAGTTGAACACAATGATAGTTGTGTAAATGTTTGCTATAAATATCTTTCAAAAGAGTGCTTATGTCTTTTATAAGCGAGCAAAACATTTCAAAAACTCTTTTAAAGTTATGTTACTTTATAGTTTTACAAAACTCCGTTTTTAAAGTACAAGCATAACTTAGTAGATAAATGAGTCTTTTCAATAACAGTTCAAGTAAAACATTAGTTAACTATAATAGGTATAGTTTAGGAAGACACTACTCATTTCTTCTAGTACAATGAAGCATACAAAGAGTCAGATCATACATGAGTCAGAATCAGAACATACTATAACAAGTACATGGAGGAACATACTATAACAAGTACATAGAGGAACATATTATAACAAGTACATAGAGGACCATACTATACTAAGTATCGGGAAAAATCACGTTAATATATCTTTCCGGTTTGCGTTAACTTTAGTACGATTTCACATATCTGGGTTAGCAGACACGAGGTGATAAAATATAATAATATCTCTTTCCGGTTTGCGTTAACTTTAGTACGATTACACGTATTTCGGTTAGCAGACACGAGGTGATAAAATATAATAATATATCTTTCCGGTTTGCGTTACCTTTAGTACGATTTCACGTATCTGGGTTAGCAGACACGAGGTGATAAAATATAATAATATATCTTTCCGGTTTGCGTTAACTTTAGTACGATTACACGTATCTGGGTTAGCAGACACGAGGTGATAAAATATAATAAAATATCTTCCTAGTTACATACGAGTTTACATTTAAAACTTTAATTAACCCATTTGGGATTTAAGGCAAAATGACTCCCAGAGGTGTATTGTACATTTAATACTACCTGGAGTCTGTATTTTATTACTTTATAGCCAGTAGTGTCACTGCTGAGGAAAAACATTATTTTCCCTATTACATTTACTTTGTGATCTTCTCACATATTCATTAATGTATAAACTATATTTAGTAAACGATAGTCTCGCTTGGGAAAGTACACACTCACACAAGAAACAAACATTCATAACATTTGATGCCTTGGTAGAAGGCTACGTTTAATAGAAAGGACCATAATGCTAACCTTATGATTCCTTACTGTATACATCAAAGGATACATATATATCAATGGGATCCGACATGTAATAGGATGTATGCTTTCCGCTTCATTTCCTGTTCCTTGTTTGGTTGTGGGCTTGGAACAGATTCACCCAGTCTATTATCTATTCGATTCTAGATATATATGTCTAGTATACATTGAGTCATCATAAGGGTACCAAGTATGGGTCAAGTCATAGGACACCGGGTCAATGCACAGTTTTCTAGTACAAAACATACTTTCCAAATCAGAACGTTTGGTATACAAAACTAGAAACTTACCAGTTAAGGGTTTAATCCATTTTATTAAACCAGGATATACTTAAAGGACCTTAGGTGATTAACTTTATAATACTTTAGTTTATACATCATGGTTATATATCATTGATACCTAATAGATAGTTGGATGTGTGCTTTCCGCCTTACTTCCTGTTCCTTGTTTGGTTGTGGGCTTAAGGCAGATTCACCCAATTAACTATCTAATCGATATTAGATCATATATAGACAGTATAAACTAAGTGATTATAGAAGTAATCACTGTGGTCACCATTTTATTATAAGAAATAAGGATTTTCTTAAAGAATCTTTTCATTAAATATAAAGGAACCATTACAATTAACTCCATGAGTAACAAGTGAACACGCCAGCGGTATATACAATAATGATCTAACAAACAATGGGATGTGTGCTATCCGCCTTACTCCCTGTTCCTTGTTTGGTTGTGAGCTTGGGGCAGATGCGCACAGTCGATTGTTTGTTTACTCTGAGTTTTATATCGCTTGTATCCATTTAGTACTCATAGAAAGGATTGTAGAACCATTTTGCGTATCTTTCATCAAAGTAGGAAATATAGGATTTTCTAAGAGGGAAAGGCGAACTTTTGTAAAACAAAACTTACAACTTACTATATTTTACAACTACATTTTCAACTACATTTTTAACAACATTTTACAACAACTTTCTACAAGTTACTTACATCACTAAAATCTTATGAACTCACCAGCTTAATTGCTGATCAACTCTTTCAAATAACTTGTATTCTCAGGAGCCTAGTAGACAGGTACTCGCGCTGGAAATTCAGAAGATGGAGCAATATAGCTTCAAGTCTTCATTGTTATTTGCTTATGTATTCTATGTTTTGTGAACACACACTTTGTAAACACTTTCTTTCTAATGAAATGGTTGTTCATTACTTTGCTTACTATGATGCATGTCTTGTGATACTAAACATGACGTCCTCCATCCCAGAACGTTTCCGTCGTTCCGGTTTTGGGGTGTGACAGATTGGTATCAGAGCATTGTTTATAGTGAACTAAGTATATCAACCGATAAAAGATATACAACTATAAATACAATGGGGCTTAAGTGCTCTGGATAATGATATATTTTAAGAGTATAACGATATGTTATAAAAATATACCTACTTGCTTATACATGTACATACTAGACCAAGTATCACAAGAAGAACAGAACTAAAGTAATTAAAGGTTGAACACTGTCGTCAAACCTGAACAGTTATGTAATCATAGCTAGGATCAATATAGTCTGATCAACTATATTCATTCGAGATGTGACCGACATGTGTTTGGGAGCGATGTGGTGTTGCAACGGACGTAAAACTTACCTAATACCAGTCAAGAGAATACTAGATCAAGTACATGAAAGTTAGAATACTATAGGAGTATTCTATGATACTATAACGCGATAACAAGTTTGAAACATACTAAGTACATTACATTAAAGTACTATAGGAGTATTTTAGGCACTATATAAACAACTTATGTGATAACTTAAAAGACCCTTACAGATAGGTCTATAATCTTGCAATGTATACTTCCAAGGTTATATATAATTGAGATTTTATAGACTTAGAATTTGTGATCTACGCTTCACTACCTGTTCCTTGTTTGGTTGTGGTTTTGGAGTAGGGTCACTTATTCGAAGGTCTATTTAATCTTAAGTTATATACAACTTGTATACATTGTGCAATTATTGGAGGACTCTGTAAGGATCACCCCATAAAGTTACCTTAAATCTCATAGATTCTTTAGTCACTCCCATTCTCGCACGACAAGCCCAGATAGATGTAACCACTTCCTCATATGTAGACAACAGAAGAGTCCAGGAGGAACAAGAGCAAGTTCATGAGAAGTTTTCAAAGAGGGATCAACCGAAGTAACTAAAACGTCTTACACGTCACACTAATAAATAATAATCTTGTTAACTTATTGAGCGAGTGGGGACACAGCTCACATTATGTGTTAGGATTATTTTCTTACATGCAGCTGGTAACAGTTATTCAAGCAACATATATTCATTCGAGGATAGCCATTTCTAATTCATAAAGTTTATTCGGTATAGACTCTTTTATGAATTATTTCCAACACCCTGTGGAAGTCAGGACTAGATACACTCAGACCAAGGTTAACTTGGTTTAAATTTCACTCGTACCATACCTACTTCTACCCACCACCATGGACATATCTCAGGAGTGTTGTCTAAAACATTGAGAATAGTCCAGCAAAGCGTGAAACTAATTAGTACATTTAAAATGTTGGAATACGACTAGCGATGAGCATCATTTCTCACGAGATCATTTTTCGCCATGCAAGAGAATCATGTCTTCACCAGGAAGAAACCAATCAACAGGCGAGGCACCAATTCTACAGATAGACACCGCTACCTTCCAGGCTGCAGTCACAGCTGCTGTGACAGCCGTCATGGCACAGCTCAATGCTAATCACAATAACAATCAAGGGAACTCGTTAGTGTCTGGTGACAAGGACGCCCCCGATAACAAACCTAAGAACAGGAAGCGAAAGTCCGGGAATAACAGGGCAAAGAGGTCGGCTCAAGGTTCCAACAAGAGACGGCAACCCGTGACTACCCCTGTGGCCACAACAGCAGTCACAACATCTGGCACTTTAGCTACCACTACAACCACCGGCAAGCAATATGCTGGAAATCTCCCAAAGTGTGACAGATGCACTTACCACAACAACGGAGCTTACCGGGAGTTGCAATGCACTAATTGCAGCAGAAAGGGGCATACTGCCCGCTTCTGCAGGGAGCCGACACGGCAATTTCCCCAAGTAAACTTGGCTTGCTTCAAGTGCGGCAAATTGGGACACTTTAAGAGGAACTGTCCAATGGAGAGGGAAGACGCAGAAGCTCGTTCCTGTGAAACCCCAACTCAGCACATCACTTCAACCACCGATGCGGGTATAGTTCAGGTATGCCATGCATGCGGTGAAATGGGTCATGCCAAGAGAGACTGCCCAACAGAGGGAGGCAACGGAGGAGGAGGAAAAAACTAACAAAAAGACATAAAGGAGCAACGAGGAACCCCGCTTTTGAGATTGTGGTACATCTTAGGAACAAGTATTGGTTTAAAACTTAATTTATAATAATATAAGACTAAAACTTGGGGGGAAACTTTAAAAGTAATTATAATAACTCACTCATAGGAACAAATCACAATATTCAAGAGAACTAAAGGATCCGTTTAGAGAAGCTATGATGGTTGAACATATACATCAGGGTTGTGCATAACTAAGATGTTGCAGACTTAGAGTGAGTAATTCCGCCTTAATTCCTGTTCTTTGTTTGGTTGTGGATTTGAGGCAGAGTTACTCAGTCGACCGTCTTATTCATCTTAATTATTCATAACTTGTATATGACAGGCGATCGTAGTGGTACCGAAGAGGATCATGATATAAAGTATCATCACCAGTTATCAAAACCCTTTCATTTGTATGTACTCGCTCATTGCGGTACGATACGTAGGAGTGTTAACATCAAAGGGAAAACAGAAAGCACTAGAAAATTTACAAAAAGTACATTTTCGAACACACTAGAAGTACATTTTCGAACACACTAGAAGTACATTGTCGAACACGCTAGAAGTACATTTTTGAACACACTAGGGGTACACTATCAAACGCACTAAGAGTACATTTTCGAGCACGCTAGGGATACATCATCGTATAACATGCATTTCTTTCCAATCGGCCAAACTTTGTTCAGTAAAGAGTCTGTTGCTATCATTCGTCATGAATTGGCGTGGTCCTCACCATACTCAGTTCATATGTTTCTATCGCCTCGATCGGCAAGTTCTCGAAACTTTCGTCATTCATATCGACAGTCCGACCTAAACCTCAGTTTCATCTTTCATATTCAAAACCCCGAAGTACTCGTGCGAAGAGTACTTTGTCCTCTTAAACCTTATCGTTAGATGTCCGCAGACCGTCACGAAATACCACTCGTCCACCAGACCAAGTTCGAGCACAGAGGCTAAGGACGAATACAGTCCACCTATCACTATTCAGTGTATACGCGAGAGTGGTATATAATTATGATTACGCAGATTTAGTATGTGTGTTTCCGCCCTATCTCCTGTTTCTTGTTTGGTTGTGGACCTGGGGCAGAGTCGCACATCCAACCGTCTTACTAATCCTAATTATATATGACTTGTATACACGAGGAAATGATAGATGGACCAAGTACGAATCCTATCATGAACGCCAGGGCAAAGTTGCCAGGTCTATGAGTAGGTATTCTGCAAATCAGAGGAGCGCAACCCCAGTAGTACTGTAAGAAAGCTAATTTCGGGACGATATTCCATCTAATGGGGGGATGATGGGACAACCCGAATTTTTTTTTGCTTTTAAAGCTCAGTCAGTCAACTCAACAGAGTGTCAGACTCATTGGTAGTGAGTTCTAGCCTGGTTAAATGTCATTCTAAGGAGTTCTGAGCCTAGTACATTCAAGTTATGAGTGTTAGGAAATGCCTGTCAGCTTCACTGTACAACACTAAAGCCTTAAACTCCAACATGTGGAGTTTACGACCGTAAACTCAACCCTGGCCGGAAACTACCCTATAAGACTCCATCCCTTCATTTTCTTTTATTATTTCATTTCCAACTCAAGAACACTTCCAAATCCTCTCAAGTATCATCGAGTTCATCATCTTAGATCATCAAAAACGTAAGTGTTCTTTCCTTGATTTGATGTTACACTTCATCTCCTAGTTACACTCTTTGATTTCATCCATGAAAACATTCATTTTAACTAGATCTTCAAATCTTCAAGTTTCACCAAGAACACCAAGAACACACACTAGTGTTCTTGGCCAAAATCAACCATTTCAAGCCTCTATATCGTAAGTACTCTTCCCTACACTTGATATCTAGTTAGGACTCAAGCTTAGAGCCTTGAAATCATCAAAAACACAAGAACAAAAGGAGTTTACGGCCAAGCCATCTCCCATAACCGTAAACTCCCTTGGCCGTAAACACATGGCCGTAAACACCAAACCATGGCCTTAAACACCCTTTAGGTGAATCACATGTGATTCCAACACTTGGTCAAAGTGTTTCCTAGTCCCGTGAGGTGTTTCCTTGCATTTGGTTGCTTCCATGCACTATATTTATGTCAATATATGCCAATGTATGTCATTTAGGACTTGTTGTGTCTCGGGACTTCATTCGTGGAACTTTTCATCCTTACACGCATATTCGTTGAGTCACCTACATCAGGTGAGTTCATACCCCGTAATGAATCTTTTAACTGTTTTAAGTGCTTTTAAGGGGGGGGGGGGAATACAAGTTGAACACAATGATAGTTGTGTAAATGTTTGCTATAAATATCTTTCAAAAGAGTGCTTATGTCTTTTATAAGCGAGCAAAACATTTCAAAAACTCTTTTAAAGTTATGTTACTTTATAGTTTTACAAAACTCCATTTTTAAAGTACAAGCATAACTTAGTAGATAAATGAGTCTTTTCAATAACAGTTCAAGTAAAACATTAGTTAACTATAATAGGTATAGTTTAGGAAGACACTACTCATTTCTTCTAGTACAATGAAGCATACAAAGAGTCAGATCAAACATGAGTCAGAATCAGATCATATTATAACAAGTATATGGAGGAACATACTATAACAAGTACATAGAGGAACATACTAGAACAAGTACATAGAGGAACATACTATACTAAGTACCGGGAAAAATCACGTTAATATATCTTTCCGGTTTGCGTTAACTTTAGTACGATTTCACGTATCTGGGTTAGCAGACACGAGGTGATAAAATATAATAATATATCTTTCCGGTTTGCGTTAACTTTAGTACGATTACACGTATCTGGGTTAGCAGACACGAGGTGATAAAATATAATAATATATCTTTCCGGTTTGCGTTAACTTTAGTACGATTTCACGTATCTGGGTTAGCAGACACGAGGTGATAAAATATAATAATATATCTTTCCGGTTTGCGTTAACTTTAGTACAATTACACATATCTGGGTTAGCAGACACGAGGTGATAAAATATAATAAAATATCTTCCTAGTTACATACGAGTTTACATTTAAAACTTTAATTAACCCATTTGGGATTTAAGGCAAATTGACTCCCCGAGGTGTATTGTACATTCAATACTACCTGGAGTCTGTATTTTATTACTTTATAGCCAGCAGTGTCACTGCTGAGGAAAAACATTATTTTCCCTATTACATTTACTTTGTGATCTTCTCACATATTCATTAATGTATAAACTATATTTAGTAAATGATAGTCTCGCTTGGGAAAGTACACACTCACACAAGAAACAAACATTCATAACATTTGATGCCTTGGTAGAAGGCTACGTTTAATAGAAAGGACCATAATGCTAACCTTATGATTCCTTAATGTATACATCAAAGGATACATATATATCAATGGGATCCGACAGGTAATAGGATGTGTGCTTTCCGCTTCATTTCCTGTTCCTTGTTTGGTTGTGGGCTTGGAATAGATTCACCCAGTCTATTATCTATTCGATTCTAGATATATATGTCTAGTATACATTGAGTCATCATAAGGGTACCATGTATGGGTCAAGTCATAGGACAACGGGTCAATGCACAGTTTTCTATTACAAAACATACTTTCCAAATCAGAACGTTTGGTATACAAAACTAGAAACTTACCAAGGGTTTAATCCATTTTATTAAACCAGGATATACTTAAAGGACCTTAGGTGATTAACTTTATAATACTTTAGTTTATACATCATGGTTATATATCATTGATACCCAATAGATAGTTGGATGTGTGCTTTCCGCCTTACTTCCTCTTCCTTGTTTGGTTGTGGGCTTAGGGCAGATTCACCCAATTAACTATCTAATCGATATTAGATCATATATAGCCAGTATAAACTAAGTGATTATAGAAGTAATCACTGTGGTCACCACTTTATTATAAGAAATAAGGGTTTTCTTAAAGAATCTTTTCATTAAATATAAAGGAACCATTACAATTAACTCCATGAGTAACAAGTGAACACGCCAGTGTTATATACAATAATGATCTAACAAACAATGGGATGTGTGCTATCCGCCTTACTCCCTGTTCCTTGTTTGGTTGTGAGCTTGAGGCAGATGCGCACAGTCGATTGTTTGTTTACTCTGAGTTTTATATCACTTGTATCCATTTAGTACTCATAGAAAGGATTGTAGAATCATTTTGCGTATCTTTCATCAAAGTAGGAAATATAGGATTTTCTAAGAGGAACAGGCGAACTTTTCTAAAACAGAACTTACAACTTACTACATTTTACAACTACATTTTCAACTACATTTTTAACAACATTTTACAACAACTTTCTACAACTTACTTACATTACTAAAATTTTATGAACTCACCAGCTTAATTGCTGGTCAACTCTTTCAAATAACTTGTATTCTCAGGAGCGTAGTAGACAGGTACTCGCGCTGGAAATTCAGAAGATGGAGCAATATAGCTTCAAGTCTTGATTGTTATTTGCTTATGTATTCTATGTTTTGTGAACACACACTTTGTAAACACTTTCTTTCTAATGAAATGGTTGTTCATTACTTTGCTTACTATGATGCATGTCTTGTGATACTAAACATGACGTCCTCCATCCCAGAACGTTTTCGTCGTTCCGGTTTTAGGGTGTGACAGCATTTAGCCAATTCGGATCTTTAAAGGATTGTAAATAATATTTAGGAAGAGGGGAGGAAGATACACATACATGAAGGTTAAGTTTATGAAGAGGTTAACAATTCCATGTTTGCCTCGCGTAAGCATAGAATGATAAGACTAAGTGGGTGGTGGATTGGGAGAAGAGGGTTGTTGCACCTAAGTAGGAACAGTCAGGCTAGGAGGATTGGAGACATAAGTGGAAGAGACAGCCGCATTTTGCGGCTGAGGAGCAGAAGTCGTGTTAGGCTGTTGAGTCGAGATAGTCCGAGAAAATGAAACAGGCTAAGAAACTGAAGATTGATCAGATGGCGAGGAGGGTTATTCGGCAGGAGAAGAAAGTGGCATAGGGGAAGAGGTTTGGTCGGTACCTGCTGAATTAGAGGGAGCAACACCTCTTACAAAGGGTTGATCAGAAGACTAAACAATGGAAGCATGTAAAGGGACATGTTCAAGAAATGAATAGGAGGGAGAAGCGCCGGGAGTCATGAAACCGAACGGGAAAACAGTTTCGTCAAAAACAACGTGACGAGAGATCATTATTTCCTTAATATGAAGATCAAGGAAAAGATAACCTTTATGATTTGTAGGATACCCAAGAAAGACACACGGAGTCAATCGGGGAGAGAGTTTATGAGGGGCGACAATATTGGTAAAACAAAGACATCCATAAACGCGTAAGTGAGTATATGATGGTGGTTGTTTGAACAATTTATGAAATGGGGTATCATTGTCTAAGGTGGGTGTGGGAAGAATGTTCAAAAGATGGGTAGTCATGTGAATAGCTTCTACCCAATATGTTGGTGGAATTTGAGCATGAAAGAGGAGAGTACGCACAACATTGTTAATAGCGAGTAACATGCGTTCAAATTTTCCATTTTGTTGTGATGTGTGAGGACAAGAAAAACGCATTTGTATCCCGTGTTGAGCAAAAAATGTATGAAATTTTTCATTATTATACTCTCCTTATTGTCACATTGGAATGCATTGATTTCTCGTTGAAATTGATTTTTGACATATGAGCTAAAATGTAAGAATTTGGAATAGACATCTGATTTGGCACGTAAACGATACACCCATAAGAACTGAGAGTAATTATCTAAAAATATGACATAATATTTAATTTCACTAACACTATTAATGGGAGAGGTCCAAACATCATAATTAACAATTTCAAAAGGAAAAGTAGAAACAAAATTAGACAAACTAAAATGAAGTTTAACGTCTTTTCCAAGTTGACAAGCATGACATAAACTAGAAGATTTTAAACTAGAACAAGGAATCAAATGACTATCGGCTAATTGCTTGAAAACATAATGACAAAGATGTCCAAGACGTTGATGCCAAAGAGGCGAAACGACCAAAACAAAAGCTTGAGGTGTGGGAGACGTGATGGGATAGAGATCACTAGTGCTATCATATCGCATGAGAATTCGTTGGTCCGGAAATCCTTCGCAGAGAAACCAAAAGAGACAAATTTAATTGAACAATTATTATCGCCAACAAACTGGCGAACGGAAATAAGATTTTTAATAATTTGATGGGTGGTCAAAAGGATTTTAAGATATAAGGTGCGATAAGGGTTTAGAACCAGAAGAGTGGAGTGACCAACATGAGTGACATGAATTAAAGATTCGTCTCCAACTAAAACAGATGACGAAAAATTGCTTTTATCAATAACAATATTGAGTGTACCTACATAACCATTGAGATGGGAAGTTGCTCTGGCGTCCATGTACCATCCACCATGACTTGGATCATTAACCGTTATCGTGCTAAACATTTGAGGAAGAGTGGTGGTCAGCAAGGTTTCTTTGTTCAACAGGCCAATCAGCAACAATTGTGCCCCAACAGCACGATGACGGTTGTTGTTGGTCGGCCCTGAAAGGTATGAAAGGTAGGTCGGTGGGCCGTAAGAGGGTCATGCCCACGCATCAAAGGCTGAGAAGTAGTTGGAGTGGGCAGAAGGCCTAATTGAGACCGAGCTGGCAGTTGGTACCAACCAAAGGCCCAACCGACATGAGATTGAGAGGCTGGTGGTTAGTTTTGAGATTAACGTTGTTGTCATTGTTGATTTCCTCGACCACCGGTCCTCCCTCTACTGCAATTATACCTGTCACATCTTCCTCCACGGTGACCCCCTCGGTTGTTATGAGTAGAAGACAAAACTTCGGTGGCAAGAACAATAGGCGACGATGGATGATCCATGTGGGCAGCTGTATTGATTTGACGATTTTGTTCTTGTTGTATATTTGTTTCTTCAAGAAGAAGCATGGACCTAGCTTCCTAGAAGCTAAGCGCCGGCTTATAGCGAATGGTGGGTATCATGTATTGATATTTTGCAGAAAGAGCATTAAGAGCATATGCAACTAGGTTACGATCAGACACTTTTTCTCCGATATTGTCGAGTTGCTCAGCCAAGGATTTGATACGATTGCAATAGTCAAGAACATATGAATCAGCATCAATATTACGCAGTTCTTTGTCAATTTGAACGATTTTGTTTTCTTTGTTGTCACGAAAAACATTCTCAATTGATTGTCATACTTCATGAGCCAGAGATTTCTTCTTGAAAATAGTATGAAGAAGAGTTGGAGAGAGGGTACCATAAATCCAAGATATTACAATGGAATCCACACGATCCCATTCTTTCTGATCTGTGATCTCTGTTGAGGTATCAGTGGGAGGGTGTAGATGGTTGTCAACGCCATAACCAATACAATGAATCTCGAAGAGCTCACTCTAAATGTCATAGTTCATTTGATCTAGATCGAGAGCAAGTAGAACGGCATGCTTGATGTTGATAGTGGAGGTGTGTTTATCAGCTATGATAGTAGATGAAGAGCCGATGGATTTCTCGGCAGCAGGCATGATGAGGAGAAATTGATATAGAATACAATGTGAATCAATATTTTCCCATGAAAAACATCCTTCATTGATTAATTGAATATATATACAAATACATGAGAAGGGCCAATGGGCCTACACTAACTAATGATTCATTATGTAAACTAAATCACCAAAGGGTTTTTAGCCCAGCGGTATCCGGTGTTGTCCTCCCTCCTTGAGGTTGAGGGTTCAAGTCCTATTATGGACATAAGTGGAATAATTTAGGAGTAGTTTAGTATATATTTGTATTTGTCGTTCAAAAAAAAAAGTTTATAATTAAATCCACTAACAGATGTGACCTAGCTTATTATGAGAGAAGTAGTATCGAAATGTATCCCCGTTTTCATAAACAAAACAATTACAGTAACCAACAAGACACTATGGACCAGAGGATATGTACGTCACAATACCACCAGGATAATACAGGAATGTTAACCGGTTAAAAGGATGTCTTATTAATGAGTCCAAAGACTCTACAATCTCAGCTTTATATACGATACACTGGTGGATTAAAACATGATATTGGACTTTTGGATGTTAGTGTAGCTTTATTATGTATATTATTTTGTATGGATTGTATGTATTTAGCCCAACCAAGGCCCATGTTTTGTATATTTATGGTATATATTTTGTTCATAATCAATCAAGGAAGTCAATCCCTGGTATCAGCCTAAATTAAATGAAATATTTTTTTTTCCAAAAATCAAGGCACTATATAAAAATAAAAATTAATTTAAACACTAGTGAAAATCCTTTTTTTGAAAAATCTTTAGACTTATAGTCATTTGTCATCGACTCATCGGCTTGAGAGAGTTGTCAAACTCTCCATGGCGGAACCTCCTTAGCGCCAGAGGCCATGACCCCCCACCCCCAATTAATGATGTACTTATACGTGAAATATATACACACATGTTGTTTTACTTTTTTATAACTTTCTTGGCCCCTCCATATTTATAATATATCGTCGTATATGCAATTCTAAAAAAAAACATTATTTCATTTATATCATTATCTCGTTAGACATCTATACTCTAATAAATAAAAATATATTTTTGTCACATATCAATTTTTCATTAGTTTTTACACTTATTATTTTATGGTATTTTTAAAATAAATAATATTCATAATGTCAGTAATAAATAATATTCATATGTCAGTTTCTGGTTTTTTCAATTTTTAAAATTAAAAAGTCAATACTTATATATAATAAAGTATTAAATATAATAAATATGATACTAAATTGCAATAAATATTTTTTTCCTTCCTTATTTTGAAAATTTACTTTAAAAAATATTTATTGCTTACACTTTGATATTTAATCTTTTTGTTAACCAACTCGTATAATACACGGGTCTCACACCTAGTTAGGATAATAAATAAGGAAAATAAAGAAGTAATTAACAAGAACTCTAAAAATTACAGAAAAACCAAAATAAATCCTAGTAAAATTCGGATAAATTGATTAAAGAAACCCAAAATCTATAAAAAACCAAAAAATATTCTGTCACACCCCAAAACCAGAATGGCGGAAACGTTCTGCGTGGAGGACGTTATGTGTAGCATCACAACCAATGAATAATAGCAATCATAGCAACACAACCATTACAGTGAATACTTAAAGGAAAATGTTTACATCAGTTTGAAACTTTGTCTGAAACTTGTTTGAATTACATCAAATAGTTTGTAAAATATAAACATAAAACTCTTATTGCTCCAGCTTCTCAAAAATCCAGCAAGTACCTGTTTACTGATTTCCTGAGAATACAAGCAATTTGAAAATATCAGCATAAAGCTGGTGAGTTCATAAGCGGTAGTTTGTAATGAAAACTTATTGATGAGCTTGTAAAAGTGTTTGTATAGTTTCAAGAAAATCCGATATTTTCTTTAATGAGAATGTAGTGTTTTCAATTCTGTATAAAACCATGAATGTTTGTTACTGAAAACTGTAGTGATATGCGAAAATACTACTTCATGTGACTAGCTAATGCTAATCATGATGTATAAGTATTTTGTACGTGAAACCATTGTATGTTCGGTTCTGTTTGAAAACCCTGAAAATTCTCCAGTTGTAGTGTGTATTAGTTCTATTTAGTATAAATAAAACCGTTGAAGAGTGACAGTTTGTAAACTAAGAGTGATTTATACATATTGTGAGTTGTATAACCATACTTGATATGACTAGATACCTTTCCAACGTTCTTCAGGCGTCGAGTTAAATGACATTTGCACACCCCAGGCATACCCGCCTAACTGTAGCTAGCAGTTCAGGTGTGGGATTGTCAGTCCCGAATAGATCTATTCACAAATCTCACGCTCTCCCTCCAGGAGACTCTGGTTATACTATGATAGGATTTATCCCTGTACACCTAAGGGTACAGTATTGAAGTAGCGCCTCACAGTATCGTACAATCTAGTTTACATGTAGTGTAGTAGCGTTCTACCATAGTGAAAATCCATATGCATACCGTATGTAGTGATAGTTACAGTTATGAATACCATGATAAAGTAGTGATGTAAACTGGAAACTATTTCTGTCTTAGTGCATATGTTTAGTAGTGAAAGTTTCTGTATTTGTTATGTTTAGAAAATCCCAAACTATACCGATTATAGTTTGCATGTATAACGTAGTGAATAGCGTGTCCGGAAAACTATGCAATTTTAGTGAGAACGTCCCTTATGCTCAACACAGTACAAAAGGGTTAAAGTATGAGAATTGCATAAGTTTTATATTATTGAAAGCATTTATGTTTAGCTTGTATTCCCCCCCTGAAAACATTAAAAACATGGAAAATGTAGGGGTATGAACTCACCTGTAGTGAGTGGTTCTGACGTGTGGTTGGAAGAGGAGTGCAGAGTGTCAGGTGTAACCTTGAGCACACAATGATCCTAATAGACACATATAGACAACTAAATAAGAAGGGTAACACCTTTATTGACTAGGAAACTCTAAGATTTATGGGATACAATCACATATGATTGCATAACTAGGGTATATGGCCACCCTATAGAGTTTACGGTCAAAGTGGTATGACCATTGGAGTTCACGGTCCAAGCGTTCACGGTCCAAATGGGTTTACGGTCCCATGTGTTTACGGTCATAAGGTTTACGGTCCATGGGTTTACGGTCATTGAAGGGTGTACGGTCTAAGGAGATACACTAGACCGTAAACTCATCAATCTTGCACAAATGATAGATTTCAAGGGCTTCACTCAAAGGCATCGGATTCTAGGGACCATGCGTAGCCTTAGGAAGGGTAAAGGCTATAAGAACACCCTTTATAAGGGTTTACGGTCTATGAAGATTCATAGGACCGTAAACTCTTTTGTTCAAGCAATAGAGGGATGATCTTAAGTCCAAATGAAGGATTTTAACTCGATTCATGAAGGGGAAGATGAAACTTATGGTTTTTGAAGGCCAAGAAGGTGTTTTCGGTCCAAAACACAACCGTGGTCTTGAGGATCCCTTGAGCAAAACTCGAAAACTGTAGAGAGAGAGTCTTTGGAGTGTTTAAAATGTGAAATGAAGGCTAAATACCATATATGTAGGGTAGAATTCTCGGTCAATGGGGGGTCCACCTGACCGTAAACGGGTTCACGGTCTACACGAGTTTACGGTTACCTGACCGTAAACTCAAGGTCTCGACCGTAAACTCCTTTTTGAGGAGGTTTACGGTTGCTAGGTAGTTTAGAACTTAAACTGACACTTCCAATTACTAATTCCTTTGATTCACTAGAGTTAGAATACTCAAAACAGGTTCCAAACAGTGATAACTGGAAGCAAAATGAGTCTAACACTGATAAATTTGAATGTTTCCACAAGTTAGAAATTTCGGGTTGTCACATCATCCCCTCGTTAAAGGGAATTTCGTCCCAAAATTCGAACATAGAATACAAATCATGAATTAGGAAAGAGATGCGGATACTTCCGTTTCATCTGATCTTCGCGCTCCCAAGTGAATTCAGGTCCCCGCTTGGCATTCCAGCGAACCTTCACTATCGGGATGTGACTTTGTTTCGTTCGTTTGATTTCTCTATCCATGATTTTGGCCGGTTCTTCCACAAAGTTGAGGTTCTCGTTGATTTCAATCTCATCGAGAGGGATCACAAGGGTTTCGTCGGATAAGCATTTCTTACGATTCGAAACGTGGAAGACGAGATGAATGTTACTGAGTCCTTGGGGTAAACGGAGTTTGTAGGCTACGGGACCGATCCTAGCGAGGATCTCGAAAGGTCCTATGTATCTTGGGTTTAGCTTTCCACGCCTTCCAAAGCGTATCATGCCTTTCCAGGGTGAGACCTTTAGCAGGAAACGGTCTCCAACCTGGAACTCCAAGGGTTTTCGTCGTTTATCGGCGTATCTCTTTTGCCTATCTCGTGAGGCCTTCAGTCGTTCTCGGATTTGTATGTTCTTTTCTGTGGTTTCGCGGATGATTTCTGGACCAGTGAGAGTGCTGTCGGGGACTTGCCCCTTGGCTAGCTGCATGTCGCCCACCTCAGCCCAACACAGAGGGGATCTGCACTTGCGGCCATAGAGGGCTTCGAAAGGCGCAGCCTTGATACTGGTGTGGTAGCTGTTGTTGTAGGAAAATTCAACTAAAGATGAGTGTCCCATGAGGCGCCGAAGTCGATGACGCAGGCTCTCAACATATCTTCCAATGTCTGAATTGTTCTCTCACTCTGTCCATCTGTCTAAGGATGATAAGCCGTGCTCATATCCAATTTAGTTCCAAGAGCCTTCTGTAGCGATTGCCAAAATATCGAGGTAAACCTGCTATCTCGGTCGGAGATAATGGATACATGTACCCCATGAAGGCGAACTATCTCTTGAATGTAGATCCTCGTGAGTCTCTCCATTTTGAATTTTTCCTTGATTGGCAGGAAGTGGGCGGATTTTGTCAACCGATCGACAATTACCCAAATGGCGTCGTGCCCACTCGGAGATCTGGGTAACTTGGTGATATAATCCATGGTTATCCTTTCCCACTTCCACTCAGGTATTTCCTGTTGCTGAAGTAAACCTGAGGGCTTTTGATACTCTACCTTCACCTTGGCGCAAGTCAAGCACTTACCCACGAAGGTAGCAATTTATACTTTCATGTTTGGCCACCAATAAAGTTGTTTGAGATCCAGATACATCTTATCTGAACCTGGGTGAACGGAGTATTTAGTCTTGTGAGCTTCATGCATGACAACCTCTCTGTACCCGCCGAACTTTGGGGTCCAGATCCGGTTCATAAAATAGTACACTCCGTGTCCCTTGATCTCCAAGTTCTTGTCCATTCCCCGCAAGGCTTCATCCGCCACTTTCTCTGGTTTCAAGGCTTCCAGCTGAGCCTCTCTGATTTACGCGGATAAATGGGAATGAATAGTCATCGTTAATGCTTTCACATTTCGCCCTGAATGCTCCTTCCGACTGAGGGCATCTGCTACCACGTTGGCCTTGCCGGGATGGTAGCGAATTTCGCACTCGTAGTCACTACCCATCACCGTTGCCTCATGTTTAGCTCCTTCTGATCGAAGATGTGCTGCAAGCTCTTATGGTTGGTGAAAATAGTGCACTTGGTTCCATAGAGATAGTGTCTCCAGATCTTTAATGCAAAGACCACTGCTCCCAACTCTAGATCGTGAGTTATGTAATTGACCTCGTGCGTTTTCAACTTCCTCGAGGCGTAGGCGATAACCTTTCCTCGTTGCATGAGCACACAGCCTAGGCCCTGATTGGATGCATCACAGTAGACAACGAAGTCTTCCATCCCTTCGGGCAGGGAAAAGACAGGTGCGCTGCACAGGGCCTGCTTCAATGTTTGAAATGTAGTGTCTTGCTTGACTCCCCAACTAAAGGTTACACCTTTCCGTGTCAGGGTAGTTAAAGGCTTAGCGATTCTGGAGAAGTTCTGGATGAACCTGCGATAATAGCCCGCGAGACCCAAAAATTTCCGGATTTCTATGGGTGTCTTTGGTGAAGATCAATTCTCAATCGCCTTGATTTTGGAAGGGTCCACGTGTATTCCTTCCTTGCTAATCACGTGTCCAAGGAAATTTACCTTCCTGATCCAGAACTCACACTTTGAAAATTACGCGTATAGCTTCTCTGCCCTTAATGTTTCCAGTACCTGCCTCAAGTGCTGTTTATGATCATCCTCACTTTGCGAATAGACAAGTATATCGTCGATGAACACAATCACGAACTTGTCTAAGAAAGGGCGGCACACTCGATTCATCAGGTCCATGAATATTTCCAGTGCGTTGGTTAGACCAAAGGGCATTACTACAAACTCGTAGTGTCCATAGCGAGTTCGGAACGCTGTTTTGGGCACATCATTCTCGTGAACCCGCAACTGATGGTACCCTGATCTTAGATCTATCTTCGAAAAATAGCTGGCCCCCCTGAAGTTGGTCGAAGAGATCGTCGATCGTGGGTAAGGGATAACGATTCTTGATGGTCAGCTTGTTCAGCTCTCGGTAGTCAATGCACATCCGAAAGGATCCATCTTTCTTTTTCACGAATAAGATCGGAGCTCCCCAGGGTGAGGAACTCGGTCTTATGAATCCTTTGCTGATCAACTCATTGAGCTGGCTGGATAACTCTTGCATTTCTGCTGGCGCTAAACGATAAGGAGATTTGGCTACATGAGTAGCTCCGGGGATTAAGTCGATACGAAACTCGACTTGACGCTCAGGAGGGATTCCTGGAAGATCCTCGGGGAAGACATCAGGAAAGTTGCAGACTTCAGGGATGTTCTCGAGGTCTTTAACTTTTTGCGTCTCATCGACAACATGAGCTAGAAATGCATTGCATTCCTTCTGCAGATATTTATGGGCCTTGATGCATGAAATGATACGAAGGTTCGAGCTAAGCTTATCACCATAAATCATGAGGGTTCCACCAGAGGGGAGATTGAGGCGGATAGCTTTCTCGAAGCAAAGAATATCAGCACGATTGGAGCTCAACCAGTCCATGCCGATAATGACATCGAAGCTCTTGATGGACACGGGCATAAGGTCGATGGGAAAGGAGTAATTGTCTAGGATAAGAGTACAGCCTAAGAATATGTCGTTCACGCTCTCTTTCTCTCCGTTAGCCATCTCGACGGTGAACGTTTCGGTTAAAGGTTGGGATTTACATTTGATTAGATGTTTGAATGCATGACTAACAAAACTCCTCTCCGCACCAGAATTGAAAAGAATGCATGCATGAGAGTTGTCGAGCAGGAACGTACCCATAACAACGGTAGGATCAGCGACCGCTTCCTCCTGGCCCATCGCCAGAACTCTTCTTGTATTGCCACCAGTTGTTGCCTTGGGGCAGTTTCTCCTGAAGTGCCCAACCTCTCCACATCCATAACAAGCTTGACCAACACCCGCTCCCGCAGCCGGGTTGGTTGGTTGGGTTGGCACCTTGCAGTATCGAGCTGTGTGTCCCTTCTTTCCACAGCTGTTGCAACTCAACTCACGGCAGGGTCCATGATGATGGAAGTTACACTTGTTGCACAGAGGTAGTTTCCCAACATAAACACCGGTAGGAGCTTGGGTGGTTGGGACAGTAGCTGGAGTAGCAGCAAGAGTAGTAGCAGCATGAACTGCCACTGTTTGCTGTTTCTTGGAGGGCTCCTGCGAAGACTGACCCTTCCGCTTGTTCCATGATTTCTTCTTCTTCTCACCACTTTCCTTTTGTGGCTCGAAGACAGCTGCCACCTCATCCAGATCGATTCCATGATCGATCAGAGTTTGTGCCAGATCCTTGGCGCTTTCAAATGTAGTCGGTCTAGCAGCCAAGACATTCCCTTTGGTGGGTTGCGTCAGTCCCCAAAGGTATCTCTCGATTTTCTTGCTTTCTGGGGTGACCATTCCCGGACAGAGGAGAGCCAGATCACAAAATCTGGTGGTGTAGGCAGCGATGTTAGATCCCTTCATCTTCAGATTCCAAAGTTCGTGCTCCAACTTTTGCACCTCGCCCCTCGGGCAGTATTCAGCAAGCATGAGTTCCTTCAGTCTTTCCCAACCCATGGCATTAGCCACTGGCAGGGTTAGGGATTTGACTTGACCATTCCACCAGGTCAAGGCTCGGTCGGTGAAGGTACAGGCGGTGAACTTCACCTTGTTGGTCTCTGAACAGGCACATATTTCGAAGATGGATTCGATCTTCTCGAACCATCGAGTCAGAGCGATGACTCCTCCATTTCCGTCGAAGGACTTGGGCTTTGCAGTCATGAAGTCCTTGTAGGAACACTCCTTTTGTTGTCCCTGACTTCCGCCTTGTCCTTGAGGGTTGGTTCCACCTCCAGGCCCTCCAGCGTTCACTTGTGCCATTGCTGCAGTCACGGCGTCGGTAACTGCGGCCTGGAACATGACGGGGTCGAACTGAGGGGGTGGTGGTGGCGGTGCGTCATCGTTTCTCCTGTCGGATCTTCAGCGGGGAGGCATCTTGTTCTAGAAACAACCAGCAAAAAGAGGATGGTAAGTCCTCAAGATATATGAAACTAGATATATCTCATCCTGATGATAAAGTGTTCTACCAAGCGACAAGCAATGAAAGGTTACCAATGCAAGTAAGTTATCGCTATGAAACAAATAGGTAGCAACACTAGAAATGAATCTCCTCACTGAATCTGGCTCTAGCAAAATACCCCTATAGTATTTTATGATGAATGTTTTTGGTAAGTTTTAGGCCTGCTGCGACACCACCGTCATTCCCAAGCACATGTTGGTCATGTCTTGACTGAATATAGTTGATCAGGCTATATTCACCCTAAACATGATTACATAACTGCCCAGGTTTAACCGCAATGTCCCAACATCCAAATACTTTTTTGTGTTGTTCTTCCTATGACTCTGATTCTGTTACGTATGCATGCTCGTATAATTTTTATAAAAATACTTATATTTTTGAAAGTATACTTTTAGTGTAGAGCACTTAGGCCCCTTAGTGTTTATAGTTGTATACCATGTAAGGTTCGGTATACTAGTTCGCTATAAACAAGGGCTCTGATACCAATCTATCACACCCCAAAACCAGAATGGCGGAAACTTTCTGGGGTGGAGGACGTCATGTGTAGCATCACAACCAATGAATAATAGCAATCTTAGCAACACAACCATTACAGTGAATACTTAAAGGAAAATGTTTACATCAGTTTGAAACTTTGTCTGAAACTTGTTTGAATTACATCAAATAGTTTGTAAAATATAAACATAAAACTCTTATTGCTCCAGCTTCTCAAAAATCCAGCAAGTACCTGTTTACTGATTTCCTGAGAATACAAGCAATTTGAAAATATCAGCATAAAGCTGGTGAGTTCATAAGCGGTAGTTTGTAATGAAAACTTATTGATGAGCTTGTAAAAGTGTTTGTATAGTTTCAAGAAAATCCGATATTTTCTTTAATGAGAATGTAGTGTTTTCAATTCTGTATAAAACTATGAATGTTTGTTACTGAAAACTGTAGTGATATGCGAAAATACTACTTCATGTGACTAGCTAATGCTAATCATGATGTATAAGTATTTTGTACGTGAAACCATTGTATGTTCGGTTCTGTTTGAAAACCCTGAAAATTCTCCAGTTGTAGTGTGTATTAGTTCTATTTAGTATAAATAAAACCGTTGAAGAGTGACGGTATGTAAACGAAGACTGATTTATACATATTGTGAGTTGTATAACCATACTTGATATGACTAGATACCTTTCCAACGTTCTTCAGGCGTCGAGTTAAATGACATTTGCACACCCTAGGTATGCCCGCCTAACTGTAGCTAGCAGTTCAGGTGTGGGATTGTCAGTCCCGAATAGATCTATTCACAAATCTCACGCTCTCCCTCCAGGAGACTCTGGTTATACTATGATAGGATTTATCCCTGCACACCTAAGGGCACAGTATTGAAGTAGCGCCTCACAGTATCGTACAATCTAGTTTACATGTAGTGTAGTAGTGTTCTACCATAGTGAAAATCTGTATGCATACCGTATGTAGTGATAATTATAGTTATGAATACCATGATAAAGTAGTGATGTAAACTGTAAAATATTTTTGTCTTAGTGCATATGTTTAGTAGTGAAAGTTTCTGTATTTGTTATGTTTAGAAAATCCCAAACTATACCGATTATAGTTTGCATGTATAACGTAGTGAATAGCGTGTCCGGAAAACTATGCAATTTTAGTGAGAACGTCCCTTATGCTCAACACAGTACAAAAGGGTTAAAGTATGAGAATTGCATAAGTTTTATATTATTGAAAGCATTTATGTTTAGCTTGTATTCCCCCCTGAAAACATAAAAAACATGGAAAATGTAGGGGTATGAACTCACCTGCAGTGAGTGGTTCTGACGTGTGGTTGGAAGAGGAGTGCAGAGTGTCAGGTGTAACCTTGTGCACACAATGATCCTAATAGACACATATAGACAACTAAATAAGAAGGGTAACACCCTTATTGGCTAGGCAACTCTAAGATTTATGGGATACAATCACATATGATTGCATAACTAGGGTATATGGCCACCCTATAGAGTTTACAGTCAAAGAGGTATGACCATTGGAGTTCACGGTCCAAGCGTTCACGGTCCAAATGGGTTTACGGTCCCATGTGCTTACGGTCCTATGACCTTACGGTCATAAGGTTTACGGTCCATGGGTTTACGGTCATTGAAGGGTGTACGGTCTAAGGAGATACACTAGACCGTAAACTCATCAATCTTGCACAAATGATAGATTTCAAGGGCTTCACTCAAAGGCATCGGATTCTTGGGACCATGCTTAGCCTTAGGAATGGTAAAGGCTATAAGAACACCCTTTATAAGGGTTTACGGTCTATGAAGATTCATAGGACCGTAAACTCTTTTGTTCAAGCAATAGAGGGATGATCTTAAGTCCAAATGAAGGATTTTAACTCGATTCATGAAGGGGAAGATGAAACTTACGGTTTTTGAAGGCCAAGAAGGTGTTTTCGGTACAAAACACAACCGTTTTCTTGAGGATCCCTTGAGCAAAACTCGAAAATTGTAGAGAGAGAGAGTCTTTGGAGTGTTTAAAATGTGAAATGAAGGCTAAATACCATATTTATAGGGTAAAGTTCTCAGTCAATGGGGGGTCCACCTGACTGTAAACGGGTTCACGGTCTACACGAGTTTACGGTTACCTGACCTTAAACTCAAGGTCTCGACCGTAAACTCCTTTTTGAGGAGGTTTACGGTTGCTAGGTAGTTTAGAACTTAAACTGACACTTCCAATTACTAATTCCTTTGATTCACTAGAGTTAGAATACTCAAAACAGGTTCCAAACAGTGATAACTGGAAGCAAAATGAGTCTAACACTGATAAATTTGAATGTTTACACAAGTTAGAAATTTCGGGTTGTCACATATTCAAACATAAAATTTAGTCTATGCAAAAAATTAATAAATAAATAAAAGTCGGAGTGTACACCACCACCAAACTTCTCATTAGAAAATATTGTCCTTGCCTCCGGAGTGCTCACCCCTCCCTATCGGCTCTCCACCTTCAGTGACCTCTGTGCGCTCTCGGTCTCTCCTATCCGCCGTTCGCCGAACTGCAACACCAAACAGCGACCTATGTGGTTAGTGTGGTTTTTACATCTCATCTATGTCGCTCGTGTAACACTTGTTTTTTTGGATTGATCAGCTTAAGGTTTTGGGGAAAAACCTTCTACCACGGGATGGTGGTTTGCTGCCCACTACGCGGCCACGTCATTAAATGAAGTGCGAGTCTGCCTGCTAACCATGGCACGGTAGCAGTATGTACCATGGCACAGTGGCCGCTATAGCCCAAAACCCTAGGCCTTAGGTCTTATTTAAGGAATGTAGGGATTATGGTTGCTCATTTCTCTAGCCTCCATTTTCTAATTTGAAACCCTAGCCTCCCCTAAGCATCTCCTCTTTACCTCCCTTGAGTTATTGGTATTCTTGGAGCTTTAAAAGGGAGATCCAACTCCCTTGGATCTTATGATGTGTATTATGGTGGTGATGATTCAATGATAGCTCCTCTTGTACCATTGTAAATCATCAAGATTCAATCTTTGTGCTTATTACTCCTTGGATCTTTAGTTTTATGATCGTTTTTGTCATGATTATGGATTATGAGTGGATTGTTGGAGAACTCCAGGATAAAGGTTGCAACTTTATGGTCCCTTAAGGTCCCAAGAGCATTTTATGTCATGGATCTGGTCTTTAACCTTCATTTGGTGTCATTCTTGGAATTTAGACAATATTTTCATAATTTTGACCTAGAATGATTAGATACATGCCTAGGACATGCATGCCCATAAAGTTATGCTTTTTATGAACCATTAGTGAATATTAAATCCATCTAGAAAGTATAAGACTTAGACTCAACGGATTAAGCGCTTAATAGGAGTATTAATCTGCCAGATACACCACGACACAATGGCAAGGAGGGTAGTGTCTGTTTTATCATTGCTTGGCCACAGTGCGGCTAAGGATGTACCGCGGCATGGTAATCGTTGACTTTGACCAATATTGACTTTTAGGTCAACTGTATTAGATTGAGTCCTAAAAGGACAAATAGGTCTTTTGTTCCTAGATTAGCTTATTTAAGACCTAGATTGTTAAGAAGAGTTCATTTCAGGATGTACCTCAACTATTTAACTAAGGTCATTAATTGTGTAGTGGTTTGAGACAGTATTGGTACCTCTCAGCTCAGTGTGTTGACTACCTCATTAGTAACTTAGATGAGTTCTTGCGAACTTACTTACTATGTAGATTATATGTTATATGCCAGTTAGACTAGAGATAAACCTTTTGGAGGAAATTTAATGGAATCAGGACCATGACAGGCCTCTCTAAGGGAAGTGGTCAAGACCACGATAGACCGATCGGATGGAAATGGTTAATACCAAGTCACTAGAGATAGATTGATCATGGGGAATCGAGTGATTGTAGTTAGTTATGTTAGCATGCTAATAGGTTTACATTTCAGTTATATGACTATGTGTTTCATTTATGTGATTATGTGTTTATGTGTTCGGTTATATGTTTATGTGTATGTTCTAGAATGCAAATCATTTATATAGTGATTAAGTATTCTGATTACTCACTAAGCTTTAGGCTTAAAGTTGTTACTTCATGATTGGGATATCCGTAAATTCTCAAAAGGGTATGACTTCTAGTTTAACCATTCTATGTTACGTTATGGTTTCCAAAACAAAGCTTAGCTTCTGCATTTTTACTATGAATATGTTGATGTGACATGTGAAAGTTAATTTTATGAGTTACTAATGAATTCAAACGAAACCTTTTGGTAAAACCTATACTTCGATTTTCAAAATTTTATGGTTTGATTTTTGGGATGTTACAAGTTGGTATCAGAACAATGGTTTAAGAGAATTAAAAACATACTTTCAGGTTTGTTCACACTCAAACCACTATGGACTTTTAGAAAAGAATTAATTTATAAGTAATATTAAGTAAAGGGACCGGTTTTAAAAATATAAGTAAAAGGAAATGCCATATGCATCGAAGAGGAGATTGCAGATCGTCCACTCATTTGAGATCCACAGTCAGTTAGTTATGATTTATGTGATGAAACATACTTATATTCCTTATATGATGATTATATGCAATGATACATGCTTATATGTTAAAGTCTAATTAGTTCCACCTAGGCTGCTTGTATTTTTCCTGTCATGATTTTGCATGCTAGTAGTTAGTTAATTGATAATGATAGAAGTTTCTTCCTAGCGGGATAGCATAATATGGTGGAATATATGTTTAGAACAATCCTAGAATGAGAGTCTAGAAATATTTGTAGTGTGTGCTCGTCTGAGCACGTGTTTATGTGATTAGAACATTAAGTATTGGTAGTGAGTAGTAACTTGGGAACTTTGAGACAATTCTTGGGACGAGTATGGATAGGTTTCGAAGGTATTATGGGCCTGTACTACCGGAAGCACATGATTCGTACGAAGATCGGGAAGGGTCGAAGAGGTTACTAAGGAGCTGATAGAAAGTAGATTGTAGGGTCGGCCTTATTCTTTAGTGAGTAAAGGTAGGGCTTAGGGCCCACAATTGTATGGCGCCCCATTTAATTTCAAGTCCAGCTTCTAGTCTCCATCTGATTCATGGTCCATGTGCCTACTCCCCAAAAAATAACGCCTGCGATTCTTTCAACTACAAGCGACGACATCAAGACGATTAAACTTTCGTTCTTTTTCTCCATTCTCGGACTCGATTCTAGGCCTTTTCCAATCGATTCTTCCGCTGTTCCACACTAAAAGAATGAATCGCTGCTGTTCTTCACTCTCCAGTTCTTCTTCCTTCCTCATTCTCGGTTTCTCCATTGCTCAAAAATCATTGATTTGATGATCTGCTATTCTACTGTCATTGAAACAGTAATGTGCTTTTATTTTCACTTTTCAGTTTTGTTTTTTCTATTATCTGATCATGCAATTAGGGTTAATATCTGTTTAGGGTTAATCTTTTGATCTTTTCAATTATGTGAATTGTGATGGAATGTACCCATAGAATGATAGAACAAGCTTTTTTTGATCAAACATGCGATATTTGATTTGAATTTTGTGGTTTGGCCTCATAATTTGGTTTTGTTTTGAATGAGATTCTTGTTTGACATCCTGTTATATGATGTCTTCTGATTAAAACACAATGTTTTATTATTAAGTTATGGAATTTGTATTTTAATTGTTTTTCGCTTTATCCAAATGACTTGAATGATCAAAGTTGTTAATCTTTTTAATTTTTAAAATTTTTGATTCCAGATTGGTAGATTCCATCGTTCACTGCTTCCAGATTGGCTGATTAGATTATTCATTGATTCCAGATTGGCAGATTCCATTATTTGTGAGCTTTCCATTATCTCATGGGCGGTATAATCCTAATCCATATCTTCTATACTTATAGTTATTATTAATCAAATAGTTAATAATCATGTCAAAGAGAAAATACGAATCAGGTGCTACAAAAAGGAAATGAAAAATGCAAGAAGAAGCTTTTATAGATAAACAAAAAGGGTTGTTTTTGAAATATTTAACTACAAACAAAAATGTTGATAATGAACAAGAACAAACTAATGTTGATAATGAACCAGAACAAGCTTTTTTTGATCAAACATGCGATATTTGATTTGAATTTTGTGGTTTGGCCTCATAATTTGGTTTTGTTTTGAATGAGATTCTTGTTTGACATCCTGTTATATAATGTCTTCTGATTAAAACACAATGTTTTATTATTAAGTTATGGAATTTGTATTTTAATTGTTTTTCGCTTTATCCAAATGGCTTGAATGATCAAAGTTGTTAATCTTTTTAATTTTTAAAATTTTTGATTCCAGATTGGTAGATTCCATCGTTCACTGCTTCCAGATTGGCTGATTAGATTATTCATTGATTCCAGATTGGCAGATTCCATTATTTGTGAGCTTTCCATTATCTCATGGGCGGTATAATCCTAATCCATATCTTCTATACTTATAGTTATTATTAATCAAATAGTTAATAATCATGTCAAAGAGAAAATACGAATCAGGTGCTACAAAAAGGAAACAAAAAATGCAAGAAGAAGCTTTTATAGATAAACAAAAAGGGTTGTTTTTAAAATATTTAACTACAAACAAAAATGTTGATAATGAACAAGAACAAACTAATGTTGATAATGAACCAGAACAAGCTAATGGTGATAATAATGATCGTGAACCAACTAATATTGAAAATGATAATGAACAAACTAATATTGAAATTGATAATGAACAAACTAATAGTGAAAATGATAACGAACAAACTAATATTGAAATTGATAACGAACAAACTAATAGTGAAAATGATAACACGCCTCTAAACATATATGATCCAAGTAGATGGAATAATATGAGTACTAATTTAAGAGATTTAATCATAGAAAAAGATCCTATTAAGATTTATGATTTTAAATTTCCAGAAGATCAACATTTAAGAAGCTTTAGTACATCTCTTTATATGCAAAAAATACCAGATGGAGAAAAATACGAACGAACATGGTCGGTTTATTCCGTAGATGTAGATAGAGTTTTTTGTTTTTGTTGTAAATTATTTAATGTGAATAGATCTATATGTTCATTAGCACATAAAGGTAACAATGATTGGAACAATATTTCTAGTATACTAAAAAGACATGAAGCAAGTAACGTACACATTTTTAATATAAGGTCATGGATTGACTTAGAAACTAGATTAGCAAATAATAAAATAATTGACAGGAAAATCCAAGAACAACTAAATAAAGAAAAAGAACATTGGAAAAATGTGTTAATAAGAATCATTGCTGTAGTAAAAACTTTAGGAAAAAATAATTTAGCATTTCGTGGAACAAATGAAAAGATTTATGAAGAAAATAATGGTAATTTTTTAACTATAGTTGAAATGATTGCGGAATTTGATCTTATTCTGCAAGAACATATTAGGAGAATTAATGACAAAGAAATTCATAATCATTATCTTGGACATAATATGCCAAATGAACTTATTAGTTTATTAGGAGAAGAAGTTAAAAGTAAAATTATTAAAAAGGTAAAAGAGGCTAAATATTTTTCAATAATACTTGATTGTACTCCCGATACAAGTCATAAGGAACAAATGTCAATTATCTTACGATGTTTAGATCTTTCAACAACTCCAATAGAAGTTAAGGAGTACTTTCTAGGATTTTTAATTGTAGATAATACAACCGGTAAAGGCTTATATGATGCTATATTTGATGAAATTAAAAATATAGGAATAGATATAAATGATGTTAGGGGTCAAGGTTATGACAATTGATCAAATTTAAAAGGAAAACATCAAGGTGTACAGAAACGATTGTTAGATATTAACCCTAGAGCATTCTACACTCCTTGTGGTTATCATAGTTTAAATTTAGTAATTTGTGATATGGCTAATTCGTATGATAAATCTAGTGAATTTTTTGGAGTTATACAACATATATATTCGATATTTGCTTCATCAACTCAAAGGTGGAAAATATTACAAGATAATATATAAAACCTAACACTTAAATCATTATCGCAAACTCGTTGAAAAAGTAGGGTAGAAAGTGTAAAAGAAATTAGAATTCAAGCACCACAATTAAGAAAATCACTTTTACAATTATCCAAAAATTGCGGAGATCCAAAAATTAAAAGTGAAGCTAAATGTTTAGCTACATATAAACTTGAGTACTATGAATTTTTATTAGTAATGATTATTTGTATGATGTTTTGTTTTCTATTAACACTGTTAGTAAAAGATTGCAATCAAATGTTATGTGTATCGATGATGCTATAGATCAACTAAATGGACTTTTGTGTTTCTTTGAAGAATATAGAGAAAACGGATTTGAAAAGGCTTTAGATTATGCAAAAAAAAATGGATTTAGAAATGAACGTAAAACCTAAATTTCGTGAAAACCATATCATTCAAAGAAATAGACGACATGATGAAAATGTTGCTAATAAAACTATTAAAACTCCTCTTCAGTTATTTAAAAATTGATTACTTTTTATATATAGTAGATAAAACCATTACTTCACTTAAAAGTAGATTTGAGCAATTTAACGAGTTTAAAAATATTTTTGGTTTTCTATTTAATATAGAAAAATTAAAATCATTTGATGAAAATACTTTAAAAGAACATTGTTTAAATCTTGAAAAACCTTTAAAGCATGATGATAGCTTAGATATTGATGGTTTAGATTTATTTCATGAACTAAAACTTTTAAGACATATTGTACATTTAGAATCTGATACAATTATTAATATACTTAATTACATTAAAAAGTTTAGTTCTTTTCCAAATGCATATGTTGCCTATAGGATTATGTTAACTATTCATGTAACCATTGCCTCTACAGGAAAAAAAATTCTAAATTAAAACTGTTAAAAAATTATTTAAGATCTACAATGTCACAAGAAAGATTAAATGGATTAGCTATTTTGTCAATTGAAAAACATTTAGTAAAAGAAATTGAGTATGAAAATTTCATTAAAGAATTTGCATCTAAAAAGGCTAGAAAAATTAACTTTATGTCATAAAATATATTCACAAAAAACATATACATAAAAAAAATTAGCTCCACCATTTGGAAACTTTTTAGTTTATTATTTCCGGTCCCAAGCCCAGATAAAGAAGGAGGGTTTATAACATTAAGTATAGTAAATGTTAAAGGGCCCCAAAGTTTTGGTTCGCTTAGAGCCCCCAAACTGGTTGAGCCGACCCTGGTAGATAGTATGGTATGACGTTATGGTTAGTTCGTAGCATGTTTTCGTCTCCATCGATCTTTTGGTTATGGCTGGCTTGGAAAGGGGTGATTCTGATTTTTATCGGACCTGAGTGGCCTTGATGGTTTGGGTCTGAGTAGTATAAGCATGCATGATTTTTCTCATATGGGGTCGTGTGGACCTAGTTCAAGACAGTATCAGTTTGGGTTGCGAGGCTCAAGGAAGTAGAGAATATAATGATCAGCATGAGGTTTTTAGTTATTTTATGGGCTGGTTAGCCGAAGGATTGAGATTTCGCCTGCTACAACATGGTTGTTCATGTCTTCCATGTTAAAGAAGGAGACAGACTCTCATCAGTCAGTTTTCAGGCGAACGGGAATGTGCTTTTCTCGATAGGTTTCCCTTATCAAGGCGAGGACCGATGGGAATTACTAGGTATGTACAGTTGGGTTCCATTGATAGCTAGGGGAACCTAGATTGTTTATGCTTCCAGGAAATTAGGAAACTATGGTTGTTGCGGCAAGTATGGGTAGACGCATGGAGAAGTTGTCGTGCTTACGTTTCAACATTATGAGAATGTGTTTAGGAGGGTACTTACAACAAGGACTATCAGTAAGAAGAGGGAGAACTATATCTCTGTTCATAATTAGCTAAATTAAGTCATTGATGATTGTCAATTTTGGACAGGAAGGATGGTTTAGAAACAAACACCTATCGGGGTGGCCGTTGTGTTTTTTTTTTGTTATGGTGGTCCGTTGTATTATGTGGATGCTCATATTGGGCAGTGTAATTCGATCTATTATACTTTTGTCGTAGTTTGTCGACTCGTGCGCGAGTGGTATGATCAGACTGTTTGTTTGTTTTGCAAGAGTTTCATGATTGCTTTGGAAGTAATGAACCTTTGGAACATTTACTAGTCCTTTTGAGTTGTCAGAGTACCTTCCTGAATTGAATTACATAGACTTAGAATTTTGGCTTAACTCTACTACATGTTCTTGTCTGATAGGGTTTTAAGGCGGAGCTAATTATTCGAAGGACCATGTGATTATATATTAGGTAAAGCCTTTGAGAATCAAGGGTTGTAAGCATCGTTTGAGCTGGTTTGGGACTTTTATGTTATAGATGAAAACTGGTGGTAGGTCAAACCCGAAGTAGGGGGAGAACTGGATATTCGGGTTAGTTATTCAAAGGACGGTTTGACTTTTGGTTTCAACGTCACAGGTCAGAAGAGTCTACGGTTTGAGTATGCACAATGATTAGCTCAGGTTTATGGACGTGTTAAGAGAGAGGATGTAGTTTTCTTCAGAGTAATCACGGTTACACGTTTTAGCAGTGTACATATCATGGGTTTGTCCTAGTTCCATCCAAGCGTCAGAAGAAATTCCGGAATCGATCATATTGTAGGTAAAAATCGGGTAACCAAATGGATTTATGTCTTTAGTGTTGCATGAGTTATCCTTGCGATATAAGAGCTGTTGGACAAGAAACTCATTCTGTAAAGTAGTGTCCACTTAGAAACTCTGAGTATTTTTGTAAGGGGGTAGTTGAATCACCCAGGTCGTGTATTGGAATGTTAGAACTTGGTTAGCTCGCAACAAGGATCAATTATCTATTGCCAAGGAATGGCAATCGCGGATCTGTTTCATACACGAGTATGTATGCTTTCTTCGTTTTATGATGTAATCAGGTATTGTCATAAGTGTAGAAGTAAATGGGTGTCCTAGGACAACCTTCTTTGAGTATAGGGATACGGTGGTACAATTAGAATTCATTAGTTCTCCACATTGATGTGTAAGGATTATGGGTTGAGATTGTTCGACTCATTTTAGTTCGGTAGGTTTCAGATATCACAGACTTTTACAACTTAGGCGTCTGATGGTAGAAGTCCAGTCATCAATAGAATTATTTCTTCAATTCTCAATGTGTTGCGTAAAGTTTGTTTATGGGATTACGTATCGGTATTGTACATAAGGATAGTTGGTTCAACTCGAATCGAGGAGTGTATGGAGAGTCTCCCTGCTTATTCTTGTCTGAATAAGGCTTGGGGATTCGAGACATCATTCGAATACCTGATGAATTTTATCCATGTTTTCATAGTTTCGGTGATCATGGTAGACCCTATGGGGGAAGTGATTAGTCCTCAGTATGCCAGTGTCTTGGATAGACCCTTCGGGGGAATCGATATGCTGGTATAGAGATGTTATGCGTATGGAATGTGTTGCATTAGTGGATATTAACAAGTTCATAGTTATGGTTGGGTGTAAGAATCTTCCTTTCTTTAGAGCGGTTATCAGTGTGGAGTATTGGTTCTAGAAAAATTTCAAACCGTGAGGATCACCGTAATCCCGCTTTATGATCATTTGGGATAGACGTATGCCTAATCTTCAATAAGAGTTCAAATATGACAAGAGTTCATGGTTCACTTATTTTTATTATTTTGGGCATAGTGATGACTTGTGAGGAAGTCAAGATAGCATTAGATTCGCTTTTGGGGCATGGTTTCAGATTTGAAAGTGTGTTGAGTTTTTTGTTCGTAATGTTTTCTGATACTTATGTCATTATAGTGGTGATAATTCTCGCCAAAAGGGATTAGTGATATGTATATATGGAGCTCAATCGTCACTTTTTGGGTATGACTTTTGAGGTCTCAGACCGATGGACTCTCGTCCTCGTGAAGTTTTCTGGTTGAGAAATGTTGTGATGACATTGTTGGGTTTGAATGATAATGAATACTAAGTACCGGGTGCTCTCCAGATATTTGTTAGTTTTTGGTAATTAGTTTGTTCATTGAATAGTTTGAGAAAGCCTAAAGGATTTTCTTTAAGGTTCTATTTCTACATTATAGCTAAGATGGATTTTGAGGAAGAAATCCAGTTAAGTGCGGGATAATTGTAACACCTGTTGTAACGACGTAAAATTTAAAAACAATTTTTCGTTTTTCAACATAATAAAAACATATGTAATATTCCCAGAATCCCATGATCCAATGTCATCATAATAAAACATATCCCATAATCTCAAAACATAATCCTCTGCCAGCGTGTACAAATCATGCCGACGCCTTCCCGCGATCCTCGCTGGTACCTGAAACACATATCACATAACACGGTAAACATAAATGCTTAGTGAGTTCCCCAATATACCACATACAACACATAAGCTACTCGAGGCTATAACTCGGTATGAACCTCTGGTCAAAGTGTCACAGCGGGACCCTCCAGTCCCGTAGCTCGTTGGACCCTCCAGTCCGGTCTAGCTCGTTCGACCCTCCGGTCCGGTCTAAATCGTTGGACCCTCCAGTCCGGTCTAAATCGTTGGACCCTCCGGTCCGGTCTATACAACACATAGCATACATATATCACAATGCACATAAACTTAACATACACATAACACATAAGACCCTCCGGCCTGCACACAGATACCACTCTAGGTAATGTATAGTGAGAAGACTCACCTCGGGAAGTCTCGGAAAGTCTCGAACTCGAATATCTGCCCTAGCCTCGGCCTAATCACATAAAGTAATTATCTCTAATTAATACGACTCTCAAAGGCTAGAATAATCCCTCCCTATATTCTCTCAGAAGGGGAAAAGACCGTTTTACCCCTCCAATGGTCCAATGTCCAAATGTTGACCAAACCCTAAAAGTCAACCCCAGTCAACGGTCTAACTTTGACCAGACTCGTCGAGTGCACTCGGGTGACTCGGCGAGTCCATACGTGTCCTCTGAATCCTCTAAGGCCTCACTCGATACCACTGATCACGAATCGTGGTGCAACACGATCCGACTCGTCGAGTCCGCTCATGGACTCGACGAGTTTCTTCCATGAAAATGCTCAAACAACCTCCTGAGGTCAGATCTGCTTCTCTAATCTATAGATCTGGCCTTCCAACCCTCAAAATTCACGTAAAGGTCCAACCTTTATACTCATGCAACACTCATAAGGCTCTTTTTGGTGAAATAGCTCCTAAAATGGCAACCTAGGTTCACAACTCCATTGGAAATGCATAAAGCTGGATGCTTAGGACTTCCTGGACCCAAAAGGGTCCAGATCTCTAACACAACTCGAAGAAGGGGGTTTGAGGCATCCAAGACCCCCAAAAAGGAATGATTCAAGCCCTAACCCCAAATAATGAAACCCATACAATAGAGAGAAAGAGGGGTCCGATTTGGTACCTCAAGGTGAACTCCTTGCTTGGCTAACTCAGAATAGCAATCTCCTTTGATCCTTCTTGCTGGAGCTCCTCTCCTTTCTTGCAAAATCACACCAAGATCTCAAATGGCCTTCTCTCTCTCACTCTACACACTCAAGATCAATGGGGGTTCTCTCTCTGGGATGGTAGCCGCAAATGAAGGCCATAAGTGCCTTTAAATAGGGATCAGGCCTGAAGATTTAGGGTTTCCACTTACAGCGCCTACTCGACGAGTCTACTCTTGGACTCGTCGAGTAGTTCATTAAACTCATTTGGCTACCCCGCTTCTACTCGACGAGTTATAGCACCAACTCGTCGAGTAGATCAATGATCCTCAAAAATAAATAATTCAAAATAACATACTTGAAAATCCGGATGTTACAATTCTCCCCCACTAGAATCAAACTTCGCCCTCGAAGTCTCGCTCTGCAAACAACTATGGATGCTGCTCCTGCATCTCCAACTTCGGCTCCCAAGTCAGCTCGGACCCTCTCCGATGTTGCCACTGGACCTGAACCAGGAGCACCTCCTTGTTTCTCAGAACCTTGACCTTCCGATCCAAGATCGTCATCAGCCTCTCAATGTAATTCAGGCTCGCATCCACCTGAATATCCTCTAGAGGCACTACTGCCATCTCATCGGCTAAACACTTCCTCAACTGGGATACGTGGAAGGTATCATGGATCTGGCTCAACTCCTCGGGTAGCTCCAGACGGTATGCTACCTTACCCACCCTCGCGATCACCCTGAATGGACCAATGTATCGGGTCCCCAACTTGCCCCTCTTCCTGAACCGGATCACTCCTTTCCAAGGAGATACCTTCAGGAGTACGCAATCTCCGACTTGGAACTCGAGCTCGGATCGCCGCCTATCCGCATAACTCTTCTGACGGCTCTGGGCTGTCAGTAACCTCTGTCTGACCTGCTGTATCTGCTCAGTTGTCTTAAGCACCATCTCAGTGCTACCCATCACTCGCTGCCCTACCTCTCCCCAACAGATGGGAGTCTGACACCTCCTCCCATATAAAAGCTCAAAGGGAGGCATACCAATACTCGAATGGTGGCTGTTGTTGTAAGAAAACTCAGCCAAGGGTAGGTATGTGTCCCAACTTCCACCGAAGTCCATAACACATGCCCGAAGCATGCCCTCGAGTGTCTGAATCGTCCGCTCACTTTGTCCGTCCGTCTGTGGGTGATAAGCAGTACTGAAGTGCAATCTCGTACCCAACTCCTCATGAAACTTCTTCCAAAACCTGGAAGTAAAACGTACATCTCGATCTGACACAATCGAGATCGGCACTCCATGCTGTGACACCACCTCTCTCACATACATCTCCACCATCCTCTCCGCAGAAGAGCTCTCACTGATAGCAAGAAAGTGAGTGCTCTTCGTCAGCCGGTCCACAATCACCCAAATTGCATCAACACCCCTCGCGGTCCGCGACAAATTGGTGATAAAATCCAGAGAAATCTGTTCCCACTTCCACTGGGGAACCTCTAACGGCTGCAACTTGCCATGCGGACGCTGGTGCTCGGCCTTAACCTGGCGACAGGTCAAGCACCTCTCTACTACCCATGCAACATCTCTCTTCATACAGGGCCACCAATAATCTCTCTTCAGGTCCAAATACATCTGCGTGGCCCCGGGATGGATCGAGAATCTCGATCTATGTGCCTCCTCCATCAAGGTGCTACGTGCCCCTCCTATATACGACACCCAAATCCGACCACGAAAGGTCAAGAGCCCTCGGCTATCCGTCACAAACTCGGACACCTGTCCAATCTCCCGCTCCCTTTTACGGTTCTCCGATCTCACAGCCTCTGCCCGGGCCTCTCGAATAGTATCCAACACCGGAGTAATCACCGTCATCCTCATGTATATGTCTCGAATCGGGGCACTCTCCGCCCTACGGCTCAGAGCGTCGGCTACTACGTTAGCCTTGCCCGGGTGGTACAGGATTTCACAGTCATAATTCTTTACCACATCCAACCATCTCCTTTGACGCATGTTCAGGTTGGGCTGATCCATCAGATACTTCAAACTCTTGTGGTCTGTGTATATGGTACACTGAACCCCATACAAATAATGGTGCCATATCTTGAGGGCGAACACCACCGTCCCCAACTCCAAATCGTGGGTGGGATACCTCGTCTCATGAGGCTTCAGCTGCCTCGATGTGTATGCTATCACGTGCCCTCTCTGCATAAGCACTGCACCCAACCCCGATATAGACGCATCACAATACACCACGAAATCCTCCATTCCCTCCGGAAGAGCTAACACCGGGGCTTCGCATAACCTCTGGCGAAGAGTCTCAAACGAGGTCTGCTACTCTGGACCCCAAGCAAAAGCAGCGCCCTTCCGGGTTAATCTGGTGAGGGGAACGGCAATCTTGGAGAAATTCCGAATAAATCTCCGATAGTAGCCGACCAACCCCAGAAAACTCCTGATCTCGGTGGGGGATCTCGGAACCTCCCAACTCATGACCGCCTCAATCTTGGCCAGATCGACCAATATCCCATTCTGATTAACGAGATGTCCCAAGAACTGGACCTCATGTAACCAGAAATCACACTTGGAGAATTTCGCATATAGCCTCTCCGATCTCAATACTCCGAGGATCTCCCTCAGGTGCTCCTCATGCTGCTCTCTGGTCCTGGAATACACTAGAATGTCGTCGATGAACACAATCACCGATCGATCCAACATCGGCCTACATACTCGGTTCATGAGGTCCATGAACGCCGCTGGTGCATTGGTGAGCCCAAAAGGCATCACCACGAACTCGTAATGCCCATAACGAGTCCTAAATGCTGTCTTCTAGATATCCTCATCATGTACCCTCATCTGGTGATATCCAGACCTCAAGTCTATCTTGGAAAACCAAGACGCACCTTGCAACTGATCGAACAGATCGTCGATCCTCGGTAATGGATAACGGTTCTTGACCGTTAATTTGTTCAACTCCCGGTAATCAATGCACATCCGGTGTGAACCATCCTTTTTATTGACAAAAAGGATCGACGCTCCCCACGGCGAGCTACTCGGTCGAATAAACCCCTTTCCCAGCAGCTCCTGAAGCTGCCAGGATAACTCCTGCATCTCTGGCGGCGCAAGGCGATAAGGCGCCTTGGCGATAGGCGCTTCCCCCGGAACCAAATCGATGCGGAACTCCACCTGTCTCTCGGGAGGTACACCCGACAACTCCTCGGGAAAAACATCCGGGAACTCACGCACGATCGAAACATCATCAACCGAACTCGGCCTCTCTGCGGCCGCTCGTGTATCCATCACATAGGCTACAAACCCTCTACAGCCCTGCTGTAGGCTCTGTCTCGCTCTGGCAGCCGAACAAAATGCTGACCCAATTCGGGTACCATCGCCATACACTGTCAGCACTCCCCCACTAGGGTCTCGTATCGTCACCATCTGACGCTCACAGTCGATAACAGCTCCAAATCGGCTCAACCAGTCCATGCCCACGATGACACAGACATCACCAATCGCGATCGGTACTAGGTCAATCGGGAACTCAACACCGAAGATCTCGAGTACACATCCTCGAATCACATCAGTAGCATACACCGCTCGCTCACCGGCTATAGAAACTCGTAGAGGTCGACTCAACGCCTCTCGCTGGACACTGATGTGCTGACTAAATGCTAATGACAAGAAAGATCGACTCGCACCCGAGTCAAATAACACCAACGCAGGTACATAACTCACAAGAAAAGTACCTATGCATACCACAATATAAGCACAAAAGCTCAAACTCAAAATAAGTAAGTAAAAGAATACATACCGGCCACGACATCGGGCGCTGCGCGGACCTCCTCCGCTGTCAACTGGAAGGCTCTCCCGCGAGCCTTTGGTGCCTCGGCCTTCGCTGGCTGGACCTCGTTAGCTCTAGCAGCAGGTGCAGATCCCTGTGCTGATCCCTGAAGTAGCTGCGGGCACTCGACCTTCCAATGGCCTGTCTGGTTGCAATGAAAGCAAACCGAAAATCCCTTGGGGCAATCCCTCGCGAAATGCCCCTCCTTCCTACACTTGTAACACACCCCAGCTCTGCACAATCCATCATGGCTCTTTCCGCACTTCCCACAAGTGCGGCCCTTCGGACCTCCAGATCTCCAATCAGCGGGCTTCGCCCGCTTGGCTGCCGGCTGCAACTGCGCCGGTCGCCTGTCCCTCCTCTGAGACTTGGCCTCCTCCCTGGCCTGAGTCTCCAGCTCGATCTCCCTCTTCCGAGCATTTGCCTGGAGCTCGGAAAATGTTCGGTACGTCGAGTTCGCCACAAACTCACGAATGTCCCTCCTCAGTTTGCTCAGATATCGGCTCATACGTGCCTGCTCGGTCGACACGTGCTCAGGGAAAAACAACGCCCTCTCATGAAACATCCTCGTAATCACTGTCACCGACTCAGTTCCCTGTTTGAGGGACAAGAACTCTTGTGCCAATCGTTCCCTCTCCACCGGGGGAACATACTCATCTCGGAACATGGTGGTGAACCTTTCCCAGGTCACCGCTATAATCTCTGCAGAAGTGAAGTCTGCCGTAACAAACTTCCACCAGTCCTTTGCTCCCAAGCGAAGCTGGTTCAGCGCGAACCGTACCCTCAGATGCTCCGGACAAGAACACGTGTAGAAGCATCCCTCAATGTTAGAGATCCACCTCATCGCGGCTATCGGATCCTGAGTCCCATCAAACTCTGGTGGCTTCGTGTTGCTGAACTCTCGGTACAGCAACTAGTCACCCCCCTGTGGCCTGGCAACGGCGACGGCTGCGGTGGCTGTAGCAACAGCAGCCTCGGTAAGAGAAGCATACCGCTCGTCAAACGTCTCAATCAAAGTGGTCTTGATAGACCCAAACATCTCAGGAATCTCCGCCCGTATGGCTGCGGCCACCTCCTCGTGAATCAACCTACGGATCTCCTCATCACTGGTACCACTGGTACCACTGCCTCCTGGGTGGTGGCGCGTCCCAACCATGATGTCTCTGAAATACAACACAAAAGAAATCAGAGATTCGCTCGAGTATACTCGCACTCGATACTCAACCCTACTTGTTCTTTAGTACCCTAAGGATTCTTACTTGGACTGCTCACCGATCCGGTGTTTCCAGTAGTGCGGGCCCTATAGTACCTTCCACAACGCATCGGTATTCACCCCAAGTCCTCCTCCTAGGATCCCAGATCACAAGTACTCTATATCTCACTAACTCAGGCTACTCTCCGGTAGACTACTCATAAGCTCCTCGCTGCTACCTACTCACTCTCGAAGTATCTCATAGTAGCAGTAACTCCTAGGCTAAGGCATCACAAATCAGGCCCACTCTAGTCCTAACCATGAATACCTAGCCTACTCTAGCATGCATAACATATCGCATAATATCTCATAACACATAATGTACGAGTATTTTGGGAAATCACCGTTCGGGCGCTGGCTGATTGTACACACTGCTCCGTTCTGCTTTTCTCAAAATCTTTTACTCTTTTAGAAAAATTGTTTCTTTTATGAAAAATTCTCTCAAATCCTCAGTTTGAGTTCAGATACGCCCGGAGGTGCAACCGAATCTCTCAAACCAAGGCTCTGATATCAACTTGTAACGACGTAAAATTTAAAAACAATTTTTCGTTTTTCAACATAATAAAAACATATATAATATTCCCAAAATCCCTTGATCCAATGTCATCATAATAAAACATATCCCATAATCTCAAAACATAATCCTCTGCCAGTGTGTACAAATCATGCCGGCGCCTTCCCGCGATCCTCGCTGGTACCTGAAACACATATCACATAACATGGTAAGCATAAATGCTTAGTGAGTTCCCCAATATACCACATACAACACATAAGCCACTCGAGGCTATAACTCGGTATGACCCTTTGGTCAAAGTGCCACAGCGGGACCCTCCAGTCCCGTAGCTCGTTGGACCCTCCAGTCCGGTCTAGCTCGTTGGACCCTCCGGTCCGGTCTAAATCGTTGGACCCTCTAGTCCGGTCTAAATCGTTGGACCCTCCGGTCCGGTCTATACAACACATAGCATACATATATCACAATGCACATAAACTTAACATACACATAACACATAAGACCCTCCGGCCTGCACACAGATACCACTCTAGGTAATGTATAGTGAGAAGACTCACCTCGGGAAGTCTCGGAAAGTCTCGAACTCGAATATCTGCCCTAGCGTCGGCCTAATCACATAAAGTAATTATCTCTAATTAATACGGCTCTCAAAGGCTAGAATAATCCCTCCCTATATTCTCTCAGAAGGGGAAAAGACCGTTTTACCCCTCCAATGGTCTAATATCCAAATGTTGACCAAACCCTAAAAGTCAACCCCAGTCAACGGTCCAACTTTGACCAGACTCGTCGAGTGCACTCGGGTGACTCGACGAGTCCATACGTGTCCTATGAATCCTCTAAGGCCTCACTCGACTCGTCGAGTCAACCTTTCTCTCAATGGTTACCACTGATCACGAATCGTGGTGCAACACGATCCGACTCGTCGAGTCCGCTCATGGACTCAGCGAGTTTCTTCCATGAAAATGCTCAAACGACCTCCTGAGGTCAGATCTGCTTCTCTAATCTATAGATCTGGCCTTCCAACCCTCAAAAGTCATGTAAAGGTCCAACCTTTATACTCATGCAACACTCATAAGGCTCTTTTTGGTGAAATAGCTCCTAAAATGGCAACCTGGGTTCAAAACTCCATTGGAAATGAATAAAGCTGGATGCTTGGGACTTCCTGGACCCAAAAGGGTCCAGATCTCTAACATAACTCGAAGAAGGGGGTTTGAGGCATCCAAGACCCCCCAAAAAAGGAATGATTCAAGTCCTAACCCCAAATAATGAAACCCATACAATAGAGAGAAAGAGGGGTCCGATTTGGTACCTCAAGGTGAACTCCTTGCTTGGCTAACTCAGAATAGCAATCTCCTTTGATCCTTCTTTCTGGAGCTCCTCTCCTTTCTTGCAAAATCACACCAAGAGCTCAAATAGCCTTCTCTCTCTCTCTCACTCTACACACTCAAGATCGATGGGGGTTCTCTCTCTGGGATGGTAGCCGCAAATGAAGGCCATAAGTGCCTTTAAATAGGGCTTAGGCCCGAAGATTTAGGGTTTCCACTTACAGCGCCTACTCGGCGAGTCTACTCTTGGACTCGTCGAATAGTTCATTAAACTCACATGGCTACCCCGCTTCTACTCGACGAGTTATAGCACCAACTCGTCGAGTAGATCAATGATCCTCAAAAATAAATAAATAAAATATAACATACTTGAAAATCCGAATGTTACACCCGTTTTCTAGATTGATCAGCTTAAGGTTTTGGGGAAAAAAATTCTACCACGACGTAGTTGTTTGGTGTCTGCGGTAGGGCCACGTTATTAAATGAAGTGGCGGTCTGCCTAGTAACCACGTGCGGTTCCAGTATGTACCACCACGCGGTGGACATCACGACCCAAAACCCAAGAATTGGGCCTTGGGCCTTATTTAAGGAATGTAAGGATTAAAGTTGCTCATTTCTCCCGCCTCCCTTTTCTCATTTGAAATCCTGGCCTCCCTAAGCATCCCCTCTTCACCTCCATTGAGTTCTTGGTGTTCTTGGACCTTTAGAAGGAAGATTCAATTCCTTGGAGCTTGTTGAGTGTATTGTGGTGGTGATTCTTCAGTGATAGCTTCTCTTGTACCACTGTAAGTCGTCAAGGTTCAATCTTTAAGCTTTTTACTCCTTGGATCTTCAGGTGTATGCTTGTTTTCTTCATGATTATGGATTATGAGTGGAGTTTTGGAGAACTTCAGGATAAAGGTTGGTACTTTATGGTCCCTTAAGGTCCCAAGAGTATTTTTGTCATGGATTTGGTCTTTAACCTTCATTTGGTGTGATGCTTGGAATTTGGACAATATTTTTACAATTTTGACCTAGAATGATGAGATATATGCATAGGACATGCAGTTCCATAAAGTTACAATTTTTATGAACCATTAGTGAATATTAAAACCTTCTGGAAAGTATGGGACTCAAACTCAATGTATTAAGTGCTTAGTGGGAGTATTAATCTGCCAGATACACCACGACGCGTTCATGGACTGACCTCGGAGCAATCGTAAGGAGGGTCGCGTCTGTCTTGTCGTAGCTTGGCCACGACACGGCTATGGATGTACTACGATGCGACGATCATTGATTGTGACCAACTTTGACTTTTGGGTCAAATGTATTAGATTGAGACTTAAAGGGACAAACATGTATTTTATTTCTTGATTAGTTTATTTCAGACCCAGATTATTAAGAAGAGTTCATTTCAGGATGCACCTTAATTATTTAATTAGGGTCATTACTTGTATAGTGGTTCAAGATAGTATTGGTATCGCTCAGCTCAATGTGTGGATTACCTCAACAGTCACTCAGGTGAGTTCTCATGAACTCACTCTCTATGTAGATTATATGTTATATGCTAGTCAGACTAGAGATAAACCTCTTAGAGGGAATCCAGTGGAATCATGACCATGACAGGCCTCTATAAGGGAAATGGTCAATTCCAGGTCACTAGAAATAGACCGCTCAGAGGGAATCTAGTGATTGCAGTCAGTTATGTTATCATGCGAATAGGTTTACATTTCAGTTATATGTCTATGTGTTTTAGTTATGTGATTATGCGTTTCAGTTATGTGTTTATGTATGCAGTTATGTGTAAGTTCCAGAATGTATATCATTTATATAGTGATTAAGTGTTGTGATTACTCACTAAGTTTTAGGCTTACAGTTTCTACTTCATATTTTTAGTTGTAGGTCCTTCAGCTGAAGGGCAAGGAGTTAACATGATTGGGATATCTGGACATTTTCGAAAGGGCATGACATTTAGTTTAACCATTCTATGTTACACTATGGTTTTCAAAACAAAACTTATCTTCCACATTTTTACTATGAATATGATGATGTGACATGTAAAATATGATTTTATGAGTCACCAATGAATATAAATGAAACCTTTTGGCAAAACATATACTCTAATTTTCAAAATTCTATAGTTGGATTTTTGGGATGTTACAAGTTGGTTGCATAGCAATGGTTTAAGAGAGTTAAAAACATACTTTCGGGTGTGTTCATAGTCAAACACTGTGGACTTTCAAAAAATAATTATTTTATAAGTAAAATTAAGTAAAGATACTAGTTTTCAAAAGTATAAGTGAAGGGAAATGTCACATGCGTCGAAGAGGAGAAAACGCATCGTCCAATCATCCGAGCACCACGATCAGTTAGTTATGATTACAAAAAGAATATGATGATTTATGTGACGAAACATACTTATATGCCTTATATGATGATTATATGTAAATGATAAATGCTTATATGTTAAGGTCTAATTAGTTCCACCTAGGCAGCTTGTACTTTGGTTGGCATGATTTTGGATGCTAATAGATAGTTAATTGATATTGATATAAGTTTCTTCCCAGTGGGATAGCAGGATGTGGTGGAATATATGGTTAAAAGAATCCTAAAAGAAGAGTATAGGAAGCTTTGTATTATGTGCTCGTCTGAGCATGTGTTTATGTAATTAGAACGTTATGTATTGGTAGTGGGTAGTAACTTGGGAACTTTGAGACAATTCTTAGGACGAGTACGAATATGTGTGGAAGGTAGTATGGGCTCGTACTTCAAGAAGCACATGATCCATACCGGGATCAGGAAGAGTCAAATAGGTTACTAAGGAGCTGGTACTAAGTAGATAGTATCGTATGATGATATGGTTCGATCGTAGAGACTTTTCATCTCCATCGATCTTGTGGTTAAGGTTGGCCTAGAAAAGGATGATTTTTGTTTTGGTTCGGACCAAAGTGACCTTGGTCGTTTGGGTCTGTGTAGTATATGCATACACGAGCTTTTGCATATGGGGCCGTATGGACCTACTTTGGGACAATATCAGTTTGGGTCGTGAGACTTAAGGAAATAGAGAATGTAACGATCGATATGAGGTTTCTAGTTATTTTCCGGGGCGGATAGCCAAAGGATCGAGATATCGTCTGCTACGACATGGTTATTCCTATCTTTCATGTTGAAGAAGGAGACAGACGCTCAACAGTTAGTTTTCAGGCAAAATAGAAGGTTTTTTTCTCGATAGGTTTCCCTTTTCGAGGAGAGGACCATTGGGAATTAGTAGGATGGCATCATTGCGTACCTTTGATAGCTAGGGGAATATGGATTGTTGGTGCTTCTAGGAAATCAGCAAACTACAATTTTTGTGAAAAGTATGGGTATTCGCACAGAGAAGTTTTTGTGCTTACGCCTTTAGATGATTAGAATGTGTTTAGGAGGTTACTTACAGCCAGGACTATCAGTAACACGAGAGGGTAGTATATTTTTGTTTGTAATCAGCTAAATTAATCCATTGATGATTGACTCTGTTGGAGAGGAAGGATGGTTTAGAAACAAATACCCACCGAGAGTGGCCTGTGTGTTTTGTTATGTTATGGTGGTTTTTTGTATTACGTGGATGCTCATTATGGGTGGTGTAATTTGATCGATTCTGATTTTGTCGTATTTTGTCGACTCGTGAGCGAGTAGTGCGATCAAATTACTTATTGTTTAGCAAGAGTTTCATGATTTCTTTAGAAAAAATGAACCTTTGGAACATTTACAAGTCCTTTTCAGTTTTCAGAGGACCTTCCTGAATTGAATTACATAGGCTTAGAATTTTGGCTTAACTCTACTACATGTTCTCATCTGATAGGGTTCCAGGGCGGAGCTAATTATTTGAAGGACCATGTGATTCTATATTAGGTAAAGCCTTTGAGAATCAAGTGGTTTTAGTATCGTTTGAGCTGGTTTGGGACTTTGATGTTATAGATGAAAACCAGTGGTAGGTCGAACCCGAAGTGGGGGAGAACTAGATATTCGAGTTACTGATTCAGAGGACGCTTAAACTTTGTGTTTCAGCGTCACGGGTCAGAAGAGTCTACGGTTCGAATATGCATAATGATTAGCTCAGGTTTATGGACACCTTAAGAGAGAGGATGCAGTTTTCTTCAGAGTGCTTGTGGTTACAACTTTTAGTAGTGTACATATCAAGGGTTTGTCGGAGTTCCATCCAAGAGTTAGAAGGAATTCCGGATTCGATCATATCGCAGGTACAATTTGGGTAACCGAATGCGTTTATCTCTTTAGTTTTGCATGAATTATCCTTGCGGAATAAGAGATGCTGGACAAGGAACTCACTCTCTGAAGTAGTTTCCACTTAGAAGCTCTGAGTATTTTCGTAAGGGAGCAGTTGGATCACCCAGGTCGTGCATTGGAATCTTAGAACTTAGTTAGCTCGCAGCAAGGATCTGTTATCTATTGCCAAGGATTGGCAATCACAGATCAGTTTCAGAGACAAGTATGTATGCTTTTTTTTGTTTTATGATGTAATCAGGTATTGTCACAAGTGTAGAAGTAAATGAGTATCTGAGGACAACCTTCTTTGACTATAGGGATAGAGTGATACATATGGAATTCGTTAGTGCTCTACCAGGACGTGTAAGGATTATGATTTAATATTAATCGACTCATGTTAGTTCGGTTGGTTTCAGATATCATAAACTTTTACAATTTGGGCATGTGATGATAGAAGTATAGTCATCAAGAGCAACATTTCTTCAATTCTCAATGTGTTGTGTAAAGTTTGTTTATGGGATTACGTTTCGACATTATACATAAGGATAGTTTGTTCAAATCAAGTCGAGGAGTGTGTAGAGAGTCCCCCTGGATGTTCTTGTCTGGTTAAGGCTTGGGGATTCGAGACATCGTTTGAAAACCTGATGAAGTTTATCAAAGTTTTCGAGGTTTGGATGATCATGATTGACCCTACGAGGAAAGTGACCAGTCCTCGGTATTCTAGTGTCTGGGATAGACCCTTTTGGGGAACCGGTATGCTGGCATAGAGTTGTTATGCATAAGGAACATATTGCGTTAGTGGATATTACCAAGTTCGTATTTATGGTTGTGTGTCAAAATTTTCCTTTCTTTAGATCGGTTATCAGTGTGGAGTATTGGTTCTAGAAGAATTTTCGAACCATGAGCTTCATGTTAGGAGTGTGTGCGGTGCGGTTTGGTGCGGTTTAGAGTCAAAACCGCAAACCACACCACATGTGCGGTTTGGGATTGTCAAAAACCGCAAACCGCACCGCAAAGGTTCTAAACCACGTTATGTGGTGCTGTGTGGTTTGATGCGGTGCAGACTATTTTTTTGCGGTTTGATAATAATTTTTTACTATTACATTTTTTACTATGAGATACATTAGATTATGTGTCATTATTTGTCTTAAGATCTTAAAATATAAATGACAGTAAAATTATTTAGGATTGATGAATAAAATTATTATTAGGATTGATGAACACGTATTCTGCCCTTTTAGATTTGTTTCCTTTTGGATATCTGCTTTTGGAAGAAATATAAATAGATAGTTAGTGTCGAATTTTTGCCATACATATATCTATATTGTAGATATTAAGATAAGTAGTACTTATATGTTTTTATTTATGAATTTCACAAACATATTTATAATTTATATATTGTTGGATGATTGGTGGATTTGTGATATTTTGATCAGTAATTTCATATATATATATATATATATATATATATATATATATATATATATATATATATATATATATATATATATATATGTATGTATGTATGTATGTATGTATGTATGTATGTATGTATGTATGTGTGTGTCAAATTGATTAATACTAACTATGTGGTGTGGTGCGGTTTGAACCGCAATTTTGTAACTAAAAACCGCAAACCGCACTGCATTGTTCGGTTTACAAAAAATACAAACCACAAACCGCACCGCGGATGTTTAAAACCACATTTTGCAGTGTGGTGCGGTGCGGGCGATTAGTGCGGTTTATGCACACCCCTAGTTCACGTAATGGCCCTTTATGATCATTTGGGATAGATATAACGCCTAATCTTAAATTAGAGTTCAGGTATGACAAGAGTTCATGGTTCGCTTATTGTTTTACGTTTGGGCATAGTGACGACTTGTCCAGAAGTTAAGATAGCATTAGAATCCCTTTTTGGGCATGGTTTCAGATTTGAAAGTGTGTTAAGTTGTTTGTTTGTAATGTATTTGGATACTTATTTCTTCGTAGTTGTGATAATTCTCGTTGAAAGAGATTAGTGATATGTATATCTGGAGGTCAATCATCAACCTTGGAGGTATGACCTCTGAGGTCTCAGACTGATGGATTCCCGTCATCGCAAAGTTTTAAGGTTGAGAAATGTTGTGGTGGCATTGTTGGGTTTGAATGACAACGATGTCTAGGTACCGGGTGGTTTCAGGATATTTCTTTGTTTTTTGTAATTCGTTTGTTCAATGAATAGTTTGAGAAAAGCATAAAGGACTTGCTTTTAGGATCGGTTTATGCATTATAGCAAAAACGGATTTCGAGGATGAAATCCAGTTAAGTGGAGGAGAATTATAACACCCATCTTAGGATTGATCAGCTTAAGGTTTTGGGGAAAAACTATGACATCCTAAAATTTAAGATCGGGTTCTTAAATTACCAAAGTAAATAAATGAAAGATGATTTATATAGATAAATCATCAAGGAATAAACATATCATTAGTTGATATGAAGTTTAGAAAGTTAGAAGTAAAAATAATAACATTTTAAAAGTTAAAGGGCCAAAAGTGTCAGGTTAACAAAATGAGTTAACTAAAGGATTGACTCGATTAATACGGACTACAAAAGTTATATAATCGATGTAGAAGGACTTATTATGTCAAAACTTAATTATAAATCACAATTATTGAGGCTTGGTGGGTTTTTCCCAAAAAGATGTAAACTAGAAAGACCAAACGTGAAAATGTTGAAATAAGATGCACACTCTCCACATTCTTCCTTCATATTGTGTTTTGAAATTCTAGAGAGAGCTAATGGCGAGTTTTGATTCTCAAGAGATTCTAGGATCGATTCAAGTGCAGATTTGAATGTCCAAGAAAAATGAAGTTGAATCAAAGGCTTCTTAAGTATAATTTCTTATCCTTGTAACCTAGAAATTTAAATTTGTGCAGTGGGTTTAACCCTAATATCGAAATTGGCTCCTTCAAATGATTAGGGTTTGGTTTTCTAACCTCCTTTGAGTTGTTTTGATGATACCAATCTCAATCCAGTCATTCCATTGATGGATTTGAGAATTTGGGTGAAAACCCTCATAAACCCTAGAAAACACCAAATCAGGGACATTATTATGGATTCAGAAATGGGATTAGATTCTATGACCTATATGATATTTGATAGCAACAAATACAATTAGAATACTCAAATTCATCCATGATGGTAGAATCAAGTATAAGCATTAATTTGTATTGATTTTTTGGGGGAATTGGAATGAAACAATGGAATCTCTTGTAGATTGAGCATTTGATTAATAAATAAGGTTCATAACCATGAATGAATACTCTTGAAATGATTTGAATTCAAAACTGAGGTGTTGCTTGATTCCAAGATTGATGTATGGAACTAATGGACAAAAGGGCAATTTAGGAATATGGAATGGAATTAAGGATTCCATAGTTAGATTAGGTATTTACAATGAGATTATTTATGGTTTCATACACTTGACAATATCCTATTGATTGTTAAACAAGTTGGGAATAATTTTAGTGGACTTTGGAATGTTCAGGTATAAAATGGACTAATTTAACCTTCTTTTTAACACTTGAGGATCATTATGTTATAAATATGTTCAATGAGAACTTAATGGATTAAGTGGAGTGTTTTTATATGATAAAAAATCTCCTAACAATGTGTTAGAACTCATACAAGTGATTTAGAATGATGTTGGATGAGAACATTGGTCATTAAGAGCTTAACTGCTAACTAGGATGCTTAGATGCCATTTTATACTTTCCTATAGCTTCGATGACATCTAAAGGTCTTAATGATTAAGTTATCATGAGATTAGGCCTTAATTGTGACAACCCGAAATTTCTATCTTGTACAAGCCATTCATTTCAATCAAAGTCAGACTTGTTTCTGCTAACTTTTAGCACTGTATAGAATCTGTTTGAGCTTACTGAGCTTAGTACATCAAAGGATCAAATACTAGAATGGGTCAATTAAAGTTCCAAACCACCAAACATGACTTAAACTCTCAAATGAGGAGTTTACGGCCATTGAGACCATGGGTTTACGGCCGTAAACTCATGGTGGCCGTAAACTCCATACCTATACATGAAATACTTGGCCATTTTCATTCATTATCACACTTTCAAGCCTAGAACTCAGTTTTGCTCTCAAGTATCATCAAAAACTTTCATTCCAATCTTCAATCTAGTAAGTAATCTTTCCATTTTCAACTTGATGTCCTTCCATATCTAGTGAATATACATGATTTCATCCATGAAATCTCTTCTTTTGGTTAGATCTTCAAGTGTTCTTCATTTCACCAAGAACACCAAGAACGCACACTAGTGTTCTTGAACCTTAAACATCCTATCAAGCTTCTATCTTGTAAGTACACTTGCCTTAGCTTGTTTTAATGCATGAATCACTTATTTTACACTTTGAAATCATCAAGAACTCAAGAACATATGGTGTTTACGGCCAAGGCAATCTCCTTGGGCCGTAAACACTCATAAGTGGTGCATTTGTGCCACCACTCCTTCCTAAGGCTTAGACTTGAACTTAGAACACTTCCTATTGACTTGTAAGACCTTAAAACACAAAGAAATCAAGAACTAAGGGTGTTTACGGCCAAGTCAATCTCCCTTGGCCGTAAACCCTAATGATTGGTGCAAAGTTGCCACAACTCTTTTCTTAGTCTTGGAACTATGTCTAGAACACCCCCAGATTGAGTAAAGGACCTTAAACATCAAAATGGTACAAGTTACCATGAGTTTACGGGCGTAAACTCATTGGTCCATAAACCCATGGGCCGTAAACTGATGTGGTAATTACCATTTGGGCCGTAAACTCCTATGTGAGGCCCTACACCCCTTATATGCAACCCTATGTGGTTTAACACTTCATAACAAGTGTTTCCTAGTCCCTAAGGTTGTTCCATTTCATGATTAGGTGTTATAGACACTAATTAGAAACATATATTTGTCATTATATGTAAATAGGATCCGTGTGTGTGCTCAAGTCTTCACTTGACACTTAGCATCCTATACCACTCGTTCATCCAAACCACTCACTACAGGTGAGTTCATACCCCTTAATCAACCTTTTAAATGATTTTAAATGCTTTTTTGAGGGAGGGGGGAATACAAGTTGAACTAATATAGTTATTATATCAATCACATGTGATTAATAACTATCAAACATATGGATTTTCTTACTTTTCAAACTGTGTTATCAAACAAACTACTTCAAATCGTTTTATAAACTCGTTTACATGTTAAATACTTTTATTAAACTCTTTTAAACTGATATTTTGTCAAAAGCATATCTATATAGATATAGTTATATAAGTTGGATTGAAAGGACTTAGGACTGATAGCTCGCCTTACTTCCTGTTCCTTGTTTGGTTGTGGACTTAGGGTATCGGCTGTTTGTCCGAAGGTCGTTTGGATCTTAATTATATATTATGTATACGTGCATAGATATAAAAGTTCCTTCATTCAGTTCAATATCTTTGGGTAGCAAAGGTATACAAACATGTTCATTCATACAACAACATTGCTAGTAAACTATAATAGGTATAGTTTAGGAAGTTACTAATACTATTACTAGAACAATGAAACAAATAAAGAGTCAGTTCATACATGAGTCAATACATACTATTATGAGAAACTAAGAGAACATACTATTATGAGAAACTAAGAGAACATACTATGATGAGAAACGAAGAGAACATACTACATACTAGACAGAGAGAACATACATTACACTACTACATACAATACATATACAAAAACACTATAACATAAACGTGAGCCACTGTTTCGGGGCATGGCATCACCTGTCATGGCTCGACTTGTATCCAGAATCTCCTTTAGGGAGAGCGTTGAATTTGTGTATAGATCTATACTGGATTGACTTTCCTACACCTTGCTGCTCGCTACAGTGGGACTTGCAAGTCTACGGGTGCCAAATGTCATTTCTTCCGACGTCTTTCATCGTCGTGTTTTTAGTCGGTAGTATGGTACAGGCATATCACATTCGTACTTTAAATAACAATTGGTTTAAGGTAGTTAGTACAGCAGTAGTTCTATAATACAACACCACAGTACTTTATTATTTCCCCATTGCATTCACATTGTGATCTTCTCACATAAAAGGTAATGTAAAACTATATTTTTGGTTAATGATAGTCACACTTGGGAAAATACACACTCTTACATGAAACAAACATACAGAACATTTAATGCTTTGGTAGAAGGCTACGTTTAGTAGAAAATATAGGATTTTCTAGGAGATGCAAACATTTACTACAAACATTTACAAAACTTATACATCAAACATTTACAAACTTATACAACAAGAACTTACAAACATTTTCATGCAAACAATGACACTAAAATGCTTATGAACTCACCAGCTTAAAAGCTGATAAACCCTTTCAAAATAACTTGTATTCTCAGGTCATCAGTAGACAGGTACCGATGCCAGGTTTTGAGAAGATGGAGCTCGTTCAAGACTCATATCTTATTTTTTATTTACATTTTTGGTGTCTTATAAACTTAACAGAACACATTTGTATTAAATTATATTATTAATGCAATGGATGATGTTGTTGCTTGTTTACTACTATGCTTTGTTGTGATACTGTACATGACGTCCTCCACCCCCGAACGTTTCCGCCGTTCCGGTTTTGGGGTGTGACAGGTTGGTATCAGAGCATTGTTTATAGTGAATCGAGTATATCAACCCATAAAAGATATACAAACTATAAACACAACGGGATTAAAATACTCCGACCACGAGTTTATACTTTTAAATACTAAAATATTTAACTAAGTATACATACCTGCATTCATACTAAAATCAGTGTCACTAGGACAGAACAAAAGTATTACGATTGTTGAGCAACACAATTAGGCTTAGAGACATATAGTCAAATCTGGGAGTGATATAGCCTGATCAACTATATTTTCCGAGGAGTGACTAGCATGTGCCTAAGAGTGGTTGTGAGGTTGCAACAAGTCTAAAAAAAAACTTACCAACACTATTACAACGAAAACATTAGAACAAAACATAAACCTAAAATACTATAGGAGTATTTTGTGTTACTATAATTACTTATATGCAATCTAAAAAGGTCTTTATTAGTATGTCAATAGTTGCTGAGTGGATACGCTAAGGTTATATGTGACTAGGGTGTCATAGACTTAGAATCTGTGACCTTTGCTTTACTTCCTGTTCCTTGTTTGGTTGTGGGCTTAGAGTTAGGGTCACTTATTCGAAGGTCTATCCTGCCTTGGTTACATATGACTGCTATGCACTACGCAAAAGTTGAAGTAACTGGTAAAGATCATCTGTTAATTATCTAAATTAGTACGTCTATTTAACTATTTCTTTACCCCTTTTCTCGCGTAGATAACATGGCTGGATTCCATATCCTTGGAGACCCGTACTATCCCAACAACGGCAATGCAGGATGGCTTGAAGAGGAGCCAGAAGATGATCATCCAATCCCTTTGGATGATCACCATGCTGAAGGCTTTTCTGATGGATCTGACTCCGAGCCAGAAGTCAACAACCTACCCCCAGTAGCTCCAAACCCAAACCCGAACCCTCGTCCAGCATTTCAAGGACTTACACCTCTATGGGCAACAAACTTGAACCGTTGGAGTGATGAGCAGGGTCAGCCCTTACCCTTCAATGGAGACCGAAGCTTTTACAATTTAAGCGAGGGAGGCTCAGCTGACCGGGTCCTGCCCATCATAGTCCGTAGGATTGCTCGGAATGTCGAGCAAGGTCGGGCAGCCATCGACCGAGTCATGGAAATTGACGCCAACTCTGGCGTTAACACGGTCCACATTCGCCATCTCGAAGAGGCTATGGAAAGGACTAGGAGATCCAATGATGCTCTACAGCAACAGTTAGCTGCATCCCGAGCCGAAGTCATAGAACTTCGAGTGCGTCAGAGAGCTCATGAACGACATCTGCAGAACATATTTCGTCAACTGGCTGATATGAGGGTCCGCTCAAGGAGTACCCGTCGCCAGTAGAAGATGTCTAGCTCATCTTTCCTTTTGGTTTAAGGAATAGCTATTCTTACCTATGCTCTAAGTAGCATTTGTCTGTAAAATATTCCTATCTTTCAAGTACTTCAACTAGACTTCTAAACTGTCAACATTTTCCCTTATGGTATGATGTAAGACCTACTGTTAAGTCATTTTTCCCGAACTCATTTACAACTAGACTTCTATTGAAAAGTCTCTACTCTTGTGAGTCCCTATTCCAATATGGTGTCGCTATTTCAAAACATACACTCATTCAACAGTTGGGCTATGACAATTTAGTCCATGGATCACTCTCGCTATACTTGCAATTGATTCTTACTATCGTGTTCATCATTGTAAACTTTTTAGTTAAATATGCCTCCGCGTGGATCAACGAGACGCAATCCTCCGGTAACTTCAACACCACCACCTCCTCCTCAAATTGATACGACAGCTCTAAATGCTGCAGTAGCAGCGGTTGTGGCAACAGCCATGGCTCAATATCATTCTACTGGTACCAGCGGATGTGGAACACTTGTCCATTCAACTCAAGGTGAGGCCCTCGTGCGCTCGAGAGAGTGCTCCTACAAGGACTTCACCAATTGCAATCCAAAGTCCTTTAAAGGGACTGGCGGAGTCATTGCCCTCTCGCAATGGTTCGAAAAGACCGAATCGGTTTTCGAAATCTGCTCCTGCCCAGAAGGGAGCAAGGTCAAGTTCGCTGCTTGCACCTTCGAGGAAAAAGCCCTAACGTGGTGGAATAGCCATGTCAAGTCTCACTCTAGTGGTGGCAAATGCTATAGGCTAGGAAGCTCTGAGAGAGCTCATGATTGAAGAATACTGCCCGAGGGGGTAAATCCAGAAATTAGAACAGGAACTATGGAGCCTAACCATGAAGGGCTCCGACATAGTTTCCTATACCGCCAGATTCAGCGAGCTGGTGGCCCTAGGTCCCAACATGGTTCACACGGAGGGAAAGAAAATAGAGAGGTACATCTGGGGGCTGGTGCCTCCATTTCAGGGGAATGTTTTAGCTTCAAACCCCACTACATTCGATAGTGCCAAGCGATTGGCACAACGGCTCATTGACCATGGGGTCCTTACCCCGTCGTCAACAACAACAACCCTAGCCATCTCAGAACCCTCCAAAACCGCTGATAACAAGAGGAAATTATGGGATGACAAGAAGAAGAAGAAGGCTGCCAAAAAGCAGCATGTCGTGGCAGTTCATGCTGCGATAGCACCTGCCCCTGCTGCTCCGATAAAGCAGTACGCTGGAAGTTTGCCCAAGTGCAACAAATGCAACTTCCACCACGCTGGAGCCTGCCGAGAAATGCAGTGTTCAAACTGCAACAGGAAGGGGCACACTGCCCGTTTCTGCAAAGCTCCGGCGAGGCCAATCAACCAAGTCCCCAGCGCTGGAGTGGGCCAAGCTTGCTACGGTTGTGGCGAAATGGGCCACTACAAAAGGAACTTCCCGAAGGCAGGGAACGCTGGTGGAGTAGGAAGAGTTTTGGCTATAGGCCACAAGGAAGCAGTTGCCGACCCTACAGTGGTCACTGGTACGTTTCTCCTCGATAACTCATATGCATGCATTCTGTTTGATAGTGGAGCAGAGTGGAGTTTCGTGAACCAGAAATTTGCTCACTTGCTTAAGAATAAATTGCATGCACTAAAAGAACCGTTTACAGTAAAAATGGCTAATGGAAAGACAAAGAGTACTAGCTGCATATACATAGGTTGTACTCAAACGCTAGATAGCCATTCATTTTCAATCGACCTCATGCTGGTCTCAATTAAAAGTTTCGACGTCATAATCGGCATGGATTGGTTGAGTCTACATCGTGCTGCCATCATGTGTTACGAAAAGGTTGTCCGCCTTAATCTGCCGTCTAGCGAAACTCTAGTAATCTACGGCGGCAAACCCGGCACTAACCTTCGCCTCATCTCGAGCATTCAAGCCCAGAAATTCTTGCGAAAGGAATGTCGCGCATTCCTTGCTCATGTTGTCGATGTGAGCCAAGAAACGAAATACATTATGAACATTCCAGTAGTACGCGATTTTCCCGACATGTTTCCAGAAGAACTCCCAGGATTACCTCCACAACGTCAAGTCGAGTTCAGAATCGACTTAGTTCCAGGGGCTACCCCACTAGCCAAATCGGCCTATCGTCTAGCACCTGTAGAGATGCAAGAACTGTCCGGTCAACTTAACGAACTGCTCAGCAAGGGCTTTATAAGACCAAGCTTCTCACCCTGGGGAGCTCCGGTCTTGTTTGTCAAGAAGAAAGACAGATCGTTTCGTATGTGCATCGACTACAGGGAGCTCAACAAGCTTACCATTAAAAATCGTTACCCTCTGCCTCGCATAGACGATTTGTTTGACAAACTTCAAGGGGCGAATTTCTTTTCAAAAATAGACCTAAGATCCGAGTATCACCAGTTACGAGTGTTAGGGGAGGATGCTCCGAAGACAGCCTTCTGAACTCGTTATGGACACTACGAATTCGTAGTGATGCCGTTCGGATTAACCAACGTGCCCGCGGTATTCATGGATTTAATGAATAGGGTGTGTCGTCCTTACTTGGATCAGTTCGTCATCGTCTTCATCGATGACATACTTATCTACTCTCGTAGTAAGGAGGAGCATAGTCAACATCTTCAACAGGTCTTGGAGACACTACGATCGAAGAAGCTCTATGCGAAGTTCTCGAAATGCGAATTTTGGATCCGAAGAGTCGAATTCTTAGGACACGTGGTTAGCGAAGAAGGAATACACATGGACCCTTCCAAAATCAAAGCCATTGAGAACTGGTCAGCACCGAAGACGACTACAGAAATTCGTCAATTTCTAGGCCTCGCTGGCTACTATCGTAGGTTCATTCAGAACTTCTCACGGATTGCGAAACCTCTTACGACTTTGACCCAGAAGGGCGTGGCCTTTGACTGGGAAGAGAAGCAAGAGAAATCGTTCCAAACGCTAAAGCGAGCCTTATGCACCGCACCGATACTATCCCTCCTCGAAGGGATAGAAGACTTCGTGGTCTATTGCGATGCGTCAAATCAAGGGCTCGACTGTGTTCTGATGCAACGAGGTAAGGTCATCGCCTATGCCTCAAGACAGCTGAAGACACACGAGGTCAACTACACCACTCATGATCTTGAGTTGGGAGCAGTAGTGTTTGCTCTGAAGATCTGGAGACATTACCTGTATGGTACAAAAAGCACAATCTTTACAGACCACAAAAGCCTACTGCATATATTCGACCAGAAGGAGCTCAACATGAGACAACGACGGTGGGTCGAGCTACTCAGTGATTACGAATGCGAAATTCGTTATCATCCGGGTAAAGCCAACGTAGTAGCTGACGCCCTAAGTCGGAAAGAACACTCTGGTCGTAGAGTCAAATCATTGACTATGACTATCCATTCACACTTGTCCACACAAATCAAGGAAGCTCAGCTCGAATCTTTGAAACCTGAAAATGTGGCGGGTGAATCCCTGAGAGGGATGGATAAGAATTTGGAAGTCAAGGGTAGCGGAGCCTTATATCTCATGGATCGGATCTGGACACCGAAACATGGTGGTTTCAGAGACTTGATCATGATCGAAGCTCACAACACTCGATATTCCGTCCACCCAGGTTCAGATAAGATGTATCTGGATCTTAAAAAGTTATACTGGTGGCCTAACATGAAAGCAGAGATTGCTACCTTTGTAAGTAAATGCCTTACTTGCGCCAAGGTTAAGGTCGAATACTAGAAACCCTCAGGTTTACTACAGCAGCCGGAGATACCGGAATGGAAGTGGGAGCGGATCACGATGGACTTCGTAACCAAGTTGCCCAAGACAACGGGTGGTCTCAATACCATTTGGGTGATCGTAGACAGGCTAACAAAGTCCGCACACTTCCTTCCTATCAAAGAGACAGACAAGATGGAGAAGCTAACAAGAACCTACATAAGGGAGATCGTACGACTGCATGGTGTTACCATATCCATTATCTTTGATAGAGATAGTAGACTCACTTTGAGGTTCTGGCAGTCGCTACAAAGTTCCCTAGGAACTAGGCTGGACATGAGTACAGCCTACCATCCACAGACCGACGGACAACGTGAGAGGACTATCCAAACCTTGGAAGATATGTTGCGAGCCTGTGTGATCGACTTTGGGAAGGCATGGGATACTCATTTACCCCTTGTCGAGTTTTCCTACAACAATAGTTATCACACGAGCATAAAGGCTGCTCCATTTGAAGCCCTCTATGGCCGAAAGTGCAGATCCCCTCTGTGCTGGGCTGAGGTGGGTGACACTCAGTTAGCTAAAGGATGAATTCCTGACAGCACTCTCACAGGTCCGAAGATCATTTGGGAAATGACAGAGAAGATCGTTCAGATTCGTGAATGATTGAAAGCCTCTAGAGACCGACAGAAAAGCTACGCAGACAAACGAAGAAAACCGTTGGAATTCCAGGTGGGCGATCGTGTTCTATTGAAGGGCTCACCCGGGAAGGGCTTAATACGTTTTCGAAAGCGTGGAAAGCTAAATCCAAGATACGTAGGGCCTTTCGAGATTCTCGCCAGAATCGGCCCTGTAGCTTACAAACTCAATCTACCCCGCGAACTCAGTAACGTACATTCTACTTTCCACGTCTTGAACTTGAAAAAGTGCCTATCCGACGAGACTCTTGTAATCCCACTCGACGAGATCGAGATCAACGAGAGCCTCAACTTCGTGGAAGAACCTGTAGAGATCATGGACCGAGAGGTCAAGCAAATGAAACAAAGATGTATCCCGATAGTGAAGGTTCGTTGGAACGCCAAGCGAGGACCTGAATTTACTTGGGAGCGCGAGGATCAAATGAAATTGAAATATCCTCATCTTTTCGCTTAGTTATTTGTAACTACATATTTTCTTAAACTCTAATTTCAGGACAATATTCTCTCTTACGGGGGGATGATGTGACAACCCGAAATTTCTATCTTGTACAAGCCATTCACTTCAATCAAAGTCAGACTTGTTTCTGCTAACTTTTAGCACTGTATAGAATCTGTTTGAGCTTACTGAGCTTAGTACATCAAAGGATCAAATACTAGAATGGGTCAACGAAAGTTCCAAACCACCAAACATGCCTTAAAGCCTCAAATGAGGAGTTTACGGCCATGAGACCATGGGTTTACAGCCGTAAACTCATGGTGGCCGTAAACTCCATGCCTATACATGAAATACTTGGCCATTTTCATTCATCATCACACTTTCAAGCCTAGAACTCGGTTTTGCTCTCAAGTATCATCAAAAACTTTCATTCCAATCTTCAATCTAGTAAGTAATCTTTCCATTTTCAACTTGATGTCCTTCCATATCTAGTAAATATACATGATTTCATCCATGAAATCTCTTCTTTTGGTTAGATCTTCAAGTGTTCTTCATTTCACCAAGAACACACACTAGTGTTCTTGAACCTTAAACATCCTATCAAGCTTCTATCTTGTAAGTACACTTGCCTTAGCTTGTTTTAATGCTTGAATCACTTATTTTATACCTTGAAATCATCAAGAACTCAAGAACATATGGTGTTTACGGCCAAGGCAATCTCCTTGGGCCGTAAACACTCATAAGTGGTGCATTTGTGCCACCACTCCTTCCTAAGGCTTAGACTTGAACTTAGAACACTTCCTATTGACTTGTAAGACCTTAAAACACAAAGAAATCAAGAACGAAGGGTGTTTACGGCCAATTCAATCTCCCTTGGCCGTAAACCGTAATGATTGGTGCAAAGTTGCCACAACTCTTTTCTTAGTCTTGGAACTATGTCTAGAACACCCCCAGATTGAGTAAAGGACCTTAAACATCAAAATGGTACAAGTTACCATGAGTTTACGACCGTAAACTCATTGGTCCATAAACCCATGGGCCGTAAACTGATGTGGTAATTACCATTTGGGTCGTAAACTCCTATGTGAGGCCCTACACCCCTTATATGCAACCCTATGTGGTTTAACACTTCATAACAAGTGTTTCCTAGTCCCTAAGGTTGTTCCATTTCATGATTAGGTGTTATAGACACTAATTAGAAACATATATTTGTCATTATATGTAAATAGGATCCGTGTGTGTGCTCAAGTCTTCACTTGACACTTAGCATCCTATACCACTCGTTCATCCAAACCACTCACTACAGGTGAGTTCATACCCCTTAATCAACCTTTTAAATGATTTTAAATGCTTTTATGAGGGAAGGGGGAATACAAGTTGAACTAATATAGTTATTATATCAATCACATGTGATTAATACCTATCAAACATATGGATTTTCTTACTTTTCAAACTGTGTTATCAAACAAACTACTTCAAATCGTTTTATAAACTCGTTTACATGTTAAATACTTTTATTAAACTCTTTTAAACTGATATTTTGTCAAAAGAATATCTATATAGATATAGTTATATAAGTAGGATTGAAAGGACTTAGGACTGATAGCTCACCTTACTTCATGTTCCTTGTTTGGTTGTGGACTTAGGGTATCGGCTGTTTGTCCGAAGGTCGTTTGGATCTTAATTATATATTATGTATATGTGCATAGATATAAAAGTTCCTTCATTCAGTTCAATATCTTTGGGTAGCAAAGGTATACAAACATGTTCATTCATACAACAACATTGCTAGGAAACTATAATAGGTATAGTTTAGGAAGTTACTAATACTATTACTAGAACAATGAAACAAATAAAGAGTCAGTTCATACATGAGTCAATACATACTATTATGAGAAACTAAGAGAACATACTATTATGAGAAACTAAGAGAACATACTATGATGAGAAACAAAGAGAACATACTACATACTAGACAGAGAGAACATACATTACACTAGTACATACAATACATATACAAAAACACTATAACATAAACGTGAGCCACTGATTCGGGGCATGGCATCACCTGTCATGGCTCGACTTGTATCCAGAATCTCCTTTAGGGAGAGCGTTGAATTTGTGTATAGATCTATACTGGATTGACTATCCTACACCTTGCTGCTCGCTACAGTGGGACTTGCAAGTCTACGGGTGCCAAATGTCATTTCTTCCGACGTCTTTCATCGTCGTGTTTTTAGTCGGTAGTATGGTACAGGCATATCACATTCGTACTTTAAATAACAATTGGTTTAAGGTAGTTAGTACAGCAGTAGTTCTATAATACAACACCACAGTACTTTATTATTTCCCCATTGCATTCACATTGTGATCTTCTCACATAAAAGGTAATGTAAAACTATATTTTTGGTTAATGATAGTCACACTTAGGAAAATACACACTCTTACAAGAAACAAACATACAGAACATTTGATGCTTTGGTAGAAGGCTACGTTTAGTAGAAAATATAGGATTTTCTAGGAGATGCAAACATTTACTACAAACATTTACAAAACTTATACATCAAACATTTACAAACTCATACAACAAGCACTTACAAACAATGACACTAAAATGCTTATGAACTCACCAGCTTAAAAGCTGATAAACTCTTACAAAATAACTTGTATTCTTAGGTCATCAGTAGACAGGTACCGATGCCAGGTTTTGAGAAGATGGAGCTCATTCAAGACTCATCTCTTATTTTGATTTACATTTTTGGTGACTTATAAACTTAACAGAACACATTTGTATTAAATTATATTATTAATGCAATGGATGATGTTGTTGCTTGTTTACTACTATGCTTTGTTGTGATACTGTACATGACGTCCTCCACCCCGAACGTTTCCGCCGTTCCGGTTTTGGGGTGTGACATTAATTGAGCATTTAATAGGTTTATAACCTTTATTTAGTCCTTAATAACCACTTGGTAAATATTGGTGGTCATTGGAGGTGTAGAGTAGGGTTGACATGGGGGTGCGTCACTATAGGCATAAGTTGCATGGGGCTGTGTCAGGCATGGGGGTGCGTCACTATAGGCATAAGTTGCATGGGGTTGTGTCAGGCATGACACGTGGCATGTCACTATAGTGTAATGTGACACGGGGCCGTGTTGTGTGTTCAGTTAAGTGTATTTTTTTGTGGAAAACCTAGTAAACGACCTCGATTGCCCTCAAACTTTATATATAAGCTAATAGGAAGTAAATAAGCTTATGGGGATTGAATAAATGTTACAAACCGATGAGGTGTATTTTGGACATTACAATGACTTATGTCCATATATTTTATACATAGTGATTGGAGAGTATTGATCTTGGGAAAGGAACTAGAAAAGGACTAGCTAACCTACGTGTGATCGAGGTGAGTATGTGTTGGCATTTTTCCCACTTTAGGGTACATGGAAAAGAGATCTATGATAATGAAACACTAATGTTTTGTTATATGAAACGTTTTGAAATGAAAGTGTTCAATTCTTTTGGAGAGAATGTTCTAAAATAATGCCTTGAAGGAATGTTTTTGAAAGCAAAGAACGTTTTAGAAGAACGAATATTTTGATAACGTGTTTGAAATGTTTTGGAATATAGATGCTTTAGTTTTGAAATGAGTATATTGATACTAACGTATGGAATGTGTAAAGCATGGAAAGTAAGGACAAGAAATGGAAAGTAATGACAAGAATTGGAAAGTAATGAAAAGAATATATTGCTCGAGCCTTGATATCCCCGGTACGGGATATAGAGGAATCTATTGGGGTCGCGCTACCCTTTTGCAAGATAGATTGCCTAACGGAAATGATGCCTTGGTGGATTGATTTTTTTTTCTTTCCACCATGGTATAGACTTGGGGATATTGCTCGGACCTAAGTATAAAAATGGAAATGGTTCACATTGGAATTAGCCCTTAATGAAAGAATGAATGGAATGTGAAAAGAAATGTTTTTGACAAATGTTATGACTAATGAAAGTTTTGATATGGAACGGAATATGGAAAATGTCTATTTGAAGTATGTTTTGCAAAGATGAAATGTTTTTTATTAAAATATGATAAACGTTTTGGGTCACAAACTCGCGTACCTCACGAGATATTATTGTCTTATGTATCTCTTTTTAATGCCATGTATCCCGCGTTATATGCAAGGATAGAGTGATGATTGATGGAAGCTAGATGATGTGTCATGATAGATGGAGTGGAGCTTGTTGAGTTACGTAATATTGGTATGGATGTAATTCTTATTTGCTTGCTATGGTTTGTATGATGCTAATGGTAACACCCAAAGTTTTTAAAAAAATTGGGTTGTTACAGTTTGGTATCAAAGCCATATTTTAAGCGAATTAGAATTGGAGAATTCCACTCCTAGGCTTATACTTTGGTTACGGAAAGTGTGAGTGAGTCATACGATTTCTATGCCTTAAGTGAGGTAGAATCTTGTGCAATAAGTGATAGAAAGGAATTGCCATGCTAGATGTTTATGAGACTGAAGATAAGTTAAATATACTCGTAGAATGCTACATTGGATGCTTCTAAAGTGAGTATGGAAAATATATACCCATGGATCAAAATCTCCTATGCGGTGAAGTCAATGTCGGTTATATATGATGTGGGTATAATAGTATAGGGCACATACTATTATAAACACATGATACATACTCGAACTTAGTGGAACCATGAAAGGGTTCTGTGAAATATGGTAAGGATTTTAGTAAGGTAGGGACTTACTGAACGCACACCTTGTGTCAAATAAGAGTCATGAAGGAGTTTAAAGCATTCTAATGGATAATGGAAAATTTTGCCATGTTTGACTTTTCTGTCAAAGTCAAACAGCTAGTATGAAAATGAAAATTACGTAGTATGCATTCGATATATGTTTGAAATTAAGTTTGTACCCATTAAGTACCATTGATGGTGAGTTATAAACACTAAATAATGAAGTAGATTGAGCTATTTAATTTATTAGAAATCAATTAGCTAAAAAGGATATAATTGACTTTTGGTGAAAGTCTAAAATGGTATAAGAATTGGAATCCCAAATTTATGATTAAGAAACTAGTTGATCTTGGTTATTTAGGACAAGCTTACTTTATTATGTACGAGTGAGAAATTTAAATTACAAGCAAGTGGATTGAAAAAAGAATGGAATGGAATCATGAATTCCATCTTTAGATGAAAGTAAATACGTGAATGTGATTGCCGACACTGGAAGGTCATCCAATGACCTAATTTTTGACATGGTGATATGACGATGAAAGCGAGATAGTACACGAAAGCGCGACCATTATAGCTTAGGAAGGAGCTTGATGCTATTGATACAAGGAGAACGTTTTGGGATCCTAAGGAGTTGGCAACCAGATGACAAGAATATTAGATGTCTAGTGTGATGGTAACTATAGAAAGGGTGTCCTTGTGAAACCAAGACACTAGTAAAAGGCGAGCATCAGAGCATTAACTTAATGCACTAGACTCGTGAGTGAAGTCACTACAAAGAAAGAACTGTATTGTGAAATTCCTTAGGGTATTTCTTGAGTCTGAAAGAATTCAAACAATATGAAGATCGTCTTGAACAATCCATTTCATGAAATAATTGTACTAATATTAAAAATAAATCACATTTAATTGTTATTTTATTAACATGAGTCAAACTAGAAAAACAAATATTCCTAATCCAAATAACAACAAACATAAAACACAAACTATTTTGGAAATATGGATCTTTGTTACTTGTGTAGAAACAATGTGATCGATTTTGTTTCAAGATATGTAACAGTTGCTCCGCACGACTTCTTCCATCTTCTGGCTTAAATTACAGTTGAAGGAGCATATCTTGCAGTATATCCATACATGAGAGCTAATACAGCATGAATGTCATCATAATATTTAATCTTAGTTTTATCTGAGAAGAATGATAGAAATCTTCATTTCAAACAGTCTTTTGTTGTCAAGAAGACTAAACATAAAATAAGCATAAACAATAAACAAAAATTATATAATATAAATATATACCTCTAGAGAACACTTTTTCCAATGTTGTCAAGAATGTCTTTAAGTTTGTCAAAAACAGTATCCAAGTGGGATCCCGCAACCTGAAAAGGAATTGACATGGACTTAATTTACTTCACAGGGGTAATTTGGTAATTCCATACATACCAAAATTGGTATGTGCACGAGATCAGATTAAGTCAAAAATAAACAATATTAGTTGAAAAAAGAGAATAAATAGTGAATTTACATGTGTCCCATGTAAGAGCCTCCAGACATAACAAGTTCCTTTGTTGTTTGCAGCAACTACCAAGCTTCCATCCCACATCATTGTCAATGATCTCACTGATGTATCAACCTCTGGCACCTGGGTTCAGTTCAAACTTCAAACCCATACAACTTCATCAATGTATATATATATATATATATATATATATATATATATATATATATATGCTAAAAATTAAAAACAAAATCATACCAGCTCACAGCTACAAGAGTTTGTAGTCAAGTCCCATACACGAATATCCCCATTTTGATCACCAGATATCAGCTCAATCTGCACACCCAAAAACAAACCAATAAACCAAATTATATATAGATCCTTTTCCAAAAAAATAAATCTAATTTTCACAAGGAACGGAATCATAGACACCTGATTTGGATGCAAAACTAGTTGAAGCAAATGAAGTGTCCATGTCCTGTAAATTCTCAAATTGATCAAATGTTTCGTTAACATTTCCCCCAAAGACTAGCTTGAAGTGCAGCTTCACTTTCTTTATTGTGGATTGAATGCGACTTTGATTTATAAGTTATCAAGGGCATTTAATATAATATTAATATTTTTTTGGTTGTTGTTAAAAAAATGAAATTATAATTTAATTAAAAGTATGAAATTCTTACAAAGATTTGCCATTAAAACACTTGATAATAAACCTGGGTTATATTATAATCTTTTAGAAATCACATACGAACATGCCAAAGGAATCAAGTTAACAAAATGGGATGAATGGTTCATTCCACTACATAAAAAAACAACTTCTTAGAATAAATCCATTATACTTCAAAGACCTGTGTGGTAAAAGGCATTATACTTTTGTAATTTACCTAATTATAGTAATTTATTTTCTGTTTCTTTCTTTCAAAGGTGTTATACTTGTAAATATATCATCTATTAACAATCAATATATATATACATATATATATATATATATATATATATATATATATATATATATATATATATTTATATATATAGAGAGAGAAAGAGAGACCAAAAATGACATAATTGCCCCTGTCGCATACTTTGGTGGGTCTGTACACAACAACACATTGCAATATCAAAAGAAACCCACCTATTTGTCAAAATAGCCTTTAAAAAATATCTAAAATTTTATATATTTTTTAGATTATCTTTGAAGTGACTTACTGGTAACTAAGAGGACAGAGAAGCTCAGATGGGCGATAAGCTACTTTATATCTCACCTTGCTACAAGAGTGAATGTAATAGCCAAGAATAAGATAATAATACTGCAAGCTAGAATAATGCTTTTCATTCTCTCTCACCCAACTTATTTCTTGTAATGCTCAGTATTTACCCAGTGACAAAGGGGGGAGATCTAGATCCAAGAATAAATATTTAGTGGATAAACATTCAGGAAGAATATCAATCACACCAACCGCAATTAGCTTCCCATTAATAAAATATTATTGATGGAAAGAACCAATAGCAACAAGGAGGAAGTGCTGGGAATTGAATTCCATGAGTTTTATGATGGAATGTTGAAATCCATCCGTCAAAAGATTTTGTTGACAATATGGAATTCAATTCCGCACTCATTTGCAACCAACCATAGGATGGGAATGGAATTGAAATCCCACGGAATCAACCAAGAATAATATGAATAAGTACCTTATCCATTAGCCAAAATCCAACAGATAGCATGTACTGCACTAGGTACATAACAGCAAGCACAGGCTGCAAAAGCAAAAGTAAACCAAAAATAATAAATAATCATTCAATAAAACATAACTGAAATCATGCATTTTTACCTAATAAACAAATAATACTGATATAATTATAAACCAAATAACCAATGTACCACTATCTTACCTGATATGAAATCCAAGCTTCTTTCAAACCATGGCTTGCAGCAACTAAGACAAGCTCTACACACCTCTCTGATGATACTCGTTTCTGTTAACAAACACACTCTAAACATTAAACAATGTTACCAATAATAGCAATGTACTTTCATTTCTTTACCAATATACTTTATTTTTTACGTATAAAGTACATTGCCTATATTGGTCTAACATGTAAAGTATGTTGCTATTTCCTGCAATTATATCTAAATTTGGATACCATAACAAGATATGAAACTAACCTCCTTGGATGTTGTGCTTGTAGCAGGTGCATTTGTTGTCTCTATTGGCCCAGGGAAAAAAACTGTTACCATGATTCCCTTTTGGTAAAACTGAAATAACAAGTATGATTATCTTAATCATAAACTTTTTGATTTTTTATTTTAAAAAAAAATAATATAAAATTGGTTTACCTCAGACCGCAAGGAATGAAAGTAGCCCTTTAATATAAATTTTGAAGCAGAATATACTGCTTGACCTGGTGCAGGAGCCTTACCTGCAACACTACTCATCTACATAAAAACATAATGGAATTGTAAATTATATAAAGTGGAAAAGGGAAAATGTACGACGAATTACAAGAAATATAAATAATTTTTCTCAACATACCACAACAAAGTGTCCTTTTCCTTTCTTTAACATGTGAGGGAGTAGTAATCGTGTAAGATAAACCGGCCCCACAACATTTACATCAAGTGTAGCCTACAAAATAAAAAGTAAAGATATTAAATTAATAAATTCAAACGAGTTTACTTCAAAGAACAATATGTTATACCTTCAGACTTGCTTCTGGCACATCAAGTGCTACTGATTTCTGCAACAAAGAGCCAAAAGTCAGTAATTCGGTTAAAAGGGTATGATATTATGCTTCATTTTAACATTTTAATACTATAAAAGAAATATAATGCTAACTTACAGGTCTCTCAAAAGCTGCATTATGGATAACATAATCTACACCTGCACCAGCGAATAAAGATATGGCTTTTTCAACAACCTCTCTGATTGCATCTTCACCAGAACTCAAATCTAGAGGTAATATCTCCACCCCTTCAGGTCCATGTTTTCCTAAATTCAAAGCTGAAAAATTCTTAACACTTCCTCCTTTGTTCAACAATCAGGCATACATTTTGGAACAAAGATAGATGTGAAAGAATGATGATATTCTTTTTGACTGTTTCTATCTACTTACAAGGTCTGGTAAATGAGAACCAATAGCAACAAGTAGAGATGAAGCAGCCCTTTACCAATAAGCTTTTATTTCCTACATGACATATTAAAATATAGATGCCAAAGAATATTATAAGCATTATATTACAAATTTTGAAATGATTAACCATTAGAGAAACAATACCGAAAAGACTCGACCCAAAATTACCTTTGATGAAATGATCTCAGCAGTGGCAAGTTTAGCAAGTTTGGTCATATAAGTGTTGGATTAGATGTCTAAGCCCATAACTATTATTGGTATATACTTGACCCGAGAGTAGCATGGTCCATTTGGGTTGCATATCATCAGGACAATTTGTTAGGATGGACTCTTGAGAGAAGGTAATATATGATTTATTAATATATTATAAGTACTAATATATTAATATGAAATCATATGGTTTTAATTAGTATTGATCAAGAATTAATTTAGAATTGATTTAGTGATCAAAAAGAGACTAATTAAATCTATGGGGACTAATTATGTAAATTAGTTATATTTATGTGTGTTGGGCTTATGATCCATGTTGGACCAAGTTTATGTATGGATACATAAAGAGTTGGGCCACATAAACCATGGATCAGAAGACCCATGAGTATGGATTTGGGTTATATCCATGACCCTAGAAATCCCACATATAAATACATACTTCATTGCCCAAAATCGACACAAGTGTATTCTTGGAGTTCATGGTGGTTTTGGGTGCATGTGGATACTCTCTCAAGTTCCTCCTTTGTCCATGATGTGTTGTGATTCCACTTGAGGCTTCCACACTATTGGGGCTAGGCTCTTAAGGCTATATACATCAAGACTTCAATCTCCACCATAAGGTATGTTATCCTAACTAGATTCTTGTGTGTTATATGATAATTGTATGCTAGTTATAGGTTTAATACCTTGGAAACACCATTGCATGTATAATTAGTGAAAACATATATCCAAGGTATTTAGGGTTGCATGAACACCTTAGGAGTGTTAGAATGCTCAAAACCCAACAGTGGTATCAGAGCCTAGGCTTGTTTTCAAGTTATACATGCTGAAATGGCTTAAAAATCGAAAATTCTGGCTTCCTGGGCACTGAACTCGCCGAGTCCACTGATGGACTCATCGAGTCCATGAAGAAATTCATCCTACTCGTCGAGTAGGTCCATACACTCGACGAGTAGAAGCCCATGACAACATATTTTCGACTTTTAAGGCTGGAATTGGTCTAGAATCATTACCTTAAACTGTTTTGGACTTATAAAACCTATTTTTGATGTGGTAATGACTATGGTAAACCAATTTCAAAGTTATTATCAAAGTTTCATGTTTTATATATGTTTATATGATTCTTGAAAATTATTGGTATGGATTGTTCATGCTTATGAGATTTGGTAGATCATAGGAATTATGTGCAAATTGTTTGTTAGTGTAATTTTTGATCTCAATGACATTGAATGGACTCCATAACTTGTCCTCAAGTTCTGGAACACCAAAAGTTTTGTGTTACCTTGTTTTATGAGTTAATTTAGATTAATGAAAAAAAATTATGTGTTAGTTGTTTTCAATCTAAATTGATCTAAAAGTAGTTCATAAAATGTGTTTTTGTAACTTGTCCCCAAGATTATATGAAAAGTCACATTTATGACTCTTAAAACTCATAAAAGCGTCATAGGTTACAAAATGAAGAGTCTTTTTGTCATAAATAGTTTTATGAACTCCATAACTTGTCTTCAAGTTATGGATATTCAAGAGTCTCTTCATTAAAGGTTGTTAAAACCTTAATTAAACTCATAAGTTATGAAAATCTAAGAGTTTTGAAAAGTTTCAAAAACTTTCCCTCAAGTTTTGGAATTTGCAAAGTTACCTCCCCATGTTTACTTTAATTCCAAATTAAACCTTAGAATTTTAAAAGTTTAAAATTCAACCTTATACTATTATAATATTAAAAGTTAATGGTTATATATATGTATAAGATAAAGTCAATCTTACCGTTAGTAGGCCTCATTCACGAAGCCAGTCTCTAAGGGGGGTATAAGGTTACTACCTATAAAATGGCATTTTAATCGGTGCCCACTCTCACCCACCGCTTCCTTGACTGGTGGAGGGTCGTTAGCCGAATGGGTAGGATAGGACTCTAATTCTCCTTTCATTAAAAGTATAATGATAAATACTAAGTAACTAAATACTTATAAATTCCCAATTTTAATTACTTAGGAAAATGTGAAATGGTGCTAACCCATGAAATTACACTTTGAACCCTTGTTAAGTCGTTAGTGGAGCGTGTGTGTTAACCGGCACACTAGCATGGGACTGACAATGTGTGGCAAAGGGTGACTTAAGTTTTATCATAGATCGGTGGAGCGCGTGTGGTTAACCGGCACATCGATTGGGTGATAAAATTAAGGGTGCCAAGTCAATTTGCATGGTTATTCATACCTTGTTTGTGATCCTCGACATCCCAGTCACAAACTTGAGAGGGCACAATCGAGATTTAAACATGCCATTGAAAGTTCAATGAATCTCAAAAGATCTAGGAGTTTCAATCCAATTAAAACTTAATAATTTATTTTGTTTTTCATGGTGGAAATTGGTAAATCGTCATTTACCTACCTTCAAATATTTTGTAGCTTGGATTACGGCATCCCTCTTCCAAGTTATAAAATAGTTTGTTGGGTCCTAGCCTTAATATTTCATATTGGGTGTTATGTTAAGGACTTAAATCAACTGAAACTTGAATTTCTCCCTCATAGATGTCTAAGTTCAGACACATATGGTCTTCCTCATCCTTTTGGATAGAGCTTCACTTCCTCCACCTCCTCCAATAATTCTCCCTGACCCACAAGTTCAAGGTCACTCAATCCCTAATTGGCAAGCAAAGTATATATGTTCTTACATCTTGGAGATTAAGTCACATATTGGCAAGCCGGGAGAGTTGGGTGTCAAAGTCTTAAGGGAGTTGACTGTTAACTGGGTTCTTCAATCACTTCCTAAGTCATATAGTGAGTTCTTTAAGGACTACTATGTGACAGACCATGACACGACCGTTAATGATCTTACATATTTGCTCGATGCTACTGAATCAGCAATGATTTGGAGCAATGGTAAAGCAAATTTGATTGAAAGATCTACTTCCCATGCTTCCATGGACATTGGTAATGGTAACATTGAAAGTCCAGAAAAACTTTCTCTTCCCAATGGAAAGGGATCGGCCATGGTCAAGTCGTTTGACTCAATGGTAAAGAGAAAGGCTAAGTCTGGACAATCAAGTGTACCATTTCCAAAGAGTCCATATGTTTCTTTTGCCAAAAGAAGGGACATTGGTTGCGAAGCTGCCCAATTTACCTGAAAGATCATAAGGATGGTAAAGTCAAAAAGTTTGACTCTACTTCAGGTAAAGTCGATTATCTAACTCTATGAAAGTCTCTTTTGGAGATTCTTAATACATGATGTAATGTAATTACATTTTGATGTTTTAGAAGAATCAAAGGAAACCTAAAAAAGGGTATGCTGATTTTGATCGCGAAGATGGATTTTAATCGCATGGTTCGGTGATCAGAATTTTGAACTGCTGCTTAAAGAGTTATGATAGATTGCTTAGGAATAGATAACAACATGTTTTTCATACGTATTTGCACTGTAAGGATACGTTTTCCGCATGTTTCAAAATAAAAGAAAGTTTTGATTATATTTATTTTAAGTATCCTTATGATGACATTTGTGAAAAATTGTTGTTTATATGATTTCATTGATAGCAATATTGGAAAATGTATTTGATTCTTTCGTTTGTGGTAGTGTCATAATTTACCAAATATTAAAAGATCCTCATCACCCAAGTTTCAGTTGGATAGAAACCTGGAATCATGCAACTTGTATTGTATGATGAATGAGAATTTTCATCTTTTATAAATTAAGACTAATTCCTTGTTCGCATGTACATGTGAGTCAAGTGAAGGACTAAAGGATCGGGTACATTGGGTTGTGCACTGGTCAGGTCCACCACAAAGGCTAATAAGGTTATTCATTATGATTTACTAAAGTTTAGTAAATATGGCTATACTTACAAGTTTAAGTGTAATTCTGAAATATTGGAAAAGTTTCAATGATTGGAAGAATGAATGAGAAGAATCAAATTAGGCAGAAAGATAAAGGTTTCTCCAATTTGAAGAGATGGGAGAGTACTTGAGTATCTTGTTTTATGATTATATTAGTGATTATAAAACCATATCACAATTGATCCTCTAAAGACACCTTAGTGCATTTGTGTGGCTTAGGAGAGGAATCATGAACTGTTGAGATGGTTAAATCAAAAGATAATCATACTTCATTCCAAAATCAAGTCTTAGAGTCATACTCTAAGATTTTAACTTGAGTGACATAATTCTAAGAAAGGTTTATAACACTTATCAAATGTAGAGTAACATGTTTCTTACTCTTGTACATTTGAAATTGGTAAGTTGTGATGTTTTGGATAAAACAGAGACCAACTAAGACCAATTGTGAGAAGTGTTTATCTTGATAAGAATCCGTACTAACTCTTGAATATTTGTTCTGTCAAGGAATGGTTCTTAACAAGAGAATCTCATATGTCAAGAGGACAGTGGGAGTCTTAAAGATCTTGGAAAAGTTTCAAGAACTAATCAAGAATAAAACCTATTGTTTAATCGCTAGCACACAACTTGAGGTTTGTAACCTATCGTGTTGACATATTCTTATTTCTGTGTCTGTTCCAGTTAAAAGTTGACTATGCTTGTGAGTTCTATGAGTTCTCAATTGTTTGCATAACAACCTGAAAGCAATGGTAGGCCCTGTGCTGCCAGGTGGCAAGAAAGTAAGATTAAACAAGTTCAGTCCATATGAGTCTTGATTTGTCACTAACCTTGTCTTATGATTATGGTTTTGACAAATTCGCATGGATAGGAACACTTACACCATAAAAATAAAATCTAAGTGTCATAATGTTTCTCTCCGATTCATGAAAATGATGGTGAGGAAACGCTTTCACTAGGAAGGTTTTAAGTAGATAGAAATTGTGATATTTGCATTCTCAAAGTCGTTAATGGAGCGTGTTTGGGTAACCGGCACACTAACATAGACTTTTGAGAAATGGCAAAGGTCTAAACAATTGAGACTATGATTACGACATCCCTTTTCATAGTTCTAAAATTGTTTAGACACACATGTGAGATGTCTAAGAAAAGGTGTATGATTTTGATAAAGTCTTATCAAAGCATCTCGTATTAGAAAACTGAACTTTGGTAAGAAAGTCAATAAAGTATTGATTTCTAGAAGTCCAGCTGATTTCTGGGTACATGTCAAAGCTAGTGGGAGCATAAAGTGTTATGTTGGTTAAATTATAATTATCATGTTAATGGGAGCATGATTATTATGTTACGTGTTGCAAGTTAGCAATGTTAATTATAGAAAACAAAAAGTTTCAATTCGCTTTGAAAAGTTGTTTTGCTATAATTAAGGGAGATGATTTTATACTTCATTCCAATTCTACAAGCTTAGATTGAGATTTTAATCAACTTTATTCAAGGATATATATGAATGTTATGTTGGAATGGTTCAACATAAGGAAATTCTATATATGTGGCGTTCTCAAAATTCGATTATGATTACGACATCCCTCTTCATAGTTCGAATTGTGAGAACATGGCAAATAAAATTTTTATAGCATGAATCGTGTCCCATATGCTTCGGGTATAGGATCGATTACATCCATTTTAAATTTTCCAAATGCTTAGGGCATTAAGAGGGAAAAAGGAATAGAACTAGATATGACTAAAATGATTAAGCAATTGTCGAGGACAATCTGAGGTTTACCAAAGATTGGTTGCTCGTGGAAAATTGGAAGTATAGTGTAAACTTTGGAAAGGACCATATTGACATATTCTAAAAAGAGGAAAATCTTGTTCAGAAGTGATAGTCAAAATGGTAATATGGAATTGTTTCCATAGGTGGAAGTTATTCTCTGAATCTGTGTAAGATTAGAAAACTTAATGCAAAGAAGGATGTTCAAAGGAATGTACTTTGAATATGAGACTTCGTTTCCATGGAATTGATCTCCATTGGAATACTTTATAATGTCTATTGCCAAGTCTTTGTGACCTTTGTGCATAGTCATTACAAGAGAATCATTGCATATAAGTTTAGAATCTAACAGATTACAGTAAATTGCAAGAGTTTGGTATTCTTACAAGGGATTGGGATTGTGAAATGAGCATCATTGGAGTCGTGTTCAATTGATCTATTTCACAAAAGAAAGGACCATAGGTAAACATATTGTGCATGCTTGGAGTATGGCATGACTATTGTTTTAATTCAAGTATTAAGTTGATAATTCGAAACAGTACATGAATAATGAGTAATCAATATGGTGCTTAGATAAAAGGTGTTTTTTATTTACTCTCAAAGTGTTGGGGCCATATAGGATTAGTATTATTCTTGTGTTTCACTTTGCATGTTTTGACTTCCCGAATAACTAAGTTATTCAAACCGTCCACAGTCAATCATACTTTGGAAGTAGGTATTGAGGCAAGACTGTCATGAATGGGTTTGTAGTCTATCTAGGTGGCTAGACTTAGCTGTAGTATTCATGAGTGCTCCTGGAATAAGATTCGATTATTGGATTAAACCCACGCTCATTTGTATCACTTCATGGATTTTATCACGAGTGAATCATGAGACGATAATATATTATATTCTTCAAACCTAGAGATATGAGTTGTTGACTATGAGTTGGTTATACATTGATTGTACGAAAACGCATCAGCAACTTGATGTTATAAAACGTGCCTTTGTGTATGATTCAACAAGTAGTTAGTATAAGCATATGAGTCGAAGTTTCTCCATTCCTTTTACCTCATAAGGCTAAAAGCGATATGTGTGTGCCCCTCGATGGTTTAGTGATGACACCCCTAAGTGCTTGGCCAAGTTGTCATAAATCGAAAATCAGGAAACAACAAATGGACGGAGAGAATGATTATAATCCATGTCTCAGTCCATATGATATCTAGAATGGAGGAATATATGATCACTTATCTAATGGACGCGTCATTGATTTGTTCAGAGTTCGACAGCGGCTTTAAGAGCTACGATTGCTAGTCGGGTTATGAAGTCATACTTGCAATAATAGTTTTAGACTTATCCAAGTGGGAGACTGTTGGATTAGATGTCTAAGCCCATAGCTATTATTGGTATATACTTGACCCGAGAGTAGCATGGTCCATTTGGGTTGCATATCATCAGGATAATTTGTGAGGATCGACTCTTGAGAGAAGGTTATACATGATTTACTAATATATTATAAGTACTAATATATTAATATGAAATCATATGGTTTTAATTAGAATTGATCAAGAATTAATTTAGAATTGATTTAGTGATCAAAAAGAGACTAATTAGATCTATGGGGACTAATTATTTTAATTAGTTATATTTATGTGTGTTGGGCTTATGATCCATGTTGGACCAAGTTTATGTATGGATATATAAAGAGTTGGGCCACATGAATCATGGATCATAAGACCCATGAGTATGGATTTGGGTTATATCCATGACCCTAGAAATCCCACATATAAATACATACTTCATTGCCTAAAATCGACACAAGTGTATTCTTGGAGTTCATGGTGGTTTTGGGTGCATGGGGATACTCTCTCAAGTTCCTCCTTTGTCCATGATGTGTTGTGATTCCACTTGAGGCTTCCACACTATTGGGGCTAAGCTCTTAAGGCTAGATACATCAAGACTTCAATCTCCACCATAAGGTATGTTATCCTAACTAGATTCTTGTGTGTTATATGATAATTGTATGCTAGTTATAGGTTTAATACCTTGGAAACACCATTGCATGTATAATTAGTGAAAACATAGATCCAAGGTATTTAGGGTTGCATGAACACCTTAGGAGTGTTAGAATGCTCAAAACCCAACAATAAGCGGTGTCAACTTCCCCTTCTTCAAGGGCACTAATTGCAATCGACATGACTTTAAATACACCAGCAATATTCCCAAACCTCTGTAAATAACAGGAAAAAGAAGTTCAAATAGTATTTCTTTTTTCTGATTACATGTGTAATTTATGTTACAGTGAGTGATAAGCCGTATAATAACACGATGCTTGCTGTGAAATTAGAGTCGCCTTTACCAATAAACCTCTTCGTCGTCTGAGGAACTGGTGAGTTTTTGCCAATCAACCACCACAATGAGGCTAAAACCCCTAATCGGAAATGTATAATGGTTTACAGAAGTAGTAGTAAACACAAAGGTTAAAGAAACAAAACTCTAGAATCCAAACAATTCAAAATTAAAAAATAGATAATCTAAAGTTAAGATGTAAAACCAACACATATCATAAACTTTAATGATGTTCTTACCCGAATGAGAATGAGGAGTTACTCCGAGAGTTAGGGTTCCATAAAATGCAAAACTCATAGACTCGAATATAGTTTTAGAACCAATCAACTGAAATTAAAATGTTGCCATCGTTCGATTAACCGTCTGGCACAAGATCCAGACCTAGGGCTTCATAGATAGACAATTTGTATTCCGACAAATGAAGTTAGCAGGTAAGAAAATAGGATGAGGTTGAGGCTGATGTTGCCGACCGGTAAGGTGAGTGATTCGAGGTCGTCGATCACAGAACAGTCGTCATGTGGTTCTTAAAAAAACCCTAGCTTACATGTGATGATTTCAATGGTACCTGAAGGAAATAAAAGGAAGAATTAAGAGCAAAAATACACAGACAGAAAGAGAAGAGAAGAAATTACATACACAAGTGAGAGGACGAAAAAGACGAATGGGAAGCATCAATTCCATAGGCTTGTGTTTTGCGGGGATGATGGAAATAGAAAGAAAATTACAAAATAACCCTAGCCTATTTCATCCACGTTCACCTTTCAAGCAAAACTCCGGTGATCTCTCTCTTTCTCTCTCTCTCTCTCACTCACTCTTTAACGTTCTTCGATCTTTTTTGAGATCTTCACTAGGGTTTGGAGGAATTATGTGTGTGTGGATTGTTCTTCCGATTTTTGTGATAGATGTGAGACTGTGGCCTCTGTGTCATCGTCTTCTTCGTGGAAACTGGTCACATGCCAAATTCGTGCTTCTTACGAGAGAAAGAGGAAGGAGAGAATGGCTCTGTGCGATTTTACGAGAGATAAGGGCGATCCAGAGGAGAGAGTGCAGAAGCGGGGTATTCAAAATTTTAGAATTTTAGAATTTTAGAGGATCCCTCTTTAAAAACGCGCGTTTAGGTAAAAAAAAATTATAAAGCGACATTCGTAGATGACACACGCTTAAAATAAGTGCCCTCCGTGTTTTTAATTTTGTTTTGTTTGACACTAATTTTAGGGCACGCATAAATGCGTGTCCTCTATCCTTCAAAATTTGGAAAATTGACATTAATTTTTAGGGCACACACAAATGCGTGTCCTCTATCAGTGTGTGTCATTATTTGCGCGTCATTAAAGGGCTGTTTTCTAGTAGTGCCATGATCGTAGAATCAAGTATAAGCATGAATTTGTATTAATTTTTTAGGGGAATTGGAATTTAAACAATGGAATCTCTTGTAGATTGAGAATTTGATGAGTAAATGAAGTTCATAATCAAGAATTGATACTCTTGGAATTATTTGAATTCAAAACATGAGATGTTTCTTGATTCCTAGATTGATGTATGGAACTAGTGGACAGAAGGGCAATTTGGGAATATGGAATGGAAATGAGGATTCCATAGTTAGATTAGGTATTTACAATGATATTATTTATGGTTTCAAGCACTTGAAAACATCCTATTGAGTGTTCAACAAGTTGGGAACAAGTTTTGTGGACTTTGGAATGTTCAAGTGCAAAATGGACTAGTTAACCCTTCTTTTAAAAACATAAAGATCATTATGTTCTAAATGTGTTCATTGAGAACTTAATGGATGAAGTGGAGTGTTTTAAGATGATAAAACACCTCTTAGCCATGTATGCGAACTCCTACAAGTGATTTAGAATGATGTTGGATGAGAACATTGGTCACTAAGAGCTTAATTGCTAACCAGGATGCTTTGATGCCAATTTATGCTTTCATATAGATTTGATGACATCTAAAGGTATTAATGATTAATTCATCATGAGGATAGGTCTTAATTCAGTTTTTGAGAAGTTGATAACCTTTATGGAAAAAGTTATAAAGCTTTTAGTAATCCACAGATGATCTTGGCTCTTGAAAGCTTGAGTGCCCCAAGTGTTGCACCTCTAATTGAGTTACAAACACCAAATCAAAGGATCGGTGAGAGAGAGCGCAAAATTTCAGCTAGGGTTTCTGTTGGAAGCAGTTGGAAGAAATTGGGAGGTCAGGGGGTTCTTAAAGAGCTGTGGCTGCTAGGGTTTTCAGGTGGAAACCCTAATCCTTGCTTACGCTCCAAGCAGCCCATGAACCCTCCTTCTAGAAGGCCTTGGACAAATTCTATAGGGCCTCCTATAGATTTCGTCCAACCCTTTCAAAGGGAGTCCATCAGCCCAATACTGCAACTATCATTGATTCACAATATCAGTCTACGCACTTTTAATCAGTCCCTTTAATCCCAAAATTAATACCAAATTAATTTCTGATTAAATACTACTTAAATAATATGATTTCTAATTAATATATTATTCTTATAATATATTAATAAATCACTAAATAACCTCTCTTTCCAAAGTCATCATGTCAAGTTGCTATGGTGAAGGTTGTTGGGTTTTTTGCACTATAACACTCCTATGGTGCACATGCAACCCTAGATGCTTTGGATCTAGGTTTTCACTAATTATACATGCAATTTCAATGTTCCAAAGCATACACCCTAACTACCATGCAATTGAAGATATACAACATAAAATCAAGTTAGATGAATACCTCTTAGTGTAACTTGTAGTTCTTGGCCTTTAAAAGCTTTAGCACCTCAAGTGTGATTGTAACTCTCAAAAGCCGCTGTCGGATTCTGACCTAGTCAATGACACGTCCTTTAGATAAGGGATCATATAATCCTCTGTTCTACAAGATATCGTGTGGACAAAGACATAGAATAAAGTCATACTCATTTATCCATAAGTTTGTTTCCTGATTTCTGATTTGTTTGACATAGAACTTAATTAAACACATCAATTTAGTCCTGACCGGGACCGGCACATAAGCCAAAACAAAATCATCGAGGGGCCCAAGATATCGCTTTTAATTCTCTTAGGATAAAAGCAAAAAATAAACTTCGACTTATATGCTTGTACTAACTACTCGTTAAATCATACACAACAATACGTTTTATAACATCAAGTTACTGATGCGTTTTCATACCATCAATGCACAACGAACTCGTAGTTAACAACTCATATATCTTGGTTTGAAGACTATATAATATTATTGTCTCACAATCACTCGTGATAAATTCCATGAAGTGATTAATGTGAGCGTGGGTTTAATCCAATACTCAAATCTTATCTCAAGAGCACTCATGAATGTTGTAGCAAACTTTTGTTATGTCTAACACCTTAGATAATCTACAAGCCAATTCATGACAGTCTAGCCTCATAACCTACTCCCAAAGTATGATCGACTGTGGATAGTTTGAATAATCTTATTATTCCGGAAGTCAAACATGCAAAAGTGAAACAGTAGTAAACAATAGACACAAGATAGCAACATTACTTATAAATAAAGCTCATTTTATTCAATCATCAAATATCAATTACATTTAACAGGTTTCTAAATGTATATCTAATCACTAAAACTAATATCGTCCTTCAGCCCGATACTCTTAGCAGGTTGTAAGTGATTAACCCTACTCAGTCCCTTCGTAAGGGGATATGCTGGGTTATCCTCTGACGATTCCCTCTTTACTACGAGGAGTCCTTCTTCTACTTGATGTCTTATGAAGTGGTATTTTTTGTCGATATGCCTGGATCTTCCATGATCTCTCGGTTCCTTGGTTAAGGCGACCGCTCCTTCATTATCGCATAAAATCTCCATAGGCTCTTTTATAGATGGTACAACTCCAAGGTCTCCGATGAAGTTTTTCAACCACATGGCCTCCTTTGATGCTTCGCTCGCTGCTATGTACACTGATTCGCATGTTGAATCAGGTACGGTCTCCTGCTTGGAACTTTTCCATGTTACTGCTCCTCCATTTAGGGTAAACACCCAGCCCGATTGAGAGCGTAAATTATCTCCGTCGGTCATAAAGCTGGCGTCACAATACCTTGTCACTCTCAAGTCATCACTCCCACCAAGGGTAAGGACCCAATCCTTAGTCATCCGCAGGTACTTAAGAATGTTCTTTACTGCAGTCCAGTGAGTTCTACCAGGGTTCCCTTGATATCGACTAACCATGCTCAAAGCAAAAGCCACATTAGGGAGAGTACATGTCATAGCGTACATGATTGGGCCAACAGCGGAGGCATATGGAACTTGGCTCATATCCGCTATCTTTTCATCAGTTCTCGGACTCTCAGCCTTGCTTAGTTTCGTATTGCTCTGGATGGGTAAGTCACCTTTCTTGGAATTCTCCATGTTGAAACATTTCAACATCTTATCCAAGTAGGTACTTTGACTAAGTCCTATTAGTCTTTTACTCCTGTTTCTCAATATCCTAATCCCTAGAATGTAAGCAGCTTCCCCAAGGTCCTTCATAGCAAAACACTTCCCAAGCCAGCACTTAACCTCCTGCAAGGTTGGGATGTCGTTTCCTATAATCAGTATGTCATCTACGTACAATACCATAAATCTAACTATGCTCCCACTAGATTTGACATATACGCAGGACTCATCTTCGCTTCTCGAAAAACTAAACTCTTTGACTTTCTCATCAAAACAAAGATTTCATCTACGAGATGCTTGTTTCAATCCATAGATGGATTTCTCAAGCTTACACACTCTATTAGGGTACCTTTCATTGACAAAACCCTCTGGCTGACACATGTAAACATCTTCAGCCAACTTTCTATTAAGGAAAGTGGTTTTGACATCCATTTGCCATATTTCATAATCATGAAATGCAACTATGGCTAGCATAACCCTTATAGATTTAATATTCGCTACTGGTGAGAAGGTCTCATCATAGTCAACTCCCTGAGTTTGAGTAATCCCTTCGCAACCAGTCGCGCCTTATATGTGTGTATTTTCCCATCCATGTCGGTCTTCTTCTTGAAGATCCATTTGCACTCGACTGTCTTACGACCTGGTCCATTGTCAACCAAGTTCCAAACTTGATTGTCATACATAGACTGAATCTCGTTGTCCATAGCCTCTTTCCATTTTGCAGACTCGGGGCCTGCCATGGCTTCCTTGTAGTTAGATGGCTCATCCAAAATTACCAGTGTGCTATCACTGATAAACGTATCACCTTCAGTAGTAATATGAAAGCCATAAAACTCAGGTACCATCCAAACTCGAGAGGAACGTTGAAGAGGTAATGACTCGTCAATAGGTTCAACAAGAGTTTCCTCCTCGGGTTGAGTGCTAGTGTTTGCGGTTCCTTCATCACTTAACTCTTGAAGCTCTTCAAGGTCAATTTGCCTCCCACTGTCCTTTTGGCATATGAGTTCTCTCTCTTTCTCTTTCTCTCTCTCTCTCTCTCTCTCTCTCTCTCTCTCTCTCTCTCTCTCTCTCTCTCTCTCTCTCTCTCTCTCTCTCTCTCTCTCGGAAAACCCATCTCCTCGCAACGAAGACAACATTGTCACTCGGTCTGTAGAAGAGATACCCAAAGGACTTATGCGGGTAGCCGATGAAAATACATTGCTCACTACGAGGTTCGAGCTTGTCGTGAGTCTCTTGTCTTAGGAAAGCCTCTCAACCCCAAACCTTGATATGTGCTAACGAGGGAACCATGCATGTCCACATTTCGTGAGGTGTTTTAGCAACCTTCTTAGTTGGGACTAGATTAAGGATATGGGCGGCAGTCTCTAAGGCATACCCCCAGAATGAGATAGGTAACGAAGCTAGACTCATCATGGAACGAACCATGTCCAACAAGATCTGAATGCGCCTCTCAGCCATACCAGTCAGCTGCGGTGTCCTAGGTGGCGTCAATTGTGAAACAATTCCACATTCCTTAAGATAGTCGTGAAACTCGATACTAAGATACTTACCACCTCGATCGGATCGGAATATCTTTATCTTCCTGCCCAATTGATTCTCCACTTCCTACTTAAACTCTTTGAACTTTTCAAAGGTTTCTGACTTATGCTTGATTAAGTAGATATAGCCATATCTGCTGTAATCATCAGTAAAAGTCACATAGAAGCGGTTAGCATCCCTTTTGGCGGATCTGAAGGGTCCACACACATCGGTGTGTATGAGTTCCAACAGACCTTCACCCCTTTCACAAGTACCAGTGAAGGGTAACTTGGTCATCTTTCCAAGTAAACGAGATTCACAAGTGTCATCCGACTTTAAGTCGAATGACTCCAAGACTCCATCCTTTTGGATTTGGGCTATGTGCTTCTGGTTGACATGTCCAATACGACAATGCCACAAGCATGCTTTGTCCAAACCATTGGACGAATCAATATTCAACACATTATTTCCTAAGTTATCTACAACCATCACAGTTTCATATATACCATTACAAGGCAATGCTTTAAAATAAAATACACCATTATAGAAAGCATTAATAGAACCAATTTCATTATCAAATGAAAATCTAAAACCTTGTTTATACAAACCATGAAAAGAAATAATATTTCTCGCCATATCCGACGAGTAGCAAAAATTATTCAACTCTAAATTTAACCCACTCCTAAGCAACAAAGAGTAAACTCCAATCTTGGTCACATGTGACACTTTCCTATTCCCCATGATTAAGTTTATCTTCCCGTGCTCTACATCCCTACTTCCTTTTAGTCCCTGCAAATCAGAAAAAATGTGAAATCCACAACCTGTATCAAGGACCCAAGAATTAGCATGTGATGAGTTACTAGATAGAATAGTGTAAACACCTGTGAAGGTGGGCTTTATCTTCCCATCCTTAATGTCCTGGAAGTATTTGGAACAGCTTCGTTTCTAGTGCCCTTTTTCATGACAATGGAAGCACTCTGCTTCCTTTGGATTGGAAGAAGGTTTTGCAGAACCACTTTTGGTCCCACTTGAAGAGGAATCCATCATGGGACTTTCCCTTGTGGCTCTTGGAAGGAGCCTTCCTCTTCTTTCCTTTCCCATGTCCAATTTCCAAAACAGGGACAGCAGCAGGAGGAGTGGGTACAACAGCCTTGCCTTTCAAATTACTTTCTACAGTTCTTAGTAGGCCTTCAAGCTTGCTCAGAGTGACTTCTTCTTTGTTCATATGATAAGTCATTCTGAACTGATCATAACAAGGAGGCAAAGAATGTAGGATGATGTCAATAGCAAACTCTTCATCGAAGTTCACATTCAACTTCAGCAAGCGGTCCACAAACCTCTTCATCTTTTGCAAGTGGGCCATGATGGACTCTCCATCCTTCATTTTGGTTGTGATCATGGAGGCAATGATCTCATACCTTTCCTGCCGAGCACTTTGATGGTACCTTTCCATCAAATCTTGGTGCATCTCAAAGGGCCAAAAGTCGTCATAGGACTTCTGAAGCTCAACAGTCATTGTAGCAATCATAATGCACGACACCTTTGTCGTATCCCTCTCTTGAACCCTGTATTCCTCGATTTGCCACGTCCCTCTCATAATGCACGACACCATTGACCCATCGAAGATATTTCTCCCAACCAAGTTCATGAGGGAGAACGAGCTAGAAGGGTTGGAGCCTGAAGCATTGTTTGGCATAGACATTTGAAAAGAAAAAGAACAAAGTTTAGATTATATAATCATCCTTAATATAACACCCAAATGAAATATTAATGCTAGGACCCAACACAATATTCTACAATTCGGAAGAGGGATGCCGTAATCCAATTGCAAAATATTTGAAGGTAGGTAAATGACGATTTACCAATTTCCACCATGAAAAACAAAATTGATTATTAAGCTTTAAAGAGTTGAAATTCCAAGATTCTTTGAGATTCATTGAACTTTTCAATGGCATGTTTAAATCTCGAATATGCCCTTCAAGTTTGTGACTGGGATACCGAGGATCACAAACAAGGTGTGAATAACCATGCATATTGCTTGGTACTCTTGATGTCACTTATCACCTAATCAATGTGCCGGTTAACCACACATGCTCCATTGATCTATGACAAACATCAAGCTACCCTTTGCCACCCTTGTTAGTCCCAAATTAGTGTGTCGGTTAACCACACACGCTCCACGAACGACTTGGCAAGGTGCAAGGTGCAAAGTGCAATTTCATGGAATAGCACCATTTTCACATTTTTCCTAAAGTAACTAAGATTGGGAATTTATAAAAGTTGAGTTACTTTATAATATCATTATACTTATTAATGACTATTAATTTCCTATCCTACCCATTTGGCTAACGACCTTCCACCAATGAAGGAAGCGGTGGGTGAGAGTGGACACCCATTAAACCACCATTTTATAGGCAGTAACCTTATACCCCCTTATAGACCAGCTTCGTGAATGAGGCCTACTAACGTTAAGACTGACTTGTCTTATACATATATATAATTATTAAACTTTTAATATTGTAATAGTATATGGGTTGAATTTTAAACTTTTAAAATCCTAAGGTTTGGAATTAAATGTTTCATAAGTGAGACTTTACAAATGCCAAAACTTGAGGGCAAGTTTTGTAACTCTTCAAAACTTTTGGATTCCATAACTTATGAGTTTTAATGTTCATGAATGAGAATTTTCATATTTAATAACTTGAGGACAAGTTATGAAACTCTCTTTAAGAACAATTTAGATCAATTTTAACTTATTCAATTATCATAGAATTTGTTATTCGTCAAGTTGATCTAATCCAACTCATATAGCAAGCCAATTCATATCAAATAATACAAATAATCAACTTATCATCTTAAATTTTGACAATTGTCCTTTAATTGGATGAGGATAATCATTACCATATCAAAAAACACGGATTTTATGATACAAAACAGTTTGTGGTAATGTTCTTAATCCAATTCTGGCCAAAAGGCTCGAAAATCTGCAAGCAGAAGGTTCTATTCGACGAGTGCATGAACTGGACTCATCGAGTTGCCAGTTTGTGAGTGAATTCGTCGAGTCAGATCATTGGACTCGTTGAGTTCATCAGTCAGAGGCCAGAAATGTGACTTTCTCAGCTTTGAAAAAACAACCAAGCATCAATATAACAGAAAACAATCCTAGGCTCTGATACCACTGTTGGGTTTTAAGCACTATAACACTCATATGGTGCACATGCAACCCTAGATGCTTTGGATCTAAGTTTTCTCTAATCATACATTTAATTTCAATTTTCCAAAGCATACACCCTAACTACCATGCAATTGAAGATATACAACAGAAAATCAAGTTAGATGAATACCTCTTAGTGTAGCTTGTAGTTCTTGGCCTTTAAAAGCTTTAGCACCTCAAGTGTGATCCCTCTAATGTGTCACAGACACCAAATGCAAGAGGAGGCTTATGAGAAGAGGCTAGGTAGCACCAAAATCGGTTATGGTTCTTCTTTAGAATGCATGGGCCGATTTCACCATGACCCTTCATATTTCTTAGGCCCTATGGGTTAAACCTTCATGGACTATCACATAGGTTTAGCCCATCCCTAATCAACCATGGATCATTAACCCAAACTATAAGTATTACTCATTAACTTAATCAGTCCTCGTAAAGTTAATCAGTCTCTAATGATCACTAAATTAATTCCAAATTAATTCTTGATCAATACTAATTAAATAATATGATTTCTCAATTAATATATTATACTTATAATATATTAATAAATCACAAATAACCTCTTTCTCAAAAGTCCATCCTATCAAATTGCTCCGGTGAAGGCAACCCAAAAGGACCATGCTACTATCGGGTCAAGTACATACCAATTATAGTTATGGGCTTAGACACCTAATCTAACAAAGGAAACCCAAAAGGACCATGCTACTATCAAATCAAGTACATACCAATTAAAGTTATTGGCTTAGACACCTAATCCAACAGTCTCCCACTTGGAGAAGTTTAATAACTATAACTACAAGTATGCCTTCAGAATCTGATCAGCAATCATAGCTCTCAAAAGTCATTGTCGAACTCTGACCTAGTCAATGATGCGTCCTTTAGATAAGGGATCATCTAATCCTCCGTTCTGCAAGATATCGTGTGGACAAAGACATGGAACATAATCATTCTCATTGTCCAACAATTTGTTTCCTGATTTCTGATTTGTCTTGCATAGAACTTAATTGAACACATCAATTCAGTCCTGGCCGGGCCCGACACACAAGTCAACACAAAATCATCGAGGGGCCCAATATATCGCTTTTACCCCTTGAGATAAAAGGAACAGATAAACTTTGACTTATATGCTTATACTATTTACTCATCAAATCATACACAACAATGTGTTTTATAACACCAAGTTACTGATTCGTTTATGCATTATCAATGCACAACCAACTCGTAAACCACAACTCATATATCTCGGTTTAAAGATTATACGATATTATCGTCTCACAATCACTCGTGATAAATTCCATGAAGTGATTCAAATGAGTGTGGGTTTAATCCAATACTCAAATCCTATTTCAGGAATACTCATGAACGTTGCAACAAACCTTTCATATGTATAAACACTTAGACATTCTACAAGCCAATTCATGACAGCCTTACTTAATAACATACTTCCAAAGTATGAATGACTGTGGATAATTTGAAGAATCCAATTATTCGGGAAGTAAAACATGCAAAGGTGAAACACAAAATAAAAAATTGACAAAAGATAGTAAACTTTACTCATAAATACCTCTTCCATTAATTAATCATCAAATTTCAATTACATTTATATTGTTGCAAGTTTCTAACTATCTATCTAATCACTAAAACTAATATCGTCCTTTAGACCAATGCTCCTCGCATGTTGAAAGTGCTTTGTCCTAGTCACACCCTTTGTGATGGGATCTACAGGATTCTCTTCTGACGATACCCTCTTGACCAAGAGGAGTCATTCTTCTACATGATGTCTGATGAAATGATATTTTATGTCGATGTGTTGGGATCTGCCATGATCCCTCGGTTCCTTGGTTAAGGCAACCACTCCTTCACTATCACAGAAATTCTCCATAGGCTCCTTTATGGATGGTACAACTCGAAGGTCTCCAATGAAGTTCTTCAACCATATAGCCTCCTTTGATGCTTCGCACACAACTATATACTCTGATTTGCACATTGAATCAGCCACGGTCTCCGGCTTGGAACTTTTCCAAATCACTGCTCCTCCATTAAGGGTAAACACCCAGCCTGACTTAGAACAGAAGTTGTCTCGGTCGGTCTGGAAGCTGGCGTCACTATACCTTGTCACTCTCAAGTCTTCACTTCCACCAAGTACAAGGACCCAATCCTTAGTTCTTCACAGATACTTAAGAATGTTCTTTACTGCTGTCCAGTGAGCTTTACCCGGGTTCCCTTGATATCGACTGGCCATGCTCAAGGAAAAAGCGACATCAGGGCGAGTACATGTCATAGTGTACATGATCGAGCCAACGACGGAATCATATCGCACTCGACTCATTTCCGCTATCTCGGCATCGGTACTCGGACTCTGAGTCTTACTCAGCTTGGTATTGCTTTGGATTGGTAACTCCATTTTCTTGGAATACTCCATGCTAAAACGTTTTAACACCTTATCCAAGTAAGTGCTTTGACTAAGTCATATTAGTCTTTTACGCCTATTTCTCAAGATCCTTATCCCTAGAATATAAGTAGCTTCCCCTAGATTCTTCATAGCGAAACACTTTCTGAGCCAGGACTTAACTTCCTGCAAGGTCTGAACGTCGTTTCCTATGAGTAGTATGTCATCGATATACAATACTAGAAAGCTAACTATACTCCCACTAGCTTTGACATACACACACGACTCATCCTCACTTCTAGAGAAACTAAACTTTTTGACTTTCTCATCGAAGCAAAGATTCCATCTGGGAGATGCTTGCTTCAATCCATAGATGAATTTCTCAAGCTTGCACACTCTATTGGGGTATTTAGCATCCACAAAACCTTCTGGCTAACATATGTAAACATCTTCAGCCAGCTTCCCATTAAGGAAAGCGGTTTTGACATCAATCTGGCAGATTTCATAATCATGAAAGGTTTCTATGGCTAGCATAACCCTAATACATTTAAGCTTAGCCACCGGTGAGAAGGTCTCATCATAGACAACCCCTGGGGTTTGAGTAAAGCCCTTCGCAACCAGTCGTGCCTTGAACGTGTGCACCTTTCCATCTATGTCGGTCTTCTTCTTGAAGATCCATTTGCATCCAACTGTCTTTCGACCTGGTACATTGTTAACAAAGTTCCAAACTTGATTGTCATACATGGACTGGATCTCGATGTCCATTGCCTTTTTCCATTTGGCAGACTTAGGACCCACCATGGCTTCCTTGTAGTTAGTAGGCTCATCCAAATTTACCAGTGTACTATCACTGATAAACGTATCACCTTCCGTAGTAATATGAAAACCATAAAACTCCGGTGCCACTCTAACTCGTGTGGAATGTCTAAGAGGTAACAACTCGTCAATCGGTTCAACATGAATCTCTTCCTCAAGTTGAGCTCTAGTGTTAGAGGTTCCTTCATCAGTTGACTCTTGAATCTGTTCAAGATCAATTTGCATCCCACTGTCCTCTTGGAATATGAGTTCCCTCTCGCGGAAAACCCCTCTCCTCGCTACGAACACCACGTTGTCACTAGGTCTGTACAAAATATATCCAAAGGATTTTTGTGGGTAGCCGATGAAAATACACCGCTCACTTCGGGGTTCAAGCTTATCGTGAGTCTCTCATCTTACGAAAGCTTCACAACCCCAAACCTTGATATGTGCTAATGAGGGACTTTCCCTGTCCACATCTCGTGAGGTGTTTTGGCAACCTTCTTCGTCAGGACTAGATTAAGGATATGGGCGGCAGCCTCTAAGGCATACCCCCAGAACAATATCGGAAGCGAAGCTCAACTCATCATGGAACGAACCATGTCCATGAAGTTTCGATTGCGCCGCTCATCTACACCATTCACCTGCGGTGTCCTAGGAGGTGTCAATTGTGAAACAATTCCACATTCCTTAAGATAGTCGTGGAACTCGATACTAAGATACTCACCACCCCTATCAGATATGAGCATCTTTATCTTCCTACCTAATTGATTCTCCACTTCTTTCTTAAACTCTTTGAACTTTTCAAAAGTTTCTGACTTATGCTTGATTAAGTAGATAATCCATATCTGCTATAATCATCGGTAGAAGTCACATAGAAGCGGTTTGCATCCCTTGTGGTGGATCTGAAGGGCCCACACACATCTATGTGTATGAGATCCAACAATCCATCACCTCTTTTACAAGTACCAGTGAAAGGTGATTTAGTCATTTTCCAAGTAATCAAGATTCGCACGTGTCATCTGACTTTAGGTCAAATGACTCCAACACTCCATCCTTTTGGTGTTGGGCTATGCACTTCTTGTTAACATGTACAAGACGACAATGCCACAAGCATGCCTTGTCTAAACCATTAGACGAATCGATATGCAACACATTATTTCCTAAGTAATCTACAACCATCACAGTTTCATATACACCATTACAAGGCAATTCTTCAAAATAAAATAAACCATTATAATAAGCATTAATAGAACCAATTTCATTATTAAATGAAAATCTCAAACCTTGTCTGTACAAACCATGAAAAGAAATAATATTCCTTTTTATCTCTGACGAATAGCAACAATCATTCAAATATAATCCTAACCCACTACTAAGCACTAAATAATAAACTCCGATCTTGGTGACAGACGACGATTTCCTATTCCCCGTTATCAGGTTCATCTTCCCATGCTCCAAATCCCTACTTCTTCTTAGTCCCTACAAATCAGAACAAATGTGAAAACCACATACTGTATTAAGGACCCAAGAAATAGCATGTGATGAGTTTTTAGATAGAATAGTATAAATACCTGCGAAGGTGGGCTTTATCTTCCCATCCTTGATATCTTGCAAGTACTTCGGACAGCTTCTCTTCTAATTCCCTTTGTCTTGGAAATAGAAGCACATTGCTTCCTTTGGATCGGAAGAGGGAGGAGCAGAACCAGACTCTGCTTTGGATCCACTAGAGGACCCTTCATGGGACTTTCCCTTCCAGTTAGATTTAGAGGGAGCTTTCATCTTCTTCCCCTTTCCTTGTCCAATGGTCAGGACAGGAGTGGGAACAGTAGGATTGGGAACGTCATTTTTCCCTTTTAGACCACTTTCAGCGGCTCTCAGTAGACCTTGAAGTTTCCTCAAGGTGACTTCGTCCTTGCTCAAATGATAATTCATCTTGAACTGATCATAGCAGGGAGGGAAAGAGTATAGGACTATGTCAATAGCCAACTCTTCATCAAAGTTCACGTTCAGTTTCAGCAGACGATCCACATATCTCTGCATACGTTGCAGGTGGGTCGTGATGGACTCTCCATCCTTCATCTTGGTCGTGATGAATTTCATGACTATCTCGTATCTCTCTTGACGTGATCTTTGATGGTACTTTTCCATCAAGCACATCTCGTAAGGCCAGTAGTCTTCATAAAACCGCTGTAGTTCTGGAGTCATAGTGGCGACCATGATGCACGACACCTTTGTTGCGTCCTTGAGATGGGCCTTATGTTCAGCAATTTCATCGGGAGTTGACTTGGACTCATCAATCTCGTTCAGCTCCTTATCGAGGACATACTCTTTGTCTTCGAATCGCAAGGCCATTCGAATGTTGCGGATCCAATCATTGAAATTTGACCCATCGAATGTCACCTTCACGCAGATGCTCAAGAGCGAGAAAGTGTTAGAGGAGTTTTTATTGTTTGAGGAGCCGGAAATGTTTTTTAAAGAAGACATCTGCAAAAGAAGGACAAGTTTTGATTAGATATGGAAATCCTCAATATAACACCCAAATGAAATATCAAGGCTAGGACCCAACACAATAATTCACCATTCGGAAGAGGGATGTCGTAATCCAATTGTAAATTATTTGAATGTAGGTAAATGACGATTTACCAATTCCACCACGAAAAATGAAAGTTAAATAAATTAGGTTTTATTAAATGAAATTCCTAGATCTTTTGAGATTCATTGAACTTTTCAATGGCATGTTTAATCTCGATTATGCCCTTCAAGTTTGTGACTGGGATACCGAGGATCACAAACAAGGTGTGAATAACCATGCAAATTAGCTTGGTACTCTCGTTCTCATTTATATCCTAATCAATGTGCCGGTTAACCACACGCGCTCCATTGATCAATGATAATTTTCGAGCTACCCATTGCCACGCTTTGCTAGTCCAAGTTAGTGTGCCAGTTAACCACACACGCTCCACTAACGACTTGGCAAAGTGCAATGTGCAATTTCATGGATTAGCATCAAATTCACATTTTCCTAAAGTAACTAAGATTGAAAATTTATAAAAACATTTAGTTACTTTATATTTATCATTATACTTATTAATGAGAGAATTTAATGTCCTATCCTACCCGTTCGGCTAACGACCCTCCACTAGTCAAGAGTGCGATGGGTAAGAGTGGATACCCAATGGCGGTCATTTTAAAGGTCGCTTCCTTAAACACCCGTTATAGACCAGCTTCGTGAATGAGACCTACTAACGGTAAGACTGACTCATCTTATACATATATATAATTTAAACTTTTAATATTATAATAGTATAAGGGTGTATTTTAGACTTTTAAAATAATATGGTTTCAGAATTTAATATTTCAAAATTAACTTTTTAATTAAATTTTAAATTCCAAAACTTAAAGGGTGCAATTTGAAACTTTTCAAAATTACTAGATCAAATTTTAAATAATTAATTAATCATATAATTAGACATTATCTTGAAATTTGACCAAATCCATCTATTTTAATAAGGAAATTAGATTACCATTTAATAAAATCAATTTATGGAGATAAAAACGAGTTACGGTAATTATCCTATACTAAACTAGATCAAAAATTCGGAAAATCAGCTAACAGTCGAGCCAACTCGTCGAGTCAGGGCATGGACTCGTCGAGTTCATCAGGCAGATTGCGATTTTGCTTGATTTTTCGATTTGGACAGATCACTATTGTATCAAATATAACAGAAAAACATCATAGGCTCTGATACCACTGTTGGGTTTTGAGCATAACAACATTCTTATGTGTTCATGCAAACCTAATTGCTTTGAATCTAGGGTTTTCTCTAGTTATACATATAAATAGATCTTTCAAAGCAATAACCCTAATACTAGCATACAATTTCAGAAAAAAAATATGAAATTAGGGTTTGATGTTACCGTTCTCTTTATCTCGTAATAACAAGTAATCCACGGATGATCTTGGCTCTTGAAAGCTTGAGTGCCCCAAGTATTGCACCTCTAATGAAGTCATAAATACCAAAAGCAAAGGATGAGTGAGAGAGAGAGGGAAAAATTTCAGCTAGGGTTTCTCTTGGAAGCAGTTGGCCAAAATTGGGAGGTCAGGGGGTCCTTAAATAGCTGTGGTTGCTAGGGTTTTCAGGTGGAAACCCTAATCCTTGCTTAGGCTCCAAGCAGCCCGTGGACCCTCCTTTCAGAAGGCCTTGGACGAATTCTATAGGGCCTCCTATAGATTTCGTCCAACCCTTTCAAAGGGAGTCCATCAGCCCAATACTGCAACTATTAGTGATTTGCAATATCAGTCCCCACACTCTTAATCAGTTCTTTTTATCCCAAAATTAATACCAAATTAATTTCTGATTAAATACTAATTAAATAATATGATTTCTAATTAATATATTATTCTTATAATATATTAATAAATCACTAAATAACCTCTCTTTCCAAAGTCATCCTGTCAAGTTGTTATGGTGAAGGAAACCCAAAAGGACCATTCTACTATCAAATCAGGTACATACCAATTATAGGTATGGGCTTAGACATCTAATCCAACATAAGTGACATGGTTACATGTAAGACATGACATGCCGCATGTCACTATAGTGTAATGTGACACGGGGTTGTGTCAGGTGTTCTGTTAAGTGTATTTGTTCATGGAAAATCTAGTAACGACCTCTGATTGCCCTCAAACTTTATATATAAGCTAATAGGAAGAAAATAAGCTTATAAGGATTATATAAATGTTAAAAACCCATGAGGGGTATTTTGTTCAGTATAATGACTTATGTCCATATATTCTATAGGTAGTGATTGAAGAGTGTTGCTCTATGGTAAGGAACTAGAAGTGGACTAGCTAACCCACGTGTGATTAAGGTGAGTACGTGTTGGCATTTTTCCCACTTTAAGGTACACGGAAAAGATATTTTATAATAACAAAATACTAATTTTTTGATATGTGAAACGTTTTCAAATGAAAGTGTTAAATGCTTTTGGAAAGAATGTTCTGAAAGAATGCCTTGAAGGCAAGAATGCTGTTGAAATCAAAGAACGGATGATTTGATAAAGTGTTTGAAATGTTTTAAAATATAGATGCTTTACTTTTGAAATGAGTACGTTGATATTAACTTATGAAATGTGTAAATCATAGAAAGTAATGACAAGAAATGGAAAGTTATGACAAGAATTAGAAACTAATGAAAAGAATATATTGCTCGAGCCTTGATATGTCCGTAACATGATATAGAGGAATCTATCGGGATCGCGCTACCCCTTCACGAGATAAATTGCCTAATGGAAATGATTTCTTGGTGGACTGGTTTTGTTCTTTCCGCCTTGGTATAGACTTCGGGATATTTCTATATCCTAAGTATAAAAATGGAAACGATTCACAATGGAATTAGCCTTTAATGAAAAAAGGAATGAAATGTGAAAAGAAATGTTTTTGAATTATGTAAAGACTAATGACAGTTTTGATATGGAACGAAATATGGAAAATGTGTATTTGAAATATGTTTTGAAAATATGAAATGTTTTTGATGAAAATGTGATAAGTGTTTTAGGTCACAAACCCGAGTACCTCACGAGATATTATTATCTTACGTATCTCTTTTTAATGACATGTTTCCCAGGTTACATGAATGGAAAGAGTGATGATTGATAGAAGTTAGATGATGTGTCATGATAGATGAAATGGAACTTGTTAACTTCCTTAGTATTGGTATGGATGTAATTCTTATTTGCGTTATATGGTTTGTATGATGCTAACGGTAAAACCAAAAGTGTTAATTGTAAATGTTTTTGTGAGACCGGTTTTGGTTAAATGTGGGTTAATACCCGAATGTGTTTCTAACCATAGAATTTAAAAAGTTTGAAAAAAATTAGGGTGTTACAAAACCTTCTACCACAACATGGTGGTTTGGTGTCCGTGGCACGTCCACGTCAATAAATGAAGTGCGGATATGTTTGCTGACAAACGCAAAGAAGCCGCCACAACCCAAAACCCAATGCCTCTAGCCTTGGGCCCTATTTAAGGAATGTAGGGGTTAGGGTTGCTCATTTCTCCAGCCTCCCTTTTCTTAGTTGAAATCCTAGCCTCCCTAAGCATCTCCTCTTCACCTCCCTTGAGTTCTTGGTGTTCTTGGTGTTGGATTAAGTGTATATGGTCTTAACTAAATTGGTGTATTCTTATGAATAAAAGAAAAGTCATTTTTGGGTTGCCCTCATAACCAAAAATAGGTAGAACTGATATTCGAAGAGAGATAAAATGATTTGTTAATATATTACATGATTAATATATTAAATAGAAATAGTTACTAATAATTATGAATTAGTTAGAAATGGTTGGAATTAATTAGTTATTAATCAGAATTAATCTATAATTAATTCGGGATTAATTGGAATTAATTAAAGGTGTGAGGGTTGAATGGTAATTGTTCATAATTGAGCAAGGAAGGCAATTCTAGATGGTTCCATAGGATGGACGGTTTTATGGAGCTTTTAGGGTTTCTGGAAGCCTCTTAGAGCTGATAAGGATAAATGCCTTCAATATATTAAATCTAATATTTAATTATTCAAATCAGGGTTTATCCATGTGATCCTCTACCTATAAAAATGACCCATTCGCTCATTAATTTTTTGGTTCTCACTTCCTAAAAGGTTGTAAACAAAATTTCTTGCTCACTCCCCTCTCTCCTCTTCATTCTAGGGTTTCTATGGTTTTGGGTGTAAGCCATTAGAGGCAACCATATTTTTGGTGCTAGATTTCTAAAGATCAAGAAAGCAATGATATTGTTTAATATAACAATATCAAAGTTATGCAACCCTATCTTGTAAATTTCAATTTTAGCATAGGGTTCTTATTGTTTCATAGTATATTGTTATTAATGTGTAAATACATAAATCATTTAGGTTGCATGTACCCTTAAGAGTTTAATTGATTTTCCGCATGTACATAGAACTTGTTGTTGGATAAGGTGTCTAAGTCCATAACTTATTTGGTATATACTTGACCCGACCCGGCATGGTCCATTTGGGTTGCACTTCACCCTAATTATTTATATGGATAACATGATGAGAAGAGTATATTTGCGGCCTACTAATATATTATAAGTTATAATATATTAATATGAAATTGTATTATTTAATTAGTATTGATCTTAAATTAATTATGAATTAATTTAGTGATCATAAGGTGACTAATTAAATAATGGGCTATTGTACTTATATAGTGTGGGCTAACACTCATAAGGAAATGGGCTAAGCTTGAATGGGAGTCCATGGATGATCCATTGAGCTTTTAACCCATGGATCCTTGGAATAGGAAAAGACATGGGTTATGAGGGTTTGCATGGTTCATAACCCTAATCATCTACACTATATAAAGAGGCTTATGGTGCTTGAAAAGGCACTATGTGTGTGTGCATAAGGTGTGGCCGATTTCTAGAGTATTAGAGTGCTCTCTCATAAAGTTTTCCAAGTTTGTGGTGATTTGTGATTTCCATTTGAGGCATTCACATTATTGGTGCTTGGCTCTCAAACTCCCAAGGAATCAACTCACTAACAAAGGTATGTAATTCTTCTAGTATCTTTTATGTTTAAAAGTACCCCATGTATGCTAGATAGGTTATGAACCTTGGAAAATTATTTTGCATGTATTTTAGACAAACATAGATCCAAGGTTTCTAGGGTTGCATGAACACCTTAGGAGTGTTAGTTTGCTCAAAACCCAACAGTGGTATCAGAGCCTAGGCTTGTTTGTTTGATACTTGATGCAAAATTGTTGAAAAACTCAAGTTTTCTACATTCTGCAGCATGAACTCGCCGAGTCCATGGGGGGACTCGCCGAGTCCATGAGTAAATTCATCCTACTCGTCGAGTAGGTTCGTGCACTCGACGAGTAGAAGCCTCAGAATGCAGATTTTCGAGTTTTACTGCTGGAAATGGACTAGAAACATTAACCTAAACTGTTTTGGTGTTATAAAACCTGTTTTAGATGGTGTAATGTTTATGCTAATCCATTTACAATGGCTTATATCAAAATTGCATGATAATATGTGTTCATGTGTTCTTGGAATTTTTGATATGATGTTCATGTTATTATGAATTATTGTTAGATCATAGGAATTATTTGCTAAATTGTTTATTGATAATTCTTGATCATTTATGTGTTTTAATGGAGTCCATAATTTGTCCTCAAGTTATGGATTTCCAAAGGTCACTTTCATTTATGCACACTTAAAACACATAAGTTACATGAAAATGAAGAGTGTTCATTTTATGAACCTTTAATTCATAAGTTATGAAATGAAAAGTTTTGAATAGTTTCAAAACTTGTCCTCAAGTTTTGGAATTTGTAAAGTTACACACACTTTAATATACTTTAATTCCAAACCCTTAGAGTTTTAAAAGTTAAAATTCAACCCTTATACTATTTATAACATTAATGGTTAATTATTATATATATGTATAAGATTAAGTCGTTTTACCGTTAGTAGTCCTCATTCAGGAAGCCGGTCTATAAGGGGGGTATAAGGTTGTTGCCTATAAAATGGCAACTTAATGGGTGTCCATTCTCACCCACCGCTTCCTTGATCGGTGGAGGGTCGTTAGCCGAACGGGTAGGACAATGACTTTAAATTCTCATTAAAAGTATAATGAATATTATAAAGTAACTAAACCTTTTATAAATTCCCAATCTTAGTTACTTTAGGAAAATGTGAATATGGTGCTAACCCATGAAATTCACACTTTGTACCTTACCAAGTCGTTGGTGGAGCGTATTGGGTTAACCGGCACACTAACTTGGACTAGTAAGGATCACGAAGGGTGACTTAATGTTTATCATAGATCGGTGGAGCGTGTGTGGTTAACCGGCACATTGATTAGGTGATAATATTAAGGGTACCAAGTGAATTTGCATGGTTATTCACACCTTGTTTTGTGATCCTCGGCATCCCAGTCACAAAACTTGAAGGGCACAATCGATATTGAAACATGCCATTGAAAAGTTCAATGAATCTCAAAAGAATCTAGGAATTTCAAAACCAATTAAACCTAATAATTCATTTCGTTTTCATGGTGGAAATTGGTGAATCGTCATTCACCTACCTTCAAATATGTTATAGCTTAGATTACGGCATCCCTCTTCTAAGTTATAATATATTGTGTTGGATCCTAGCCTTAATATTACATTTGGGTGTATTATTAAGGATTCGATATATCTAATCTAAACTTGTTTTCTTCTTTTCAGATGTCTTCCAACAACAATGCTTCAGGCTCTAACCCTACTGGCTCCTATTCCCTCATGAACCTTTGTGGGAGGGTCATCTTTGATGGTTCCAACTTCGTGGATTGGATCCGGAACATCAGGATGGTCACTCGTTACGAGGACAAGGAATATGTCCTCGATAAGGAGCTAAAGGAGCTTGATGAGTCCACTGCTACTCCTGAGGAGGTCGCTGAGTATCAGGCACATGAAAGAGATGCCACCAAGGTGGCATGCATCATGATGGCCACCATGACAGCTGAACTCCAAAAGTCCTATGAGGACTATTACCCTTTTGAGATGCATCAGGATCTGATGGAAAGGTACCATCAGAGTGCTCGTCAAGAGCGGTATGAAATAATCTCCTCCATGATCACTACCCGTATGAAGGATAGCGAACCAATCATGAGCCACATGCAGAAAATGCAAAGGTATGTGAACCGTCTAATGAAACTGAATGTGAACTTCCCTGAGGAGTTGGCAATTGATATCATTTTGCACTCCTTGCCCTCGTGTTATGATCAATTTCGTATGACATACCACATGAACAAGGAGGAAGTCACACTTAGTAAACTTCAAGGACTTCTGAAGACTGCCGAAAGTGGTCTTAAGAGTAAGTCGGTTACTACTCCTACTCCTACTACTACCCCTGTTTTGGCTACCGGGCAAGGCAAAGGGAAGAAGAGGAAGCACCCTTCGAAGGGTACCAAGGGAAAGTCCCTTGAAGGCTCCTCATCTGGAACCAAAGGTGGTTCTATCACTCCTTCTGCCATCACTAAGGATGCTGAATGCTTCTACTGTCAAAATAAGGGGCACTGGAAGCGAAACTGCCCAAAGTACTTGCAGGATGTCAAGGATGGGAAAGTGAAACCATCCCATGCAGGTATTTACACTATATTGTCTAATAACTCACCATATTCTAATTCTTGGGTTCTTGATACAGGTTGTGGTATTCACATCTGTTGTGACTTGCAGGGCCTAAGAAGAAGTGAGGATGTGGAGCACGGAAAGATAAACTTAATCATGGGGAACAAGAAGGTTGCACCTGTTGCCAAGATTGGAGTTTATACTTTGTTGCTAGATAGTGGGTTAAAGTTAGATTTGAATAAATGTGTGTACTCGTCTGAAATGGCGAGGAATATTATTTCCTTTCATGCTTTGTACAAACAAGGTTTTACCTTTTCTTTTGATAATGAAGTTGGTAGTATTAATGCTTTCTTTAATAATGTTCTTTATTTTAAAGCATTACCTTGTGATGGTGTGTATGAAGTTGTATCGGTTGTAGATAATTTAGGAAATAATGTATTATGTATTGATTCTTCTACTAGCTTGGATAAAGCATCTTTGTGGCATTGTCGTCTTGGACATGTAAGCAAGAAACGCATAGGCCAGCTCCAAAAGGATGGAGCCTTGGAGTCGTTCGACCTCAAGTCGGATGATAGTTGTGAGTCTTGTCTACTTGGAAAAATGACAAAATCACCGTTCACTGGTACTTGTGCAAGGGGTGAGGGTTTGTTGGACCTTATACATACTGATGTATGTGGACCATTCAAAACCTCCGCAAGGGATGCTAATCGCTATTATGTGACTTTTATTGATGATTTTAGTAGATATGGTTGTCTACTTAATCAAACATAAGTCAGAAACTTTTGAAAGGTTTAAAGAGTTTAAACAGGAAGTAGAAAATCAATTGGGCAGGAACATTAAGATGCTTCGATCCGATCGAGGTGGTGAGTATCTTAGTATTGAGTTCCTCGACTATCTTAAGGAGTGTGGGATTGTCTCACAATTGACACCTCCCAGGACACCACAGCTGAATGGTGTAGCTGAGAGGCGTAATCGAACTTTGTTGGACATGGTTCGCTCTATGATGAGTCGAGCTTCGCTACCAATCTCTTTTTGGGGGTATGCCTTAGAGACTGCCGCCCACATCCTTAATCTAGTCCCTACAAAGAAGGTTGCCAAAACACCTCATGAAATGTGGACTGGGAAAGTTCCCAATTTGGACCATATCAAGATTTGGGGTTGCGAGGCTTTCGTGAGGCGTGAGACTCATGACAAGCTCGAACCTCAAAGTGAAAGGTGTATTTTCATCGGCTACCCACAAAAATCCTTTGGTTACCTCTTCTACAAACCCAGTGAGAATGTGGTCTTTGTGGCTAGGAGAGGGGTCTTTCGAGAGAGAGAATTTATAAACCAAGGAGACAGTGGGAGGCAAATTGACCTTGAAGAAATTCAAGACTCAATTGGTGAAGGAACCTCAGACACTAGCAATCAACTTGAGGAGGAAATTCCTGTTGATCCAGCTGACGAGTCTACACTTCCGAGGCGTTCCACAAGGGTTAGGAACACACCTGAGTTTTATTATGGATTTCATATTACTACGGAAGGTGATACATTTATTAGTGATAGTACACTGGTAAATCTGGATGAACCTAACAGTGTTAAGGAAGCCATGGCAGGCCTAGAGTCTGCTAAATGGAAAGAGGCTATGGACAGCGAGATACAGTCCATGTATGACAATCAAGTTTGGAACTTGGTTGACAATGTACCAGGCCGTAAGACAGTCAGGTGCAAATGGATCTTCAAGAAGAAGACCGACATGGATGGGAAGGTGCACACTTATAAGGCTCGACTGGTTGCGAAGGGTTTTACTCAGACTCAGGGTATTGATTATGATGAAACCTTTTCACCAGTTGCAAAGATTAAGTCTATTAGGGTTATGCTAGCCATTGTTGCATTTCATGATTATGAAATATGGCAAATGGATGTCAAAACTGCTTTCCTTAATGGAAAGTTGGCTGAGGATGTTTACATGAATCAGCCAGAGGGTTTTGTCAGTGCAGAGTACCCCAATAGAGTGTGCAAGCTTGAGAAATCCATTTATGGATTGAAACAAGCATCTCAAAGTTGGAATCTTTGTTTCGATGAGAAGGTCAAAGAGTTTGGTTTCTCAAGAAGTGAAGATGAGTCCTGCGTGTATGTCAGAGCTAGTGGGAGTATAGTTAGCTTTTTGGTACTGTATGTGGATGACATACTACTCATAGGAAATGACAACCCAACCTTGCATGAGGTTAAGTCCTGGCTTGGGAAGTGCTTTGCTATGAAGGACCTTGGAGAAGCTGCCTATATCCTAGGGATAAGGATATTAAGAGAAAGGAGTAAAAGACTAATTGGACTTAGTCAGAGTATCTACTTGGATAAGGTGTTGAAAAGGTTCAACATGCAGAATTCTAAGAAAGGAGAATTACCGATCCAAAGCAATGCCAAACTGAGCAAGGCTCAGAGCCTGAGTACTGAAGATGAGATAGCTGAGATGAGTCGATTACCTTATGCTTCCGCTGTTGGTTCGATCATGTATGCTATGACTTGTACCCGTCCTGATGTGGCCTTCGCTTTGAGCATGGTCAGCAGATATCAGGGGAACCCTGGCAAGGCTCATTGGACTGCGGTAAAGAATATTCTCAAGTACCTGCGGAGGACTAAGGATTGGATCCTTACCCTTGGAGGGAGTGATGACTTGAGAGTAGTAGGGTATAGTGATGCTAGCTTTCAGACTGATAGGGATAACTTCCGCTCTCAGTCGGGTTGGGTCTTTACCTTAAATGGAGGGGCAATCACTTGGAAGAGTTCCAAACAGGAGACTGTAGCTGATTCGACTTGTGAATCAGAGTACATAGCAGCGAGTGAAGCGGCAAAGGAGGCGATATGGCTGAGGAACTTCATCGGAGACCTTGGAGTTGTACCAGCTATTAAGGAGCCTATGGAGATTTTCTGTGACAGCAATAGTGCGGTTGCCTTAGCCAAGGAACCAAGAGATCATGGCAGATCCCGACACATTGACATAAAATATCACTTCATAAGACACAAGATAGAAGAGGGACTCCTCGTGGCAAAGAGGGTATCGTCAGATGAGAACCCTGCGGATCCCCTTACGAAGGGACTGACGAGGGTGAAGCATTTGCAGCATGCGAGACACATCGGGCTGAGGGACGATATTAGTTTTATAGATTAGATAGTTATTACTGAAACTTGTAAAATGTAATTGACGTTTGATGATGAATAAAAGTTGTGATTTATTTATGAGTAAGGTGTTGCTATCATTGTCAATTATTTACTATTGTTTCAGATTTGCATGTTTTGACTTCCAGAATAATAAGTTTATTCAAACTCTCCACAGTCGGTCATATGTCAGAAGTAGGTATGAATCAAGACTGTCATGAATTGGGATTGTAGATGACTAAAGGTGTTTAGCCATAGCAATGGTTGCTACAACATTCATGAGTACTCATAAGTTATGAGTATTGGAATAAACCCACGCTCACTTGTATCACTTCATGGAATTTATCTCGAGTGATCGTGAGACGGTAATATCATATAAGTCGTCAAACCTAGAGATATGAGTTGTTACCTATGAGTTGGTTGTGCATTGATTGCACGTAAACGCATCAGTAACTTAATGTTATAAAACGTACCTTTGTGTGCAATTCAATAAGTAGTAGAACAAGCATATGAGTCGAAGTTTATCTGTTCCTTCTAGAAATAGAAGCGATATCTGGGCCCCTCGATGATTTTGTTTTGACCTATGTACCGGGACCGGTCAGAACTAAATTGATGTGTTCGATTAAGTTCTTTGTCAAACAAATCGGAAATCGGGAAACAAACTGCTGGACAATAAGTAAGACATTGTTCCATGTATTTGTCCGGCTGATATCATGTGAGCAGAGGATTATGTGATCACTTATCTAAAATGGCGCTTCATAGTTCAACAGAGTTTTCGAGAGCTACGATTGCCGGTTGGTTCCTGAAGCTATATAGGCAAATACAGTTATCAGACTTATCCAAGTGGGAGACTGTTGGATAAGGTGTCTAAGTCCATAACTTATTTGGTATATACTTGACCCGACCCGGCATGGTCCATTTGGGTTGCACTTCACCCGAACTATTTATATGGATAACATTATGAGAAGAGTATATTTGCGGCCTACTAATATATTATAAGTTATAATATATTAATATGAAATTGTATTATTTAATTAGTATTGATCTTAAATTAATTATGAATTAATTTAGTGATCATAAGGTGACTAATTAAATAATGGGCTATTGTACTTATATAGTGTGGGCTAACACTCATAAGGAAATAGGCTAAGCTTGAATGGGAGTCCATGGATGATCCATGGAGCTTTTAACCCATGGATTCTTGGAATAGGAAAAGACATGGGCTATTAGGGTTTGCATGGTTCATAACCCTAATCATCTACACTATATAAAGAGGCTTATGGTGCTTGAAAAGGCACTATGTGTGTGTGCATAAGGTGTGGCCGATTTCTAGAGTATTAGAGTGCTCTCTCATAAAGTTTTCCAAGTTTGTGGTGATTTGTGATTTCCATTTGAGGCATTCACATTATTGGTGCTTGGCTCTCAAACTCCCAAGGAATCAACTCACTAACAAATGTATGTAATTCTTCTAGTATCTTTTATGTTTAAAAGTACCCCATGTATGCTAGATAGGTTATGAACCTTGGAAAATTATTTTGCATGTATTTTAGACAAACATAGATCCAAGGTTTCTAGGGTTGCATGAACACCTTAGGAGTGTTAGTTTGCTCAAAACCCAACACTTGTAACCTACGAATTTCATTAGTGGTATCAGAGCCATGTCCTGCAATTAAGAGTGCATGACAGATGAAACAAAAAAAATTCTCGAAGGGCGCGCCGTGTTTTTTTAAAATTGTTTTTTGGTGTGTTGCTTGCCTAATTCAGTTGTACGTTTTATTTTGGTTATTATATTATATTTTAACTGTTAAAATCTGATTTCTATAATGTTTGGTCAAATTAAAACCCTAATCCTAAATGTAAAACATTAAATAAGGAAACCTAATCCTAATTATAAGATAATTGAATAATATTATCCTTTATGGATTTGAATATTAAAATTAATTAAAATTTAATCAAAAGATAAATATAAAATCCATAATTAGATTGTTTGATTTAATTAATTTAATTAATTAGATAATTAAAGGAGAGAGATAAATCATATAAGGGTTTAAATGATTAATTAATTAATAGTTAATTTAGATAATTAATATTTAAACCTTGAATTTCGAAATGTTTAAAATACACCCTATATATATAAGACTTTATTACTATATGTATCACTAAATGTCAGTCAGTTCAATAGTAGGTCTCATTCACGAACCCACACTCTAACAAGGGTATAAGGATACATCAAATAAAATGACATTTGAATGAGTGTCCTTTTCACCCACTGTTTCTTTGTGTGGTGGATGGTCGTTAGCCGAATGATTCTGATAGGACATAAACAAGATTAAAAGTATAATATATAAAGTAATAAAACATTTACAAAATCCCACTCTAGTTACTTTAGGAAAAAATGTGAAATGTATGCTAATCCATGAAAACGCACATCATTTCTTTATTATTCGTTGGTGGAGCGTGCATGGTTAACCAACACACTAATGTGGGACTATAAAGATGAAATTATGAAACAAGTCGTGTTTATAATTGTTGATGGAGCGTGTATGGTTAACCGACACATCAATGGGAGATCATAAATCGATCGAGGGTGTTTGAGCGGGTTTGCATGTTTATTCACATCTTAATTGTGATCTTCGACATCCCAATCATGATTAGTAAGAGCATAATCCGAGATTAAACATGTCACTGATGTTTCAATGAAAATCTCAAGAGTTCTAGAAATTTCATTGGTGAAAGGTTTCTATCTACCTAAAATAGTTTCGTGATATGACTATGACATCCCTCTTCATATTACGAAATGAAAATATGGATCCTAGCCTGAAATTAAGTTATGGGTTAATAATTAAGGATTAAAATCAACTAACCTGAGTTCTATTTTCCCATTTGTTAGATATCTAGTCCAGATAGAAATGGTCTTCCTCATTCTTATGAAAAAAAAAATTCTCAATCTTCTGGAAATGATCTTTCACATTCAAGTCATGGTGAAATTGTCTTCCCTTCTTTGGTTAATGGTGGAATTGGACATCGTCCCTCTTCAACTCTTCTACCACCTCCCCCTATGCCTCTCCCAATGTCACCTTTTCCTCAAGTTGAAAGATATGAGACTACTCAAGCCCTTTTTGGCGTGTAAACACCACGATGGAGACTCAGTGTGTGCGCTTGTTCTGAAAATGAAATCGTATGTGGAAAAGTTGGGAAGAATGGGTGTCGTATTCCTGAAGGAGCAGGCTAATGATTCGGTTCTTGTATTGCTTCCAAAGTCATATGGTCAGTTTTTTGAGAACTTTCATATGAGGAATCTCACCATGACCCTAACTGATCTAACCTATATGTTGATAGCTGCTGAAGCATAAATGCTTAAGAGCACAAATGAAGCAGAAATGCTTGTAGGATCTAATCCCAATATTTCCTTGGACATTGACAATGGTAATATTAGTGATCAAGAAAAGATTTATCTTCCCAATTGAAAGGGATTGGCCAAGGTCAAATTGTTTGATCATATGGTAAAGAGAAAGGCTCGTTCTAATATCATTACCTATTTTTACCCTAATGAGTCCATTTGTTTCTACTGCCAAATGAATGGACATTGGAAGCAAATCTGACCAAAATAATTGAAGGAACTGAAAGATGGTAAAGTCAAGTCGTGTGACTCTACTTCAGATACATCCATTATCTAACTCCATTATTTTAATAAGTTCCTATTCATGTACTCTTAATACATAATGTCATGATTACATTTTGATGGTATTTTAGGATCTAAAAGAAAGAATGAAGCTTGAGCAAAGCGAACTAAATCTGATTATGGGAAATGGACTTTAGTCGCGTGGTTCGATGGTCAGAATTTTGAGCTACTACTAAGTAGTTAGGATAGTTTTAATATTTTTCTACTACTCTTAGGAGATGTCAAGATACATAGTTTTTCATTTTATGCATTGTAAGGACAAGTTCTAATTTTCATTTTATATCAATAAAAGTAAAGTTTTGGTTTATATAGTTGCCCTATTTTTATATTTCCTTGCAATGGCATCAATGAGTGTGTCGATTTGCAATATTAATGATGTATATTGATTCTTCTAAAATGCGCTTGTGGCATTGTCATATTTGACAAGTGAAAAGAAATCTCATCACCATGTTTCAGTTGGACAGAAACTTGGAGTTATATAATTCAAATTGCATGATGCATGAGAATCTTGTTTATTTGAAAATTATGACTGAATCATTGTTTGGATGTTTATGTGAAGCAAGTGAAGGATTATTGGATCAAGTACATGTTAATACGGAATTTTAAGAGCCACCACAAGGGACGATAACTTAATTCGTCATGATTTACTGATGCTTCAATAAATATGATTGTGTTTATAAGATTAAGCAGAACTCTGATACTTTTGGAAAAGCAGTAGAACGACATAGAAGAATCAAGTAGGCAGAATAAAGGTTCTCCAATCCGAAAGGTAAATGGAGTACCTTAGTATCCTATTTTAATAATTATCTTAGTAATTATGGAATGATATCACAATTGATCCTCAAAGAACATTGTAACAACGTAAATTTTAAAACCAAAATTTTCAATTTAAAAACACATTTTCCTTAATCCAAAAATCTCAAAAGTGTCACAATATCAAATCATCAAACACATATTCAAAAACTGTATATATAACAACCCCAGGATCCTCTCCAAACATAACTCAATCTCTGATGTGTGTACAATCAAGCTGGCGCCTTCCCGTGATCCTGAGAAGTACCTGAAACACATAACATATAACACGGTAAGCACGAAGCTTAGTGAGTTCCCCAAAATACCACACATATCTCATTAGCCTCTCATGGCTATACTCAGATAAGACCCTCCGGTCAATGTGTCTCAGTGGGACCCTCTGGCTCCACAACTCAGCTGGACCCTCCGGTCCCTCAACTCGGCAACTCAATATAATACAGCATATATATCACAAATACAATAAACAGGATATCACAATACACAGTATATACACATAAGACCCTCCGGTCACACATAAATTACCACTCAAGGTAACTATAGTGAGAAGACTCACCTCGTAAGCTATCAAGTACCAATCTCGTACACGAAATCTCGGACTGACCTCCACCTAACACATAGAATAATTATTTCTAATTAATACTCTACTCATACTCAAAATATACCAAGGGTTGCTCTCTCTCTCTCTCTCTCCCTAACTCTTGGAATGGGTAAAAGAACTTTTTACCCCTCCATGGTCTCCATTACTCATGTTGACCAAACCCCAAAGTAAACAGAATTCAAACTCGAGTTAACAGTCCATGTTTGACCTGACACGCCGAGTGCACCTATGTGACTCGTCGAGTCTACTCGTTTCCTCAGAAGTCCTGTGAAGGTCCAACTCAGCTCGTCGAGTTAACCCCCAACTCGCCGAGCTATCATATGATCAAGCTTATCAGGACAACGCTAACGGACTCGTCGAGTCGGCTCATCGACTCGGCGAGTCCATTCAGACTCATTTCTCAGTCGGACGATTTCAAGGCAGAAAACCTTCCTAAACTCTAGATCTACACTCTCAAGGCTCGATTATCACGTAAAGTCACGAGCTTTATGTCCATGCATGGCATTTAGGGCTTGAAATGCCAAGAACATGCTCTATTAAGGGTTTTTCGCTCAAAAGCTCTATTATGGCTGAATAAAGCAGGGACCTTTGGACTCTAGGGACCTCTCAAGGTCCAGATCTGATGTTCAAATCTCTATATGAACTCAATACACTCAAAGTCCCAATATTAGATGGAAAAAGCCCTAAACTCCAATAATGTGAGATCTACCCAACAAAATGAGAAAGGTGTGGACTTTTTACCTTTCACAAAGGCTCCTGCATGAAATAGCCACGAATCTAACAGCCTCTTCTCGTCCCTTGGCTTGGAATCCTTCCTTTCTCTTCAAAAGATGCACCAAACACTCAAAGTTAGCTTAAATACTCTCTCTTAGCTCAATGGCCGATTAGGGTTTTCTCTCAGTGAAGTTGGACAGCTAGTGAGCCGCAAATGAGGCTATAAGTGTACTTAAATAGGCCCCAAACCCGGGGATTTAGGGTTTCATCACTCAACGTCTACTCGGCGATTCGACTCTCTGACTCGTCGAGTAGATTACTAATCCCACGTGGCCAAACACGACTCTACTCGACGAGTTGCTCAATAGTCCTCAAAAATAAATAAATAAATAATATACCTGGGAGTCTTGATGTTACAAACATCTTAGTGCAAGTATGACTAAGAAGACGGATTGAATATTGTTGGAAATGGTTCTATCAAAAGATGACTCATGCTTTGTTTCAATCAAGTTTTAGAGTTATGCTTTAGTAACTTTAAATCATATCTTGTAACTCATTACAAACTAAGAAGGTTGGTAGCACATCATAAGATGTGGAGTAAGAATGTTACTTCACTCGATCACTTTAAGAACTGGAGTTTTGATGCTTTCATTGATCGAGAAAGAAAAGATAAACTAAGTCCAAATCTATGAAGTGTTTCTTGTCGGAAATCCGCACGAACTTCTGATTTTTGTTTTAGCTCGTCAATGAATGTTCCTTGAGAGAAAACTTGTATATAAAGAAGTCAGTGGGAGTCGTATTGATCTTGAAAATTGCAAGATTTAACCGAAAATGATCCTTTTAGTTATCACTAGCAAGTGATATGAGATTAAAAACTTGTTGTGTTTCAATTGACACATTCTTATTTCTGTGCACTTCCATTTAAGTTGGCAATGCTTATGAGTTATATGCTTTTCATTTAAATGTAAAAGAAAAACTTGTTAGTCAATGAAGGTACACTAATCAATATGGATGAGCTGCTAACGTCACGGAAGCACTAGTAGGCCTTTGAGCTGCCGGAAAGCAAGAAATTAAGAATAGCAAAGTTTAGTCCATGAGGGAAAACTAAATCTAAATTTGGTTTGTCCTAAACCTATTCTTATGACTGTAAGTTGAAAAATTAAAGATCCACATGGATGGGAACGTATGCACCTTCACATCTAGGTGGAAAAAGGTTTCACTTTAATTCATGAATATGTTTATGAGGAAGCACTTTCGCTGATAGATTTTAAAATTTTGATAAAGATCAATACGCATATTGGTTGTATTAATTTCATTCTCTTATTCATGATATGATTACGACATCCATTTTCATATTAGGAGTTGTAAGGAATGGCAAGAAATTGTTTAAACTTTCAAGAGATGTGTTTATCACGTCTCGAAGGGTTTGGACGCATATACTATCTGACTAAAGTGCATAAGCTTGAGAAACCTAATTAGAGACTTAACGAAGCATCGCGAAATAGGAATCTACACTTCCGTAAGAAAGTCAAAGGCTATGATTTCTAGAAGTTCAGTTGATTTTTGGGTACATGTCAAAGCTAGTAGGAGCATAATTATTTTGTTAGTATTGCATGATAACAATATTTTTGATGTGTGCAAATAGCTACACCTAATTTTACCTACTATTCTACTAGTTATTCGACCCAGGGCAGTGTACCCTTTCGCAAGTAGTATAGCACAAAAGTCGGGTATCGAACACAGGGAACGGGATTAATTATTTACCCTACTTACTATTAAGTTAACCTAAAATTCTAACAAAAGTAAAAGGGTTTTTATCTAATTTTGCAAGTTTAGACAAACTTAAATTCTCAACAACTATTCAATCAATTATTAAAAACACTTATGTTAGTTCGAATCCACTTTCCCTCAATGGTTTAGCTATTAATTATGACAATTCCCGTTGGTTACCAGTTATTTTATTATTAGCAATTCAAGTCCAAATTTACTAATATTTAATTAATTCATGTAGAGCTATGCATGGTCATAAATAATCAATTATTAGATATGATTGCAACTATGTAAGATTGAATTAACAAACACAATTATGGTCATAATATGAGTTCTCTAGCACAGCCAAATTCAATACTTTAATTACTTATCTAAGATTGGTTTGATCTTAGCTCTAATAATCTAATGTTCACTAAATTACTAGGTAATCAAATTCATGCAGATTAATGGTCACTAAACTACACAGAATATGAATTTAAAACAATCTAATATTAAATTAAGCATGCTAGGTATAACAATCACACACAAGCCATTAACCAACAAGAAAAGTCTATATTAATATAACCAAACCATGAGTTCCAGCTTCATCTAGCTAACAGAAGCAGCTAGATTTAGCTACTCATAACAGCAAATAAACAATCAATCTCGACTAATAAAGACATAGTAAATTGTACCAAATTAGAATAAAGTTTTTATCCTCTCTTCTTCTTCCTTGGTGTTATTACCAAGTTTCTGGCTTTTATTCCTCTAAAAAACGACTTCTGGAACATCTAATCTCCAATCAACTTCCCAAAACCCGTAAGTGTCCAAGATATATATACTTAACGTGAATTTGAAGTCCACGTCGTGGATTTGGATGAATCCTTATCGGGCAAGGATTTCGACTTTCCGTGTACTCATCTTCCAGAATTTTCCATTCCACGTCGTGTAAATGAAGTCCACGGCGTGGATTCAGCTGTTTACGTGGTTTTCTTTTTCTTCAATTCTCCAAGCCTCCAAAGTTCAATCTTTTGTCGCTTTTAGTCCTTGTTCTTCAAGAATGCTCCTTTTAGCTACAAAATACAATTTTAATCTTATAAGTACCACTTATCCATGCAAATAACTAAAATATTAATCAAAACGTATTAAAATATTGCCTAAAAATATGTATAAATATGGCAATATCAATTTTTCATAGGAAACAATGTCTATAGTTTGCAAATTTCAAAGTTCAGGAAATGTTTCGCTATGGTAAACTTGGGTAGAGGGCACGCATACTTCATTTTGAATCTAAAGATGTAGATCATATAGTTTGATAAAACTTAGTCAAAACGTATATGAATAGCATGTTGAAATGTTTCAACGTAGGAGAATCCATATATAGAAATATTATAGCAATAAATCGAACAAATATTAAATCCTTATACATGTAATAATGAGTTGAGTCTCATATGCTTCGGATATAGGATCAATCATATATGCTATAATATTCGATTATTCTATTTTTGTCAAATGCCTTGAGCATTTTGAGAAAATGATTAGATTTTTATGTGACAAAAATTGTTATATAACTGTCAAGAACATTCTAGGGTTTTACTGAAGATTGGTTGCTTGCGGACAGTTAGAGGTATGATATTATTTGGGAAGGACCATAGTGACACGTTTTGGATTGAAATGATTCTTGGTCAGAATTGATTGTCATATGGGAGTATGGAAATGTTTCCATAATAGTATATGGTTATAAAATCCACGTGTGATTTGGAAACTTTAATGCAAAAGAAGTGTCCAAGGTGTGTACCTTGAGTTTGAGACTTCATTACCATGGAATTGTTCTGAGTAAGAAGTTTTAGTGGAACATTCTGTAATATCAAAGTCTCAATCTCTTTGACTTTAGAACCTCGAAATCACATAAGGTCAAATCATGTAAAGGTGAACTTCCACTACATCTTATATAACGACAAGAATTAGGAATTATTAAATTAGAATCAATGGAGTAATGTCCAGTCAATCTATTTACAAAGGAAGGACCATAGAGAGACATAGTATGAAATACATGATTGATGTTATTTAATTCAAGTGGTTAGTTGATTACATGAAGCAATCTACAATGAATAAATTTGTAATTGTTATGGTGATTAAATAATAGGGATTTATTTATATTCAAAGGGTTTGATACCATAGTTAATTAGCTTATTATTGTGTTTTAGTTTGCATGTTTACTTCCCTGAGTAATTTAAATATTATTCAAAGATTCCATAGGTGGTCATACTTTTGGGAGTAGGTAATGATTTAAGACTATCATGGATTGTCAATAGAATTATTTATTGTAAATTTGTATTACATAAAGATTGCTATTATGCTCATGAGTGCTTGAATGGATTTTGAGTATTGGATAAACTTACGCTTAGAGATTACTTCATGGATTCAATCACGAGTAACTCTAAGACGATAATATCTACTATTCTTAAAGCAGAGATATATAGTTAATAGTTTACAAATCAGTTATGTATTGGTTTGCTCAAACACATCTTGTAAGTGGGTGCTATAAAGAGAAATGCTATGTGTGATTTGATAAGTAAAATGTATGGTTATATAGTCGAAGTAATTTTTTACTTTTGCCCTAATAGAAAAAGCGATATCTTAGGGCCTCTCGGTGATTGGAGTTGATCTATAAAAACCAGTCCTGGTCCGGACTGAATTGATGTGTTTGATTTTGTAGTTTGAACTTGATCATGAAAATCGGATACTGAGAAACAAACAAATGAACATGAAGTTGATCATTTAATCCATGACTATGTTCATACAATATCTTGTGGTACAACGGAATAGTTGGTCACTTATCTTAGGGCCAATGTCTGATTTGAATCAGAGTTTGGCAGTGACTTTGGAAAGCACTCTTTGTTGTTGGTTCTGGGTTATACTGGAAATTTTATTTATAGAGTTGTCTAAGTGGGAGATTGTTGGATTAATTGTATAAGGTCTTAACTAAATTGGTGTATTCTTATAAATAAAAGCAAAGTACTTTTTGGGTTGCCCTCATAACCAGAAATAGCTAGAATTGATATTAGGAGAGAGATAAAATGATTTGTTAATATATTATATTAGTATATTAATTAGAAATAGTTAATAATTAATTATGAATTAATTAGAAATGGTTGGAATTAATTAATTATTAATCAGAATTAATCTATAAGTAATTTGGGGTTAATTGATATTAACTAAAGGTGCAAGGGTTGAATTGTAATTGTTCATAATTGAGCAAGGAAGGAAATTCTAGATGGTTCTATAAGGTGGATGGTTTTATGGAGCTTTTATGGATTCTGGAATCCTCCTAGAGCTTATAAGGATAACTACCTTGAATAGATTAAATATAATATTTAATTATTCAAATCAGGCTTTATCCTTGTGATCCCCTAGCTATAAATATGACCCATTGGCTCATTAATTTCATGGTTCTCACTACCTAAAAGGTTGTAGACAAAATTTCTTCATCCCTCATCTCTCTCCTCTTCATTCTAGGGTTTCTAGGGGTTTGGATGTGAGCCATTAGAGGCAGCCATATTTTTGGTGCTAGCTTTTTAAGGATCAATAAAGGATTTAAGGATATTGTTTACTATAACAGTATTGGTATCGCTTAGCTCAATGTGTGGATTACTTCATGAGTCACTCAGGTGAGTTCTCGTGAACTTACTTACTACGTATATTATATGTTATATGCCATTCAGACTAGAGATAAACGTCTTTGATGGAATCTAATGGAATCAGGTTCATGACAGGCCTCTCTGAGGGAAGTGGTCAAGACCATGATGGACTGATAAGAAGGAAGTGGTGAATACCAAGTCACTAGAGATAGACCGCTCAGAGGGAATCTAGTAATTGTGGTCAATTTTGTTAGCATGCTAATAGGTTTACATTTCAGTTATATGTCTATGTGTTTCAGTTATGTGATTATAGGTTTATGTGTTTATGTGTTCAGTTATATATTTATGTGTAAGTTCCAAAATGCATATCATTTATATAGTGATTAAGTGTTGTGATTACTCACTAAGCTTTAGGCTTATAGTTGCTACTTCATGTTTTTAGTTGCAGGTCCTTTAGCTGGAAAGGCAAGGAGCATGCATGATTGGGATATCTGGACATTCTTGGAAGGGCATGACATGTAGTTTAACCATTCTATGTTACGTTATGGTTTAGAGAAAAAAACTTAACTTCTGCATTTTTACTATGAATATGTTGATGTGACATGTCAAGGATGATTTTATGAGTTACTAATGAATACAAATGAAACTTTTGTGTAAAACCTATAATCTGATTTCCAAAATTTTATGGTTGGACTTATGTGGTGTTATAGCTTGCCAATCTACAACTCTGACTAGCAACCTCTTTGGCTGGTGAGCTCTTCGTCCTTATATATGCTGTATTTATAACTTCTTTTTCTTTTTCTCTTTCTATCTTTTTATCTTACTCTTTCTCTCGTTAGATGATTAGTGTAATAACGTAATATAACTTGATACGATATTAGCAAAAAATTGAAAGACATATTAAGTTATGTGTTGTTAAAGTATTTAAATGGTTGCCAAAAAATGCTTTATTAATATTCTTATTTATTAGCTGTTATTTAATTAAACAAAAGAATGTTAAAAAAATCTTTTAGAACAATTATGTTTGTTAAAAATCTAGCTTAGCTGGATTGATGCATTGGGTTTTATACCCATGTGGGGCATGAGGTCGGGAGTTCGATTCCCTTAAATCACATTTTTAGGAGCTCCATATGGTGAATTTTTTTTTTTCTGGAAATCCCTTGGGTTTTGAGTTTGCCTTGTAAAGGAGCTCGAACTCGGGTCTCCACTATAACATTATAGGTGGACGGGCTACCGCTTATTAATTTGTTGTTTAAAAATAATCCAAATCTAAATGATGCACTATACGAGTGTTTGGGATTGCTTATATAAAACAACTTATGTTTTTTAGTAAAACTGTTTATTACCTTATCCCGCATCAAAATGGTGTTTTTTTTAAAGAAAATTTGTTTAGCTTATCCGATACCAAAACATAATAATTTAATAAGTTACTTTTTAGTGTTTGGCAAATGGTGCTTATATGTGTAATTAGGAAATAAACACTTCATAAATATGTCAATAAGTAAGGAGAAATTAACTTATCAAAAACTCATTATTTAAGTCCATAAGGACTTATGAAGTTATTCTATCCAAACACTTAAAACTCCTTAATACCATGTCAAACCGCAATAAGTCAATAATCACTTCAAATAAGCAATCCCAAACACCTCATATATAGATTAAGCAATCCCAAACACCTCATATATAGATCTTCCTGTCCAACTTTTGTTAAAAATCTAATACATAATAACTTTCTTAAAATTCTTATATAGAATAAAAAGCTTACAAAAATTCAAGTGGGCATGTAGAATAACTTTGTTTGTTTCAAAGTAATTTTAATATTTATTTTTAATGGTTAATTTTGTTATATGGTAAACTTTTGGAATTCTTATATAGAATAAAAAGCTTACAAAAATTCAAGTGGGCATGTAGAATAACTTTGTTTGTTTCAAAGTAATTTTAATATTTATTTTTAATGGTTAATTTTGTTATATGGTAAACTTTTGGTTTTGGCCCCTCTGTCAATATTATTTTGTAACGCTTTACAGGTATGAACTGCTTAATTTATTTTGGATTGTTCAAGTTGGAATCGAGTTACTGGTCCAATCACCGTGTACCTGTGATGGGAGCGTAACAGTTAAGGTGCGGAATTCCATACAAAATGTCCAGGGTTCAAAACTGTGTCACGTCCAAATTATCGCTTGGGTTCCGCGATTGATTTTCCATGTGAGCCTTGCGACGAGTTAACATAGGTCGCTCCGATTTACCTTTCTTTCATGATTCAATATAGGGATGTGCATAGGCGGATACCCGCCTCATTTAATCAGAATTGGAACCGGAACCGGAACCAGTGGTTTCAGTAAAGTTAGAACTGGAACCAGAACCGATCTAGGCGGTTCTTAAATTTTTGGAACCGGCGGTTCTGGTTACGGGGAGCAGGTAACCCAGTTACGTCATTTTTTTTAGTTTCATTAATGCAAAATAATTCTTAGCCATTGAAACAAAAACTAAATATTATAACTAGTTCATTTAGATACAAGTTACAAACGGCAAAAAAATAATTGTTTTAAAAGATAATCCAAGTTGGTAAATATAAGTCATAAAACAAAGTTCATGTTCTTACCATCAACCTGTTAATGTTATTTAACATCAGATCTTTTCAAAAGATATTATCATCACATATGCTCAAATTGTTTTACATTCATGCATGCACATTAACACCAGACCATTTGTTTTGAAAAAATTGCAAATATGACTTATTAGCATGTTACTTCCAAGATCCAATTAGATAGTTCCAACAAATGTCTTAGTCATCAACGTTCTTACTGCCCATTCATTTAAATATTAAGTATTTTTCAATTTTAATATTTCAAAACCGGTTCTGGCGGTTGCCTGGCGGGTAACGGTTCCTAACAAATGAAAACAGGAACCGGAACCAATCCTTGGTGGTTCCCACTTTAACGAATCGGTACCGAACCAATGACCTCAGTTTCGGTTCCAGAACCAATGGTTTCGAGGCGGTTCCGGTACCAAAAGTGGGTACCCGCTATCCGTGCTCATCCCTAATCAATACCATTTTATCGGGTTTAAATTCATCCCAATAGGTTTATAAGAACCTATAAAATTGTTTATTTATCTATCAAATACAATTAATATAAACAAATAACACAAAAAAATTGAATACTGAGTAAATTACAGGTTTGTTCTCTGTAGTTTTGGAAATTCGATACCAATGATTCTCATGCTGAAGAAATCCACCAACTTTGGTCCTTATCCCCGTTACCTTCAATGCCTTCAAACGTTGATATGAACTATAAGGGGTGGTGGGAGAAGATGGTGAAGGCGGTAGTTTGTAAATAAAGTGGAGATGGTGCTCCTCCAAATAGGAGATGAAGGAAGCAGATCACCCGAAGTTACATGCGAGAAAGAGACGGAAGGGAGGTAGCTGCTAGACATACGATTGGGAAAGACTGTGTTTGTCGGAGATAAAGAGGGTCGCTGGAGATGAAAGTGAAAGGCGGAGTAAGGAGAGAACATGAGGATGGAGATTGTGATGATGAGTTAGTGACGATGGAACCTGTTACGGTTCGTATTTCGAGTTTTTAAACCATAATACAAAAATAGTCCCTGAAGTTCAGAAAATGAAAAAAAAAAAAAGAAATAGACACAAAATTGGTGTAACCTCGTCATTTTTCATATATTTAAAGAAATCGGTTTAACGGCAACTAAGATAGTAATTAAGATAGAGACCAAATCTGGTATAAATTCACAAAACTAGGGGTGTCAATTTATGACACGACACAACAAAAATACACGAAATGAAACAAAATCGGGACGAAATCAAAATTCGAATTCGTGTTCGTGTCAATATTAAAAAACACGACGTCGTGTCGTGTCATGTTCGTGTTCATAAATCGACATGAAATTGACACGATTAAGCATGTGGTTGTCGTGTTTGTCGTTTTGTCGTGTTATATATCTTTAAGTATAAATTAAATAAACTAATAATTATATAATGTTATTTTTGTCGTGTCGTGTCATGTTGTTGTGTTTTAATTGGTTCGTTTTTATGTTAGTGAAAAAAAAAAGACATTGTGTCGTATTCGTATTACACAAAACATTGTTGTGTTAGACAAAAACACGACACAACTGTCCAATTTGACAGCCCTAACTATAACCAATAACTATAACCAAACCTAAGAAATGTATCCCACTAGGAGCATAACTATAATTTACTAATATTATTTGTCATTTCATTACGTTGACCTTTAAAAAAAATAAACTCATTTTACAAATATCCGACTAAAAAAAAATCAAAAGAGTTGACATGACATGTATAAAAAATGATATAACCTGGTTTCCTGTGTGTATTGGTGTTATATCAGTCTCAGGTGACCTGTGAACGTGAAGACGTAGGTTTTGAGATAGATAATAGTATTAGGTAGGGTCGACATCATTCTGAACCATACCCATAAAGTTGTAGTCTGCTTCCATAGGTGCTCTATTTGGCGTGCCTATACCCTTCTCATCAATGTTCCTCTGCACCCCACCACCACCACCACCGGCCCCTACTACTACACTTTAATTATGATCACCACCGTACAACCACCACTTCCTCCACCGCATTGGATCCATCTCCACCTACAAAAATTCAAACATCCACCACCTTCTACATCCCATAAAAGGTAACGTTTACTTAATTAAAAGCATCAAATTCTATATGCTTTAATTATGACCTGAATTGACCGGCCATTTACACCGCCGTACTTACCACCACCATCACCACTTTTGAGTTGTTTCTCAGCCATTGGTTTAATTTATGAACTAGTTATTTAGCACATGATGATATTAATTGACGAACTAAATCTAGTAATAAATGTACAAATGAGAGATATTAACATGGTTTTGGTTTTTGTATATTTTTCCAATAGTATATATGAACCAAAAATTAAAATATAAGGTTAAGTTAATGATTTGGTAACTAATTATCTTGTTTTTCTAGTTTAAGTAAATAGCTATTTCCATTTTTGTAAAATTAGATCATTAAAATTTGAAAGAAATGGTTATTTAAGTTATTTGGTCACTAAATGTTGATATGGGTGCTTATTAACTTAAAAGTATAAGTATGGTTGCATATTTAATATAACATAACTAGTTTTAGTAGCATAATTAACAAAAAAAATATTATTTCACACACATTGAACACAAAAAAATAAAAAAATAAATAAATAATTCACATATGTGCGTTGATTATAAAACATATATCACATAAAATCGATGTGAAGTCTGTGACTTATTAGGTAAGATACCAAAGAATTATATTACAATGATATATGTAAAATAATTTTAGTTGACATTGTTGATGAAGAAATTAAGTAAATTGTTACTAAAGTCAATAAAATAGAAATGATTGGTTATACCAATATATGTTAACTAAAAAAAATACAAAAATACAACATTCATTATATTATCTTTCACTAACTAAAAGTGGAAAACAAAAATACTTTTGTTGCATGTACAATACTTTAATCATCAATCACTTACATTATACTACTTTATAATTATAATAAATTAAAAAGCTTTAGTTACAATGATTTCTCATTTCTAGAACAACATGACCTCAATACCCCCAAATCAAAACAAAAAAACCCATAAAAAGCAAAAAAGAAAACATTCCCTGAATAAAAAGTTAAATTAATCTATCCAAAAAAGTTGTCGATTAAAGAATCATTACAACTTACAAGCATGCTTAACCATAATCATCTCTATGATTCAACCTGCAGTTGGAGCAGCAATCGAAAGCTGCTTTAACCATTCAAACGTCCGATGACGTGACGCCGCTCGTTTCCGTTCTCCGGTGATCGTTCTTTCTTCCGACACTTCCGACACTTCCGACACTTTCGAATTCTGTAACTGGATAATCTTTTCTTCTTTTGTCGTCATCTTCTTCGGATTTGTTTCTTTTACTGTACTTTCGATTGAATCTGCAGAGCATTTACACCCACTAAAAAACAACCTCTGTTTCTTCTTCGTGTTCTTCCGATGTATCTGGTTTTGATTTTGATTCTGATTTTGGTCCATGGTGCTGTTCATACTACTGCTAGTGCTGCTACTGTTGCTGTTATGGCTTCCGAATCTCTTGCTCCGGTTTTTTAGATCCAATAACCCGATTTCTTGTGGCTTCAACAACCCCACCTGTAAAAAGCTCCATAACGATGAAGTTTTCTGGTTAGAATGTGAAAGGGTCCGGAAACTTTGGGTTCGGATCTGTGGCGATGGACTCGGGTGTGAATGGAACTGGTTTCGGATCCTGTGTTTATACCCGTTTGATCGAATCATTATCGGGTCATTTCTGTTGATAATTCTACTACTCACAACTCGCATGGATGCCGACCGGTTAATTTTCCGGGTAATTCCGTCGGTGTCGGAGCTAACTGAGTGGCGCAACGGTAGAATCTGACCTTCGAAGAAGACATCCTCGGCGGTGCACATGTTTTCCGGTGAAGTACAGGCTGCGCCACCGTAACAGAATCCGAATTCGAAGTCTTCTGTAGTATTATTATCTTCTTCTTTCTTTGAATTTGTCTCGATTTCTTGATCGTTTGTGGGAAGATCGCAAAGAGATAATGTTTCTTCTTCGTCTTCGAAACATTGATTCTCATGGGAATTGAAGTGAACCCAATTATCATTGCAGCGAATTGTTGCCATTTTTGTGGGTGAATTTGTACGTTTAGCCATTGAAGATATGATGTGGGAGGTCTGTTTTTTTTATAGGGGAGTGGGTGGGACAAAAGAAAACAAGAGTTCAGAAAAAACACAAATGATTATAGAAGCAGAAAATTTACATAAATGGTACATTACTTTATAAGTATAACATATTTAGTCCCTTAACTTTATCACCTAAAACTACTCTACAACTAATTATTGAACATCGTTGTCCATTGATCTTGGTGAGGTCAGTCAAAGTTCACTACAGTCTGGAAAAGGAAATAATGCATGGTGAACAGAACGTTGAATGGAATTATGCTGTTAAGAATTCAAATTTCTATATCTGACATATTAATTTGAAAAGAAAATAATTTAAAAGAACCCATTTCATTGAGGTTACTCCTTTTGTTTTTTCATATTGTATCAATGAAGTTAGCAATTAGTAACAAAGTGTGTAACCTATAATATGGCTGATGAACCTTGATTACCATATAATTTGAGGCATGTTTTTAATTAGGGTATAGTTGAGGGACTATGGATATAAATTGTGGTTATAAAAAAGTGGATTTTTTTTACAAGTTGGTAAAAGACGCCGGCATGCGAAGACTAAAATCACTTGAACTTCTAATGCCCATTTGTTCCCCTTTCATAGCATCATCATCATCCACTCGTATAAATATTTTCAACTTGTAGTGAAATAAAAATATTCCATGTTTTGTGGCTTGTGGGTGGGGGTTTTGGGGTGGGCCACGCCATGCACATAGAATCGTAAATTTTTAGGATTTTAGTTATATAAAAAGGTTTCTCACTAAAATATTATAAAGGTAAGTTTAAAAAAAATAATAGAGTGCGTGTCTCAAATCCTGTATTAGAGGTCGATAGCGGAATACTAACAATATTTTAGTTGTATATGACCCCAAATATTGGACTCTTGTATATAATTTCACTTGTTAACCGCTAGACCCTCATCGTAAGAAATTAAAATTGTACGTAAGTTAGTGTGAAGGACCATTTTTAACTTACGAACTATGCTAAACTCTTGCGATCATGGACGGTCCTACAGTGGCGGCACGGGGGGCAATTGCCCTCACAACAAAAAAAAATTCATTAAAAAATAGTTTTTTTTTTTCAAAAAAAATATATTTTAACCCTTCAAAAGTATATATTTTGACTCTATCAAAAAAATTTGCCGCCCATAAAAAATTTATAAAAAAAATTTGCCCCATCTTCAGAAAATTCTTAGGTCCGCCCCTGCTTGCGATAAACAACATTATTCACGATACAACTTTTTATGAAGTTGAATTCTTGTGATAAACAACATTATTCACGATACAACTTTTTTCTTGTGATAAACAACATTATTCACGATACAACTTTTTTTGAAGTACAAATTACATGATAACAACAATTTTTAAACAGTAATATTCCTTCATTAACAAATTTATACCTATAACAAAGAATAAAAATAAAATAGTAATATTAGTTTTTGATATTTTCCTAGCATTATCTTTTTTGTTTGCGAAAGTTATTTGACCCGTTTAATAGAGATATTGATGTCGTCGGGTTCGGAATGACTCTGACGTTGGCTATTGTGTTGTTTGATCTAACACTTTACGACAAGCCACAAAGGGAATTTAAGAACATTGTTGGCAAGTCGGATTAGTATAGTTATATCGACATTCATTTTTGTAATCTCGGTTGTAATAAGCGTATGAGAGAGTCGATGAATCTTCAATGGGATCATGAACTAGGATTGAAAGAGTAGATGTGCCTAATGGCGAATATTCACTACAAATGGGAGAAGTCTGGAAAAGATAGTTTGTTGACCTATTCATCCGTTGATAGTTAGTATACAAGCTTTGAGTATGCCAACCATCCCGTAAAAATCAAGAAAAATTTGCATGTAAGTTTGATTAATCAATAATCTCCATCCACTCGAAGATATATGCATACACACAAATTGGACACCACGAATCCTTCACGGACAGGTCAGAATTGCATTAACAATGGGTTACGATGCGAGCGTTTGCATAGGAAACAGACGTCGTAACAAAAAAGGAAAACTTTCGCGATTGCAGCGAATGCTTTTGTTGTTTACTCCAAAAATTTGCCCACAAAAGACACTAAGTTTTCAGAAAATTTTGATTTTGATAATATGTTTTTTTTTCAAATTAAGTCATTAATATTTTATTTTATTTTTTAACGTTGACACCCAAAAGTGATGTCACCAAAAAGTTTTACATCATCATTATATGTCAGCGTCACATTATCAAAGACTGACATGTTACTGTGTCACGTTCACCGACAACTGGGTTAACCGGTTAAATGGTCAACATTGAAACAAATTGGAAAATATAGTTTCAGATTGAAATTTTTTGAAAGCTTAGTTTCTTAATTGTAATATAAAATAACACGATTTCAAAATCGAATTTTTGTGAAAATTTAGTGTTTTTCGTGAAATTTGTCCATAAATAAATTAAAAATGAATCATATACTTATCGAAATCACATGTGGGTCTTCACGTGCTATGATTTCGTCAGTTCGACTACGATTTAGACATTTGGACTGTGATTTTATCAGAAGTATAATTTTTTTAACAAAAATATAAATGGCATCCGGCCATCCATGAAATTGTACAGGTGTCTAATACTTAAGATTATCTAAACACTTATACAATCTCACTTTTTACACAAGTGAGATTGTACAAGTGTTTAAATGTTTAATAAATAACCTTAAGACATTAGACACTTAAATAATCGCACTTTGAGAAAATAAAATTATAATGGAGATTGAGGAGAAGAAATCGCAAATGAGCAAAAGTCATCTGCAATTCTATTAGGGATGTGAAAAAGTCCTGTGGGATCCCGTTCCCGTGGGAGCCCCGTCCCGTTTGAGGATATTTATTAAAAAAATCGGGGGCGGGGGCAAGGTTAACCCCCGTTTTAATTCCAGGGGTGGTCGGCGGGGGTAGGCAATCCCGTCCCGAAATCCCATGGGGACCCCGTTAATAAATTATACATATATTAATTATATATATATATATATATATATATATATATATATATATATATATATATATATATATAATAACATGATTTTGAGCTTCCAAAATTCAACAAAAACATGTTTTTAAGTTGTTAGTTTAATGTTTTTAAGATGACATAACTTTTTTATTTTTAACATGTAAAATTCTGCTATAAATAATTATTTTTTACCTAAAATATAGCTTCTTTTAGCTAAAAAAAACAGTCCAAAATCAATCGGAGGCGGGGGCGGAGGTAATAAGGGGGATTCGGGGGCGGGGGCGGGGGTAATAAGGGGGATTCAGGGGCGGGGGCGGGGGTAATAAGGGGGATTCGGGGGTGGGGGCAGGGGTAGGAAGGTTGGACATTTCGGGGGCGGGGGCGGGGACAGGGGAGCGGTAAAACTTTGGGGGTGGGGGCAGGAGATGCACTCCCTGTCCTGTTTGTCCTTGTTGACATTCCTAAATTCCATCATGCCAAAATGACAAAAATCAGAAAAATCGCAGCCCACATAAAGAAATCACAACCCTTGAAGGTCCACTTGCGATTTTGATAGCTATACGAGTTATTTTTCTATTTTTTTGGCTATTTTTTGAAAACGTTTAAAAAATTGGTTTTAAATTTGTGTTTTTTATGTTATATACATATGTTATTTATAATATTAGTTATTAAAATTATGGTTGTCAAAATCGCGATACTGATCGTAGGATCGTACGATCATACAATCCTAGGTATGAAAAACGAGTCGGATCGTAAACAGATCGTATTTGGGTTAGAATCAGAAATAGGATCGTAAGATCGTATGTAGGATTGTAGGATCGGGATCAGATACAATCATATCTTCCCTTGATTATTATTATTATTATTATTATTATTAAAAATGAATTTTTTTTATGTCGTTTACCCTTTACTAATTTACTGTTTATCATTTTGTGTTGTGACTTATAACTAATATTTTGAAGTTTTATAATTTTTAAACGAAAAAATGAATGTTTGAAATATTTTTCATGTTTTAAAATTATATATTAAAATTATGTTTTATTTTGTGGGATGTTATGATTCCGATCCCGATCTTATAAACCAAAAAACGATCCTATGTAAAATCTTAATCTGACAACCTTGATTAAAACTGAGCTCTAAATGTATTATTTATTAAAATATAATTAACCAAAAATATATTTAATTTGATGTGCAGTTTACCTTATTTGAAGATTAAAATTCCTACATTCTAAATTTGTGTTTTGTGGTATGAAATATGAATTATGAAACATTAATTCTGCATCTGTTTTACTTGTCTATGCATTCTGTTATCTAGTACTTTTTTAAATAAAATTTATCACGATTATCTAACGGTTACTATATTCATAAAATCAATATTAAATAAAGAATATATATATTTATTTGATTATTAATATTTCTTAAGAAATTATTTCAAAATAATATCTCTATCATAAGAAATACTACACTTTTAATTTCAAGATGTTTAAAAGATACAAGTCCCTCGAGAAAGAGTTTAATTCAAATTTCAATATATACAAGTTTTTTATATTTAATAATTCTTTATTATATGGTTGTTAAGCAGAGTATTTTTATTAATTTATATGCTAAATTAATTTAGAAAGTAATTCAACTTTTAGTTACCGACTATCTCATTTAATGAGTAGTTTATTGTATTTTAATGCCTGATCCGAAAATATTTCGAAAATTCAAAATTCAAACGGGTCAAATGACAATTAAATATTTGGACTTTTAATTATGTTGCTGGCATGGTCAAAAGTTCCATATACTAGTCCATTAGGGAAAACTCTAATCATAGTATCAAAAAACATAATAAGATATCAATTATTTTTTTCATTTTTACATCTAGTTTTTGAGTTATAGCAAATAAATGGAAATAAAAAATAATAAATAAACATTGAGAGAAGAAAAAAAAAAGGAAAAGATTTTTTTTTTTTTTTTTTTTGTAAATTGTGTTCCGGAGTTGGAGTGAAGTTAAAGAAAAATTAAATATTTTGTTCATTTCTCTTCAAATCCTTTCAAATTGGAAGAAAAGTTTGGAGAAAAAAGTGATTCTTCAATTTCTTTTCATTCCTTTCACTTCCTTATTTTAAAGAAACTCGGAAACACCATTTTCAAATTACCTTCTTTTCACTTGCATTTATTTTCTTTTTTTCCTCTCGTTAATTTAAACTCGGGAACAAGGTGTTAGGGTTTTAGGGTTTTTAGTGTGTATTTGATAATACTTCTAATAAGTAGAAGTTGAAAGCTAAAATATATACATGTTAAATGTATAGAAGTATTCGAACAAACATTCTAGATGCTTTTAAAATTAGATAATTACATTATATAAAATCTAAATGGTAAAAGATCTTAAAAACTAAAAGCTCTGTAACTTTACTTGATGTAGCTTTTGGATTATTAGTTTTTTGTTTAAAATAAAAGTTTTAAGTTTGTAATCCATAACAAAGTTTTTTCTTTAATTCGATTTTTTTTAAAGTTAATGTAACATCCGGATTTTCAGGTACATTATTGTGCATTTTAATCTTGAGATTTATGGAGAGACTCGACGAGTTGAGGGTCCAACTCGCCGAGTCAAGTCGAGTTGCTCGCGTGGAATTAATGAGTGGACTCGACGAGTCAGAGAACCGACTCGCCGAGTAGGTTCTGGGCAGAGAAACCCTAATTTCCCGGGGTTGGGGCCTAGATAAGGGAACTTATGCCTCATTTACGCCTCACCAGTTACCCTACACCCATGAGAGCAAACCCTAATCGCCATTAGAGCTAGAGAGTGAGTGAGGAGCTAATTTGAGTGGTTTTGTGCATCCTTTGAAGGAGATTTGGAGAGCTTGGTGTGTTTGATAAAGGATTGGCTGTAGATCAAGAGTTCTTCAGTGGTGAGCTTCAGTGCAAAGGTAAAAAGCTCCTATCTTGACCTTTCCTTTGTGAGATCTTAGTTTAGGGAGATTTTGAGGGTTTTCCCCCCATCCATTCTTGGCAATGAGTTATTTGAGCATATCATGAGGTTGAAACCTCAGATATGGACTGTAGAAGGACTTGAGAGACCAAAGATCCAAGCTTTATTGAGCTAGAGTCTAACTTTTGTGCATCTAGCCCTTGTGGGAGCATGTATTGGCATTATGAGTCTTATATGCCATGTTTAAACGTAAAGTTTGCAGCTTTACGTGACAATCGACCCTTAGGATGGTAGATCTAGTGTTTGGAGTGATGAATCTGCCTTAAATCGTCTGAATGAGGAATCTGATCGAAGGGACTCGCCGAGTCCATGGCCTGACTCGACGAGTCGGTGAGGGTTTGTCCCGATGGGTTGATTGTGCGATAACTCGGCGAGTTGGGGGTCAACTCGACGAGTTGAGCTGGACTTTCTTGAGACTTCTGAGGAAACGAGGGGACTCGACGAGTCGCAAGAGTGCACTCGACGAGTCGGGTCAAACATGGACTGTTGACTTGAGTTTGACTTCTGTGACTTTGGGGTTTTGGTCAACATGAGTAATAGAGGCCATGGAGGGGTAAAATGGTCTTTTATCCACTTCAAAGAGTTAGAGAGAGAAATAATAGCCTTCGATTATTTGAGTCGTGAAAAGAGTATTAATTAGAGATATTCATCCTTTGTGTTAGGCGGAGGCTAGTTCGAGATTCGAGCGCGAGATTATTTGCCCAGAGGTGAGTCTTCTCACTATACTTACCAAGAGTGGTATCTTTACGTGATTGAGCTGTTTTATGTGTTTATCTGTGTATTGTGATATCCTGCATTATTTCTTTGTGATATATGATGTGTGTTACTCAGAGTTTACAAAGTTAGGACCGGAGGGTCCACCAAAGTTGTGGGACTGGAGGGTCCCACTGAGACACATTGACCGGAGGGTCATACAGAGTTATAGCCTCGAGTGGCTAAAGAGTTGTATGTGGTATTTTGGGGAACTCACTAAGCTTCGTGCTTATCGTGTTATGTGATATGTGTTTCAGGTACTTTTCATGATATCGGGAAGGCGCCGACTCGATTGTACACACGGGAGAAAGAGTTACGTTTGGAGGATCCTGGATTTGTGATAAACAATCATAAAAATAAAAATGTATTAATAAATTGTTACTTGTTGTTTTGAGGAAAAACGACATGTGTTTTATTGTGTTTGAAATGAAAAATTTGTTTGAAAATATACGGTGTTACAAGTTGGTATCTGAGTCTTGGTTTGAGGGATTCGGGTGCACCTTCGGGTACGTCTGGACTCAAACTGAGGATTTGAGAAAAGTTTTCAAAAGAAAAGATTTTTCTAAAACGAGTAAGAGTTTCTAAGAGAAAAACGAGAAGGAGCAGTGTGTACAATCAGCTAGAGCCCGAACGATGATTTCCCAAAATACCTAAATTGTTTATTTTATGAGATATTACTTATGCATGCTGGAGGGTAGGCTAGGTTTTTCACAATTTAGGGCTAGAGTTGCCTGATTTGTGATGCTTTAGCCTAGGGGTTGTTGCTATCTGTTATGTGCCTTGAGAATGTGCTGAGTAAGAGTATCTAGCAGGAATCACTTAGAAAGGGAGTTCCGAGTCGAGAGATAATCTAGGAGAGATACCTAGATGAGCATTTGAGGAGTCTGCTGAGAAGAGTAATTAGATACCATGGGAGGTGAGATAGCCTGAGTTCAGTGATTCCTTTTGAGTTGTGAATAGAGCAAGTGGGTTGTGTTCTCGAGTGGTGTGTTAGTGCCGGTGGAGGTTATTCGATGCCCGAATGCTACTTGCTTTGTGCTTTGTGGAACTCTTGATGATGGGAGTCATCTACCAAGTGAATATGACGATATTCAGGAGGTAGATGGCTGCATCATAAGGAGTTCTTCAACAGCTGATGGCAGAGAAGTGTGAGAACCTAGGGGAGCCTAGTGAGTAATTTGAGTCCTATGAGTACGCTGTTTGGGGAAGAGTATGCGCTTGAGGGCGAGCGTGTGTAATGAGATTGGTGATCGAGAGTGGTTGAGCAGCTACTTAGGAAATCTGGGCGATCCGTGTGGAAAGTATGGGTAGATGTGGCAGGTAGTATGGGCCCGTACTACTGAAAGCAGAGGACCCATACTGGAAACAGGGAGAATTCCAGAGGTTCTAAGTAGCATATTGAGAGGAGATAACATGGTTTAGGTACCATGATTCATAGCAGATCGAGAGGTGGTCACATGGTTCGAGTACCATAACTCGTGGCGGTTAAGTGCTTCTGGTTTTACCAGTTAACCCGTTGTAATTGATTAGACTGAGATCAGATGTGATAGAGTGTGGGGCCAGAGGGCCATGTTGAACGAGTTTCAATGGAGCATACCTTGAGAGGGAAATCGAGTTAGTTTCCGAGAGTTTTTTGGGTGAGATGTCAATTGGAGTCGCAAGACTCAGGGATGAGTAGAGATGGTTCTTTATGGAGGATTCCGGTCTGAGTTGAGCAATCGGCCGATAGCGGAGACGTCACTTTCTATGACCAGAGATGTGCTATTTCCATTTCCTGTGAGAAGCAGGAGAGCCATTGAGTTTCCAGTTTTCGAGTTTGAAGGTAAACCCTGTGGGGTAGCAATTGTTGAGATCTTTCACTAGAGTATCTGGGCAGTATGTCTGCTGCAGGGTAATGTTATAGCATGAGAGAGGCATCAGTAAGGACTGAGAGGGTCACAGATATACCCTATTTGAGTATAGTAGGGCATATGCTAGCATCAGTGTTGGGCGATCAAGAGAAGTATATCGGGGTGGTGGCCCTCATCGTCTATGATGGATATCGAGTGTGGGAGTAAGGTCTCTGCAATCATGATGATTCTCATGATGGGACATTGGTTGGGGAGTCGAAAATAATGAGTGTGATAGTTCATTAATTTTCAGACTGGGAGTTGTGACTACTACGTGACAGTTAAGATGTCTAGTAGTGTGTCAGTATGAGATTTGAATGACGTTGGGAGACTGGTCGAGGAATCAGAAATGAGGTGCGTGATAGTGCATTATTTCCAGATTGAGAGTCAGGACTGTGTCGGGACAGTCGGAGTATCTGGTGGTGTGTCGGTCTGAGGCATTCAAGATGACTGGAGGCAGTCACGTTGGGAGGACTCTGAGGTTTTGTCGGAGATGCGGGATATTTGGAGATTGCTTGGTTCCATCGGGAAGGTCCTTGAGTGGTTGCATAGTACGTTTCAAGAGTCAAGGTGACATGCCTGGTGAAACAGTCTATGGAGTAGATTGTTGGCATGCCAATTAGTGATGGTTCGAACCCTGAGTGAGGGAGAATTGGGTATTCTATTGAGGGGATCAGCGATCCGTTCTGGTGTGGTTAGAGAAATGGTTATGGAGATCTTCGGTGCGAATACATGAGACCAGGGTTATTGGTAGTCGAGGCGAGGTGCAGAGCAAGATAGTACATGTTATACGCGTTCAGGAAAGGACGAGTGTCTCCACGGCAGGTGGCCGATGGTTGGAGATTTTGTGCTGGTTGAAAATTCTTCAAGGTTGTAATGGTGAATTCGAGGTGGTTGGCTCGAAGGATAGTTTTGGCGGTTGAGAACTTCAGGTTCAACGTATGGGTTGTTATATGCACTTTGGAAAGGGTAGAAGTTGATTGTGCAACCAACTTCAGGGTCAGTATGAGTATTCTTACATGGGTTTTGGAGCAATAGAGGAGGGAGTCTCGAATTGTCGTCGAAATTTTTTGAGTCATTGACGATTCCTCCGTATTTCAAATTGAGAGTTGAAATATTTCGGAGTTACGAGTTGTGTGAGAAGAAGATCTGCTGTGAGATTCTAAAAAGAGGCATTGCGGTATCTGAGTATAATGACGTAAATAGGAGGTCAGTGGTTGAGGCAAGGCATCTTGAGGTCTTGTGATGGTGTACTGAGGTATCCGAGTATGATGCCCTGAATTTCAGATCATTTTTGAGACTTGAGTTATGAGATGGCAAGTGGAGCCCCAAGTGACTATGGTTCCAGCGGGAGCCCTTCAGTTATTGTCATCAAATGGGGAGTATCCAAGAGTGTGAATGATAGCGAGAAAAGTGTTTGGCCACGACGGTTGTCGTCAGGAGTGGTGATGCTTAAACCGGGTGGGTGGGTGTATCTATCTATGTTGGACCGTGGAGTATTCGATAGTTAACTCAGTGGGGTGATGAATCGAGATGAGATTATGGGGTGATAAGAGGGTGAATGGATCCGAGTGGGAGTAATCACTTTGGATTATCAGGAAAACCATGGAGTGAGCCCATGGTGAGCCAGCGGGAGAGTGTTGTGATACTGTGGGGGGGGGTAGTATTCACCAGTCAGCGAGAGAGTGTTGTGATACTACGGGGAGCCGTAGTATTCACCAGTCAGCAAGAGAGTGTTGTGATACTGCGGGGAGCCATAGTATTCATGAGTTAGAGAGAGAGAGAGTGTGTGTGTGTGACATAGGCCTGCGGGGAGCCATATTATTCGCTAGTCAGAGCATGACGCAAAAGAGTTCTTAGGCTTGGGTAGCCTTATTATTTGAGTTTTCAGGAGCCTGGTGGTCGGATCAGCGGCGAGACTGTGGTCTCCATATTTGTCAGGAATTGTTATATTCTGAGTCGAGTTGTGATTATCGCAATCGAAGGGAATTGAAGAAGTGGTGTACGCATGGGTTGCTGGTCATGGGTCATGAGTTGAGTGCTTCATTGGGACGAGTGGTTCTGATTCTGTGTCGGACCAGACTCTCGAGTTTGAGTTTGGCTTTGGTGGTGAATTGAGTAGGCGAATGAGATTCCGGGTTCAGAGATGGGTTTCATTCTGAGGGTTATTGTGTATCATCTGATGCCTTAGGCATGAGTGGGTCAGTTCGTTGTATGGGAAGGACCGCGAGATGCATGGAACTAATGAGTAGTAGACGACAGAGGTCGAGGGGAAGACTATTTTAGTTGGAATTGTAGTATCCGCTTGGGGTAAAGCGAACTTCGTGACTTGTGTGTCACTATGGGCCGAGATAGTTGTTGTGAGAAGGAAGTCAGTGAGACGTTTTGGGGCATGCAATGGGTAACCTTTGGAGGTTCAACTGAGGGGTCGGGAGCTGATCTGGTACTCAGGGTTGAAAGGGATGTCTGAGGGGGAGCTGGGGCTTTTGATTGTTAAATTTCAGAGGATATTTCTGAGCAAGCATGATCATTTTTCTTGTGTCTGAGGACAGAGTGTTGAGAGTTCATCGTTCAGATGGGTTTTGTTTGCAGTTCAGTGGATGGGTCCCTGGTGTGATGTGATCCTTTCATTTCTTTGAGTATGATTTGGATTGTTTAATATATATGGTTTAAGTGATCGGCAACCGATTTTTGGGCATTGTCTTGGTTTATCTGTCACAACGAGAGAATCGGAGGGGCAGTGAGTTATCGGGGTATGTTATTCAAGGAGCAAATATCATGGTGATATCTTGAGAGGGCGGTCTGGCAGTGAGACAGGCCACTAGAGTTTCCAGAGTCTGGAGAGTCAGAAGGGGTGTCGTAGTAGCAGAAAGGTCCATCTTATTCCGGGTTTGGAAGTTCCTGTTTGGACTCTGATGTCCATGGGGAAAGACATCTGAGTGGTATGAGATCCTTTCAGTGGTGCTTTTCGGGTTATTGGGTTCGATCTATTTGTTGTTGAGGGGCGATTTCGAGGGCGAAATCAAATTCAAGTGGGGGAGAATTGTAACTTCCGGATTTTCAGGTACATTATTGTGCATTTTAATCTTGAGATTTATTGAGAGACTCGATGAGTTGAGGGTCCAACTCGCCGAGTTGAGTCGATTTGCTCGCGTGGAATTAATGAGTGGACTCGACGAGTCATAGAACCGACTCGCCGAGTAGGTTCTGGGCAGAGAAACCCTAATTTCCCGGGGTTGGGGCCTATATAAGGGAACTTATGCCCCATTTACGCCTCACCAGTTACCCTACACCCCTGAGAGCAAATCCTAATCGCCATTAGAGCTAGAGAGTGAGTGAGGAGCTAATTTGAGTGGTTTTGTGCATCCTTTGAAGGAGATTTGGAGAGCTTGGTGTGTTTGATCAAGGAGGGGCTGTAGATCCAGAGTTCTTCAGTGGTGAGCTTCAGTGCAAAGGTAAAAAGCTCTTATATTGACCTTTCCTTTGTGAGATCTTAGTTTAGGGAGATTTTGAGGGTTTTCTCCCATCCATTCTTGGCAATGAGTTATTTGATCATATCATGAGTTTGAAACCTCAGATCTGGACTGTAGAAGGACTTGAGAGACCAAAGATCCAAGCTTTATTGAGCTAGAGTCTAACTTTTGTGCATCTAGCCCTTGTGGGAGCATGTATTGGCATTATGAGTCTTATATGCCATGTTTAAACGTAAAGCTTGCAGCTTTACGTGACAATCGACCCTTAGGATGGTAGATATAGTGTTTGGAGTGATGGATCTGCCTTAAATCGTCTGAATGAGGAATCTGATCAAAGGGACTCGCCGAGTCCATGGCCTGACTCGACGAGTCGGTGAGGGTTTGTCCCGATGGGTTGATTGTGCAATAACTCGGCGAGTTGGGGTCAAATCGACGAGTTGAGCTGGACTTTCTTGAGACTTCTGAGGAAACGAGGGGACTCGACGAGTCGCAAGAGTGCACTCGACGAGTCGGGTCAAACATGGACTGTTGACTTGAGTTTGACTTCTGTTGACTTTGGGGTTTTGGTCAACATGAGTAATAGAGGCCATGGAGGGGTAAAATGGTCTTTTATCCACTTCAAAGAGTTAGAGAGAGAAAGAATAGCCTTCGGTTATTTGAGTCGTGAAAAGAGTATTAATTAGAGATATTCATCCTTTGTGTTAGGTGGAGGCTAGTTCGAGATTCGAGCGCGAGGTTATTTGCTCACCTGCTTGCGAGGTGAGTATTCTCACTATACTTACCAAGAGTGGTATCTTTACATGATTGAGCTGTTTTATGTGTTTATCTATGTATTGTGATATCCTACATTATTTCTTTGTGATTTATGATGTGTGTTACTCAAAGTTTACAGAGTTAGGACCGGAGGGTCCACCAGAGTTGTGGGACTGGAGGGTCCCACTGAGACACATTGATCGGAGGGTCATACAGAGTTATAGCCTCAAGTGGCTAAAGAGTTGTATGTGGTATTTTGGGGAACTCACTAAGCTTCGTGCTTACCATGTTATGTGATATGTGTTTCAGGTACTTTTCATGATATCGGGAAGGCGCCGACTCGATTGTACACACGGGAGAAAGAGTTACGTTTGGAGGATCCTGGATTTGTGATAAACAATCATAAAAATAAAAATGTATTAAGAAATTGTTACTTGTGGTTTTGAGGAAAAACGACATGTGTTTTATTGTGTTTGAAATGAAAAATTTGTTTGAAAATTTACGGTGTTACAGTTAAAAACTAAAAGCTCCTTAAACTAGTTGTCTAACACACCTCTAGTCTTACATACAAAGATATTTAGAATATTGACAAAAATGATTATTAGGAGTAGATTATTAATTCGAAACATCTAATTTTTATTCATATTGAAAAAAATGAACATCGTCCCAAAAATATCTCATTCTAAAGTATTAGGTGTTTGTTGCGGACTAATAGCATGAAGGTTTATGATTTTAGCCATTGGAATGAGTTTTGTTTGCAAAATTGGAATCTTAGTGGCATTTTGGTGATTTTGGCCAAAGACCTAGTACGTTGGGCGTACTTGGGCGGACCTTAGTACGCTGGGCGTACATCGCGTACACAGGGCGTACGTGAAGGATCCTCAAACCTTAATTTTTAGGGTTTGGTCCATATATAAACATCATTAACTCCTCATTTCTCATTCCCTTTTCAGCCTCCACTTGCCAAAACGTCCCTCTAGCTAACCATAAGTGAGAAGAGTGCATCTTGAGCTCATCTTTGTGTTTTGGTGATATTCTTGAAGAAGAAGAAGAAGGTGGTGGGAAGAACTTGGAGCTTGGAAGCAACTTAGATCTAGGATTCTCTCCTTTCTAGCAACCTCCAGGAGGTAAAAAGCTCCTTGCTTGATCATCTTATCTTGTAGATCTAGCCATTTTTTCATTTAGGGTATTTTTGGTCCCAACTATGATGATTCTTGAGCATGGCATGCTCTTAATCGAATAAGTCGTCCTTTTAGACCTAATGAGGGTTCTTGAGTCATAAAAATGTGGTCTTGATGCTTAGTTTTTCCCCATGCATGCTCTAGAAGGTCTTAAGGTGTTAAGAAGTTGGGATTTTGTGTATTAAGCACTTAATGGACATGCAAACTCATAAAGTTAGAAACTTTATGACGCTTAGTGGTATTTTGGCATTGGATTTGAAATTTGGACGTGAGAGTTTAATGCATTAAGCTCTTATTAAGGAAAAAGAGAGTCTGTGCGTACGTCGTGCGTAACCTATCGTACGTCGCGCATACGTGGTCAACCTCCCGACTCCGGTCAAAGCCAGAGAACGCCAACGTAGGAGCTGAGTATTCCCTGTATACTCAGCTGAGTGGACTGAGTTGACCTGTTGATCTTGACCTTTGACCAGGGTTTTGACCAAATTGACCTAGGAGTATTTTAGGTATTTTGAGATGATTAATTGAGATTAGGTCCTTGGTTTTGGTTAGGTGATCGTTGAGTCACTTTTCGGGACCGAGATTTATTCAGCTTGCATTCAGACTGAGAGGTGAGGTTTCCTCACTGTACCCGTGGGTCGAAGGCACCAATGTCGGCCCACTAGATTATTTATCCTGGTCAGGATAGTGATATGATAGTTTGTAGCTGTTCAGTAGATCTGTATGATTATCTGTACTTGCTGGCTCTGTGTTTTTGTTTATTTGTTGCATATGTTGTCTTGTTGTGTTGGGTTGAGGCGGTCCTGATTTATGTTATAGGCCAAGACATCCGAGGACGATCGGAAAGGCTATAAGCCCTGCGAGGCGGTCCAGTCAGGCCGACGGCCCGTGGAGCGGTCCGGATAGGCTGTAGGAACTATAAGGCGTTCTAATCATGTTGAAGGCTCGTAGAGCAGTCCAGATAGGTTGTAGGCCCTGCGAGGCGGTCCAGTCAAGCTGGCTGCTCATATTGTATGTTTGTTTGTTGTGGTGTGCTGGTATGTCACAACCCCAAACCGGAACGACGGAAACGTTCGGGGGCAGAGGACGTCATGTACAGTATCACAACAATTGCAAAATAGTAATCAAAGCAAACACAACCATTACATTGATTGAATATAGTATTTACATATGTTCAATACATAGTTTGTATGACATCAAAAATGTATAACAAAAGTATAAAAGACGTGACTCTAAAAGCTCCGTCTTCTCAAAACCTGCGGGTGTACCTGTCTACCGGTTCCATAAGAATGCAAGTGGTTTTGAAAGTGTATCAACATTTAAGTTGGTGAGTTCATAAGTATGTTTTTGTAATGGAAACTTGTCGATGATCTTTGAAAAATGCTCGTATGTGTTCCTCAAGAAAATCCAATATTTTCTTTAGTAGTGAAAAGTAGTCTTAGGCCTTAAGACCAAAATGTACGTTTGTTATGTATTTTGTAATAGTATAACATAGAGGTGTTTCTTATGAAACCCTTGTATGAAAACATTTGTATGTATTCCTGGTCACTACTAGCTGTAATGTATAATAGTGTACTGTATGAAAACATGTGTATGAATCCCTTGATACCACCAGTAGTAATGTATAGTGCTGTACTGTAGTTTCATTAATTAAAATAAAACCGTTTGTTTGTAATCCCTGGATTCCTCCAGTTGTAATGTAGTGTAGTTTTATTATTTAAAATAAAACCGTTCGAAGAAATGAAATCCCGTAAACAAATGTTTTAGTTTATACTGTTGTGAGTTTCGTATAACCATGCTTGATATGGCCTAGTGACCTCTACGACATTCTTCAGGCGTCGGAAACGTTATGACATTTGTCACCCCAGGCCTGCCGACCTAACTATAGCTAGCAGTTCAGGTGTGGGATTGTCAGTCCCGTATAGATCTATACACAAATCTCACGCTCTCCCTCCAGGAGACTCTGGTTATATTGTATAGGATTTAGTTCCGTACCCTGATGGATACAATTGAAGTAGTGCCTCACAACCCTGTATTAACTAGTTTACGTGTAGTGTTTTAGTGTTCTCTTGTACTTGAAAATGTATGTATAACCTTGTAATAGTGTACTTTGTAAAGTAAAATAATTATGCTTAAATAATTATTTAGTAATGCATCCTTATATCAGGAATATAATGTAGTGTTCCATAAACTATATCTACCATAGTTTACATGTTATTTCTGAACTATTAAAATAGTGTATTGTATCCCAAACTATACCTATTATAGTTTGTATGTATGTTCTTGTTTCGTGTATTGTACTTGGTAAAAGTAGTGTAGTGTTCCCAAACTATACCAATTATAGTTCAATGTATGAGCTGTATTATACTGAAAGCTTTTTCAATTTAGTTGTATGAAGGAAAACACCCTTATGCTCGACATGGTACAAAAGGGTTTAAATATATGAATATATTTGTAAAATGTAGTGAAATCTCTGTTTGAATCAATTGCAAAGGTTTTGGAACTGTTTGAAATCGTTTGCATAAAAACACAGAAATCATTGTGTTTTAATTGTATTCCCCCCCCCTAAAATATTGAAAACAGTAAAGTGTAGGGGTACGAACTCACTTTTAGTATGTGCTCGTAACTGGATAGCGGACTGTAGAGATGACCCTTGAGTTGGCGTACGCAGAACTAACAATATCCTAATAATATTTAAACACATAATTGTATTTAAATTAGCGAAGCCATTAATTAAAGTGTTAGAAAACACTTGTTTTGTGTTGAGGGTAATTAGCGAAAATTGCACAAGTGTTGAGGAGTTTTCAATTCTAGGGGTTCTCGGCCGAAAACGGGTTGCGGTCCTGAGCTGTTTTCGGGCACTTGAAAATTCGAAGGCTGTTCTTGGTGTTCTTGGTGAAAAATATGAAGATTCGAAGGATTGTTCTTGAAGGTATGAATGTTCTTGGATGATACTTGAGAGAGAATTGGGAGTGTTTTCGAGTGAAAAAGTGAGAAAATGACTAAGTTTTCGGATGAAACAAATATATCTGGTTGAGTTTTCGGCCGGAAATTGGTTCTCGGCTGAAAATGGTTTGTTGTCCGAGGGTTTTCGGCCGAAAAACGGAAAAGATGTTGATTTTCGAGTGTTTTTGATCCCGAAAACTTATCTAAACATTATTTGTATAATTTAAATTATTTTCTAACCCTCACGGACTTACGAAATAAATAAAGCTCGAAATTTTATTCATCGGATTTCACTTTTGTTGACCTGAAAAGTAACGGGTTGTTACATGGTACTTTGGGGGAACTCACTAAGCTTTGGCTTACAGTTTTTAGTTTATCATTTCAGGTACTTCAGAGGATTGTGGGAAGGCAAAGGCGTGATCGTACACAACTTCATGTTTTTATGTTTCTGAGTCTTGGGAAAACTATGATTTGAAATAATGCTTTTGAAACAATAACTCTTTTTGTAAACAATATTGGTTCATGGTTGGTTTTTGAAAATTTTAAATTTATTGTGATTTTTGGAGTGTTACAAAGGCTTAAATAATTGATTTACCTTTCTATAAAACCACCATTACTGATATTGCCATATTTATACAAATTTTTAGGCAATATTTTAATACATTTTAAGTAATATTTTGGTTAATTGCAAAGACATATGATACTTATTGAATTAAATTGTATTTTGCATCCAATAAAGACACTCTTGAAGAATAAAGACCAGAAGTGACAAGTATTAGAACTTTGGAGGATTGGAGCTTAAAAGAAGAAGATATTAGCTAAAAAAACCAATTCAGGACATGACAACCCAAGGTCACGCCGTGATGTGTGAAATTCTAGAAGATTACTGCGCGGAAGTCAGAATCCTTGCTCAATACGGATAGACACCCAGCTCACGACGTGAAACTCTATTTCACGACATGAGCCACAAATTTCCAAAACTATATAAACTCCTTTGCATTATTGATTAAGAGAGCTTTTGGGAGGAGAGATAGTCTAAGATATTCAATTTTAGAAGTCAGAGAGTGCGAAAATCATACCTAGGAAGGAGGAATTGAAGATCAACTCATCACATTTGGTTTGCTTATTCGAATCATGTCTATTATTATTGAATTTGTGTGCTTAATTTCAGTCATGAGTAGCTAAACTCGTTTGCTTTCGTTTAACTAGATGAAACCTTGGATCTATGGCTTAGTTTATTAATGTATGGATTTTATAAGTTGGTTTTGTGCATGTGTTTGATTATCATTACCTAGCATGTTAAAATTTGTGACTTTGTTGCTTTAATTCAAGTTAAGTGTAGCTTAGTGACCATTAAATTACATGAACTAGCTTACCTAGTGATTTAGTGACTATTAAATTTCTAGAGCTAGGAGTGACCACATCTAGATCAAGTGATAAAAGTAACAAATTTAGTTGTGCTGGAGAACATAATTGTGACCATAATTGTGTTTTATTAGATAAATCTTACATAGCCCATCTATAATTAATAACTAATTCTGTGTTTGCTTGTGTATGACCATACATGGTAGTACATAAATTGGTGAAAATATTAGTGAAATTTGGACTCAAAATGATATTCTCTAAATATTATTAAAAGAGAACCTTAAATTCTAATCTTAAGAAATCAGGGCCATTCATTACATTTGAATCCTTAATTTTTCACCATTGGATTGTTTGCCGAATTCATCCTTATTACTCAAACACCGTTACATGCTTCTCTCTTCTTTCCTTCGTCATCTACCCTCTTTCTCTCTCAATTGTAACCTAATCATTCCTTTTTACTTCAATCATGCCATGAAATTTATCCCTAATTCGTATCTACCTCGCCTCTTCAAACGCCTCCAGGAATACAGTTATTTCGTCTTGATTTTACTCCCAAATTCAAAATTTCTTTTCTTCCAATAGTGCATTTGTTTAATCAATTTTTGTTCTTCATCGTTTTGTTATTCCTTTTTTTCTTTTGATAGATCCTTTTCAATATCAATTTCATTGTTAGAATTCCTCATCCGATTTTCCCCTTTTGACAGATCCGATTTTACGCAGAAAAATTTATGTGTTCAATTGATTTTCAGGTTGAACAAATGAGCGAGTTGGGACGTTACATTTGTAAATACTTTCATATAACAAGCGGAACCCAAATCATTCCAAACATCGATAGAACATTAAAGCTGAAATATTTTGTGTGCTTATTCGGCAGATCAATTTTAGGTAGAAGCTTGTCACCAAGGATGATTAGGTCGATTAGTAATACAACCCTGCAACGAATCGACTAGGGACATGCATGTAATTTTACATTTATATCATAATCAATTTTCTTTCCACAACTTCTTATCTTCTTCTCCAAAATCCAAATCTAATTATTTTGATATCAAAATAATCAGACAGTCATACTTATAATAATCAACTTTAAAGATCTTATCCAAATTTGATGAGATTTGGATCAAGTGGTGACCATAATCAGACATTTTCTTCTCTACTGGACTATATAGAACTTGAGACCTTGTAATTGGTCTTTGCAAAATAGCTTTTGGAGACACTGAAACATACAAAACCATGTAACACATATTTAAAACAATAACTAAATGCTTTATATTTGGATCATACTGTTATAAGTAGAAATAGTAAGTCTTACAGTCAGAAGCTGCAAAGGAGTGCAAGATGATTTTGGACATAGTTGAATCAGCATTACCTAACCATAGAACATTTCAACCATCTGGATTATTTGCAGCTCGGGTTGATATGCAAGGGTCTACCCCGGTATGATATTTTTGATGCTAAATTGTTGCTTAGAAGTTAGAACTTATTACTATTGTTATCTTTTTATGTAATCATTGAGCTTTTTACTTAATTTTTGTAGGGGCTACATGCTCTTTTTACTGGAGAGGATGATACAAGGGAGGCTTGGCTATATATTAGCTATCTGGATTTGGTAGCATGGTTAGTTTTGGAGTGACTGGACTTAAGTTAAGGTGTGGGTATGCTCGATCACAATCAACAAAAATATCACAAGTATTATTTTTCAGCAAGTTTTTTACATCAATGAATAATTGATCATTTGAATCATATTTTGAAATAATATGTCCAATATTCGTTATTTTATATGTTCAACAGCAGAATAACAGAAGACATACATTCGAGTTTGAACAAATGCCAAAATTTCCAACTTGTACATGAAATGCACAAATTTTATATTTTTGCATTTCACATGTTTATTTGTGCTGTTTACATATGTAGTGACGCATTTTGTCTTCTAAATCATCATCTATATGTTAGATTCTCAACCTGCACATGAAATGTTTAAATTATAACATGAAACTCACAAATGTTTCATTACTTGTATTTGACTTTATTTAGTTACTTGTGCATTCTGATGTTTATTCATTTGTTTATGTTGTTATGATTTCCATTTGTGCTTTAATAAACAAAATTAAGATGCTATAATAAACAAATCAACGAAATCTCTAAATATTATTAAAAGAGAAACCTTATGACATCCTCTTAAATAATATGGACCCTTGATTGTATTTCAATCTTATTTTTTCCACCCTTAGATCATATTGCTGACATCATCTTCCCCATATGGAATATATTTAATTCCAATAAATGATTTCCAATCGTCAAACAATAACTTACATTCGTTGAAATTGAATGTATTTAATTCCAATAAAAGTTTTCCATATTTTAAATCTTGAATTTCCGGTTATGAAGATTTTAATATGGTCAATTTTAAAAGCATATTACTAACAAACCATTTCAATCAAGGCATTAATATCAACCATTAATATAAATCCGTTTATATTAGTAAACCATTAATATAAAATCTATTTTTATTAGGAAATCATTGATACCAAAAAATCATATTCAAATTATCACATACATATACGATTCATCATTGAATCCGCGGCTCACACTTATTTTCAATCGTTTCTTTTCTTCAAACCTTCTCCTACAACATCATTCTTATTGCTTATAACTTCCATCATCATTCGCTGCTTCAAACATTCGCTCTTGTGCACTAGAAGGTCAGTACCTTCTTTCGCTTTTTATATTTTTTTCGATTATTTTTTTGTTCCTATATCAAATATATGTATTCATATATTTCGATTTTCTTTGTCACAAATTACATGAAATCAGTTAACTACTTTTCTGAAACTTTTCAAATAAACAGGAAAGGATATTACGTACCTTTAACAAAACATAAATTAACTATCTTGGGAACTGACATTAATTACGAAAATGTTACTTTTATATATTAGAGACGATTATGATTTTTTTTTAATTTTAATGTCATAAGAATCCGATTAATTTTGGCATGATTTTAAAATATCATTGAAATTATTATGTTTTTGTATATCATAACAACCTACTTTTTTATCTTTATATAGTAACAATAAAATTTATAAATTTACACAACAAATATACATATTTCGAATTTTGTAATATTATTATACCTTACAAAATACAACTCCCTCCAAAATAACTTTCACCATTAATTTCATCCATAATTTCACCAAATTTAAATTTGTATTTTCTTTATATAAAACTTTTTAATGATTCTGATTTTTTTTCCTCCAAAAGTATATCAAGCATTTACGTCTTAGATAATGCTGCTCCATTATAATTATTACTTTCCAAAAATATATCCGTTTAATGAGGAATTTGATTTAATGAAGGAAGTAAATGTTAATTAAAACGAGATATATATTCCATAATTATTACACGGGTTTATTAAAAAAATTATATCAATGTGTAAACATTAAGCATTTTTCAAGTGAAATTTTAGAATACATACAAACGATGATGTTGTACAATGAAATATAAAATCGAATAGACTGAAAAAAAAACTATTAAGACAGTTAATCTTGAAAATAACATAGTTATGAAAAATTATAAAGTAATAAAAATTATAAGATATTAGGAGATTTGTAAAAAGTACAATTAGTAAAAGCGTTACGATTATTAGAAAAAAATAAGACCGTTAAGATTAGTAAAAATACAATATATAAACTAAATTATCACAATAGTAATTAATTGTAATTATTTGATATTTCATATAATTGAAAGATATACCAAAATTACATTGATGATATACTAAAATTATTCAAAGTTGCGTCAAAACTAATGCAAAGTTCTTACGAACACCAAATAAATAAGAACAAACATAAATGTAGCACTTATATTCATAATCAATTTAAAATAAACCAATCATGATTTAGAAAAGAATCTCCATTAATGATATACTAAAAGTAAATCCATATAACATTAAAGATTCTATAAATTATATTATATGATTTTATTTGAATAAATGAAATAGTTGTCAATATTTAATGCAGTGGAAAAAATGGTATATTGGTTGTCAATATATGTTTAAATTAGGTAACCTTATTATGGAAGGAACGTCTAACTAAAATGCTTATAATTATATAACAATATCATAACTATATGAGACGAGAAATGTCGTTCAACTAATAAAACAAAAAATGTTGTCTACAAAGAGGTCCTTCAATGATTATAGATATTTATCGTTTTCAATGTATTTTATACACATTTCAATAATACCAATAACAATATATTTTTTTTATAATCATTATGCAATATCTGTAGACAATTATATGTTTTTTATGTGTTTCCCGCGTTTAACGCGGGCTATAATCTAGTTACATTGTAATTTCTTGCATTTAAACTGAAACTTTTATATCATACTTGATAACTTGTGTTAATAGGATGAGTTACGCCAGAAGAAAGAGGAAGAAATGGATGATTACAGCTCACAAGTAAAACTCATGGCATTTTACTCAGCTTCATGTTCACATATATATCTTATACATGAATACAAGCCACTCTAATTTGTTATTTATTTATTTTTATTTAAATTGTCCCTGTTTTCATGGATCAACATTAGCACTGATGTAGATCGCAATACCAAGACTTTTACTGGTTTGGAAAAATTTTCAAACAATAGAAAAGATAATTGTGAATAAACTAATCAGAGAGATTATGGAAGTCGATTTAATATCCCTTTAAATCAAGGTACCTCCAAAATGTCTGTTTTATCCTTTTTGACCTTTTGATCTTTTCATTTCATTTGAAGAACATTAAACTGATTTTTTTTACTTATAAACAGCATACATGAGATTTTTCCCGAGGTTTCCTTAAAGTTTGCTGGTGGTGCTTCCATGATTCTTAAACCTGAGAACTACCTTGTACATGTGGATCCTGTTGTGAGTGTTCTTTAATTGTCTCAAAATTTACATTTTTTATACAAATTTATGAGTGGGTCAAAGATCGGGTAACAAAAAGTTTGACTTTTTTTCACGTGTGGTTAGGATGGAGGTACACCATGGTGTATTGGCTTTCCGAGAGTCCAAAATGGTGTGTCAATTCTTGGAGGTTAGTTAAAATATAGTAAATGACAATTTTACCATCAAGACTCCACTTATTGTATAGACTTCTTTTTATTTTTTTTTATTCTTGTGGCGTTTTATAATTGAGACAAAATTCAATGAAAATGTTAACATTGGTTTTAAAATTTAATTAACTCTTCTATTTTTGCAAAAGGACCAAAATATCCTTATCATCTATCTTTAAATAAGACACTGGTTTATTAAATTTATTAATTTTTTATTTCATTTCATTTCAAGAACATTTAACTGAGCTTTTTTTTGACTTATAAACAGCATAAATGGGATTTTTCCTAACGTTTCCTTAACCTTTGCTGGTGGTGCTTCCATGATTCATATACCTGAGAACTATAACCTTGATAACCAATGAACCATTGTTGATACAGGAACAAATTTGACATACTTTGTTGCAATTTCTCTAAAAAAAACATTTGAATTTTGTGTTTGTTTTTTCATCTTGATTGAAGATAACTGTTGCTGTTTCACAATTAATAACACATGTCATCTCAAAGGGGACTCAATGTTATTTAGTTACATCAAGGTACCTTCAAATTGTTTGTTTTATCCTTTTTGACCTTTTGATCTTTTCATTTCATTTCAAGAACATTTAACTAATCTTCTTTTTTTTTTTTTTTTTTTTTTTTTTTTTTTTTTGCTTATAAACAGCATAAATGAGATTTTTCCTGAGGTTTCCTTAAAGTTTGCTGGTGGTGCTTCTATGAATCTTAAACCATAGAACTATCTTGTACATGTGTATCCTGTTGTGAGTGTTCTTTAATTGTCTCAAAATTTAAATTTCTTATACAAATTTATGAGTGGGTCAAAGATCGGGTAACAAAAAGTTTGACTTTTTTCACATGTGGTTAGGATGGAGGTATAAGATGGTGTATTGGCTTTCATAGAGTCCAGAATGGTGTGTCAATTCTTGGAGGTTAGTTAAAATATAGTAAATGACACTTTTACCCTCAAGACTCCACTTATTGTATCGACTTATTTTTATTTTTTTTATTCTTGTGGCGTTTCATAATTGAGACAAAAGTCAATGAAAATGTTGACATTGGTTTTAAAATTCAATCAACTCTTCTGTTTTTGAAAAAAAACAAAATACCCTTATCATCTATTTTAAATAAGACACCAGTTTATTAATTTTTTATTAATTTGTTTTATATTTTCATATTTATTGAAATCTTACATGTTTATGATTCAGAACAAACAAAACGGATTATTTGGATCTGCATTTGTGCGCACCGAGGTTCATGTGGATGATCCTGTGGGAGAGTCAAGGCGAATTGCATGCCAAAAGTGAAACAGTTTTCATATGTGGTTTTACACCAAAAAGACCAAATCTATAGCCAAATCCTGCCTGATATCATTTTTTTTATTCTCACCACAAAAGTTAAAATAAACCCTTCACATAAACCATTATGCGCTAACTGCATAATATAGCAATTTACTTTATATTTTTTCCCTTATCATAGCATCGTGCTTTTGTTTTTCTTATTATAGCATTGTATTTCGAAAACTCAACCCATTTATAGCAATGGGTAACCACCTACATGTACCTGTCATTCCATTATTTGTTTTGCTGACATAACACATTTAAGGATGACATGGTGGAAAGACATCCTATGTGGACAATGATATTACATAAAAACCTATCACCTTGTGCCATGTCATTATGTTTCAAATTAGCATGTTCCTCATTGCAATCTATTTTTGTAATTATATTTCATATTTATTGAAATCTTATATATTTATTATATATTTTTTTTCTTATCCAACAAAATTTTCAAATTTACAGTTTTTTTATATGGTAATTATTATCTTAAATTAGGTATGAATTTATCTATTTTTGTAATTATATTTGACATGTTATATTGATCTTATTTTCGATATTATACCATACATAAGACATATTTTAAATATGGAAATGATGTTACATTCCAAAATCTTTATGTCATATCAACATTAACCAATTTTCTATTTTCCTATAAATATAGGGTCTACGATTTTTCATTCCAAATCAATTTTCTCTCTAACTAACAATGCGGATCAAGTCGTGTTTGATAAGGTTGCTGAAATCGATGCATCCAAAGATTCTTGGAACATACGTGTTAAAGTCGTATTGCTTTGGAAGCAAACCTATAAAAACAATCCTAAAATGGTCGGGAGCCTAGACATGATTTTAATTGACCAGCAGATACTGTTTCTACAAACTTTATTATTTAATTGACCATGTGTATGTCGATTTCTTGGAAGATTAAATGTGTCATGTTTCTACAAACTTTATTATTTATATTGTCAAATTCTTATGTTATTACTTCAAATTTTATGTATTTTTTCTTGAAAAGGGTATTCAAATTGCTTCAAAATGTGGTAGAAAAATATGGATTTCAATCGATTTCTATTCTTTTGTTTTATTTCTATTCAAATAATTTTAATAATCAACTTTATTAATTTTAATAATCAACTTTAGTCTATGCAATGAATCTCTTATTATTCCTCTCTTTTGCATCCATCTAATAAATTTACAATTCTTAAAATTCTGGTGATTTTAGTTTTCGATCCTTTCACTCAATATTATTTTTATATAGCTTTATTAAATTTAATAATCAACTAAATATGTCGATTTCTTCTTATTATTAATTGTGTCATGTTTCTACAAACTTTATTATTTAGATTGTCAAAATTTTATGTTATTACTTCAAATTTTATGTATTTTTGCATAAAAAATGTATTCTAATTGCTTCAAATATGTGGCAGAAAAATATGGATGTTAATCGATTTTAGTTCTTCTGTTTTATTTCTATTTTATTAAAATTTTTGATACTTTTTCTTTAAATTTTATTTCCATTTTATTAATTTTTAATAAACAATATTATTTTTATGTATTTTTATTAATTTTAATAATCAACTTTAGTTTATGCAATGAATCTGTTATTATTCCTCTCTTTTGCATCCATTTGATAAATTTACAATTCTTAAAAATCTAGTTTTGTAGTTCCCGATCCTTTCACTCATTTACTATCACTTTCTCAATTAGCATATGTATGTTGATTTCTTGGAAGATTAAATGTGTCATGTTTCTACAAACTCATAAGAAGAGTTTTTTCATAAAAATTGCAAAGAAATCTCACAAAAACTAGGAAAATTAAGGGAAAAAAACACGACTTTACGTTAAATAAATGTCACAATAGAGATCCTAAGCAAATATAAAAACCTACAAAATTAAGGACAAAAACTCGTGATTTTGCTCTTTTAGAACCTACCGTCGTCGGTCTTTAAGGTTCTTTTCCTCCTCATCTTTACTCTCTGCTTGACATCAAACCTCCGTCGATCTCTACGCTTCTTCTCCGGTCGACGACACCGATCACTACCTCAACATCTAGTTCACTGCTTGCCTTAAAATCCTGAAGACTCTTTTTCCCACACATGTGTGTAATTCTCTTGGGTAAAAACTAAAAAGTAGATCTTTAAATTTCTTGACTTATCGGTCCCAATTTCCCATTCGTTTTGATAGCTGTAAACCTTAAACTAAAACTTACGACTACTTGTTGATTTTTTATGAATATTTTATTGTTGTTTGAATTACTTGTTATAATATTGCTACTCATTAATTGTAAATGTCACTTGTAAAAGAAAATCAGCAGCTGTGAGATGTGAAGTGACTACTTGTTGATTTTTTATGAATATTTTATTGTTGTTTGAATTACTTGTTATAATATTGCTACTCATCAATTGTAATGTCACTTGTAAAAGAAAATCAACAGCTGTGAGATGTGAAGTCATAACTCATTCGTATATATTAATTGAAACCTAATACCAATTTTTATTTTACTAATCTTGTTATGCTATGTTAGGATTAAAACATTTTTGTATTAAACATTTTATTGAATTATTTGTTGTTATTTTGGTATTGGCACAGTTAATAAAAATACATAATTCTTGGATTTGAGATGATATTAATTTATATAAAGTGCAACAACTGTTAAAAAATTTTAAATGTACATTATTGTGAAACAATTAATTGTGTTTATGGTCATTTGAAAACTTCTAATAATCAACGTTTATAAAGATATATTTTATCATGTTATTTGGATATAAAATACATTATAGTATTTTATTATGATATAAGCCCCCTTTATTATGATTTTGAATTGTACCTGTTTTTCCTATTTTACCTGTTCTATATTATTTAGTTGAGTCACATGTATTAATAATGATTAGTTTTTTCACAAACAGAAACATGGCGCAAAGTACATCTGCTTATTGTAACAATGCTTCGTCCTTCATCATCTACTCTGAAAATGACGATTTTCTTCATAACTTTGATTTCCATGCTATTGCTGATCTCTAACAAGTAGATGAGGTTTTATATACTTAAATTGCATTTATGAAATATATATTATATCAAATAGTTTTTGGATTATTTTTACCCTCATATTTTATTTTACTTTTTTTATCATATAATTTAAAGTTACATTAATATTTTACAGGAAAAAACATTGATTGTTGTCGGTATGATTAAGCATGTGTGTGCTGATGTGAAATGGTACTATTTTGCTTGTACTAAATGGCAACAGAAAGCTATAAAAGTCGTTTTAATGCATGAGGATCAACTTCAAGATAAATAAGTTTTTTATTGTTATAGTTCAACTTGCATGAACAAAGAGATATCTGTTGTTTCATGGTTTTCAATAGTTCTTTTATACATATTATTATAATCTTCGGTTAAACTTTCTAAGTTTATATTAATGAATTTGTTTATATCAATGGTTTTAGTTTCAAAATCACTATTAGAGTACAAGACTTTACCGGTTTGGTGTCACTTACGTTATTTGATCGTGACGCAAAGATACTTCTTGAAAAAACTGCAGAAGAGTTGCTTGAAATTTTTAATGAGGTTATTGATATTAGCTTTATTTACACAAAACTAATTTTAAATTTTTGTCTATCTATTTTTATAACCGTTCATTTTTTATGAGGGTAATATGAATATTTATCCATCTGCTTTGAATGTACTTTTGGATAAAAAGTTGACGTTCAAAATTCAAAATTCAGATGATAATTTGAAGAACAAACTTTATGGTTATGAAATCATAAAGTTCACTGCTGATAATACAATCATTGCTCAATTGGAAAAAAAATTAACAAGGTAACATATGAATTTATTTCTACATTTAGAATTTATTTCTACATTAATGATGCTCTTTTTGCTTATTGTTTTTTTGTTGTACAATTCTTATCATTGGACTCTAAGATGATTATTGAGGATAAAATCAAACGTACTATCTTACCAACACCGAATCATTTGAGATTGTTACCGCCAACAATTACTTCGGTCAAGCAATCTATTAAGATTGATACCACCACTGAATCATTTGAATGGTCTTCTTCGAAAGATGGTGTTGCTGCTCCTTCTTTGAAGATCCAAAAAATGGAAAAACTCGAATAAGTTTAAGTCATTCATCGATATTTGACATTTTAGTTTGAAGACTTTTTTTATTAGTTTTTATTGTTTACTTATGGATTTGTTTGACAAGTAATTTGTTTTGATTTAAAAGTTTACGTTTATTTTCATCTGTTTCCCATAAATTTTCTGTTTTCAATTATTATGTGTTCCCCCGCGTTTAAAGCGGGTTATAATTACATAATAATTGGTAACCAACTTTAATAATCCGTAATTAGGATTTATCCATTGAGAAAAGGTGGATTCGAACTAAATGAAAGTGTTTTTAGTATATTGATTAAAAACGTTTTAATTAAGTGTTTAAGTTTTTATGAACTTGAAAAATCAGATAAAACCCCTTTTTAATTATTGCTTGTTTTTTAGATTAATCTGTTAGTAGTTAGGTTAGTAAACTAAATCCATTCCTCGAGTTCAATACCCGACTGTTTGTGCTATATTATTTGCGAGTAGGTCCACTGCCTTAGTCGTAATAGTTAGTTAAAAAGTTGGTAAAACTAGTATGTATAATATTACGATCATCAAGTTTTTGGCTCCTTTGCAATGGAACGACTATTTTAGTTTTTAATTTAATTGCTTTAGGTTAATCGATACACGGAATACTAGTGGGTTGTGAAAACTGCAGTGGGCCACATTTGACAAAATATTGCCATTTGGACGAAAACGGGTATATGAAAGCTCAAGTTTACTACTCAAGTGGAGACCGCTATGATGAATATTGGAGGAAACTGAAGAACGAATGGTTGCCATATGATGAGTATTGGAGGAAACCGCTATGATGAATATTGGAGGAAACCGAAGAACGAATGGTTGCCATATGATGAGTATTAAAAGCAAAAAGAAGAGAAGCATAGGCAAACCGGACGAGGCTTTTACCAAATGAAACAACCACAACCCGAGAAAAAGTGGACTTAGAGTCAATGCTTTATAGATTCGTGGAAGCTTCTGAAAAACGACATGATGCAACTGATGCTACCATGAGAAATCATCAAGCATCCATTAAAAATATTGAAGCTCAACTCGGACAATTAACTACATTAGTTAACGAGCGGTTACCTCCTAAAAATCCCGATAATAAACCGCAACCACATGTCATGGCCATCACTACCGAATAAGATACTATTTCTGAGTTCTTGGAGGCCATGGAAGAAGAGAAAAAGCATCCCGAATCACAGCCAAAGCGGACGAAAGTCGAAGAAAAAAATGTTCCTAAAATATCGTCATCACGACGTGAGGTGTAACATCCCGTTTGAAATTAAATAAATAATAAACTCTAAAACCCCGAGATGTAATTATTATTATTATTTTATATTATTGTAGCCAAACTCAATAATATTTAGCGAGATGTTGGTTTCGGGGAGCCAAACGATATAATTTGGACTTTCGGGGGTTAAAGTGTAATTCCGGGATTAATTTTGTAAAGATTTTCAAAAGTCAGATAGGTGTTTGGTATCATTTGGACTTATATTGAAAAGATTTGGAGGCTTAGGGGGCTGAATGGTAAATATTGGAGTTATATTGAAAAGTTTTGGTGGAGTAGGGGCCAAACTTGTAAAAATGGGTTGAAGTTTGTAAAGAACACGAGTTTAGACCCGGAGATCCTTTCGATTCCCGCTTCAAGATGCGACGTCGGGAACCCTAACCCTAAAAGCGTCATTCTCTAGCCGCCACTATCTTGGGAACACTCTCGTCCGCCGCTGCTTGCCGATGATCGCTACCACCACAGTTCCGCTACCAGTGCCGCTGTGAGCAACCGGGACGACCGCCGGGGGCCGACGAAGGGACCATGTTCGCTGGTGCATGATCGTGAGCAACCGGGAATCCTCGGGTAAGACCATCTTCCATCTCTCTCTCTCTCTTTCCTCTCCTTCGTTCTTCTCGGTGGGTTGACGTCACGTACGTCGGGTGTTGACGCCGGTGGCCCTATGGTCGCCGTTTCGGCTTGTTCCAGCCTCCTCAGCCGCCTAGTCGGTGGTTGGGAGTTATGGTCTCGTGCCTTGGAGTGATGAGTGTTGTTGTTGGAACCGTGAAGTGTTTGTGGGTACTCGATTGGCCAGAAAAACCCGAGGAAAACCCTGTTGGATTTTATATACTCTAGCATTCCTATGGTGCACATACAACCCTAATGCTTTGGATCTAAGTTTTCTCTAGTTATACATGCAATAATATTATCCAAAGCATAAAGCCTACAATTAGCATACAATTTGATATTTGAATCATAAAATAGATCAGATGATTACCTCTTTGTTGTAGCTTGATGTATTTGGCCTTTAAGAACTTAGCACCTCAAATGTGATGCCTCTAATAAGCCACAAACACCACCAACAATTGGATGACTTGAGAGAGAGGTTCCAATGCATTAAAATCGGCTATAGTATGTTTAAGACAACTAATCACCAATTTTAGGCTAAGGGGTGTCATATATATAGTGTAAGAATCCAAGAGTCATGGGTAAACCCTAATCCATACACTTGGGTTATGATCCATATCTCATGTGGGCTAACTCTTCATGGAAACTTACATAAACTTATCCCATCATGGATCAATAGCCCAAACCATATATATATATATATATATATATATATATATATATATATATATATATATATATATATATATATATATATATATATATATATATATATATATATATATATATATATATCATTGATTTACATAATTCAGTCTCCGTTAATTTAATTAGTCTCTTTTGATCACTAAATTAATTCCAAATTAATTCTTGATCAATACTAATTAAATGACATGATTTCATATTAATATATTATACTTGTAATATATTAATAAATCATAAATAACCTCTTTCTTAAATGTCCATCCTATCAGATTATTTTGGTGAAGGCAACCCAAAAGGACCATGCTACTCTCGGGTCAAGTACATACCAATTATAGTTATGGGCTTAGACACCTAATCCAACAGTCTCCCACTTGGATAAGTCTAATAACTATAACTGCAAGTACGACTTAAAAACCAACTAGCAATCATAGCTCTTAAAAGCCGCTGTCGAACTCTAACCTAGTCAATGACGCGTCCTTTAGATAAGGGATCATATATTCCTCCATTCTAGATATCGTATGGACTGAGACATGGATTATAATCATTCTCTTTGTCCATATGCTGTTACCCGATTTCTGATTTATGACGTCTGTTTAATTGAACAAATCAAATCAGTCCAGGCTTGTCCAAGCGCTTAGGGTTGTCATCACTAAATCATCGAGGGGCCTACAAATATCGCTTTTATCCCTCTAAGGGTAAAAGGAATGGATAAACTTTGACTCATATGCTTGCTATATTTATTCATCAAATCACACACAATAATGCGTTTTATAACACCAAGTTACTGGTGCGTTTACACATCATCAATGTGCAACCGATTTGTAAGCTACAATTCACACGTCTTTTTTTTAAGAATATAAGATATTCTCGTATCACAATCACTCGTGATAAAATCCATGAAGTGATTCAGATGAGCGTGGGCTTAATCCGATCTCGAATCTTATTCCAGGAGTACTCATGAACACTGCAGCAAACTTGTGCTATGTCTAAAACACATAGACAATCAATAGTTAGATTCATGACAGTCTTGCCTCAATACCTATTTCCAAAGTATGATCGACTGTGGATAGTTTGAATAATCTTATTATTCTGGAAGTCAAAACATGCAAAGTGAAACACAAGAATAATCGAATCCAATATAGTCTCAGAACTTATGAATATAAATAAAACACCTTTTATTTAATCACCATATTGATTACACATTATTCATTGTATAATGTTTCGATTAATCAACTTAATACTTAAATTAAAACAATAGTTATGCCATGCTCCAAGCATGCACACTACGTTTGCCTATGGTCCTCTCTTTGTGAAATAGATCAATGGACAACATTTCAATGATGCTCATTTCACAATTCCAAATCCTTATCGTAAATGTAAGAATACCAAATTCTTGCCATTTGCTAAAATCTGTTAGATTCTAAACTTATATGCAATGATCCTCTTGTAATGACTATGCACAAAAGTCATAGAGACTTGGCAACAGACATTACAAAGTATTCCAATGGAGAGAAATTCCATGGAAACGAAGTCTCATATTCAAATTACATTCCTTTGAACATCCTTCTTACCTTAAGTTTTCTAATCTTACATAGATTTTATTATTAACTTCCACTTATGGTAACATTTCCATATTCTCATTTTGACTATCACTTCTGAACTAGAGTTACCTCTTCTCAGAGTATGCCAATATGGTCCTTCCAAAATTTACACTATACTTCCAACTGTCCATGAGCAACCAATCTTTAGTATACGTCAGATTCTCCTCGACAATTGCTTAACCATTTTAGTCATATCTCGTTCTAGTCCCTTTTCCCTCTTAATGACCTAGGCATTTGGAAAATTAGAATAGATTAATATTATAGCTTATGTAATCGATCCTATATCCGAAGCATATGGAATACGATTCATAATGTCTCACATAAAGACATGATACTTTACCAGTCTTTCGCTATAATTTTTCCACATATATAATTTCCTTATGTTGAATCATTTCAACATAACATCCACATATGTCCATGACTAAATTCAATTAAAATCTTAATCTAAGCTTTTAGATTCGAAATGAAGTATGAATTCTTCTCCCTTAATTATAGCAAAACAACTTTTCAAACCCTGCAACTTTGCGAATTGAAACTTTTGTTTTCTATAATTAACATTGTTAACTCGCAACCTTACCATAATAATTATGCTCCCACTTGCATAATAATTATTATCTTAGTAGCATAACACTTATGCTCCCACTAGCTTTGACATGTACCCAGAAATCAGCTGGACTTCTAGAAATCAATACTTGTTGACTTGCTTACCAAAGTTCAGATTTTTGATACAAGATGCTTCGATAAGACTTTATCCAGGCTCCTCAAACTCATACACCTTTCCTTAGATAGCTCACATGTGTGTCTAAACAATTTCAGAACTTACAGTAATAAGTCCCGAATGTTTAGACCTTTTGCCATTTCTCACAATTCGAACTATGAAGAGGGATGACGTAATCATAATCGAATTTGAGAATGCAAATATCACAAATGCTATCTCCTTAAAATCTACTTATTGAAAGCGTTTCCCCACAATAATTTTCATGAATTGGAGAGAAACCTTACGACACTTAGATTTTATGGTGTATGTGTTCCTATCCATATAAATCTATCATTCCCAACCACTATCACAAGAGAAGATTTATGACAAATCCAAACTTATATGGACTAAACTTGTTTAATCTTAATTTCTTTCCATTTGGAATGGTCACAGAAACAAGAATATGTCAACACGATAGGTTACAAACCTCATGTCGTGTACTAGTGATAAACAATAGGTTCATTCTTGATTAGTTCTTGCAGTTTTTCAAGGTCTTTAAGACTCCCACTGACCTCTTGACATATAAGATTCTCTTGTCCTTGACAAACAAATATTCAAGAGTTAGTGCGGATTCTTATGAAGAATAACACTTCATATAATTGGTCTTAGTTGGTCTTTGTTTTATCCAAAACATCACAACAACCAATTTCAAATGTGCATGAGCAAGAACCATTTCTTACTCCACATTTCATGATGTGTTCTAAACCTATTTAAGATGTGTCACTCAAGTCACAATCTTGGAGAATGACTATAAGACTCGATTTTGGAACGAAGTATGATTCACCTTTTGATTTAACCATTTCAACAATTCCCGATTCCTCTTCTTAGCCATACAAGTGCACTTAGAGGATCAATTGTGATATGGTTCCATAATGACTAAGATGATCATAAAACACGATATTCAAGTACTCTCCCTTCTTTTCAGATTGGAGAAACTTTTATCTTTCTGCCTAATTTGATTTTTCTTATTCGTTCTGCTATACATTGAAACTTTTTCAATGATTCAGAATTACACTTAATCTTGTAAGTATAACCATATTTACTAAACTTTTAGTAAATAATATAATCTTGTAAGTATAACCATATTTACTAAACTTTTAGTAAATAGTAACAAATAGTCTTATCGTTCTTTGTTGTGGACCTGACCAGTGCACAACCAAGTGTACCTGATCCCCTAGTCCTTCACTTGACTCACATATACATGTGAACAAGGAATTAGTCTTATTTCCCAAAGACGAAGGTTCTCATTCATCACACATAACAAGTTGCATTATTCCAAGTTTCTATCCAACTGAAACTTGGGTGATGAGAATATTTCCTTATTTGGCAAATCTTGACACTACCACAAACGAAAGAATAAAATCCATTTTCCAATATTGCTATCAATGGAAACACATAAACAAGAATTTTCACAAATGCCATTGCAAGGAAACTTAAAATAAGATAAAATAATTTTTTTTCATTTACTTATAAAATTGCGGAAAAACTTTTCCTTACAATGCAATTACAAATGAAAACTATGTTGTTATCTATTCCTAAGCAATCTATCATAACTCTTAAGCAGCAGCTCAAAATTCTGATCATCGAACCACGCGATCAAAATCCATCTCTTCGCGATCAGAATCACCTTACTCTTCCTTTAAGATTCCTTTCTTTTCTTCGATCCTACAAAACATCAAAATGTAATTACATTACATCATGTATTAAGAATCTCCAACTAGGAACTTAATGGAGTTAGATAGTCGGCTTACCTAAAGTAGATTCAAACATTTTGACTTTACCATCCTTGCGATCTTTTAGGTAAATATGGCAGCTTTGCAACCAATTCCCCTTCTCTTGGCGATAGAAACAAATAGACTCTTTCGGAATGGCATGTGGGACAATCTTAGACTTGGCCCTTATCTTTACCATTTGGTCAACCGGGTTGACTATGGCCGATCCCTTTCCATTGGGAAGAGAAGACTTTTCTGGACTTCCATTGTTTCCATTGTCAATGTCCATGAAAGTTTGGGAGGTAGATCTTCCAATCAAATTTGCTTGACCAGTGCGCCAAATCATTTCTGATTCAGCATCAATTAGCAAATAGGTAAGATCAATAAGGGTCACGTCGCGGTCTGTCATATAGTAGTCTTTAACAAACTAACTATACGACTCAGGAAGTGACTAAAGAACCAAGTTAACAACCAACTTCCTCGACACAACGACTCCTAACATTCCCAGCCTGTCAATGTGTGACTTCATCTCCAAGACATGTGCACACACAGACCTTCCATCTTGGTGTTTGCTAGCCAATAGGGCTTGAGTAACCTTGAACTTTTCAAGTCGACGGAATTGTGGGTCAGGGAGAATTATTGGAGGAGGTGGAGGAAGTGAAGCATGATTTCCATCTCCACGATCCAATCGTGGGACATCATCTTCATGAGGAAAGCTTTTTCCATAAGATTCAGGAAGACCATAGTTGTCAGAACTAGACAATTACAATGGAGAAGTTCAAGTTAAGTTGATTTAAGTCCTTAATATAACACCCAAATGACATATTGTCACACCCCAAAACCGGAACGACGGAAACATTTTGGGGTGGAGGACGTCATGTTTAGTATCACAAGACATGCATTATAGTAAGCAAAGTAATGAACAACCATTTCATTAGAAAGAAAGTGTTTACAAAGTGTGTGTTCACGAAACATAGAATGCATAAGCAAATAACAAACAAGACTTGGAGCTATACTGCTCCATCTTCTGAATTCCCAGCACGAATATCTGTCTACTAGGCTCCTGAGAATACAAGTTATTTGAAAGAGTTGATCAGCAATTAAGCTGGTGAGTTCATAAGATTTTAGTGATGTAAGTAAGTTGTAAAATGTTGTGGTAAACTGCTGTTGAAAATGTAGTTGAAAAATGTAGTAAGTTGTAAGTTCTGTTTAGAAAAGTTCGCATGTTCCTCTTAGAAAATCCTATATTTTCTACTTTGATGAAAGATACGTAAAAATGATTCTAAAATCCTTTCTACGAGTACTAAATGGATACAAGTGATATAAAACTCAGTGTAAACAAACAATCGATTGTGCGCATCTGCCCTAACTCACAACCAAACAAGGAACATGAAGTAAGGCGGATAGCACGCATCCCATTGTTTGTTAGATCATTGTTATATATAACTCTGGCGTGTTCACTTGTTACTCGTGGAGTTAATTGTAATGGTTCCTTTATATTTAATGAAAATATTCTTTAAGAAAACCCTTATTTCTCATAATAAAATGGTGACCACAGTGATTACTTCTATAATCACTTAGTTTATACTGGCTATATATGATCTAGTATCGATTAGATAGTTAATTGGGTGAATCTGCCCTAAGCCCACAACCAAACAAGGAACAGGAAGTAAGGCGGAAAGCACACATCCAACTACCTATTGGGTATCAATGATATATAACCATGCTGTATAAACTAAAGTATTATAGAGTTAATCACCTAAGGTCCTTTAAGTTTATACTGGTTTAATAAAATGGATTAAACCCTTTACTAGTAAGTTTCTAGTTTTGTATACCCAAAGTTATGATTTGGAAAGTGTGTTCTGTACTAGAAAACTGTGCATTGACTCTGTGTCCTATGACTTGACCCATACCTGGTACCCTTATGATGACTCAATGTATACTGGACATATATATCTAGAATCGAACAGATAATAGACTGGGTGAATCTGCTCCAAGCCCACAACCAAACAAGGAACATGAAATGAAGCGGAGAGCACACATCCTATTACCTGTCGGATCCTATTGATATATATGTATCCTTTGATGTATACATTAAGGAATCATAAGGTTAGCATTATGGCCCCTTTCTACTAAACGTAGCCTTCTACCAAGGCCTCAAATGTTATGCATGTTTGTTTCTTGTATGAGTATGTACTTTTCCCTAGTGAGGCTATCATTAACTAAATATAATATATACATTAATGAATATGTGAGAAGATCACAAAGTAAACGTAGTAGGGAAAATAATGTTTTACCTCAGCAATGACACTGCTGGCTATAAAGTAATAAAATACAGACTCCTGGTAGTATTAAATGTAAAATACACCTCGGGGAGTCTTTTTGCCTTTAATCCCTAATGAGTTAATTTAAGGTTTAAATGTGAACTCGTATGTAACTAGGAAGATATTTTATTATATTTTATCACCTCGTGTCTGCTAACCCAGATATGTGTAATCGTACTAAAGTTAACGCAAACCGGAAAGATATATTATTATATTTTATCACCTCGTGTCTGCTAACCCAGATACGTGTAATCGTACTAAAGTTAACGCAAACCGGAAAGATATAATTTACGTGCTTTTCCCTGGTACTTAGTGTGGTGTGCTTTTCCCTAGTACTTAGTATGCTTTTCCCTGGTACTTAGTGTACTTTTCCCTGGTACTTAGTGTGATGTGCTTTTCCCTGGTACTTGGTGTGCTTTTTCCCTGGTACTTAGTGTGGTGTGTTTCTCTCTATATTAGTTATAGTATGCTTCCCCTTTTGTACTTGTTATAGTATGTTTCTCTATGTATCTGTTATAGTATGTTCTCCTCTGTACTTATTATAGTATGTTCCCCTCTGTACATGTTATAGTATGAACTGAACCCTTAAACTATACCTATTATAGTTTACTAGTAATGTACTTGAACTGTTGTTGAAAATACTTAATTTACCACTAAGTTATGCTAGTACTTTAAAACGGAGTTTTGTTAAACTATAAAGTAGCATAACTTGAAAAGAGATTTTGAAATGTTTTGACAACTTATAAATGACATAAGGAATCTTTTGAAAGATGTTTATAGCAAACATTTACACAATTATCATTGTGTTCAACTTGTATTCCCCCCCTTAAAAGCATTTAAAACAGTTAAAAGATTCATTACGGGGTATGAACTCACCTGATGTGGGTGATTCACCGAATACGTGTGTAAGGATGAGAAGTTCCACGAATGAAGTCCCGAGACACAAAAAGTCCTAAATTACATATAATCACATATATTGGCATAAATATAGTGCTTGGAAGCAACCAAATGCAAGGAAACACCTCACGGGACAAGGAAACACTTTGACCAAGTGTTGGAATCACATGTGATTGACCTAAAGGTTGTTTATGGCCATGGCTTGGTGATCACGACCATGTGTTTACGGCCAAGGGAGTCTACGGCCGTAAACTCGTGGTCAAAGTTGCATATGATGGTGTTTGAAGGTTAGGGAAGCTTGAGGGAATTTTACTCTACACAATGGTGTGAAAGACCAACTCTATGGAGAGTGTTGAGGTGTTTACGGCCAAGGCAGTTTACTCCTGGCCGTAAACTCTCTAAATGGTCACATTTACGGTCGTAAAGGTAAGGAGTCTCAAGGGTTCAAGTGTTCTAAGGTTTAGCAAGAGTCTAGATGTGTTTAAGGTCCAAAACTTGACCATACTTGGAGTTTACGGCCAAGGGTGTTTACTCTTGGGCCGTAAACTCTCTAATGATGATTTTGGTGATGGTTCAAGGTCTTACAAAGCACCTGAGAGTGTTCTAGTCTCAAATCCAAGCCTTAGGAAGAGTTTAGGGCTCAAATGGCACCTTTATAGGGGTTTACGGCCATGGGAGATGGCTTGGCCGTAAACTCCTTTTGGTCCTTCATTCTTGATGTTTTCAAGGTCCTAAGCATGAAACTTAACTAGATATCAAGTATAGGGAAGAGTACTTACGATGTAGAGGCTTGAAATGGTTGATTTTGGCCAAGAACACTAGTATGTGTTCTTGGTGTTCTTGGTGAAACTTGAAGATTTGAAGATCTAGTTGAAATGAATGTTTTCATGGATGAAATCAAAGAGTGTAACTAGGAGATGAAGTGTAACAACAAATCAAGGAAAGAACACTTATGTTTTTGATGATCTAAGATGATGAACTCGATGATACTTGAGAGGATTTGGAAGTGTTCTTGAGTTTGGAAGCGAAATAATGAAAGAAAGTTGAAGAATATGAGGTTATAAGGAGGACTTTACGGCCCACCTTGAGTTTACGGCCGTAAACTCAAGTTTTGTGGCCGTGAACTCTAAGTGAAGAGGTTAGGGCTTCATTCGTTGAACAATGTCTCTAGCAGGTACATTCTAACACTCATTCCTCAAGTGTACTAGGCTTAAAACTCCTTAGAATGACCTTTAACCAGGCTAGAACTCATTACCAATGAGTCTGACACTCTGTTGAGTTGACTGACTGAGATTTAAAAGCAAAAATTTTCCGGGTTGTCACATCATCCCCCCGTTAGATGGAATTTCGTCCCGAAATTAACTTTCTTACAGTACTACTGGGGTTGCGCTCCTCTGATTTGCAGAATACCTACTCGTAGACCTGGCAACTTTGCCCTGGCGTTCATGATAGGATTCGCACTCGGTCCATCTATCATCACCTCGTGTATACAAGTCGTATATAATTAGGATTAGTAAGACGGTCGGATGTGCGACTCTGCCCCAGGTCCACAACCAAACAAGGAACAGGAGATAGGGCGGAAACATACATACTAAATCTGCGTAATCATAATCATATACCACCCTCGCGTATACACTGAATAGTGATAGATGGGCTGTATTCGTCCTTAGCCTCTGTGCTCGAACTTGGTCTGGTGGACGAGTGGTATTTCGTGACGGTCTGCGGACATCTGACGATAGGGTTTCAGAGGACAAAGTACTCTTCGCATGAGTACTTCGGGGTTTAGAATACGAAAGATAAAACTGAGGTTTAGGTCGGACGGTCGGTACGAATGAAGAAAGTTTCGAGAAGTTGACGATCAAGGCGATAAAAACATATGAACTTAGTATGGTGAGGACCACGCCAATTCATTATGAATGATAGTAACGGACGCTTTGCTGAACAATGTTTGGCCGATTGGAAAGAAATGTATGTTATACGATGATGTATCCCTAGCGTGCTCGAAAATGTACTCTTAGTGCGTTCGATTGTGTACTCTTAGTGTGTTCGATAGTGTACTCTTAGTGTGTTCCATAGTGTACTCTTAGGGTGTTCGAAAATGTACTTCTAGTGTGTTCGACGATGTACTCTTTGTAAATGTTCTAGTGCTTTCTGTTTCCATTTGATGTTAACACTCCTACGTATCGTCCCGCGATGAGCGAGTACATACGAATGAAAGTGTTTCGATAACTGGTGATGATACTTTATATCATGATCCTCCTCGGTACCACTACGATCGCCTGTCATATACGAGTTATGAATATTTAAGATGGATAAGATGGTCGACTGAGTAACTCTGCCTCAAATCCACAACCAAACAAGGAACAGGAATTAAGGCGAAATTACTCACTCTAAGTCTGCAACATCTTAGTTATGCACAACCCTGATGTATATGTTTAGCCATCATAGCTTCTCTAAACGGATCCTTTGTGACTTGTTCCTATGAGTGAGTTATTATAATTACTTTTAAGTGTTATCCCCAAGTTTTAATCTTATATAAATATAAATTAATTCTCAAAGCAATTTCTAAATCGAAACGTACCGCTGCTCGATGGCGACTCCGAGGTCGATTCTCCTGCGGTGATCATCAGAATTCTTCCATCCGCGCCTGAGTTGTTTGTTATCGGGCAGTCCCTCTGGTAGTGTCCAGTCTCACCACAGCCATAGCAGGCATGGTTTTCTTCAACTTCGTGGACTTGGGAGATCGGTTGAGCCGGTGCCCTGCAGAAACGGACTGTGTGTCCTTTTCTGTGGCAGTTCAGACACTGCATTTTCCGGCATGCTCCGGTGTGGTGATAGTTGCACTTCCCACACTTCGGAAGGGTTCTAGCATATCGACTGGCATGTGCTGGAGCAGCAGGTGTTGTGGCGGTGTACATAGTACTCGTTCGTTCCTCCTGCGGGGTGTCTTGTGTTGTTTGCTTCTTCTTCCTCTTGTTCCCCGACTTCTGTCCATAGTCCCTTTCCCTCGATGGCTCGGGAACCGAGACTTCTACGCCATGATGGACTTCATGGTCGATGAATCGTTGGGCCAGGCGTTTGGCACTATCGAATGTGGCTGGGTTAGAAGACAACACATTTCCTTGGGTCGGGGCAGTCAGACCCTAGATGTATCTTTCTTGGGCCAGGCGTTTGCCACTGTTAGAGTCAGTGACTTAACATGGCCATTCCACCATGTTAGGGCTCTTCTGGAGAAGGTGCAGGCAGCAAACTTGACTTTTCTCCCTTCTGGGCATGTACAGAGTTCGAAGACCGAATCTGTTATCTCGAACCATTGCATCAGAGCGATGACTCCACCATTTCCGTCGAAGGAATTGGGTTTGCATTTCATGAAGTCTTTATACGAACATTCCCGCGAGTATTCGTGGGTATCTCCGTAGTTGTTTAGGTGAGCACCGCCACCAGATCCACTGATACCACTTGCGCGAATTTGGGTTAGGGCGGCTATCGTTGCTGCTGTTACCGCTGCCTGAAAAGCAGCTAGGTCGAACTGTGGCGGGGGTAGTGGCGGTTGAGTTGGAGTTATCGGAATAGTGCGTCTGTTCGATTTGCGAGGAGGCATCTTTTCTAAAAGAATACAAAGATGAGATGGAATAAGTCTATAGCAGTGGACACAAGCCGAAAGCTGAAAAGACAAGGTTATCCTAGTTCTGAGTGTATCGGGTCCTGACTTCCATAGGGTTTTAGTAACAATTCATAAAAGAGTTTATACCTAATAAACTCTATGAATTTGAAATGGATATCCTCGAATGAATATCTGTTACCTGAATAACTGTTACCAGCTGCATGTAAGAAAATAATCCTAACACATAATGTGAGCAGTGTTTCCACTCGCTCATTTAGTTAACAAGATTATTATTTATTAGTGTGACGTGTAAGACGTTTTGGTTACTTCGGTTGATCCCTCTTTGAAAACTTCTCATGAACTTGCTCTTGTTCCTCCTGGACTCTTCTGTTGTCTACTATGAGGAAGTGGTTACATCTATATGGGTTTGTCGTGCGAGAATGGAAGTGACTAAAGAATCTATGAGATTTAAGGTAACTTTATGGGGTGATCCTTACAGAGTCCTCCTATAATTGCACAATGTATACAAGTTGTATATAACTTAAGATTAAATAGACCTTCGAATAAGTGATCCTACTCCAAAACCACAACCAGACAAGGAACATGTAGTGGAGCGTAGATCACAAATTCTAAGTCTATAAGATCTCAATTATATAAAACCTTGGGAGTATACATTGTAAGATCATAGACCTATCCGTAAGGGTCCTTTAAGTTATCATGTAAGTTGTTTATATAGAGCCTAAAATACTCCTATAGTATTTTAATGTAATCTTCTTGGTATGTTTCAAACTTGTTATCGCGTTATAGTGTCATAGAATACTCCTATAGTATTCTAACTTTCATGTTCTGATCTAGAGATCCCTTGTATAGAGTTTGGTAAGTTTTAAGACTGTTGCAACACCACATCACTCCCAAAGACATGTCGGTCACATCTCAAATGAATATAGTTGATCATGCTATATTGATCCTAGCTATGATTACATAACTGTTCAGGTTTGACGACAATGTTAAACCTTTAAATACTTTATTTATGTTCTTCTTGTGATACTTGGTCTAGTATGTACATGTATAAGCAAGTAGGTATATTTTTATAACTTATCCTTATACTCTTAAAATATACCATTATCCAGAGCACTTAAGCCCCATTGTATTTATAGTTGTATATCTTTTATCGGTTGATATACTTAGTTCACTATAAACAATGCTCTGATACCAATCTGTCACACCCCAAAACCGGAACGGCGGAAACGTTCTGGGGTGGAGGACGTCATGTTTAGTATGACAAGACATGCATTATAGTAAGCAAAGTAATGAACAACCATTTCATTAGAAAGAAAGTGTTTACAAAGTGTGTGTTCACGAAACGTAGAATACATAAGCAAATAACAAACAAGACTTGGAGCTATACTGCTCCATCTTCTGAATTCCCAGCACGAGTACCTGTCTACTAGCAATGTACTTGAACTGTTGTTGAAAATACTCAATTTACTACTAAGTTATGCTAGTACTTTAACTAAGTGTTGGAATCACATGTGATTGACCTAAAGGGTGTTTATGGCCATGGCTTGGTGATCACGGCCATGTGTTTACGGCCAAGGGAGTTTACGGCCGTAAACTCGTGGTCAAAGTTGCATATGATGGTGTTTGAAGGCCGTGAACTCACCTGATGTGGGTGATTCACCGAATACATGTGTAAGGATGAGAAGTTCCACGAATGAAGTCCCGAGACACAACAAGTCCTAAATGACATATAATCACATATATTGGCATAAGTATAGTGCTTGGAAGCAACCAAATGCAAGGAAACACCTCACAGGACTAGGAAACACTTTGACTAAGTGTTGGAATCACATGTGATTGACCTAAAGGGTGTTTATGGCCATGGCTTGGTGATCACGGCCATGTGTTTACGGCCAAGGGAGTTTACGGCCGTAAACTCGTGGTCAAAGTTGCATATGATGGTGTTTGAAGGCTAGGGAAGCTTGAGGGAATTTTACTCTACACAATGGTGTGAAAGACCAACTCTATGGAGAGTGTTGAGGTGTTTACGTACAAGGCAGTTTACTCCTCGCCGTAATCTCTCTAAATGGTCACATTTAGGGTCTTAAAGGTAAGGAGTCTCAAGGGTTCTAAGGTTTAGCAAGAGTCTAGATGTGTTTAAGGTCCAAAACTTGACCATACTTGGAGTTTACGGCCAAGGGTGTTTACTCTTGGGCCGTAAACTCTCTAATGATGATTTTGGTGATGATTCAAGGTCTTAAAAAGCACCTGAGAGTGTTCTAGCCTCAAATCCAAGCCTTAGGAAGAGTTTAGGGCTCAAATGGCACCTTTATAGGGGTTTACGGCCATGGGAGATGGCTTGGCCGTAAACTCCTTTTGGTCCTTCATTCTTGATGTTTTCAAGGTCCTAAGCATGAAACTTAACTAGATATCAAGTATAGGGAAGAGTACTTACGATGTAGAGGCTTGAAATGGTTGATTTTGGCCAAGAACACTAGTATGTGTTCTTGGTGTTCTTGGTGAAACTTGAAGATTTGAAGATCTAGTTGAAATGAATGTTTTCATGGATGAAATCAAAGAGTGTAACTAGGAGATGAAGTGTAACAACAAATCAAGGAAAGAACACTTATGTTTTTGATGATCTAAGATGATGAACTCGATGATACTTGAGAGGATTTGGAAGTGTTCTTGAGTTTGGAAGCGAAATAATGAAAGAAAGTTGAAGAATATGAGGTTATAAGGAGGAGTTTACGGCCCACCTTGAGTTTACGGCCGTAAACTCAAGTTTTGTGGCCGTGAACTCTAAGTGAAGAGGTTAGGGCTTCATTCGTTGAACAGTGTCTCTAGCAGGTACATTCTAACACTCATTCCTCAAGTGTACTAGGCTTAAAACTCCTTAGAATGACCTTTAACCAGGCTAGAACTCATTACCAATGAGTCTGACACTCTGTTGAGTTGACTGACTGAGATTTAAAAGCAAAAATTTTCCGGGTTGTCACATCATCCCCCCGTTAGATGGAATTTCGTCCCGAAATTAACTTTCTTACAGTACTACTGGGGTTGCGCTCCTCTGATTTGCAGAATACCTACTCGTAGACCTGGCAACTTTGCCCTGGCGTTCATGATAGGATTCGTACTCGGTCCATCTATCATCACCTTGTGTATACAAGTCGTATATAATTAGGATTAGTAAGACGGTCGGATGTGCGACTCTGCCCCAGGTCCACAACCAAACAAGGAACAGGAGATAGGGCGGAAACACACATACTAAATCTGCGTAATCATAATCATATACCACCGTCGCGTATACACTGAATAGTGATAGATGGGCTGTATTTGTCCTTAGCCTCTGTGCTCGAACTTGGTCTGGTGGACGAGTGGTATTTCGTGACGGTCTGCGGACATCTGACGATAGGGTTTCAGAGGACAAAGTACTCTTCGCATGAGTACTTCGGGGTTTAGAATACGAAAGATAAAACTGAGGTTTAGGTCGGACGGTCGGTACGAATGACGAAAGTTTCGAGAACTTGACGATCAAGGCGATAGAAACATATGAACTTAGTATGGTGAGGACCACGCCAATTCATGACGAATGATAGTAACGGATGCTTTGCTGAACAAAGTTTGGCCGATTAGAAAGAAATGTATGTTATACGATGATGTATCCCTAGCGTGCTCGAAAATGTACTCTTAGTGCGTTCGATAGTGTACTCTTAGTGTGTTCGATAGTGTACTCTTAGTGTGTTCCATAGTGTACTCTTAGGGTGTTCGAAAATGTACTTCAAGTGTGTTCGACGATGTACTCTTTGTAAATGTTCTAGTGCTTTCTGTTTCCATTTGATGTTAACACTCCTACGTATCGTCCCGCGATGAGCGAGTACATACGAATGAAAGTTTTTCGATAACTGGTGATGATACTTTATATCATGATCCTCCTCGGTACCACTACGATCGCCTGTCATATACGAGTTATGAATATTTAAGATGGATAATACGGTCGACTAGGTAGCTCTGCCTCAAATCCACAACCAAACAAGGAACAGGAATTAAGGCGGAATTACTCACTCTAAGTCTGCAACATCTTAGTTATGCACAACCCTGATGTATATGTTCAGCCATCATAGCTTCTCTAAACGGATCCTTTGTGACTTGTTCCTATGAGTGAGTTATTATAATTACATTTAAGTGTTATCCCCAAGTTTTAATCTTATATAAATATAAATTAATTCTCAAAGCAATTTCTAAATCGAAACGTACCACTGCTCGATGGCGACTCCGAGGCCGATTCTCCTGCGGTGATCATCAGAATTCTTCCATCCGCGCCTGAGTTGTTTGTTATCGGGCAGTCCCTCTGGTAGTGTCCAGTCTCACCACAGCCATAGCAGGCATGGTTTTCTTCAACTTCGTGGACTTGGGAGATCGGTTGAGCCGGTGCCCTGCAGAAACGGACTGTGTGTCCTTTTCTGTGGCAGTTCAGACACTGCATTTTCCGGCATGCTCCGGTGTGGTGATAGTTGCACTTCCCACACTTCGGAAGGGTTCCAGCATATCGACTGGCATGTGCTGGAGCAGCAGGTGTTGTGGCGGTGTACATAGTACTCGTTCGTTCCTCCTGCGGGGTGTCCTGTGTTGTTCGCTTCTTCTTCCTCTTGTTCCCCGACTTTTGTCCATAGTCCCCTTCCCTCGATGGCTCGGGAACCGGGACTTCTACGCCATGATGGACTTCATGGTCGATGAATCGTTGGGCCAGGCGTTTGGCACTATCGAATGTGGCTGGGTTAGAAGACAACACATTTCCTTGGGTCGGGGCAGTCAGACCCTAGATGTATCTTTCTATCTTCTTGCTCTCTGGGGTAACCATCCCGGGGCATAGTGCTGCCAAGTCGCTAAACCTGTTAGTGTAGGCCACTATGTCTGAGCAAACCATCTTGAGCTCCCATGGCTCTTGTTCCAGCTTCTATACTTCGCCCCTTGGCCAGTACTCTCCCATCATCATTTCCTTTATGTTTTCCCAGCCCATAGAGTTTGCCACTGTTAGAGTCAGTGACTTAACATGGCCATTCCACCATGTTAGGGCTCTTCTGGAGAAGGTGCAGGCAGCAAACTTGACTTTTCTCCCTTCTGGGCATGTACAGAGTTCGAAGACCGAATCTGTTATCTCGAACCATTGCATCAGAGCGATGACTCCACCATTTCCGTCGAAGGAATTAGGTTTGCAGTTCATGAAGTCTTTATACGAACATTCCCGCGAGTATTCGTGGGTATCTCCGTAGTTGTTTAGGTGAGCACCGCCACCAGATCCACTGATACCACTTGCGCGAATTTGGGTTAGGGCGGCTATCGTTGCTGCTGTTACCGCTGCCTGAAAAGCAGCTAGGTCGAACTGTGGCGGGGGTAGTGGCGGTTGAGTTGGAGTTATCGGAATAGTGCGTCTGTTCGATTTGCGAGGAGGCATCTTTTCTAAAAGAATACAAAGATGAGATGGAATAAGTCTATATCAGTGGACACAAGCCGAAAGCTGAAAAGACAAGGTTATCCTAGTTCTGAGTGTACCGGGTCCTGACTTCCACAGGGTTTTAGTAACAATTCATAAAAGAGTTTATACCTAATAAACTCTATGAATTTGAAATGGATATCCTCGAATGAATATCTGTTACCTGAATAACTGTTACCAGCTGCATGTAAGAAAATAATCCTAACACATAATGTGAGCAGTGTTTCCACTTGCTCATTTAGTTAACAAGATTATTATTTATTAGTGTGACGTGTAAGACGTTTTGGTTACTTCGGTTGATCCCTCTTTGAAAACTTCTCATGAACTTGCTCTTGTTCCTCCTGGACTCTTCTGTTGTCTACTATGAGGAAGTGGTTACATCTATCTGGGTTTGTCGTGCGAGAATGGAAGTGACTAAAGAATCTATGAGATTTAAGGTAACTTTATGGGGTGATCCTTACAGAGTTCTCATATAATTGCACAATGTATATAAGTTGTATATAACTTAAGATTAAATAGACCTTCGAATAAGTGATCCTACTCCAAAACCACAACCAGACAAGGAACAGGTAGTGGAGCGTAGATCACAAATTCTAAGTCTATAAGATCTCAATTATATAAAACCTTGGGAGTATACATTGTAAGATCATAGACCTATCCGTAAGGGTCCTTTAAGTTATCATGTAAGTTGTTTATATAGAGCCTAAAATACTCCTATAGTATTTTAATGTAATCTTCTTGGTATGTTTCAAACTTGTTATCGCGTTATAGTGTCATAGAATACTCCTATAGTATTCTAACTTTCATGTTCTGATCTAGAGATCCCTTGTATAGAGTTTGGTAAGTTTTAAGACTGTTGCAACACCACATCACTCCCAAAGACATGTTGGTCACATCTCAAATGAATATAGTTGATCATGCTATAATGATCCTAGCTATGATTACATAACTGTTCAGGTTTGACGACAGTGTTCAACCTTTAAATACTTTATTTCTGTTCTTCTTGTGATACTTGGTCTAGTATGTACATGTATAAGCAAGTAGGTATATTTTTATAACTTATCCTTATACTCTTAAAATATACCATTATCCAGAGCACTTAAGCCCCATTGTATTTATAATTGTATATCTTTTATCGGTTGATATACTTAGTTCACTATAAACAATGCTCTGATACCAATCTGTCACACCCCAAAACCGGAACGACGGAAACGTTCTGGGGTGGAGGACGTCATGTTTAGTATCACAAGACATGCATTATAGTAAGCAAAGTAATGAACAACCATTTCATTAGAAAGAAAGTGTTTACAAAGTGTGTGTTCACGAAACGTAGAATACATAAGCAAATAACAAACAAGACTTGGAGCTATACTGCTCCATCTTCTGAATTCCCAGCACGAGTACCTGTCTACTAGGCTCCTGAGAATACACGTTATTTGAAAGAGTTGATCAACAATTAAGCTGGTGAGTTCATAAGATTTTAGTGATGTAAGTAAGTTGTAAAATGTTGTGGTAAACTGCTGTTGAAAATGTAGTTGAAAAATGTAGTAAGTTGTAAGTTCTGTTTAGAAAAGTTCGCCTGTTCCTCTTAGAAAATCCTATATTTTCTACTTTGATGAAAGATACGTAAAAATGATTCTACAATCCTTTCTACGAGTACTAAATGGATACAAGTGATATAAAACTCAGAGTAAACAAACAATCGACTATGCGCATCTGCCCTAACTCACAACCAAACAAGGAACAGGAAGTAAGGCGGATAGCACGCATCCCATTGTTTGTTAGATCATTATTATATATAACTCTGGCGTGTTCACTTGTTACTCGTGGAGTTAATTGTAATGGTTCCTTTATATTTAATGAAAAGATTCTTTAAGAAAACCCTTATTTCTCATAATAAAATGGTGACCACAGTGATTACTTCTATAATCACTTAGTTTATACTGGCTATATATGATCTAATATCGATTAGATAGTTAATTGGGTGAATCTGCCCTAAGCCCACAACCAAACAAGGAACAGGAAGTAAGGCGGAAAGCACACATCCAACTACCTATTGGGTATCAATGATATATAACCATGATGTATAAACTAAATTATTATAGAGTTAATCACCTAAGGTCCTTTAAGTTTATCCTGGTTTAATAAACTGGATTAAACCCTTTACTAGTAAGTTTCTAGTTTTGTATACCCAAAGTTATGATTTGGAAAGTGTGTTCTGTACTAGAAAACTGTGCATTGACTCTGTGTCCTATGACTTGACCCATACCTGGTACCCTTATGATGACTCAATGTATACTGGACATATATATCTAGAATCGAATAGATAATAGACTGGGTGAATCTGCTCCAAGCCCACAACCAAACAAGGAACATGAAATGAAGCGGAGAGCACACATCCTATTACCTGTCGGATCCTATTGATATATATGTATCCTTTGATGTATACATTAAGGAATCATAAGGTTAGCATTATGGCCCCTTTCTACTAAATGTAGCCTTCTACCAAGGCCTCAAATGTTATGCATGTTTGTTTCTTGTATGAGTATGTACTTTTCCCTAGTGAGGCTGTCATTAACTAAATATAATATATACATTAATGAATATGTGAGAAGATCACAAAGTAAATGTAGTAGGGAAAATAATGTTTTACCTCAGCAGTGACACTGCTGGCTATGAAGTAATAAAATACAGACTCCAGGTAGTATTAAATGTACAATACACCTCGGGGAGTATTTTTGCCTTTAATCCCTAATGAGTTAATTTAAGGTTTAAATGTGAACTCGTATGTAACTAGGCATATATTTTATTATATTTTATCACCTCGTGTCTGCTAACCCAGATACGTGTAATCGTACTAAAGTTAACGCAAACCGGAAAGATATATTATTATATTTTATCACCTCATGTCTGCTAACCCAGATACGTGTAATCGTACTAAAGTTAACGCAAACCGGAAAGTTATAATTTACGTGCTTTTCCCTGGTACTTAGTGTGGTGTGCTTTTCCCTGATACTTAGTATGCTTTTCCCTGGTACTTAGTGTACTTTTCCATGGTACTTAGTGTGCTGTGCTTTTCCCTGGTACTTGGTGTGCTTTTTCCCTGGTACTTAGTGTGGTGTGTTTCTCTCTATATTAGTTATAGTATGCTTCCCCTTTTGTACTTGTTATAGTATGTTTCTCTATGTATCTGTTATAGTATGTTCTCCTCTGTACTTATTATAGTATGTTCCCCTCTGTACATGTTATAGTATGAACTGAACCCTTAAACTATACCTATTATAGTTTACTAGTAATGTACTTGAACTGTTGTTGAAAATACTCAATTTACCACTAAGTTATGCTAGTACTTTAAAACGGAGTTTTGTTAAACTAAAAAGTAGCATAACTTGAAAAGAGTTTTTGAAATGTTTTGACAACTTATAAATGACATAAGTAATCTTTTGAAAGATGTTTATAGAAAACATTTACACAATTATCATTGTGTTAAACTTGTATTCCCCCCCCCTAAAAGCATTTAAAACAGTTAAAATATTCATTACGGGGTATGAACTCACCTGATGTGGGTGATTCAACGAATACGCGTGTAAGGATGAGAAGTTCCACGAATGAAGTCCCGAGACACAACAAGTCCTAAATGACATATAATCACATACATATATTGGCATAAATATAGTGCTTGGAAGCAACCAAATGCAAGGAAACACCTCACGGGACTAGGAAACACTTTGACTAAGTGTTGGAATCACATGTGATTGACCTAAAGGGTGTTTATGGCCATGGCTTGATGTTCACGGCCATGTGTTTACGGCCAAGGGAGTTTACGGCCGTAAACTCGTGGTCAAAGTTGCATATGATGGTGTTTGAAGGCTAGGGAAGCTTGAGGGAATTTTACTCTACACAATGGTGTGAAAGACCAACTCTATGGAGAGTGTTGAGGTGTTTACGGCCAAGGGAGTTTACTCCTGGCCGTAAACTCTCTAAATGGTCACATTTAGGGTCTTAAAGGTAAGGAGTCTCAAGGGTTCAAGTGTTCTAAGGTTTAGCAAGAGTCTAGATGTGTTTAAGGTCCAAAACTTGACCATACTTGGAGTTTACGGCCAAGGGTGTTTACTCTTGGGCCGTAAACTCTCTAATGATGAGTTTGGTGATGGTTCAAGGTCTTACAAAGCACTTGGGAGTGTTCTAGCCTCAAATCCAAGCCTTAGGAAGAGTTTAGGGCTCAAATGGCATCTTTATAGGGGTTTACGGCCATGGGAGATGGCTTGGCCGTAAACTCCTTTTGGTCCTTCATTCTTGATGTTTTCAATGTCCTAAGCATGAACCTTAACTAGATATCAAGTATAGGGAAGAGTAATTACGATGTAGAGGCTTGAAATGGTTGATTTTGGCCAAGAACACTAGTGTGTGTTCTTGGTGTTCTTGGTGAAACTTGAAGATTTGAAGATCTAGTTGAAATGAATGTTTTCATGGATGAAACCAAAGAGTGTAACTAGGAGATAAAGTGTAACAACAAATAAAGGAAAGATATGTTTTTGATGATCTAAGATGATGAACTCGATGATACTTGAGAGGATTTGGAAGTGTTCTTGAGTTTGGAAGTGAAATAATGAAAGAAAGTTGAAGAATATGAGGTTATAAGGAGGAGTTTACGGCCCACCTTGAGTTTATGGCCGTAAACTCAAGTGTTGTGGCCGTGAACTCTAAGTGAAGAGGTTAGGACTTGATTCGTTGAACAGTGTCTCTAGCAGGTACATTCTAACACTCATTCCTCAAGTGTACTAGGCTTAAAACTCCTTAGAATGACCTTTAACCAGGCTAGAACTCATTACCAATGAGTCTGACACTCTGTTGAGTTGACTGACTGAGATTTAAAAGCAAAAATTTTTCGGGTTCTCACATCATCCCCCCGTTAGATGGAATTTCGTCCCGAAATTAACTTTCTTACAGTACTACTGGGGTTGCGCTCCTCTGATTTGCAGAATACCTACTCGTAGACCTGGCAACTTTGCCCTGGCGTTCATGATAGGATTCACACTCGGTCCATCTATCATCACCTCGTGTATACAAGTCGTATATAATTAGGATTAGTAAGAAGGTCAGATGTGCGACTCTGCCCCGGGTCCACAACCAAACAAGGAACAGGAGATAGGGTGGAAACACACATACTAAATCTGCCTAATCATAATCATATACCACCCTCGTGTATACACTGAATAGTGATAGGTGGGCTGTATTCGTCCATAGCCTCTGTGCTCGAACTTGGTCTGGTGGACGAGTGGTATTTCGTGACTGGTGGGCTGTATTCATCCTTAACCTTATACCCCCTTTATAGACCGACTTCGTGAATGAGGCCTACTAACTGTAAGACTGACCTTTTACTTATACATATATAATATATTAAACTTTTAATTTTATATAGTATAAGGGTGTATTTTAAACTTTTAAAATACTTGGTGGTTTAATTCTATTAATAACTTATACTCTTAATTTAATTAAACTTAAACTATGTTGTTATGGATTTATTAATCTTCTCCTTTAATTAAACACTTTAATTAATTTAATACAATCCATAAGAGGTAACTTGAACTTATTCAAAATACATTAAGGTTCTAAACATAAAAAACAAAATTAAAACTATTTAATTAATTTTAAGTTGTGAACCCAAGAGTTGCACCTTTTAGTTACAAGAGTTTTAGAAATCAATGTTTCATAATTTGAGACTTTTCAAATACCAAAACTTGAGGGCAATTTTGTAACTCTTGAAAACCTTTTGAGTTCCAAACTTGATGACAAGATTTGTAACTCCATAAAAAACTTTTGAGTTCCAAAACTTGATGGCAAGTTTTGTAACTCCTAAAAACATGTAGATCAAATTTTAAAACCATTAAAATAATCATAATTTTATCTTTTAAATGACTTAATGCAACTCTTATAGTAAGATAACTTCAAATCAAATTTTACAAATAATTAGCTTATCATATAAACTAGTAAAAAATTTCAAGATTTGACAATTTATCTTTTAATTTAGATGAGGATAATTATTTTCATAACATAAAAATTGAATTTTGATCAACAAAACAACTTATAGTAATTATCCAAATCCAAATTAAGCCAAGAAATCCGAAAAATCTGCCAGACCCGTCACCACCTCGTGGTAATTTTGACCACCTCATGGTGATCAGGCAGAGTCCAAAAAAAACAATTTTTCAGCTTTGAACAAACAACAATTGCATCAAATAACAGAAAATACTCATGGCTCTGATACCAATATTGGGTTTTATGTACTCTAACATCCATATGGTGCACATACCACCCTAATGTTTTGGATCTAAGTTTTCTCTAGTTATACATGCAATAATATTAACCAAAGCATAAAGCCTACAACTAGCATACAATTTGATATTTGAATCATAAAATAGATTAGATGATTACCTCTTTGTTCTAGCTTGATGTATTTGGCCTTTAAGAACTTAGCACCTCAAATATGATGCCTCTAATAAGTCACAAACACCACCAACAATTGGATGACTTGAGAGAGAGGTTCCAATGCACTAAAATCGACTATAGTATCTTTAAGACAACTAGTCACCAATTTTAGGCTAAGGGGTGTCATATATATAGTGTAAGAAGCCAAGAGTCATGGGTAAACCCTAATCTATACACTTGGGTTATGATCCATATCTCATGTGGGCTAACTCTTCATGGAAACTTACATAAACTTAGCCCATCATGGATCAATAGCCCAAACCATATATATATATATATATATATATATATATATATATATATATATATATATATATATATATCATTGATTTACATAATCAGTCCCCGTTAATTTAATTAGTCTCTTTTGATCACTGAATTAATTCCAAATTAATTCTTGATCAATACTAATTAAATGATATAATTTCATATTAATATATTATACTTGTAATATATTAATAAATCATAAATAACCTCTTTCTCAAATGTCCATCCTATCAAATTGTTCTGGTGAAGGCAACCCAAAAAGACCATGCTACTCTCAGGTCAAGTACATACCAATTATAGTTATGGGTTTAGACACCTAATCCAACAAAACCACCATGGCTTCTAACCATGGTGGTTGCCGCCATATCATCTTCTTCCGCCGCCTCCAGCCATAGTGAGGAGGTGGTTGTGTGCATGATTTGGTGTGTTGTATGAACGTATTTCATAAGCTTAATGTTGTATGGATCTTTGCTTGGCCAGGAAACCGAAGAAAATTCACCAGCACCACCGTAAGGTGGGGGCCGCCACCTTCTACGACCGTTAGCCACCGTTGTTGCTGCCATCTCAGGCCATTACCGTCGCCATATGCCACCAGGTGGGTGCTTGTGTCGTATTCCAGACAAAGATGTGTCGTGTGTACCGTCGCTTGGAAGGACTTCACGAGAAAAAGCCATCACCACCACCGTGAGGTGGTGGCTGTCGCCTCCAACCACCGCCTGCCGCCACAAGGGTGGCTGAGTGTGTGTGTGTGTTTTATTTTGTGTGTATGTTCATTTGTATATTATGTTGTACAATTGTATTTTCGCTGGAATAATTAACGAAATTCGTCACCATCACCGTGAGGTGGTGGTCGCCGTCGTGAGCCGCCGTTGACCACCACTACCCGAGGTGGCAGTGGGTGGTGCCCGACTTAATTAACAATTAATTAACCTAAAAGCTTAACAAATGGACTAATTGGAACGTAACTGGGTTAGAAACCCTAATTAGGGTTTAGAAAACCCTAATTTTGGATATGTTAATTTGGAATTGTCGGGACTCGCATGTTTGGACCATTAGATTGGAATTATGAATTAATCCCGACCACATTGTATGTTTGGACTAGTGGAGTGATGAACTTAATGGATCAAGTCCTTAATGGGTTAAGTAAGAACACTTAACCCTAATCGTCATTTTATGTGAAAACCCTAATTTTGCTTGGGCCTTGAGTTGGGCTTTGGTGATTGGGCTATTGATGGGCCATCTAAAGAACAAGTATATGGACTAGAATATTTGGATTGGGCTTTAGGATAAGGCCCATTGGAAAGGCTTAGGCCCAATTTGGAAAATTGGGCCATAGATGAGGCCATAATTGGGCCTTGATGATTATGAGATATTGGACCATTGGAATACCAAGTGTTTGGACTAGAATAAATGGTTGGGCCTTAAGGTAAGACCATGTGAGGGGTTTGGGCCCAATTTGGAAAATTGGGCCATATGTTGGCGTTTGGTCCATTGTTTGAATTTTTGGGCCTTTGGAGTGTAAGCTTGGGCCTTGGGCTTGAATCAAGCTAGGTTGGGGGTAAAGTAGTCTTTTACCCCAAGCATGGACTTATGGTTATGTGTTCAAACCCAATTATTATTTGGGTGACGTTTTAATGTTGACAGTTTGGGAATCTGTCACCCAGCAGCTGAAGTTTATCCGCGGCACTTCAGCAGTGTGAGGTGAGTTCTTCTCACTATATCAACAGGATCTAAGGCACCAAGGCCGACCCTTTATGATTTGTATCCTGATTATAGGATGATGCTATGTTAGTGACCGGTTAGGTCGGTATCCTGGTTATAGGATGATGCTATGTTAGTGACTGGTTAGGTCAGTATCCTGGTTATAGGATGATGCTATGTTAGTGATCTGTTAGATCGGTATCCTGGTTATAGGATGATGCTATGTTTGTGATCGGTTATATCTGTATGACTATCTGTACATGCTAGCTAGCGTATGATATTTACATGCACATGATTGTTTGATTGGGGGTTGGGTTGAGGCGGTCATACTTTATGCTTGTGCCAACATACCCAAGGCGACCCGGATAGACTGCAGACCCGATAAGGGCGTTCTAGTCAGGCTGAAGGCCCGACGAGTGGTCCGGATAGGCTGAAGGCCTGCGAGGCGTACGTGATCACAGTCTCCACCCATAGGAGGTAAGGACCGGTTCGCCTTGGATCTCTTGTATCGGGCGGCAAGGATAGATTATGCGATCTATTGCGCTTTCGGGATTAGAGACTATGTCTTGGGAATAGTTTGTAGCCCGGTTTAGGGCAGAGATAGTTTCAGCTACTGCAGTTCAGCTGTGTACGATTGAGCTGGTGAGTGAGTCAGGGTGCGAGACCCTATACGATATGATTTCTAGAGCCTGAGAGTGGGAGATTAGTTTGGAGCACCTTGGGAAGAGGGGTATAACACCCTGACTCCCAGGTATAAAATTTAAAGCTTATATTCATATTCTTAGACCTACTCAATGAGTTGGATGCCCCAAATCATTGTGTAGAAGTGGGTCAGGTCGCGTGATTTATGAGGTCTACTCAACGAGTTGGAGGACCCTAACTTGACGAGTAAGAGCTGGAAAATGAAACCCTAATTTCCAGGGGTTTACACCCTATTTAAAGGATCATTAGCCTCCCTCTGCCTCCCTTACCGTCCCTCTTGAGCTCAGAAAAACCCTAATCACGCCTACTCTCCATTTTTGTGTGTTAAGAAGCTTGGAAGGTGGATTTTGTGAAGAAAGCTTGAAGTCTAAGAAGCTTGGGGCAATGAGAAGTTTGGGGATCTGGTTCTACTTCATCTTAGCATCATTTTGAAGGTAACAAGTCGTCACCTTGACTTCTCTCTAGCTAGATCTCTTCATCCAAAGGTTTAGGACTATTTCTAGTTGTTGTGAAGTTATTTTTTGTTTTGGGCATGATCTAAAGTTGTAACTTCAGATCTAGACTCCTCTAGCCCCATATAGTCATAAAGTTCTAGTCTTTGGATAGCTATGGCGTTCTTCTTACCTAAAACCCCTTCCTTAGCTTGGTTTTGGCATTTAGGACGTTGCATGTACGTAAAGTTTGCAACTTTACGTGGAAACCATGCCCTAGGAGGTTAGATCTGCAATTTGGAGCTTTGGGGTAGCTTAAAAACGTCTGAATGAGAAATGGACTGAAGGGAGTCGACGAGTTACATGGCTAACTCGATGAGTCGGATGAATATTGCCTGTATTGGTTCTGGATGCACTCGGCGAGTCAGGGAGATGACTCGACGAGTTAGTTAGTGTTTTCCCGACATTTGGACACTGCATGGACTCGACGAGTTGTTTGGAAACTCTACGAGTCAAATAGGGTTTTCACGATTTCTCGAGTTCTGGAAGAACTCGACGAGTCAGTAAGCTACACTCGACGAGTTGAGTCAACATGGACTGTTGACCTTGACCGTTGACTTTGATTTTGACCAAGGGTTGACCAGTTGGACTTCTGAGGGTATTTTGGTAATTTGGGATTTTGATGGACTTGGTCCTATGGTGGTTATAGGTGGTCGAGTTCGTGGCTGTGATTTGGGAGTTTGATCTTATCACTACAGTTCGACATCGTGAGGTGAGATCTTTTCACTATATCAATAGGGTCTAAGGCACCAAGGCCAACCCTTTATGATTGTATTTTGGTTATAGGATGGTTGTTATGTTAGTGATCTATTAGATCGGTATCCTGGTTATAGGATGGTTGTCATGTTATAGATCGGTTAGATAGATATCCTGGTTATAGGATGATACTATGTTAGTGATCTGTTATATCTGTATGACTATCTGTACATGCTGGCTAGCGTATGATATTTATGTGCACATGATTGTTCGTTTGGGGGTTAGGGTTGAGGTGGTCATGCTTTGTGCTTGTGCCAACATACCCAAGGCGGACCAGATAGACTACAGACCCGGTTAGGGCGTACAAGTTAGGCCGAAGGCCCGACGAGCGGTCCGGATAGGCTGAAGGCCCTGAGAGGCGGTCCAGACGTGCCGATGGCTCGGAGAGTGGTCCAGATAGACTAATGGCCTGTGAGGCGGTCCAGTCAGGCTGATGGCTCATTATGCATGCTGTTTGTTTATATGATATGGTTATATTTGTATGGCGTTGGTATTTTGGGGGAACTCACTAAGCTTCGGGCTTACAGTTGTTGATTATGGTTGAGGTACTTCTGATGACCGCGGGAAGGCGAAGGCGTAATCGTGCACCTCCTTATGTTTTTATGATTTGATTCTGGGGATAATCTAATGTCTAAACTATTTTGAAAACAAATTTGGAATAAGTGTTGTTTTTAAATGTTTTAAAAAGTTTTTAATTGGCATGATTTTCGAAGGTGTTACAAGGGGACCAGATCAGGTGCATATATTGGGGTCCCGGGAAGAGACCCAAGATTTCGGATCAACTTTTGGGAGGTCAGCAGGGCTGGATTCAGTGCAACACTTGCGGAAAGCTGCACGATAGAGTTTTGCGTTCCAAGGGTTTTGGTAAGTGTGTCTCTGGGTTTGTTACCCTGCTAGTTTTGGGTTATATCTTCAAGTGATGACATATGCCAATTGCATGCCGTGAATTATTAATGTTTAACGAAAGGTCATTTCTATAATTGCGGATTGGGAGTGTTCAGTATTAACTTGGTTTATGGTCGAGATCGGTTCAGGGGTATTATGTGGGAGGTCTGCGGATAGGGTCTCACAGGATGGTTATTCAGCATTGACAGAATTCGGTGGTTTTAGTAACCGTTATTGATTGGCGGATGAAGGCGCCAAGGGAAGTGGCTCGTTACTGAGGTATTTGTGGGAGCATTTGTCTTTTGGTCTTCAAGAACTGAGTGTGGTATCATTTCAGGCTTTAGAGACTGTCGGTTTCACTGGGATTTAGGAGGTGTTCATCTGGTCTTTAGGAGTTGTGCGGTCTTTGGGTATTGGCTAGTGATGGAGCACTAGTTGGTAGGCACTAGTTGTCATCGGATCAATCGTTGTAAGGTAAGAAGGATTGGGAATCCTTCAAATTCTCCTGTACCTTGAGAATTTAGTCGATTCAAAGTGGGGGAGAATCGTCCCTAGATTCGGAAGCATGAGTGGTTTCGAAACTGGGATAAGTTTCACATCCTTTTCAGGAAGAAAGACAGCCCAAGCGGCTCTATGGATTGAGGATAGTGTGAGTTGGGAGTTCGGTGAAACTCCCCAGCATGTGAATCGCGTCTTCTTGGTGCTTGATAGCAGAATTTGGGGAATCAGGTGGGGTTCCAGTCATGAATTGAGTTCAGTTCGGGTGTTCGGTCGAGTGTGTGCTCGATTATGAGGGTATAACACCTGGTTCCTGGTATGCATTTAACATAATTATTTATTCATTTTGGAAGGGCAACTCGACGAGTTGGTGGCCCTAACTCGTCGAGTAGAAGGCAGAATATGTGCGGGTTTTAAGTGAGCTACTTGACAAGTCGAAGCCCTGACTCGACGAGTTGGACATGCTGGATGAAACCTTAATCTTTAGGGCTTGCACCCTATTTAAGCATCATATCTGGCCTCCACCCCAGCCTCCATCACCTCCAAACCCTAATCAACCTTGAGTGATCTTGAGCTATTTCTTGCAATTTTTGTGATTTAAAGCTAGAAGAAGGAAGCAAGGACGTGGAGTTGCAGAAGGAAGGCTGAAGATCCAGAGCTAAGGACTCATTTCTTTCTTGATAAAGGTATAAAGCTTATACCTTGGCTTCTATTCATTTAGATCTTTATTTGAGCTTGTATGTTGTCATTTTGGGCCATTTCCAAGGTCATTCTGAGATTTGAAATCTTGGGTATGAAAGGACTTCAGATCTGGGCACTCTTGAGCTTTAGAAGCTCAAAGTTGCCACCTTTATTCATCCATGGCCCTATTCCATGACTTAGACCTTCATGTTAGCTTGTAACGGGTGTTTTAGCTTCATAACACCATGCATGCACGTAAAGTTAGCAACTTTACGTGTAATGCTAGTCTAAGGAGTCTAGATCTACAAGTTGGAAGCATTGGAATGGATTAGAATCGACTGAATGGATTGGTCATATGGAGGACTCGACGAATTATTCTTGGACTCGGCGAGTCGGGTCGTGAACCCAAACCCCTTTTCTGGTTTTGAGTGAAACCGCTGAGTCTAGGAGATGGCTCAGTGAGTTGGACAAGATTAGGACTCGGAAACTGAAGAACTCGACGAGTCCAAGGAGGGACTCGACGAGTTAAAGTCGTTGTGTCCCGATGTTATGACAGGAAGAACTCGACGAGTCTGGGAATGGATTCGACGAGTTGACTTAGTTCACCACGAGGCTGAGTAGTGCATGAACTCGCCGAGTTGGGAGATAACTCGACGAGTTGGGGTTGACTGAGAGTTGACCTTGACTTTGACTTGACCTGTATGTTGACTTTGACCAAGGGTAAAATGGTCATTTTACCCTGAGAAGGATTATCAGATTTTGATTAAGTGTATTTTGTAGTTGATAGCCGGGGAGTCGCCGGAGCAGTAGTAAGAGATTCTTCACTCGAGTTTCAGCAGTCAGCCTTACGAGTTGAGTTTTCTCCAGTAAGAATTTGTCTAAGGCCACAATGTCGGCCAGTTTAGATTTTAGTACTTCTGGGCTACGGTCCGATGTCGGGCATGGCCCAATGTAGGTTATATGCTTTCGGGATTACGATCCGACGCCGGAGCGGTCCCGAGGAATGTTTATGTATGCTTGATGTATTTGTGATTCTTGCGTGTTATGTGTTATATGTTACGGGCTTCGGTCCGATGCCGGGGCAAGCCTGATGTAAGTTAGCCTATATGTTATGTGTTATGTGTTCCAGACTCCGATCCGATGTCGGGGCAAGCCCGATGATTCTTTATATGCTCATGTTATATGTTTATGTTATTTGTTATGATATGTTGTATGTATGCCGAGGCAAGCCCGATATCGGACGGGGTCCGATGCCCGATGCGGTCGGATGCCGGGCGAGGCCCGATGCTGGGTAATTCGATGTCGGGTTCGTCCCGATGTAGCTGGGCGGTGTTCCAAGGTTATGTTACATGTTATGTGTATGGTATGTGTTGGTTTGGGGAGCTCACTAAGCTTCGTTCTTACGGTTTTCAGTTTTGGTTTCAGGTACTTCCACTAGAAAGGGGAAGGGCTCGGGATGTTCGGATGGCACACACCATAGTTTCAGCCTGGGATTGTTTAGACTCTAATATTTTTCTCATATGATTTGATACAACATTTGACATGATGTTTTGAGATACATGATTTATGATTTTCTTTATGATGATGGATGACTTATGGTTTTATTATAAATGATTTTAAAAAGAAATTTTTGGTCTGTATTTTTGGGATGTTTCAAGTTGGTATCAGAGCCTTGGTTTAAGGGATTCGGGCACACTCTCGGGTGTGACTGAACTCAAACTAAGGACATGGTATGAAAATTTTCAAAAGAAAATCATTTTTACAAAAGAATTTTTAAAAGAGAAAAGAACTTTGAAAAGAGAAAAAGGGTGTGGTGCATGCAATTAGCCGAGCTCAAGTATGTACTCCCAAATTACCCATACAAGTTTATGTTATGATATGTTTATGAGAACTGCATGCTAGATTAGGACTAAGGATCTAGGAAGGATGCCTTATATGCCTATTATATGTGTATCAGATTTATGAGAATTGCATGCTAGTTTAGGACTAAGGATCTAGGAAGGATGCCTTATGTGCCTGTTATATGTATCTCAGCTTTAGGAACCGCATGCTAGTACAGATTAGTCAGTGATGGCCTGAATGCTGCATGCTTTGTGCTTTTAGGAGTTCTAGTTACCTCTTACTAACTAGTAAATGAATATGTTAAGTTACATATTGCGAGGATTAAATAATTTCAGAAGGTTAGGTCTAGCTCTATTGCGCAGCTCTTGTTTGAGTCCAACCATTGTAGGGTAGGATCTCTCATTCGAAGAATTATCTAGTCTTAGTGATATGTAATAGTATTCATGAGCTAGTTAGGGAGAGGTAGCATGGACTTCTTATGTAGCTGATAGCGGAGAGTGGATTGGTGATTACCCTTGGGCAAGCCTAGGATGAGTTTAGCATGAGATCAGCAGTAGTAGTAGAAGGGACTTGGTGGAGTCGAGGCAGTTCTTGAGGAAAGTACGGATAGATGTGGAAGGTAGTATGGGCCTGTACTACTGAAAGTAGAGGAACCGTACTCGAATCAAGGAAGACTGAGGTGAATCCAAGAAACTTGTAGTATGTTAGATCCCTCGAGATTTGATGACTATACTGATGTTTGATATGGTGTATTTTCAGTATGGTGATGCTACGCACTAGGCCGATTGGAACTTCAGGCACTGGTGAGGGATCAGGCTCGGGCTCTTGAACCGAGCAGATGGATGAGCAGACAAGGGAGTTTATTTCGTCTGAGATCATGCGCAACATTTTAGAGCAGACTCCTGTGATCTTTGGTTCGGTCAAGGAGGGTATTTTGGAGCTTCTGGATGAGAAGCTGAGCGGGTTCCGTACTGAGGTGGCGGCCATGATGGGGTCGCGTACACTGACTTTCCGGGAGTTCAGGGCATGTGGAGCTCCCGACTACCATGGGGCACGCGACCCCATTGCTAACATCAGGTGGTTGGCTGTTGTCGCCAATGCATTCCGCACCAGCAGATGTCCCGAGGGGGGACAAGGTTAGACTTGCGTCCTGTCTTCTGAAAGACACGACACGTGACTGGTGGGAGGAGGTTGGGAGAGCCATTGGGGATGATACAGTGCTAGATACTATGACCTGGAGTGATTTCTTGGCCAAGTTCAGGGCCGAGTTTGCACCTGTGATCGAGGTGCAACAGCTAGCGAGGGAGTTCCAGGATCTTGAGCAAACAACATAGACTGTGGCGGAGATCACTGCCAAGTTTAGGGAGAGGGCCCTTCTTGTTCCGCAGTACGTGGCAGACAAGGAGACGAAGAAGGCCCAATAACATGCGATGTTGAGGAGCGACATACGGCAGTTTGTGAGCCGTTCCAGCTGCAATACGCCGGAAGATATGATTGCAAGAGCTCGGGAAAGGAAGCCAGACTTGGAGATGGAGAGGAAGTGGAAACCCGAGGGGGTGCAAACAGCGAGTGCGGGTAAGAAGCCTAATGTATCAGATCACAGATCGAGGAACCAGCAGGGCTGCAGCTGTTGGATAAGGTTTCTAAGTCCATAACTATATTTAAGATGTACTTGACCCGACCCGACATGGTCCATTTGTGTTGCACTTTACCCGAACAATTTATATGGATAATCTTTTGAGAATAGTATAAGTTATGATTTATTAATATATTATAAGTTCTAATATATTAATATGAAATCATATTATTTAATTAGTATTGATCTAAAATTAATTTAGAATTAATTTGGTGATCAAAAAGGGTGACTAATTAAATATGGGCTCTTGTATTTATGTAGTGTGGGCTAATGCTTATTTAGAATGGGCTAGGCTTGCATGGAAAGTCGATGGAGCTTTAACCCATGGATCTTATGGAAATGAAAGGTCATGGGTATTAGGGTTTACATGAATGTAACCCTAATCCACCACACTATATAAAGGGGTCCTTGGCACTTGAAATGGCACTAGTGTGTGTGAGAACTAAGGTGTGGCCGATTTCTAGAAGTGTGCTACTACTCTCTCAAGTTTCCAAAGTTTGTGGTGATTTGTGACTTCCATTTGAGGTATCCACATTATTGGTACTAGGCTCTCAAGACTCCAAGCAATCAACCACAAGGAAAGGTATGTTATTCTACTAAAGTTTTTATAATACAAGTACCCCATAACATGCTAGTTAGGTTGAGAACCTTGGAATTCAATTTTGCATGAATATTAGAGAAAACATAGATCCAAGGTTTCTACGTTTGCATGTACACCATAGGAGTGTTAGAATGCTCAAAACCCTTCAGTGGTATCAGAGCCTAGGCTTGTTTTCTTGATACTTGATGCAAACTTGTTAAAAAAATCGATAAAACTGCTTTCTGCTGAGTGAACTCGCCGAGTCCATGGGGGACTCGACGAGTCCATGTGCTTTTTCATCCTACTCGTCGAGTAGGTTCATGCACTCGACGCGTATGAGGCCCAGAATGCAGTTTTTCGAGTTTTTAAGCTGGAATTAGACTAGAATCATTACACTAAACTGTTTTGGACTTATAAAACTTTTTTTTTTGATGTTGTAATTATTATGCTAATCCAATTTCAAAGGCTATTATCAAAATTTCAACTTTTGTATGTGTTTATATGATTCTTGAAATTTTTGATATGAATGTTCATGAACTTATGAGTTTTAGTAGATCATAGGAATTATTTGCAAATAGTTTGTTAGTTTAATTCTTGATCTTGATGTGTTTTAATGGAATCCATAATTTGTCCTCAAGTTATGGATTACCAAAAGTCACTCCTTTTAAAGTCCATTAATGAACACATAGGTTACATAAAATGAAGAGTCTTCATTTTAATAAACTAATAACTCATAAGTTATGAAATGAAAAGTTTTGAATAGTTTCAAAACTTTCCCTCAAGTTTTGGAATTTGTAAAGTCTCACACACCTTAGAAAACTTTAATTCCAACCCTTAGAGTTTTAAAAGTTAAAATTCAACCCATTATACTTTGTAGTATTATAAGTTAATAATATATATATGTATAAGATCAAGTTGTTTTACCGTTAGTAGGCCTCATTCACGAAGCCGGTCTATAAGGGGGGTATAAGGTTGCTGCCTATAAAATGGCAGCTTAATGGATGTCCACTGTTACACTCCCAAACCAGAACGGCGGAAACGTTCGGGGGCGGAGGACGTCATGTAAGTATCACAACACATGAGTTATAGTAATCAAAGTACAAATAACAATTGCATTAATAAGTATAAGTTTTACATAAGTGTTTAAACATTACATATTCAAACATCAAAATAGATACAGTAGAAGACAAGAGTCGCAGTACAGTACTAGGCAGTCTTCTCAAAAGCTTCAAGAGTGTACCTGTCTACTGGATTCCTGAGAATACAAGTTATTTTGAAAGAGTAGATCAGCATTTAAGCAGGTGAGTTCATCCGTATTTTAGTTATATGAAGTATACTCTAAGTTCTTGGAAAAGTTAACTGGTTCCTCCAGAAAATCCTATATTTTCTGACGTGACAATATGATAACCATAATAGTTCTCTCTACAATTACTTAGTTTATACTAATCATATATAACCTAATATCAAACTGACAGTTAAATGTGTGAATCTGCCCTAAGCCCACAACCAAACAAGGAACAGGAAGTAAGGCGGAAGTCACACATTTCACTGTTAGTCGGATATTAATTATGTATATCTCTGGTTTATAGACTAAGGAATTATAAAATTAACCATTTAAGGTCCTTTATTTTAAACTAGTTTTAAGTGAACGAATGATGACGTTCCAGAAAATTCTATATTTTCTTTTTGACAACTGATTAGTTTTAATTCCATAAAACTGTTCCATATAAGTAATATTATACTTATAATAGGGTTTAACATAATTTTAACTATCCATAAAATTATGAAAAGAATGTTTTCCGTTTTAATGGTAAAAAGTGGTTTTAAATTCCCATAAAACCGTTCTGATAAGTAGTTTTAAATCCCCATAAAACCGTTTCGATAAGCTGTTTTAAATCCCCATAAAACCGTTTCGATAAGTAGTTTTAAATCCCCATAAGTAGTTTTAAATCCCCATAAGTAGTTTTAATGGTAAAAAGTGGTTTTAAATCCCCATAAAACCGTTCTGATAAGTAGTTTTAAATCCCCATAAAACCGTTTCGATAAGTAGTTTTAAATCCCTATAAGTAGTTTTAAATCCCCATAAAACCGTTACGTTTTGATTATGGAAAGTGAATACTACAATAGTATTTATTAAAAAGAACAAACTAATGGTGAATAACTACTCGAATATTAACCTGGTTAATTAGGGTTTAAAATGTGATAAAGTTGTAACCATGCTGGACTAGAATGAACACGACGACCTACTGGTGTCGAAACTGAATATGTGACATTTTTCACCCCATGGCTGGTCTGCCGGACTGTAGCTAGTAGTCGGGATGTGGGATTGTGGGTCCCGTATAGATCTATACACACAATGCCCGCTCTCCCTCCAGGAGACTCTGGTTACAAGAATATAACATAGCAAGTATTGCTATGTACTGAATACGTACCATCACATTTTACTTTGAATAAAGATCGAATTATACCATTTTCTTGATAAAGTAGTTTAGAAATCGTATACTTATCTAGGAAAAATAGATTTCTCATTTGTTTCATAAATTATACCTATTATAATTTATACGTTCTATCTGATTAGCATGATCTATCCTGAAAGTATCCCTTTGCTCAGCATGATACAAAGGCAATGATACCGACTGAAGTAACCTTTTATATTCCCATATGTATAATGTATATAATTAAAAAGGAAATGACCTTCGGACAAATATCCTCACCTTAAACCACATCTAAACAAGGAAAAGGAGATAAGGCAACTCATTAGTCCTAAGCCCTTTAAGTCTTATTATATACTTATACATATATGAACATGATTTTGACAATTATATTATGAAATAGTTTATAAAACCTTTTTCAAAGAGTTTAACAATATTAAAAGAGTTTTAACAGTGTTTCAAAAAGAGTTTACATGACTTTAAAGGTTTAACATGACTTTAAGTCATTTTGGAAGTATTTGGTAATCCTTAAAAGCATAAGAAAGTCCTTTGTGTAATAGATATCACTAACAATTATTAACACAATTTAACAATTGTGTTCAACTTGTATCCCCCCCCCTAAAAAGCATTAAAAATCATTTGAAATGGTAGATTAAGGGGTATGAACTCACCTTATGTGGGTGATTCAATTGACGATTCGCGTAAGGGTGAGAAGTTCCACGAATGAATTCCCGAGACCCAAAGGAGTCCTAAATAACATATAATGGCATATATAGGCATGTAATTAGTGTTTAACACAACTAACATGCAAGGAAACTACCTTATGGACTAGGAAACACTTGTAAGGAAGTGTTACAATCACATGTGATGGCATTAAAGGGGTTCACGGCTACACAAGGGTGTTCACGGCCAAGGAGTGTACGGTCAAGGAATGTACGGTCAAGGAGTGTACGGTCAAGGAGTGTACGGCCGTACACTCATAGAAAAACATGAAAAATAGGTGTTTACGGCCCTATCTAGCATCCATTAAGTGTTCACGATCCTATGTTGGGACATAAGATGGGTTTGCGGCCAAGACATGCACCAAACAAGGGTTTACGGCCATAAGAGCAGTTTACGGCCGTAAACTCTTGGAGTTCTTGCATTAGATGATGATTCAAGGCTAGGAATCAAGTGTTTCTCAAGCTTAACTAGAAGATAGAAGAGATACTCACACTTTTGAGGGTTCCTATGGAGTTCACGGCCCAAGAACAAGTGTGTTTTCTTGGTGTTCTTGAAGATCTAACCAAAAGAGATGATTTCATGGATGAAATCATAGAGTTTTACTAGATTAAGAAGGTTATCAACTAACAAATGGAAGAATCACTTACACTTTAGAAGATTAGGATGAAAAATCTTGATGATAATTGATAGAGAATTGACTTTCTTGACTTGGATGTGTGAGAAGTGAAAGAAAATGAATGAATATCATATATGTGGGCATGAGTTCACGGACTACTTGAGTTTACGGCCGTACACTCATGTTTACGGTCGTAAGCTCCTCTTGATGGAGTTCTTGGCTCGAAAGCAACACGATGAACTTAAGTTTACTAATCCCTAAACCCAAACCTTGAATGCACTAGGCTTAGAACACTTAAACAAACCCTTAATAATGCTAAAAGATAGTAGAAACAAGTCTGACTTTGATTGAATTGAATGACTGTACAAGATAGAAATTTCGGGTTGTCACATCATCCCCCCGTTAGAGAGAATTTCGTCCCGAAATTAGCTTTCTTAGCAGTACTCCTGGGGTTATGCTCCTATGAATGGCAGAATTACCCACTCGTAGACCTGGAAATTTTGCCCTAATGCTTGAATCGTTCTCTCATTCTGCCTGTAGGTTTGTGGATGGTAGGTTATGCTAATGCTTAGTCTAATTCCCAAAGATTTCCGAAGTGACTGCCTGAACTGGAAGATGATTCTACTATCTCAAACGGAGACAACAGATATTGGAACACCGTGCAGTCTAACTAATCTCTTGGACACACGCTCTAGTTAACCTCTCTATTTTGCCTGTTTCTTTACAATGGCACGAAGTGTGCGGACTTGGCTAATCTATCGATTGTTATAGTAAGCCTGCGGGCTTTTGCTCAGAAGTTCATGATAAGACTCATACTCGGATTATCCACCATCACTTCATGTATACAAGTCATATATAATTTAGATTTGACAAAACATTCGGATGGGTAATTCTGCCCCAGGTCCACAACCAGACAAGGAACAGGAGATAGGGCGGAATCACACATCCTAAATCTTGTTAAGTCTAAATTATATACCACTCTCGCGTGTACACTTAGAACTGATAGATTAAGCTAATGAGTTCTTAGTGTCTATTCTTGAACTTGACCTGCGGTACAATGATTTTCCTTTGAGATCTATTGGGGGTACTTCGGTGGTTACTGACTTCTGAGACTACTTCGGTGCTTTTTGTTTCAAGTTTCCTATCTACTGAGTAGGCTAGAAGGGCGTGGTACCCTTCGCATGGGTACTTCTGAGGTTTTGAAGTGAGAGGTGATATAAGGGTTTTCGTTGTGGATTAGAAGAATTTCGTCTGACGGCTGATTAAGGAAAAAGTTCTTTTACACATCATAGGAATTTTGCATGGTAAGGACCAAACTAAACCATGTCAGATGAAGATGTCAGAATTTCTTGACAAAATAGATATTAAGTCGTTCTGGGAGAAATGATTACTAGGATGATGAACTATCCAATGTACATAAGTTTTCAGCGCTTCCGGTTTTATTTTGTTATTACTGTTACGAATCCCCCTTTTTTATTCGAAATTGGCGGGTACTACCAATACGAGGATTCTGATAATTTGAAATGATGAACTTTCATGAAAAGATTATTACTAGTTCTCTCTATAATCGCTTGGTGTATACAAGTCATGTATAATTAAGATTAGTAAGACCTTTGAGTGAGCAACCCTGCCCTAAATCCACAACCAAACAAGGAACAGGAAATGAGGCGGGATCACTCACTCTAAGTCTACAAATCTTAATTATAAATGACCCTAATGTATACACTAAGCCATCATAGCTTACCTTTTAGGGTTTCAAATTTGTATATGAGTGTTGTGATTTGGTTCGAACGAGAGAGTAAAATTAATTATTGGGGTTTGGAAGCGTACCAAAATATAGCAGGGTTCTTTGATGCTTCCCCATTCTATGGGGTCAAACTCCTCCCGCTCCCCCGTCATTCTTTTCTGTTGGACAGTCTCTCTTAAAATGTCCTATTTCACCACAAAGGTGACATATTGGAATGGTTCCAACATTGGTAGTTGAAGTGATGAACTCGACTGGGGTCCTACAGATGCGGGCGGTGTGTCCCTTCATGTTGCATCTAATGCAATGCAGCACTCAGCAGACTCCATGATGATGGTAGTTGCATTTGCTGCAGTATGGGAGGTTTCCCAAGTATGGTGTGGTCGATGTTGGAATAACAGGACTGATGGGGGTATTGACTGCCCCAGTTTGTTGCCTTTCAGTAGGTCCTTGAGTTGAACAATTCCCTTTCTCGTTCTCGAACTTTCGTTTCAGGATATTAGGTTTGAAGTCCGGAGTGTCTTTACAAGTAGGCACTTGTTGCTGAAATTGGTTATAACCACGATTTGGATTGTCGATTACATTTCCACTAACATTTATGTTGTTAGCATTAAGGTGAGCCACGACAGCTGCTACGGCTGCTGTGACTGCAGCTTGAAACGTAGCTGAATCTATCTGAAGGATTGGGGTTTTACTGGTGGGTTGGATACGTTTCTTCGGAGGCATGATTCTGCTACACGATAAGAAAATGAGCTCGTGAGCAACAATGGTTGCCTCTAGATGTATTCTAAACATTTATATATACATATAAATTTTTCGTTTTGTTATCCAGTTCTCAATGATTCGACCAACATCCCTATGATGCAGTTCTGGTAAAGAGCAGAAATAAGTTTCTAGAATGGTTATGAACCGAGTGTCATCCGAACTAAGTTACCTTCGATTGGTAGATATCATTTTCCATCTTTCGAAAAGATTTGAAAACAATTCATAATAAAGTCTACATAAAATAGACTTATGAATTTGAGAAGTAATCACTATCAATTGAGATTTTGTGATCCGATTTTTCCGTTATTAATCATGATGGGAAAATATGATAAACTTAATACCTATTGTGAGTAATGTAATCACTAACTCACTAGGTTGTATTAATTTATTAGTTATTAATGAGATGGAATAGCGCTCAAACACTTCACGTGAATCACGCGTGGTTTTCCTCTGTTCTCCGTTCTATTCTGGGCGGTAATGATTTGTTCTCTCCTGGTATATATATGGTGTCCTTCTCCTTCATAGGTATATTGAATTTCTATGTCTTGTTACTTCCGATTCTTACACTGATCTCCATTACTTCATAATGAAGAGTTCGAATCCTGGAAGTTCATAACCTCTCATTGGTGTCCTTAATAGGGTAAGGGCACTAAATGACTTCTACAGTTTCTTTACTTCCCATCTATTTCTTTCTCGGAATTCTCTTAATGTAACTCTGCTGGATCCTCCTAGACTCTTTTATTGATTGCTGGAGTGACTACATCTATCTACAGGGTTTATACGAGAATAGGAATGTCTAAAGAATCTATGAGAAAATTTAAATTTTTACGAAGATGATCCTTTCTGGTTCTTCAATAATCACATAGTGTGTACTGATTATATATAATCCAGATCAAATAGACCTTCGAATAAGTAATCCTACTCTAAAACAACATCCAAACAAGGAAAAGGGTGTAGAGTGAAAATCACATATTCTAAGTCTATAAAATCTCAACTATATATAACCTTAACGTATCCACTTAGTAATTATAGACTTACCAGAAAAGATCTTTTAATATTTCCCAAAAGTTTATTTATGGTATTTAAAATACTTCTATAGTATTTTAATTATATGATTGATTCTTGAACTTCTAGATATAGGAAGTTTATAAGTTTTCAATTTGGTCGTTATAGCATCCTAAAATACTCCTATAGTATTTTAACCTTTATGTTTGGTTCTAGAATTCTTTTGGTACCTAGGTAAGTTTTAGACTTATTGCAACACTATAATCACTCCCAAACACATGTTGGTCATATCTAAAATGAATATAGTTGATCAGGCTATATTGATCCCATATATGATTACATAACTGTCCAGGTATAACTGCAATGTCCAATATCTAAATACTTTTGTTTTGTTCTTCTTGTGATACTCGTTCTAGTACATACATATTCTGAATGTATTTATACTTTTATAAAATATTGTTATATTTTAAAGTATAATTTTTGGTTAGAGTGTTTTTATCCCATTGTGTTTATAGTTGTATATCTTTTATGACTGATATACTGAGTTCACTATAAACAATGCTCTGATACCAATCTGTCACACTCCCAAACCAGAACGGCGGAAACGTTCGGGAGCGGAGGACGTCATGTAAGTATCACAACACATGCATTATAGTAATCAAAGTACAAACAACCATTGCATTAATAAGTATAAGTTTTACATAAGTGTTTAAACATTACATATTCAAACATTAAAATAGATAGAGTAGAAGACAAGAGTCGCAGTACAGTACTAGGCAGTCTTCTCAAAGGCTTCGGGAGTGTACCTCTCTACTGGATTCCTGATAATACAAGTTATTTTGAAAGAGTAGATCAACATTTAAGCTGGTGAGTTCATCAGTATTTTAGTTATATGAAGTATACTCTAAGTTCTTGGAAAAGTTAACTGGTTCCTCCAGAAAATCCTATATTTTCTGACGTGACAATATGATAACCATAATAGTTCTCTCTACAATTACTTAGTTTATACTAATCATATATAACCTAATATCGAACTGACATTTAAATGTGTGAATCTGCCCTAAGCCCACAACCAAACAAGGAACAGGAAGTAAGGCGGAAGTCACACATTTCACTGTTAGTCGGATATTAATTATGTATAACTCTGGTTTATAGACTAAGGAATTATAAAATTAACCATTTAAGGTCCTTTATGCTAAACTAGTTTTAAGTGAACGAATGATGACGTTCTAGAAAATTCTATATTTTCTGTTTTACAACTGATAAGTAGTTTTAATTCCATAAAACTGTTCCATATAAGTAATATTATACTTATAATAGGGTTTAACATAATTTTAACTATCCATAAAATTATGAAAAGAATGTTTTCCGTTTTAAGGGTAAAAAGTGGTTTTAAATCCCCATAAAACCGTTCTGATAAGTTCTTTCAAATCCCTATAAAACCGTTTCGATAAGTTGTTTTAAATCCCCATAAAACCGTTTCGATAAGTAGTTTTAAATCACCATAAAACCGTTCCGTTTTGATTATGGAAAGTGAATACTACAGTAGTATTTATTAAAAAGAACAAACTACTGGTGAATAACTACTCTAATATTAACATGGTTAATTAGGGTTTAAAATGTGATAAAGTTGTAACCATGCTGGGCTAGAATAAACACGACGACCTACCGGTGTCGAAACTGAATATGTGACATTTTTCACCCCATGGCTGGTCTGCCGGACTGTAGCTAGCAGTCGGGATGTGGGATTGTCAGTCCCGTATAGATCTATACACACAATGCCCGCTCTCCCTCCAGGAGACTATGGTTACAAGAATATAACATAGCAAGTATTGCTATGTCCTGAATACGTACCATCACATTTTACTTTGAATAAAGATCGAATTATATCCTTTTCTTGATAAAGTAGTTTAGACCCCGTATACTTATCTAGGAAATAATAGATTTCTCGTTTGTTTCATAAATTATACATATTATAATTTATACGTTCTATCTGATTAGCATGATCTATCCTGAAAGTATCCCTTTGCTCATCATGATACGAAGGTAATGATACCGACTGAAGTAACCTTTTATATTCCCATATGTATAATGTATATAATAAAGAAGGAAATGACCTTCGTAAAAATATCCTCACCTTAAACCACATGCAAACAAGGAAAAGGAGATAAGGCAACTCATTAGTCATAAGCCCTTTAAGTCTTATTATATACTTATACATATATAAACATGATTTTGACAATTATATTATGAAATAGTTTATAAAACCTTTTTCAAAGAGTTTAACAGTATTAAAAGAGTTTTAACAGTGTTTCAAAAAGAGTTTACATGACTTTAAAGATTTAACGTGACTTTAAGTCATTTTGGAAGTATTTGGTAATCCTTAAAAGCATAAGAAAATCCTTTGTGTAATAGATATCACTAACAATTATTAACAAATTTAACAATTGTGTTCAACTTGTATTCCCCCCCCCCCCCACCCTAAAAAGCATTAAAAATCATTTGAAATGGTAGATTAAAGGGGTATGAACTCACCTTATGTGGGTGATTCAATTGACGATTCGCGTAAGGATGAGAAGTTCCACGAATGAATTCCCGAGACCCAAACGAGTCCTAAATAATATATAATGGCATATATAAGCATGTAATTAGTGTTTAACACAACTAAAATGCAAGGAAACTACCTTATGGACTAGGAAACACTTGTAAGGAAGTGTTACAATCACATGTGATTGCATTAAAGGGGTTCACGGCTACACAAGGGTGTTCACGGCCAAGGAGTGTACGGTCAAGGAATGTACGACCAAGGAGTGTACGATCAAGGAGTGTACGTCCATACACTCATAGAAGAAACATGCAAAAGAGGTGTTTACGGCCCTATCTAGCATCCATTAAGTGTTCACGATCCTATGTTGGGACATAAGATGGGTTTGCGGCCAAGACATGCACCAAACAAGGGTTTACGGCCATAAGAGGAGTTTACAGCCGTAAACTCTTGGAGTTCTTGCATTAGATGATGATTCAAGGCTTGGAATCAAGTGTTTCTCAAGCTTAACTACAAGATAGAAGAGATACTCACACTTTTGAGGGTTCCTATGGAGTTTACGGCCCAAGAACAAGTGTGTGTTCTTGGTGTTCTTGAAGATCTAACCAAAAGAGATGATTTCATGGATAAAATCATAGAGTTTTACTAGATTAAGAAGGTTATCAACTAAAAAATGGAAGAATCACTTACACTTTGGAAGATTAGGATGAAAAATCTTGATGATACTTGAGAGAGAATTGACTTTCTTGACTTGGATGTGTGAGAAGTGAAAGAAAATGAATGAATATCATATATATGGGCATGAGTTCACGGCCACCTTGATTTTACGGCCGTACACTCATGTTTACGGCCGTAAACTCCTCTTGATGGAGTTCTTAGCTCGAAAGCAACACGATGAACTTAAGTTAACTCATCCCTAAACCCAAACCTTGAATGCACTAGGCTTAAAACACTCAAACAGGCCCTTAATAATGCTAAAAGATAGTAAAAACAAGTCTGAACTTGATTGAATTGAATGATTGTACAAGATAGAAATTTCGGGTTGTCACATCCACTCTCACCCACCGCTTCCTTGACTGGTGGAGGGTCGTTAGCCGAACAGGTAGGACAATGACTTTAATTCTCATTAAAAGTAATTATTATTAGAAAGTAACTAAATGTTTTTATAAATTCCCAATCTTAGTTACTTTAGGAAAATGTGAAATTGGTGCTAACCCATGAAATTAACACTTTGTATCTTACCAAGTCGTTGGTGGAGCGTATGTGCTTAACCGGCACACTAACTTGGATTAGTAAGGAAGGCAAAGGGTAACTTAATGTTTATCATAGACCGGTGGAGTGCGTGTGGTTAACTGGCACACCGTTTAGGTGATAATATTAAGGGTACCAAGTTAATTTGCATGGTTATTCACACCTTGTTTTGTGATCCTCGGCATCCCAGTCAGAAAACCTGAAGGGCACAATCGAGATTGAAACATGCCATTGAAGAGTTCAATGAATCTCAAAAGAATCTAGGGGTTTCAAAACCAATTAAATCCTAATAATTCATTTCATTTTTCATGGTGGAAGTTGGTGAATCGTCATTCACCTACCTTCAAATATTTTATAGATTGGATTACGACATCCCTCTTCCAAGTTATAAAGTATTGTGTTGGGTCCTAGCCTTAATATTACATTTGTGTGTTTTATTAAGGATTAAATATCTAATCTAAACTTGTCCTTCTTCCTTTTCAGATGTCTTCCAACAATGCTTCTGGCTCAAACCCTACCGAATCCTTCTCTCTCATAAACCTTTGCGGGAGAGTCATCTTCGATGGTTCCAACTTCAATGATTGGATTAGGAACATCAAGATGGTCACACGCTATGAGGACAAGGAATATGTCCTCGACAAGGAGCTTAAGGAACTTGATGAGTCGTCTGCTACTCTAGAGGAGATCGCTGAATTCCGAGCACATGAGAGAGATGCCACTAAGGTGGAATGTATCATGTTGGCCATGATGACAGCCGAGCTCCAAAAATCCTATGAGGACTATTACCCTTTTGAGATGCACCAGGACTTGATGGACAGATACCATCAGAGTGCTCGACAAGAGCAGTATGAAATCATCTCCTCCATGATAACAACCCGGATGAAGGATGGTGAACCCATCACGGGCCACATGCAGAAAATGCAAAGATTCGTGGACCGTTTGCTGAAATTGAATGTGAACTTCCCGTAGGAGTTGGTAATTGACATCATATTGCACTCCTTACCTTCTTGTTATGATCAATTCCGAATGACATATCACATGAACAAGGAGGAGGTCACAGTCAGCAAACTTCAAGGACTTTTGAAGACCGCCGAAAGTGGTCTCAAAGGTAAATCGGTTGTTACTACTCTAACTCCTAACTCCACCCCTATCTTGGCAATCGGGAAAAGTAGAGGGAAGAAGAGGAAAACCCCTTCTAAGGGTACCAAGGGAAAGTCTCTTGATGGCTCCTCTTCGAGTGGAACCAAAAGTGGTTCAGTCACTCCTTCTTCCAAACCAAAGGAAGCTGAATGCTACTATTGTCATGATAAGGGGCACTAGAAGCGAAACTGGCCAAAGTACCTGCAAGATGTTAAGGATGGGAAAGTGAAACCCAACCATGTATGTATTTACACTATATTGTCTAATAACTAACCATATTCTAATTCTTGGGTCCTTGATACAGGTTGTGGTATTCACATATGTTCTGACTTGCAGGGACTAAGAAGAAGTGAGAATGTGGAGCATGGGAATATAAACTTGATCATGGGGAATAGGAAAGCTTCACCTGTCACCAAGATTGGAGTTTATTCTTTGTTGCTAAGTAGTGGGTTAGTGTTAGATTTGAATAAGTGTTGTTACTCGTCTGAAATGGCGGCGAGGAATATTATTTCCTTTCATGGTTTGTACAAACAAGGGTTTGCCTTTCGTTTGATAATGAATGTGGTGGTATTAATGCTTTTTATAATAATGTTCTTTATTTTAAAGCATTACCTTGTGATGGTGTGTATGAAACCGTGTCGGTTGTAGATAACCTAGGAAATAATGTGTTGTGTATTGATTCTTCAAATAACTTGGATAAAGCATCATTATGGCATTGTCCTCTTGGCCATGTAAGCAAGAAACGCATAGGCCAACTCCAAAAGGATGGAGTCTTGGAGTCATTTGATCTAAAGTCGGATGATAGTTGTGAATTTTGTTTGCTTGGGAAAATGACAAAGTCACCCTTCACTGGTACTTGTGCTAGGGGTGAGGGTTTGTTGGATCTCATACATACTGATGTGTGTGGACCCTTCTGAACCGCCACAAGGGATGTTAACCGCTTCTATGTGACTTTTACTGATGATTATAGTAGATATGGTTATGTCTACTTAATCAAGCATAAGTCAAAAACCTTTGAAAAGTTCAAAGAGTTTAAACATGAAGTGGAAAATCAGTTGGGCAGGAACATTAAGATGCTCCGATCCGATCAAGGAGGAGAGTATCTTAGTACAAAGTTCCTTGACTATCATAAGGAATGTGGGATTGTCTCACAGTTGACACCTCCCAGAACACCACAACTTAATGGTGTGGCTGAGAGGCGTAATCGAACCTTGTTGGACATGGTTCGTTCCATGATGAGTCGAGCTTCGCTACCAATCTCATTTTGGGGGTATGCGTTAGAGACTGCCGCCCATGTCCTTAATCTAGTCCCTACCAAAAAAGTTGCCAAAACACCTCACGAGATGTGGACTGGGAAAGTTCCCAATTTAGACCACATCAAGATTTGGGGTTGCGAGGCTTTCGTGAGGCGCGAGACTCATGACAAGCTCGAACCTCAAAGTGACCTGTGTATTTTCATCGGCTACCCACATAAATCCTTTGGTTACCTCTTCTATAGACCCATCGATAAAGTGGTCTTTGTGGCAATGAGAGGGGTCTTTCGCGAGAAAGAGTTCATAAGCCAAGGAAACAGTGGGAGGCAAATTGACCTTGAAGAAATTCAAGAGTCAAGTGGTGAAGGAACCTCAAACCCTAGCAATCAACCTGAGGAGGAAACTCCTGTTGAACCAACTGACGAGTCTGTACCTCTGAGGCGTTCCACTAGAGTTAGGAATCCACCTGAGCATTACTATGGTTTCCATATTACTGCGGAAGGTGATACATTTATCAGTGATAGCACACTGGTAAATTTGGATGAACCTAACAGCTATAGGGAAGCCATGGCAGGCCCTGAGTCTGCCAAATGGAAAGAGGCTATGGACAACGAGATTCAGTCCATGTATGACAATCAAGTTTGGAACTTGGTAGACAATGTACCGGGTCGTATGACGGTCGGGTGCAAATGGATCTTCAAGAAGAAGACCGACATGGATGGAAAAGTGCACACTTATAAGGCACGACTGGTTGCGAATGGCTTCACTCAAACTCAGGGAGTTGATTATGATGAAACCTTATCACCAGTGGCAAAGATTAAGTCTATTAGGGTATGCTAGCCATTGCTACATTTCATGATTATGAAATATGGAAAATGGATGTCAAAACCGCTTTCCTTAATGGAAAGTTGGCTGCGGATGTTTACATAAGTCAGCCAGAGGGTTTTGTGAGAGCAGAGTACCCTGATAGAGTGTGCAAGCTTGAGAAATCCATTTATGGATTGAAACAAGCATCTCGCAACTGGAACCTTTGTTTTGATGAGAAAATCAGAGAGTTTGGCTTTTCGAGAAGCGAAGATGAGTCCTGCGTGTATGTCAGAGCTAGTGGGAGTACAGTTAGCTTTTTGGTACTGTATGTGGATGACATACTACTCATGGGAAATGACATCCCAACTTTGCAGGAGGTTAAGTCCTGGCTTGGGAAGTGTTTCGCTATGAAGGACCTTGGAGAAGCTGCCTATATCCTAGGGATAAGGATATTAAGAGAAAGGAGTAAAATACTAATTGGACTTAGTCAAAGCACCTATGTGGAAAAAGTGTTGAAAAGGTTCAACATGTAGAATTCCAAGAAAGGTGACTTACCGATCCAGTATAATGCCAAACTGAGCAAGGCTCAGAGCCCGAGTATAGAGGATGAGATAGCTGAGATGAGTCGATTACCATATGCTTCCACTGTTGGCTCGATCATGTATGCAATGACTTGTACTCGCCCTGATGTGGCCTTTGCTTTGAGCATGATCAGTAGATATTAGGGGAATCCTGGCAAGGTTCACTGGACTGCGGTAAAGAACATTCTTAAGTACCTACAAAGAACTAAGGATTGGATTCTTACCCTTGGTGGGAGTGATGACTTGAGAGTTGTGGGGTATAGTGACGCTAGCTTTCAGACTGATAGGGATAATTTCTGCTCTCAGTCGGGCTAGGTCTTTACCATGAATGGAGGAGCAGTTACTTGTAAAAGTTCCAAGCAGGAGACAGTAGCTGATTCGACATGTGAATTAGAGTATATAGCAGCGAGTGAAGCGACAAAGGAGGCAATATGGCTGAGGAACTTCATCGGAGACCTTGGAGTTGTACCACCTATAAAGGAGCCTATGGAGATTTTATGTGACAGCAATAGTGCGGTTGCCTTAGCCAAGGAACCGAGAGATCATGGCAGATCCAGACACATTGACAAAAAATATCACTTCATAAGACATAAGATAGAAGAAGGACTCCTCTTAGCAAAGAGGATGTAGTCAGAGGAGAACCCAGCAGATCCCCTCACGGAGGGACTGACTAGGGTTAGGCATTTGCAGCATGCGAGGCGCATCGGACAGAGGACGATATTAGTTTTATAGATTAGATATCTCTGAAACTTGTAAAATGTAATTGACATTTGATGATTGAATAAAAGTTGTTGTTTATTTATAAGTAAAGTGTTGCTATCGTATGTCAATTATTTACTATTGTTTCAATTTTGCATGTTTTGACTTCCAGAATAATTTCTTTATTCAAATTCTCCACAGTCGGTCATATGTTGGAAGTAGGTATGAGTCAAGACTGTCATGAAGTTGGCTTGTAGATGTCTAAGGTGTTGTACATAGCAAGAGTTGCTACAACATTCATGAGTGCTCATAAGTTCTGAGTATTGGATTAAACCCACGCTCACTTGTATCACTTCATGGAATTTATCTCGAGTGATCGTGAGACGGTAATATCATATAAGTCTTCAAACCTAGAGATATGAGTTGCTGCCTATGAGTTGGTTATGCATTTATTGTACAAAAACGCATTAGTAACTTGATGTCATAAAACGTACCTTTGTGTATAATTCAACAAATAGTAGAACAAGCATATGAGTCGAAGTTTATCTGTTCCTTCTAGGATTAGAAGCGATATCTGGGCCCCTCGATGATTTTTTTTGACCTATGTACCGGGCCCGGTCAGAACTAAATTCATGTGTTCGATTAAGTTCTATGTCAGACAAATCGGAAAGCGGGAAACAAACTGCTGGACAATAAGTACGACATTGTTCCATGTATTTGTCCGGCTGATATCCAGAATAGAGGATTATATGATCCCTTATCTAAAATGGCGCTTCATAGTTCAACAGAGTTTTAAGAGCTACGATTGCCGGTTCGGTTCCTGAAGTCATGCTTGCAACTATAGTTATTAGACTTATCGAAGTGGGAGACTGTTGGATAAGGTGTCTAAGTCCATAACAATATTTGAGATGTACTTGACCCGACCCGGCATGGTCCATTTGGGTTGCACTTCACCCGGACAATTTATATGGATAATCTTTTAAGAATAGTATAAGTTATGATTTATTAATATATTATAAGTTCTAATATATTAATATGAAATCATATTATTTAATTAGTATTGATTTAAAATTAATTTAGAATTAATTTGGTGATCAAAAAGGGTGACTAATTAAATATGGGCTCTTGTATTTATATAGTGTGGGCTAATGCTTATTTACAATGGGCTAGGCTTGCATGGAAAGTCCATGGATAGTCCATGGAGCTTTAACCCGTGGATCTTATGGAAATGAAAGGTCATGGGTATTAGGGTTTACATGAATGTAACCCTAATCCACCACACTATATAAAGGGGTCCTTGGCACTTGAAATGGCACTAGTGTGTGTGAGAACTAAGGTGTGGCCGATTTCTAGAAGTGTGCTACTACTCTCTCAAGTTTCCAAAGTTTGTGGTGATTTGTGACTTCCATTTGAGGCATCCAGATTATTGGTGCTAGGCTCTCAAGACTCCAAGCAATCAACCACAAGGAAAGGTATGTTATTCTACTAAAGTTTTTATAATACAAGTGCCCCATAACATGCTAGTTAGGTTGAGAACCTTGGAATTCAATTTTGCATGAATATTAGAGAAAACATAGATCAAAGGTTTCTAGGGTTGCATGTACACCATAGGATTTTTAGAATGCTCAAAACCCTTCAGCATCCGGTGTGGCAAGTGCGGCAAGATGCACGAGGGGTCGTGCAGGGCAGGGAGTTCGGGCTGCTACAAGTGCGGCCGAACATGTCATATAAGTAGGGATTGTACAGCTACCACCACCACCACAGCAGTTTCAGATCTGATTTGCTTCCAGTGCAATCAGAGGGGCCACAAGAAGGCTCAATGTCCGAGTCTGGCAGCATCAGGACAGGTGACGACACTACTCCTTCCACATTGAGGATTACAGATGGCCGTCAGAGCCGGGCGGAGGTGCCCACAACGAGGAGCAGGGCTTTTCAGCTTATGGCTGAGGAGGCACGTGCGTCTACCCATGTTGTGACTGGTATATATTCTCTCCTTATCTCTTTGTTTATATTGATTGTTGCTCATGTTTATGTGTTTTATTATAGGATCGTTCCTAGTGAACGGTATATCTACTTTGATAGTGTTTGATTCGGGGGCTACCCGATCTTTTGTGTCTCTCGCACTTAGCAAGCGATTTGTTGGAGCTCCGGGAGAGCAAGAGTGTCCATTGGACGTCGAGATAGCAGATGATATGACGGTACGGGTTGCGAGGGTTTACCGCGAATGTACGCTACAGTTGTTTGATGAGCAGTTTTCAGTGGACCTGGTTCCTATTCCTCTGAGTGGGAATAATGTTATAGTTGGTATGGACTGGTTGAGCCCCAACGGGGCAGTGATTGACTGCGAGCAGCAGCTAGTGAGGGTTCAGACTCCTAGTGGGGGAGGGTTAGTGATTCAGGGCGAGAGGCCGCAACATGGGTTGACTCTATGTTCGGCAGTGAGAGCTAGTCGCTACCTTCAGCAGGGGTGTGCAGGTTATATCGCCTATGTTATGGATACCCGGGATAAGGGTAAGGCGACAGTGGATGATGTACCGGTAGTGCGAGAATACCCGGACGTATTCCTGGAGGATCTGCCTGGGGTACCTCCGGAGAGGCAGGTCGAGTTTAGGATTGACCTAGTCCCTGGTGCGGCTCCGATAGCCAAGGCACCGTATCGGTTGGTTCCTCTCGAGATACAGGAGTTGTCTAAGCAGCTGCAGGAACTTCTAGACAAGGGATTCATCAGACCGCGCAGTTCGCCATGAGGAGACCCGATCCTGTTTGTGAAGAAGAAGGACGGGTCACATCGCATGTGTATTGACTACCGGGAGCTGAACAAGGTGACGGTGAAGAACCGTTACCCACTCCCGAGGATAGATGACTTGTTTGACCAGCTTCAGGGAGCATCTTGGTTCTCCAAGATTGATCCACGGTCAGGTTATCACCAGATGCAATTCAGGGATGAGGATGTCCAGAAGACGAATTTTAGGACTCGCTATGGTCATTATGAGTTTGTGGTGATGCCTTTTGGGCTCACCAATGCTCCAGCCGCGTTCATGGATCTCATGAACCGGGTGTGCAGACCAATGTGGGATCGGTCTGTGATAGTTTTCATCGATGATATCTTGGTCTATTCCAAGACTCAGGAGCAGCATGAGGATCACCTGAGGGAGGTGCTGGAGACACTGAGGAGGGAGAGACTTTTTGCGAAGTTCTCCAAGTGTGAGTTCTGGTTGCGCGAGCTGCAGTTTCTAGGGCATCTCGTCAACCAGAAGGGTATTCTGGTCGACTCGGCCAAGATAGAGGTTGTGATGCAGTGGGAGGTTCTGATGTCTCCAACTGAGATTCAGAGTTTTCTTGGTCTAGTGGGTTATTACAGGAGATTCATCTAGGATTTCTCCAAGATCGTCGTTCCCTTGACCCGACTGACCAAGCATTCGGTGACATTTCGTTGGGGGCCTGAGCAACAGGTGGCCTTCGAAACTCTCAGACAGCGGTTGTGCGAGGCACCGATTTTGACTCTACCCGAGGGAGTAAATGACTTCGTGGTGTACTTTGACGCGTCGATTACGGGCATGGGTGCAGTTCTGATGCAGGGGGGGTCATGTGATAGCTTACGCATTGAGGCGGCTGAAGCCTTACGAGGCTAACTATCCGACACATAATTTAGAGTTGGGGGCTGTGGTGTTCGCCCTCAAGATTTGGCGGCATTACCTATACGGGGTCCGTTGTACCATCTACACGGATCACAAGAGTTTGAGGTACCTCATGGATCAGTCGAATATGAACATGAGGCAGCGTCGGTGGTTAGATGTGGTAAAGGATTATGATTGTGAGATCCTTTACCACCTGCGCAAGGCCAATATGGTGGCTGACGCCCTGAGCTGCAAAGCGGTAACGACTCCGATTAGAGACATATGTTTGAGGATGACAGTGATCACTCCACTGTTAGAGCAGATTAGAGAGGCGCAGACTGAGGGCCTGAAAAAAAAAGCGCCAGAAGTGTGAGAGGATTGTAGGCCGAGTGGCCTCATTTGATTATGATAGCCGAGGGTTGCTGACCCTGCATGGGAGGGTCTGGGTGTCGTACTGGGGGCAGAGTACGGAAGGTGCTGATGGATGAGGCCCATAAGTCGAGATTCTCCATCCATCTTAGGGCGACGAAGATGTACCGAGATCTTCGCCCTGATTACTGATGGCCCTGCATGAAGTGGGATATAGCATGGTATGTGGAGAGGTAATTGACCTGCAGAAAGGTCAAGGCTGAGCACCAGAGACCACACGGCAAGATGCAGCTGTTAGACATTCCCGTGTGGAAATGGGAGGAAATCATCATGGATTTCATTACCAAGCTTCCCAGGACCGCACGCGGAGTAGATTCGATATGGGTCATCGTGGATTGGTTAACCAAGAGCGCTCATTTTATCCCGATCCAGGAGAGTGTATCGGTCGAGAAGTTGGCCGAGATTTATGTGTGTGAGATAGTGGCACGGCATGGGGTGCCTGTCTCATGGTGTCAGATCGAGATGCCCGTTTCACTTCCATATTTTGGAAGCGGTTTCATGAGGAGATGGGTACTCGTCTCCACTTCAACACCGCTTTCCACCCTCAGACAGATGGACAAAGTGAGAGGACGATATAGACTCTCGAGGACATGCTCCGCACATGTGTTTTGGATTTCGGTGGCAGTTGGGATACGTATCTTCCGTTAGCGGAATTTTTGTATAACAACAGTTACCACGCTAGCATAGACCGACCTCTCTTTGAGATGCTCTACGGGAGGAAGTGTAGGACCCCAATCTATTGGGGTGAGGTCGGTCAGAGAGTTATGGGGAGTACTGAAGTAGTACTCAAGACTACTGAGCGGATCCAGCAGGTACGAAGCAGGCTACAGACTTCTCAGAGTCGGCAGAAGAGCTACGCCGACAAGAGGCGCTTAGATTTAGAGTTTCAGGTGGGTGACATGGTACTCCTGAAGGTGTCACCTTGGAAGGGTGTCATTCAGTTCTGGAAACAGGGCAAGTTGGGCCCCAAGTACATCGGTTCGTTTAGGGTTTTGGCCCGGGTGGGTCGGGTTGTTTACCGGTTAGATTTTCGAGCAGAGCTCAGCCAGATCCATAACACCTTCAATGTTTCTCAGTTGAGAAAGTGCTTAGTGGATGATTCAACAGTGGTACCCTTTGAGGATATTCAGGTTGATCACAGCCTGAACTACATTGAGCAACCTGTAGCTATCCTTGACAGGAAGTTGAAGGATTTGAGGAACAAGAGGGTGGAGTTGGTAAAGGTGCAATGGCAGCACCGCAAGGGCTCAGAGTGAACTTGGGAGCTCGAGGAGGAGATGAGGGAGCACTACCCATAGTTTTTTTCAGATGCATCAGACTTCGAGGACGAAGTCTAAGACAACTGGGGGAGAATTGTAATGCCTGGTTCCTGGTATGCATTTAACTTAATTATTTATTCATTTTGGAAGGGCTACTCGACGAGTTGGTGGCGCTAACTCGTCGAGTAGAAGGCAGAATATGCGCGGGTTTTAAGTGAGCTACTCGATGAGTCGAAGCCCTGACTCGACGAGTAGGACAGGCTGGATGAAACCCTAATCTTTAGGGCTTGCACCCTATTTAAGCATCATATCTGGCCTCCACCCCAGCCTCCATCACCTCCAAACCCTAATCTCGAAACCCTAATCAACCTTGAGTGATCTTGAGCTATTTCTTGCCATTTTTGTGATTTAAAGCTAGAAGAAGGAAGCAAGGACTTGGAGTTGTAGAAAGAAGGCTGAAGATCCAGAGCTAGGGGCTCATTTCTGTCTTGATAAAAGGTATAAAGCTTATACCTTGGCTTCTATTCATTTAGATCTTCATTTGAGCTTGTATGTTGTCATTTTGGGCCACTTCCACGATAATTCTGAGATTTGAACTCTTGGGGATGAAACGACTTCAGATCTAGGCACTCTTGAGCTTTAGAAGCTCAAAGTTGCCACCTTTATTCAACCATGGCCCTATTCCATGACTTAGACCTTCATGTTAGCTTGTAATTGGTGTTTTAGCTTCATAACACCATGCATACACGTAAAGTTAGCAACGGTACGTGTAATGCTAGTCTAAGGAGTCCAGATCTACAAGTTGGAAGCATTGGAATGGATTACAATCGACTAAATGGATTGGTCATATGGAGGACTCGAGGAGTTGTTCTTGGACTTGGCGAGTCGAGTCGTGAACCCAAACCCCTTTTCTGGTTTTGAGTGAAATCGCTGAGTTTAGGAGATGGCTCAGTGAGTTAGACAAGATTAGGACTCGGAAACTGAAGAACTCGACGAATCCAAGGAGGGACTCGACGAGTTAAAGACGTTATTTCCCGAAGTTATGATAGGAAGAACTCGACGAGTCTGGGAAGGGACTCGACGAGTTGACTTAGTTGACCACGAGGCTGAGTAGTGCATGGACTCGTCGAGTAGGGAGATAATTCGACGAGTTGGGGTTGACTGAGAGTTGACCATGACTTTGACTTTGACCTGGATGTTGACTTTGACCAAGGGTAAAATGGTCATTTTACCCTGAGAAGGATTATCAGATTTTGATTAAGTGTATTATGTAGTTGATAGTCGGGGAGTCGCCGGAGCAGTAGTCAGAGATTCTTCACTCGAGTTTCAGCAGTCAGCCTTATTTTATTTGTTATGATATGTTTAATGTATGACGGGGCAAGCCCGATGTCGGACGGGGTCCGATGCCCGATGCGGTCGGATGCCGGGCGGGGCCCGATGCTGGGTAAGCCGATGCGGGGTTCGTCCCGATGTAGTTGGGCGGTGTCCCAAGGTTATGTTATATGTTATGTGTATGGTATGTGGTAGCTTGGGGAGCTCACTAAGCTTCGTGCTTATGGTTTTTAGTTTTGGTTTCAGGTACTTCCACTAGCAAGGGGAAGGGCTCGGGATGATCGCATGACACACACCACAGTTTCAGCCTGGGATTGTTTAGACTCTGATATTTTTCTCATATGATTCGATACATCATTTGACATGATGTTTTGAGATACATGATTTATGATTTTCTTTATGATGATGGATGACTTATGGTTTTATTATAAATGATTTTAAAAAGAAATTTTTGGTCTGTATTTTTGGGATGTTTCAGTATTTGAATTAATAGATTGGGGGTAAGGCATAGGGCTGCGAGTGTGGTGAGGTGAAAGTATTGTAAGACTACGGGGGAGACGTAGCATTCACTAGTAGTCAGTTGGGGTGAAAGTGCTATGAGACTGCGGGATGACCCATAGGATTCACAGACTCTTTTCAGATGATTAGGTCAGGGTGGGCCAGTTCAAAAGATTGTGGGTAGACCACAACATGATTGGAATCAGGAAATGGTAGGTCGTTGGAGACCGGACATGATGTAAGACTACAGTTATTTTGGTAGCATTCACTTTTTGCATTGGATACGGTGGCGACAGGTTGTCAGCCTATCATGATCGGATTTATCAAAGTGTTGAAGGAGCCATGAGTGACAGTATAGAGGGTAGTTATTGTCAGACGAGGTATCCTTTGGGGGTCGTATAGGACTGTTGTCTGTGTTTTTGGCCCAACAATCGGTTAGGTGTACGATGTTTCGAGTAGTTGACAGATAAGGTGAGATCAGAGAGGTCTCGACTGCTTTCGGAAAGCAACAAGTGGTAGCAAGAAGAGTCGAAGTGGTTTCAGTGACTTAGGACTCTGTTTCCTAGTGGGAACTTCAAGTTATCAGAAGACGAGTAGCCAGTTGGGAGATAAGTGCAATAAATTCGGCAATGATTCGGTGTGGGCGGTCTGTCAGGGAGCCAGACCATCTCGAGACTTCAGATTTCAGATTGAGTAAATGTGATCATATTGCAAGGAATTCGTTCATCTTCGGGTTTTAGAACCCTGCGAGGGATGGTTTTGGTTGCCCTGGGAAGGCTGGGGTAAGCTTGTGGGTGTGACCGTGTTGCTCAAGCTGTTTGGCGTGTCGGGGTTGGTAAGGAATGATTTCGAGGACGAAATCTGATTTAAGTGGGGGAGAGTTGTAACATCCCGTTTAAAATTAAATAAATAATAAAATCTAATACCCCGAGATGTAATTTTTATTATTATTTTATATTATTGTAGCCAAAATCAATAATATTTAGCGGGGTGTTGGTTTCGGGGAGCCAAACGATATAATTTGGACTTTCGGGGGTTAAAGTGTAATTTCGGGATTTATTTTGTAAAGATTTTAACAAGTAAGGGGGTGTTTGGTATCATTTAGACTTATATTGAAAGGATTTGGAGGCTTAGGGGGCTGAATGGTAAATATTGGAGTTATACTGAAAAGTTTTGGTGGAGTAGGGGCCAAACTTGTAAAAATGGGTTCAAGTTTGTAAAGAACACGGGTTTAGACCCGGAGCTCCTTTCCTTTCCCGCTTCAAGATGCGACGTCGGGAACCCTAACCCTAAAATCGTCATTCTCCAGCCGCCACTATCTTGGGAACACTCTCGTTCGTCGCTGCTTGTCGATGATCGCCACCACCACAGTTCTGTTACCGGTGCCGCTGTGAGCAACCGGGACGACTGCTGGGGGCGGACGAAGGGACCATGTTCGCTGTTGCGTGCTCGTGAGCAATCGTGAATCCTCGGGTAAGGCCATCTGCCATCTCTCTCTATCCTCTCTTTCGCTCTTCTCGGTGGGTTGACGTCAGGTACGTCGGGTGTTGACGCCGGTGGCCCTATGGTCGCCGTTTCTGCTTGTTCCAGCCTCCTAAGCCGCCTAGTCGATGGTTGGGAGTTGTGGTCTCGTACGTTGGATTGATGAGTGTTGTTATTGGAACCGTGAAGTGTTTGTGGGTACTTTATTGGCCAGAAAACCTGAGGAAAAACCACCATGGCTACCAACCATGGTGGTTGTCGCCATATCATCTTCTTCCGCCGACACCAACCACCATGAGGAGGTGGCTGGGTGCATGACTTGGTCTGTTGGATGAACGTATTTCATAAGCTTAATGTTGTATGGATCTTTTCTTGGCCAGGAAACCGAGGAAAACTCACAACCACCACCGTGAGGTGGGGGCCGCCACCTTCTGCCGCCGTTGTTGCCGCCATCTCAGGCCATTGTCGTCGCCATACGCCACCAGGTGGGTGGTTGTGTCATATTCCGGGCAAAGATGTGTCGTATGTACCGTCTCTTGGCATGACTTCACGAAAAAAAGCCATCACCACCACCGTGAGGTGGTGGATGTCGCCTCCAACCACCTCCTGACGCCACAAGGGCGACTGAGTGTGTGTGTGTGTGTGTGTTATTTTGTGAAGGGCCAATATATTTGGTTTGGGCTAGGCAACAATGTATAGATGAGTTAGGGCATTTGACATTGTATTTTGGAGTCTTTTGTGTGTTTGGTGTTTTCGGTCTAGGTTATTCTTCTCGGTTGGAAGTGACCGAAAACAGGCTTTCGGTCTGCCTGACCGAAACCGGTTTTCGGTCCATATTGGTATATATAGGTTGTCAGGCTGTCAGTAGTAAAAAGGGAGTTGATCAGCAGTTGTACTTTGCTAGTTCTCGGTCCCTGAGTTGTATCAGACAATTTCCGTGTGTTATTGTATGCAAGCTCGGTTTCATTTCATCTTCTACTCAATTTCTTCTCTATTTTCATTTGCTTGATTGATCATTGGTGAATATCCTTCCATCAAGGACCTTACAATTGGTATCAGAGCACAAACCGGTGTCAATCAAGCTTGTTATTCAGTTCTCGGTTTTCACAGCTTTGTTCTTCTCGTTCTCGGTATCTAGGAGCTTACTATTTGCTCGAGTTTTGAAGATCATATCACAATTTGCATCGTTTGGAATCGAGATCTGCTTGGATTTCAGCTTTCGATTGAAATATTATTGTTTTCGGTTTGATCTTCATCAACCGAAAACATATATTCAATCGTTTTCTGTCCAGATCTATCTTGTTTGAAGGCTGTGTTTGAAGTTTCAGTGTGTGGAAATCTATTTAGGATCGAAAATCTAAGTTTTTCATTGAAAACTGTTAGTTTTTCGGTTCAATCTTCAGAAACCGAAAACTGTTCTTCAAGTTCTTCAGAAACCGAAAATCCAAAATCCTTTGAATCTTCACCGAAAACCGTTCTTCAACCGAAAACCTCTCGACCTTTAAAGACCGAACACCATTCATAAATCGAAAACCCCTTATTCTTCGGAAACCGAAAACCTAATTTTCTTCTCTTAAACCGAAAACTCCCCTTATCATCTTAAACCGAAAATCCCTTTTATTCATTGTCTCCTTTCAACCGAATTCCTCGTTTTCAGTCAACACCACTTAACCGAAAACTCTATTTTCTTGCTCCTTTTGTTTGTTTTTTTTTCTCAAGTTAATTTTTATTATTAAAAATTTTAAAAATAAAAAAAATGGTATCTCAAAGCATGTCAGCTCACCATGAATTGGATGCGATTATGGGAACCACTTCTCGAATTCCCCGACTGTTAACCGCGGAAGGATTTCCAGAATGGAAATATCGGATCGAAAAGTACATCAAAATGAAAGATTTCAAGATATGGCGAAGCATTCTTAGAGGTCCAATCCGCATCACAACCACATTGGAAGATGGAACCATAATTGATAAGCAAGTTGAGAACTACACTAATGATGATTTCGAGAGAGTCGAGGAACAAGAAAAAGCTCTTGCTACACTTACCATGGCATTATCTCCGGAAATTGCTCAAGGTTTCCGTGAGTACACATTAGCAAAGGCCTTATGGGAAGCACTGATAGAAGTATATGAAGCCAATGAAGACATGAAACAGAGTCGCCAAGACATGCTGCAACAGAAGTTTAACATGTTTAACCATGTCTTGGGAGAAACACTTGAGAATCAGTTGCAAAGGTTTATCACACTTACCACAGAAATGAGCTCTGCTGGTGTTATGGTGACTAGGTTAGAGATAAACAAGAAGCTGCTAAACTCTCTACCAAAATCCTGGGATATGAATGTCTCAGTGATCAAAAAGACCAAAGATTTGAACAGGTTGAGTTTAGCTGAAACAATGGCGATCATTAAGGCTTGCGATCTCGATGATAAGCAAAGGGAGATTAAACATGTCAATTCATACTCCACAGCAAATCTTGGGATCCAAACCACCAACAACACTGCTTTCTCAAGCTTTTTTACTCCTCAAGCTCCTCAAGTTCATGTTTCTCAAGTTCAACCCTATGTGACTCATCAGCCTACCTCATACGTGATCCCTCAAATGCAACACATTCAAGTTCCTCAACCTCAAACTTTATCTCAACAAGTTGGTTCTAGTGTTGGTTCATCCACAGCTGCACCCGTTCAATCTCATGGAATCAGCCCTCAAGCTTCATCTTTGAAAGAAAAGGAAGAAAATCTGGCCCTCGCCACTGGTTTGGTAAACTGCTACAACGCTTTTGTGGCCGGAGAGCTTTCCCCACAACTATCTTTTGCTGACCTAGACCAGATCCATCCAGAGGATGTGGAGGAGATGGACATCACCTGGCAAATGGCCATGGCTGTTTTTAGGGCAAAGCAGTTCTCCAAGAAAACCGGAAAGAACAATTGGAGTGTGAATTCAGACAAGAAAGTGGGGTTCAACAAAGGGAAGCTAAGATGCTACACTTGTCATGAACCTGGTCACTTTGCTCGAGAATGTCCAAAGCCAGATCGAAGGGAGAATTCTGAGCGAACCATGGTGCCGGTGACCTATGTCAACAAGGGATCTTCTTCAAGCAATCAAACTGATAACCTAGCGATGGTGGCCCAATCCTTTGATTGGGAAGATCAAATTCAGGCTCTGAATATTTCAGGACCTGAAAATGCGCATCTTGCTCAAATCAAGGATTGTGTGGAGGAAGAAGCAGAGAAAGACCCTGAAGAAGAGATGATGAATCTTCAGTTTGCGTTCATGGTGCAAACTACTCCTGAGCCAACCAAACCCGAGGTCAGTGAATTTGGTTGCTCTCAATCTTGCATTAAAACTGTTAAATTCTTACGTGAGCAAATTGAATTAATCAAGAGAGAGAACGAGGACCTTAAGTATGAGGGTTACACACTTAGGAAAAATCAAAAGCCTTTAAAAACATAATTAGAGAATAAAACAAAGGACTTTAAGAAACTGCAAGAGGAGTACAACAACAAATGCGAGAACTATGATCATCTCAAAAGAAAATTTGTTGCTGTGACCGCTGAACTTGACTCATTGAAAAATCGTCTTGAAAATGCTGAATTTATTTTTAACAAATTCGATGGGTCAAGTGAAGTAGTTGCAAAAATGATAGAGGGACAGATGCAGTGGAAGGACATTACATGTGGAAACCAAAAGAAAGTAGGATTAGGTTTTGAGAGTGTCCCTCCTCCATTCAATCATACCTATACTGTCATTCCTCTATCTCAAGAAGAGATTGATAGAGAACCTTTCTTAGTTTATGGAAAGCCTGCTTCTGAACAAGCAACATGCTCAAATGATAAAATTTTGGATACTAACATTTCTACCTCAAGTGCAGATATGTCAGTAGTTCAGGGGGAGCAAGAAGCTGAAAAGTCTGAGTCGAATAATTCTGTGTCTAAATTTGGTGTTGAATTTTATGATGAGTCTGTTTTAAACTCTAAAACTGATGTTTTTGTTTCTGGTGGTGTGTTATTTCAGAATGATAAAATTGAAAATAATTATGTTGTTTCTGATAAAGTTGTTAAATCTGATTCAAATGCTTCTACATCTTCTACGTTTGCTTCACAATCTAGTGCTTGTTCTTGCAAATGTGAAAATGCTAGAAAAGATAATAAAAACCAGAAATCTGGCAAGAGCAGTACCCAATCCAATGATAATAAAAAAATTTGCTTCAATTGTGGTGCTGCTGGTTATATTGCCAAAAAATGCTTAAATCGGATGTTTGTGCATTATTTGTCACAAAGAGGAGAGAATGAGTCTAGAGGACGATCTTTAATTAGAAAATTCTCCAGAACTCGCTCTCAAGATGATGACTGGAAAACAAATCAAAACAAGAAAATGGCAGGTTTTCAAAAGAACAGACAGGTTTTCAACAAATTCACAAACAGTTTGCCAAAATCGACCTAAGCTAAGCCAAAGTCGATTTCGTCAAAGAGTAGGTCTGGATCTTCAAACTCTTCGAGTAGAAAATCCACCGGCTCGAAGCAAACTCAAACGAAGAATGTTTCAAAACCTAAATACCAATGGATGCCAAAATTAAAATATGATCAGTCATCATCATCCTTTGTATTTGTTGAAAAAGAAAAATCAAATGAGAAATCTGTGAAAGTTAAGGGTCAACCCAGGACTGCAATGACCTGGGTCCCCAAATCTAAATGATTCCGCTCATCGTGTAGGGTCAGCTGTGGAGGAATGTCGTCAGACCCTGGTATGTCGACAGCGGCTGCTCCCGGCACATGACAGGAGATATCTCCCAACTGTGCGGCATTCAGACATTTAATGGGGGATATGTCTCCTTCGCGGGCGGAGAAGGCAGAAAGATAACACAAAAAGGAATGGTGACCAACAAAGTTCTCAGTTTTGAGAATGTCAAATATGCTCCTGAGCTGAAGCACAGTCTACTGAGTGTCTCTCAAATCTGTGACAAGGGTTACTCGACACACTTCACCGATAAAGAATGTCTAATCTTAAAGTCGGGCATTATCATCCCGGAGGAGTGGATTCTCGTCAAATCTAAGCGGGATGGGAATGCCTATATTATCGACATGAACAACAATGTACCCGATGAAGTCACTTGTCTCTTTTCCAAAGTCTCAGAACAAAACGCAATGTTGTGGCATCGTCGACTTGGCCATGCAAATGCAAAGAACCTGAACCGGCTTGCTAATAACGAAATGGTCTGCGGTCTGCCTGTCAGAGATTTTATTACTTTTGAAAAATGTGTTTCCTGTGCTCAGGGCAAACACCATCGGAAACCATATCTGCCAAAGCAGGTCAACTCCATCAGTCAAGTGCTCCAATTGTTGCATATGGACTTGTTTGGTCCGGTCAACGTCCTCAGCATCAACCGAAATTCATACTGTCTCGTTGTGATAGACGATTTCTCTCGTTTCACATGGGTCTTCTTTCTGTCCAACAAAGCTGGGATCGCTGACCTCATCAAGAAGTTCATTGTAATGATCGAGAACCAAACCAACCACCGAGTGAAAGCGCTTCGCACTGATAATGGAACAGAGTTCAAGAACGCTGTTCTTGATCATTTTTGCGGTGAGAAAGGGATTGTGCGTCAATTCAGTTCTGTTCGGACGCCACAACAAAATGGTGTTGCTAAACGGAGGAATCGACGCTACAAGACGCCGCAAGGACGATGCTATGTGATTCTAAACTTCCAGTTTTCTTTTGGGCGGAGGCGATCAACACAGCTTTTATGTTCAAAATCGTGTCCTGATCAACAAAGCCCAGATGAAAACACCGTATGAGATTCTCTATGGACACAAGCCATCTGTCAGCCATTTCCGAGTATTTGGCTGCCCTTGCACCCTTCTCCACTTGGAATCCAACCCAAAACTCAATGCAAAAGCTGATGATTGCTATTTAGTCGGATACGCTGCTCGTACTGCTTACCGGGTATACAACAAGAAGACGAAACAAATCGTGGAGTCTTTCGATGTTCGTTGGCTTGAAGAGAATGAGACGGACGCTAGGGTGGGTCCTGATTGGCTATTTGACTACACATCACTATTCAAATCTTTTAGTGTGTCGACTGATAACCACGCTGGGTCTACCTCTGGCTCGAAGAATATCATTGAAGACGAAGATGAAGAGGTTGTCTACAGACCACCATTGGTTTCTGCTACTGATCCTCCGGTGGAGTCTACTGTTCCAATCGTTTCTCCTGAGTCCTCAACGCAACAATATGCTCCAGATGCTGATGCTACTCCTCTAACTCCAGTCGAAAGTGAGTTCATGAACCAAGATACTTCCGCTGTCACTCAAAATCTGATGGATCTTCTCTTTCCCGATCAAATCACTGATGAGTTTGTAGCAAATCCACCAAACGAAGCTGGTACATCTACCGTGGATTCTTCAGCAAATGACGGAGCCATTAATATTCATAATATTCCCGTTTCACTCAATGACATCAGTCACGAAATCCCCTCTCGCATACAGCGCGATCAGCCGATAGAAAACGTCATTGGCCAGCTGGGCGACGACTTTCAAACGAGAAGCTAGAGTGGAGACGTCAACTCATGTCTCTATTCTTTCTTCATTTCTCAAATAGAGCCCAAGAACGTCGAAATGGCTTTGAATGAGCCCAGCTGGGTGGATGCCATGCATGACGAGCTCAATCAATTCGAAAAGCTCGGGGTTTGGAAGTTGGTAGAGTTGCCTAAAGGCAAGAAATCTCTCGACACCAGATGGGTGTTTCGGAACAAGCAAGATGATTCAGGTCTCATTGTCCGTAATAAGGCGAGATTGGTGGTCCGTGGGTTCAGACAAATTGAGGGTCTTGATTATACAGAAGTCTATGCTCCGGTGGCGCGCTTGGAGGCTATTCGTATCTTCCTCACCTATGCTTCCTACATGAACTTCACCGTATACCAAATGGACGTCAAGACGGCTTTCTTGTATGGCAAGGTGAAGGAGGAGATTTATGTTGACCAACCTCCTGGGTTTGTTAACTCAAAACTTCCCAACCATGTCTACAAGTTAGACAAGGCTTTGTACGGGCTGCATCAAGCTCCCAGAGCCTAGTATGCTACCCTCACACAGCACTTGCTCGACTATGGCTATTCCCGCGGCACTATCTATCAGACCCAATTCATCAAGCATGTCGGTCCTGACCTGATTCTTGTCCAAATATACGTGGACGATATCATTTTCGGGTCGACGAGTCTTCAGCTATGCAAGAAGTTCGAGGACGTCATGAAAAAGCGGTTCGAGATGAGTTCTTTGGGGCAATTGACCACGTTTTTAGGGCTTCAGGTCAAACAATCTTCAGCCGGAATCCTGATTCATCAAGCAAAATATGTGGATGATATGCTCGAGAAGTTCGGGTTCAGAGACGCCAAACCTGCTTTGACACCCATGGCGGAGAGACTACTGCTGACTCCTGATCTTGAAGGCGAATCCGTAGATCAAACGTACTACAGATCCATGATCGGATCGCTGATGTATCTGACTGCAAGTCGCCCAGACATTATGTTTGCGGTCTGTCAATGCGCGCGCTACCAGGCTAATCCTAAACTGTCTCATTTTATTGTTGTTAAAAGAATTTTTTGGTACCTCAAAGGCAGCCCAAAACTGGGTCTTTGGTATCCGAAAAATTCCGAATTTGATCTTTATGCTGTTGCAGACAGCAATTACGGAGGCTGCGAGCTTGACAGGAAATCGACTTCAGGCGGATGTCAATTTCTCGGAGATAGGCTGGTGTCTTGGCAATGCAAGAAGCAGACTACTGTCTCGACTTCAACAGCAGAAGCAGAATACGTAGCTACGTCTGTCTGTTTTTCTCAAGTCATATGGATCCAACATCAACTGTTGGATTACGGTTTGAACTTTCAAGAAACCCCTATATTCTGTGATAATGAGGCTGCGATCCAAATTGCTAAAAATCCGGTCCAGCACTCAAAAACCAATCACATCGACATCAAAGTTCATTTTATCAGATATTGCTATGAGCGCTCGCTCATTCGGCTAGAACAGGTTCCCACTACTAATAATGTGGCAGATCTGTTCACCAAGCCGTTTAACAAAGCTCGATTCGATGTGCTGGTAAACTTTTTGAAAATGATTCGCTTTGAGGATTAATTTTTGTTTAGGTTAGTTTAAATTTGCGCATTTTAATTTCATTCTCACCCATGCACAAATTTAGGGGGAGAAATAAACAAAAACCAAACAAAAATTAGAAAATTAAAAATCCAAAAACAATAGAAAATCAGAAAATCCAAAAACATTAAAAAAAACAGAAAAATCAAAAATATCGTTGAGAAATGATGTGATGGGAAGTCATATCAGCTTGTGATAACAGACAACCTGAGTCTGTGTAAAGTACCAAAGCTAAATTGTCTAGGCTCTGTGTCTGATGCGCTGGTAGGCACGAAAAATTTAATGGACTTGACTAGGTGCAGATGAACTTAAGGAATCTAGAGATTTGACAATTTCTAATCTAGATAGTTCCATTTAGCCTGACAATACGACGCTCGGATAGGTTGAGCAGGGAGATATTCATGAGAATCCACAAGTCACATTAAAGAATCTGTATCTAGAATCGTGGTTTAAATTTTCCTTGATGTACGGATTTTGTCCTTAATTCCGATATTGACGGGGCGACTGGGGAATTCCGATAAAGTAGGTCTGTAGGAAATTATTTTCTTTCTCTCCTACTGTTAGTCATATGTTGCCTCCTCTGTGTAATCGAAAGATCCGATCTGGACTGCAGCATATGTAACTTTATTTCTCTGCATCTTCTATCTATGCAATTCTTCCTATCTGTTAGCCGTATGTTGTCTCCTTTGCGTGATTAACAATCCGATCTGGTACACAGCATATGCAACCTTCTACTTCTCAATCCCTCTCAAATTCTAGTCAGTCATATGTTTCACTCTCTGCGTAATTGAAAGATCCGACCTGAGTGTACAGCATATGCAATCTAAATCTATCCTCTCTATGAATAATCGTCTACTCACCTAAAGTAAGGAGTATCTCGGAAGTTCTTGATTATTGGGGTATGTCAGGAAGCGGGAAACATGTTCTAGTACACTTAAAATTGAACAAGTCTAGATTGTCTGTAGATCTCGCTGCTCAATTTAGGTGGACAACAATATCCTTGGTCGTCGTCAGATAAATGGTCCTTAGGTATTTTTATCTAGTAACTTAGGTTCAATCTGTCCTGTCACTGATAGCATTCCTAAAAACTTGTCACAATTTTTCGTGCTTAAGTGGACCACAATACCGGCGATCGACCAGATCTATTCATGAAAGGAAAGGTATTGATAAATGGAAAATGATTGTCTAACAACTTTGATCCCATATCACAAAAATTTATCAATTTCAAGATAGAGGATTAAAATTAGTTTGAATTAAAATTTTTTGGTATTTTTATTTTATTTTATTTTATTTTCATTTTTTAGGATTGATAAATTTTAGAAAATGTTTTTATTTTATTATTTTTATTTTTTTCTTTAAATTTTTAGGATTGGTTAAATTTAGAAAATTTTATTTTATTTTATTTTATTTTATTTTGAAGTTAATCCTCAAAATGATTTATTTTTAAAATTTTTGAGTTTTGGGCTTAATGCTAATTGAAATCGGAATCAGCCCATGGGTGAAGAACCGGGTTTGGGCCAGGTATATAAGGGAAAGGGAACACTGAAATCAGTTCCTTCCCTCATTTCATTTTCTGCAAACCGAAAGCCTCCAAGAATCCTCTCAACCCTCGAAAAAAAAAATTTGTGTTATTTGTTTAAATCGACTTGCTTTTCTTGAAGGTATGAAGATTCCGACCATGCCCATGTATTTTTTACTGAGAATCGACCATGAAATCGTGGCCAAATCGTGAAAAGAAGAACTGTCGGCGAGCTTTCGGTCCTTCTCAGCTTTCGGTCGAAGCCGAGCCGTTTTCGGTTTGTCGGCTAAACGGCTTTCGGTCAAGCCGGCTTAGACGGCTTTCGGTTGAGCTGTATTCAGTCCCAAATGGCTTTCGGTCTACACTCTGTTCGGTCCTAGGGCTTTCGGTCTAACTGTCTTGACCGAGAATCCATGTTTGACTAATAAAATTCAAATGAAATGGCCAAAATTAATTGATATAATTGAGAGAATAATTTTAATTCGTTTTAATCAATTGTTTTCTCACCTGGCCTGTTTTGTGCAGATAAAATGGCAAGTCTCAAAGTTGCAGACAGTCACAATGTGTCCATCCTTCTTGATGATCCTCCAGTAGCTCACAACGAGTTCAAATCAATGATGTACAGGCTAAGGGAATGCTGCATCTCAACTGCACTGACCTGGAACTCCATCATTTATCTGAACTTGATCAACGAATTCTGGAGATCTGCAAGTGTCAAGAATGGAGCCAATGGATCAGTGAAAATTGAAGCTTCTGTAAGGGGACGCAAAGTTGTTATCTCTGAGCAATTCATCAGAGATATCTTGAAGATTGATGACAAAGCTGCTTACCCGACTGACATCAATCTGAGAATTGTTGATGAGTATCTCGAGAAGATGGGATACGAAGGAGTCTTTCCACCAACCCTAAAGAAGTTGTTACCTCCTTACTGGAGGTTTCTAGCCCACGTTTTTGTCAACTGTATATCTGGGAGAAAGGGTGGTTCAGACGAAATATCCTCGAGAAATACTCAGTCGATCATTGCATTGGCTGCCGGGATTGACTTCAACTTCTCAAGGTTTATCTTGGAGGAGATGGTTACTAATGCTAACAAGAAGTCGAAGGATCAATTCCTGCTCTATCCAAGATTTATTCAAATCTTCATCAACAGCCTATTTCCCGATATGGTCAAGACAGGAGAAATACTTGACATGAAAGATTTCGGACCAAACACTGTGAGCCTAATCAAGCAGAACCGTAAGGGGAAAATCATGTTCCAAGGGAAGTACCCTCTCGTGAAATTTGGAAAGTTTGCTGAGTTGTCAGACTCTTCAAAATCCCATGGGTCGTCTGAACAAATGTCAACTGATCAAGCATCGTCAGAACATGCAAATGTGAATGACGATGTTATCGATGCGTCAGACCATGAGATTGAAAATGTTGCTCTAACTGCCATTGTTGCTAAAGAGCATGATTTCACAAACGTGGCGGTTCAGAGTGACTTCAGTGAGGGAACTACAGAAGAATTTACTGAGACCGAAGGAGAGGGAGAGGATGAGTATGAGAATCTTGATCTGTCCGGTTACGACGAAGATGATGTTTCGATGCAGTTTACTGGACTTGAGCACCCTTTGCCAAATGAAGACCTCGATGACTTCCTCAAAGATATCGATGATGGTGCCAATCCAACACCGGAGATAAGGGAGAAAGCTGACGATCGAGAAGTTGAGCCTCCGGTTACCGTTCAAGCGGCTGATTCTTCAACTCATATGGACACATCATCAGGGATTTCTCCCCTTGATAATGTGGTTCCTACATCCGAGCCAATTACAAGTGATTCCCTGACAGTCCTGACCTCCCAACCCCCGATAAAGAGACGCAGAATTGATCCAAGGGTGGGAGTAATTTTTCCTAATCAAACTTAAACCACAGAGACTCCTCCATCTACAACAGTTTCCCCTTCCTCATCTGTGCCTAATCAAGAGATTCCCAACTCTATCCATGAAGCTGGTGGTTCGTCTGCTGGCCTGAGATCATCTCCTCCAAGGCCTTATCATGATGCTGTCTCTGAGAGACTAGCCATTCATTTGGCCAAGCAATTAAGTCCAACTCACCCCTCACGCAGAAAAGGAATATCCTTTGAGGAAGGTATATCTGGAGATGATGATGCCTCAGTGCCTGAGCTGAGAAAGGAGATTGGTGTTCTGAACCAGAAAAATATTGAGCGTTTTGACAATCGTTTTGACAAAGAACCAGCGCAGGCTCCAAATGTCGTGGCATTAAAACGTGCTAAACTAGCCAAGTCTGCCGAGAAGGGTCAATTTTTATTCAAGAGGAGCTCGGATCAGAATGCTCCCGGGGATCAACCAAACATCACCTTTACGGATCTTGGAGAAAATCGCTTCAGGGACGTATATGGTGATAGGTCAGGGATAATCTCATGGGGATTCCACGACACTCTGAAAATGTGGATCGTGAGAAGGAAGAGTGGAAATACCGAATTGTACAAAGATGCTCACGACTTCCACTCTTGGACCAGGGTTGATCTTACGGAATTGTCTAAGGCTCCTTTTGCAAATCCATCAAATGATCCCAAGGCGACACAGTTCAAGTTATTTTTGGAAGGTCAAGTGGCAAAGGGCTTTCCCTCAATGAAGACTGCAGAGTCTATCATCAAGATATACCCGAGTGTCATTGATCCCCAAACCAATCAGCCTCTTCGGTCTGTGATGTGGCCTGCTACTAATCAAGTAAAGCAGATTCCTATCCTTTAGAACCATCCAGATGGATCTCTAAAATCCATGCAATACTGGGTGTTTGATGAAACTACAGCTTTTGTTGTCATCAAACTTGAACATGGATGTATTCGTTTGTATGACAAGAGGGATCTGCTACAGTTTGGAAGGTGGGATATACATCAGCTTTCTCATCATCAGATCAAGGTGGCTAAAGACCTTTTTGAGTCTGCTGCTAAGGAGTACACTGCCATGGTTGCTGATATTATTCAAAAGGAGATGTGGAATGGAGCCATGGGAAAGTCAGATGTGCTGGTGGTTGATAAAGACTGAATCATGCTAGCCCCAAACCAAGGGGGAGATTGAAGGGCCAATATATTTGGTTTGGGCTAGGCAACAATGTATAGATGAGTTAGGGCATTTGACATTGTATTTTGGAGTCTTTTGTGTATTTGGTGTTTTCGGTCTAGGTTATTGTTCTCGGTTGGAAGTGACCGAAAACAGGCTTTCGGTCTGCCTAACTGAAACCTGTTTTCGGTCCATATTGGTATATATAGGTTGTCAGGCTGTGAGTAGTAAAAAGGGAGTTGATCAGCAGTTGTACTTTGCTAGTTCTCGGTCCCTGAGTTGTATCAGACAATTTCCGTGTGTTATTGTATGCAAGCTCGGTTTCATTTCATCTTCTACTCAATTTCTTCTCTATTTTCATTTGCTTGATTGATCATTGGTGAAGATCCTTCCATTAAGGACCTAACATTTTGTGTATGTTTTCATTTGTATATTATGTTGTACAATTGTATTTTGGCCGGAATAATTAAGGAAATTTATCACCACCACCATGAGACGCCGTTGACCACCACTACCCGAGGTGGTAGTGGGTGGTGCCCGACTTAATTAACAATTAATTAACCTAAATCTTAACAAATGGACTAATTGGAACGCGATTGGGTTGGAAACCCTAATTAGGGTTTAGAAAACCCTAATTTTGGATATGTTAATTTGGAATTGTCGGGACCCGCATGTTTGGACCATTAGATTGGAATTATGAATTAATCCCGACCACATTGTATGTTTGGACTAGTGGAGTGATGGACTTAATGGATTAAGTCCTTAATAGGTTAAGTAAGAACACTTAACCCTAACCGTCATTTTATGTGAAAACCCTAATTTTGCTTGGGCCATGAGTTGGGCCTTTTGTTGGGCTTTGGTGATTGGGCTATTGATGGGCCATCCAAGAACAAGTATATGGACTAGAATATTTGGATTGGGCTTTAGGATAAGGTCCATTGGAAAGGATTGGGCCCAATTTGGAAAATTGGGCCATAGATGGTGCCATAATTGGGCCTTGATGATTATGAGATATTGGACCATTAGAATGCCAAGTGTTTGGACTAGAATAAATGGTCGGGCCTTAAGGTAAGACCATGTGAGGGGTTTGGGCCTAATTTGGAAAATTGGGCCATATGTTGGGCTTTGGTCCATTGTTTGAATTTTTGGGCATTCGGAGTGTGAGCTTGGGCCTTGGACTTGAATCAAGCTAGGCTCGGGGTAAAGTAGTCTTTTACCCCAATCATGGACTTATGGTTATGTGTTGGAACCCAATTATTAATTGGGTGTCGTTTTGATGTTGACAGTTCGGGAATCTGTCACCCAATAGCTAGAGTTTATCCGCGAGACTTCAGCAGTGTGAGGTGGGTTCTTCTCACTATATCACCAGGGTCTAAGGCACCAAGGCCGACCCTTTATGATTTGTAGCCTGGTTATAGGATGATGTTATGTTAGTGACCGGTTAGGTCGGTATCCTGGTTATAGGATGATGCTATGTTAGTGACCGGTTAGGTCGGTATCCTGGTTATAGGACGATACTATGTTAGTGATCTGTTAGATCGGTATCCTGGTTGTAGGATGATGTTATGTTAGTGATCTGTTATATATGTATGACTATCTGTACATGCTAGCTAGCGTATGATATTTATGTGCACATGATTGTTTGATTGGGGGTTGGGTTGAGGTGGTCATGCTTTGTGCTTGTGCCAACATACCCAGGGCAGCCCAGATAGACTGCAGACCCAGTAAGGGCGCACTAGTCAGGCTGAAGGCCCGACGAGCGGTCCGGATAGGATGAAGGTCCGGGAGGCGGTCCAGACGTGCCGATGGCTCAGAGAACGGTCCAGATAGACTGATGGCCTGCGAGGTGGTCCAGTCATGTTGATGGCTCATTATGCATGTTGTTTGTTATGATATGGTTATGTTTGTATGACGTTGGTATTTTGGGGAAACTCACTAAGCTTCGGGCTTACAGTTGTTGATTTTGTTTCAGGTACATCAGATGATCGCGTGAAGGTGAAGGCGAGATCGTGCACCTCCTCATGTTTTTATGATTTGATTTCTGGGATACTCTGACATGAAACTATTTTGAAAACAATTTGTAATAATTATTGGTTTTTGAATGTTTTAAAAAGTTTTAAATTTGCTTGAATTTTATGGATGTTACATGAGGATTCAATCCTCACGACGTAGTCTCAGTCTGGGCAGAAATTTTTTTCTGGTGCTCGAGCTTATCGACCTCCTTTACCGTTTCCTTCTCGATCCACAGTTCACCTACTGGAACGGGAACATAAGAAGTTTATGCAACAAGTCAAGGGTATTCTGATGAATACTCCTTTTATTGAATCCTTAGCGAAAGTTCCCGAATATGCCAAATTTCTTCAAGATTTACTCGACACTCGCCAACAACTAGAGAAGACCTCCATTGTAGTACTTAGTGAGCAAAGTTCCATAGTTATTATGGAGGGGATACCAAGGAAAATGGGAGATCCCGGATGCCTTAAACTTCCATGTGAATTCATAAATAACATGAAGACATATGCTTTAGCCGATTCTGGAGCGAGTATAAATTTGATGCATTATTCGTTCTACCAAAAGCTGAACCTTCCATAATTGAAGGCTACTAGAATGAAAATTCATACGGACAATCGTTCAGTCACTCATCCTCGAGGCATAATTGAGGACATATTGGTAAAATTTGGAAAATTTATTTTTCCAATCGATTTTGTGGTGCTAGATATGAACGAGGATAAAGATGTCCCAGTAATCCTTAGGCGCCCTTTACGAATTACCACGCGAGCCTTGATGGATATTCGAGAGTTAAAGCTTACCTTACGAGTAGGAAATGATCAAATGACTTTTGGAGTGGAAGACCGCTTCAAGAAAGATTGTGCTCAAAATGAAGTATTCTTTATGGATGAAGAAAACGAGCTTGAGGAGTTAGAGAAATTGATGGAAGAAGAAATTCAAACAAGAGAACAAGTCAAGCGTATTAAGCCTAGAGCTTCAATTCCAATGTTCTTTGAGGTCTTTGCATATAAAGCTCCAAAGTCACTAATGAGTGAAGAAAGTGAAGAAAGTTTGGTATCAAGTGATGAAGAAGAAAAAATTACACAAGACTTGAGAAATCCAACTTTGGATAAGGTGGATGTTGAAGCTAAGGAGCTACAAAAAGAAAAAGGAGAGCCTGTACTTGTTGTGAACAATAAAGGGGTGAAACGAAAACACGAGGAAGGCGATTCTAAAATGAAGATGGAAAATTCTAAGAAAGCTTATTTAAGAAAGGTGCAAGCGTACAATAAAAGGTGGAAGGAACAGAAGGTGCAATTGGAGATCGTATCTCCAACCAATACCACGTAGGGCATATGAAGTCCGACTCATGACTACATAAAAAAAGAAGCGCTTCTCGAGAAGCAACCCGAGCTCGGTTTGCATTTTCTTATCTTTTCTTCTTTTATTTGTTTTGCATTTTTAGGATAAATTTTCTTGGTCACTCTCCATATATTTTCAAAATTGAGTGTGGGGTCCTTATCGTAAACTAAAGATATTTTTATGAACAACATTTTTTTTAAAAGCAAATAATAATGAGTTCATAAATTAAATAAGAGGAAAAAGACTAGTTTTTATATGGACCATTTGGACTAAACAACCCAGCCAAATTTAGCCAACATGTAACAGCCCATAAAAATTCGGCCCACTCAAGCCCACGACGTGAGCCCAAGGCCACGACCTGGAGTAGTCAAATTCACAGACGTATAACAGGACATCAGTCTATTTCGTTTGAACTCTTTTAATCCAACATTAGGTCGTGAACAAGAACTGGCCTCCCACACTTTAATTCCGGCCACAATCTTGTTTTTCCTACTTCTCTATTACGTTAATATCATCAAATGTAAGTGTTTTGAGTTCATTAATCTTTAATTTCCTTAGATTTTTAGTAATTAGAAGTTAGGGTTTGTTCTTGAAGCATTATTGCTAAAATTGAGTTGATTTTGAAATGAAAATTTTAATGCATGTATGTTAAAAAGCCTTACAATAGCAGCCAAAACAGACCCCCAAACATTGATTTTAGTTCAAATTGCTCTACAAATGACCGACGACATTATGCATTTCGAATCAAATTCACGACGTGGTTTTCCACACCACGATGTGAAAACTAGGTTTTCAGTTTTATGTTTTAATTGCTTAATCTGTTTGGTATTTTGTTGGTTTTGTTTGCTGTTAATTTTTTCAGGTACCATGAGACCGAGCCGTGCATTTCCTGAAGAACAAGAACATATTGATGCTCATAGTGTACATCCACTATATCGATTCCCACAAAATATTTCGCAATCCATGCTCAACAATTTTTCAAATAAACTAGGATGGTTATATAATCGGGAGTTCGCGTTAGCACCCGTGATTGATTGGTCTTGGCTGAGTGGGGTTGGTATGGTGCCGAAATTGGAGTGATATTGGACAAATCTATATGTAGGAGACGGGTTCACTTTCCAATCCAATGGGTGGCGTAATCTATTTTCCATTCAAGAACTGGTTTATAGAGAGTTGTCCGTTGAGTTCTTTACCACAATTAGTTTGTAAGAACGGACAACCGACCCGACATTCAACCAGGCCCTTGCATTTAGATTGGGAAGTGTCTATCGAGAATGTAGCTTGCGGGAGTTTGCTTGGCGAATGGGGTTGTACACAGAAGCGGAAACATAATTACCACATTTCATCTTATTTTTACATGGTTATGTTCGAGACTTCACTACAGTATTGGTTGATGTGAAATCTTGGAGATCCATTTCCAATCACGAGTATAGTTCGTGGAATTCTTGCGAAGGACAGATTCGGTCACCCATCCATCGGTTCTTACATCGCTTGATCACCTTCACAATAAATCACAAACATCCTGGTGACAAGTGCCTTTCCAGAATCTTTTCTATCTTTGGAGCATCATCACGCCCAGAGTCTTTTGTGATCTTCGTTATATGCTAGCGATATTTTTGGGGACAAAGGCGGTAAATTCTCGGCCCAATAGTCCTATTACTGGTGGACATTTGGTTACACGAATCGCTCATTCATATGGGATTTTGAGTCCTACCTTTGTTCGAAATTTGACACGTTTCAAGGACTCCGATTTACGACTCAATTTTTGAGTCTTATGCGAGTTGTGGTAAATGTTGGTGGGGGATATCTCATACTCCCGGAAGATGATGAAGAACAAATAGGTCAACCAGGGGAGCAACCGAGGAAAAGAGGAAGGAGGAACGTAAGAGAACATGGAGATAAGGGTGTGCGACAACAACCACCTCAACAGTTCGAGGATAGAGTACCAACCGACTCGTTCCAAAGTTGGGTTGGTACATATTTTGATAATCTCCGTGGCGGTGTCAATTATCATAATCAAGAATTCGATGTTTTATTTCCACACCTTAACGTTGAGCGATCGCCTACCATGCCACCTCATTATCCTTATATTCTGACATGGGAGGGGCTATGGTCGAGACAGGGAGATGGCACAGGGACGAGTGGAGCTCGAAACGATGGAGATGATGATTATTGATTTTTATCCTTTTTATTTTTGTTTCTAGTTATTTTTGTTTCTAGTTATTTTTGTTTTCTTCTTTTATTTTGGTGTGTTTTTAATTGGCATGATTTAAAGACATCTAACGAATGTTTGATGATTGTTTTCTACTTTCCACCAATTGTTTGTTTTGTTGCATATTTATTAGAGTATCGAGAGAGAAAAAAATGAGAGTAAAGAGAAAGCGAGAGAATCTGTGTGTTTTAGAGTTACGAGTCGAAACCCATAATTTTTTATAAGTGTCGGTGAATTTCGTATGCAGAAAGAGATTAGAGGAAAGAGAGAGAGTTCCAGAAAAATAGAGGTCTTATAAGAGTCTTAATCCATTAAGAAGGTCAATTGCACATCACTTGAATGGAAGAATTATTGCAAAGCTGCTTTCTGAAGACCGAGTTTTCACGAAGTGACAACTATTATCACGTCGTGAGGTCTTCGCCATCACGTTCTCTAGAATTCGATTTATATCGACATCACATCGTGAACTTCTCTTATCACATCGTGAGTCACTAAAATAACATTTCTACTCTAATATTTCAACCTTAAAATATGGTGTATGCTTTCTCACATTGAGATTATTTGCTTTGAAGATATAATGCACCACACTTTTTGAAGATGCAAGTTTCTGATTCACATCTTGCCGGCACATTCACGTGTATCAGTGAAGTCCAATTTCCAGTCATATACTCATGGTGTTCAAGTTTTCACACGCGTTCAGAAATCGATCTCGCCACTACTACCCAGGGGAGTCTGTTCCTTTTTCTCGCTTTTATTGTTTTTAAATTATTTTATGCATACAATGAGGGATTTGTATGAAATAAGTATGGGGTAGGGGATCGAAAAAGGGAATTGCTAGAAAATTTTAAAAATTTAAAATTTTCAAATAGATTTGAAATAATAATCTAAAAGTTAAATCTAGTGATAATTAAAAACTTAAGTTGCTAGTGTTGCATCGGATGATCCAGTGCGAGCTCAAATGTTTAATTGAGCCACCATATGTTATAGTATATTTGTGGCTTCTCAAGTTTTAGTGAAAAGCCATGAGATATGAAAGATAATCTGGTAGTTTATATGACATAATAAGTTTTGCAGCGTGTACCTGAAATCTATCCAGGAGAGCTTATGTAGTCATTGCACTTAGACTAATACCTCTAACCAATAAAGGTTGAAGTTAAGCTTGTAGGATTTGAGCGGAAAAATTGAGATATATAAAAAAGAGAGAAAATTACAAAAAAAAAGTTGTAAGAATTTTGGAGCTATCAAAGTATGAAGATCAAAAGATCAAAATTCTGAACAATCAAAAAAAGTTGAAGATACCAGAAATCAAACAATAAAATGTTGAATTCAAATAGATCAAAAAGAAAATATCAAAGAAGAGATGAATTCCAAAGAGCTCCACTATTGTATCAAAATTGTAATTTTTTCTAGATTATGTATGCTTAGGTAGCTTAACCAAAAATACCTTGAGGTTAAGAAAGATTTATGAGGATGGATTCGGAGGGTTGAAAAAATGAGTGTCATATAAACTAAGAGGCGAAGGTTCATAAGGATTGTGAGTATTTAGGATTGGGAAGTTTTTAGGAACCTTAGACACAAATATGCGCATTGAGGTATTGGTATAATGGCTGAGTTCAAATTGGATTGTCTTATGTGATATTAAGTTTAACTTAAAATAAATTAGTTTTGCTTGGAGGCAAGCAAAAGATAAGTGTGGGGTATTTTGATATTGCCATATTTATATATATTTTTAGGCAATATTTTAATACATTTTAAGATATATTTTGGTTAATTAGGAGTAGAACACACCTCTAGTATTACATACAAATATATTTAGGATATCGACAAAAATGATTATTAGGAGTAGATTATTAATTTGAAACAACTAATTTTTATTCATTTTGAAAAAAATGAACATCATCCTAGAAATATTTCGTTCTAAAGTATTAGGTGTTTGTTGCGGACTAATAGCATATTGTAAAATTTTGACTTTGGTTTGGAATTTAACATTCTAAACAAAGGTACATCCCATATAATGTTCGTTAAATCATTAAGAAATTACATATCAAATTTTATTACTTCCCACCTACCAACTCATTTAAGTAGTATTAAACATGTTAACCCTAACATTTCCTTATTTATACTAAGGGTGTAGCATCCCGACAATGAGGTATTTCCAAAATTAACTCTTAAGTATAAAGCTTTATGATTTTAGCCATTGGAATGAGTTTTGTTTGTAAAATTGGACTCTTAGTGGCATTTTGGTGATTTTTGCCGAAGACCTAGTACGTTGGGCGTACTTGGGCGGACCTTAGTACGTTGGGTGTACACCGTGTACAGAGGGCGTACGTGAAGGATCCTCAAACCCTAATTTTTAGGGTTTGGTCCATATATAAACATCATTAACTCCTCATTTCTCATTCCCTCTTCAGCCTCCACTTGCCAAAACGTCCCTCTAGCTAACCCTAAGTGAGAAGAGTGCATCTTGAGCTCATCTTTGTGTTTTGGTGATATTCTTGAAGAAGAAGAAGAAGGTGGTGGGAAGACCTTGGAGCTTGGAAGAAACTTACATATAGGATTCTCTCCTTGCTAGCAACCTCCAGGAGGTAAAAAGCTCCTTGCTTGATCATCTTATCTTGTAGATCTAGCCATTTCTTTATTAAGGGCATTTTTTGTCCCAACTATGATGATTCTTGTGCATGGCATGCTCTTAATCGAATAAGTCGTCCTTTCAGACCTAATGACAGGTATTGAGTCATATAAATGTGGTCTTGATGCTTAGGTTTTACCCATGCATGCTCTAGATGGTCTTAAGGTGTTAAGAAGTTGGGATTTTGTGCATTAAGCACTTAATGGGCATGCAAACTCATAAAGTTGGAAACTTTATGACTCTTAGTGGTATCTTGGCCTTGGATCTGAAATTTCGACGTGAGAACTTAATGCATTAAGCTCTTATTGGGGAAAAAGAGAGTTTGTGCGTACGTTGTGCGTAACCTAGCATACGCTTCACGTACGCGGTCAACCTCCTAACTCCGGTCAAAGCCAGAGAACGCCAGCGTAGGAGATGAGTACGCCCCACGTACTCAGCTGAGTGGACCGAGTTGACCCGTTGATCTTGAGCTTTGACCATGGTTTTGATCAAATCGACCTAGGTATATTTTAGGTATTTTGAGCTGATTAATTGAGATTAGGTCCTTGGTTTTGGTTAGGTGATCGTTGAGCCAATTTTAGGGACCGAGATTTATTCAACTTGCATTCAGACCGAGAGATGATTTTTCCTCACTGTACCCGTGGGTCGAAGGCACCAATGTCAGCCCACTAGATTATTTATCCTGGTCAGGATAGTGATATGATAGTTTGTAGTTGTTCAGTAGATCCGTACGATTATCTGTACTCGTTGGCTCTGTTTTTATGTTTATTTGTTGCATATGTCGACATGTTGTGTTGGGTTGAGGTGGTCCTGCTTTGTACTGTATTATTTGCGAGTAGGTCCACTGCCTTAGTCGTAATAGTTAGTTAAAAATTTGGTAAAACTAGTAGGTATAATATATACGATCATCAACTACCTCAAGAAGTTTGTCTGCAAATAGTTGTTCATCAAGAAGAGTATCCAACCAACACTGATGATGAAGATGGTGAGCAGTTAAAACAAAGAACTTGCACTGCTAACTCAAGATTCAATTGAACCTCTACAAATTACTTCAAAAGAAACCCAGGAGAGCAATCATATCAAAAGAACTTTCAAAAGTCTTATCAAAGGCCTTTCAACCAATAGTCTAAAAGATCCACATCGAAAGCAGATGTTGCAAATTTTCCAAAGCCTGCATTCCAATCGAAGATTACGCCTATAGATCAACAAACTTTGGAGGAAGAAATCATTTACCACAAATGTCAAGGAACAAATCACTATGCTAGAGATTTCAAGTCAAAGAAATATGTTCACAAACCATACTATTTGGCTATGATCAAGCAAATAGAAAAAAAAAGCTTTTGTTGTCAAAACAAAAAGAGATATTCATGTGTGGTCAAGTGGAGATGAAGCTGAGAGTGGAGGCGAAGGTAAAGTGTGTCTGGTAGAAAAGAATGTGCCATTCGCTGAAATCAAGAAGGAAGATTCCAAGGAAAATAAGAAGAACTAATGCTTTATGGTGAACAAGTATAGCAAACTATCAATCATTGAATAGGTAAAAAATATGCTTAAATATAATACTATTTGTATTTTTAAAAGATACATAACTAACCATTGTGGATGCATTAAGTGCTTATAGAACAACATTGAGGGAAAATAATGTGTTTACTCGGAAGTTGTACCTTTAAAGGGGGAAGTTTGAGGAGAAGAAGCTGAAGATAAACAAGCTTGAGAAGGATATATTCCTAGAGAGAGATGTTAGGATCATCTTGAAAAATGAAAATCTTATGTTGGTTAGGCAACGAGATAATTTCCGTAATGAAAATGTTGGATTAATTCTATTTAATAAACTATATTATTCTAACTCTTCTGTAACACCCGTCCCGAGAAGGTTCGTTTTTAACCCTAAAATTTTCTAAGTTTGTCTTTCTGGTCCGTACACCGTGCGTACTCGGAGTGTATGCAAGGCGTACTCATGCATGAGAAAAGTAGGACTCCCATGCATACGACAGGCATACTCAACAGGTACATCACGCGTACGCTGTTTAGACCTAACCCCTAGTTTTGAGGGTTTGCACCCTATATAATCTCCTTTATGGCCCCCAAGATCTTCACCCTCATCAGCCACCACCTAAAAACTATCCCTCTAGCTAACCCTCAGTGTGAAGAGTGCACCTTGAGCTTATTTGTGTGTTTTAGTGGTGTTCCTGAAGAAGAAGAAGAAGAAGGTGGTAGAAGCACATTGGAGCTTGGAAGAAGCTTGGATCTGGGATTCTCACCTTGCTAGCAACCTTCAGGAGGTAAAAGCTCATAGCTTGATCATATTTTCTTATACATCTAGATATTACTTCGTTTAGGGTATTTTTGGTCCAAACCTTCGTGATTCTTGAGCATGACATGCTCTTAACCAAATAAGTCGTCCTTTCAGACCCAATAAGGGGTCTTGAGTCATAAAAATGAGATCTTGACGCTTAGTTCTTCCCCATGTATGCTCTAGAGGGTCTTTAGGTGTTAAGAAGTTAAGATTGTTGGTATTAATCACTTAATGGGCATGCAAAGTCATAAAGTTGGAAACCTTATGACACTCAGTCGTATTTTGGCCTTGGATCCACAATTGGAACGTAAGAGATTAACGCATTAAGTTCTTACTATGGAAAGAAGCCTCGTTGTGTATGTCATGCGTAACTCAGCGTACGCCTCGTGTATGGGGTCAACCGCCCAATCCCGGTCAAGGCTTGTGTACGCCTAACATACAAGCTGAGTACGCCCCCCGTACTCAGCTGAGTTCACTCGTTGACGTTGACCTTTGACCATAGTTTTGACCAAGTTTGACCTGTTAATTAAGATTAGGTCCTTGGTTTTGGTTAGGTGATCGTTGAACCGATTTTTGGAAGCAGAGATTTATTCAGCTTGCATTCAGACTTAGAGGTGAGTTTTCCTCACCGTACCCGTACGTCGAAGGCACCAATGTCGGCCCACAAGATTATTTATCCTGGTTAAGATAGTATTATGCTAGTTATAGTTGTTTAGTAGGTTTGTATGATTATATGTATTTGTTGGCTCTGTGTTTATGTTTATCTGTTACATATGTCGACATATTGTGTTTGGGTTGAGGCGGTCCTGCTTTGTGCTGTAAGCCAAGACACATGGGGTTGACCGAATATGCTGTAGGCCTTGCGAGGTGGTCCAGTCAAGCTGACGGACCATAGAGTGGTGCTGATAGGATGTAGGCCCTGCGAGGCGGTCCAGTCATGTCGAAGGCTCATGGAGCGGTCTAGATAGGTTGTAGGCCCTGTGAGGTGGTCCACTCAGGCTGGCTGCTTGTATTTGTATGCTTGTTTGCTATGTGGTGTGTTGGTACTTTAGGGGAAACTCACTAAGATTTGGCTTACATTTTTTATTTTATTGTTTCAGGTACTTTTGAGGATCATGGGAAAGCAAAGGCGTGATTGTGCACATCTTCCTGTTTTACGTCACTGGGTCTTGGTAAAACTCTGATTTTGAAATAATGCTTTTGAAACAATGACTCTTTTTGTAAACAATGTTGGTTGATGGTTGATTTTGAAAATTTTAAAATTTCTTTGATTTTTGGAGTGTTACAAGTTGGTATCAGAGCCTTGGTTTGAGAGAATTGGATGAACGTTCGTGCCAGACTCAAACTAAGGAACTGCAAAAGTTTTTAAATGGTTTTCAAAATTGTTTTCAAAATAACCAAGGAAGGATGCGATGTGTACGATCAGCCGGAGCAAGAAAGTATACCCCAAGTTACCCACATTGTTATTTGTTATGATATGGTAGAACAATGTGCTACTTGTAGGATAAGGATCTTCAGAAATTTCATGATAGAATTGCCTGATGTATGATGCCTTATTTCCTATACAGTTTTCTTGCTTAATGTTGTAGGACTCTTTCAGGTGTGAATTAACTATTAATTGAATACGTTAAGTCACATTTTGCATGTGTTAAATAATTTTAGAGTGAAATATTTGTACCTATTGTGTAGCTCTTGTCTGAGTTCAACCGTGGTAGGGTTGAATCTTTTAGTCTAAGATTATTCCAAGACTAGGGAACAATACGAGGAGCACCTTCGAGAGATTTTGGGAGTTTTGAGGCGGGAACTGTTGTATACCTAGTTCTCGAAGTGAGAGTTTTGGTTACGAGAGGTCCAGTTCCTGGGGCATCTCGTTAACCAAAAAATATTTTTTGTCAATCCGGCCAAGATTGAGGCTATGATGCAGTGGGAGGTTCCAAAGTCCCCCTCGGAGATCAGGAGTTTCTTGGGTTTAGCAGGATATTATCATAGATTTATCCAGTATTTCTCCAAGATTGTTGTAACCTTACTCGTCTGACGAGGAAGGGTGTGAGTTTCTGTTGGGGCCCTGAGCATCAAACAGTGTTTGAGACACTGCGGCAGAGGTTATGTGAGGCCCCAGTGTTGACCTTTCCGGAGGGTGTCGATGATTTCGTTGTATTTTATGATGCATCCATCAAAGGTTTGGGGGCTGTTCTTATGCAGAGGGGGCGAGTGATTGTGTATGCTTCTCGGCAGCTGAAGCCGCATGAGGCACGATATCATACTCATGATCTGGAGTTGGGGGCAGTAGTGTTTTCCCTCAAGATTTGGAGACATTATCTGTATGGGGTCAGGTGTACCGTCTTCACGAATCACAATCGTTTGAGGTATCTCATGGACCAGCCAAACCTAAACATGAGGTAGCGCAAGTGGCTTGACGTGGTCAAGGATTATGACTGCGGGATTATTTTCGATCCGAGTAAGGAGATTGTTGTCGAGGATGCTTTGAGTCGCAGGTCGGCTGGATCTTAGGCTGGGGGTATGTGTATGATGATATCCATTGATTCCCCACTTTTGGATTTGATCAGAGGGGCACAGCCAGAAGGAATCAAGAAGGAGAACTGGAAACATGATAGGATCAGGGGCGAGATCGATAGATTTGTCACCGATAATCGAGTATTTTTGACCCGATGTGGTCGGGTTTGGGTTCCGGTTTCTGGCGGGGTTAAACAGACAGTTTTGGCAGAGGCACATAAGTCTCGTTTTTCGATACACCCGTAAGCTACCAAGATATATCGGGATTTGAGACTAAGTTACTCGTGGTTGTGTATGAAGAGGGAGATAGCTTGGTACGTTGAGAGGTGCTTGACCTGTAGGATGGTCAAGGTCGAGCACCAGAGGCCACATGACAAGCTGCTGCCTTTGGAAGTTCCCATGTGGAAGTGGGAACATATCACCATGGATTTTATCACCAAGCTACCGAGGACTGCTAAGGGTTTTGATATATCTGGGTCATCATGGATCAATTGACCTATAGTGCCCACTTTTTGGCAATCCGGGAGAGCTCCTCGGCCGAGAAATTGGCCGATGTGTATGTTCGTGAGATTGTTACTCGTCATGGGTTTCCGGTTTCCATTATATCAGATGGAGATGTTCGATTCACTTCACGATTATGGCAGAAGTTCCACGAGGAAATGGATACGAGGCTGTATTTCAGTACTGCTTATCATCCGTAGATTGCTGTCCAGAGTGAGCAGATCGTCCATACACTTGAGGATATGTTGCGGGCTTGTGTCATAGACTTGGTGTAAGTTGGGATTCCTACCTTCCTCTTGCGGAGTTTTCCTACAACAACAACTATCACTCCAACATTGGTGCACTGCCTTTCGTGCTTTTGTATGGTCGGAGATGTCGTACCCCAGTTTGTTGGGGGGAGGCCGGTTACAGAGTCATGGGAAGGAATGAGGTAATCCTCCAGACCACAGAGCTCATCCAACAGATCAGGCCGAGTGAGCTCAGTCAGATACACATCACTTTCCATGTTTCGCAGTTGCGGAAGTGTGTGTTGGATGATGAGGCAGTAGTCCCTTTGGATGATATTTAGGTCAATGAGCGCCTCAATTATATTGAGAGGCCGGTAGCGGTAGTGGAGAGAAACATGAAGGTCCTAAGCAACAAGGAGATACCTTTGGTAAAGGTTTAGTGGCAACATCATAGAGACTCCGAGTGGGGGAGAATTGTAACACCTATCCCGAGATGCGGGAGCATTATCCTGAGTTATTTGCAGCATCAGACTTCGAGGATGAAGTCTAGTCCAAGTGGGGGAGAATTGTAACACCTATCCCGAGAAGGTTCGTTTTTAACCCTAAAATTTTCTAAGTTTGTCTTTTTTGGTCCGTACGTCGTGCGTACTCGGAGAGTATGCATGGCGTACTCCTTCATGAGAAAAGCGGGACTCGCACGCGTACGTCGGGCATACTCAGCATGTACGACGCGCATACGCTGTTCAGACCAAAACCCTAGTTTTGAGGGTTTGCACCCTATATAATCCCCTTAATGGCCCCAAGACCTTCACCTTCATCAGCCTCCACCTAAAAATTATCCCTCTAGCTAACCCTAAGTGTGAAAAGTGCACCTTGAGCTCATTTGTGTGTTTTGGTGGTGTTCTTAAAGAAGTAGAAGTTGGTAGAAGGACATTGGAGCTTGGAAGAAGCTTGGATATGGGATTCTCACCTTACTAGCAACCTTCAGGAGGTAAAAAGCTCCTATCTTGATCATATTTTCTTATAGATCTAGATATTCCTTCATTTAGGGCATTTTTGGTCCCAACCTTTGTGATTCTTGAGCATGGCATGCTCTTCACCAAATAAGTCATCCTTTGAGACCCAATGAGGGATATTAAATCATAAAATGAGATCTTGATGCTTAGTTCTTCCTCATGCATGCTCTAGAGGGTCTTTAAGTGTTAAGAAGTTAATATTGTTGCTATTAAACACTTAATGGGCATGCAAAGTCATAAAGTTGAAAGCTTTATGACTCTCAGTTGTATTTTGGCCTTGTATCTACGATTGAAATGTAAGAGCTTAACGCATTAAGCTCTTATTATGGAAAAGAAGCCTCGGTGCGTACGTCATGCGTAACTCAACGTACGCCGCACGTACGGGGTCAACTGCCCGATCATGATCAAGGCTTGTGTACGCCCAACGTACAAGCTGAGTATGCCTCGTGTACTCAGCTGAGTTGACTGATGTAACACCTCAAAATTTAGCCCAAAATTTTCATTTTTAATCTACCAAAATTAAGGTTTCACAAGCCAAGTTATCAAATACATAATTGTCCAAAACGACCAGTATCATAAATATCAGAGTTCATAAACTAGACTCCACCTAATCACAAAATAATTAACCTTAATCAATAATTAAGGTCTAAAACTCAATTTGCGAATCCTAATCCCACAACTAAATCCTCTAAGGTCAAAAAGACTATTTTGCCCTTCACCTGGCCCAAAACACTAAATATTGACCAAAGGTCAAAAGTCAACTGCCCAGCGAGTACGCTGGGCATACCTCTTCTTATGCGGGGCACACAACTCAAACAGCGTAGGGTCGGGGTCAGAACCGGCTACACGGGGCGTAGACAGGAGTACACACGGCGTACTCCGTCTGCTTCCACTTTTACCAACTTTATGTCTTAATCCCTTAACACAACTAACCTAACCACATATCTGACCATTCTAAGATCTCTCAACCCATAAAGTCATCGACTTTGAGCCTTTGCAAGGCTAGAAAACTCCCAATGCAACAATCTTTAACTTCTAATACACTCTAAGCTACTTTACTCATGCACGAGCCAAAATGGATGATCAAGCAACCATTTTTATGAATCTATAAGTCCTAAAATGCATGAAAGAACAACTACAATTCCCTGGAGTGCTCCAAACTCATAAAGGTCCAATTGGGGACAAAAGTTCATAAAACTTCAACCATGAAGATCTAATGAAAGGTTTGCCAATGTATAGACTTTATACCTGAAAATAATGCACAAAGAGGAAAGGTTCCTAGATCTACAAGCTTGCTAGCACCCACTCTTTCTTCTCTAGTCTCCATCTTCCACTACAAGCACTAAGAACACTCAAAAAAAGCTTGCAAAAAATCACATAAGCAACACAACTCGAAATTAGGGTTTAGGGAGGGTTTGGTGGCTAATAAGGATGATCAAATTGGGACATCATGTTCTTTAAATATAGAGAAACCCTTAAAATTAGGGTTTGAAATCTGGGCTAGTACACCCGGCATACCACATGTACGCATATCGTACTAGCTGATCATCTGCGGTCCTTTGCGCGTACTCATGAGTACGCTGCGCGTACTCATGAGTACGCCCTGCGTACGGCCATAATGTAAGCCTTTTCCTCAAAGGGACCAATTGTGCAACTTTGATAAAGATACAAGAATAATAACATACCTGATATCAGGATGTTACAACCGATTTGACTCGTTGACCTTAACCTTTAACTAGAGTTTTGACCAAGTTTGACCTAGGGGTATTTTAGGTATTTTGAACTGTTATTTAAGATTAGGTCCTTGGTTTTGGTTAGGTGATCGTTGATCTGATTTTTGGAAGCAAAGATTTATTCAGCTTGCATTTAGACTAAGAGGTGAGTTTTCCTCACTGTACCCGTGGGTCAAAGGCACCAATGCAGGCCCACTAGATTATTTATCCTGGTTAGGATAGTATTATTCTAGTTGTAGCTGTTTAGTAGATCCTTATGATTATCTGTATTTGATGGCTTTGTGTTTATGTTTATCTGTTACATATGTCGACATATTGTGTTTGGGTTGAGGCGGTCCTGCTTTGTGATGTAGGCCAAGACACTCGAGGACGACCAGATAAGCTGTAGGCCTGCGAGGTGGTCCAGTCAGGCCGGCGGCCCGTAGAGTGGTCTGAATAGGCTGTTGGACCTGCGAGGCGGTCCAGTCATGTTGAAGGCTCGTAGAGCGGTCCAGATAGGCTGTAGGCCCTGCGAGGTGGTCCAGTCAGGCTGGCTGCTCATATTTGTATGCTTGTTTGCTATGTGGTGTGCTGGTACTTTGGGGAAATTCACTGAGCTTTGGGTTACAGTTTTTAGTTTATTGTTCCAGGTACTTCTGAGGATTGTGGGAAAGCAAAGGCGTGATCATACACATCTTCCTGGTTTATGTCACTGGGTCTTGGGAAAACTCTGATTTTAAAATAATGCTTTTGAAACAATGACTCTTTTTGTAAACAATGTTGGTTAATGGTAGATTTTTAAAATTTTAAATTTTTTTGATTTTTGGAGTGTTACATCTTCTCTATAAAATATGGTTGTTATTAGTAACACTTACAACTAGGGTTGGAATGGAAAATAGATCATGGACAAAAAAACTTTCCATATTTTTGTACTCCTAAGCCTAGCATAGATGTCCCACCTGTAACAATCAGAGGTCATCCCGATCCAAATGTCAAAACTTCTAATGAAAAAAATTTACAACATGGCCGTAGTCGAGACAAAAATATTATGAATAGTCCAAGATGTGTATCTAAATCCAACTCCAATTAGTAAGATAAGACCAATTCCACAACCACTACAAGCTACACGTTATTAAAATCCTTTGAAAATAATTGTGTCATTGAAGAAGTTGCTTATGGAACATCTGGAATAGACTCTGACATGACATTTAATATACATATTATTAGGACTTTGTACTATGGAGGTTAACTGATTGATGAGTTGATTGAAATAGAAAGCAAATCAATCCCAGTTTCAATTGATTCTGAATATGTGGATTCAAAATCAACAGTTCTTGGTGTACCTTTTAAGAAAATCATTGTGTCCAATCCACTCATTCCCAATAATAGTTGTACTTGTTTAACACTTCTCTTAAATTTAACTGCTCATACATCGTGTCCCCTAAAAGAGAATAAAAATAGCAGAAGAAGCATAAATTAAGTTTAGTAGAGAAGTGGATGTGAAAAATCGCTTTAAGTTTATCTCGAAATCAGAATCAACAAGTGAAACACCCAAAAGTTTATAGACATTTCTGCTAAAGTGTCAAAAATTACGAGGAATCTTTCTTCTATTCATCAAAAGGAGGAAGTTATAATCAATAGTCAAATCTACTATTGATTATTCTTTTGATGAATCAACAAATGTTTCTGCTGATGAAGTCACATGCGCAGTCTTATCAAATAAGATTGCTACTGTGGAAAATGAACCTTTAAAGAAGGTTGCGCCTAAGGATCTCAGAAAATATAGGTGTGTGAAAAATGAGAAAGACCTTAATTTTTTACTTTATCAAAATCACTCCTCCAAAGAAGCTTAGAAAAACTTCAACTACAGTATTGAGACCCAAAATCCATAATCTGCAGTTATCTGCCAAAGAAGCTGATGATCAAATCCATGTTGTTTCAATCAACAAGATGAGTGGGATCGGAGAGGTACCAACAGTAGTATATATGCGAACATTATTCCTCTCTTTTGGTACTACGAAAGGTATGAGCATCCACAGTGGTGAGTTCAACGGTAGAGTTGAATAAGGTGACAATTCTAATTGTCATTCAATTGAGTAAACTCTACCATTATGAGATTCCACATTAACATTCGATGAATTTGGAGTTCAATGATTACTGAACTCTTCAATGAGAAAAAAAGAAGTTTTATTAAATCTTAAATAAACACTGTAAAATAGCTTTTGCAATGTTTTATTGAACTTTGTAAAGTTCAGTGCATTGTAGGAAAAAATTGAAAGTGTTTTATGAAATGTAGATAAATAATGTAACAATCCATTGAACTATATAGAGTTTAATACATTGTGGATGCCGTAAGGGTTAAGTTAGTTTCATAGCCCGTTGCTCCACTTTCTTTTCTCTTATCTTCATGTGTCGTGGATTGAGATGATTGAATATGAGAGAGAAAGAGAAAAGTTGATGTGGCGTGTGCCATATAGGCTGAGAATGATAGACTCCCTCCACCCTAAATACCAAATAAGTTTATAAGCCCTTGCTTGAATCTCCTAAAAGAATCAATTTTAATTTATTGTATTATTTCTAGGACCTAGTTCCCTAATATTTCCTTTTAATAAAATCTTGCATTGTTTGAAAAAGAAAAATGTTCTGAGTGATTTCTTTTGGGAACCTAGAGTTACAAAAAATCACGGCATACATGTTCTCTCTAAATGACCAATTTCATTTGGTGAAAGAATATATATATAATATGAAGGAGGAGGGGGAATGCATGTGAAATTTGATTGCAAGAAGGATCTCTTTAATGCCGTATCATGGAAAGCTTGTGAAGGAGAAAAAGACGTCACCCTCCAACCTCTGTGGACAGCGGATTATTTTCCTTTTATTCTCCGAACTTCATTAAATTTATTAGGTTGGAGGAAGAACGGTCACCAGCCTGTTACTTTCTTTTATACCACACACCACAAAAGTGGATTTCATGTGATCCAACAATGCCTTTTGCATGTCATGTATTTTTGTATTTTAAATATATATCGTAAACGACTGAAGAAAGGTTAGTTACGTAAATAAGTAAACTCGTCTTTAAATTTAAATAGGTTTAGAAATTTAGTAAAATGTAGATATATTGTATTTGTTGTACTTAGCCTTATGAATTTTTATCAATTTGTTGATTACGTATTTTCTTTACGGATTTTCTGGTTTTTCTAGTTTTTTCTTTTCGTTTTTTTTTTTTTTTTTTTTTTTTTTTTTTATCTTTGTTTTTCGTTTTTTTGTAATACAATGGTTTTCACATGCTCTTTTAAAGATCTCCATAAATCCCCAGTTAGTATTTGGTAGGATTATATGATATTTAGATTTATATAAACGGTCATATGGTAATTTTCAGATTTTTATCAGGTCTTATAAGTCTTGAGGGTATGGCACGAATGCGTTCGGTAATTAGGTGGTGGCATTTTCGGCATATACCACCCCCTAATGGTGGCATGCAGGGTGAGTAGTGATCAAACGGCATTGTGTAGCGGAGGTGAGATAAGAGAGTGTGACTGTAAATGATATTTTTTTTTCTTTTAGTTTTTTTTTCGACGCTCACTCGTCCTTGAAAATGACATGTCTTTTATGTCGTGTGGCGAAAATCACTTAGAAGTGAGAGGTGGATACCAAAAAGATGATGTGACACCATGACATGTCATACATGACTTGATGTTTTGTTATTTAGTTATTTAGATTTTTTTTTTTGTTTTTAATACTATTAATAAATACATATTATTATTATTAATACTAAAATATATATTTTTTGTTCGTTGAACTATTTTTGTGTTATTTTTTTTATTCGGACTATTATTGTGTTATTTTTTTTATCATTCAGATTATTTAAGTATTATTTTTTTTGTTCGAACTATCTTCAAGTTATTTTTTGTGTTCCGACTATCTTTGCATTGTTTTTTTCCGGTCAATTTATTTCATTTTATTTTTTTTGTTCGAACTATTCATGTGTTATTTTTTCGTACGAAATGTTTTTCTGTTATTTTTTCGTTCCGGCTAACCCTTTGTTATTTTTTCATTCGAACTATCCATGTATTATTCTTTAGTACGGATTATCTCCATGTTTTTTTCTATCAGATTATCTATGTGTTATTTTTTTCGTACAGACTATTATTTTGTTATTTTTTCGTTCCGATTATATTTATGTTATTTTTTCGTTAGGACTATTCATATGTTATTTTTTGTGTTAATTTGTCGTTTCGGCTATCATTGTGTTATTTTTTTTGTTCCAACTATCATTGCTTTGTTTTTTCCGGTAAGATAATCCTCATGATTTTTATTTCGTTTGGACTATCTATGTGTTATTTTTCCATTCCGATTATGTTTGTGTTTTTTTTGTTTCGACTATCGGTGTGCTATTTGTTTTCGTTTAAACTATTGTTGTATTATTTTTCCGTTCAAACTATCTATATGTAAGTTTTTCGTTCGAACTATTATTGTGATATCTTTTCGTTCTGACTATCCCAATGTTATTTTTTTTTCTTTTAGACTATCATTGTATTATTTTTTATTCGGACTATATGCGTGTTATTTTTTCGTTCAAACTATCATTGTGTTATTTTCTTCGTTCGAAATATCTGAAGTTATTATTTTGTTGCAATTTTCGTAGCCGTTAAACAAAACCCCCACACAAAGATACATATAATTGTTTGTAAAATTTTCTTAAAAAAACATGGTCATTTTGAATGAAAAAAATAGTACATGGTTAGTCAAAACAAAAAATAACATATGGATAACTGGAACAAAAAAATAACACATGGATAGCCGGGACGAAAAAATTAAACGATGATAGTCCGAGCAAAAAAATAACGCATGGCTCGTCCGAAAAAAAATAACATAAGGATAATCCCAACGAAAAAATAACATAGAGATAATCTGAATAAAAAAAACAAACTCAATAATAGTATGAACGAAAAAAATAACGCATGGGTAGTTTGGACAAAAAAAATAACATAAGAATAATTGGAACGAAAAATAACACATGGATGGTGTGAACCGAAAAAAACATGGATAGTCTTAACTATACATATGAATAGTCATAATTTTATTTATTAAACAATATATAGAGTACCATCATTCGTAAAAATAAAGATAAAACAATATATAAAAAGTATTTTCTAAAACACAAATAATTAAAAATAAAATGACTTAATTAATAATAATAATAATAATAATTAAAAAATAATAAAGCAAAAGATTATATAGACATGGAAAAAAAATAAAAAATGTCAAAACTGTTAACAAAAATCAAATCAAAATAGGTTTATTTAAGTTAAATCGAGAGGGGTTTGTATTTTAATCAAATCAAAGGGATATCTATACGAACATCTGAGAATAATACATTGACTATTCTCGCTCTTATGCAAATAATATTTGATTTGACGTATTATGTAACTGTTTTCATTTGATAAGATAATAGTGTGTGTGTTTATATATATATATATATATATATATATATATATATATATATATATATATATATATATATATATATATATATATATATATATAAGTTTGTAGACTGATTTATTATCAATACTACTTAAGTAGCAAGCAATCAATAATGTTGAAATAGTCGGCAATGCTTAAGCAACCAACAATTATCAGTGCAGGTAACAATGCTCAAACACTCATCACTACTTAATTAGTAAGTTGTATTAGTGATAAGCAGCCAATAGTACTTAAGTAGCAAGCAGTCACTACTCACTAGGGCTTAAGCAGAAAGCATCCAGCAACGCTCAAGTAGCAGGGCACAATCCACAATATTGTCAGACTGTCTCTTTTGAAAAAAGTTGACTTACTTTTCTTGGAGTGCAAGTTTAATTCACACGGTTAGTGGCCTATATGAGTCAGACTTTCAGGCTTGGCTTTATTGACAGTTTTAATCAAAGCAACTAGTATATATATTCCCTGAATTTGTGTAAACTAATGGATCGTACTAAAGCCTTTTACGCAACAATAATCAAATCTTGTTTGGGTTTCGCCGTGGACTTGATCATCTTGGTCGTGCTATGACTTTGTTTTTGTTTTCATTATTACTATGTGTGAAATTGTATATCAAGTTCATGAAGTCCTTAAAAAGCCAACAAATGATATCAAAGTTGTGGCTGAAGATGGGAAAATTAAGATCGACAAGTTTGAATGCAATGACTTCAAGTTCTAGGGTATATATATATATATATATATATATATATATATATATATATATATATATATATATATATATATATAATAAGCTAGCATTTTTTCTTGAAGTTCCTATTTTTGTTCATACGTTTTGTTACCCGTTATATTATCATTCATTTGATATATAATTTACACAATTTTAAACGGTTTATAAAATTATCAAATAATTGTATATATCACAATCACTTAAAAATTAAACTATAATGTTTAATAAAACTAATATGTTAACTATATGTTTGCTTTACTACTAACATTTTGTTTCAAAGTAGAAATATTAAATAATAATTTGGTAAAAGTTATTATTTTAACTATATAATTCTATTTTCGCGCAACGCGGGAGTCGCCTAGTGTATATATATATATATATATATATATATATATATATATATATATATATATATATATATATATAGCCGCGCAATGCAGCGGGGTTCGATTAGGGAGGGGGGTGAATAATTTTTTTATTTTGTTTTTTGTTTTTTGCTTTTTTTCGCAAATAATATCTTTCGGTCGTCGGGCGGCAAGTATTACTTCCTATAAAAATAAAAATAAAATTAGAAAGCATGCCATATCTAATATCATTTACCATCAAAGAAAATCTAAATTCCTTCAAGAAATCGCGCTTGTAAATTCTTTCCAAAAATATCTTTCAATAATTAAATATCTAGAAAATGAACTATTAGGGAGCAAACGGTGGATATTAAAACTTATGTCTATATAAATAGGTATACAATTTATTTTGCATTTGTCTAATGCTAGAACATAATGTAATTTGTAAAAATAAGTATGAACACGTTTACTCGCTACTCGATATTGTTCGGCTAACTGGGAAGTAGCAAGTACCCATCACCATTTGAAAAAAAATTAATCTACTTAAAATCATCTTCAATCAACCGCCAAAAGGTACAACCAATAAGAACCTTTCGAAACACGCTTTCATTACTTTAGCAAGTAAACGTGTTCGGTCCCTTTCGTAAACGGTGTCTGCAATAACCGTCATGAGCTTTCCAAGAGTTGATAGAATCCTTGGTAGCCGACATAGAGTGTGAAATACTAATCCTCAAGCGGTATCTAGAGAAACGCCAAACAAACAAATTAAATGAAAAGAAAAAAAACAAGACTAAACAATTACATCCAAATCGAAATAAAATCAAAGTTGCTACAATTTAGGTACCTTGAACAGTTTGAAGCCTTTTTATAATTATCACCAAGAATAAAATGTTTGTGTGGCTTGAATTAGTAAAGCATGATAAACTTGATCTACATTATCAATGCAAATTTCACCATTATGTGAACCAATGCAATTTCAGTAATATATAGAAAATACTGAAGAAGGAAAATGTACCTGTTTGCTTTATGATAAGCGTCTTGATGGTGGAAAATCAAGATGCTATAATAGGTTAGAGAATTAAATCAGGATGTTGTAATATGTAAACAATGATAGTGTAATGAAGATGCAAGATTAATCAAAAAGAAAATTGATTTTTATAAAAAAAAAAAAAAAAAGCAGAGGTACATACAATGATACAAATAGACATCGATGATGCTGATGATGTTGAAGAAGAGGAATAATCGAAGTTTATCAAACTAAAATAGAGTCATCAAATCACGATGTCATGACACTACAGTGAACATATAAACTGAAAAAACATCGAATAGGTTCCATAAGTAACTAAGTATAACTTTATGGAACAAAGAGGAGGATGTCCTATCATGTCCCATATGGACAATTATCTCTCCAAATCAGCTCAAGAATGCCATTAAGAACCAACCTATTTCCTTGTGTGGCAGATTTCAAATTAATTTACAATTAAACATGTGTGACATTTATAGAAATGAAATAAATTAGCAATTAAACATTTATTTTACAAATTCTTAAAACTTGCAAAACTTTTAGGTTAAAGAGAGTTGGGAATCCTGTTAAAATAGTGTCCGTCAACTTTTGTTTCTTCATTGCCTGCATAATGGATTTATAATGTTAACTACGTTTTTAAAAAGATCAAACTGTACAGAACATACACTAATATACCTTTCTTTTCAAGAAGCACAAAATCATATGTTCTCACATAGATGATATATATCATATTTTCATAATGTCATTCAACTCCTTCAAAATGATCAGCTACACCTGTCATATTTAAAGAAATCATAGAAAGAATGAATGTAAGGGAAACTTATAGGAAAATAACAATAACCTCACCAAAACCAACAAATGGACCTTCAGGGAATTTGATATTCAACATGGCTCATGTATGACTTGGTAGCGGTCGGTGTTGGAGAAGGAAGAGTAGGGGATTGGTTATGTAATTCCAAGCTTATGTAGAGCAACATAGCTGAAAACAAAGTTCTGTAATACAACGTACCAATTAGTTGAAAATATATTACTGAAAATAAGTGAAAAAGAGTGATGTAATTACCTAATTACGTTACAAAATTATGACTTTATACCTGTGAAAAAAGAAAGAATCCAAACATTCCCTTTGAGCAATAACAAACACCTGTATGATGTAATTACCTAATCAGGTTACCAGGAGAGTTGTTTTTTATGGTTACCAACGATATATGAGAGATAGGAGATGGCAGAGTTCGGAACAGAGGGTGAGGGTAACATTATCAGACATAGGGGAGGCGGAGCAACAGAGTGGGTAGCGGACACCGGTGGAGGTAGAAATGCAATTCCAGCGCCTCGATAATGAAGGGAGAACATTTGGGTGAGCACGTGAGGGTTGCTGGGGGAAGGGATGTCTGATGACCCTCTTATAGGTTGTAGAGGAGGCATGGATGGTAGCAACAATTGAAGATGGTGGCTGACTGGAGCTAGCTGTTGGTGGTGCGAGGGCGTAGAGTAGGTGGTGGTGGTGGAGAAAGAAACAGAGAACACCCGTTTGTGGTGGTAGTTTGTTGCTGGGGAAGTAGGCGGAGGACATCTAGGGTTTAAGAGGGCTTCAAGATGAGGAGTCGTATTTTACTTTTTGCTTTTTATAATGGAGAGGTTACAATACAATGGAGACGTTACAATCCAACTTGGATGGGATCTTTAACCTTAAAAGGGTTGTATAAGATGTAGTAACATTTGTACCTCTTGATTTTCAAGAAATGTGTAATATGTTTTATAATATGGTAAAGATATACACTCATAAAGGTAAATAAATCAATGAAAATGCATAAAAAATGAAAATAAAAAATGAAATAGATACCATTTTATTTTGGCTTTCTTACGCATAACAAAAATATACATAATAAAATCAAAGGCATCATTTTCTAAAAAAGAAAAACCTAAATAGAAAACTAAATGAAATTAAAGAAAACAATAAAAAGTTTAAAAGTTAGGTTAAAAAATAGGAAAAACCCTAGAAAAACCCATGTATTTTACCTCAATTCTTAAATCAACCTTGTATTAATTTTGTGCTCAATTTTTGTGTGGGTTACCTACGTGTGAATACAGACCAAACAAAGGTCTTTCTCTTCTCTTTTTCTTTGTATATCGAAATTAGTAGCAAAGGTTTAAAACCTTCTTTTCCTCTATTTTCATTCTGATTGCACAAGTGGTAATGATGATTGAAGTTCAGGTGGAAACCCACCTTCTTCCCCCATTTGAATCGACACGGGTATGAATGGCGACATACCGACCAAAGGCCCTTCTCTGCCCCATTTTTTTTTCTGTAAATCAAAGTCATTAGATTCTGATTTTCCTCTCTTAGTGTCTCTCTCTATACTTGATTATGATTTATGCATGTTTTGGTGATGATTAAAGTTCTGGTGGAAACCCACCTTCTTCCCCCATTTGAATCTAAATCGCAAGTCAACTCCAAAAGAAGCCCATCTTTCTTCCCACTATTTGAATCGATACAGATATGAAGGGTAATCCAGTGGTGGTGTTTGGCGGAGAGTGTGGAGAAGATGAAGGGTGATTCTCGATGATGATCGTAAGTATAGGCTTGTGGTGGTTGCATCGACTGATCGCAGTTGTGATCTCACTGGTTTACGACGGCTCGGTTATGTAGGTGTGGTGGTAGGGTTGTAGACTCGTTGTGTGTGAATTAAGATGATGAAGAAGTAGGTTTGATTTTTCCTTTTCTTTTTAGATGCGGAAGAGAAAGAGAGAAAAGAATGGGACATCGGTTATAGCTAAATAATAGGAAATTATCCCATAATTGTAATCAACCATATATCCTTCACTCAATGTAACGTATATTATCAATTTTCATTTTTAGGACATTACTTTACTCGATTGAAATATATGGAACTATTTTTTTAACCATTGATCTTGATATTGTGATGGTTTTGATTCGTTTTTGCATTCTCAACCTTTCAAGTATTATCTATATTACTTACCTACCTATCTATCTCTCTCTCTCTCTCTCTCTCTCTCTCTCTCTCTCTCTCTCTCTCCCAGGTATAATATTTAATTAAATTATATTCATATTGTCAGGGTAACTCGACGAGTTGGAGGCCCCAACTCCCCGAGTAGAGATTGAGATGGCCGCACGATTTTTAGAGTCTACTTGACGAGTTGGGGGGACCCGACTCGACGAGTAGGAGATGAGTGTGAAAACCCTAATTTTCAGGGTTTGCACCCTATTTAAAGGACCTTAAGTCCTTTACCCCGCCCCCCTCACCACCTTAACACGCTGAGAGAAACCCTAATCGAGCTATTATCATCTGTGAGAGAGAGAGAGAGAGAGAGAGAGAGAGAGAGAAAGACTAAAAGTGTGCGTTTTAGTGAATTCTTGGAAGGAGTTTGAGGAGCAAATGGCTTGGAACTTGAAGGAGCCCTTGGATCCGATATTGTTTCAGTGTTAGCTGCCATTTGGAGGTAAAAAAGGTATCACCTTGACCATTTGTTTGTTAGATCTCTTCACTAGGGAGTTTATGGCCATTTCCATCTTCTCTTTGAGTCCTTTAGTTGTTTGAGCATGCCTTGAAGATGAGACTTCATATCTGGACAATGTGAGGTCCATTAGGCCAAAAGATTCAAGTTTTATCAAGCTTTGGCCAACTTTCATGCCTTAAACCCTCTATTGAGCTTTGGGTTGGCAAACTTAGCCCTAGATGTCATGCATGAACGTAAAGTTTGCATCTTTACGTGTTATTTCAGCCTTGGGAGGCTAAATCTAGAGTATGGGGCCTTAGTTTTGCTTAAAAACGTCTGAATGAGAGAATGGACTGAAGGGAGTCGACGAGTTGGTGAGCCAACTCGACGAGCTGGTTCAGGTTTTTCCCCGATAGTCTGGACGCGTTATGAACTCAGCGAGTTGGTGAGACAACTCGGCGAGTTGAGTTGAACTTTCCCGATATTTTTCTGAGAACAGGAGGAACTCGACGAGTCGCATAGATGCACTTGACGAGTTGGGTCAACATGGACTGTTGACTCGAGTGTTGACTTCCGTTGACTTTTAGGGTTTGGTCAAGTTATGGATTATGGAGACCATAGAGGGGTAAAATGGTCTTCACCCTTTCCGAGAGTTAGAAAAAGGGGTTAGCTTAACATCTTTAGAGTTGTTGTTATAAAGTGTTAATTAGAGATGATTATGATATGTAGGCGGAGTCTAGACCGATCGTTGAGTACAAGGCCTACTTGCTTACGTACGAAGTGAGTCTTCTCACTATACTTACCTGAGTGGTAATATTGTGTGACCGGAGGGTCTTATTTGAGTTATTGACCGGAGGGTCCTATTTGAGTTACTGACCGGAGGGTCTTATGTGCTTATTCTGAGTTATGTAATATCATGCATTCTGTCTTTGTGATTTATGTTGTATATTATTTATGTGCATTATTGAGTTAGGACCGAAGGGTCCAAACCGAGTTGTGAGACCGGAGGGTCTTCACTGAGATATCAGACTGGAGGTTCCGACCCGAGCTGTGAGACCGGAGGGTCCTTATCGAGATATAACCATGAGAGGCTAATTATTTGTGCATGGTATTTTGGGGAACTCACTAAGCTTCGTGCTTACAGTGTTTTGTGAAATGTGTTTCAGGTACCTCTCAGGATCGCGGGAAGGCGACGACTTGATTGTACACACCAGCTTGAGATTATGTTTTGAGGATTCTGGGACATTATCAAACATTTTGTTGTCTTGTGTTTTGAACAACTTATACATTTGGGTTTTGATAAATATGAGATTGTGTTTTATGAGGTTTTAAAAATGAAAATTTTGTTTGAAAATTTAGAGTGTTATATATATATATATATATATATATATATATATATATATATATATATATATATATATATACATATATATATATATATATATATATATATATATATATATATATATAAAGAAAATATGTTTTGATTCAATATATATTAAGCTAAATGATACTTATTATTGTAAAAATTATTGTTTTATAGATAAACTCGTAGATAAGAATAATAAGAAAAGATATGGAGCTGATAAAGACCACAAATTGAATAATAATAAATACCAGTAAAGGCGACGCGTCGGCATCACTTACGCGACACGTCTGAGCTGAGGAAATCGACTAGAATGCATAATATTCTAGTATGCCACATGTCCCAGCTGGAACACGATGCGTTTGGTGCGGTTTTATGAATATTTAAAAGGGAACGAGCTTAACCCTAAAGATAGACACAACGAAATCAGAAGTCGGTTTTAACGTCCAAAAACCCTTTTAGGGCGAATTCAAGGCTGAAGAAGCACTTTGGAGCAATGATTTGAAGAATTATAAGCTAGGAGCATTATGATTTCCGTTTGGGTTGCTTTATGATCATGTTTAGCCATTCAATTTTGATGGTTTTATGTTCTTATTTATTGGTTATGGGTTAAAACCCTTTTGCTTTCACTAGAGTATATGAAACCTTAAAGACTTGGTGTGATTCCTTTAATTGGATTTTTAGTTTTATTTAATTTATCATGTTTGTTTGATTAAAGATTCATATGTGTTCTTCTTGATATCTTTGTTACCTATTGTTGATTTAATTGAGTTTAGGACCAATCTTAATTTGTTGGCTTGAATTATAATTGTTAATGACCATTGACAATTGTGAGTAGAGATTGACCAAATCCTAGGGTATGGTTAATAGAGTAATTAACTTTAATGTGTATGATTGCATTAAACAACCAATCTATACACCAAATTGATTACCATGACAATTGGGATCAGTCACCCAATCAAAATTTTCATGATACGAACTTAATAATAGTTGTTTAAATATTTAATTGCATGACCATTGTGTTAATTATCTTAATGATTTTAAAGATAGTTAGGCGAACCAAGAGAACTAACTAATTTGAAATCGGTGAATAATTAATAATATTTATTGCACTTCATTGGAATCCACCATAACTGAAAGAGATAAACGAATCTATGTAAAAACATCTTTATATTTCTTGTCTTTAGATCTAATTTCCAATTTAGTTTCGTTTCCAGTCCAACTTAATTAATTTAAACGCATCCCTTTTGTTACTTTTCTATTTATAGTTTAATTAGTAGTTGAATTTATCTGATCTGAATCATATCCGTTTCATTTGTGTTTGACACATGGTCTTACCACAACTATAATATTACATAATTAGGTACAGTTTCTAGTGTTTGGTTTAATGATACTATAACATCCAAAAATATGGTCCCAAAAATTTTGTTTTTAATAATAGATAAAATAGTAATTCCAATATCATTCAATCATCTCAAATAAAAACCAATGTATCAATTGTCATAAAATCAGAGTAAAACATCATGTGCGGAATCCCAGTGGTGTGTGCGATGTAGTCATCCCGAGCTCTTCCCCTTGGAACCAGAAGTACCTGAAACATAAACTAAAAACCGTAAGCACAAACCTTAGTAAGTTCCCCCAAAATACCACATACCAAACATATAATAAACATATAGTGGGCCCCGCCCCGCTTCGAACCCCGTCCGATATCGGGCCCCTCCCGGCATCGGGCCCTGCCCAGCATCGAGCTGAGCTCGGTAAAACGGGCCCCGCCCAACATAAAATAACATATACACATGCAATAATCAAAGAGATACATAGCGTACACATATCCATCAGGCCCTGCCCGACATCGAGCCTTAGCCCGGAATACATAATAACACAAGCACATGCAAGAGTCACAAGACAACTAGCATACTAACAACATAATATAAACATGGGTCGGCCTTGGTGTCTTCGACCCGCTAAACCCGGTAAGGAAACTCACCTCGAGTACAGAAAGGTAGCTAAACGGATTCCGACTCCGAATATCGACTCAACTCAACCCCTAAACATAAAAGATTTCCTCAACTTCAACACAAAATGCCCAGAAGCCCCTTATAGGTCAAATTTGGTCAAAGACTAAAGTCAAAGTCAAAGTCAACAATCCGAGTTGACTCAACTCACCGAGTTCATCCATGAACTCGCCGAGTTTTATATATCAGTCTGCAAAGTCGGGAGAAATCAATCCAACACGCCGAGTTCCTCCATAAACTCGTCGAGTTCACCAGAAATTCAACATCTTAATCCATTAAGTTGTCCTTAATGAAACTAAGAGCTTCATGACTTAGATCTTAACTGAAATAGCCTCAAGAAGGGTAAAGTTTCCAACTTTACCCCTAAGAACCACCGAAATGGGTTCAAAACCCAAACCATAGGCTTAAAAGGGTAAGGACTTAATCATTAAGCACTAAATCGCCAAAGGCATAACCCCAAACTGTAGATCTGGCCCAAAGAGCTGAAATACCACGTAAAGTTTCCAATTTTACCTTCAAGTATACGTAGAAGAATCTTAAATGCTCAAAAGAAGCCATAAGATGGAGTTAATGAATGCATGGAGCCCTTAAGACCATAAAGTTGACACCTTTATGCCAAAAGAGCTCATTAGGACCATAGATCTAGAAGAATAGCACTTGGGACATCCTTCAACCCCACCAACCACCCAAACATGGCTAAAAGTATCTAAACTAACCCAAAAGAGATCTAATGAAATATTAAGCAAGGATAGAACTTTATACCCGAAATATGCTAGAAATGGTGCAAAGAATCAAGATCTGAAGGCTCCTACTTGAATCACCACCTTGCACCAAGCTTCTCTTTCTTCTAAGAGCTTCAAACACACCAAAACACACTCACAAAGATCTCACAACACTCAAAAAGGCTTTAGGGTTTCGAGATTAGGGTTAGAGGCTATGGAGGCTGGAAATGAGGTCAACACCTGGGACTTAAGGTGTTTAAATAGGGTGCAAAACCCTAAAATTAGGGTTTCCTCCTGAGCGGCCAACTCGCCGAGTTGAGGCACCTCAACTCGTTGAGTTGCCTCATGAAACCACGCGGTCAAGACAACTTCTACTCGACGAGTGGAGGCTTCCAACTCTCCGAGTTCTCCAAGGAAATATAACAATTGCAAAGATAAATTCATACTGGGAACTAGGCGTTACGTATACTTTCTTTTGGCATGATATTTGGATAGATGACTTGACATTTTCTCATAAATTTTGTCACTTGTATTTATTGGTAGTGGACAAAGATTGCAAGATTTTTAATCCTATTTTAAATAGCTTGTGGTTTTAGTGTGAATTGTTTACTTCTAGAGGTGTGTAACGCCCGTAGATCCGGGCTAGTCAAATTAGAGATAATAGGGGTCGAAAACGACTTTTCGACAAAAGATTATTTAGAATAAATAATCTTAACTAAGTTGTAGAATATGTCTCAAGGGTTCCGTACATATAAAGAACGCCGAAATCCGAGTTATAACGAAGAAGTTATGGCCCGTCGAAGTTTTACAGCAAAACCGGCACGGCACCGGGAAGCGTAAAAAGTGAATTTACGATAGAAGACTTTTTAGCCTTAGTAGTCTAAACCAAAGTCGTAGAGTATGTTAAAACGAGAAAATCCATAAAAAGAACGCCCAAATCTGACTTTGTATGAGGAAGTTATCATTTTTCAAAGTTTCGGCTTAGCAGTATACAACCCGAAACTCGAATTTTAGTTTAGCGGTTTTTGGCTTACGCGACCTAAATGAGAGTTGAAGATCTCATTAATAGGAACTCAACGGTAAAAATACATACGAAAACGGAGTCCGTATGAAGGAGTTACGAATTCTTCGCGGTCATTTAGCAGTCTAATCTCCTCGTACTGTTAAATTTAAGATCGGTCGAGAATTAGCCGATGGAGTCTAAATGAAAGTTGTAGATCTTGTTTTTACCTACGCGTGGAAAAAAAGAACGTCAAAAACGGAGCTCGTATGAGAAAGTTACAGGGTTTAGAAGTCGGCAGGGTGCTGCTGTAAAAGGGGTGACGTGGCTGAATATGGGCCAAGGCTTTCTCCCCAAGAAAAGCCATCAGGTGATGACACGTGGCACCGACTCAGCGAGTCCGTGAACCGACTCGGCGAGTCCGTCAGGATTTCACCCTATAAATAGAGGTGTCGGGTTCCCTCATTTCCTCACCCCTCAACCCTCTTCTTTCTCTCTCTCTCTAAGCTCCCTAACCCCCCTAAAAGCCTAGGTAAACCCCCTAGCACCCGAAGGAAGCCCCGAGGCTCCCGAAGTCCCGAGAAAAAGGGTCTTTCGGCTTGGAAACACTGCTCCAGCGAAGCCCGGTTTTGCGAAAAACCCGCTGTAAGTGAGCTACGCCTACGCTATTTTTAATATAGCTTCTAATTAATTATAGTAACATTATTAGGACCTTAAAATAATTATTTGGGCTATTATTATGAGTTATATAGTGTTAACGCTTATATAATAATAATAACAGCTAGACTATTAAATTAGTCTCGGTAAATATTGAACTAAACCCTAGTGATGATACTAGGTTTTGTCGAGGGAAATTGTTTTAAGAGTAATGAAGTGCTGTCCAAGTACCGAGTCACCACCGTATCAGGTGAGTGCATAGTCCCTTTCATGAACATGATTTTAATACAAGTATTGATTGAAGTATTAATTATATGTTTATGTGCGAGTTAATTGATGTTGCCTGAAATACGTGTTAAAGAACATACCTGATTATATATGATGATTTAGGATAAAGGGTAGACCTAAATTAATTATGAGGAATATTGGGTAGTATTTTCTTACGAGTACAAGTGAGTTATACTCAGATAATAGAACTTTAGTATATGTCATTTATCCGGGAGCATGGATAAGACACAGTCATTGTCCCTTGTCCGAGAGTATGGATTGGACATAGTCAACTGTCATTAATTCGGGGGTATGAATTAAGACATAGTCAGTTGTCCTTAGTCTGGGAGTATGGAGTAAGACATAGTCATTCGTCCCTAGTCCGAGAGTATGGATTAGGCATAATCATTCGTCATTAATCCGAGAGTATGGATTAGTCATTCGTCCCTAGTCCGAGAGTATGGATTAGGCATAACCATTCGTCATTAATCCGAGAGTATGGATTAGTCATTCGTCCCTAGTCCGAGAGTATGGATTAGGCATAACCATTCGTCATTAATCTGAGAGTATGGATTAGGTAAATCCGTTCATTTCTGATCCGGGAGTATGGATTAGGTAAAACGGTTAATCTTAGGTTTGAGAGTATGGATAGTCTCGTTGTGAGGATCGACGGGGTGGGATAAGAGTTGCTTATACATATATGGTGAAATTGTATATTTTGTGAGTTCTAAATTATATATATGATATAACATTGTGGGATTGAAATCCCTATGTACTCACCAGGTTTCCCAACCTGACCCACTCAGTTTATTGATATCACAGGTGTTGATATGAAGTCACATTACACTGAGAGATTAAGGTGATATAAATCACTAGTGATAATGAATGTAAGTTCTGTTTATGCTTATGTTTCTGTATTGACGATGACATCCCAAATGTTTTAAAATGAATAAAAATACTTTTCTTCGGAAATGCTTTGATAACGTATTTATCATGTTTTACTGGGAACAAATTCCGCAACATTTTTATTAAAAGAGATACTTTGATTTTTATAAAGCATAAACAAAATCGGTCTTTTCTGGCCGTGAAAATGGGGATGTCACAGTTGGTATCAGAGCATTAGTTTAAGCGAACTAGGAATATGGATTTATTTCTAGACTTAAACTTAGAATGCTAAGGAATGATTGTGAGGAGTGTGTCTAATGGATTTAGGTAATACACCTGAATAGACACAAGCACTAGCTTATTTAGGGAAAATGCCTAACATGCTTTTATGTGCTAAATGATTTATGATATGCATTATACGAACGAATATATGGTCTGTTGCCGACCGGATCTGGAAACTTTATGTGTTCAGGTTTCTAAACGTTTAATTACGGTGTTAGAACTGGCATGTAATTTTTCGGAGTAATAGGGAGATTTACACGTCAATCGTTAATAAAATATTTCCTATCTTAATTCTCGTAATTTCGCACCGAACATCTGATCTGGTGTATAGATCGAAATGGCAAGAACCCGAAGTGGAGTCGGGAACGCGAATGGAAACAGGAATCAACCTCCAGTGATTGAGCAAATACCTGTTGTAGTAGCCGATCCTGAGCCAATCACGATGGCCGGAGTGCAAGCGATGATCCAGATGATGTTGGATCGTCAAATGGAGGAGACAAGACGTTTACTTCAACAACATCGAGAGGAACTTACGATGCCTATTGAGCAGCCCGAACTGAATGATGGGCAGTCAGAGGAAGGGAACTACAATGGGACCGTTGGTCAAGTCGATGCACCGGTGATTAGGAGGATTAATCAAGATGACGGAGTCGAGAGGAATGGATGCAAGTACAAAGATTTTCTAACTTGCAAGCCATCGACTTTCACTGGAAAGGAAGATCCGATCGGAGTTATGGATTAGATCTCGGAGATGGAGTTGGCCTTCATGACGTGTGGTTGCAGAGGCAAATTACAGACCACGTTTGCAGTGCGACAGTTCCGAGGAGGTGTTGTTCGTTGGTAAAACACCCTGGGGAAGACTTTAAGACCCAATGAGCCCCTGCAACTGACATGGGCAGAGTTTTTGGTGCAATTCAAACGTAAGTACTATTCAGCCCAAAACCTGCTTGAGCTGGAGAACCAATTCCTAACCTTGAAGAAAGGAAGCATGACCATCGATGAATACACCAACAACTTCACAGACAAGACGGATTTTGCTTTGCGCCTTGTCCCGGACGAGCTGACAAAAATTGACAAGTACGCAAAGGGACTTCCATGGGAGTATGCGGTGCCAGTACGTCAGGCACCTACTCTGGAGGCAGCTATCTGGGCTACCAAGTCTGTTGAAGATATGATCAAGGGAAGAGCCGCTAGCAAGATGGAGGTTGGCGAGAAGAGAAAGTTTGAAGTATCCTCAAGGTCCGACGAGAAGAGAAAATTCTCGAAGTCTGGTTCAAAGAAGTTCGAAGAAGGAATGCAATGGTGTGACAAGTGCAGAAAGAAGCACATTAGGAAATGCTCTAAAGAGATGACGTGCTTTAAATACGGGAAAACTGGTCATTACGCCAGCGAATGCACAACCAAGAGAGAAGTCTGCTTTAAGTGTGGTGAAGAGGGACACTTCAAGCAAGACTTCCCAAGGAGAGAAGAAGCAGCAAAACCAAATGTGCCGCCAAAACCGAAGGCAAGAGCATTCCATATGATCCTAGACGAAGCAGCAGACGATGCAAGGAATCAGGAGTGAGGATGGATATATGAAGATCAAGTTATGAAGAAGCCATGTAGATAGTCTGTTATGGTGTAGCCTATTAGAGGCATAGTCTAGGGTGAACTTGAACACCTATGTAATCGTTTCAAGGAATAATATAAAAACCTTCGTTTTGCTATCCAATGTGTTAATCTGTTGTGTGATTTTATTTTATGGTGACTTGGAAAAACTGCGAGACAATACTTGGGACGAGTATGAGTAGGTGTGAATGGTAGTAGAGGCCTATACTACCAGAAGCACAGGACTCACACTTGGATCAGGGAAAGTCACAAGGTTACCAAGAAGCTAGTAATTGATTCCGTTTTATTCAAATATGTCGTTACCATCGTTTCGGTAATGACTAAGAAGATGATTGTTATTCCGACCCTAATGGTCATACCAAATTGTGTCCGACTACGACGAGTCTGTTACGTGGTTCCGAGAACCAAGTTCGATGTAGCACCTGACTTAAGCCAGAAGAGTTAATCAAAGCGATCAGTAGAGGTATCGTGACGGTTGCTTGTAGCTAGAAATGTTACCTTTTAAGATGAGATTAGAACATGAAGGAAAGTATAGTCTGTTCTGGAAGACTCTAAGAGACCTGAGTCTAAGCATTGCAACATAAGATGATAGGTCATTAGAATTTGACACATCGTTCCATTGTAGTAATAAAAGAACTTATCTTAAGTTTGTTAAGAAGAAGAAGGAGTCCCCAATAAGGATCGGGAGTGTGAATCAAAGGTCGTGATTAAAGGTCTAACACGAGACAGAGAGCGGGAGCGAGATCGAGCGCCGCCTGCAGTTAAGGAGTCCAAGAGTTAGATACTCATTCGAAGGAACAAAGAAGTTACGATTATTACCTAGGATGAAGAGATAACGTATGGAGTCATTATACTGTCTTGTTTCGTTGATGATTGCGGGACGTAATCATCCTAAGGGGGAGATAATTGTAACGCCCGTGGTTCCGGGCTAGTCAAATTAGAGATAATATAGGTCGAAAACGACTTTTCGACAAAAGATTATTTAGAATAAATAATCTTAACTAAGTTGTAGAATATGTCTCAAGGGTTCCGTACATATAAAGAACGCCGAAATCCGAGTTATAACGAAGAAGTTATGGCCCGTCGAAGTTTTACAGCAAAACCGGCACGGCACCGGGAAGCGTAAAAAGTGAATTTACGATAGAAGACTTTTTAGCCTTAGTAGTCTAAACCAAAGTCGTAGAGTATGTTAAAAAGAGAAAATCCATAAAAAGAACGCCCAAAACTGACTTCGTATGAGGAAGTTATGATTTTTCAAAGTTTCGGCTTAGCAGTGTACAACCCGAAACTCGAATTTTAGTTCGAGCGGTTTTTGGCTTACGCGACCTAAATGAGAGTTGAAGATCTCATTAATAGGAACTCAACGGTAAAAATACATACGAAAACGGAGTCCGTATGAAGGAGTTACGAATTCTTCGCGGTCATTTAGCAGTCTAATCTCCTCGTACTGTTAAATTTAAGATCGGTCGAGAATTAGCCGACGGAGTCTAAATGAAAGTTGTAGATCTTGTTTTTACCTACGCGTGGAAAAAAAGAACGTCAAAAACGGAGCTCGTATGAGAAAGTTACAGGGTTTAGAAGTCGGCAGGGTGCTGCTGTAAAAGGGGTGACGTGGCTGAATATGGGCCAAGGCTTTCTCCCCAAGAAAAGCCATCAGGTGATGACACGTGGCACCGACTCGGCGAGTCCGTGAACCGACTCGGTGAGTCCGTCAGGATTTCACCCTATAAATAGAGGTGTCGGGTTCCCTCATTTCCTCACCCCTCAACCCTCTTCTTTCTCTCTCTCTCTCTAAGCTCCCTAACCCCCCTAAAAGCCTAGGTAAACCCCCTAGCACCTGAAGGAAGCCCCGAGGCTCCCGAAGTCCCGAGAAAAAGGGTCTTTCGGCTTGGAAACGCTGCTCCAGCGAAGCCCGGTTTTGCGAAAAACCCGCTGTAAGTGAGCTACGCCTACGCTATTTTTAATATAGCTTCTAATTAATTATAGTAACATTATTAGGACCTTAAAATAATTATTTGAGCTATTATTATGAGTTATATAGTGTTGTTTAACGCTTATATAATAATAATAACAGCTAGACTATTAAATTAGTCTCGGTAAATATTGAACTAAACCCTAGTGGTAATGATACTAGGTTTTGTCGAGGGAAATTGTTTTAAGAGTAACGAAGTGCTGTCCAAGTATCGAGTCACCACCGTATCAGGTGAGTGCATAGTCCCTTTCATGAACATGATTTTAATACAAGTATTGATTGAAGTATTAATTATATGTTTATGTGCGAGTTAATTGATGTTGCCTGAAATACGTGTTAAAGAACATACCTGATTATATATGATGATTTAGGATAAAGGGTAGACCTAAATTAATTATGAGGAATATTGGGTAGTATTTTCTTACGAGTACAAGTGAGTTATACTCAGAGAATAGAACTTTAGTATATGCCATTTATCCGGGAGCATGGATTAGACACATTGATTGTCCCTAGTCCGAGAGTATGGATTGGACATAGTCAACTGTCATTAATTCGGGGGTATGAATTAAGACATAGTCAGTTGTCCTTAGTCCGGGAGTATGGAGTAAGACATAGTCATTCGTCCCTAGTCCGAGAGTATGGATTAGGCATAATCATTCGTCATTAATCCGAGAGTATGGATTAGTCATTCGTCGCTAGTCCGAGAGTATGGATTAGGCATAACCATTCGTCATTAATCCGAGAGTATGGATTAGTCATTCGTCCCTAGTCCGAGAGTATGGATTAGGCATAACCATTCGTCATTAATCTGAGAGTATGGATTAGGTAAAGCCGTTAATTTCTGATCCGGGAGTATGGATTAGGTAAAACGGTTAGTCTTAGGTTTGAGAGTATGGATAGTCTCGTTGTGAGGATCGACGGGGTGGGATAAGAGTTGCTTATACATATATGGTGAAATTGTATATTTTGTGAGTTCTAAATTATATATATGATATAACATTGTGGGATTGAAATCCCTATGTACTCATCAGGTTTCCCAACCTGACCCACTCAGTTTATTGATATCACAGGTGTTGATATGAAGTCACATTACACTGAGAGATTAAGGAGATATAAATCACTAGTGATAATGAATGTAAGTTCTGTTTATGCTTATGTTTCTGTATTGACGATGACATCCCAAATGTTTTAAAATGAATAAAAATACTTTTCTTCGGAAATGCTTTGATAACGTATTTATCATGTTTTACTGGGAACAAATTCCGCAACATTTTTATTAAAAGAGATACTCTGATTTTTATAAAGCATAAACAAAATCGATCTTTTCTGGCCGTGAAAATGGGGATGTCACAAGGTGGGACAAAAAACCAATTATCATAAATGTTAATTGCTTTAGTTGACTATATTTTATCAACTCACGATATAAGTGGTTGTGGGATTTGGATGAGACAGGTATATTTTCGGTTTTGTCGGCTAAACATTATAGGTATGAGTGTTGTTGTATGTTACCCTCATAATTCATAGAAATCCTCAATATACCCTCTTTATTTATTTATTTATCATTTTAATGTCTTTAAAACCCTTTTTAATTAGATATATTTTGTCTTTTTGTTGTTTTTTGTTTTGTGGTTTTTGTCATTTGTCTTTTTGTTGTCTATTATTATTATTATTATTATTATTATTATTATTATTATTATTATCATTATCATTGTTATTATTATACTAATTATTATTATTATTTTAAAAATTGATTTGATTAAATGTCACTTTAATATTCTGAATGAAAAAAAATAATATATGAACATTCCGAACGCAAAAATAACACATAGATAGTCGGAACGGAAAACAACACATGGATAGTTAGAACGAAAAAGAGTAACACACTAATAGTCTAAATGAAAATAAAAATAACACAAAAATAATCCGAACGAAAAAAATATATTTTTAATGTTAATAATAATAATAATAATAATAATAATATATTTATTAAAAATAATGAAGACAAAAAAAATAACAAAATAAATAAAAAAACACAAAGATAGTCGAAACTAAAAAATAATATTATGTATTTATTAAAAATATTAAAAAACAAAAAAAACAGCAAAAAGACAAAAAGAAAGAGAAAATGACAAAAAAGGGCCCCGGGGGAGGGGGGGGGGGGGTAGGAAGGGGAATTTGGGGGGTGCATAAAAAACCCTCTATATTTATATATGTTCACTTGATGTTTATGGCTTCTCTAGTAGATGGAACAATTGGATTCCAATTAATCTTAAAATGTTGGGATGACATTTTGTATTAATCGCTTTCCTGTAAAGGTTAATTTATATATGATTAGTGTGGATCTTGATGATAATATTTTGCCAACTTTGTAACTTTGATTTTTAGACTATAGAATTTTTTGTTTGTGGATTGTGATGTGAAGAGGCATCATCACCATTTTCTTCATTATTTGAAGAAAATAATTTTCCATGCTTACTAAGTTCCTATGTTTTTTTTTTAACATTGAAGAATTTATTATAAAAACTAGCCAAAAGCTAGAAAAGAATTACATCAAAATTGTGGCAGACAAAGGATTATGGAGCCAAGTTCCAAATGACCTTGGTTTTCCTACATCTATTACTAATCCAAAAAATTCTCTATAAACAACCTCAGCAAAAATCAAATATTTAGAAGGGTTCTCCGCTCCAAAAATAATGGAATTTCGAAAATTCCAAAATGCACCAAAAAGTAGTCAAAACTACTGTATCAAACGCTCATCGTTGGCCTCTTCTCATAGAAATAGAATCAGACCACAATATCAGGGAATGAACTGAGATCTGCCCCGACACCTGGATACCCCATCAAATAGCAATATGTCTCCAAATCATAGAAAGATCAGTGTAAATTGCGAACAAATGCTCAATAGTCTCCACAGTGCTAGAACAAGTATGGCATAAAATCGAATCTACCATAATCCCCCTGTGAGAAAGTCTCTCTCTAGTGGGAATACTAAGCAGCTGAATCCTCCATATAACAATATTAATCTTAATGGGAACCCAATTATTCCACCGGGTCACTTCACCACCTGTAAAAAGCCTATTACCATCTATAAAGCCACGAGCAGAAAAAACAAAAAGCATATCGTCAGTATCAATAATCCAGCCCAATCTATCAGGCATCGACTGAAGCTGAATGTTCCGAGCAATCGTAAGTAACACTTCCCACAACTCCTGCTCAACTCCACCTCTAGGATCACATCTCAGAGTAGTTGTATTACAACCCTTAGACATCCGATCACTAACATTAAGATGTCTAAAAGTATCTAAAGCATGAATCCTATGAAAAGTGGTGGCAAGTGACTCTTCCCCCATCCAGATGTCTTGCCAAAAAGATGTGTGGCGACCATCCCCAATCCGAATAGGACATAGAGACTGAATATCGATACCTCTGCCTCTTATCTGACTGAGCATATGAATAACTCCATTCCAGGGACCCGTACCAACTCTAGTCGTGATTAAGGATCTGCAACCACCATCATAGCCATACAAAGATTTAATAAGACGAACCTGCAACAGATCTGGGTAATGATGAATCTACACCACCACCGAATCATCATAGCCCTATTAAACGAATAAAGGCTCCCAACTCCTAAGCCTCCCTCCTCTTTAGCCACTAAAACTCTATCCCATCTAACCCAATTCTAGGGACATGCACCAACTCTAGTCATGATTAAGGATCTGCAACCACCATCATAGCCATACAAAGATTTAATAAGATGAACCCACAATAGATCTAAGTAGTGATGAAATCTACACCACCACCGAATCATTATAGCCCTATTCAACAAATAAAGGCTCCGAACTCCTAAGCCTCCCTCCTCTTTAGCTGCTAAAACTCTATTCCATCTAACCCAATGCATGTGTCTCTCATCCAGCTCTACACCCCAAAAAAACCTTGCCCTCAAAGCCACTAAAGAAGACAAAACCGAAATAGGAGCAAGGAAGTTAGACAACAAATAACTTCCTAACGAACCTAGAACAGACTTCACCAAAGTAAGCCTTCCTCCAATGGAAAGGATTTTTTCCTTCCAACTGAAAAGTATAGACCGAAACCTATCAGAAAGAGACGCCCAAACAGAAACACGAGTCATAATCTGACCCACCGGAACTCCAAGATGAATAAACGGAAGCTGAGCAACATCACAACCAACCTTATCTGCCACACTAGTGACCTGGGTATAGGAAACACCCAATCCGATCAATTTGCCTTTAAGAAAATTGATTTTTAGTCCTAAAGCCATAAAGACATCGAAGAATGCGAATAATCCGGAAAGCATTCTCCGGGTCCCAAGAAATAAGCATAACATCATCCGCGAAAAAGATGGGAAATCTCAATCCCTAAAATATAAATTCCCCTAAAAACATTATTAGCACGATCCCTGAACATAGCAACGTGTAACCCCTCCATAGCCAAAATAAAAAGAAAAGGGGAAAGAGGATCCTCCCGTCTCAAGCCACGGTGAATTTGTAATTCGTCAGTAGGCCATCCATTTACTAAAAACGAAGCCCTAACTAAGACCAATAATTCCTTTATCCACCCGCGCCACCTGGTCTAAATCCCATAATCTGCATAACTTCTAAAAGATAATCCCACGAGAAAGAGTTATAATCCTTCTTAAAATCCACCTTAAAGAACAAAAGTTGATTTCAAGTCTCCTTACTCCAAGACACCACTTCATTTAGAAGGCATGGAGCATCTAAAATTTGTCTACCTTTAACTAAGGCAGACTGCTCCAAGCTCACAACACTATCAATCACCTCCCCCAATCTATTAGGTAAAAGTTTGCCAATAATTTTGTATTGACAACCAATGGGACTAATTTTCTATAATCTTTCGTGGTCTTTGGGGCATTAACTTTTGGGATAATAGTAAAAAAGGAAGCATTACACCCTTTCAGAATGGAAGAGTGATGGAAGAAATGCATAACAAAGGCTTCAACATCAATAGCTATGAGGTCCCAATATTTCTTCAAAAACCCAAAAGTAAACCATCAGGTCCGGGAGCCTTTGTTGACCCACAATCCCAAACTGCCTTTTTAATCTCCTCATGGGAAAAAGGAGATTGCAAAAAGTTAATCTGTGAGTCACGTAGAGTATTAAAATGAGTAGCATTAGTCATGGGCCGCCAAATCCTCTGCTGCGAAAAAAGAGACTGATAATAGCCATGAAACTCCTTCTTAACCCGAGTCGGGTTATCAACCCAAGCTCCATCAATCATAAGGCCACTGATCGCAATTTGACGTCTCTTACGATTAATAACCCCATGAAAATATCCCGAGTTCTCATCCCCCTCAATTCACCATTGAATTTTAGCCTTCTGAGCAAGTTCCACCTGAGCAGTATGATCTAATTCTGATAATTCCTTCAATAAAGAAACCCGCTCATCTCTTAAGGAAGCCGAGCCATCGTCTCCCATGAACCGTTGATCAATAGACTCAATCATCTCCTGAATTTTTATCTTTTTATTAACCACCAAATCACGATTAGTAGAGTTCCACACCCCTAGGTTAGATTTAAGAAGTTGTGGTTTCTTCTTAAAAATAATCCAAGGATTCTCCACCGAAGGCACCAAAAGAGAATTAGCCCAAGAATCCCACACAACATCATCAAATCCATCCATATCAAACCAAGAGTGAAATAAGCGAAACGGGGGAGGCTCATAGTCAACCCGATGCTCTAGTAAAAGAATAGGCCGATGATCTAGAATCTTTTTCTCCAAAACAAGGTCCGAATGATGAGGAAAAGAGACTAATAAACCATCTGTAACCAAAAATAGATCATGTTTACTAAACTTTGAACCCCATTTGTTACTCTAAGTAAACCGAGGACTACTTAGGGGTATATCAACAAGCTCAAGATGATCAATGAAATCGTTGAATATACGCGTGGATATAGGATTAAAAAAAATCCTAATCTCTCCGATTCCACCTGGACTTCATTAAAATCACCCATTATTATGCTCTCTCCCAAAAAACTAGCGATCAGTTGCGATATATGTTCCCATAATTATCTTTTATAATTTAAATCTTGTGGGGCATAAACCACAATAAAAAGGACATCCAACCCCGAACGAACCCAAGTCGCCTCGATAGCAACCAAGTAGATACTAAAACCCGTTTATGAGAAATACATCTTGGGTCCTAAATAACTAGAATACCTCCTGAAGCTCCGTGTGAAGGAGAAAAAGTGTGCATATATGGAGTATTACCCCAAAAACATCTCACCAAAGCCAAATGAATATTGTCCATTTTTGTTTCTTGAATTGCTAGAAAATTAACTTTATGAGTGTGACATAATTTTCTAATCCAACTTTGCTTTTCTAACGACCTCGCCCCTTGTACATTAATAGAGAGACAATTCATATATGACAATGTTTATCAACGCGACCTTCTATGATTTCTTTAACTCGATCCATACAACTCTTCATATTATATCCTAAAGCTTCTCCCGTTGCGATGGTCTATTTTTAACTCAAATAAAAATGAGTTATGGTTAACCGATCCTTCCGAATTCCTGTCATTGTCACCAATAAAAGAGCTCCTTTGTTGTGAGAATCCTGGTGGGTGAGAGGGATCATCCTCTAAGGCATTACAACCCGACATCCTTCCAAATCCTCCAGAAAAAAAACCCGCTGGGGCAACACGGGACCTACAACCCGCTGAGGCATTACTAACGATTGTCGTGTGTATAAAGGAGGAATCATCACCATTTTCTTAATTATTTGAACCTTTGTTATATTTACTTTGGTTAAGGTTCTTGTGTTTAATATGCAATATTTTTTATCATTAAGAGTAGAATTTTTCTTTTTGTTCTAATCAACATAATTTTGAGCATGTTTTTTTTGTTGTCGTTGTTGAAGGGACGCTAAGAAGACGAAGGATGAATAAATTTCATCGTATATTTGGAAAGAGGTGCTGATGAAGAAATCATAAAAACGTTGTTTTTATAACAAATTTAACAAGAAGTCTAGAATCAACCAGAAGTCCAAAAATCGTGTATTACATATTATTGGAAAGCTCTAAATATGTAGTTTCTAATGAAGAAAGCCAAAAGTTGTTTAGAATTTTGTAGTGGAAGCTATGACATTTTTGCCACAGGTTGTCTAATGGATAAAAACAACTGAATTTGACAAAGTTTTTTTTGGTTTCGTGAGTCTCTTAATATCATTTATGCATTTATTGAAGTATTTGATGTTATAAATTATATAATGAATTATTTTAATATTTTAAGTCCTACAGTATAAGAAGTTGAGGTTTCTTTTAGAATCCATCGGTTTTAATAAAGCTCATTATTCTCTCCACATTATGTGTGTGTTTTTGACTAACTTCAACATGAAGTCTAGAATGATTTAAAAGTCACAAAATCGTGTATGTTATATGCCTAGAAAGCTAAGTATATTTAGTTTTCAATTAAAAAACGCTTTTGGAATTATGTGTAGGACGTTATGATGTTTTGATCATAGGTTGTCCACTGGTTAGAAACAAGCCGAATTTAACTAAACTTTTGGATTTCCGAAGTGTAATGAGATCTTCAATGCATGTATTCATATATATATATATATATATATATATATATATATATATATATATATATATATATATATATATATATATATGATTTTCTTAATATACTTATTAACTCTTTTAGTGTTTTAGGTTCCATATATAGTTGAGTTTTGTTTAGAATAAAGTTAAGTATTCTCTCCAAATTTTGTATGTGTTTTTTAGACCAATTTTAACTGGAAGTTTGGAACGATCTATAATTTAAACAAAGATGTATATTATATGCTTGGAAATCTCTATGTGTATTTTCCAATGAAAAAAAGCGATAAGTGTTTTAAATTTTTGTGGAAGAAGTTATGTCATTTTTTCCAAAGGCTATCTAGTGAACAAAAAATTGTTCGATCGTTTAAAAAACCTTTATTGACCAACAGCAACGTGAATCCTGGAATGATCTAGAAGTCAAAAAAATCATATACTATATATGTATAGAAAGCTCTAAACGTGCAGATTTCAATGAAAAAATGGAAAGTCTTTTGGAGTTTTGTGGAGTAAATTATAACGTTTTGCCACAGAACTATCCAGTGTACAAAAAAAAGTTTGGTGGTCTTAAATTTTTTTGACCAACTTCAACTGGAAATATGAAACAATCTAGAAGTACAAAGTCACGTATTATATATGCCTGGAAAGATCTGGATGTGTAGTTTCCATTTAAAAACACAAAAACTTTTTTGGAGTTTTGTGGAGGAAGTTATGATGTTTTTTTTTGCCACAGACCGTCTAGTGTACAAAGAAATGTTCGGTGGTGAATTCTTTTTACCAACTATAACGTGAAGTATGGAATGTTCCATAATTCAAAAAATCATGTATAATATATATCTGGAAAGATTTGAATGTGTCGTTTTCAAAGAAATAAATGAAAAGTCTTTTGGAGTTTTGTGAATAAAGTTATGACGTTTTCAAAAAAATGTTATTTGCTCAACTTCATTGTGAAGTCTAGAATGATCTAAAAGTTAAAAATAATATATTATATATGCCTGGAAAGCTCTAGATTGTAGCTTACAATGAAAAATGTCAAGTCTTTTGAAGTTTTGTAGAGGAAGTTATGACATTTTTTTCCATAGACTCTCTAGTGTACAAAAAATGTTCGATGGTCTGAATTTTTTTTTTGACATACTTCAACGGAAATTCTAGAACGATCCAGAAGTCAAGCAATTATCTATATCTATATCTATCTGTCTATCTATCTATCTATCTACCTATATATACTTATAAAAGAGGCATATTAACTTGTACCACAAGCATTTGAAACCTCCATAACTTTTCAATTTCTTTCTAATATTTATTATAAATTGGTTAATAATGTTAAATTAATGTAAAAACTAAATGCTAATCATATTAACTAAACTACAATATTAAAATATCATAATTTACTTCTATTTATAAAATTATAACTTTAACTTTTAACAAATTATAGTTAACTTATTAATTTAAATATATTGTCGTATGCGATCAATTGTTCTTTCCAAGTCACTACTTTTGTATAATTTATGATTTTATGCAAAATAGTTAAATTATTAATTTCAATATAATATTAAACAGTTAACTTAAATCAAAATTTCAATTAAACTTGAAAAAACTCGAGACACTATTGATAGATAAAAGTTATAAGTTATAGTGTACATTAATTTCAATATAATGTTAAATGGTAAACAAAAAAACCATGAAATTATTTTTTATAAACATTAAAAATTTTCAAATAAGCAGCTTAAAAAATATAATCTTATCTTTGAAAACAAAAACAAAGGTTGTTGTTTTAAATAATTACAATAAGAATAGTTAAAAGTAATATTATATAAAAAATATAATCTTATCTTTAAAAACAAAAAAAATGTTTGTTGGTTTAAATAGATACAATCAAAGAAACTAACAATATTCATCAAATAAGTTTTAAAAAAGTTAAACTTCTGAAACCAATTTAAAATAATTAAAAGTTTCCAAATATGTTATTTTAAATAATTTACAACAACAATAGTTAAAAGTAACATTATATACAAATATTATATTTTACCTTTAAAAACAAAAACAATGTTTGATGTTTTAAACAATTACAATGATAGAAATTAAAAGTTTAAGCAAATAAACTTTTTAAAATTAAATAATCATAACAACAACTATAAATATCATTAAACCATATATTATATTTAATTTTATTCATGACTAACCTGCAGGTAAAGGCCATTGAGACAATTGAGATTATATAATTTTAAAAGATATCAACATTATCATATAATTAAAAAAAATAATGTTTATATCAACTTATTATAAGATTTATTATATAAGAGTTAACAACAACTTTATTGATATATTAAAAAAACATTTATTTCTAAAGATTTCAAATATATTATTGTATTCTGCGCAACACGTAGATATTCACTTAGTATACTTATAATAGAGACATTTTTTCTTCAACAACATTTATTTGAAACCCCCAACTTTTCTACTTCTTTTTAAATGAATACATTAAATCTAATATTATTGTAATTTTAATATTAATTTTATTCCCACTATAATTTAGTTAGTTTGTTAATCTAAATATGATGTTAAATTCAAAACATAATTTTATAATATATTCAAAACTTTTTTTTTGTAAATAGTCAAAAAGTTTAAATATAAGATCTAAATAAAAATGTCAAATTAACAATTTTTTTTGACTAAAATTACTTTTTATAATAATAATTTTTTCCTCAAAATAGATAGTTTAAAATAAATTAAATATATTAAAAGTTTAAATATAATATTAAATATAAAACATGTATCAAAAGATAATTTTAAAATTCATTAAAAGTAATAAATATATAAATAAAATGTTATATATAAAACCTACATCATAATTTCCAAATTCGCACACAATCTATAGATATATTTCATTGAAATAATTTCACAAAAAATATGTCTATCTAAATTGAGTTGATTTTTAGTTTCACACATAGCGACTATTAAGATGATACGACTTTCAGTAAAATAATATGTGATCTATTATTTGATACTCATAAATCCATTACGAAAGTAATTTCCTACACCCATGTTTGATAATGCTTATCATTTATTTAAAATACTTAGAATGTTTTATAGTAACTTAGTTTAAGAATTATTAATTTAAAGTTACTAACTAGAATATATTTATTTTAATAACATCTATTTATCAATATTTTAATTATAACTGCGCAACGCGCGGAATATCGCCTAATGTATTATATATGTCTGAAAAGCTTTGGATGTATTGTTTTCAATTAGAAAACGGAAAGTCTTTTGGATTTTTATGAAGGAAGTTATGACGTTTTTTTTTTCCGGATACTGTCCGGTGTATATAAAATGTTTGGCGGTCTGAAAAAAATATTTTGACCGACTATATCATGAAGTTTGGAACATTCCAGAAGTAAAAAAAACATATTATATATATATATATATATATATATATATATATATATATATATATATATATATATATATATATATATATCTGGAAGCTCTGGATGTGTAGTTTATAATGAAATAAAAGGAAAGTCTTTTAGAGTTTTGTGGACGAAGTTTTGATGTTTTTTCCAAGGTTGTCCAGTATACAAAAAAATATTCAGTGTCTGAAAAACATGTTTTTTTTACCAACTTTTACGTGAAATTTGGAATGATCTAGAGTCAAAAAAGTATGTATTATATTTGTCCAGAAAGCTCTAGAAAGTATTTTGGATTTTTATAGAGGAAGTTATCACGGTTTTGCCACATGTTGTCCAGTGTAGAAAAAATGTTCGACGGTCTGAAAAAGAAAATTGTCCAACTTCAATGGGATGTTTGGAATTATCCGAAAGTCCAATGTAACACCTGTTCCAGGTATGCTTCTTTTGAGATTATACCATTTTAGACTCTCAAAGTGTAACACCCAACCAATCAGGTATTTTCCTTCTTGCCTTAAAGTATTTAAGTTTTTCACAAATAGTCCTTACGCCATGCGTACCTGGGGTGTACGTAGGGTGTAAGCCCTTAAGTTTGGACGTGGATCTTTGTGAGTACGTCGGGCGTAGTCAATGGGTACGAGGGCGTACTCGTCAGTCATACAAATCCTAAATCCGGGGGTTTGAGCCCTATTTAAGCAGCTTAACCCTCATCAATCCCTTCCACCTTCAGCCTCCATCCTCCCAAACGATCCTTTGAAAAAAGTAATCTCCATTTGAGAGTTTTGAGCTTTTTGAGTGTTTTGTGTTCATCCTTGAAGGAAGGAGTCCATTGGAGAGCATTTGAGGAGTATCAAGCTTTGTGGATCTTGAACCTTCATCTCTCTAGCAACCTCTAGAAGGTATAAAACTTTGAACTTGATGAATATTTCATTAAATCTTGATAGTTCTTGAGTTTTCGTGCATTTTGAACCCATAATCTTGGTATATATGAGTTTGGCTTACTTTAGACCAAAGGAGTTGTCCTTTCAGATGTTTTTTTAGTGCTTTTAGTCATAAAAATGTGATCTTGGTCCCTTTCTCCCATCCATGCAAAATTTATGAAGCTTAGGTTTTGGGTAGTAAGTTAGGGTTTGAAATTTGAGCACTTCTTAGCCATGCAAAGTTATAAAGTTGGAAACTTTATGATTAAGGAGGTTATTTGGGGATCGGATCTGAGTTTTGGAGGTAGGGTCTTAAGGGAATAAGGTAACTTCCTTAAAAATACGATCCGAAAATTTCTTTTTAAATCATTAATAAAAGCATAGTTATCAACCATTTCATTCATAAACAAAAGTATTATATCCAATCAGTAAAATCCCAAAACATATTCTTTTTATATCAAAGTAAAACATCTCAGGCTAAACAAATATGGTGTGTGCCATGCGATCACCCCGAGCTCCTCCCTCCGTTACCGGAAGTACCAGAAACCAAAACTGAAAACCGTAATCACGAATCTTAGTGAGTTCCCCAACCTACCACATACCACACATATCCACATACTGCAAACACTGGGCCTCGCCCGCTACATCGGGCCCCGCCCGACCCCAGGCCCCGCCTGGCTTCGAGCCCCGCTCGGTATACAGATTTGTTTCTCTTAGGCTCTGCCTGTCTCTGGGCCTCGCCCTCTAAACACATACAAACATATAACATAGCACATAACACATAGCTAAACATACTCTACTATACTCCTATTCTAAGGCCTCACCTAACTTGGGCCTCGCCCTTGTCCTGTTACTGATGAGTCGTGGAACCCCGTCCACGTTCATGCTAATAGTGAGATACGGGCCCCCGCCCACACTCACATCCCTCCTAACTCGGGCCTCGCCCATGCTCTGCTACTAATGAGATACGGAACCCCGTCCATACTCGGATAGTGATGAGATACAGGACCTCGCCCACACTCACCTCCCTACCAGGCACATACAAGTATCACACAGACAACAAGTATAACTAGCATACTACATTCCTCGGGCCTCGCCCGGTATCAGTTCGTGATCCGGAACATATATAATAATAATGCCTAGGGCTAACCCCCGGGTCTTCCTACTATACACAAACATAATGGCCCGACATTTTGGCCGTAGACCCATGCACACAGTGAGGAGACTCACCTGCACTGCTGAACCTTGCTGATAACCTTCTGGCTGCTAACTGGAATTTCCCGAACTGCTACCTCCGGCTCCCCGAGCTACCAATACCAAAATAACCATTAGCCCAATACAATAATCCTCCTTAGGGTAAAATGACCATTTTACCCTCTAGTCCCACTCGGTCCATATCTAAAGCCCAAACCATAATGAAAAAGGCCCAACACTAGGTAAGCTTCCCAAGCCCACTAGTGGCCCACTAATGGCCCAATTTGCTATATTGGCCCCAATCCCTGTATTGGGCCTTACCCTAAGCCCATACACATATAATTGGCCCATATTAACTGACTCTTGATGGCCCACTAAGGCCTAAAGACCCAAACTCCAAAGCACAGCCCACATCGAGGCCCAATTACTCAAAACCCAAACTGGCAGAGTACGCGGGGCGTACTCCTAAGTACGCTAAGCGTACTGGCTGATGGCTTGTACGTCGTGCGTACCTCCTTGTACGCCTAGCGTAGAGCCCTGTTAAGCCACTTTTTCATTAAGTGCTTAATACTCCGATCCAAAGGCTACAAACTCAGATCCAAGTCCTCTTCCATGTCTTAATTCATAAAGTCACTAACTTGGTGACTTGCAATCCACCAAATAAGCCCAAACTCAAAAGGTGACAACATACTTTCATTCCAAGGGCTAGATCTCATGTATGAACACAAATAAGTCCTAAAGGTTGGAACTTTACTGCTTATAGGACTCATATGACTCTAAGGGAGGCAACCCTGGACTTAGAAACGTGTTTGAGTCTCAAAGATCCATTCTTGGGACCAAAAGAGTCCATAAACTTGTACTAAGAGAGATCTAAGAGATTAATCATCAAGCTCAAAACTTTATACCTTGAAAAGGTCCGAAATGAGGCAAATATCCCAGATCTACATCTTCTCCTTTGGTCCACCACTCTCCTTGCTCTTCACTTGTTTGAGAAAATGGCTTTACAACACTAGAATCCTTATTCCAAGGCCTCCAAGCTCCAAAAACACACAAGGGAGGTTTAGGGTTTCGTGAAAACTGTCTAGGGGTGATAAGGAGGCTGGCCTTGAGGGTATAATGTTCCTTATATAGTGGCACACCCTAAATTTAGGGCTTTTTGGACTCTGGGCGTACCTCCAGTACGCGGGGCGTACCTCCAGTACGCTGGGCGTACGCTAAACACACCCGCGATCCTTTCCCTTTATACGTTGGGCGTAACTCAGCTTACGCTGGGCGAACCCAGCCAAACACGTGCATGCCTTCTTTGCATGCATGGGTCCTCCTTGCCAAACATTTCCTTTAGGGACCATTATTGTCAATATCTTCAAAGTGTCATAACTCCTTCATTCTAGATCCGTTTCCGATGAACTTTATATCCACGGAAAGGTGGTGAGAAGCCCTACGCTTCTAGCAAGGCACCCCGGCCCGAAACCTTCTCGAATAAAACTCAAAGCCCATAAATGACCAAAACGCCCCTAGCCTTGGCTTCTGAAATCCATAAATGCATATTTTAGAACAGGGCGTTACAACTCTCCCCCACTTAAACTAGACTTCGTCCTCGATGTCCGCTACAACCAACTATCCTGCAATCTGCTCACAACCTTCCTGCCCGATGCACACTTCACCTGCTCGGTCCAATCCTTGGAGGACCGCCTCCAATGGCCTTCTCCCCGGTCGTTCTGGCTAAAACTAGTCCTAGCAGATAATAACCTCGAGTGCACTCTAATCCCCGTCAATCCTGAGAACACAACTTAGTCAACCGACAATCCTTCCGGTACTCCCCGAGTACTTATACTGGACATCCTAGGGGTTCACCCCTTTTCCTTGCGCGTTTACTGGCCTTCCCAAGGCAATGTTCCATAACTAACCACCTCCTCTATCACTGTGAAGGACATACCCTTCACGGTATCCATTACTCCAGCCACTCCCAGTGCTGGTCACTACTACCGATACACACTGAATGCTTCTTACTGCTATAACTTAGTGCTGAGCACCCAACCTAGCGAATGGATCAGATAATCCTTTGAGTAAAAGATTCATCCCTGCAACGGTTAGACTCATACGAGAGCTGTGAAACAGGGTCAAACCATTCCCTCTGAGATTATTTAACCCTGCTGTGAGAGGCGTAGCACTCCCCCGGTCAACTAGCTGCCCCATACCATACTTCTCTTATCACCACTGTCCTTGTCTTAAGATTCTGCTGTCCCTTATTCGCCTTACGGATGAACCGAGACCACCCTGGTCCCAAGTAATCTGCCGATAACTGGGTTATCGGACTCCCACTGGTTACTACACCCAACACAATCTCTTAGTCGCTCCCAGCGACTTTCGAAGAAACTTCGGCTATCTACAACTGCTCTATCTACCCTGCCACTCTGGCCCTACAACTCCTGGGATCCTCGATCCCCTATCCTGACCCTACGGTCTCTACCAGGTCCCACCTGTATCACTATAATCGTACGGGCCTCGCCCACGGGTCTCACCCGCCTGTATCCTAGAGTGGTCTCTTCCTCTAGTCTCACCTGTATCACTTGTTGGATTAGTGTCTAAGCCGGTAACTATATTTGGTAAGTACTTGACCCGGTTGTGCATGGTCCTTTTGGGTTGCCTTCACCATAGCAACTTGACAGGGTAATTTATGAAGAGAGAGAAGATATTATGATTTGTTAGTATATTATGAGAATAATATATTAAAGGAATAATGATATTATTTAATTAATATTAGTCATAAATTAATTGAGAATTAATTTGGTGACTAAAAGAGATTAATTGAATAAACGGTTTAAACTGTCAAATGTGTGATAGTTATATTTTGGGCTAGGGAAACCTTTATGGATAATGGGTGGACGAAATTATGGGTAGGAACCCATCTAGATTTCATCCAAGGCCTTATTCCAGAAGGTTCCATGGGCTGCTTGGTGATTAAGTTGTCCATTAGGGTTTTGACTGAAACCCTAACTGCTCACAGTATAAATAGTACCCTTGGGATATGATTTTCGGCCACTAGTTCTCCTAGAAACCCTAGAGCCGAAAATCATAAGTCCTTACCCTCTTGCCAGTTGGTGTTTGTAAGCCATTAGAGGAGTGACACTTGTGCATCTAAGCTCCAAGAACAAGAAGATTCAAGCAAGCAACAAGAGGTAATCATCTAGATCTGATTTGTCACATTAATTTCGAATTATACTCAATAGATCTAGGGTTTGAAAGTCTTGGATGAATTCATGTACAATTAGAGAAACCTAGATCCAAGCATTAGGGTTTGCATATGCACATATGAAAGTTCTTATGGCTCAAACCCATCAGTGGTATCAGAGCCTTGATTGGTTTCTATTGTATTGATGCCTTGTTTATTTGTTCAAGCTTTAAAATCGTTTTTTATGCTAACTGCGTGATGAACTCGACGAGTTCCATGAGGAACTCGACGAGTAGGCTGAACTCGACAAGTTCCAATGTGGACTCGACGAGTTTAGCTGTCAGACAGAAAGATTTTCGGGATTTCTTGCTGTTTTGCTTACGGATACTTACCTAAATCGTTTTGGTTTAATAAAATCCGAATTTTATCACCTGTTTGACAATATCCTTAACAAAACAAAAGATAATTACCAATTATTTAAATAATAAATTTCTTATTTGATAATATTTGGTTATTTGAATTTATTTGGTGAATTATCTTATAAATAATCTTGATTAGGTCAAATTTAGATAATCATTAAATTAATTGTTTAATTTAAAATTATTTGCTATTTGATCCTTTGTGTTTTGAAAAGTTCAAAACTTGTCCTTAAGTTTTGAAATTTAAATTTTTGTGCCTAAAAGTTTAATTATTTAAATTTCAAACCCTAGAATTTTACAAGTTTAAAATTCACCCTATACTATTATAATATTATAAGATTAATATATATATATATATATATATATATATATATATATATATATATATATATGTATGTATAACTTAAAATGCTAGTCTTGCCGTTAGTAGGCCTCATTCACGAAGCCGATCTATAAGGGGGGTATAAGGTTATGGCCTATAAAATGGCCGTTTAATGGGTGTCCACTCTCACCCACCGCTTCCTTGATTGGTGGAGGGTCGTTAGCCAAACGGGTAGGATAGGGCAAACCTTTCCTCATTAAAAGTATAATGAATTTATATAAAGTAACTAAATGTTTTTACAAAATTCTCAATCTTAGTTACTTTAGGCAAAAGTGAATTTGATGCAATTCCATGAAATTACACTTTGTACCCTTGCTAAGACGTTAATGGAGCGTGTGTGGTTAACCGGCACATTAATTGGGTTCTAAGCAAAGGTGGCAAAGGGTGACTCATTGTTTGTCATAGTTCGATGGAGCGTGCGTGGTTAACCGGCACATCGAATAGGTGACTGTAACAATGAGGGCACCATGTACATTTGCATGGTTATTCACACCCGCTTTGTGATCCTCGGCATCCCAGTCACAAACTAGAGGGGCATATCGAGATTTAAACATGCCATTGAAAAGTTCAATGAATCTCAAAAGATCTAGGAGTTTTTCAATACATTTAAAACTCAATATCTTTTTCGTTTTTCATGGTGGAGAATTAGTGAATCGACATTCACTTACCTTCAAATTATTTGCTTGTTAGCTTACGGCATCCCTTTTTTAATTTGTGAATAATGTTGTGGGTTCCTAGACCTAATTTCTCATTTGGGTGTTTAATTGGGGAATTCATTTCTAATCAAACTTTGTTCTTTTTCCTTTTCAGATGTCGAACGTCAACAACAACGCTTCTGGTTCAAACTCCTCTGGCTCATTCTCACTCATGAACTTGTATGGGAGAGTGATCTTTGATGGGTCCAATTTCAATGATTGGATCCGCAACATTCGCATGGTCACTCGCTACGAGGACAAAGAGTATGTCCTCGATTAGAAGCTGAAGGAGATTGACATCAACACTGCCTCTGCTGAAGAGATCGCGGCCTTTGAGGCCCACGAGCGTGATGCCACGAAAGTCCATTGCATCATGCTAGCGACTATGACTGCAGAACTCCAGAAGTCCTATGAGCACATGTACCCCTACGAGATGCATCAAGATCTGTTGGTCCGGTACCACCAGAGCGCTAGGCAAGAAGGGTACGAGATCATCACTACCAAAATGGGTAATGGAGAGTCCCTTACCGCTCATCTGCAAAAGATGCAGAGATATGTCGATCGCCTGCTAAAGTTGAATATGAACTTTGATGAAGATATGTCAATTGATATTATCCTTCACTCCTTGCCTCCCTGCTATAGCCAGTTCCGCATGACCTACCACATGAACAAGGAGGAGGTCTCCTTGAGCAAGCTTCAGGGCTTGTTGAGGACTGCTGGGAGCAACCTCAAGGATAAATCTGTTGCATCAACTCCAACTTCCGCTGCTGCCCCTGTCTTGGCAATAGGACAAGGGAAGGGTAAAAAGAGGAAGGCTCCCTCTAAGAGCCACCACAAGGGAAAGTCCCAAGATGGTACCTGTTCTAGTGGAACCAAAGTTGGTTATGCTAAACCCAACTCTAATCCTAAGGAGGCAGAGTGCCACTACTTCCACAAGATAGGGCATTGGAAGAGAAGCTGCCCAGAATATCTGCAGGCCATCAAGGATGGGAAGATCAAGCCATCTTTCGCAAATATTTACACAATTAAATCTAATGGTTTATCACATGCTACTTCTTGGGTTCTTGATACAGGATGTGGTTTTCACATATGTTCTGATTTGCAGGCACTAAGAAGAAATAGGGATGTGTTTAAACAATTGTTGCTATTCGCCAGATATGGCAAGAAACATCATTTCATTTCATGGTTTATATAGACAAGGTTTTAGATATTCATTTGATAATGAAAAGGGTTCTATTTATGCTTATCTTAATAATGTTTTATATTTTGAAGCATCGCCTTGTAATGGAATATATGAAACTGTGATGGTTGTAGATAACTTAGGAAATGATGTGTTGTGTGTCGATTCTTCCAATAGTATGGATAAAGCATGCTTGTGGCATTGTCGTCTTGGACATGTCAACAAGAAACGCATAGCCCAACTCCAAAAGGATGGAGTGTTGGAGTCATTCGACCTTAGGGACGATGACATGTGCGAGTCTTGTTTACTTGGAAAGATGACCAAGTCACCCTTCACTGGCACTTGTGCGAGGGGTGAGGATTTATTGGATCTCGTACATACAGATGTATGTGGACCCTTTAGATCCACCACAAGGGATGCAAACCGCTTCTATGTGACTTTCACAAACGATTATAGCAGATATGGGTATATCTACTTAATCAAGCACAAGTTAGAAACCTTTGAAAAGTTCAAAGAGTTTAAACATGAAGTGGAGAATCAGTTGGGTAGGAAAATAAAGATGCTTCGATCTGATCGAGGTGGAGAGTACCTATTCTTGAATTCCACGACTAACTCAAGGAATGCGGAATAGTTTCGCAATTGACGCCACCTAGGATACCATAGTTGAATGGTGTGGCTGAGAGGCGTAATCGAACCTTGCTAGACATGGTTCATTCCATGATGAGTCGTGCTTCACTACCTATCTCGTTCTGGGGGTATGCGTGAGAGACTGCCGCCCATATCCTTAACTTAGTCCCTACGAAGAAGGTTGCCAAAACACCTCACGAAATGTGGACAGGGAAGGCTCCCTCGTTGGCACATATCAAGGTTTGGGGTTGCGAGGCTTTCGTAAGACGAGAGACTCACGATAAGACCGAACCTCGTAGTGAGCGATGTATTTTCATCGGCTATCCGTAGAAATCCTTTGGATATCTCTTCTACAGACCGAGTGACAATGTTGTCTTCATTGCGAGGAGAGGGGTTTTCCGAGAGCGAGAACTCATAAGCCAAGGATACAGTGGGAGGCAAATCGATCTTGAAGAGCTTCAAAAGTCGAGTGATGAAGGAACCTCTAACACTGGCGCTCAACCCGAGGAGGAAACTCCGGTTGAACCGATTGACGAGTCCTTACCTCTTAGACGTTCCGAAAGGGTTAGTGTTCCACCCCAGTTTTATGGTTTTCATATTACTACAGAAGGGGATACGTTCATTAGTGATAGTACACTAGTGAATCTGGACGAACCTAACAGCTATAAGAAAGCCATGGCAGGCACGGAGTCTGCGAAATGGAAAGAGGCTATGGACAGCGAGATTCAGTCCATGTATGACAACCAAGTTTGGAATTTGGTTGACAATGTACCAATTCGTAAGACGGTCGGGTGCAAGTGGATCTTCAAGAAGAAGACCGACTTGGATGGAAATGTGCACACTTATAAGGCGCGATTAGTTGCGAAAGGTTTCACTCAAACTCCTGGAGTTGACTATGATGAAACCTTCTCACCAGTTGCGAAGATAAAGTCTATCAGGGTGATGTTGGCCATTGCTGCATTTCATGACTATGAAATATGGCAAATGGATGTCAAAACCGCTTTCCTTAACGGGAAGTTGGCTGAGGATGTTTACATGGCTCAGCCAGAGGGTTTTTTCAATGCGAAGCATCCCAATAGAGTGTGTAAGCTTGAGAAGTCCATTTATGGACTTAAGCAAGCGTCTCGCAGATGGAATCTTTGTTTTGATGAGAAGGTCAAAGATTTTGGTTTTCTGCGAAACGAAGATGAATCATGTGTGTATGTCAAAGCCAGTGGGAGTATAGTTAGCTTCCTCGTATTGTATGTCGACGACACACTGCTCATAGGAAACGACATCCTGACACCGCAGGAGGTTAAGTCCTGGCTCGGGAAGTGCTTCACTATGAAGGACCTCAGAGAGGCTGCCTATATTCTGGGAATAAGGATAGTGAGAAACAGAAGTAAGAAACTAATAGGACTTAGTCAGAATACTTACTTGGACAAGGTACTAAAACGTTTTAGTATGGAGAATTCAAAGAAAGGGGAGTTACAAGCTGAGTAAGACTCAAAGTCCGAGTACTGAAGTCGAGATAGCAGAGATGAGCCGAGTACCTTACGCTTCCGCAGTTGGCTCGATCATGTATGCTATGACGTGTACTCGCCTTGATGTGGCCTTCGCTTTGAGCATGGTCAGCAGATATCAGGGGAACCCTAGAAAGGCACATTGGACCGCAGTCAAGAATATTCTTAAGTACCTTCGGAGGACCAATGAATGGTTTCTAGTCCTCGGTGGGAGTGATAACTTAAAGGTGCGAGGGTATAGTGACGCCAGTTTTCAGACCGACAGGGACAACTACCGTTCGCAGTCGGGCTGGGTCTTTACCCTTAATGGAGGAGCAGTGACTTGGAAAAGTTCCAAACAGGAGACCGTAGCTGATTCAACGTGCGAATCAGAGTATATAGCGGCAAGCGAAGCGTCAAAGGAGGCAATATGGTTGAAGAACTTCATCGGAGACCTTGGAGTTGTGCCGCCCATACAAGAGCCTATGGAAATTTTCTGTGATAAGGAAGGAGCGGTTGCCTTGACCAAGGAACTGGGGGATCATGGTAGATCTCGACATATCGACAGAAAATATCATTTTATTCGACATCGAGTGGAAGAAGGACTCCTCGTAGTGAAGAGGGTATCGTCAGAGGATAACCCAGCAGATCCGCTTACGAAGGGACTGAGTAGGGTTAAGCACTTGCAGCACGCTAGGAGCATCGGGCTGAAGGACAATATTAGTTTAGATTAGATAGTTTAGAAACGTGTATAGATAAATTGTAATTAACATTCGATGATTAAATAAAAGAGTATTATTTATTAGTAATGTTACTGTCTTTTGTTAATCATTTACCTATTGTTTCATTTTGCATGTTTTGACTTCATAAATAACAATATTATTCAAACTGTCCACAGTCGTTCATATGTTGGAAGTAGATATGAATGAAGACTGTCATGAATTGGTGTGTAGATTGTCTAAAGTGTGTTAGATATAGCAAAAGTTTGCTACAATGTTCATGAGTGCTTATGAACAAGTTTTGAGCATCAGAATAAACCCACACTTGCTAGAATCACTTCATGGAATTTATCACGAGTGATCGCAAGATGATAATATCATATGGTTTTAAAACCTAGATATATGGTTTATTGTTTGCTAATTGGTTGTGCATTGATAATGTGTAAACGCATCAGTAACTTGATGTTAAAAAACGCATTGTTGTGTATGATTTGATTAGTGGATAGTAAATATATATAAGTCGAAGTTTATATGTTCCTTTTATCCTAAGAGGGTAAAAGCGATATCAGGGCCCCTCGATGATCTGATTTGACTTATGTGTCGGGCCCGGTCAGGACTGAATTGATGTGTTCAATTAAGTTCTATGTCAAATGAATCTGAGATCGAGAAACAAACTGCTGGACAATAAGTATGACTATATTCCATGTAGTTGTCCGCACAATATCTAGAACAGAGGATTATATGATCCCTTATCTGAAGGACATGTTATTGATAAGATCAGAGTTCGACAGCGTCTTTGAGAGCTACGATTGCTAATCGGATTGTATTTACATTTGTAGTTACTAGACTTATCCAAGTGGGAGACTGTTGGATTAGTGTCTAAGCCCGTAACTATATTTGGGAAGTACTTGACCCGATTGTGCATGGTCCTTTTGGGTTGCCTTCACCATAGCAACTTGACAAGGCAAGTTATGAAGAGAGAGAAGATATTATGATTTATTAGTATATTATGAGAATAATATATTAAAGGAAGAATGATATTATTTAATTAATATTAGTCATAAATTAATTGAGAATTAATTTGGTGACTAAAAGAGATTAATTGAATAAAAGGGTTTAAACTGTCAAATGTGTGATAGTTATATTTTGGGCTAGGGAAACCTTTATGGATAAGGGGTGGACGAAATTGTGGGTAGGAACCCATCTAGATTTCGTCCAAGGCCTTATTTCAGAAGGTTCCATGGGCTGCTTGGTGATTAAGTTGTCCATTAGGGTTTTGACTGAAACCCTAACTGCTCACAGTATAAATAGGACCCTTGGGATATGATTTTCGGCCACCTGTTCTCCTGGAAACCCTAGAGCCGAAAATCATAAGTCCTTACCCTCTCTCATATTTCCCTCTTGCCAGTTGGTGTTTGTAAGCCATTAGAGGAGTGACACTTGTGACTCTAAGCTCCAAGAACAAGAAGATTCAAGCAAGAAACATAAGGTAATCATCTAGATCTGATTTGTCACATTAATTTCGAATTATACTCAATAGATCTAGGGTCTGAAAGTCTTGGACGAATGCATGTACAATTAAAGAAACCTAGATCCAAGCATTAGGGTTTGCATGTCAACATAGGAAAGTTCTTATGGCTCAAACCCATCATCACTACCATCGCACGGGCCTCGCCCACGGGTCTCACCTGAACCATTCTACTGAGCTACTCTGCTCCCATGTCTCACCTATACTACTACTAACATACGGGCCTCGCGCACGGGTCTCACCCAACTGTATCTTGGAGCGGCCTCTCCCAAGGTCTCACCTCTCTAGGGCTATGCAGGCCAACTCCATACTAAATCTCAACGAACTATCCTTTCCTGATCCCTACTTTGCTAACTAGGAGATATGGGCCCTCGCCCACACTCCTCTGACTGGCTACTAACGAATAATGCAGCTGTCCCGCAGTCCTACCATGCTCTCCATGCTGTCTTTGCCACCGACTACTAATCCGAAAGCATCCCATGCCGATCATTCGCACAATCTACATCCCGACTTACTCGAGTCCTGCTAGCGATCCTCCGACCTGGTTTCCCAAACCAGCCCTCAGCTGTCATAATATACGATCTCAACGTTGGGAGGTTCCTCAAACTCCCAACCCATGCACTCCTCTACCTACACAACCCCTTGGACTGCGTTCCTTTTTTTTCGAAGGTCACGATTTCCTCTAGGTCTCGCATGCTGTTGCTCCTGACTACTTGGTGGTTTCTCCCCCGCTTCGATCCTGCTAAATCCTTACAGCTCGCATCTTGGAACAGATTCCACTCCCTCCTATTATCCCATGACAATCCTTCTAATAATCCCACAATTACTGCTGCTAGTGATCCAAAACTCGCTAGTATCAAATCCGAACCGCTCTTGAAGACTAACAGGACACTTCCCGAACCCCACTCACATCCGTTACAGTGACTGCATCCTAAGAACCGGTTCTAAAAAGGGGTACCACTATGAACTACCACTCGAAAATCCATGGTATGCAGATGGCATATGATCCGATAACGAACAAAATAAAATTCTAACGTACATTCACTAACATAGATGCAGTACCATAACGATATAATCATGAATAAAATTTGATAGGAAAGGAAAAAGGTACACAACTGCAACGTCCGGTGCTACACGTGTCTCCACTGTAGACAGCTAAAAAGCCCTGCTCCCTACCGCAGGTGCCTCTGCTCGGCCTTGACGGCCGTCGGTGATCCTCAAGGTTGCAGGGGCAGGTGCCATCACCTGTCCTGCTGGAAGCAAACTCGGACATTGGGCCTTCTTGTGGCCCCTCTGACTGTAATGGAAACATATCAGATCTGATCCCTGAGTGATGGTAGCAGTACAATCCCTGCTGAAATGACCAATCCGGCCGCACTTGAAGCAGCCCGAATCACCACCACTACCACTCCTGCATGCACCCTCGTGCGTCCTGCCACACTTGCCACAACGAATGCGGCCTTGATAATCCCTCGATCTCACATCCGACCCCTTGGGTCTCTTGCCTGATCCTGCAGCTACCTGAACCTCCTCCGGCTTCCTCTTACTGAGGTGCTCCAGATCAATCTCCCTCTCCCTGGCCCGAGCAATCATATCCTCCAGCGTCTTGCAGCTGGACCTGCTCACAAACTCCCTGATGTCATTCCTCAGCATGTCGTGATATCGGGGCTTCTTCATCTCCTCGTCCGCAACATACTGCGGAACAAGAAGAGCCCTCTCCCTGAACTTGGCGGTGATCTCCGCCACTGACTCTGTAGTCTGCCGCAAATCCTGAAACTCTCGTGCTAATTGTTGCACCTCAATCGTTGGTGTAAACTCGACCCTAAACCTGGTCGAAAAGTCACTCCATGTCATCGCGTCTAACGCGACATAATCCCCAATAGCATGACCAACCTCCTCCCACCAATCCCGTGCTCTGTCCTTCAGAAGACAGAAGGCAAGTCGGACCTTGTCCCCCTCGGGACATCGACTCGTAGGGACGGCGTTGGCAACGTCGGCCAACCACCTGCCGCTAGCGATGGGGTCCTTGGCCCCATGGTAATCCGGAGCTCCACAAGCTCTAAACTCTTGAAAAGTCAGCGGACGCGCACCCATCATGGCCATTATCTCAGTACGAAAAGCTCCCAGCTTCTCATTCAGAAGCTCCAAAACTCCCTCCTTGTTCGAACCAAATATCACAGGATTCTGGTCTAGAATATTGCGTGAAACCTCAGCTGAAATAAACTCTCTCATCCGCTCCTCGAGCTGCTCGGCTCCTGAACCTGAGCCGGATCCCTCTCCGGCGCCTGATCCGCCTACTGGTCTCTCACACAACGTCACCATTATGAAAACATACCATAACAACCATCAGAATACACATCACTTCCGAGGGACCACACACGCACTAAAAGTTCCCTGGTTTGATCTCGGCCCCTCTTGAATTGAGTACAGATCCTCTGCTTTCAGTAGTATGGGCCCGTACTACCTTCCACATCTATCCGTACTTTCGTCAAGAATTGCCTTGACTCCACCAAGTCCCTTTCACTGCTACTAACACTGTTCCCAGCACTACTCTCATCCTAGGCTTGCCCTAGGGTATCCTCTAACTCTCTATCCGCCATCGGCCGCATAAGAAATTCCTGTTATCTCCCCCTAACTAACTCGCGAATACCATTACATATCACTCAAACTAGATAATTCTTCGAATGAGAGGTCCTACCCCACAACGGTTAGACTCATACAAGAGCTGCGAAATTGGGCTAGACCTAACCTTCTGAAATTATTTAGTCCTTGCAATATGTAACTTAACATATTCGTTTACTAGTCAATTAGAGATAACTAGAACTCCTAATAGCACAAAGCAAGCAGCATTCGGGCATTGGGAAAACTAAACACATAATCCAATCAAGATGTTCTATCCTTTAATCAGAAATCTGTACTAGCATGCAATTCATATAGTTCAAACACATATAACAGGAACAATAGGCATCCTCCTAGATCCTTAGTCCTAATCTAGCATGCAGTTCTAATAAACATATCATAACATAACATAAGCTTGTGTGGGTATTTTGGGGTACTTACTTGAGCTTGGATGATTGCATGCACCACACCCTTTTCTCTTTTTCAAAATTCTTATCTTTTCTCAAAGTTCCTTTTTATAAAAATGATTTTCTTAGAAAATTCTCATACCAAGTCCTCAGTTTGAGTTCAGACACACCCGAGAGTGTATCCGAATCCCTCAAACCAAGGCTCTGATACCAACTTGTAACATCCTTAAAAATAAGATCCGAAAATTTCTTTTTAAATCATTAATAAAAGCATAGTTATCAACCATTTCATTCATAAACAAAAGTGTTATATCCAATCAGAGTAAAATCCCAAAACATATTCTTTTTATATCAGAGTAAAACATCCCAGGATAAACAAATATGGTGTGTGCCATGCGATCACCCCGAGCTCCTCCCTCCGTTACCGGAAGTACCTGAAACCAAAACTGAAAACCGTAAGCACGAAGCTTAGTGAGTTCCCCAACCTACCACATACCACACATATCCACATACTGCAAACAATGGGCCTCGCCCGCTACATCGGGACCCGCCCAACCCCAGGCCCCGCCTGGATTCGAGCCCCGCTCGGTATACAGATCTGTTTCTCTTACGCCCCTCCTGTCTCTGGGCCTCGCCTTCTAAACACATACAACCATATAACATAGAACATAACACATAGCTAAACATACTCTACTATACTCCTGTTCTACGGCCTCGCCTAACTTGGGCCTTGCCCCTGTCCTGTTACTAATGAGTCGTGGAACCCCGTCCACGCTCCTGCTGATAGTGAGATACGGGCCCCCGCCCACACTCACCTCCCTCCTAACTCGGGTCTCGCCCCTGCTCTGCTACTAATGAGATACGTAACCCCGTCCATACACGGATAGTGATGAGATACGGGACCTCCCCCACACTCACCTCCCTACCAGGCACATACAAGTATCACACAGACAACAAGTATAACTAGCATACTACATTCCTCGGGCCTCGCCCAGCATCAGATCGTGATCCGGAACATATATCATAATAATGCCTAGGGCTAACCCCTGGGTCTTCCTACTATACACAAACTTAATGGGCCGACATTGTGGCTGTAGACCCATGCACACAGTGAGGAGACTAACCTGCACTGCTGAACCTTGCTGATAACCTTCTGGCTGCTAACTGGAATTTCCCGAACTGCTACCTCCGGCTCCCCGAACTACCAATGCCAAAATAACCATTAGCCCAATACAATAATCCTCCTTAGGGTAAAATGACCATTTTACCCTCTAGTCCCACTAGGTCCATATCTAAAGACCAAACCATAATGAAAAAGGCCCAACACTAGGTAAGCTTCCCAAGCTCACTAGTGGCCCACTAATGGCCCAATTTGCTATTGGGCCCAATCCCTGTATTGGGCCTTGCCCTAAGCCCAGACGCATATACTTGGCCTATATTAACTGACTCATGATGGCCCACTAAGGCTGAAAGACCCAAAGTCCAAAGCACAGCCCACACCGAGGCCCAATTACTCAAAACCCAAACTGGCAGAGTACGCGGGGCGTACTCCTAGGTACGCTAAGCGTACTGGCTGATGGCTTGTACGCCGTTCGTACCTCCTTGTACGCCCATCGTACATCACTATTAAGCCACTTCCATTAAGTTCTTAATACTCCGATCCAAAGGCTACAAAATCAGATCCAAGTCCTCTTCCATGTCTTAATTCATAAAGTCACTAACTTGGTGACTTGCAATCCACCAAATAAGCCCAAACTCAAAAGGTGACAACATACTTTCATTCCAAGGGCTAGATCTCATGTATGAACACAAATAAGTCCTAAAGGTTGGAACTTTACTACTTATGGGACTCATATGACTCTAAGGGAGGCAACCCTAGACTTAGAAACGTGTTTGAGTCTCAAAGATCCATTCTTGGGACCAAAAGAGTCCATAAACTTGTACTAAGAGAGATCTAAGAGATTAATCATCAAGCTCAAAACTTTATACCTTGAAAAGGTCCGAAATGAAGCAAATATCCCAGATCTATATCTTCTCCTTTGGTCCACCACTCTCCTTGCTCTTCACTTGTTTGAGAAAATGGCTTAACACTAGAATCCTTCTTCCAAGGCCTCCAAGCTCCAAAAACACACAAGGGAGGTTTAGGGTTTCGTGAAAACTGTCTGGGGGTGATAAGGAGGCTGGCCTTGAGGGTATAATGTTCCTTATATAGTGGAACACCCTAAATTTAGGGCTTTCTGGACTCTAGGCTTACCTACAGTACGCTGGGCGTACGCTAAATACACCCGCGATCCTTTCCCTTTATACGCTGGGCGTAACCCAGCTTACGCTGGGCGTACCCAGCCAAACACGTGCATGCCTTCTTTGCATGCATGGGTCCTCCTTGCCAAACATTTCCTTTAGGGGCCATTATTGTCAATATCTTCAAAGTGTCATAACTCCTTCATTCTAGACCCGTTTCCGATGAACTTTATATCCACAGAAAGGTGGCGAGAAGCCCTACGCGTCTAGCAATGCACCCCGGTCCGAAACCTTCTTGAATAAAACTCAAAGCCCATAAATGACCAAAACGCCCCTAGCCTTGGCTTCTGAAATCCATAAATGAATATTTTAGAATAGGGTGTTACAAATAAGCACTTAATAATGGATTAGGAGGTTGGCTGAGTACATCAGGCATACCTGAGGGTATGCAATGCATAGCCCCAAAAGACCCCGTAATCAGCCGAGCCACCCTCTACGCTAGGTGTAGAGTTGCAGTACATTGGGCGTACTCAGCCTGTGAGGAGACCTTTGACTTTTTGGTCTTTGACCGTTGTCCATGACTTTAACCAAGTTGACCTTAAGGGAATTTTGACTAATTTTAATAGTAGTTTGAGATTGGGTCCCTTTCATTTGTATAGGTGATTTGTAGAGGCAATATTTGGAGCAGTGATCTGTTAAGCTATTCTCAAACTATGAGGTGAATTTTCCTTACTGTACTTGTGGATCGAAGGAACCAATGCCAACCCACTAGGTTATGTATCCTGGTATATAGGATGATGTTATGCTGGTTATATGATAGATTGGTAGACCTGTATGGTACCTGTATTTGCTAGATATGTATTTATGTTTATTTGGTATATTTCGACATATTATGGTTGGGTTGAGGCGGTCCTGCTTTGTTCTGAAGACCAAGACACCCGGGACGGTCTGGATAGGATGAAGGCCCTACGAGGCGGTCTAGTCAGGCTGAAGGCCTGGAGAGCAGTCCAGATAGGTTGTAGGCCCTACGAGGCGGTCTAGTCAGGATAACGACTCATATCTGAAAGTTGTTATCTGTTTGGTTGTGTGTGGTATTTTGGGGGATCTCACTAAGATTTGGCTTACAATTTGATTGTTATGGTTTCAGGTACTTCAGAGGACAGGGGAAAGGAGAAGGCTTGATCATGCACATCATCCTGGATTTTTATGAGATTATGTTTCTTGGGATACTTTGATTCTTGTTTTATGACGTTCGGAAACTATGATTTTGTGTTATTTGTGGATTTTGGATTAGTTTAAAAATGTAAAATTTTGCCTTGATTTTGGGATGTCACACAAAGTGTGGGATTATGGGTGACCACTGCGTGGTGGTAAAGGAGCACCACGTAGTGGTTACAACAAACAAGAAACATACATCTTGTATACACCACGACATGGACTCCTTGTGTGCCTCTTTTATCACTTCCTAAAGTCCAGAAACTAAGCATAGACTCCTTCTGTGCGCCTTGAAACTCATTTGTGGTGTTTTGTGGCCTTAAAGAAGGAAGAGAGTTTCTCTAATTGCTAGTATTCAACAAGAAAAGTACTTCACCACCTTCTTATGCATATAATAGACCTTTGTAAGTCCACAAGCTCATGCCTTTTTATTTAACCTTTATAGATCTCGATTTTGAAGTATATTTTTCATGTTTATGTGGGTCCGAGTGGATGGATCCGATAAAATTGGCAACTTTATGGATCCTTAAGGTCCAATGTGATCATATGCTCCAAATATGAAGTTTTATGAAGTTATGGTTTAATGCATGGGATTTTGACCTCTTTATCCTCATTTTGACCTAGGTTGAGTGCATGACATGCGTGTCCATAAAGCAAGGATTTTTATGATGCTTATGAGTGTAGGGGATCTTTCTGGAGAGTATTAGTATAAGGAAGAGTGAATTAAGGGCTTAATCCAGTAATACTTCCAAAACATATCCTACGACGTGGTGGTATGCTCAGCACGACATGGTGGCGAGACTTCTCGTAAATGTTTTGTCGTGAGGCTGCCACGACATGGTCTATGCTTGGCCATGATGTGGTGGGCAACTAAGGTTGACTTTGACCTTTGACCTTTGATTTTTGACTAGTTTGACCGCGGGTCTAATTTAAAGGATTCGTCTTGATTGATTAAGGTTTGACCTTTGTTGGGTGAGAATTGGTTTGCGTTCTGTTCAGTGCAAGGAGTTGAAGGCATAGTAGTGTTTCTCCAGTTCTGCGTTTCAGGTGAGTTCCTCACTATACTATGTGTTACGATGTATATCCTTACATGATAGGATATAGGGGGGATAGTGTGATGCTGGTTAAAGTATTAGTAGGTCTGTGGTTATCTAGTTAAGTGCCCTAAGGGTGGTATGTAGTTATGTAGGGTAACCCGAGAACTCTTGATCTAGGCTTTCTTGCATGTTCCTTATCTAGTTGTAGCTTTAGAGTAGTATCACTCGTTCGACTGTCTGTCCTACCTCTGATTATATACAACTATGCATTCATTTGGTGATCTGCCAGTTGTGGCGTGTTGTAACACTTAGTTTCCAGATGTTTCTAATATCAAGATATCGAGCCGTAATTTGATTGAGTTAAGGTCTTGGGCTTCAAGGGAATAGATTTTAGACCCTTACAAATATTGATAATGTTGGTTAAGTGATTAAAACCCTCGATTGTGATTTGAAGGTAAGGGTAAAATGGGAAAGGTGATGTTCTGGGCTTCTTGCATGAAATAATGATTTTAGTTCATCATGTTTTTAGTCAAAAGTAATTAGATAGAATTGTGAGGCTCGTTAATACCTTATCGTACATATAAAGATCGCCGAAACCGAAGTTGAAATGAAGAAGTTATGAGTGTTTGAAGCTGGAATGGAATTAGGTGAATAGCCGTCACCACGAGGTGGCAAGCAGGTTGCCACGAGGTGGCCGTTGTGCAGCCCAAGCCCATACATTTTAGGGTTTTCTATGTATTTAAAGGATGGTTCCATGCGTTTAGTGTATTTTTCTATCCTCCATCATATTTAGAGCCTCTTAAGAGAAACCATAGCCTCCCTTTTACCACTTTGAGCCTCCGCTCTCCTCTCTCATCCATTTTGAGAGACTTTTGGTGATTTTTAGAAGGGAGTTGCTAGCAAGATTGAGTTTTGGAGCTTTGGATCAGAAGATCTCAACTTCCATCTATCTTCTGGACCTTGGGTATGATTCAAGTTCCCATCTTTATTCTTATATGTAGCTAGATCTAGATTCTAAGCTTCTTTTTGGTCCATTAAATGAAGATTATGTTGTTGGATGTCATAAAGTTTGCAACTTTATCATTCCACCTTATCACAAGGGTATTTTGGTTTATGTATCTAGTTTTTCGTGATCTTTTGAGCACCATGCTTGGAGTTAAAATCTTATTTTGGCCATTTTGACCTAGTTTTAGGAAGGACATGTATTGGACATGCATGTTCATAAAGTAATGATTTTTATTGTCCTTTGTGGAGCAAAGATGCCTTCTAGAAAGTATTAGGGTTTGGCTTAATGGATTAAGCGCTTAAGGAAAGAAATGTTTTCCTAACCAAAAACCACTACATGGCCAAGGAAGTTGTACGACGTGGATGCACGATGAAATGCGTCTGTTTTGTTCGGACGTGCCAACAGTGTGGCAAGATGCTTGCCATGACGTGGTGTTGGGTTTTCGCGACAGTTTTGTCTTGTAGCTATTGCAACCTGGTCATTGGTTGGCCACGACGTGGTGACCGTTCACCATTGACTTTTTGACCAATTTGACTTTTGGTCAAACTTTGATAGATTTTAATATTTAGCTAAAGGATAGTCTTGGACTGAATTTAGGTAGCTCGGGTTAACTGTTCTGTTGCTAAGAATGATGTTGAGCTTCCACTATTTAGTCTAGGTGAGTTTTCTCATTATACTTTGTATTGTAGCATGTATCATTTTGTTTAGGATGTTGGTATGTTATAATGATCTGTTAGATTGGTAGATTGGTTATGATTAATTGTGTTTGTTGGTTATTGTTTGTTTTCATATGTCGACATATTGTGGTTGGATTGAGGCGGTCTTGCTTTGTGTTGTAGGCCAAGATACTCGGTGTCCAGATGTACTGTAGGCCCAAGGAGAATGGTTTAGGTGTACTGTAGGCCCAAGGAGAGCGGTCTAGGTGTACTATAACTCTTATGAGGCGGTCCAATCAGACTGTAGGCTAATGTGTGTATGCATTGTATGTGTATTGTTGTGTGGGATATTTTGGGGAAGTCACAAAGCTTTGGCCTACAATTATGGATTCAAATGTTTCTCAAGTACTTATCGGATTGCGAAGGCTGTACTGTACACACACATCAGTGGTTTTATGATTCAAGATTCCACATTGGTTTCCTTATAACTCTGATTTTTAATTTTGTTTTATGAACAATTTTATTGACTTGAATGTAACTTTATAAAATAAGTGTTTATTCAATTTAAAAAATGAAAATATATTCTGGAATTTGGGACATTGCACGTATTGTGTTGTCTGAGACCCTGTATGTTGTATAGGACGGTTAGACAGGTAGAATAGTGTAGACAGTTGTCTGCGTTGTTGAATTGTTTGTTTGTATGTTTCTTATATACATGCCAACATGTCTGGTGGTGGGTTGAGGTAGTCCTGCTTTGAGTAGTAGGACAAGATACTCGGGCGGGCCAGCAGTGTGCTGAAGACCAGCTACAGATCAGTTGTATGTTGAAGGCGAGTGGGGCGGACCAGTTTTGGACTGAAGGCCATTGTGTGTATGCTTGTATGTATATTGTGGTGTGTGATATTTTAGGGAACTCACTAAGCTTTAGCTTACAGTTGTGGATTAAATGTTTTTCAGGTTCTTCTAATGACCGTGAGAATGCGAAGTAGTGACTGTACACACTTATTAGTAGCATTGGTGTTCCACATTTATCATGATACTCTGATTTTCGTAAAATTTTATTGTAAACAAATAAGTTTTATTAATTTGGGTTTGATGAAAATGGCGTTTTATCTTAACTAAGAATGAAAAAAATTTGTTGTGAAAATGAGACGTTACAAGTTTGTATCAAATCCCTAGTTTGAGGGATATGGATGAGCATGCGTGTGAATCCAAACTCAAACTAGGATCCAAAAATTTTCACAAACGTTTTCCAAAACAATTTTAAGAAATTAGTTGTGTTAGAGACATGAACTCAGTATCTTGTCATGTTCTTGTTTAACTATTGGCTTAGAACCGAGAGCATGGTCCTCTGACTCGAATTTAAGTTTTAATAGGAAGGGTGCGATATGTACAGTCAGTCGAAACCCGAACAGGAAAGTGGTTCCCAGAAATAATGATATTTATTTTATATACCTGCTGATATATGAATTTTCAGAAATGTATACTAGTGGATAGGCTAAGGATCCCTTTAGGAATTGCATGCTATAATTGTGTAACATCTGTGATGCATTGTAACATAGAGTTTGTTTGTTATGTGTTACTTGGAATTTTTACTGATGTTGTTCATGTATGCATAATAGTTATAAATGCTTAAGGTTGTATATCCTTAAAATGTATGATTTAGCCTTATTTCCTGTTCTTTGTCTGGTTGGAAGAGATTTCTAGTGGTATGGGAGTGTAGTTGGGGAGATTCCTTGGACGAGAATCTAGGAACTTTAGTTTGTATCCTTTCTGTGCTCGTAGGTTTTTACTAGTATGTCTATATTTGATCGAGTGTAGTGACTTAGTACATTAGGGTGATCTCTGATACGAATACAGATATGTGTGGAAGGTAGTATAGGTCAATACTACTGGAAGCACATGATATGTACGAAGTTCAGGGAAAGTCCTGAGGTTGTCAGGAAGCTGGAAGATGAGTGTATAGCCTCCGATAGCTATGAACTGATTTTGACCATCTCCTTTGTATATTTTCAGTATGGTGATGACCAAAGGTTCGTGTTCGGGCTCAGGTGATCCGATGAGAACGGGTCTAGGTGATGAGGAAATTCGTGGGATTATTATCGCTGAGGTGTCTGCTACGATCAAATAGGAAATTCTGGAGATGTTTGGGTCAATCAAGACCATGTTGATCATGATGTTCGACGAGTGATGCGTCGTCGTCACTGGGGCTGTTGATGCCGTAGCTACTGCAACCTTCGCCGTTGTGAGACTTCATAGAGGTGGAACAATGCAGTACCTGGAATTCAGTAATACGATGCCCCCAAAGGTCGACAGAGTTAAGGACCCGATTGCTGCTATGAGATGGATCTCTAAGATAGAGGGATGTTTCTATACATGTGCTTGTCCGGAGAACCAAAAGGTTCAATTCGTGTTGAACCTTCTACACTTGGGAGCAAAGGATTGGTGGAAGTTTGCGACTCAAAACATTTATAGTCCAGAGAGAGTCACGGTGACTTGGGAGAAGTTCTTGGAGAGGTTCCATACTGAGTATGTTCCACTTGTGGAGAGAGAGCGGACAATGCATGAATACATGTCGCTCAAGCAGACAATAAATTTGGTGACCGAGAGCACCAGGATGTTTCATGAGAGCTCCATACTATTCCATGAGTAGTCATCCTCAAAGAAAGTGCTGACAACCTGTTAATTGAGCATGCTTAGGACTGAGATTAGAGAGTTCATGAAAAACACCCAGTACCGGACCTTGGCTGAGCTATAGTCGAGTGCCAGGAGGAGAGAGATTGAGACAAAGACCTAGAGGAAAGAAAAGAGGCCAATTCCAATTCTAATGCAGTTGGCAACCAAGTGGTTCATGATCGCTGACTCAAGATCAGGAGTAGTAGATCAGAGAGGCCCTGAGTGTAGTAGGTGTGGGAAGTTTTATGATGGGGAGTATCGATCGTTCGTGTGCCACAAATATCGCAAAGAGGAACACTATGGCAGGGAATGCAGACGGAGTACATGAGCTTGTTTTTATTACGATTAGGTGCGCCACATCAAGGCCAATTGTCCTTTTATCTTTGTTGGTGCAATACAAAACCCTATGCCTTAGCTTGGCAAATGTCGGATGGACGTCAAGGGAGAAATGAGGTACCTATGGTTGGAGGGAGAGCCTACCAGCTTGTTACAGAGGACTCGGGCGTGGCGGCTATGACGACTGTGGGTATGTTTTCCATTTATATTAGCTTGTAATTATGCATTAAGTTCTCTTTTGGAAGATTTTATTTCGTGGTGATTGTTTTCTTGAGAGTACGTATTTGATTGAGATGTTATTAGGTTTTGTTATCTTGAGAGTGCGTATTCAATTGGAGGGATATAGACTCAGAACTTTTGACTTTTCCCTCTTACATGTTCTTGTTTGATGAATGTTTTGGGGTCGAGTTGGACGGTTCGAACGACTATCTTACTCCATATCTGTTAATTCCCTAGAAGTAGGACTGGTGCTTTCTACTTAGGTCAATACGGCGCTTTTAATTATGTGTCGACTGCATCTTGATGATTCATATAGTCCAAGTGGGTCAGAGTGGTGATTTTGTTGTGTGGGAGTTTTGGACCGGGTTTCAGTATTCGGCCATACTGCTCAAGTTAAGGATATCCACTCGGTTGCGCAATATTCAAAGTCCTGTGTCGGGTTCATTATCAATTGTTGTATTTCCCTTCGGGTAATTTAGTTTTAGTTCTAATACGCTAGGAAACATAGGTTGGGCATTGTGATGAGGATCTCCTTGTCTGTTCTTGTTTGATTTGGACTTGGAGGTACGACGTGACATCCCCAAAATTCTCGGCCAGAAAAGAACGATTTAATTTATGCTTTTAAAATAAAGTCAGAGTAATCCTTTTAAAAGATGTTGCGAAATTTGTCCCCAAAACAAAACATGATAAAATTTATCAAAACCTTTCTTTAATAAATATATATTTTCATTTTATATCAATGTAGTGACTAAAGAACATGGTTTGGCATGCGGAATTTAAAGATTGCATAATGAACATGGTGATTTGGGTGTTCAAGAGATGTATTGAATATGTATGGTGTTACAAAAAAGGACATAAATATAGTCTACATAAATAACACAAACTTACACACTCAACTTTTACACCTCTCAAGCACACCTCTACAAGTGGACTAAACCCACCTTATATAGAGGTGTTTACATGTCTCGCTCTCAAGTCAAAAGGCTAATGTACCACATGCAAGTGGGTTTTACAAAAGTCAACACATTACAAAGTCATTCATGGAAAACTTTGCACCCCAACATTCTCCCCCTCAAAGTTAGGAATGGATGACCCACTTCAAATCTTCCAAAATCGAGCAACTATGCGATCCGAGCCTCAAGGGTGACACATATCGAAATGAACTTCAAATCTTCAATTCTTCCATGATTCTTCAATTTTGGCTCTAGGATGTGAGACTATACAAACCGAGCATCAACGAATGATCACGAGCTTCTCAAACTCCAAATTGATCACCCAAAAGTTGAGCACAAAAGCACACCCCAAAAATATTCAATAAGTCCAAACCCATCTCGAAACGAAATCACTTCTAAACTTCCAATTGCATCATTTCATGTACTTCAAAAATTCAAGGTCACTTCGGTCGTCAAATCCGCGTAATATGAAAAATTCAAGTTCGAATTTCCATATAAATTTCTCCCCATTTTTATAATCGAAACTTGATTATAAAACCTTCAAGGAAAGAGAACGTGCTCTATTCATAATTTTTCGTGTCAAAACTCCCCCTTAACATGTGGCATAAACTTTGTGCTTCAATCCGAAAAACCAAAAAATCTTCAATTTTTAGCTTCGTTCACTGACCGTCTTTGACAAAATTTCTCAAAAATGGGTAGAAATTGTCAATTTCAAAATTCTGTAGTGACCCGTGCGCCCAAAACAACCAAAAATGTGAAACTCTCCCCCTTCTTCGAAGCTGGGTAGAAAGCGTCAATTCGCATAAACTGCAGGGGCCTGAAATGCATATTCTTCAACTTCTCAGCAAAGACAGTCCTTTTTTGAAATTGGGCAAAAACTGCTAAACATTCGAAATTATAGGGACTGCTTACGAAACTTTTCCATTTGTCTTCAAAACTAACGAAGCTTTTATCCTTTTGTACAAAAATTTTGAAAAAGTGTCAAACTATCGAAAGTTTAGGGGCCATTTTCAAAACTTTTGTCCAATCATACGAATTCACCTTTAACGAAATTTTGTTCTTCATCCCTTCGTTAATATTCATCACCCCTTTGTACAAAATCATCTGCCCATTTTCTCTCTCCCCTTCGTTAGAAATCTATAACACCCTTCGTATGAAATCACAGCACCAAAATTTTCTCTCTCCCCTTCGTTAGATTCAATCAAAGCACCAAATTAACGAAATTTTTCAGTCCATTTTAACGAAAACAAAGGCATTCGAAGCCTCTAAATCTTGTCTGAACCATTATTTACTCACTGAATCAAAATTTCGTTAACACAAGCTTCTCAAGATTAGCTTTCGTTCATAATACCAAAACAATTTCCCAGTTTATTGTTTATCCCCAACCCATATGTTCGAAATCACAATCCATCTTCTGTTCGTTATCAATTGTGAACAGTAACTCTTCGCTTTTTCATTCACGAACCCTTAAAATCACTCGACATCAACACCATCGACTACAAAAGCGAACTTCCATTCATCGATTTCCAGTCTTCTCAAGTCTAATTTCAAAATCGAATCACAATATACAAACCCAAAATCAGTATTCGCCTTCAATATGCCAACACAAAAGCAATTTTGTTCCCAAGCAAACCATTCAAAGTCGACAAACGATCCTGAAGCCTTCACTAATCAATCCAGGCCTTTGAAATCAGATAACACCATTTCGAAATTGATCAGACTCCATATCATCGACATCACAGGGACTCATGGATTCGCTTTTTCATTGACACTAAAAACCAATCGTCCTCTATAATCAACTCCAAACATTCCAAATACCTTGAAATCAAAGTCATCCAAATCTTCGTTATCAATTAATATCAATTAAAATCAATTCATCAACGAACTCCAATTCAACTATCGACTTTTAATCATCGATATCAAGCCACTCGATTCCAACAGTTCTTAATTCCATGTTTGTTCATCCCCAAACCATCGAATCCAGTTTAGATATCGACACATCAAAACTAAACTCCTCACCATGTCAACCTTTCCCAGTTCGTTCCCATCAATCATCGACTTCAAAATCTCAACTAAAGCCTTCCATCAAACATTAAAATCAACTTTGACTAAAAAATGATTTCGATTTTTACTTTCATAAACTCATTTGACTTTCAAAGATCAAATCGTAAATCATAGATTTAGGCTTTAATCGACTCAAATCAAGATCAGAATACAATATTCAACTTTGACTTCGATTTTAATATCCCAACAATCAAAATCGAAATTGATCCCAAGAATATCTAATGTGAATGATAACTATCGATCATCATCAGTTCGTAAGGAACACAATCAAGAACATAAGAATGTACAAGTATTGGAAGCGTATGAGTATGAACAAAGGAAATACTTCATATCCGATTTTGATTTTGATCTAGACACATTTGGGTTTGAAAATGATACAATCGGATCATAAAAGAATTGATTGGGCTCTAATATGATGATGAACAGTAACACTCAAGTAATTGGGCTGGATCTTTGAATATTTGAAATGGTTCGATTATTGAATTTGTTTTTGGGCTTGAAATTCGGATCATATGAACGGTAACGATTCAAGATATTAGATCATAAAATGAATTTTGATCTTAAATCTCAATTCAAACGAACACTTGCAATTTGAAAATCAAATCGAACAAACGAATAAGAAATTGGATTGGGCTTGATCAATAGAAAAATTATCGGATCTAAACAAATGGGTTTTTCAAGAAAAATTTGATCCAACGAGTCAAATAATCACAAATCAAAAACGCAATGCACGAATCATCAAGATTAAGAGAGATCATAGAGTGAGACTCACCAAAAATGCTTCAATTGAGACAAATGTTGCCAAACTGAGAATCGTTCTTCAAAAAATCACATTGATCATTGAAGACCCGCTCTGATACCAATTGTAGTGACTAAAGAACATGGTTTGGCATGCGGAATTTAAAGATTGCACAATGAAGATGGTGATTTGGGTGTTCAAGAGATGTATTGAATATGTATGGTGTTACAAAAAAGGACATAGATCTAGTCTACATAAATAACACACACTTACACACTCAAGTTTACACCTCTCAAGCACACCTCTACAAATGGACTAAACCCACCTTATATAGAGGTGTTTACATGTCTCTCTCTCACTCTCTATCTAAAGTCAAAAGGCTAATGTACCACATGCAAGTGGGTTTTACAAAAGTCAACACATTACAAAGTCATTCATGGATAACTTTGCACCCCAACAATCAAAAGCTCGGGATGTCATGTTTCGATACAGATCAAAAGCATAAATAAGACATTATAAGCCTTACAACAGTTATTTACAACTACTGGCCTATAATCCAAAAATCTCTCATCATCATCCGACTATGTTCGGGGTCCACTACCTGTAATATAAAAAGCTGAGTGGGTCGGGCTTGGGAGCCTGGTGAGCATATAGGGTTTTCAACCCCCAATAATAATAAACTTATTAAATTCATCAATCATCAATAACCCTGATTACCCATTCCCGTTATCCTCACTTTGCGTCCCTAAACACCTATCACAAGGGACCTAGCCTAAGGCTTATCATCGAGATGGATACTACTGCTAAGGGGACTCCTCAGCCATACATGTCCTAAAGGCAACCATGAGGGGGATGGAATACACCAATGAACATATAGTTCACCAACACCTACAAGTTGCAAACCTGCTAGTGTTCCACTGGACTGTCTAGAAAGGTCCGTGGTCGTCATCTATATTCCGATAGATGACTACAAAAACAACAACAACAACAACATCGAGGCCTCTCATCATTTTAACACACATCGCCTATTTCTTCTACCCATGTTTTACCCAACATATTTGTAGATAAAAATACATATACAGTTTAAAACTTGTATAAAACATCTATTCAACAATCATCTCAAATAAACAATTAATATAATTACACATAGCACGTATTTTATAGAAAATACTTCATATCTATGTGTAAGATGAAAGTGACTACACACTCACTTGATTTAATGATAATTGGGCAACACTTCGTTTCCTTAAACAATCGTTTCTAATAAAACCGAGAGTTTTATTGAGAAACCGGGCTCTGCGAGGGTTGGGTTTCAAAACCTAAAAGATAAATTTTTCCGGGTCTTTGGGCACTTCGGAATGTATTTTGGGTGTTTGGCATGATACCGGGGTTTTAGGGGAAGTTGGAATGAAAGAAATATGGGTTTAGGGGTGAAATATGGCAATTTTCCAAATTACCACCGGGAGGGTTCGCACCCTTCTATTTATAGGGGGAGGCTTCGGATCTGAGGGCTGAGAAGCGAACACATGGCAACAGATGCGAGGGGGCAGGTGGCGTGCATGCGAGGCTCGGACACCTGGTGCGACACGCGTCAGATGCGAGGCGAGGCGGCTTCGGAAGCGAGGAGTCACCGGGCACGCGTCTGACGCCTACTGGACCGCGCTTCGGACGGATCTCCGGATCGGACACGCGTCTGATGACTCATCGACATCGGACACGGGGCGCCTGCGATGAGTGGGTGACGTGGCCTATTCCGGATAACGCGAAATTTCTCGGATTTCGTGTTTTCTCGATTTTTGAGCCAAAAACTTCTAAAATCCATAACTTTCGCATACGGGCTCCGTTTTTGACGTTCTTTATATGCACGCGTAGGTAAAATTATGCTCTACAACTTTGATTTAGACTTCGTCGGCTAATTTTGACTTTAATTTTAATATTATTATTTTTAATAGACCGGGACAGGAAAATCCGTTAAAAATTCATAACTTCTTCATCCGACGTCCGTTTTCGTCTGTCTTTTTACCGTTGTACTACTATTGATGAGACCTTCGATTCTCGTTTAGGCTCTGTCGGCTAAAAATCACTCAATCTAAAATTCGAGTTTTTAGTTGTCTACTGTTAAGCTGAAACTTAGAAAAATCATAACTTCCTCATACGAAGTCAGATTTGGGCATTCTTTTTATGAATACTCTCGGTTTAACGAACACTACGACTTTCATTTAGATCACCAAGGCTAAAAAGTAGTTTATCAAAAACTCACTTTTTACGTCATTCGGCGCCGTGCCGGTTTTGTCGCGAAACTTCGACAGGTCATAACTTCTTCGTTATAACTCGGATTTCGGTATTCTTTATATATCCGAAATCCTTGTCACGACCACTACAACTTTATTAATAGATATCGGCTTTATCTAATATTTATTTTTGACGCTCATTTTTATTCGTAATTAATTAAATCCTAATAATTAAGCATAAAACACATAATTTACATAATAATCACATAATTCCTCTTCATTTCTTCAAAATGAGTTACAAAGGTTGACTTAGACTATTACGTCCTCATTAATGTCTATCTTAGAAACACGGGCGTTACAATTCTCTCCCCCTTAGGATGATTCCGTCCCCGGAATCACACATTAGCAAAAAAATGCAGATAGCGACTCATCATATCACTCTCCGTTTCCCAGGTGAGATTTGGCCCATTCGTATGTTTCCATCGCACAAGCACTAAATCGACCATCTTGCGTCGCAACTTCTTAGTCATACGGTCAACGATTGCCTCTGGTTCTTCAATTAACCTCTTGTTTTCATCCAACCTTAATTCAAAAATTGGAATTATGTCGGGCACATCTCCCGTGAACTTCCTCAAATAACACACTTGAAAGGTGTTACAAATACCCTCTAGTTCTTCTGGTAATTCTAGCTTGTAAGCTTGATTCCCGATCCTCTGAAGAATTTTAAACGGTCCAATAAACCTTGGACTCAATTTTCCCCTCTTACCAAATCTTATAAGTCCCTTCCACGGCGAGACTTTAAGTAAAACCGAATCTCCAACTTCGAATGATATCACTTGTCTTTTCTTGTCAGCATAGCTCTTTTGATGATCTTGAGCAGCTAACATCCTTTCCCTAATCACTTTCAACTTTTCAGCAGTCTGCTGGACTATTTCAGGTCCCATAAACTGCTTTTCCCTAGCTTCCAGGCAACATGACGGCGTTCAACACTTTTCTCCATACAAAGCTTGGTAAGGTGCCATCTTGATGCTTGAGTGGAAACTATTATTATAGGAAAATTCTACCAGAGGTAAATGTTCATCCCAGTTACCTTGGAATTCCAGGGTACATGGTCTTAGCATATCCTCCAACGGTTGAATTGTTCGCTCGCTTTGACCATCTGTCTGTGGATGGTAAGCAGTACTCAAACACAACTTGATACCAAATTCCTCTTGTAGACTCTTCCAAAACATTGATGTAAAACGACTGTCACGATCTGATATAATCATTAATGGAACACCGTGAAGCCTCACAATTTCCTTCATGTAAGAATTCTCAAGTTTATGCATAGACCATTTCTCGTTGGCTGCTATGAAAGGCACACTCTTAGTGAAGCGTTCAACGACCACCTAAATCATGTCGTGACCGTTCTTTGTTCAGGGCAGTTTAGTCACGAAATCCATGGTGATGTCTTTCCATTTACCCATGGGTACAGGTAAAGGTTCTAAACTTCCATACGGTTTCTGATGTTGTGCCTTAACCCTAGCACATGTCACACACTCGGCCACATAATTAGCGACATCGAGCTTCATCGTCGACCACCAGTAGTAGGGTTTTAGATCCCTATACATTTTTGTGTTGCCGGGATGAATCGAGTACATGGTCTTGTGAGCTTCTTCCATCAGAAGATCTCTTACTCCTCCCGTCTTAGGTACCCAAATCCTATCTTGGAATACCTTCAGTCCTTGACCGTTTGTATCAAACACTAAAGTTTTGCCCAAACGATCTTTCTTTCGGTCATTTTTCTCTAAACCATCCTCTTGAGCTTTCTTAATACTTTCCACAATTGTCGAGAAAACTTCAATTCTCAATGCTTTTGGCCTTTTCTTTTCAAGGTTTACCTTCCGACTGAGAGAATTAGCAACAACATTTGCTTTACCAGGGTGGTAAAGTATCTCACAGTCGTAGTCCTTGAGTAACTCTAGCCAGCGTCGTTGCCTCATGTTCAATTCCTTCTGATTAAAGAGATATTGAAGACTCTTATGATCAGTGAAAAGTTTGCATTTAGTGCCATAAAGATAGTGCCACCATATCTTTAAGGCGAATACTACCGCTGCCAACTCCAGATCATGAGTGGGGTAGTTCTTTTCATGCTCTTTCAATTGCCTCGATGCATACACTATCACTTTATCCCTTTGGGTCAGAACACAACCTAACCCAACTCCAGATGCATCACTATAAACTACGAAGTCATCAACTCCTTCAGGCAAAGAAAGAATAGGTGCTTCACACAATTTCTTCTTTAACTTCTCAAAAGCTTCCTTATGCTTCTCATTCCAAGTATAAGTAGCTCCTTTGTGGGTCAAAGCTGTTAATGGAGTAGCGATCGAAGAAAAGCCTTGGATAAACCTTCGGTAATATCCAGCTAATCCTAAAAAGATTTGGATCTCCGTAGGACTTTTCGGTTGTTCCCACTTCATCACAGCTTCAATCTTCGCTGGGTCAACCATTATTCCTTCTTGGTTAACCACATGACCCAAAAATTGGACTTCTTGAATCAAAAATTCACATTTGGAGAAATTTGCATACAACTTCTCCTTTTTCAGAACTTCTAGCACTTCACGCAGATGCTTATCATGCTCCTGCTTGGTTTTTGAATAAATCAAAATATCATCTATGAACACTATCACAGATTTATCAAGGTATGGTTTACAAACCCTGTTCATTAAATCCATGAAAGCCGCTGGAGCATTGGTTAGTCCAAACGACATAACCAAGAACTCATAGTGTCCATATCTTGTTCTGAACGCAGTCTTCTCAATATCCTACTCTCTTACCTTTAGCTGATGATATCCTGACGTAAGATCGATCTTTGAGAAATAGCTCGAACCTTGCAATTGATCGAACAGGTCATCAATCCTCGGCAACGGGTACTTGTTCTTTATAGTTGCCTTATTCAGCTCTTTGTAATCGATGCACATTCTCATGCTCCCATCTTTTTTCTTTACGAATAACACCGGAGCTCCCCAGGGTGATGAACTAGGTCGAATAAAACCTTTGTCCAATAGGACCTGAAGTTGTGTCATAAGCTCTTTCATCTCTGTTGGTGCTAATCGATACGATGCTTTTTCTATTGGCGTCGTTCCTGGTAACAAGTCGATACAGAATTCTACTTGTCGATCAGGGGGTAATCCGGGAAGATCTTCGGGAAAGACTTCCGGATAGTCACACACCACCGAAATATTCTGCACCTCCTTCTTTTCCTTCTTAGCATCAATCACGAATGCTAGATATGATGTACATCCCTTGGCCAAACACTTTCTGGCTTTCATTAGGGAAATGATTCCAGAGTTTACTCTACGTTTGTCTCCATACACCATAAACGACTCTTTCCCTGGCGGTTTTACTTTTACTATCTTCTTCCTACACGATATTTCGGCATCATTGGCGCTAAGCCAATCCATTCCTAGAACGATGTCGAAATCGTTTAACTCGATAGGCAATAATTCCTTGTGGAACTTATTCCCATTCAAGTCAATGAAGATGTTTTTCATACGATGGATAACAGGTATAAACTTGCCACTAGCAACCTCGACTATTAAAGCATTAACTAGTCTATCAACAGGCAAAGCTAGTTTTCTACCAAATTCATGCGAAATAAAGGAGTAATTGGCTCCAGAATCAAACAACATTTAGGCAGGCAATTCGGTTACGAGAAAGGTACCTGAAGCGACATCAACTTCTTCTTTCGCAGCTTCAAGTGTCATCTAAAAGGCTCTCGGCTTCGGCTTTGGTGGAAGATTGGGCTTTGCTGCATCCTTCTTCTTCGGGCAATCCTTCAAAATGTGCCCCTCTTCATTGCACCCATAAAAAACTTTCTTATTGAAGGTGCATTCATTGGCATAATGCCCAGGCTTTCCACATTTGTAACAAGTGACTTCATTGCTATATTTCCCAGTATGTTTCTTCTTACACTTGTCACACCACCTGGCTTCGGCTCCTCCTCTGAATTTCCTCGAACCAGTCTTCGAGAACTTGTTCTTTTTTATCGGAACCTGAATTTCCTTCAAACTTTCTCTTTTCGCCAACTTCAACCTTGCTGGCGGCTCTCCCCTTAATCATATCTTCAACAGACTTGGTAGCCCAGATAGCTGCCTCCAAAGTAAGTGCCTGACGCACTGGCACTGCATACTCGCATGGAAGTCCCTTGGCGTACCTTTCTATTTTTGTCAGCTCATCTGGGACAATACGCAAAGCAAACTCCATTTTGTCTGTGAAGTTATTTGTATATTCATCAACGGTCATACTTCCCTTCTTCAACGTCAGAAATTGGTTTTCTAGCTCAAGCACATTTTGGGCCGAGAAGAACTTACGCTTGAATTGCACCAAGAACTCTGCCCAAGTCAGTTGCAGTGGCTCATTAGGGCTTAGGGTTTTCGCCAGAGTGTTCCACCAACGAACAGTGGCTCATTAGGGCTTAGGGTTTTCCCCAGATTGATCGTCATTTAATTCAGGTTTTTCAACAGGAATTGAGGGTTCACTCATGTTGTTCAGCAACATTTGCCTTATTTACTCCCTTTGTTCAGCCATCATTGTCTGAATCATGGCTTGTACTCCAGCCATTGTGATGGGTTCTGGTGCAACTTCTACTATTGGCACCTGTTCCATCACTTGGGGTTGAGGTTGTTGGTTTCTGTTTGCATTTCCAGCTCCACTTCGAGTTCTTTCCATTTTGATCTATATGCCAAATAAGGCGGATTTAGATCTTTATCCTTGATAGATATTTAAATTCTCCTTATCACTCCGAAACGTTTACATGTTAGTTCTAATATCGTAATCGTACGCTTAGAATCCTAAACACATAAGGTTTCCAGATCCGGTCGGCAACATACCATAGATCCGAACAATTAATGGCATATATGGAAAACATATAGAATTTAGCACATAAAAGCATTTTAGGCATCTTTCCTCAAATAAACTAGTGCTCGTGTCTAAAATATGGTAGACACTCATATCACGATTATCAGTTAGCATTCTAAGTTTAAGTCTAGAAATCCTACAAATCCCTAGTTCGCTTAAACTAATGCTCTGATACCAAATGTGACATCCCCTAATTTCTCGGCCAGAAAAGACCGATTTAATTTATGCTTTTAAAATAAAGTCAGAGTAATCCTTTTAAAAGATGTTGCGGAATTTGTCCCCAAAACAAAACATGATAAAATCTATCAAAACCTTTCTTTAAGACATATATATTTTCATTTTATATCAAAACCTCGGGATGTCATGTTCCGATACAGATCAAAAGCATAAACAAGACATTATAAGCCTTACAACAGTTATTTACAACTACTGGCCTATAATCCAAAAATCTCTCATCATCATCCCACTATGCTCGGGATCCACTACCTGTAATATAAAAAGCTGAGTGGGTCAGCCTTGGAAGCCTGGTGAGCATATAGGGTTTTCAACCCACAATAATAATAAACTTATTAAATTCATCAATCAACAATAACCCTGATTACCCATTCCCGTTATCCTCACTTTACGTCCCTCAACACCTATCACAAGGGACCTAGCCTAAGGATTATCATCGGGATGGACACTACTTTTAAGGGGACTCCTCAGCCATACATGTCCTAAAGGCAACCATGAGGGGGATGGAATACACCAATGAACGTATAGTTCAGCAACACCTATAAGTTGTGAACTTGCTAGTGTTCCACTGGACTATCTAGAAAGGTCCGTGGTCGTCATCTATATTCCGCTATATGACTACAAAAACAACAACAACAACAACAACATCGAGGCCTCTCATCATTTTAACACACATCGACTATTTCTTCAACATTTGTTTTACCCAACATATTTGTAGGTAAAAATACATATACAGTTTAAAACTTGTATAAAACATCTATTCAACAATCATCTCAAATAAACAATTAATATAATTACACATAGCACGTATTTTATAGAAAATACTTTATATCTATGTGTAAGATGAAAGTGACTACACACTCACTTGATTTAATGATAATTGGGCAGCACTTCGTTTCCTTAAACAATCGTTTCTAATAAAACCGAGAGTTTTATTGAGAAACCGGGCTCTACGAGGGTTGGGCTTCAAAACGGAAAAGATAAATTTTTCCAGGTCTTCGGGCACTTTGAAACGTATTTTGGGTGTTTGGTATGATACCGGGGCTTTGGGGGAAGTTGGAATGAAAGAAATATGGGTTTAGGGGTGAAATATGGCAATTTTCCAAATTACCACCGAGACGGTTCGCACCCTTCTATTTATAGGGGGAGGCTTCGGATCCGAGGGCTGAAAAGCGAACACATGGCAGCAAATGCGAGGGGGAAGGTGGCGCGCATGCGAGGCTCGGACACCTGGCGCGACACGCGTCGGATGCGAGGCGAGGCGGCTTCGGAAGTGAGGAGTCACCGGGCACGCGTCGGACGCCTATTGGATTGCGCTTTGGATGGCTCTCCGGATCGGACGCGCGTCTGATGATTCACCGAGATCGGACACGGGGCGCCTGCGAGGAGTGGGTGACGTGGCCTATTCCGGACCATGCGAAATTTCTCGGATTTCTTGTTTTTCTCGATTTTTGAGCCAAAAACTTCTAAAATCCACAACTTTCGCATACGGGCTCCGTTTTTTACGTTCTTTATATGCACGCGTAGGTAAAATTATGCTCTACAACTTTGGTTTAGACTTCTTCGGATAATTTTGACATTAATTTTAATATTATTATTTTTAACAGACCGGGACAGGAAAATCCGTTAAAAATTCATAACTTCTTCATCCGACGTCCGTTTTCGGCTGTCTTTTTACCGTTGTACTACTATTGACGAGACCTTCCATTCTCGTGTAGGTTGTGTCGGCTAAAAATCACTTGATCTAAAATTCGAGTTTTTAGCTGTCTACTGCTAAGCTGAAACTTAGAAAAATCATAACTTCCTCATACGAAATCAGATGTGGGCGTTCTTTTTATGAATACTCTCGGTTTAACGAACACTATGACTTTCATTTAGATCACCAAGACTAAAAAGTAGTTTATCAAAAACTCACTTTTTACATCATTCGGCGCCGTGTCGGTTTTGTCGCGAAACTTCGACATGTCATAACTTCTTCGTTATAACTCGGATTTCGGTATTCTTTATATATCCGTAATCCTTGTCACTACAACTACAACTTTCTTAATAGATATCGGCTTTATCTAATATTTATTTTCGACGCTCATTTTTATTCTTAATTAATGAAATCCTAATTCCTCTTCATTTCTTCAAAATGAGTTACAAAGGTTGACCTAGACTATTACATCCTCATTAATGCCTATCTTAGAAACACGGGCGTTACATACGAGTCATGATCCAAAGGCCTAATAGGGATAGTTAAGGTTCATAAGTATGATTGGTGCTTTGTGTTGGTGTAACGTGCTAAAAATTAAGACCAAAACTTTTAATTTTTAGAATAATATAACCATCTTTCAAAACGTGTTCATCAAACCATAATAGAATCAAAGTATAACGCAAAACATATAAACACATAAACGCATGCAAGAATCACAAATATAAATAACATACAATATACTCATTAGGCCCCGCCTGGGATCGGGCCCCGCCTGGGATCGGGCCCCGCCCGATATATATATATATATATATATATATATATATATATATATATATATATATATATATATATATATATATATATCAATTACCATGCATGCAAGAGTAACGCAGACAACTGGCATCCTAATCATAATAAACCATGGGCCGACATTGGTGCCTTTGACCCGCCAAGCATAGTAAGGAAACTCACCTCAAGCGGCTGAATACCTTAGATAAATTTCGGACTGCCGATCCAGAAAACTGCCCGTGCTTGCATCATTAATAAATACCCAATTAATAATTGGTCCACATCCCATAGCTGGAATCCTAGTCTAATTGTCCAACCTTCAGGGTAAAAGTTCATTTTACCCTTTCCTCACTTGGCCCGAAATCCGAGGCACAATCCAATAGCACCCCAAAAGCCAAATATGGAACAACTTCCTAATTGGGTCCAAAACCCATCATGAGCCTAATTCCAAAAAGGCTCAAGTCCTAGAAATGGCCCAAAACTCAGAAGGCTAATGGCCCAATAGGGCCCAAAAACACTTCTAGCCCAAAAGTGTCCCAAACCGAGAAAGTCAACCAAAGTCAAGGCTGCTGAGTACGCCCGTTGTACTCAGGCTTACGCCCCACGTTCTACCTCGGTGGCCTGTATGCACAACGTACGAGCTGGGTACGGCCAATGTACGACGCAGTTAACCACTTTCACCATTAAGTGCTTAAACGATTAAGACATCACATCCAAGTCTCAGATCTGGTCCCTAATGATGTCTTAACACGTAAAGTTGGCAACTTTACTCCCACACATGACTTAATGGGATCCAAAACTCAAAGAGAACCATAATATGGATCCTAACACATGAATGGACCAATATAACTCCTAAAGATTGCCTTTTTGTGGACAAGAGACCTCAAAGGTGCTAAGATCTACCATCCATGGCTTCTGGAGTAGACCATACTCTCAAATATCGATTAAAGGACCCAAAAATGCACAAATAAAGCTCTAAATTGGATCTAGCATAAGGAACCATGAAGTTGAGAGCTTTATACCTCAAATAGCTTGCAATGTTGATGATGATTCTGGATCTACAAGATCAAGGCACACCAAAAACACCACCAAAACTCACTTCCAAGCTCAAATCTCACAAATGGCAATTAGGGTTTTGTTCTTAGGGTTTATAGAGGTGGAGGCTGGTTATAAGGAAGTCCAAGGGTGTGATAAGTTGTTTAAATAGGGCACAAACCCTAAAAATTAGGGTTTGCCTCTGCACAACGTACGTCCAACGTACTACCACGTACGCCCAGCGTATGTGGGTGCCTCCGCATCCAACCCTCAACCCAGTACACCCAATGTACTCATAGAGTATACCCAACATAATCGGCTAGGGACCAAATTGAAAAGATCTTTAAAACGAAGGGATTAAAGGGAAAACCCTGAAAATGCAGTGTTACAATTCTCCCCCACTTGAATCAAACTTTGTCCTCGAAGGCCTCTAATAGGGTCGATGTTCCAGGGGCCCAATTTTCCCCTCTTCTTGAATCGGATGACACCTTTCAAAGGAGACACATTCAGGAGAACCATATCCCCAACGTGGAACTCTAGGTCTGATCGGTGCTTGTCGGCGTAACTCTTCTGCCGACTCTGCGTTGTCTGAAGTCTACTCCAAACCTGCTGAATCAACTCAGTAGTCTTGAGTACCACTTTAATACTCCCCATGACTCACTGACTGACCTCACCCCAGCATATCGGAATCCTGCATTTATTCCCATAGAGTAACTCAAATAGAGGTCGTTCTATGCTGCCGTGATAACTGTTGCTATATGAAAACTCCGCCAAAAGGGAGATACGTATCCTAACTTCCACCTAAGTCCAATACACATACCCGAAGCATATCCCCCAAGGTCTGGATTGTCCGCTCACTCTTTCTGTCAGTTTGTGGGTGGAAAGTCGAGATTAAGTGCAGACGAGTACCCAACTTCTTGTGAAACCTCTTCTAAAACCTGGAAGTAAACCGAACATCTCTGTCTGAAACAACTGAAACCAACACCCTATCTCGTGCCACAACCTCCCTGATGTATATGTCGGCCAACTTCTCTATAGAGATACTCTCCTGAATCGGAATAAAATGCGCGCTCTTGGTCAATCGATCCACGATGACCCAAATCGAATCCACTCTGCACGCTTCGAGGAAACTTCATAATGAAATCCATGGTAATATATTCCCATTTCCAAATGGGAATGTCTAACAGTTGCATCTTACCGTGAGGTCGCTGATGTTTGGCCTTGACCTTCCTACAAGTCAGGCACCTCTCCACATACCAAGCTAAATCTTGCTTCATACAGGGAAACCAATAATCAGGGCGGAGATCTCTATACATCTTTGTCGCCCCATGATGAATATAGAATGTCGAATTTTGCGCCTCCTCCATCAAAACCATCCGCACACCACCCCAGTACGAAACCCACACCCTACGATGGAGAGTCAATAACCCCTGCTATTATAATCGAAGGAAGCCACCTGACTCACTATGTGCTCACTCTTTTGGTGATCTTCATTCATAACCTTAACCTGAGCCTCTCGAATCTGCTCGAAGAGTGAAGTAATCACTCTCATCCTCATACAGTTATCCCTGATCGGAGCCGCGACCACCTTGCGGCTAAAAGCATCGGCCACCTTATTGGCCTTCCCCAGATGGTAAAGGATCTCATAATTGTAATCCTTCACCACATCCAACCACCAGTGCAACCTCATGTTCAGATTCGGCTGATCCATCAAATACCCCAGGCTCTTGTGATCCGTGTAAATTTAGTTCGTCTGAATCGAGTATTAAGAACGAAATCAAAGTACAGAATAAATTAAGCACAAAGATGTAAATAGAATCTGTTTGGCTCTCTGATTACGTCTGAAAGAATACAGGAGTACAAAAAGAGTAAAGTGCTCATGCTCACAAAAGTTACTCTCGACTCCTATGCATTCCCTATTTATATATAGGGACATACATATGCGTACAAAAAAAAACATAAGTACTATACATGAGAGCTTCGACCTCTAACAATTCCTTATGTAATACATACATTCGAAATACAACACAATGACTTTGAAACTAACTAGGCCTAACTTTACTTCGATACCTCACTATATACTTCGAACCTTACAATCTCCCCCTTAGCGAGAAGTGTCGAATCTATGTCATCATCATCTTCACGGCCTGGTGAAGTACTCGGCGAACCTCCGTATACTAGATGATCGACTTTTGGATTTTAACTTTATCTTCTGCTGTATTCATCTTGCAATTTAAGACAAACAAGAAGACTCGTTTACTGAGAGTTCGTGTACCTCTCCACATCACAAACTTGGAACAAAAATTTTGTTATCTGATTATTCTTTTTATTTCCAACAAAAACAACGCCCAAAGTTTTATGAACAATCTCCCCATCCTCATAGTCCTTGAGACTTCTTTTTCTGTTCAACATCAACTGGGGCACCTTTGAGGTTCTTTTCAATTCCAAAGCAAGATCGATATCGGTCACATCCAAGAAATCATAGTAATTGTCTATGAAAACTTTGATATGAGCAAAACCAATCAAGAATACATCTTTGTTGTTGACTTGAAGTTTTGACACATCGACAGTGCTTAATATCTTTGCCACATTGATGAGATCATTTAGATTCATAAGAGGAAAGTGTGCCACTGAGAAGTCGAAAGCCACATTGTTTGCTCTAACCACATGGTATCGAAAATTCTGCAACAGACCCTCGAATAAACTTTCTCTGGAGATGTTTAAGACTTTGAATTCAATCTCTTATACTCATCTTTATGTTCGAACTTATCAATCAACTGATACTAAGCAGAGATGAACATCATATGATTAATCGGAAAATCCAGCTGATTAAAATCATTATTTTCGATCTCATAGATTTTCTTCGGAATCTTTTCAAAATCATGCATTTTTCCAGATGAGATGATTTGTTCGATTGTCTCGTAACAATACTGCTTACTCGGATCACCTTTTTTTACTCCAGGTGGATCACTTTGCCTTTGCCTTAGTATGCTATTTATTTATCTTTTCCTTTCTATTTCCTTCTCCATATTTTTCTTTTTCTCTTCTTCAGAAATCACCTTCTGAATAGCCTTCCCTTTGTCACCTTTATCATCCTTAGAAGGTGGTGGGTTTGAACTCGAACTAGATCCCCCAATAGTTGCTTCAATATCTATGCCTTTGGTTATTGGCCTCGAAGTCATTGTTGTAAAAGTTATTGTTAGAGAATCAGGAAGTGATTTTGGAATTCACATTGACATCACCTTCCCGATAACTTTTCCTTGATCAGGATCCTTCGAAGAGCCAACCCCCTTATCTCCCCTTGCACCACTTGTTTCACAGGTGGGAATCCGTTGGCATTAGATATACGAACTTGAGAAGAGGAGCAAGTTCTGCTTTGAGATTAGTTTCAAGAGAAGAAATCGTCTTCTATATAAACTCCTGAGAAACAGAAGATTGTTGAGAAAGATCAATCTTCGACATTGATTCCTTCAAGCTGCCCAAAAACTCATCAAACTTTGCAAATACTTTTGAATCAGATTCAGTCTTGACATCGAGCTTGGTAGAAAATGAAGTATTATACTCCACAAGCTTCTTTATTGCTTCAGCAATAACGTCTACCTTTCCATGAAGACTAGAATAGTTCTTTTCTATCTTTTCCACCTCCTTCGACATTTCAGACTTAAGTTCCGCCACATTGAGATTGACAAACTCCTCTACCTTCTTAACTTCCTCAACAAAAAGGATATGACATTCTTTTGCCACGTCACGAAGCTTGGTCACCTCAAATTGGAATTTGTCAACATGAAACTTTAAACGCTCTTCATATGTCTTCTCAATCTGTTCCATAGCTAGCTTTAAAGGATTTTCCTGTGACTGAAGCATAACCAACACCTCAATCCCAGACACTGAATTTCGACCTCCTGTAGCTGCCTGAATTTGTAACAACGAATTCAGCTTGTTATTCAAAATTTTAAACTGTTCCCATGACATAAGCATATGATCAGGAATGTTATCTTCTTCAGGGTCAAACTGAATCTCAGCAAACAATACTATCACATCATCATCATCATGGTTATCTTATTGAACTAACTTTTCACCGTCAGTGGATTGGGAAGAGAAAATTGATGTAATGGGTTGATGCATGATGTTTGAAAAAGTGGGTGAAATGGTAGAAGCAGGTAATGAAGTTAAAATAGGAGAAGAGAATGGTGGTAAAGAAGTTGAAGCATCGATAAGGGTAGTTTCGATGGTAGAAGATAGAATGAGTGTGGTAGACAGAGATGAGGTTTCAACAGAAAATGTACCTTGAGGTTCGTTATTCGTTACCCTTTCATCCATATTGACATTTGTGTCCATATTAGATATGTGCACAGTGATGCCTGAAGTTAGAACCTTCTATGAAACAGACTCGGTCATCGAAACCGTGGGTGGTATGACCACGGTCTTTGCATGGATGGTAGTAGTTGGAGATTCACTCGAATTAGTGGTTGTATCCATATTAGATATGTTTACATTGCCACCAAGAAATCTAGTCTCCTCGAAGTTCGAATTAACTGGAGAGTCTCTTTGAGGTGTATCGAAGCCCAATCCAATATCATGAGGAATTGGAGATCTATCACTTCCACTTTCTAAATCATTTTCAACAACTACATCGTCAAGAGGATCAACCAGCTCATTCTTCTTCTTCTTGATCGTTTTCACCACTTCATGAGCTTTGCGTTTCTTTGAAGCTAGTGATACTGGAACTGGAACATCACGAATGTGCACACCCCTTTGACTAAGTTCGGGTTTGTGAATTTTCCTGATTTTCGAAATAGAGCCTTCTTTTGGTGAAAATGGCTCATCAGAAGCGTCCTCAATGATCGGTGGTTCGGGAGAATGTCTAGGACGATGAGCAATAGTTTCTTAAACCGATTTCGTTACCTCCTTTTCGATGTGAACATGAACTAATTTAGGCTGGTCAGGTTTATTTGGTTTCTTGGAAACTTTAACAACCTTTGAGGTGCATTCTGCCCCTTTTAGGAATAAAACCCCTACTTGAACATCTGGGTTAATAGTTGTCAAGTAATTATCCGGAACTGGATGGGCTGGATCGACTTTTCATAGCATGGCATCTGGAATTCTAGCCATATTAGGAAACAACATAGGATCATCAGTAACAATCTTTGGAATCTGATACGTGGAAAACAACGCCTTTGCATCTTCGGATGGTACCAAAAGCCCCTCTTTGCTTAAAAACTTTTTGCTTTTGAAAAGTTTTGATATTTTTCCAATAGACTTTGTTTTGAGCCTTAAGCATCGAAATACCTTCCTCTTTTGCAACTTTTTGAACATTCTCATTAAAAATTTGCGCTTTTGTTTTCTGAGTATTTGAAACTGGTTCATTTGTTTGAGTATCCACTTTTGAATTTTCCGATTTAACTTCCCAAACTCGTTTAGATTTTTGTATTTGAAAAGTCGATGAGTTTTTATTTACGGTATTTTCGACGGTACTTTGGTTTGAGAAAAACCCTTCTTTTGTTGCTACTTTGTTGTCTTCTTCAACAATTTTGTTGATTTTTGGATTAAATTTGTCACCATTTCCAGTGGAAATGAACACTTGATTAGGAAACACAACTTCATCAGTGCAGTTGAAATTCGGATAGACAACAGAGTTGGATTCAAGATAATGAGGACCCTTTTCTTTCATCACTTTTTGGAACTGTTTTGTTTCGTGATAAACTTGTTCGACACCAACTCGGGGTACGGTTGTTTCAATCAGAACATCATATTCATCACTATTAGTGTCATAATCTTCGACAACCACATGGTCATATTCACGAAATTTCGATGTAGAGGGTTGGTCATTGTTAACTTTCTCCATTGAATCATAACAAATTTCTTTGCCTTTGGACATCGAAGTGATATTAATGCCAGGCAATTAAGAATAGTCAACAATCTCCTCTTCCTCAATTTCACTAATATTGTCATAATCATGTTCGATATCAGCAAAATTTTGTTGAGAGTCTAAAGTCGAAATATCAGTAATGTTCAAAATTTTGATTTGTTCAGTCTAAGTCAGAATCTCATTTCCAATATGCACTAATTCGTTAGCATTCAAACATTCATCAATTCTAACAATCCCATAAGCATAAGAATCATTAGGGAATTTGTTGAATTCTGAGACTTTCTTCTCACATTCATAAGAAGTTGTATCGATTTTCTCTCTTTCGTATACCAAAAAGGGTGATAACTTCCTATGTTGTTCTTTGCTAATTTCAGAGGATTGATGAAGAGCAGTTAGTTTAGCATACAATCGTTTCGCACTGCTACAGTAAATGTTTCATTGTTTCGTCAACATAACATTTTCTGCCCTAACAAAATCCATATCTGGAGTAATATTATTAAATCCCTATCTAGTGTAATATTATTCAGTTGTAGCTCTAGAATTTCTATTCGACTTCTCTTAGACTCCAAATGTTTGTGTGTATCTAGAAACAAAGATTTTGATTTCTCAGCTTCGCTACTAACAGAAAGAAGCATGTCGTTAACATAAGAAACAGTATCATCGAAGTCAGATAAAACATTAAGGTAAGAACTGGAAGGAATGTTAAAAGATTCAAGAAGAGCATGTACCTTCAATGTCATAGGACATTTGTCTGCTCCTGTTGACACGAAGCATTTCCCTATCACATTCTCCTATTCAAAACTTCCCTCTTCAAACCTTGCCTACATTGCGCCATGTGTGGGATTCCTCATCTCCTCATCATCGGAACAAGACGACCAGATCTCGTAGGTTCCATCTCCATCAATACTTCCCCTCGCAACGAGTGACATTCCTTTCGTCTTCGCTTTCACTTCCTCCAACCTCTCGACATAATATGCCTCATCCTTAACTCTTTTCTTCTTCTCCTCTCTCTTCCTTAGCGTGCAATCAACTGCCAGATGCTTCGTACCATTGTAGTAATTGCAGTCGAAACCAGAATCTCCTTTCAGTTTCTTTTTAGCCTTCTCAGCAACCATCTTGATCTCCTTCTCCTCTACATTCGACTCCTCTCTCGATCCTTTCCCAGATAATGAATTTCCCTTGAATTCGTTGTTGCTTTTGTACTTAGGATTAAAAGGCTTCTTAAAGAATTTCTTCACTTTGTTGTTGGAATAATACGCCACAGTCTCATCTTCCGAATTCATAAGAAAACCTTCGTCTTCAGAGTCAACCTTCTAAGCCACTTCGAACTCAGCTTCTTTTGCAGACACCTTCAACATATAGGCAAGCGGACCTCCCAGATTCATCTTCCCCTCTTCATCTATCTCATTGATTTCGCTCTCATGTGCTTTGAGTACATTGTAAAGATCTCCCAATGAGTAGCCATCGAAGATTTGATGTGTCTTGATCATTAAGCTGATGTTTCTCCCTTTCTTTCGAAGTACCATCAAGAATGTGAGATTGTATTCGAGATTTGATCGTGTAACTCCATAACGATTACACTTGAATATCAATTCATTCAAGGGATCGTAACAGAGTTCGATGGTTTCAACGTCCTTTTGCTTAAATTCACCTAGTTCAAGAAGACAATGCTTCACTGAGCTCTTCTTTGTCTTCTCACTCCCCTGATACTTTTCTTTTAAAGGATCCTAAATCTCTTTTGCTGATTTGCATCCCCGAACAAAATTGTAAACCACCAGTGGAAGAGCACCGCGAAGTTCACGCAAACACTTTTTTTCCTTTGCTTCACACTTTTCTTTTTGAGATGCCATACCAGAATTCAAACTAGAATTTCCAACTTGAGCACACATGTCTGGACGGTAATTTCCCTTAGTGAGACATCACCATAGATCCTCATTAATCCCAGTGAGGTAGTCTTCCATGCGATCTGCCCACTGCTCGTAGTACTCTAGAATTAACATTGGAATTTTAGTAGAAGATCCAAGAAGATGAGAGAAACTGGACATTGTGTTCATGTTGAAATTCGCCATTGTTGTACGAAGTGAAATGATGAATAGGTTCAGAAAATGAAATCTAACGGATGATTCTTTCAGAAAAAAAATCAGAGAACACTCTATTTTTCAGACTAAACGTAGAATCGAAATAAATCAGTTGATTAGATCAGGTTTTCTTAATAAAAAATGCGGAATTTTTTTGAATCGGAAATAGCGATTCAGAACTTTTGAAAATGATGAAAAAAACCAGAAAACAACTAAATGAATCCTACTCTGATACCAAATGTAGTTCGTATGAATCGAGTGTTAAGAACGAAATCAAAGTACAGAATGAATTAAGAACAAAGATGTAAATAGAATCTGTTTGGCTCTTTGATTACGTCTGAAAGAATACAGGAGTACAGAAAGAGTAAAGTTCTCACGCTAACAAAAGTTACTCTCGACTCCTATACATTCGTTATTTATAGGCATATACAGACGTGTACAAAAACATAAGGACTAGACATAAGAGCTTCGAACTCTAACAACACCTTATGTAATACATACATTTGAAATACAACACAATGACTTCGAAACTAACTAGGCCTAACTGTACTTTGACACCTCACTATATAGTTCAAACCTTATAGTAAATATTACAACGGACCCCATAGAGGTAATGTCGGCAAATCTTGAGGGAGAATACCACCGCCCCCAGCTCCAAATCATGCGTAGGGTAATTCATATAAAGAGGCTTCAACTGCCTCGAAGTGTAAGCAATAACGCGACCCCTCTGCATCAGAATTGCACCCAAACCCGTGATCGACACATCAAAATATACTATAAAATCCTCAACACCCTCCGACAGGGTCAGAATCGGCACCTCACACAATCTCTGACTCAGGTTCTCAAAAGCTTCCTGCTCCTCAGGCCCCCAGTGAAAAGTGAAAATCTTCTTTGTCAATCGTGTCAGAAGAACCGCTATCTTGGAGAAAACTTAATGAATATCCGGTAGTAACCTGCCAACCCAAGGAAAATTTGAATCTTAGATGGAGACCTCATAACCACACATCTCATTACGACATCGACCTTGGCCGGATCGACCAGAATACCGTTTTGGTTGACAAGGTTCCCCAGAAACTGCACCTCGCGCAAACAGAGCTCACACTTGGAGAACTTCGCATACAATCTCTCCTTCCTCATAGTCTCCAAAACCTCCCTCAAGTGGTCCTCATGCAGCTCTTGGGTCTTGGAATAGACCAGGATGTCATCAATGAATACAATCACAGACCGATCCAATATTGGCCTGCATACGCTGGTCATGAGTTCCATGAACGCAGATGGAGCATTGGTGAGCCCAAAGGGCATCACCACGGACCCATAATGATCATAACAAGTTCGGAAGGCCGTCTTCTGCACATCGTCCTCTTTAACCCTCATGTAACGTCCCTAAATATACAATCCAAAAATTTCATTTCTCATTTAATAAAACAGTATTCCAAAAGATTATCCATACAACCCAAAAGAAAACAAGTGTATCAAACATCATATCAGTCATAGTAATATCTCAAAGGTGGAAACCATGTGGTGTGTGCGTTGCAGTCATCTCGAGCTCTACCCCTTGGAACCGGAAGTACTTGAAACATAAACTGTAAATCGTAAGCACAAAGCATAGTGAGTTCCCCAAGATACCGCATACCAAACATAAAAAAATAACGGGCCCCACCCTAACTCACATAACGGGCCCCTCCCAATGAGTATAACGGGCCCCGCCCAAACTCGCATAATAGGCCTCGCCCAATGAGTATAACGGGCCCCACCCTAACTCGCATAACGGGCCTGCCCACATACAATTCATCCTACATAACAAGTAATAACATACATGATAATCATCGGGCCCCACCTAGTAAGCATACACGCACATACACATACTAGTGTCACACAAACAAAGAGTATTCTAACATATCAGGTCCCAATCGGAACGATAGATGAATAGGTCCCGACTCCGAATATTAGCTCTACCTGTCACCTTAACAGTACCAATTCCTTAGATACAACTCAATATACCTCAACACCCCCTTTTAGGTCAAACTTGGTCAAAGACAAAATTCAAAAGTCAAGGTCAACAGTCCATGTTGACCCAACATGCTGTGTTACCCCATGGCCACGCCGTGTTTCTCATTTATCTCCCCATAGGCGGGAAAACCCCAGCCAACATGTCGTGTTACCTTGCAAACACGTTGTGTTGGCCCGAGCTCCAACAACTTAATACATTAAGCTGTTTTCTTCGACTGAAAGAGTTCTCAAGCTCAGATCTTGACCAAAATGAGACTTAGAAGGGTAAAGTTTCCAAATTTACCCATTGGGACCACCAAAAGGTCCAAAAAACCAAACCATAAAGCTTGATTATGCAAGGGATTAACCAATATGCAGTTAATCCTTGAAGATATAGCCCCAAAACATAGATCTGACTTCCTTGAGCTGGAAAACCATGTAAAGTTGCCAACTTTACGTTTATACATGCCTAAATGAAGGTCTTAAGCTTAAAAGGGGATTAATAAGTGACTTAATGCATGCATGAAACACATTATCTCATAAAGCTTGCACCTTTTTGCTCAAGGGGTCCACAACAAACTTAGATCTAGAATAACAAGCCCTTAAAACTGTAACACCGTAAAATTTAAAACCAAATTTTCATTTCAAAACACAAATAAATATATGTCACATTTCCTGAAAATCACTACTAACAATTTATCAACACATTTTTATTTAAAATTGTTTATCACAAATCCAGGATCCTCCAGATATACTCTTTCTCTCGTGTGTACAATCGAGTAGGCGCCATCGCGATATCATGAAAAGTACATGAAACACATATCACATAACACGGTAAGACCCTCCAGTCATGAAAAGTACACAAAGCTTAGTGAGTTCACCAAAATACCACACACATCTTAGTAGCCTCTTATGGCTATACTCAGATAAGACCCTCCGGTCAATATGTCTTAGTGGGACCCTCCGATCCTGACTCAGCAAGCTCAAAATGATACACATCATAAATCACATAGACATAATGCAGGAAATCACAGTTAAGCACAATAAACATCTCAATCACACAACGGTACCACTCATGGTAAGTATAGTGAGAAGACTCACCTCGAAAGCTAACCAGTAATAATCTCGCACATGGAAATCTCGAACAAGCCTCCTCCTATCACATAGGATAAATATCTCTGATTAATACTCTATTCATTCTCAATACCAAAAGGAATCCCTCTCTTTCTCTTTGTAACTCCTGGATTGGGTAAAAGACCATTTTACCCCTCAATGGTCTTCATTACTCATGTATGAGGGCCACCACCCCGATATACTCCTCTTGATCGCCTGACACTGTTGCTAGCATATGCCCTACTATACTCAAATATGGTATATCCGTGACCATCTCAGTCCCCACTGATGTCTGTCTCATGCTATAATATTACCTTGCGGCAGGCATACTGCCCAGATACTCTGGTGAAAGATCGCAACAATTGCTACCCCACAGGGTTAACTTCAAACTCAGAAACTGGAAACTCAATATCACTTATGCTTCTCACAGGAACGGAAATAACGCAACTCTGGTCACAGAAAGTGACATCTCCACTATTGGCCGATTGCTCAACTCAGACCACAATGGTCCATAAAGCACCATCTATACTCATCCCTGAGTCTTGCGACTCCAACTGGCATCTCACCAATAAAATCTCTCAGAAATTGACTCGATTTCCCTCTCAAGATATGCTCCATTGAAACTCGTTTGACATGGCCCTCCGGCCCCACACTCTGTCATATCTGTTCTCAGTCTGATCAATCATAGCGGAATAACTGATAAACTCTGAAGCACTAATCTCCACGAACCATGGTACTTAAACCATGTTATCACTTCTCGATCTTCTACGAATCATGGTACCCGAACCATGTTATCACCTCTCAATCTTCCATGAATGATGGTAGCCTAACCATGTTATCACCTCTCAATTCGCTACTTAGAACCTCTGGAATTCTCCCTGTTTCGAGTACGGGTCCTCTGCTTTCAGTAGTACGGGCCCATACTACCTTCCACATCTACGCATACTTTCCACACGGATCGTCCCAGATTTCCTAAGTAGTTGCTCAACCATCGTCGATCACCAATCCCGATATACTCGGTCGCTACCCAGCGAATACTCTCCTCTATCAGCATACTCTTCTGACTATAGACACTTCCTAGGCTCTTCCTAGGTTCTCACACTTCTCTTCCATCAACTGCTGAAGAACTCCTTATGATGCCAACCATCTACCTCCTGCATATCGTCATATCCACTTAGTAGCTGACTCCCATCATGAAAAGTTCCACAAAGCACAAAGCAAGCACCATTCAAGTGTCGAATAATCTCCACCAACACGTAAAACCACTCTAGGTTACAAAGCTATTTGCTCTACTTGTTCTCAAAAGGCATCACTGAACTCAGGCTACCTCACGTCTCATGGTATCTAATTACTCTTCTCAGCACACTCCTCAATACTCATCTACGTATCTCTCCTAGATTATCTCTCGACTCAGAACTCCCTCTCTAAGTGATTCGTGCTAAATATTCCTACTCAGCACATACTCAAGGCACATAACAGATAACGACAATCCCCAGGCTAAGGCATCACAAATCAGGCAACTCTAGCCCTAATATATGAAATACCTAGCCTATCTTCTAATATGCATCACTAATATCTCAATAATAACTCATAACAAAAATAAATAAATAAGTGTATTTCGGGAAATCACCGTTCGGGCACTGGCTGATTGTACATACTACTTCTTCTCGTTTTTCTCTTAGAACTCTTACTCGTTTCAGAAAATCTTTCCTTTTGAAAACTTTTCTCAAATCCTCAGTTTGAGTCCAGACACACCCGAAGGTGCATCCGAATCTCTCAAACCAAGGCTCTGATACCAACTTGTAACACCGTAAAATTTAAAACCAATTTTTCATTTCAAAACACAAACAAATATATGTCACATTTCCTCAAAATCACTAGTAACAATTTATCAACATATTTTTATTTAAATTTTTTTATCACAAATCTGGGATCCTCCAGATATATTCTTTCTCTCGTGTGTAAAATCGATCCGACGCCTTCCCGATATCATAAAAAGTACCTGAAACACATATCACCTAACACGGTAAGTGTCACACCCCAAAACCGGAACGGCGGAAACGTTCGGGGGTGGAGGACGTCACGTTCAGTATCACAACAATGCAAAGTAGTAAACAAGCAACAACATTATCCATTGCATTAATAATATAATTTCATACAAGTTTGTTCTGTCAACTTATATAGACACCAAACATATACATCAAAATAAAAGATGAGTCTTGAACGAGCTCCATCTTCTCAAAACCTGGCACCGGTACCTGTCTACTGGTGACCTGAGAATACAAGTTATTTTGAAAGAGTTTATCAGCTTTAAAGCTGGTGAGATCATAAGTATATTAATGTCTGTGTTTGTATGAAAGTGTTTGTAAGTCTGTAATGTATAAGTTTTGTAAAAGTTTGTAATTGTTTGAACTCTCCTAGAAAACCCTATGTTTCCTACTAAAAGTAGCCTTCTACCAAGGCATCTAGTGTCTGTGTGTGTGTCTCTTGTAAGAGTATGTATTTTCCCAATTCTGACTATCATTAACCAAAAATATAGTTTCTACATTATTGTTTATTGTGTGAATATCACAAAGTAAATGTAAAGGGAAAATGATATAGTACTGTAGTGTTGTATTAAGTAACTACTGATGTACTAATTACTTTAAACCAATTGTTATTTAAAGTACCATGTGATCGGCCTGTATCCTGCTACCGACTCTAGTAAAACGACGATGTAAGACGTCGTAAGAAATGACGTTTGGCACCCGTAGACTTGCAAGTCCCACTGTAGCGAGCAGCAAGGTGTAGGATAGTCAATCCAGTATAGATCTATACACAAACTCATACGCTCTCCACTTAAGGAGATTCTGGATATAAAACGGGTCATGATAGGTAGTGCCATGCCCCCGTTAAGTGGCTCACATAACTGTAAGTAATGTATATGTATATGTATATTTATATATGTATGTGCTAGCTGTATTGTGTGTTCTTTCTCTGTCTAGCCTGTATGTTTTGTTTCTCATCAGTATGTATTATGTTTGTTTCTCATCACTATGTATTATGTTTGTTTCTCATCACTTTGTGTTATGTTTGTTTCTCATCACTATGTATTACTAATGAATGAATTGACTCATTGTATGTTTCATTATTCTAGTAATAGTATCTTCCTAAACTATACCTATTATAGTTTACTAGTAATGTTGTTTGTGTATATGAACATGTTTGTATACCTTTGCTACCCAAAGGTATTGAACTGAATGAAAGAAGTAACATTTTATATCTATACACATATACATGATATATAACTAGGATTCAAACGACCTTCGGACAAATAACCCGAATACCCTAAGTCCAAAACCAAACAAGGAACAGGAAGTAAGGTGAGTTATCAGTCCTAAGTCCTTTCAATCCTACTTATATAATTATATCCATATAGATACACAAAATATTAGTTAAAAGAGTTTAATAAAAGTATTTGATATGTAAAAGAGTTTGTAAAACAGTTTGAAGTAAAACAGTTTGATAACACAGTTTGAAAAGTAAGAAATCCACTTGTTTGGTAGTTATTAATCACATGTGATTGATATAATAACTATAATAGTTCAACTTGTATCCCCCCCATAAAAGCATTTAAAAACATTTAAAAGGTTAATTAAGGGGTATGAACTCACCTGTAGTGAGTGGTTTGGATGAACGGAATGTATAGGATGCTAGGTGTCAAGTGAAGACTTGTACACACACGATGATCCTAGTTAACATATAATATCACATATATGTATCCAATTATTCTTTAAACAACTAATTAACAAAGTTAAGACATCCTAGGACATGTAAAACACCTTATTTAAGTGCTATAAGTCCTAAGGATTGCAAGTGTTGTAGGACATTGCTATTGAGTTTAGGGTTCAAGGGGACCCTTTATTGGAGTTTACGGTTTTGTGACCATAACTCACTGAGTTTACGGTCGTAAACCCATGAGTTTACGGCCGTAAACTCATGTTTCTTTGACCATTTTGTGTTTGAAGCCTTAAAGATCACAAGAAGCATTCCTACTTCATGTTTAAGCCTTAGGAAGAGATTAAGGCACCATTTCACTCCTTTAGGGAGTTTACGGTCCTTGGACCATTTGTATTTGGGTTTACGGCCGTAAACCCAAATAATTTATGGTCTTATGATGTTTTCAAGTACTAAACACATTAGGGAAAGGGTCTAGACTAGTTTCCAAGGCTTAGAAGGAACTAGGGCACACTTTGACACCCTTTTTAGGGTTTACGGTCCAAGGTGTTCTTGGACCGTAAACACCTTTGATCCTTTGATTCTTGGTGTTTTCTAGTTGATTAAGAAGTATAACAAGCCCTATAACACACTAGGGTAAGAGTACTTACAAGTAGAAGCTTGAAAAGCTGCTAAAAGTCCAAGAACACTAGTGTGTGTTCTTGGTGTTCTTGGTGAAACTTAAAGATCTACACTTTTGGAATGATTTCACGGATGGAATCATGTTTGATCACTAGATTAAGTAAGATATTAACTTTTTAGGGCTAGAAACACTTACAATGTTGAAGATCAAGAAGAAAAGTCGATGATACTTGAGAGAGAATTGAGTTTTGGATCTTGAAATTGTGAAAAGTGATAAATAATGACTAAGTGTCATATTTATACCCTCTTTTAGGGTTTACGGCCGTAAACACCTTTGTTTAGGCCGTAAAATCCAAACTCTTGGAGTTTTGGGACATTATTGTTGCACAATAAACCCTAGGGCATCCTTTCTCCTGTTATCTCCTGAAGTACTAATCTTAAAATACACAAACTTATTCCAAAAACCTTGAAAATTAGCAGAAATAGTTTTGACTCCTATTGAAGTGAATGGTTGTACAGAATAGAAATTTCAGGTTGTCACAATAAGCCAGAAGCTTAGTGAGTTCCCCAAAATACCACACACATCTCAGGTAAGACCCTCCAGTCAATGTGTCTCAGTGGGACCCTCCGGTCCTGACTCAGCAAGCTCAGAATGATACACAACATAAATCACATAGACATAATGTAGGAAATCACAGTTAAGCACAATAAACATATCAATCACACAAAGGTACCACTCATGGTAAGTATAGTGAGAAGAATCACCTCGAAAGCTAACCAGTAATAATCTCGCACACGGAAATCTCGAACAAGCCTCCACCTATCACATGGGATAAATATCTCTAATTAATACTCTATTCATTCTCAATACCAAAAGGATTCCCTCTCTTTCTCTTTGTAACTCTTGGATTGGGTAAAAGACCATTTTATCCCTCCATGGTCTCCATTACTTATGTATGACCAAACCCAAAGTCAACATAAGTAAAACTCGAGTCAACAATCCATGTTTGAACCGACTTGCCGAGTGCATCTATATGACTCGTCGAGTCCCCTTGTTTCTTCTGTCATATCGCGAAAATCCACCTTGACTCATCGAGTTGTCTCGCCAACTCACCGAGTTACCCATGTTCAGACTCATTGGGGAAAAACCCCAGCGGACTCGTCCGGTCAGCTCATAGACTTGACGAGTCCCTTCAATCTGATTTCTCATTCATACGATTTAAAGCAGCTCTACTACTCCAAACACTAGATCTAGCATCCCAAGACTCCATTGTCACGTAATGCTTCGATCTTTACGTTCATGCATGGTAGTTTTGCTCCAACATACCAAAACATGCTCTCACAATGTGTTAAGCACAATATCCTTCATATGGGTAAATAAAGTTGGGACCTTTGGACTCTAGGGACCTCACAAGGTCCAGATCTGAGGTCTAAACCTCAAGACAACTCTGTAAGCTCGAAACCCCAAATAAAGGTGGCATAAACCCTAACCTTCCAAAATCATGAGATCTAACCATAAGAATGAAAAAGGTGCAGGATTTTTACCTTCCCCTTGAAGCTTTGGATGAATTGACCCTTGATCCCACAACTTCTCCTTGTTCCTTGCTGAACAACTCCTTTTCTCCTCAAAATATGCATTAAAATTTTCTCAAGATTAGCTTCGAGACTCTCATAGCTTAGCACACACTTTTAGGGTTTCACACAAGAAGATTGGGTAGCTGATGAGCTGCAAATGAGGCTATAAGTTCCCTTATGTAGGCCCCAAACTCGGGGATTTAGGGTTTCACAACATAGCACCTACTCTGTGAGTCGGCTCTCCGACTCGTCGAGTCCGCTCATTAATCCCACGCAGTCAAACTCGAATCTACTCGACGAGTTGGACTCACAACTCGTCGAGTCACTCAATAAATCCCAAAATTAAACACACAAATAATATACCTGGGAGTTCGGATGTTACAAAAACGACTTTGCTCACTCATCAACCCAAAAAAGGGACCAAAAGCATAACAAATCACAAAATGAGGAGATCTAAACATCTATAAGTTAAGGTTCAAACTTGATACCTTAAAAAGTTTGCACAACAGAAGATGATTGTGGATCCAAAGCCTTTCCACCAAGCAAGTCAACTTCAAGATCACCTCTTCCTTCACAAAGGCCAAAAATGAGCACCAAGAACTTCTTACAAGATCAAGAACAACACCAAGAGACTTAGGGATCAATTTTATGGTTTTAGTAGCAATGGAGGCTGGTAAGGAGGCCAATCATGAGGACGTAAGGCCTTTATATAGGGTGCAACACCTTAAAAATTAGGTTTTCTCCACTAGCCACCAACACGCCGTGGAATGACACAAACACGCCGTGTTGGTCCATTAAACTTCGTGGGCCAAAGTCATATCGCCACGCCGTGTTGAGGCTTCAATACACCGTGTTCAAAGAGAAATCATGAACAAATTGGAATTAATTTTCTACTTGGAATCGAGTGTTACACCTCATCTGATGATAACCCGAACGTATATCAATCTTGAAAAACGAAGATGCACCCTGAAGCTGGTCATACAAATCATCAATCCTTGGAAGTGGATAACAGTTCTTCACCGTTAGCTAATTTAGCTCCCGGTAGTAAGTACACATCCGATGTGACCCATCCTTCTTCTTCACAAACAGGACCGACACTCCCCATGGTGTACTTCTCGGTCGAATGAACCCCTTATCTAACAACTCCTGCATCTGTGTAGACAAGTTCTACATCTCTGGAGGAGCTAACCGATATGGTGCTTTGGCTATCGAAGCCGTACGAGGAACCAAGTCAATCCTAAACTCCACCTGACTCTCTGGAGGCACTCCCAGCAAGTACTACGGGAACACATCCGGGTATTCATGAACAACTGGCACATCATCCATAGTCTCCTTATGCTTTTCCCGAGTATCCATAACATACGCAACATATCCGGAACAACCGTGTTGAAAATAACGTCTGGCCCTAGCTGCTGAACATAGAATCGGCCCATGCTGAGCACTCCCTCCCCGAACCACTAACTCTCACCCACTTAGGGTCCGAATGCATACCATTTGTTGATCACAATCAATAACTACCCCATTGGGGCTTAACCAGTCCATCTTTATAATAACCTTATTCCCGTTCAAAGGAATAGGAACCAAATCAATCAGATACTACTTGTTGAACATCTCTAGAATACAACCCCGATGAACCCTTGATACCCGGAAATATCGATCATCCGAAATATCAACCTCTAATGGACAATCCAGCTCCCCCGTTTACGAGACACGATACCCGAATCCACATCAGGTGTTGCTTTAGCCTCTTCGGCTGTTAGCTGAAAAGCCCTGGTCCTCATAATAGGCGCATCTGTATTGCCTTGGTGGCCATCAGTAATCCGTAGATTCGTTGAAGCGGGTGCTACCACTGGTCCTACTGCTACCAAAATCGGGCAATTGGCCTTCTTACGACCCCTCTGATTGCAATGGAAGTAAACCAGGTCAGATGTATGGGTGGTGGTGGTAGTAGCAGTGCAATCCCTGCTAATATGACACGTCGTGCCGCACTTGAAGCAGCTGGAACCACCCACCCTGCAAGCCCCATCGTGCACCTTTCCACACTTGCCACAGCGGCCCCGACCGTTCTGGCCTCTCGATCTCGAGTAAAAAAGCTTGGGCCTCTTTCCCGAACCCTCTGAACCCTGAACCTGATTTAGTTTCCTCTTCCTCTCTATCTCCAAGTTAATCTATCTCACTCTCTCTCTCTCTCTCTCTCTCTCTCTCTGGCCCTCGCTATCATATCATTCAGTTTCCCGTAACTGGATCGGCTCACAAACTGTCGGATATCACTCCTCAATATCTCATGGTATCTCGCCTTCTTCATCTCTTCATCTGCCACATACTGCTGAACCAACAACGCCCTCTCACGGAAATAACAGTTATCTCAGCCACCGTCTCAGGAGTCAGGCCAAGGTTCTGGAACTCCCTCGCCAACAGATGGACCTTAGTCAGAGGTGAGAACTCAGCCCGAAATCTCATTACAATATCCTCCCAAGTCATAGAATTAATCGCCCCGCATCCCAAGGCATGTCCTACCTCCTCCCACCAGTCTTGAGCTCTGTCTTTCAGAAGACAGGAAGCAAGTCTGACCTTTACCCCATCGGGACAACTACTAGTGCGGAAGTCATTAGCGACATACTGAAAATAGACCTGTAACACTTGGATATTGGTAAGTTTCTTATTTGGCATTGTTATCAAAAAGTATGGAAAAGAGGTCCCTTAGCTAGTACGTGGGGCGTATTGGAGTGGTACGCTTAGCGTACTAGCCTTCCAGAGATGCAAAGTTCATCCATATATGTTGGGTGTACGAGGAGTATGCACGAGGTACATGCTCAAACCCAAAACTCTAATTTTTAGGGTTCAAGCCCTATATAATCACCTTAAGTCCCAATATTTAGCCTCTTTATCAACCTCCATTGTCCAAAAACCCTAATCTCGAACTGTAATTGCATATTTGATCATTATTGACCTTTTTGGCGTGTATCTTTGGTTATTTGGTGCCTTTGGTAGAAGAAGGATTTCGTGAAGAAGCTTTGTTAGAGCTTGAGCTTGTAGATCCAGGGACTAGGCACATTTTTCAATTGCAAGAAGGTATAAAGTCTCAACCTTGATCTTTGAATGCTTAGATATCTTCATGTTATGGTTTTTTCGCTTCTTTTGTCCCCAAACTTTGGTCTTGGTGAGTATGGGTTACTCCAGACAGTTTGAGCTGTCCTCTTAGATGCCTTGATGAGTTTAGAATCATAAAAATGAGATGTTGGACGTTAGCTTTCCTCGTTTCATGAGTTTTAGTATCTTTATGGATTAAGAAGTTGGGATTTTTGGTATAAAGCTATTAATAGTCATGCAAAACCATAGAGTTGTAAAGCTTTTGGTTAAGGACACTATTTAAGACCTAGATCTTGCTTTGGACGTGAAGGCTTAAAGGATTAAGCCTTGCTTTAGAGTTTTGGTTCAGTTAGAGTACGCTAGACGTACTCCTAAGTACACTGTGCATACTCATTTGGGATCCCGACTTTGTTTGGTTGTACGTCGGGTGTAGTGCTGAGTACGCAGGGCGTACTCAGCCTATTGACCAACTTTGACCTTGACTCATTTTCAACCGTTGACTTTTTGACCAAGTGGACCTTGGCTAATGTTTTTGACTCAGGAAGGATACTTTGGTCATTTGGCCACATTAGGGTTGCCCTTGGAGCTTTTGGGCCTTAGGGCCCATTAGTTTAGTACTTGTTGCGCCTCAGTGGGCCTAGTGAGTTTGGGCCATATTGGGCTTTGAGTGATTGTTATGGAAATTGGGCATTTGGACATCTGGATTGGGCTTTGGCCTTGGGCCAAGTTAGGGAAGGGTAAAAAGGTCTTTCACCCTAGTTTGGACTCTTAGGGTGAGTCAGGATCCAATTATTAATTGGATCATGTTTTATGATTATAGCTTGGGGATGTTTAGCGGGCCAACAGCTAGAGACTTATCCGTGAGATCCACCAGTGCGAGGTGAGTTTCCTCACCATGTTTAGCGGGTCTAAGGCACCAATGACAACCCATGATCAGTGATGCTAGGATACTAGATATCTTTGTGACTCTTGTATGCGTATGTGCTTATATAATTTGTATGTTAGGCGGGGCCCGCTATTTGAGTTTGGGCGGGGCCCGTTATGTTGAATATAGTGTCTAAGTCCATAACTATATTTGGTATGTACTTGACCCGACCCGACATGGTCCGTTGCACTTCACCCGAACAATTTATGGATAATCATTTGAGAATAGTATAAGTTATGATTTATTAATATATTATAAGTCCTAATATATTAATATAAAATCATATTATTTAATTAGTATTGATCTATAATTAATCTAGAATTAATTTAGAGATCAAAAGTATGACTAATTAAATATGGGCTCTTGTATTTATATAGTGTGGGCTAATGCTTATTTGGAATGGGCTAGGCTTGTATGGAAAGTCCATGGATACTCCATGGAGCTTTAACCCATGGATCTCATGGAAATGAAAAGACATGGGTATTAGGGTTTACATGAATGTAACCCTAATCCACCACACTATATAAAGGAGGCTTTGGTTCTTGAAATCACACGAGTTGTGGTGAGTAAAGTAAGAGGGCCGATTTCAAGAAGGTGATTACTATTCTCTCAAAGTTCCAAGTTTGTGGTGATTTGTGATTTCCATTTGAGGCATCCACACTATTGGTGCTAGGCTCTAAAACTCCAAGCAATCAACTACAACTACAATGTAAGTAATTCTACTAGCTTTATTTGATTCAAGTTCCCCATGCCATGCTAGATAGGATAAGAACCTTGGAAAAATAATTATTTGCATGTATCATAGTCAAACATAGATCCAAGGTTTCTAGGGTTGCATGTACACCATAGGAGTGTTGGAATGCTCAAAAACCCATCAGTGGTATCAAAGCCAGGTTTGTTTATTTGATACTTGATGCAAAAAAAAAAAACTTGTAAATCGAAGTTTTGTTCAAAAGCTCGTATCAAAATTTCATGTTTTGTATATGTACTTACGATTGTTGAAATTTTCGATATGAACATTCATAAACATATGAGTTTAGAAGATCATAGAAATTATGTGCTAATAATTGATTAGATTAATTCTTGATCTTTATGTGTTTTAATGGAGTCCATAACTAGTTCTTAAGTTATGGATAACCAAAAGTCACATTTATAAATAACCATTAAAAGAACACATAGGTTACAAAAAATGAAGAGTCTTCATTTTTAATAACCATTAACTCATAAGTTATGAGAAATGAAAAGTTTTGAAAGTTTACAAAACTTGCCCTCAAGTTTTGGAACATGTAAAGTCATATTAAAAACTTTAGTTCCAACCCCTAGAATTTTAAAAGTTAAAATTCAACCCTTATACTTTATAATATTATAAGTTTAATAATATTTATATATGTATAAGATCAAGTCGTCTTACTGCTAGTACGCCTCATTCACGAAGCCGGTCTATAAGGGGAGTATAAGGTTGTTGCCTATAAAATGGAAACTTAATGGGTGTCCACTCTCACCCACCGCTTCCTTGATCGGTGGAGGGTCGTTAGCCGAACGGGTAGGACAAGGACTTATAAATTCTTATTAAAAGTATAATGATAATACTAAAGTAACTAAACTTTATTGAATTCCCAATCTTAGTTATTTTATGAAAATGTGAATAAGGTGCTAATCCATGAAATTACACTTTACACTTTGTTTAAGTCGTTAGTAGAGCATGTGTGGTTAACCGGCACACTAACTTGAACTTAACAAGGTAGGTAAAGGGTGACTTAATATTTATCATAGTATCGATGGAGCGTTTGTGGTTAACCGGCACATCGATTGAGGGGTAATACATTAAGGGTACCAAGTAATTTGTATGGTTACTTCACACCTTGTTTTGTGATCCTCGGCATCCCAGTCACAAAACTTGAAGGGCACACTCGAGATTGAAACATGCCATTGAAGAAAGTTCAATGAATCTCAAAGAATATAGGAGTTTCTAAACCAATTAAAACCTAATTAAATATTTCGTTTTTCATGGTGGAAATTGGTGAATCGTCATTCACCTACCTTCAAATATCTTATAGCTTAGATTACGGCATCCCTCTTCTAAGTTATAAAATATTGTGTTGGGTCCTAGCCTTAATATTACATTTGGGTGTTTTGTTAAGGACTATCTCTATATCTAATCTAATCTATTCCCTCTTCTTTTCAGATGTCTTCCAATAACAATGCTTCTGGCTCAAACCCTACTAGCTCCTTCTCTCTCATGAAGCTTTGTGGGAGAGTCATCTTTGATGGGTCCAACTTTACAGATTGGATCAGAAACATCAGGATGGTCACTCGGTATGAGAACAAAGAATATGTTCTCGACAAGGAGCTGAAGGTACCCGAGCCAACTGCTACTCCTGAAGAGCTTGCTGAATATGAGGTACATGAAAGAGATGCTACAAAAGTGGCATGCATCATGATGGCCACCATGACAGCCGAGCTCCAAAAGTCCTATGAGGACTATTATCCTTTTGATATGCACCAGGACTTGATGGACCGCTACCATCAAAGTGCTCGTCAAGAGCGATATGAAATAATCTCCTCCATGATAACAACCCGAATGAAGGATGGTGAACCCATCACGGGCCACATGCAGAAAATGCAAAGGTATGTGGACCGTTTACTGAAGCTAAATGTGAACTTCCCTGAGGAGTTAGCAATAGACATCATTTTGCACTCCTTGCCATCGTGTTATGATCAATTCCGCATGACATATCATATGAACAAGGAAGAAGTCACCCTCAGCAAACTTCAAGGACTCTTGAAGACCGCCGAAAGTGGTCTAAAGGGTAAGTCGGTTGTTACTACTCCTACTCCTACTCCAACTGCGGCCAATGTCTTGGCAATCGGGCATGGAAAAGGGAAGAAGATAAAGAACCCTTCTAAGGGTACCAAGGGTAAGACCCTTGAAGGCTCCTCTTCAAGCAAAACCAAGAAAGGTTTTGTCACTCCTTCTGCTAACCCTAATGAGGCTGAATGCTTCTATTGGCATGAAAAGTAACACTGGAAGTGAAACTGCCCAAAGTACCAGCAATATTTGAAGGATGGGAAAGTAAAACCCAACCATGCAGGTATATACACTATATTTTCTAATAACTCACCTCATTCTAAGTCTTGGGTCCTTGATACAGGTTATGGTATTCACATATGTTGTGATTTGCAGGGACTAAAAAGAAGTGGCAATGTGGAGCAGGGAAAGATAAACTTGATCATGGGAAACAGGAAAGCTTCACCTGTCACCAAGATAGGAGTTTATTCCTTAGTGCTAAATAGTGGGTTTACATTAGATTTGAATAAATGTTATTATTCACCAGAAATGTCAAGAAATGTTATTTCCTTTCATGCGTTGTATAAACAAGGTTTTACCTTTTATTTTGATAATAATAATGGTAGTATTGATGCCTTCTTTAATAATGTTCTTTATTTTAAAGCATTACCTTGTGATGGCGTGTATGAAACTGTATCTATTGTAGATACTCTAGGAAATAATGTATTGTGTATTAACTCTTCCACTAGCTTAGATAAAGCATCCTTATGGCATTGTCGTCTTGGACATGTAAGCAAGAAACGCATAGGCCAACTCCAAAAAGGATGGAGTCTTGGAGTCATTTGACCTAAAGTCAGATGATAGTTGTGAATCTTGTTTGCTTGGTAAAATGACAAAGTCACCTTTTACTGGCACTTGTGCTAGGGGTGAAGGTTTGTTGGACCTCATACACACGGATGTGTGTAGACCCTTCAGAACCGCCACAAGAGATGCTAATCGGTTCTATGAGACTTTTACTGATGATTTTAGTAGATATGGCTATGTCTACCTAATCAAGCATAAGTCAGAAACCTTTGAGAAATTCAAAGAGTTTAAGCAAGAAGTTGAGAATCAGTTGGGCAGGAACATTAAGATGCTTCGATCCGATCGTGGTGGTGAGTATCTTAGTACTGAGTTCCTTGACTATCTTAAGGAATGTGGGATTGTCTCACAATTGACACCTCCTAGGACACCACAGTTGAATGGTGTAGCTGAGAGGAGCAATCGGACCTTGTTGGACATGGTTCGTTCCATGATGAGTCGAGCTTCGCTACCAATCTCATTTTGGGGGTATGCCTTAGAGACTGCCGCCCATATCCTTAATCTAGTCCCTAAAAAGAAGGTTGCCAAAACACCTCACGAGGTGTGGACTGGAAAAGTTCCCAATCTAGACCACATCAAGATTTGGGGTTGCGAGGCTTTCGTGAGACGCGAGACTCACGATAAGCTCGAACCCCGAAGCGAAAGGTGTATTTTCATCGGCTACCCACAAAAATCCTTTGGTTATATCTTCTACAAACCCAGTGATAATGTGGTCTTTGTAGCAAGAAGAGGATTCTTTCGAGAGAGAGATTTCATGAGCCAAGGAGACAGTGGGAGGCAAATTGACCTTGAGGAAATTCAAGAGTCAAGTGGTGAAGGAACCTCAAACCCTAGCCCTCAACCTGAGGAGGAAACTCCTGTTGAGCCAACTGAAGAATCTATACCTCTGAGGCGTTCCACCAGAGTTAGGAATGCACCTGAGCATTGTTATGGTTTTTATATTACTGCAGAAGGTGAGACACTTATCAGTGATAACACACTGGTAAATATGGATGAGCCTAATAGCTACACGGAAGCCATGGCTGGCCCTAAGGTTGCTAAATGGAAAGAGGCTATGGATAACGAGATACAGTCCATGTATGACAATCAAGTTTGGAACTTGGTTGAAAATATACCTGATCGTAAGATAGTTGGGTGCAAATGGATCTTCAAGAAGAAGACCGACATGGATGGTAATGTACACACTTATAAGGCACGACTGGTTGCAAAGGGTTATTCTCAAACTCCGGGAGTTGATTATGATGAGACCTTTTCACCAGTGGCCAAGATTAAGTCTTTTAGGGTTCTGTTAGCCATTGCTGCATTTCATGATTATGAAATATGGCAAATGGATGTCAAAACCGCTTTCCTTAATGGAAAGTTGGCTGAAGATGTTTACATGGTTCAGCCAGAGGGTTTTGTCAGTTCAGAGTACCCCAGTAGAGTGTGTAATCTCGAGAAATCCATTTATGGATTAAAACAGGCACCTCGCAGATGGAATCTTTGCTTTGATGAGAAAATCAAAGAATTTGGCTTTTCAAGGAGTGAAGATGAATCTTGTGTCTATATCAAGGCTAGTGGGAGTATAGTCAGCTTTTTGGTACTGTATGTGGATGACATACTACTTATAGGAAATGACATCCCAACCCTGCATGAAGTAAAGTCCTGGCTTGGGAAGTGTTTCGCTATGAAGGACCTTGGAGAAGCTGCCTATATCCTAGGGAAAAGGATTTTGAGAAACAGGAGTAAAAGACTAATTGGACTTAGTTAAAGCACCTATGTGGACAAAGTGTTGAAAAGTTTCAACATGCATAACTCCAAGAAAGGAGAGTTACCCATCCAGAGTAACGCCAGATTGAGTAAGACACAAAGCCCTAAAACTGAGGCTGAGATAGCAGAAATGAGTCGAATACCTTATGCTTCAGCTGTAGGATCGATCATGTATGCTATGACGTGTACTCGACCTGATGTAGCCTTTGCTTTGAGCATGGTTAGCAGGTATCAGGGGAACCCTGGCAAGGCACACTGGACTGCGGTAAAGAATATCCTCAAGTACCTACGGAGGACTAAGGACTGGGTCCTTACCCTCGGTGGCAGTGAGGACTTGAGAGTTGTAGGGTACAGTGATGCTAGCTTTCAGACTGACAGGGATAATTTCCGCTCTCAGTTGGGCTGGGTCTTTACTCTAAACGGAGGGGCAATTACTTGGAAAAGTTCCAAGCAGGAGACAGTGGCTGATTCCACTTGTGAATCAGAGTATATAGCAGCAAGCGAGGCAGCAAAGGAGGCTATATGGCTAAAGAACTTCATCGGAGACCTTGGACTTGTACCAGCTATAAAGGAGCCAATGGAGATTTTCTGTGACAGCAATAGTGCGGTTGCCTTAGCCAAGGAACCAAGAGATCATGGGAGATCCAGACACATTGACAGAAAATATCACTTCATTAGACATCGAATAAAAGAAGGAATCCTCGTGGCAAAGAGGGTATCATCGGATGAGAACCCAGCAGATCCCCTCATGAAGGGACTGACTCGGGCTAAGCATCTCCAGTATGCTCGGAACATAGGGCTAAAGGATGATATTAGTTTTAGTAGTTGGATAATCTTGAAATTTGTAAAATGTAATTGACATTTGATGATAAATAAAAGCTGTTATTTATGAGTAAAGTGTTGCTATCTCTTGTCAATCGTTTACTATTATTTCTTTTTGCATGTTTTGACTTCCAGAATAATTATGTTATGGTTTATATCATATTATTCAAACTCTCCACAGTCGGTCATATGTTGGAAGTAGATATGAATCAAGACTGTCATGGGTTGGCTTGTAGAGGTCTAAGATGTTAGACAAAGCGGCGCTACAACACTCATGAGTGCTCATAAGTTCTGAGTATTGGATTCAATCCACGCTCACTTGTATCACTTCATGGAATTTATCTCGTGTGATCGTGAGACGGTAATATCTTATAAGTCTTCAAACCTAGAGATATGATTTGTTGCCTATGAGTTGGTTATGCATTGATTGCACGAAAACGCATTGGTAACTCGATGTTATAAACCTTGCTTTTGTGTGTAATTCAACAAGTAGTAGAGCAAACATATGAGTCGAAGTTTATCTGTTCCTTCTAGGATTAGAAGCGATATCTGGGCCCCTCGATGATTTTGTTTTGACCTATGTACCGGGCCCGGTCAGAACTAAATTGATGTGTTCAGTTAAGTTCTATGTCAAACAAATCGGAAATCGGGAAACAAATGCTGGACAATAAGCAAGACCATGTTCCATGTATTTGTCCGGCTGATATCTAGAACAGAGGATTATATGATCACTTATCTAAAATGGCACTTCATAGTTCAACAGAGTTTAAAGAGCTACGATTGCTGATCGGTTCCTGAAGTCATACTTGCAACTATAGTTATTAGACTTATCCAAGTGGGAGACTGTTGGATATAGTGTCTAAGTCCATAACTATATTTGGTATGTACTTGACCCGACCCGACATGGTCCATTTCGGTTGCACTTCACCCGAACAATTTATGGATAATCATTTGAGAATAGTATAAGTTATGATTTATTAATATATTATAAGTCCTAATATATTAATATTAAATCATATTATTTAATTAGTATTGATCTATAATTAATCTAGAATTAATTTAGAGATCAAAAGTATGACTAATTAAATATGGGCTCTTGTATTTTTATAGTGTGGGCTAATGCTTATTTGGAATGGGCTAGGCTTGCATGGAAAGTCCATGGATACTCCATGGAGTTTTAACCCATGATCTCATGGAAATGAAAAGACATGGGTATTAGGGTTTACATGAATGTAACCCTAATCCACCACACTATATAAAGGAGGCTTTGGTTCTTGAAATCACACGAGTTGTGGTGAGTAAAGTAAGAGGGCCGATTTCAAGAAGGTGATTACTATTCTCTCAAAGTTCCAAGTTTGTGGTGATTTGTGATTTCCATTTGAGGCATCCACACTATTGGTGCTAGGCTCTAAAACTCCAAGCAATCAACTACAACTACAAGGTAAGTAATTCTACTAGCTTTATTTGATTCAAGTTCCCCATGCCATGCTAGATAGGATAAGAACCTTGGAAAAATAATTATATGCATGTATCATAGTCAAACATAGAACCAAGGTTTCTAGGGTTGCACGTACACCATAGGAGTGTTAGAATGCTCAAAAACCCATCACGTTATACTAATTAGGCAGGGTCTGCTATATGAGTTTGGGCGGGGCAGGTTATACTCAGTGGGCCGCGACCGTTATGCGAGTGTGGGTGGGGCCCAATAGACTCATTGTGCGGGGCCCGTTATGTGTTTATTTATATAAGGTATGTGGTATGTTGGAGAACTCACTAAGCTTTGTGCTTACGGTTTTCAGTTTATGTTTCATTTACTTCTGGTTCCAAGGGGAAGATCGCAGGATGATTGCAGAGCATACACCACCTCACATTTTGTGATTTACCATGATATGATATGATGTTTGATACAATTGTTTTATTTGGATTTTTATGATGTTGTTTTGGGATATTGGTTTTATTAAATTTAAAATGAAAAATTTTTGGGTCTTATTTTTGGGATGTTACAAGTTGGTATGAGAGACATGGTTTGAGGGATTCGGACATACTCTCGGGTGTGTCTGAACTCAACATGAGGATTTGGTAAAGTTATTCAAAAAGAAATGTATTAAAGTGAAAAATGAGTTTTCTAATACAAGAAAGGGTCTGGTGCATGCAATCGATCGAGCTCAAGTAGGTTTCCCAAAATACCCATACATGTTATCTGATATGATTTGATCTGTAAATATATGAATTGCATGCTAATTAGGGCTAAGGATCTACTCAATATTTGCATGATAAAATGCTAGGAGAGATGCCTTTTTATTCCTATTGTATGAGCTTGTAGACATGCATGCTAGTACTGATCAGTCAGTGATATGATGGCCTGATTAGGTGATGCTTAGTTCTGATTACTTGATGCTCGAATGTTACTTGCTTTGTGCTTTTTATAAGTCCTCACTAGCTTCAGATAACTAGTAAGCGAATATGCTAAGTTACATATTATAAGAACTAAATAATTTTAGAAGGTTAGGTTTTAACTATATTGCACAACTCTTTTTGAGTCCAACCGTTGTAGTGTGAGACCTCTCATTCGAAGAATTGTTTGATTTTGGTGATATGTACTTATATACGTGAGCTAGTTAGAGGAAGTTAGTGGGAGTTCTTTCTGCAGCTAATGGCGGAGAGCGGTGTGGAGTTGCCCTAGGAAAACCTAGGATGAGATCTAGTGTTTTGAGCCTTGTCTTAAGGAGGATTAATTGTATGGATATGAAGTGACTTCGCAGATTTAAGGAAATCCTTGAGGAAAGTACGAATAGATGTGGAAGGTAGTATGGGCCAGTACTACAGGAAGTAGAGGATCCGTACTCGAGTCAAGGAGAGTTGCGATGAAACCAGGAATCTTGTAGAGTTTGTGATCCCTTGATATATTCTTATGCTTGCTCTGATGGTTTATATGGTCTATTTTAAGAATGGAGACTTTAAGGGGCAGACCTGTCGGCAGTTCTGGTGCTGGAGAGGGCTCGGGCTCAGGTTCTAGAGCCGGGCAGCTAGATGATCAGACTAGGGAGTTTATCTCGTCTGAGATTACGCATTGCATTCTTTAGCAGACTCTTGTGGTCTTTGGTACGGTCAAGAAGGGCGTTCTAGAGATTTTGGATGAGCGGTTAAGCTCGTTTCATTCTGAGATGGTAGCCTTTGTGGGAGCACGTTCTTTGACCTTCACGGAGTTTCGGGCATGTGGAGCTCCAGACTATCACGGGGCGAAGGACCCAATAGAAAGCAGGCGGTGGTTAGCGGATGTTGCTAACGCCTTCCACACCAGCAGTTGCACCGAGGGGGAAAAGGTCAGACTTGCTTCCTGTCTTATCAAGGAAAAGGCATGAGATTGGTAGGAGGAGGTAGGACATGCAAATGGTGATCAGGCTGTTGACACGATGACCTGGGATGATTTTGTGACCAGGTTCAGTGCTGAGTTTACACTAGTGATTAAGGTGCAACAATTGGCGCGAGAGTTTTAGGATCTCTGCTAGACTACTAATACGGTAGCTGAGATCATCGCGATTTTCCAGGAGAGGGCACTTTTGGTTCCGCAGGATATAGCGGATGAGGAGATGAATAAGGCTAGGTATCATGAGATGTTGAGGAGTGATATTCGGCAGTTTATGAGCCGATCCAGCTGCATATATATATATATATATATATATATATATATATATATATATATATATATATAAAGAGAGAGAGAGAGAGAGAGAGATTGATCTTGAGATGGACAGGAAGAGGAAGCCGGATGAGGCTCAAGTATCTGGGGGTTCGGGAAAGAGGCCCAAGGTTGTTGATGCGAGAGGCAAGGGCCAGCAGGGTCGAGGACGTTGTGGTAAGTGTGGCATGATGCATGATGGGGCGTGCAGGGTGGGTGGTTCTAGCAGCTTCAAGTGCGGACGGACGAGTAATATTAGCAGGGATTGCACTGCTAGCACCACCACCACTCCGATATCTGATCTGATTTTCTTTCAATGCAATCAGAGGGTCCATAAGAAGGCCCATTTTCCGAGATTGGCTAGAGAAGAAACGGTGTAAGCACCCGCTCCTGCGAATCTTCGGATTACTGACGTCCTCTAGGTCCGGGCAGATGCACCTATGGTTAAGAGCATGGCTTTTCATTTGATGGCCAAGGAGGCTTGTGCGACTCCCGACGTGGTGACGGGTATGTATCTTCTCCTTATCTCTTTATTTATATTGATTTGTTTGCTTATATTTATGTGTCTTACTTTAGGATCATTCCTCGTGAACGGTATTTCTACTTTGGTGTTGTTTGATTCGAGGGCTACCCGGTCATTTTTATCGCTTGCGCTTGGCAAGTGGTTTTTTGGAGCTCCGAGGGAGCTGGATTGTCCATTATATGTCAAGATCGCGGATGATAGATCTGTTCGGGTTGCGAGGTTTCATCGAGGTTGTACTCTTCAGTTATTCGGCGAGCATTATCTGGTCGACTTGGTTCCCATTCCTTTGCATGGGAAAAAGGTTATTGAGGGTATGGATTGGTTGAGCCCTAATGGGGCGGTGATCGATTGTGAGCAGCAGTTAGTTCAGGTTCGAACCCCAAGTGGGGGAGAGTTAGTAATTAATGGAAAGAGAGCACAGTGTTGGCCAATGTTGTGTTCAGCAGAGAGGGCCAGTCGCTATATTCTACAGGGTTGTTCTGGATTTTTCTCCTATGTTATGGATACCTGGGATAAGGGTAAGGCGACCGTGGATGATGTGACTATTGTGCAGGATTAACCAGATGTGTTTCCGTAGGATTTTCCTAGGGTGTCTCTGTAGAGGCAGGTTAAGTTCAGGATTGATATGGTTCCTGGTACGTCTCCGATAGCCAAAGCACCGTATCGGTTGGCTCCTCCCGAGATGCAGGAGTTGTCTACACAGCTGCAGGAGCTAATAGACAAGGGATTCATTTGTATCGAGCAGTTCGCCATGGGGAGCATCGATCTAGTTTTTGAAGAATATGGATGGGTCTCATCGTATGTGCATTAACTACCGGAAGCTGAATAAGGTAACGGTGAAGAACCGTTATCTACTCCTGAGATTTGATGATCTTTTTGACCAGCTTCAGGGTGCATCTTGGTTCTTGAAAATTAATTTTCGATCAGGTTCTCATCAGATGAGGGTTAGAGAGGAGGATATGCAGAAGACAGCTTTCCAGACTCGTTATGGTCATTACGAGATCGTGGTGATTCCTTTTGGGCCCACCAATGCTCCAGCCGCGTTCATGGATCTCGTGAACTGCGTGTGCAGGCCGCTGCTGAACCGGTCTGTGATTGTGTTTATCGATGATATCTTGATCTATTCCAAGACTCAGGAGCAGCACGAGGAGCACTTGAGAGAAGTGCTGGAGACGTTGAGGAGGGAGAGACTTTTGGCAAAGTTCTCCAAGTGTGAATTCTGGCTACGGGAGGTGCAGTTTATGGGATACCTTGTCAACCAGAATTGTATTCTGGTCAACGGCCAAGGTCAAGGCCATGATGTAGTGGGAGGTTCCGAGGTCTCCATCGGAGATTCAGAGTTTCCTTGGTCTTTCTTGTTACTATCATAAATATCCAGGATTTCTCCAAGATAGTTGTTCCTTTGACTCGGTTGAAAAAGAAGACGGTTACATTTCGCTGGGGGCATGAGCAACAGGCAACTTTTGAGACCTTGAGGCAGCGGTTGTGCGAGGAAGCGATTCTGACCCTTCAGGAGGGTGTTGAGGATTTTATGGCTTATTGTGATGCGTCGATCACGGGTTTGGGAGCGGTATTGATGCATAGGGGTCGAATGGACTTGGAAGCTGGAGGATGAGATGAGAGATCATTATCCAAAGTTATTTGGAGCAGCGGACTTCGAGGACAAATACTGATTCAAGTGGGGGGGGGATTGTATCACTTGGATATTGGTAAGTTTCTTATTTGGCCTTGTAATCAAAAAGTCTGCAAAAATGGTCCCTTAGCTAGTACGCGGGGCGTACCGGAGTCATACGCTTAGCGTACTAGCCTTGTATGGACGCATAGTTCATCCATGTACATTGGGCGTACGAGGAGTACACACCTCGTACGTGTTCAGACCCATAACCCTAATTTTTAGGGTTCAAGCCCTATATAAACACCTTAAGTCCCAAGGGCAGGCCTCTTTATCAGCCTCCATTGTCCTAAAACTTTAATAGCATATTTGAGCATTCTTGACCTTTTGGGGTGTATCTTTGGTTATTTGGAGCTTGAGCTGGTAGATCTAGGGACTAGGCACATTTCTCAGTTGCAAGAAGGTATAAAGTCTCAACCTGGATCTTTGATTGCTTATATCTCTTCATGTTATAGTTTTATGCTTCTTTTGTCCCCAAACTATGGTCTTGGTGAGTATGGGTTACTCCATACCTTACACTTGTCCTTTTAAACTTCTTGATGAGTCTAGAATCATAAAAATGGGACCTTGGTCGTTAGCTTTCCTCATTGCATGAGTTATAGTGTCCTTATGGATTAAGAAGTTGGGATTTTCGGTATAAAGCTCTTAATATCCATGCAAAACCATAAATTTGGAAAGTTTATGGTTAAGGACACTATTTAAGACTTAGATCCCGCTTTGGACGTGAAGGCTTAAAGGATTCAGCCTTAATTTAGAGTATTGGTTCAGTGAAAGTACGCTGGGGGTACTCCTAAGTATGTTGCGCGTACTCATTTGGGAACCCAACTTTGTTTGGTTGTACGCCGGGCGTACTATTGAGTATGCAGGGCGTACTCAGCCTGTTGACCAACTTTGACCTTGACTCATTTTCGACCTTTGACGTTTCGACCAAGTGGACCATGGTCAACTGTTTTGACTCAGGAAGGGAATTTTGGTTATTTGGCCACTTTAGGGTTGCCCTTTTAGCTTTGGGCCTTAGTGACCACTAGTTTGGTACTTGTTGGGCCTCAGTGGGCCTAGTGAGTTTGGGCCATATTGGCCTTTGAGTGATTGTTATGGAAATTGGGCATTTAGACATCTGGATTGGGCTTTGGCCTTGGGCCAGGTTGGGGAATGGTAAAAAGGTATTTTACCCTAGTTTGGACTCTTAGGGTGACTCAAGATCCAACTATTAATTGGATGATGTTTTGTGACTATAACGCGAGGATTTTTAGCGGGCCAACAGCCATAGACTTATCCGTGAGATCCAGCAGTGCACGGTGAGTGTCCTCACCATATATAGCAGGTCTAAGGCACCAATACCAACCCATGATCAATGATGCTAGGATAGTAGATGTCTGTGTGACTCTTGTATGTGTATGTGCTTATATGATTTGTATGTTCGGCGGGGCCCGTTATGTGAGTTTGGGCGGGGCCCGTTATACTCAGTGGGCGGGGCCCGATATGTGAGTTTGAGCGGGGCCCATTATACTCAGTGGACGGGGCCTGTTATGTGAGTGTGGGCGGGCCCAATACACTCATTGGACAGGGCCCGTTATGTATTTAGTTATGTATGGTATGTGGTATGTTGGGGAACTCACTAAGATTTGTGCTTACGGTTTTCTGTTTATGTTTTAGGTACTTATTGTTCTAAGGGGAAGAGTCTGGGATGATTGTAGAGCACACACCACCTCGTTCCGCATTTTGTGATTTACTCTGATCTGATATGATGTTTGATACAATTGTTTTATTTGGATTTTTATGATGATGTTTTGGGATATTTGTTTTATTAAATTAAAAATGAAAAATTTTTAGGTCTTATTTTTGAGATGTTACAAGACCATTCAAACCATCAGAACACACGAAAATATATACATCGAGGAATCCCATATTCTACAAGCTTCCTGGCATCATCACAGCTTTCCTTTACTCGAGTACGGATCCTCTGCTTTCAGTAGTACGGGCCCGTACTACCTTCCACATCTATCCATACTTTCCTCAAGGATTGCTTCGAACCCTCCAAGTCACTCCCTTATCCACACATACAACCCTCAACAAGACAAGCCTCCCATCACTAAAGCTCTTCCTAGGTTTTCCTAGGTGAACCACCACACCACTCCCTGCCAGTAGCTACAAAAGGAACTCCCCCTAACACCCTCTAACTAGCTCACGAGTACAATTACATATCCAGAACACTTGATAATTCTTCGAATGAAAGGTCTCACACTACAACGGTTAGACACAAACAAGAGCTGCGCAATAGGGTTAAAACCTAACCTTCTAGCATATTTTCTTTCTAGTTAACTGAATTTAATGGGAACTCCAAAAAGCACAAAGCAAGCCACATTCGAGCATCGACTAATTGGAACAAGCATAACCTAAACATGTTATCCTATCACTGACGGGTCAGTACTTGCATGCATGTCTACAAGCTCATACCATTGACATACAAAGGAATCTCTCCTAGCACTCTATCTTTCAATTCCTGAGAAGATCCTTAGCCCTAAAATAGCATGTGATTCACAGATTCACAAATAAAAGCAAAGCATATCATAAACATGTATGGGTATTCTGAGCTCGGTCGATTTCATGCACCACACCCTTTTCTTCTATTAGAAAACTCTTTTATAAAACATTTCCAGTTTTAAAAAAAAAATCTACCAAACCCTCAGTTTGAGTTCAGACACACCCGAGAGTATGCCAGAATCCCTTAAACCAAGGTTCTGATACCAAATTGTAACGTCCAAAAAATTAAGACAAAAAATTTTAATTTTTAGAATAATAAAACCATCTTTGAAAAGCGTGTTCAAAAAACCATAATAGAATCAAAGCACAACCCAAAACATCCGAATACATTAGAGTAAAATAAAATGGAGACCAATGTGGTGTGTACAATGCGATCACCACGAGCTCTTCCCCTTGAATCCGGAAGTATCTGAACCATAAACTAAAAACCCCGCCCGGCATCGAGACCCGCTCGGAACAAATTTTTCAGAAATATGAGACGAGCCCCGCCTCATAACATTCATCAGGACCCGCCCGGTATACATATAAACACATAAACAGATGAAAGAATCACAAAGATAAATAACATACAGTATACTCATCAGGCCTCGCCTGGAATCGGGCCCCGCATGGTATACATATGAAATATCATACATGCAAGAGTCACGCAGACAACTAGTATCCTAATCATAATAAACCATGGGTCGGCATTGGTGCCTTCGACTCTCCAAGCACAGTGAGGAAACTCACCTCAAGCTGCTGAATACCTCAGATAAAGTTCAGACTTCTGATCTAGAAAAATCCTTGCGCTAACATCATCAACTGATACGAAATTAATAATTGGTCCACATCCAAAACTGGAATCCTAGTCCGATTGTCTAACCTTCAAGGTAAAAGTCCATTTTAACCTTTCGTCACTTGGCCTAAAAAAAAGCCCAATATGGCCCAACTTCCTAATGGGGCCCAAAACCCATCACGGGCCTAATTCCAAGAAGGCACAAGGCCTATCAATGGTCGAAAAATCAGAAGGTTAATGGCCCAATAGGGCCCAAAACTTTTCTAGCCCAAAAGTGGCCCAAACCGAGAAAGTCAACCGAAGTCAAGGATGCTAAGTACACCTAACGTACTCATGCTTATGCCCCGCGTTCTACCTCAGTGGCCAGTACATGCAACGTATTAGCTGGGTACACCCAGCGTACGATGCAGTTCACCACTTTCACCATTAAGTGCTTAAACGATTAAGCCATCATGTCCAAGTCTTAGATCAGATCCGTAATGATGTCTTAACACATAATGGGATCCAAAACTCAAAGAGAACCATAATAAGGATCCTAAAACATGAATAGACCAATATACCTATTAAAGATTGCCTTTTTATGGACAAGGGACCTCAAAGGTGCTAAGATCTACCATCCATGGCTTCTGGAGTAGACCATACTCTCAAATATGGCTTAAAGAACCCAAAAATGCACAAATAAAGCCCTAAATTGGATCTAGCAAAAGGAACCATCAAGTTGAGAGCTTTATACCTCAAATAGCATGCAATATTTATGATGATTCTGAATCTACAAGCTCAAGGCACACCAAAGTAACCTCGAAGTGTTCTTCCCTCAAATCACCAAAAACACCACTAAAAGTCACTTCCAAGCTCAAATCTCACAAATGGACATTAGGGTTTCGTTCTTAGGGTTTGTGTAACGACCCAAAAATCAAGGGTAAAAATTTCATTTTTTTATAGTCAAAGCACAGATATCATTTAATCCAAACATTCCAAAAATGTTACTACTTAAAAACATTTATTAGATTTCCTCCCAAAATCACATATTGCGGAAAACACAGGTGTGTGCGTTGCGATCAAGTCGGGCCCTTCCATTCCAAACCAATGATACCTGAAACCATAAACAAAATCTGTAAGCACGAAGCTTACTGAGTTCCCCAGAGCATACCCCACATAATCCACATAATCACATAAACCATATCAATGACATAATCCATGCATATAAACATATAGGATGCCATGGAAACCCTCCAAGGTCTTACACCGGGTGCCATGGGAACCCCCACATGGTCTTAGCCCATTGCCATGGGAACCTCCACATGGTCTTACAAACATATAAGGATTCCATGGAAACCCTCCAAGGTCTTACACCGGTGCCATGGGAACCCCCACATGATCTTAGCCTGGAATGCCATCGGAACCCTGTAACATCCGGATTCCCAGGTATGTTATTTTAAGTATTTATTTTTGAGGTTCATTGACCTACTCAACGAGTTGGTGCTATAACTCGCCGAGTAGAGATAGGATGGCCACGTAGGTTTAATGATCTACTCGACGAGTCCGGGAGTAGACTCGCCGAGTAGGCGCTGTGAGTTGAAACCCTAAATCCTCAGGTTTGGGGCATGTATAAGGATAAGTATAGCCTCATTTGCGACTCTCCATCTGTTTCCTTTCACTGAGAGAAACCCTAATCGCCCCCTTGAGCTTTGGAGTGAGTTTTGAGCCATTGTTTGAGATCTTTAGTGCATTTTGGTAGAGGGAAGGAGGATTCCAAGCAAGGATTGTGAAGAGTTGGTTAGATCTGCTGCTTAGACATCCAGGACCTTCTATTCAAGGTATAAAGTTCGTACCTTTCTATCTTGTATGGATAGATCTCATGATTTTAAGAGTTAGGGCTTCATTTCCATCTTATTTTGGGGACTTTGAAGGTTTTGAACACCTTCTTAGAAATAGACATCACATCTGCACCTTATGAGGTCCCTAGAGTCGAAAGTCCCCTGCTTTATTCAGCCATGATAGCCCCTTGAATGAGAGACTTCTTCTCAATCTTGTTCTTGGCATTTTTAGCCCTTTAGTGCCATCCATGAACGTAAAGCTCGAGGCTTTACGTGATATTCAAGCCTTGAGAGCTTATATCTAGAGTGTGGGAGAGTTTTCTGCCTTGAAATCGTCTGAATACAAGTTGAGACTGAATGGACTCGCCGAGTTGATGAGCCGACTCGACGAGTCGGTTAGGGTTGGTCCCGATGAACTAGATCATGCGATAGCTCGGTGAGTTAGGGGTTAACTCGACGAGCTGGACCTTCGTGGGATTACTGAGAAGCAATGGGACTCGACGAGTCGCACGAGTGCAGTCGGGGAGTCTGGTCAATTTGGACTATTGACTGGAAGTGACTTCTGTTGACTTTAGGGTTGGTCAAATGAGTAATGGGGGTCAGGGAAGGGTAAGATGGTCTTTTACCCATTTCTAGGGCTAAGAGTGTAAGAGAGACCAATGAGTGGTGTAGTCGAGTATGAGGAGGGTATTAATTAGAGATATTATCCTTGTGATTAGGCGGAGGCTAGATCGAGGATTCCCGAGCATGTGGATTTTACTTACTAGCTTACGAGGTGAGTCTTCTCAACTATACTTACCTAGAGTGAAAACTATGTGTGACTAGAGGGTCTTATGTGCTTGCTTGAGTTATGCATGTTCGTGTGATATGTATTGTATGCTGTATTATTTGTTGCTTAGACCGGATCGGAGGGTCCAACGAACTATGATGCCAGAGGGTTCTCAATCAGACCGGACCGGAGGGTCCAATGAGCTAGACCGGACCAGAGGGTCCAACGAGCTACGGGGCTGCAGGGTTCCGCTGAGACACATAGACCGGAGGGTCTTACAGAGTATAGCCTCGAGTGGCTAAATTGTTGTATGTGGTATTTTGGGGAACTCACTAAGCATCTGTGCTTAAGGTTTTATGTGTCATGTGTTTCAGGTACCTCAGAGGATCGCGGGAAGGCACCGGCATGATTGTGCACACACTCTTGTTATGGAGCTATGTTTGTGGATCCTGGATTTGAATAATTGTTTGAAAACTTGTTGATTGATTTGGGAATTAATGATGAGTCATATGTTTTATGAGTATTAAAAATGAAAAATTTGGTTTGAAATTTATTGTCGTTACAAGTTGGTATCAGAGCCTTGGTTTGAGGGATTCGGATACACCTTCGGGCATATCTGGACTCAAACTGAAGATTTGAGAAAAGTTTTCAAAAAGAAACAATTTTTCTAAAAAGAGTAAAATATTTACAGAAAAAGCGGAAAAGAGTAGTGTGTACAATCTGCCAGCGCCCGAACGGTGATTTCCAAAAATACCCTTACGTTATGTGTTATGATATTGAGATGTGTTATGCATGCTAGAGTAGGCTAGGTAATTCATATTTTAGGACAAGAGTGGCCTGATTTATGATGCCTTAGCCTAGGAGTTTCTGCTGATGTGAGTGGCTTTGAGTGCACTTAGGTAGCAGAGAGTAGCTTATAAGAGGTCTGCTAGAGGGTAGGTTGTGTTCAGAGTGATATAGAGTACTTGCGAGTTGGGATCCTAGGAGGAGGACTTGGGGTGGATATAGATACAATGTGGAAGGTAGTATTGGGCCCGTACTACTGAAAGCATCGGATCGGTAAGCATTCCAAGTAAGAATCCTCAGGGTGCTAAGGAACAAGTAGGTGCGGTTGATCGAGTGTGAGTAATCTCGGTCGAGTCTCTTATTATTTTATGTTGTATTTTAGAGGCATCATGGTGGGTACGCGCCACAACGCAGGAGGCAGTGATACCAGCGGTACCAGTGATGAGGAGATACGCAGGTCGATTCACGAGGAGGTGGCCGCAGCCATTCGAGCTCGGATACCAAAGATGTTTGGGTCTATCAAGACCACGTTGATTGAGACATTTGACTAGCGATATGCTGCTCTTACCGAGGTTGCTGTTGCTGAAGCCACCGCCGTCGTCGTCGCTGCTAGGCCACAGGGTTTGACGGGACGTAGGACCCGCTTGCTGCCATGAGATGGATCAATGCCATTGAGGGATGTTTCTACACTTGTTCCTGTCCGGAACATTTGAGGGTATGGTTCACGCTGAACCAACTTCGCTTGGGAGTGAAGGACTGGTGGAAGTTTGTGACAGCTGATTTCACTACTGCATAGCTTACCGCAGTGACCTGGGAGAGGTTCACCATGATGTTTCGAGACGAGTATGTTCCCCCGGTAGAGAGGGAACGGTTGGCCCAGGAGTTCTTGTCCCTCAAGCAGGGGACTGACTCTATGACAGTGATCACGAGGATGTTTCATGAGAGGGTGTTGTTTTGCCCTGAGAACGTGTCTACTGAGTAGGAACGTATGAGCCAATATCTGAGCATTCTGAGGAGAGACATTCGTGAGTTCGTGACGAACTCGACATACCGGACATTTTCCGAGCTCCAGGAAAATGCTCGGAAGAGGGAGATTGAGCTAGAGACTCAGGCCAGGGAGGAGGCGGAGTCTCAGAGGAGGGATAGGCGGCCGACAGAGTCTCAGCCGGCAGCCAAGTGGGCAAAGCCTGCTGATTCGAGATCGGGAGGTCAAAAGGGACGCACTTGTGGGAAGTGCGGCAAGAGCCATGATGGGGTGTGCAGAGCAGGTGTGTGTTACAAGTGCGGGAAGGAGGAGCATATCGCGAGGGATTGCTCCAAAGGATTTTCGGTTTGCTTCCACTGCAACCAGACTGGCCATAGGAAGGCCGAGTGCCCACAGTTGCTTTAGGGATCAGCGCAGGGATCTGCGCCTTCTGCTACTCGAGCTACCGAGAGTCGTCCGGTGAAGGCCGAGGCACCGAAGGCTCGCGGTAGAGCCTTCCAGTTGACTGCGGAGGAGGTCCGCGCAGCACCCGACGTTGTGGCTGGTATGTGATCTTTTGCTTATTTTTTTTGGTTTATATATATGGTGCTTATTTGTGATGTGCTTAGGTACTTTTATTGTGAGTTCTGTACATGCTCTAGTGTTGATTGACTCAGGTGTGAGTTGGTCCTTCGTGTCGCTAGCATTTAGCCGTCACATTAGCATACGACGAGAGGCGTTGAGTCGACCTCTGCGAGTTTCCATAGCCGATGAGCGCGTGGTTTTTACTACTGATGTGATTCGGGGATGTATACTTGAGATTTTTGGTGTTGAGTTTCCGATAGATCTGGTACCAATTGCGAGATGTCTGTGTCATTGTGCGCATGGACTGGTTGAGTCGATTCGGAGCTGTTATAGACTGCGAGCGTCAGTTGGTGACCATATGAGACCCTAGTGGGGGAGTGCTTACAGTGTATGGCGAGGTTACCCGATCTCGATCGGCATTTTGTTCGGCTGCTCGAGCGAGGCAGAGCTTGCAACAGGGTTGCATGGCTTTTCTGGCGTATGTGGCATATACATGGGATGTCACGGAGATTCCGAGTTTTCTCACTGAGGTTCCGGTAGTGAGTGAGTTTCCGGACGTTTTCCCTGAAGAGTTACCAGGTGTACCTCCCGTCAGGCAGGTGGAGTTTCGTATTGCTTTGCTTCCGTGGGCGGCACCTATCGCCAAGGCACCATATCCCCTTGCGCCGCCAGAGATGCATGAGTTATTCTCGCAACTTCAGGAGCTGTTGGGAAAGGGATTTATCCGGCCGAGTAGCTCGCCATGGGAAGCACCGATCCTTTTTGTCAAGAAAAAGTATGGTTCACCGGATGTGCATTGATTACCGGGAGTTGAACAAGCTGACGGTCAAGAACCGTTATCCACTTACGAGGATCGACGATATGTTCGATCAGTTACAGGGTGCATCTTGGTTTTCCAAGATTGATTTGAGATCAGGGTATCATCAGATGAGAGTACGCGAGGAGGATATTCAGAAGACAACTTTTAGGACTCGTTATGGGCTTTACGAGTTTGTGGTGATGCCTTTCGGGCTCACCAACGCACCGGCAACATTCATGGATCTCATGAACCGGGTGTGCATGCCTATGTTGGATCGATCGGTGATCGTGCTCATTGACGATATTCTCGTGTACTCGAGGTCCAGGGAACAACACGAGGAACACCTTAGAGAGGTTTTGGGAGTGTTGAGATCGGAGAGGCTTTATGCCAAATTCTCCAAGTGTGATTTCTGGTTACGAGAGGTCCAGTTCTTGGGGCACCTCGTAAATCAGAAGGGGATTTTGGTCGATCCGGCCAAGATTGAGGCTGTCGTGAGTTGGGAGGTGCCGAGATCCCCCACCGAGATCCGGAGTTTTCTAGGATTGGCCGGCTACAACCGGAGATTTATTAGAGATTTCTGCAAGATTGCCGTTCCTCTCACCAATTTGACCCGGAAGGGCGTTGCTTTTACTTGGGGTCCCGAGCAGCAGACCTCGCTTGAGACCCTTCGACAGCGTTTGTGCGAAGCCCCGGTGTTAGCCCTTCCTGAGGGGATGGAGGACTTTGTGGTTTACTACGATGAGTCTATATCTGGATTAGGTGTGGTGCTTATCCAGAGAGGGCACATGATAGCATATGCATTGAGGCAGCTGAAGCCTCATGAAGTGAGGTATCCCACCCACGATTTAGAGTTGGGGGCAGTGGTATTCGCCCTCAGCATCTGGCACCACTATTTGTATGGGGTTCGGTGTACCATATACACGGACCACAAGAGCTTGAAGTATCTGATGGATCAGCCCAACCTGAATATGCGTCAGAGGAGATGGTTGGATGTGGTAAAAATTACGACTGTGAGATCCTGTCTCATCCAAGCAAGGCTAACGTGGTAGCTGATGTCCTGATCCGCAGGGCGGAGAATGCCCTAATTCTAGATGTGTGCATGAGGATGAAAGTGGTGACTCCGGTATTGGATACCATTCGAGAGGCGCAGGCGGAGGCTGTGAGACCGGAGAACCGCAAGAGGGAGCGGGTGATTAGGAAGGTATGCGAGTTTGTGACAGATAGTCGGGGGCTTATGACCTTTCGAGGGCGGATTTGGGTGCCCTATACGGGCGAAGCACGTAGCATACTGATGGAGGAGGCGCACAGATCGAGATTCTCGATCCATCCCGGGGCCACCAAGATGTATTTGGACCTGAAGAGGGATTAGTGGTGGCCTTGTATGAAGAGGCATGTTGCGTGGGTAGTTGAGAGGTGCTTGAGCTGCCGACGGGTCAAGACAGAGCACCAGCGCCCACATGGTCCATTGCAGCCTCTGGAGATTCCCCAGTGGAAGTGGGAAAAGATCACCATGGAATTCATTACCAAGTTACCGAGGACGGAACATGGAGTTGACGCGATTTGGGTGATTGTGGATCGATGGACGAAGAGTGCTCACTTCCTTGCTATTAGTGAGAGCTCTTCTGCAGATAAGTTAGCCGAGATTTATGTGAGAGAGGTGGTATCTCAGTATGGAGTGCCGATCTCGATAGTGTCAGATCGAGACGTGCGTTTTACTTCCAGGTTTTGGACGAAATTTCACGAGGAGCTAGGAACGCGCTTACATTTCAGTACTGCATATCACCCGCAGACAGACAGACAGAGCGAGCGGAAAATTCAGAACCTCAAGGACATGTTACGAGCATGTGTCATGGACTTCGGGGGGAGTTGAAACACCTACATACCGTTGGCTGAGTTTTTTTACAACAACAACCATCACTCGAGCATTGGTATGCCTCCCTTTGAGCTCCTATATGGGAGAAGGTGTCGCACTCCCATCTGTTGGGGAGAGGTGGGGCAGAGAGTTATGGACAGCACTGAGATAGTGCTGAAGACGACCGAGCAGATTCAGCAGGTCAGACAGAGGTTGATGACGGCGCAGAGTCGCCAGAAGAGTTACGCGGATAGACGACGATCTGAGCTTGAGTTTCAGGTCGGAGATTTTGTGCTCCTGAAAGTTTCCCCATGGAAAGGGGTGATCCGGTTCAGGAAGCGGGGCAAGTTGGGGCCTCGATATATCGGTCCGTTCAGAGTGACCGCCAGAGTGGGTAAGGTAGCATACCAGTTGGAGCTACCTGCGGAATTGAGTCGGATCCATAACATTTTTCACGTATCTCAGTTGAGGAAGTGTGTAGCCGACGAGACGACAGTGGTACCGCTGGAGGACATTTAGGTAGATACTAGCCTGAATTATGTTGAGAGGCTGACCGCAATCTTGGATCGAAAGGTGAAAGTTTTGAGAAAAAAGGAAGTTCCCCTGGTTCAGGTCCAGTGGCAGCATCAGAGAGGGTCCGATTTGACTTGGGAATCGGAGTCAAAGATGCGGGAGCAACATCTAGAGTTATTTGTGGAGCATGACTTCGAGGGCGAAGTCTGATTCTAGTGGGGGAGAACTGTAACATCCGGATTCCCACGTATGTTATTTTAAGTATTTATTATTGAGGTTCATTGACCTACTCGACGAGTTGGTGCTATAACTCGCCGAGTAGAGACGGGATGGCCACGTGGGTTTAATGATCTACTCGACGAGTCCGGGAGTAGACTCGCCGAGTAGGCGCTATGAGTGGAAACCCTAAATCCTCGGGTTTGGGGCCTATATAAGGATAAGTATAGCCTCATTTGCGGCTCTCCATCTGTTTCCTTTCAATGTGAGAAACCCTAATCGCCCCCTTGAGCTTTCGAGAGAGTTTTGAGCCATTGTTTGAGATCTTTAGTGTATTTTGGTAGAGGGAAGGAGGATTCCAAGCAAGGATTGTGAAGAGGTGGTTAGATCTGCTACTTAGACATCCCGGAGCTTCTATTCACGGTATAAAGTTCGTACCTTTGTCTCTTGTATGGATAGATCTCATGATTTTAAGAGTTAGGGCTTCATTTCCATCTTATTTTGGGGACTTTGAAGGTTTTGAACACCTTCTTAGAAAGAGACATCAGATATGGACATTGTGAGGTCCCTAGAGTCGAAAGTCCCCTGCTTTATTCAGCCATAATAGTCCCTTGAATGAGAGACTTCTTCTCAAGCTTGTTCTTGGCATTTTTAGCCCTTTAGTGCCATGCATGAACGTAAAGCTCGAGGCTTTACGTGATATTCAAGCCTTGAGAGCTTAGATCTAGAGTGTGGGACAGTTTTCTGCCTTGAAATCGTCTGAATACAAGTTGAGACTGAATGGACTCGCCGAGTTGATGAGCCGACTCAACGAGCCGGTTAGGGTTTGTCCCGATGAACTAGATCATTCGATCGCTCGGTGAGTTAGGGGTTAACTCGACGAGCTAGACCTTCATGGGATTACTAAGAATCAATGGGACTTGACGAGTCGCACGGGTGAAGTCGGCGAGTCTGGTCAATTTGGACTATTGACTGGAATTGACTTCTGTTGACTTTAGGGTTGGTCAAATGAGTAATGGAGGTCAGGGAAGGGTAAGATGGTCTTTTACCCATTTCTAGGGCTAAGAGTGTAAGAGAGACCAATGAGTGGTGTAGTCGAGTATGATGAGGGTATTAATTAGAGATATTATCCTTGTGATTAGGCAGAGGCTAGATCGAGGATTCCCGAGCACGAGGCTTTTACTTACTAGCTTACGAGGAGAGTCTTCTCACTATACTTACCTAGAGTGAAAACTATGTGTGACCAGAGGGTCTTATGTGCTTGCTTGAGTTATGCATGTTTGTGTGATATGTATTGTATGTTGTATTATTTGTTTCTTAGATCGGACCGGAGGGTCCAACGAACTATGAGGCCAGAGGGTTCTCAATCAGACCGGACCGGAGGGTCCAACGAGCTAGACCGGACCAGAGGGTCCAACGAGCTACGGGGCTGGAGGGTCCCGCTGAGACACATAGACCGGAGGGTCTTACAGAGTATTGCCTCGAGTGGCTAAATTTTTGTATGTGGTATTTTGGGGAACTCACTAAGTATCCGTGCTTACCGTGTTATGTGTCATGTGTTTCAGGTACCTCAGAGGATCGCGGGAAGGCACCGGCGTGATTGTGCACACACACTTGTTATGGAGCTATGTTTGTGGATCCTGCATTTGAATAATTGTTTGAAAACTTGTTGATTGATTTGAGAATTAATGATGAGACATATGTTTTATGAGTATTAAAAATGAAAATTTTGGTTTGAAATTTCTTGTCGTTACAAACCCCCTAATGGTCAAACATCCAGCTGTCTCAGGACCCCTCGGGGTCTTCCATGGAAGTATCATAGAGACAGCTAGCGTACCACATATCACAAATACAACTAGCATATCACATAACTAAAGGAAATATCATATATTCCATATAAGCCATACATGAAATCATATAACGATGCCACGGAAACCCTCCAAGGTCTTATATCCTATTTGCCTCGGGATCCCCCCGAGGTCTTCCATACGAGTACCATTAAGACTGCTAGCATATCACATATCACATAAATAACAGGCATATCACATATCACATAAAATCTATCATACCACATAACACATAAATAACAGGCCGGCCATGGTGATTTCGACGCATTGGTATGGTGAGGAGACTCACCTCGAAAATGTAGAAGCTTACCGACTGAAATCCTTAGCATCTGCCTCGCCAGCTTCCTGAGCTGTCACAACCAATGAATATACCCAATTAGCAATTAGGTTCCATGTCATAACCCTTAATCTATACTTGGGGTAAAAAGACCATTCTACCCCTGGCCCATTATGATCCAAAACTAAGGCCCAAGCCCAAAAGAGAAGCCCAACACTGTAATGTCCATAAATCCATCAATGGCCTAATTTTACAAATTAGGTCCCACCCCTTACGAGCCTTATCCTAAGCCCATAATCTCCTTCATTACAATTTGGTTTACTCCAAGCACCTCTTGGGACTAACTTGTCCAAAGTCAAAGGTCAAAGTCAAAGTAAAAGTCAACGCTCCGAGTTGACTTAACTCGTCGAGTTACCTATCCACTCGTCGAGTTCACCCTAAAGTCAAAATCGCGATATTGCGATCCAACTCGTCGAGTTTTCCTAGAACTCGTCGACTTCCTCCGTTTCCAACGGAATCAGGGTAACCCCAACCCAACTCAACGAGTTCAGCTATGAACTCGTCGAGTTCTTCAGTCTGCCAAGCGAATTAATGCAATAAGCCCTTTTTCTTGAATCCAAGGATTCCAAACCTCAGATCCCTATCCTTAGAGATGTCTAGAAGGGTGAAGTTTCCAAATTTACCCCAAGGATCATCTAATAAGCTCTAAACCCAAACCCTAGTTCCCTTACGGAGGGTCTTGACCTAATAAGCCCTTAAACTCTCACTCCAATATCCCGAAACATAGATCTGAGGTCCTAAGGTGGTTTAATCACGTAAAGTTTCCAACTTTACGTTCATGCATGCTTGTAACAATCTCTAAGGGCCATTTTTGGCTTCATGATGGACATATTTCAAGAATGGGACGTGGAGGCTATTAAAGTTTGCAACTTTAATCCTCTAGAGGTCATGTAGGGGCCATATCTACATCCTCAAACCCTAGAAACCTCCTTTTTTGGATACTCAAGTCAAAGTCCCAAAACGAAGCCAAAACTACAAGAGATGAGATCTAATAAGCTACATGTAAAGGTTATGACTTTATACCTCAAAGTTGTAGCCTTTGATGTAGAGTTTCTGGATCCAAGATCAATTCTCCAAGCTGGATACTCCTGTCTTAAAGCCTTCCTTCAAGAATCACTGTAAAACTCTCAAAACTCAATGAACAAGTGGGTAAAATGATATTGGTTTTCTTCTGGTCAAGGAGGCCAACCCTAGAAGTTTAGTCTATTAAATAGGTTACAATGCCTGAAAAATTTAGGTTTCCATTTCCAATGCCAACTCGTCGTGTAGGTCCTCCAATCTACGCGACTGGAAAGCTTTCTACTCGACGAGTTGGAGCCTCCCAACTGGTCAGGTTCCTTGCAATACTTCAAAATATATTCATACCCTTTGATCCAAGACTCCAACTGAATACCCGAGCAACCAAGATACATTATCTAACTCAAACTGGCTCCAAAACCCAACTCCTCGAGGTTCCGAAGCCTGATAAACCCAACCCTTTTATCATCAATTCAAAATGGGGACAATTTGAAACAGGATGTTACAACTCTCCCCCACTTGAATTAGATTTCTGCCTCGAAATCTGTTATTACCTTCCCCAGCACATCCAACAATCCAGTGAATACCTACACAACCCGGGAATAATACAACCTTCCCAAGGTAACCGAAACCAACCCTAGAAGGACTCACCACACCTGAAAGAACGAACCTTAAACCCTTACAGGAAACCACCTCTATCTTCCCGAGACTCGAACTCCACATTGCCCTGGTTTCTCAACTGACTGCCCCCGATGATACAACCCAATGGCAATTCTCGACAAAAACAAGCAATCATAACGCATCCATCACCAACGGCTTATCCAGGTTCACTGAAACCATCCTGGAAATGGTTCTTCAAATCCGGTGAAGAACGAACCCTCAATCTTTTGAATATAACTCAATCCTTTATCGCCTAGATTCCAAAGCCTACCGTCTCAATGGTCTGACTCCTTGTCAGATCTCTTGCACCCAACCGACACCATGCCAACCTCGTAGAGATTCGAACCAACAAAAGTGTCAAAAGAAATAAGGTTACTGGCCATATACAACTACCGAACACTCATACTCGGCAGAAGGCTCAGATAATCCTTCAAGTAAAAGGTTCACCCCTGCAACGGTTAGACTCAGATAGGAGTTGTGCAACAGAGTCTAATCAACCACTCTGATATTGTTTAGTCCAACTGTGAACAACTTAGGATATCCCCCGAATAACAAGCAACTCCACGCACGAATCCCCAGTCACTAAACGAACTTTAACTCTTCCCGCTACCACTTGCTGCTTTTCAGAAGCAGCCGAGACCGCCCTGATCCCACCTTATCTGTCAACTACTCCAAATACCGGAACTCAAGGCTGTTGCTAAGTCAAAAGAATAACACGCACAACAGTCCCACACATCTCCTGAAAAGAAAACCAACTGGCAGGACTTGCTTAACACACCTTGCCATCAAAACTTCTGCTAATAGAATGAACGCTACATGACCCACTGCAGTCTCATATCATACACAATCACCAACAACCCATCTTTTCCTGATTCCAAACATGTCGTGGCTCTAGTACATATAGAACTATCCGAAGACACGCCATAATGGCTCTTCCGACATCATACTAAACCCATTCCTTACTCTTGAACCTTGCGATTGATGCCTTTAGCATAAAAAAAAATATCCATTCTTATCCCACTGGAACAAAAATCTTGCATTGAACACACACGGACTCCGATTCGAGATCTTACCCAACCCGAATCGATACTCCGCTCCTATCTCGAGATCCACAAATCTCGCATTTGCATAATGCACCACGACATCCTGACATCCCTTACTTGACCGATAAATAAATACCCTTAAGCCAATCCCCGAGACTACCAGTCTTGCACCTGGTCCAACGACCAGATTCCCACGAGAACAATATCGAGGCTACCCAGCCTAGACTCTTCTGTGTCACACTCTAATTATCCACATGACCCTGCAACTCAAGATTCGAACCCTTGACTCAACAGTGTCTACCAGCCCCAATCTAAACTTCCATAATCACCCAGGCTCGCCCGCGGATCCCAAAGACCCTCATCCTAAAACAAAGAATAATTCCATGACAACCCTGGCCGGCATGCCCGAAGCACGAGCTGATCCCCCTTCCATGCTTGTGACCATCACATAAACAGTCTACTTCGAACCAATGAATGCTACCATCCTATCGCATCCTAGCACTACTTCCATCCAACCATGCTTACCACCCATGGCCTTACCACACCCAAACTATCACAACATCGCACCTCTCAAGCCGTGTTCGGTGTCCCATCAGGAGTTCGGGTCACACCTACGGATTTCCACTACTTACTATGTAAAATCAAGGCTATGCCGACCGGCGATTGGGAGTTTCCTGAACTCCCACCAACACATCCTAGGCCTAAGCAGCCACTTGATTCTCCCACACTTGAACTCGACGATGCTCTTTCACCTCTTACACCTTATGGATCTCCGATCCATTTCCTTCAATATGCACAACCGGCCCAATTCCGGCGCCGAACAATATAAGTGCCCCATTGTTAGCCAACCATAATGTTCACTCAGCTCTGGAAATCCTGAAGAATACTCTTGTGGTCTTAACCAATCGGATGATCCCAATCACTTCCCAAGACACCCTTTTTCCAAAGAAATTCGAAGGCACATACAAATTTACCACCATCTTACCGCTACCTACGGACCGGTAAATGCTACGGGCTACCCCGCAGTCTTACAACACTCTCGCGTCATCACAACTGTCCAAAACCTTACCGCCGATCCATCAGATCGGACACAACCAAAGTCGATCACCCACTCGTAATGTCACCTACTGACACGATCAATCCTGCTATGCTTGTAGCAACCCACACTCCTGGAGCGATAACTCCATCGTACGGTTCCCCGCACGTGTCGTGCTGACTCCGGCCCCGTTAGCCGCTCAAACGCCGTTCATAAGTCTTTGGTCTCTTCCTGAGGCCCTCCACTAAATGCGCCTGACTTGAACCTCTCTTCCCGAGGTACTCTAAATCGATCTTCTGCCCTCGGGCTCTGGGATTCATATCATTCAGCGTCGGGCACCCAGACACGCTCACCAGCTCAATCGTCAACGGCTGAACTGTAATAGCTGCAGCAACCTTTGCCCTAACCTGGGCCACAAACTCCTCCGAAGACATGGTATCCAATTCCTAAAGCGCCATAGATCGCGCAATCAATCCCCAACAACTCCTTTCCGACCGATACAAGAGATCCAAGGCGAACCAACTATAGCTCCTATGGGTAGGGACTAGTGCGGAAAACACTTTCCATGTCCCCAATCCAACACGAACTGAAAACCCTGAAAGTCCTTCTGCTAACTGGCTTACCACCGGAGCCGGGACCAAACAGTGGTCCTTCCTTATGTGTGCTCATCCTCAATCTGCAAGGCAACTATCCCCACAATCAATGCATAATCAAGAATACTTTTTCGCCAGGCTTCTTAGATTCTCCAATACTTTTCCCCGATTCAAGTATGGATCCTGTGATTTCAGTAGTACGGGCCCAATGCTACCTTCCACACCTATCCATACTTTCCTCCAGAATCATCCCGAATCCTCGAAGTCACCTACTCCGCTGATGTACTAAATGTCTGCTAAACAGCAACACGATGTCCACCAAAGCACCTCCTAGCCTCCCCTAGGTTCCCAAACTTACCGAACCGCCCCACTAAACTCACTGGAGCATATCCTATGCTTTCCTAGGTTCCCAACCTCACCCTGCCTTCAGCTGCTGAAGTACTCCTCATGATGCCAGCCATCCACCTCTTGAATATCGTCATATTCACTTAGTAGCTGACTCCCATCATTCAGGAGTTCCACAAAGCACAAAGCAAGCAACATTCGTGCAGTAGCACTCCGATCTAAAGAACTATCATAGGACATTCACCCCACATGCCACAACTCAAGCTATCCAAGTCCACCCTCACTGTCGGCTACCTTATGCATGCAAATTATACATGAAACATAATCTAAAGACTGTCGTATAATAGACTCTACCCTAGAACTACAACCAAACAAGGAATAGGAAATAAGGCCAAATCTATTATTCTAGGGCTATAAGATCCTAACATTATACAAATTTTAAAGCATACACATAGCAGTTGTTGATATCAATAGTCATTCCCATTACAACATAGCATCTAGTATCCCCAAGGCTACAAGCATCACATATCTGGTCAATCTATCGCTGACTAATCAGCACTAGCATGCAAGTCTACTAGCTCATACAATAAACATAAAAGGTATTCCTCCTAGCATTCTGTCACGCAAAATTGAGCAAATCCTTAGCCCTAACTAGCATGTCATTCATCGATTAAATCATATTAGAAAACATATATGGGTATTCTGGTAAAAACTTACTTGAGCTCGGCTGATTTCATGCGCCACACCCTTCTCTTATCTCAGAAAATTATTTTCTTGAAATCATTTTTCTTTTGAAAACTTTATCACTCCTCAGTTTGAGTTCAGATACGCCCGAGAGTATGTCTGAATCCCTCAAACCAATGCTTTGATACAAACTTGTAACGACCTAAAAATCAAGGGTAAAAATTTCACTTTTGTTATAGTGAAAGCACATATATAATTTAATACAAACATTCCAAAAACACTACTAATTAAAAACATTTATCAGAGTTCATCCCAAAATCACGAATTGCGGAAAACACGGGTTGTGTGCGCTGCGATCAAGTCGAGCCCTTCCTTTCCAAACCGATGATACCTGAAACCATAAACAAAAATTGTAAGCATGAAGCTTAGTGAGTTCGCTACAGCATACCCCACATAATCCACATAATATCATAAACCATATCAATCATATACTCCATGCATAGGAACATATAGGGATGCCATGGAAACCCTCCAAGGTATAACATCGGGTGCCATGGGAACCCCCACATGGTCTTAGCCCATTGGCATGGGAACCACTACATGGTCCTACAAACATATAAGGATTCCATGGAAACCCTTCGAGGTCTTACACCGGTGCTATGAGAACCCCACATGGTCTAAGCCTGGAATGCCATGGGAACCCCACAATGGTCTGACAACCAACTGCCGCGGGAAACCCCCGGGGTCTTCCATGCAAGTATCACAGAGATAACTAGCATACCACATATCACAAAGACAACTAGCATATCACATAACTAAAGGAAATGCCATACAAGCCATATAAGCCAAACATGAAATAATATAAGGATACCATGGAAACCCTCCAAGGTCTTATATCCCATTTGCCTCGGGAACCCCCAGAGGTATTCTATACGAGTACCATAAAGACTGCTAGCATATCACATATCACATAAACAACTGGAATATCACATATCACATAAACGCTAGCATACCACATAACACCTAATGGGCCGGCCTTGGTGCCTTCGACCCATTGGTATGGTGAGGAGACTCACCTCGAATGTAGAAGCTTCCCGACTAAAATATTTAGTTGCTGCCCCGCCAACTTCCTGAGCTGTCACTACCAATCAATATAACCAATTAGCAATTGGGTTCCATGTTATAACCCTTAATCTACACATGGGCTAAAATGACCATTCTACCCGTGGCCCAGTATGATCCAAAACTAAGGCCCAAGCTCAAAACAAAAGCCTAACACTGTAATGTCCAAAAATCCATCAATGGCCCAATTTTCCAAAGTGGGCCCCAACCCCTTACGTATCCAAAGCCCATAATCTTCTTCATTATAATTTGGTTTACTCCAAGCACCCCTTGGGACTAACTTTTCCAATATCAAAGGTTATATTCAACTCATCCGAGTTAACTTAACTCGTCGAGTTACCTATCAACTCATCGAGTTCACCCCAAAGTCAAAATCGCGATATTGCGATCCAACTCGTCGAGTTTTCCTACAAGTCGTCGAGTTCATCTGTTTCCAACAGAATCGGGGTAACCCCAACCCAACTCGCCGAGTTCACCTATGAACTCGTCGAGTTCTTTAGTCTGCCAAGCGAATTAATGCATTAAGCCCTTTTTCTTGAAACCAAGGGTTCCAAACCCAACACCCTAGTTCCCTTAAGGAGGGTCTTGACCTATTAAGCCCTTAAACTCTCACTCCAATGTCCCGAAACACAGATCTAAGGTCCTAAGGTGATTTAATCACGTAAAGTTTCCAAATTTATGTCCATGCACGCTTGTAACGCTCTATAAGGTCCATTTTTGGCTTCATAATGGACATATTTCATGAATGGGACATGGAGGCTATTAAAGTTTTCAACTTTAATCCTCTAGAGGTCATGTAGGGGCCAGTTCTACATCCTCAACCTCTGGAAACCTCTTTTCTTTGGATACTCAAGTCAAAGTCCCAAAACCAAGCCAAAACTACAAGAGATGAGATCTAATAAGCTACATGTCAAGGTTATGACTTTATACCACAAAGATGTAGTCTTTTGTGTAGAGTTTCTGGATCCAAGATCAATCCTCCAAGCTTGATACTCCTTTCTTTAATCCTTCCTTCAAGAATCACTCTAAAACTCTCTAAACTCAATGAACAAGTGGGGAAAATGATCTAGGGTTTCTTCTGGGCAAGGAGGTTGGTAACGAGGCCAGCCCTAGAAGTTAAGTCCTTTAAATAGGGTACAACGTTCGAAAAATTAGGGTTTCCATTTCCAGTGTCAACTCGTCGAGGTCGGGCTCCCCAACTCGTCGAGTAGGTCCTCCAATCTACGCGGCTAGAAAGCTTTCTACTCGACGAGTTGGAGCCTCTTAACTCATCGAATTCCTTGTAATACTTGAAAATAAATTCATACCCTTTGGTCCAAGACTCCAACTGAATATCTGAGCAACCAACATACATTATCTAACTCCAACTGGGTCCAAAACCCAACTCCTCGAGGTTCCGAATCCTGATAACACCCAACCTTTTGATCATCAATTCAAAATGGGGACAATTCGAAACAGGATGTTACAGTTTAGAGAGGTCGAGGTTGGTAATAAGGAAGTCCAAGGATGTCATTAGTTGTTTAAATAGGGCACAAACCCTAAAATTTAGGGTTTTCCCCTGCATAGAGTATGCCTAGCGTACTCCCACGTACGCCCAACGTACTCCCACGTACGCCCAGCATACATGGGTACCTCCACATCCAACCCTCGAGCCAGTACGCCCAACACACTCATAGAGTACGCCCAGCGTACTCGGCTAGGGACCAAATTGCAAAGATTTCTAAATTGAAGGGACTAAAGGGAAAAACCTGAAATGCAGTGTTACAGTTGGTCTGGTTGCCTTAGTGTGTGAGCGACGGATTAGGGTGAGCCCGAGAGGAGTTAGTGGATGACGGACCATGTTGGATCTGGGAGTCATGAGGGGATTTAATTATTCAAGATAAGTTTGTGGACTTCTTTTGGCCAGCAGGGTTGATGTATGGGACGACTTTGTTCACTAGAAGGACAAGCAAGATCTATGAATTTCCGAATTATGATTTAAGAATTTTCTCTGGTTGATGCCTATTCTTTGGAATGGTGTTCGTCCTCCATCGGATTGCATGCTTTTCGCAAGGGATTGGATAAACATTTGAATTTGCTCATGTCGTTGAGACCTTGTGGTTTTTAACTGCATACCTTGGAAGGGGTGGTGTTCTGGCCTGCATAGAATGGGAGGGATCGGAAAAAATATGACATGTGTTTGCAGGGTGGTTAAGGAGTAAGGGGTAACAATAGATTTCGAGGATGAAATATTGTTTAAGTGGGGGAGAATTGTAAAACCAGTTCTAGATATGCTTCTTTTGGGATTATACCATTTTAAACTCTCAAAGTGTGAGATTATGAGTGGCCACAACGTCATGGTAAAGGAGTGCCACGGCGTGGTCACAACAGATAGAAAATGCACATCTTGTATCTACCACGACCTGGCAAGGCAATGTCCACGGCGTGATAGCGATTGGAGTGCAAAACCCTAATTCTCGGGCATAAAGCCCTATTTAAAGGATGTAATAGCTAGGGTTTGTCCATCCTTAACCTTCATCACTCCCAAAAGTCCAAAATCCTACCCTATCTCCCTTGTGTGAATCTTTAACCTCATTTGAGGTGTTTTGTCGCCTTGAAGAAGGAAGAAAGGCGCTCCAAGTGCACGTATTCAGCAAGCAAAGTTCTTTACCACCTTCTTGTGTATATTCTGGACTTTGTAAGTCAACAAGCTCTTGCTTTTTTATCCAACCTTTCTAGATCTAGGTTTTGAAGCATATTTCTTCATGTTTATGAGGGTTTGAGTGGATAGATCCAATAAAGTTGACAACTTTATGGATCCTTGAGGTCCCAATGTGGTCATATTCTCTAGATTTGCAGTTTTATGAATTTTTGGTTTCATGCATGTGGTTTTATCCTCTTTCCCTTCATTTTTTACGTAACTTCCGTGCATGACATGCATTGGACATCCATGTCCATAAAGCAATGATTTTTATAATGCTTATGAGGGTAAGGAAGATTTCTAGAGAGTATGAGTATAAGGCTGAATGGATTAAGGGCTTAATCCATTAAGTTTTTCAAAATAGCTCCCACGACATGGTGACAAGACTTCTCGTGACTATTTTGTTGTGAGGCTGCCACAAGGTGGTCTATGCTTGGCTAGGACGTGGTTGCCATCTGAGTTTAACTTTGACATTTGACTGTTGAATTTTGATCAATTTTACTGTGGGTCTAATTTAAAGAATTTGAGTTGATTGATTAAGGTTTGACCTTGGTTAAGTGATAGTCGGTTCGTGATCTGTCACTTGCAAGGACTTGAGGGTGTAGTAGTGTTTCTCCATTTTTTCGTTCCAGGTGAGTTCCTCACTATACTATTTGTTACTATCTATATCCTTAAATCATAGTGTTATGTTGGTTTGAGTATCAGTAAGTCGGTGGTCATCCAATTGAGTGCTCTAATGGTCATATGTAGTCATGTAGGATTGCCTGAGAACTCTTGATCTAGGATTTATTGCATCTTCCTTGTCTGGTTGTGGCTTTAGAGTAGTATCAACCGTCTGACCTACTATCCTACCTCTGATTATATACTGTTGGGTTTTAAGCACTATAACACTCCTATGGTGCACATGCAATCCTAGATGCTTTGGATCGATGGTTTCTCTAATTATACATGCAAATTCAATTTTCCAAAGTATACATCCTAACTAGAATACAATGGAGGATATATAATATAAAACTCATAGTTAGATGAATACCTCTTGATGTAGTTGTAGTTATTGGCCTTAGAAAGCTTTAGCACCGCAAGTGTGATGCCTCTAATGTGTCACAAACACCAAATGCAAGAGGAAACTTGAGAGAATAGGCTTGTTAGAACAAAATCGATTATCACTCTCTTAGAATGAATGGGCAACCGATTTTAGGTATATGGGTTTGCATTTATAGTGTTTTAAAGGCTGAGGTTTCATCCATGCAAACCCTAATGCACCATGACCCTTCATATTACTTAGGCTCCATGGGTTAAACCTTTTACCCCATCCTAACTAACCATGGATCATTGGCCCACACTATAAGAATCATTGATTTAATAAATCAGTCCCCGTATATTTAATCAGTCTCTTTTGATCACTAAATTAATTCTAAATTAATTCTTGATCAATACTAATTAAATAATATGATTTCTCAATTAGTATATTATACTTATAATATATTAATAAATCACAAATAACCTTATTCTCAAAAGTCCATCCTATCAAATTGCACTGGTGAAGGCAACCCAAAAGGACCATGCTACTATTAGGTTAACTACATCCCAGTTATAGTTATGGGCTTAGACACCTAATCCAGTAGTCTCCTACTTGGATAAGTCTAATAAGTATAACTGCCAATGTAACTTCAGGATCCGATTAGCAATTGTAGCTTTCAAAAGCCGCTGTCGACATCTGACTTAGTCAGTGACGCGTCCTTTAAATAAAGGATAATATACTCCTCTGTTCTTCAAGATATCATGCAGATAAATACATGGAATATAGTCATACTTGTTGTCCTGCAGTTTTTTTCCCGATTTCCGATTTGTCTGACATAGAACATAAGTGAACACATCAATTTAGTTCTGATCGGGCCCGACACATAAGTCAAAACAAAATCATCGAGGGGCCTAAGATATCACTTTTAAACCTCTTAGGATAAAAGGAACAGATAAACTTCGACATTATATGCTTGTACTAACTACTCGTTAAATCATGTACAACGATACGTTTTATAACATCAAGTTACTGATGCGTTTTTGTATCATCAATGCACAACCAACTCGTAGTCAACAACTCATATATCTTGGTTTCAAGATTATATGATATTATCGTCTCACAATCACTCGTGATAAATTCCATGAAGTGATTCATGTGAGCGTGGGTTTAATCCAATACTTAAATCTTATTTTAGGAGCACTCAGGAACGTTGTAGCATACTTTTGCTATGTCTAACACCTTAGACAGTCTACAAACCAATTTATGATAGTATAGCCTCATAACCTACTTCCAATTTATCATCGAATGTGGATAGTTTGAATAATCTTATTATTATTATTCTGGAAGTCAAAACATGCAAAAGTGAAACAATAGTAAATAATTGACACAAGATAGTAACTTTACTTATAAATAAAACTCCTTTTATTCAATCATCAAATGTCAATTACAATTTAGCTATTACAAGTTTCTAAACATTTATATAATCACTAAAACTAATATCGTCCGTTAGCCCAATGCCCCTCGTATGCTACAAGTGCATAACCCTACTTAATCCCTTCGTGAGAGGATCTGTTGGTTTGTCCTCTGATGACATCCTCTTCACAACGAGGTGTCCTTCTTCTACTTGATGTCTTATTAAGTGGTACATTCTGTCGATATGCCTGGATCTTGTTGGATAAGGTGTCTAAGTCCATAACTATTTCTGGTATGTACTTGACCCGACCCGACATGGTCCATTTAGGTTGCATGGCACCATGCAATTGGATAAACTAAAATGAGAGAAATAACACTTATGGTTTATTAATATATTATAAGTTCTAATATATTAATAATATTATTTAATTAGTTTGATCAAGAATTAATTTAGAATTAATTAAGTGATCAAAAGATATCTAATTAAATATATGGGTAGATTATGTAAATCTTCCATATCTTATATAGTGGGCTAAGAGGCTCCATGGATTATCAAGTTGGGTTCCACCCATAGGATGCTCCATGGAGTTAACCCATGGATCATGAAATGAAGAGTCATGTTACATTAGGGTTTACCTAATGCAACACACTATATAAACAAAGGTGTTCTCCCCAAAATCGGCGACACTAAGAAACAGGAGGGCTAGAGCCGATTTTACAAGTGTAAGATTCTCTCAAAGTTTACTCTTTTGCATTTGGTGTTGTGTGAAGCATTTGAGGCATCACACTTGGGGTGCTAGGCTCACAAGGTTTCAAGGATCATAATCAACAACAAGGTAAGTTATTCTACCTTTCATTCAAGTTAAAAATGTTCCCCATGTATGCTAGATAGGAATATAACCTTGGAATTCAATTTTGCATGATAATTAGACAAACATAGATCCAAGGTTATTAGGGTTGCATGTACACTTAGGAACTGTTAGAATGCTCAAAACCCATCAGTGGTATCAGAGCCTAGGTTTGTTTGTTGTTTTTTTTTGTGCAAGTTACTCGTCGAGTCTGTTCTTGCACTCGACGAGTAGAGGCTGCAGTTTTCAGAATTTCGACATTTGTTGCTGGAAATGGACTAGAAACATTACCCTAAACTGTTTTGGTGTTTTAAAACTTGTTTTAGATGGTGTAATGTTTATGCTAATCCATTTACAATGGCAATTATCAAAATTACAAGTTTTTTTAAGTGTAATTTTTGATTCTTGAAAGTGTTCATATTCATGTTCTTGAACTTATGAAGATTAGATGATCATAGGAATTGTTTGTAACCTTCATCGTAGTTTAATTCATGATCATAATGTGTTTTAATGGAGTCCATAACTTGTTCTCAAGTTATGGAAAACCAAAAGTCTCACTTTTATTAAAGCCATTAAAAGAACACAAGAGTTATAAAAATGAAGAGTCTTCATTTTTATTACTCAATTAATTCATAAGTTATAAGAAATGAAAAGTTTTGGAAGTTTACAAAACTTGCCCTCAAGTTTTGGAACAAGTAAAGTCTTGATTAAAACTTTAGTTCCAACCCTTAGAATTTTAAAAGTTAAAATTCAACCCTTATACTTTATAATATTATAAGTTACTAATATATATATGTATAAGATCAAGTCGTCTTACCGCTAGTACGCCTCATTCACGAAGCCGGTCTATAAGGGGGGTATAAGGTTGTTGCCTATAAAATGGCAACTTAATGGGTGTCCACTCTCACCCACCGCTTCCTTGATCGGTGGAGGGTCGTTAGCCGAAAGGGTAGGACAAGGACTTATAAATTCTCATTAAAAGTATGATGAATATTATAAAGTAACTAAATGCTTTTATTAAATTCCCAATCTTAGTTACTTTAGGAAAATGTGAATAAGGTGCTAGTCCATGAAATTACACTTTACACTTTGTTTAAGTCGTTAGTGGAGCTCGTGTGGTTAACCGGCACACTAACTTGGACTTAACAAGGTAGGTAAAGGGTGACTTAAAGTTTATTATAGGTCGGTGGAGCTCGTGTGGTTAACCGGCACATCGATTGAGTAATAAACATTGAGTGTACCAATTGATTTGCATGGTTACTTCATACCTCGTTTTGTGATCCTCGGTATCCCAGTCACAAAACTTGGAGGGCACACTCGAGATTGAAACATGCCTTTGAAAAAAATTCATTGAATCTCAAAAGAATCTAGGAATTTCTAAGAACCAATTAAAAACCTAATATCTATATTTCGTTTTTCATGGTGGAAATTGGTGAATCGTCATTCACCTACCTTTCAAATATGTGATAGCTTGGATTACGGCATACCTCTTCTAAGTTATAATATATTGTGATTGGATCCTAGCCTTAATATTACATTTAGGTGTTTTATTAAGGACTCTCTTAATATCTAATCTTGTTATCTTCTTTCAAATGTCTTCAAACAATGCTGCTTCTGGCTCTAATCCTAATGGCTACTTTACCCTTATGAACTTGTGTGGGAAAGTCACTTTTGATGGATCCAACTTCAATGAATGGATCAGAAACATCAGGATGATTACCCGCTACGAGGACAAAGAATATGTCCTTGACAAGGAGCTTAAGGAGATTGATGAGACCACTACAACTCCCCAGGAGATCGCTGACTTCCGGGCACATGAAAGGGATGCTACAAAAGTGGCATGCATCATGTTGGCCACCATGACAGCGGAACTCCAAAAGTCCTATGAGGACTTCTACCCTTTTGAAATGCACCAAGATCTGATGGAAAGATACCATCAAAGTGGACGACAAGAGAGGTATGAAATCATATGCTCTATCATAACAACCATGATGAAGGACGGGGAATCTGTCACGAGCCACATGCTGAAAATGCAAAGGTATGTGGATCGGTTGCTGAAGCTTAATATGAACTTCCCTGAGGAGCTTGCAATAGATATCATTTTGCACTCCTTACCATCGTGCTATGATCAATTTTGCATGACATATCACATGAATAAGGAAGAGGTCACACTCAGCAAACTTCAGGGACTCCTCAAGACCGCAGAAACAGGTCTTAAGGGTAAGTCGGTTGTTAACACTCCTACTCCAAACTCCGCCCCGGTTTTGGCAATCGGGAAAGGTCGAGGGAAGAAGAGGAAGAGCTCTTCGAAGGGTACCAAGGCTAGGACCCTTGATGGCTCTTCTTCAAGTGGAACCAAGAAAGGTTTCGTCACTCCTTCTTCTGACCCAAAAGAGGCTGAATGCTTCTATTGCCATGAAAAGTCACATTGGAAGCGGAACTGCCCAAAGTACCAGCAAGATGTGAAGGATGGGAAAGTTAAACCCAACCATGCAGGTATTTACACTATCTTATCTAATAACTCACCCCATTCTAACTCTTAGGTCCTTGATACCGGTTGTGGTATTCATATCTGTTCTGATTTGCAGGGACTAAGAAGAAGTGAGAATGTGGAGCATGGAAGAATAAACTTAATCATGGGGAATAGGAAAGCTTTACCTGTCACCAAGATTGGAGTTTATACTTTATCGCTAAGTAGTGGGTTTAGTTTAGATTTGAATAAATGTTGTTATTCGCCAGAAATGGCAAGAAATATTATTTCCTTTCATGCATTGTATAAACAAGGTTTCACCTTTTCATTTGATAATGAAGTTGGTTCGATTAATGCTTTCTTTAATAATGTTCTTTATTTTAAAGCATTACCTTGTGATGGTGTGTATGAAACTGTATATGTGGTTGATAACTTAGGAAATAATGTATTGTGTATTGATTCTGTTAATGATAATAACTTGGATAAAGCATTATTATGGCATTGTCGTCTTGGACATATAAGCAAGAAACGCATAGGCCAACTCCAAAAGGATGGAGTATTGGAGTCATTTGACCTAAAGTCAGATGATAGTTGCGAATCATGCTTACTTGGAAAAATGACAAAGTCACCCTTCACAGGTTCTTGTGAGAGGGGTGAAGGTTTGTTGGATCTTATACACACGGATGTGTGTGGCCCTTCAAACATGCCACAAGGGATGCTAATCGTTATTATTTGACTTTTACTGATGATTACAGTAGATATGGATATGTCTACTTAATCAAGCATAAGTCAGAGACTTTTGAGAGGTTTAAAGAGTTTAAACAGGAAGTCGAGAATCAAATGGGCAGGAACATTAAGATGCTTCGATCCGATCGAGGTGGTGAATATCTTAGTTCAGAGTTCCTCGACTATCTTAGGGAATGTGGGATTATCTCACAATTGACACCTCCCAGGACACCGAATTTGAATGGTGTAGCTGAGAGGCGCAATCGAACCTTGTTGGATATGGTTCGTTCCATGATGAGTCGAGCTTCGCTACCAATCTCATTTTGGGGGTATGCCTTAGAAACTGCCGCCCATATCCTTAATCTAGTTCCCACAAAGAAAGTTGCCAAAACTCCTCATGAGATGTGGACTGGTAAAGTACCCAAACTAGACCACATTAAGATTTGGGGTTGCGAGGCTTTCGTGAGACGCGAGACTCATGATAAGCTTGAACCTCGAAGTGAGAGGTGTATTTTCATCGGCTACCCACATAAATCCTTTGGTTACCTCTTCTACAGACCTAGTGAGAATGTGGTCTTTGTAGCTAGGAGGGCTTTCTTTCGAGAGAGAGAGTTCATAAGACAAGGAGACAGTGGGAGGCAAGTTGACCTTGAAGAAATTCAAGAGTCAAGTGGTGAAGGAACTTCAAACCCTAGCACTCAACTTGAGGAGGAAACTCCTGTTGAGCCAATTGACAAGTCTGTACCTCTGAGGCGTTCCACAAGGGTTAGGAATGCACCTGAGCATTACTATGGATTCCATATTACTGCGGAAGGTGATACACTTATCAGTGATGAGACACTGATAGGTCTGGATGAACCTAACAGTTACGCGGAAGCCATGGCAAGCCCTGAGTCAGCCAAGTGGAAAGAGGCAATGGACAGCGAGATACAGTCCATGTATGACAATCAAGTTTGGAACTTGGTTGAGAATGTACCAAGTCGTAAGACTGTAGGGTGCAAATGGATCTTCAAGAAGAAGACCGACATGGATGGTAATGTACACACTTATAAGGCACGACTGGTTGCAAAGGGTTTCTCACAAACTCCGGGAGTTGATTATGATGAGACCTTTTCTCCAGTGGCCAAGATTAAGTCTATTAGGGTTCTGTTAGCCATAACTGCATTTCATGACTATGAAATATGGCAAATGGATGTTAAAACCGCTTTCCTTAATGGAAAGTTGGCTGAGGATGTTTACATGAGTCAGCCAGAGGGTTTTGTCAATACAGAGTACCCTAATACAGTGTGTAAGCTTGAGAAATCCATTTATGGGTTAAAGTAAGCACCTCGCAGATGGAATCTTTGCTTTGATGAGAAAGTCAAAGAATTTGGCTTTTCTAGGAGTGAAGATGAATCTTGTGTATATGTCAAGGCTAGTGGGAGTATAGTTAGCTTTTTGTTATTGTATGTGGATGACATACTACTCATAGGAAATGACATCCCAACTCTGCAAGAAGTTAAGTCCTGGCTTGGGAAGTGTTTCTCTATGAAGGACCTAGGAGAAGCTGCCTATATTCTAGGGATAAGGATCTTGAGAGACCGGAGTAAAAGACTAATTGGACTTAGTCAGAGTACCTACTTGGATAAGGTGCTGAAGAGATTCGGCATGCAGGACTCCAAGAAAGGCGAGTTACCCATCCAGAGTAACGCCAGATTGAGTAAGACACAAAGCCCTAGTACTGAGGCTGAGATAGCATAAATGAGTCGAATACCTTATGCTTCGGCTGTAGGATCGATCATGTATGCTATGACGTGTACTCGACCTGATGTAGCCTTTGCTTTGAGCATGGTTAGCAGGTATCAGGGGAAACCTGGCAAGGCACACTGGACTGTGGTAAAGAATATACTCAAGTACCTACGGAGGACTAAGGACTGGGTCCTTACCCTCGGTGGGAGTGAAGACTTGAGAGTTGTAGGGTATAGTGATGCTAGCTTTCAGACTGATAGGGATAATTTCCGCTCTCAGTCAGGCTGGGTCTTTACCTTAAACGGAGGAGCAATTTCTTGGAAGAGTTCCAAGCAAGAGACAGTGGCTGATTCAACTTGCGAATCAGAGTATATAACAGCTAGCGAGGCAGCATAGGAGGCGATATGGCTGAAGAACTTCATTGGAGACCTTGGAGTTGTACCAGCTATTAAAGAGCCAATGGAAATTTTCTGTGATAGTGAAGGTGCAGTTGCCTTAGCCAAGGAACCAAGGGATCACGGGAGATCCAGACACATCGACAGAAAATACCATTTCATCAGACATCGAATAGAAGAAGGACTCCTCGTGGCAAAGAGGGTATCATCGGATGAGAATCCAGCAGATCCCCTCATGAAGGGACTGACTCGGGTTAAGCATCTCCAGCATGCTCGGAGGATAGGGTGAAGGATGATATTAGATTTAGTAGTTAGATAACCTTGAAATTTGTAAAGTGTAATTGACATTAGATGATGAATAAAAGGTGTTTTATTTATGAGTAAAGTGTTGCTATCTCTTGTCGATCGTTTACTATATTTCTTTTGCATGTTTTGACTTCCAGAATAATTATGTTTGGTATATCATATTATTCGAACCTCCACAGTCGGTCATATGTCGGAAGTAGGTATGAATCAAGACTGTCATGATTGGTTGCAGAGGTCTAAGTTGTTGGACATGGCTACAACACTCATGAGTGCTCATAAGTTCTGAGCATTGGACTCAACCCACGCTTACTGGAATCACTTCATGGAATTTTTCTCGAGTGATCGTGAGACGGTAATATCATATAAGTCTTCAAACCTAGATATATGATTTGTTACTTATGAGTTGCTTATGCATTGATTGTACGAAAACGCATTGGTAACTCGATGTTATAAAACGTACTCTTGTGTATAATTCAATGAGTAGTAGAACAAACATATGAGTCGAAGTTTATCTGTTCCTTCTTGGATTAGAAGCTGATATCTGGGCCCCTCGATGATTTTGTTTTGACCTATGTACCGGGCCCGGTCAGAACTAAGTTCATGTGTTCAATTAAGTTCTTTGTCAAACAAATCGGAAATCGGGAAACAAACTGCTGGACAATAAGTAAGACATTGTTCCATGTATTTGTCCGGCCGAGAGACCTTGAAAGAGCTACGATTGCCGATCGGTTCCTGAAGTATTGCAGTTATAGTTATTAGACTTATCCAAGTGGGAGACTGTTGGATAAGGTGTCTAAGTCCATAACTATTTCTGGTATGTACTTGACCCGACCCGACATGGTCCATTTGGGTTGCATGGCACCATGCAATTGGATAAACTAAAATGAGAGAAATAACACTTATGGTTTATTAATATATTATAAGTTCTAATATATTAATAATATTATTTAATTAGTTTGATCAAGAATTAATTTAGAATTAATTAAGTGATCAAAAGATAACTAATTAAATATATGGGTAGATTATGTAAATCTTCCATATCTTATATAGTGGGCTAAGAGGCTCCATGGATTATCAAGTTGGGTTCCACCCATAGGATGCTCCATGGAGTTAACCCATGGATCATGAAATGAAGAGTCATGTTACCTTAAGGTTTACCTAATGCAACACACTATATAAACAAAGGTGTTCTCCCCAAAATCGGCGACACTAAGAAACAGGAGGGCTAGAGCCGATTTTGCAGGTGTAAGATTCTCTCAAAGTTTACTCCTTTGCATTTGGTGTTGTGTGAAGCATTTGAGGCATCACACTTGGGGTGCTAGGCTCACAAGGTTTCAAGGATCATAATCAACAACAAGGTAAGTTATTCTATCTTTCATTCATGTTAAAAATGTTCCCCATGTATGCTAGATAGGAATATAACCTTGGAATTCAATTTTGCATGATAATTAGACAAACATAGATCCAAGGTTATTAGGGTTGCATGTACACTTAGGAAGTGTTAGAATGCTCAAAACCCATCAGATCTACCATGATCTCTCGGTTCCTTGGTTAAGGTAGCCGCCCCCTCGTTATTGCAGAAAATTCCACAAGCTCCTTTATGGATGGTACAACTCCAAAGTCTCCGATGAAGTTTTTCAACCATATCGCGTCTTTCGATGCTTCGCTCGCTGCTATGTACTCTGATTCACACGTTGAATCAGCTTCAATCTCCTGCTTGGAACTATTCCATGTTACTGCTCCTCCATTTAAGGTAAACACCCAGCCCGACTGATAACGCAAATTAGCTCTATTGGTCTGAAAATCGGCGTCACAATACCCTGTCACTCTCAAGTCATCACTCCCACTGAGGGTAAGGACCCAGTCCTTAGTCCTCCGCAGGTACTTAAGAATGTTCTTTACTGCAGTCTAGTGAGCTCTACCAGGATTCCCTTGATATCTGTTGACCATGCTCAAAGCAAAGGCCACATCAGGGCGAGTACAATTCATATCATACATGATCGAGCCAACCGCAGAAGCATATGGTACTCGACTCATCTCTGCTATCTCAGCCTCTGTACTCAGACTCTGATTCTTACTTGGTTTGGTACTGCTTTGGATAGGTAAGTCTGTAGGGTTTTGAGGATTCTAACACTCCTAAGGTGTACATGAAACCCTAAATACCTTGGATCTATGTTTTCTCTATTATACATGCAAATATGAACTTTCCAAGGTATTTCCCTAACTAGCATACAATCATATGTACTAGGATAACAAAACTAGATAGAATACATACCTCTTTGTTGTAGCTTGATTCCATGGAGCTTAAGAGCCTAGTGCCTCAAGTGTGACACCTCAAATGGTTCACACAACATCAAAACAACTTGGAATAACCATGAAAAGAGATACTTCACTCTAGAAATCAGCTTGCCCTCTTGTGTATGCACTAGTGCCAATTTCACCAACCAATGAGGTCTTTATATAGTGTGCACATTAGGGTTACACCATGTAACCCATGACTCTACCCATTCCTTATGCTCCATGGGTTTTAACCTCCATGGAGTATCCATGGGTCATCACATGGGTTAAACCCAACATAAGGAATCATGGATCATAAGCCCACATATATAAGAATGAATGATTTACACAATCAATCCCCATATATTTAAATAGTCCCTTTTGATCACTAAATTAATTCCAAATTAATTCTTGATCAATACTAATTAAATAATATGATTTCATATTAATATATTAGAACTTATAAGATATTAATATGTCACAAATATCCTCTTCTCACAAAAGGTCTATCCAAATGTCCCGATGCCATGCAACCAAAATGGACCATGCCGGGTCGGGTCAAGTATATACCAATTATAGTTATGGACTTAGACACTAATCCAACAGTCTCCCACTTGGATAAGTCTAATAACTATTATTGCAAGTATGACTTCATAACCCGACTAGCAATCGTAGCTCTTAAAAGCCGCTGTCGAACTCTGAACAAATCAATGACGCGTCCATTAGATAAGTGATCATATATTCCTCCATTCTAGATATCATATGAACTGAGACATGGATTATAATCATTCTCTCTGTCCATTTGTTGTTTCCCAATTTCTGATTTATGACGTTCGACTAATCGAACAAATCAAATCAGTCTAGGCTTGGCCAAGCACTTAGGGTGTCATCACTAACTCATTGAGGGGCCCACAAATATCGCTTTTATCCCTTTAAGGGTAAAAGGAATGGATAAACATTGACTCATATGCTTGTACTACCTACTCGTTGAATTATACACATAGGCACGTTTTATTACATCGAGTTACCAATGCGTTTTAGTGTAATCAATGTATAACCAACTCATAGTCAACAACTCATATCTCTAGGTTTGAAGAATATAAGATATTATCGTATCATGATCACTCGTGATAAAATCCATGAAGTGAATCAAATGAGCGTGGGTTTAATCCAATACTCAGAAGTTACGAGTACTCATGAATGTTGTAGCAACTCTTGCTATGTCCACTACCTTGGACATCTACAAACCAGCTTCATGATAGTCTTGCCTTAATACCTACTTCCAACGTATTATCTACTGTGGATGGTTTGAACAACTTAGTCATTCAGTAAGAACTGATGGGTTTCAGCCAATAAAACATCCTATGTGCTCATGCAAACCCTAATTATTGGATCTATGTTTCACTAATTGTACATGCAATCATCCAAGACTTATAAACCCTAGATCTAATGGTAATAATTCGAAATTATAAGAAATAAATCAGATCCAGAATATTACCTCATGTTTGCTTGCTTGAATCTTTTTGTGTTTGATGCTTAGAGTCACAAGTGTCACTCCTCTAATGCCTTACAAACACCAACTAGCAAGAGGGTAGTATATGAGAGAGGGAGGAGGCATACAAAATCAACTCTAGGGTTTTTAGAGAAGCGGTGGCCGATTTCTGTAGCCTAGGGGTTCTATTTATACTGTGAGCCGCTAGGGTTTCAGTCAAAACCCTAATGGACAGCTTAAACATCAAGCAACCCATGGAACCTTCTGGAATACAGGCCATGGACGAAAATATGATGGGCTCCCATCATAATTTCTTTCACCCCTTTAATCCATTAGGTTTCCCAGCCCAAAATACAACTATCACACATTTGACAGTTTAAGTCCCCTTTATTGAATTAATCTCTTTTAGTCACCAAATTAATTCTTAATTAATTTATGACTAATATTAATTAAATAATATGATTATTCCTATAATATATTATTCTCATAATATATTAATAAACCATAATATCTTCTCTCTCTCTCCATAAATCACCCTGTCAAGTTGCTATGGTGAAGGCAACCCAAATGGACCATGCACAACCGGGTCAAGTACTTACCAAATATAGTTACGGACTTAGACACTAATCGAACAGTCTCCCACTTGGATAAGTCTAGTAACCACAAATGCAAGCACAATCCGATTAGCAATCGTAGCTCTCAAAGACGCTGTCGAACTCTGATCTTATCAGTGACCTGTCCTTTAGATAAGGGATCGTATAATCCTCTATTCTAGATATCATGCAGACAATTACATGGAACATAGTCATACTTATTGTCCAGCAGTTAGTTTCTCGATCTCTGATTCATTTGACATAGAACTTATTTGAACACATCAATTCAGTCCTGAACGGGCCCGACACATAAGTCAAATCAAATCATCGATGGGCCCTGATATCGCTTTTACCCTCTTAGGATAAAAGGAACAGATAAACTTCGACTTATATGCATTTACTATCGACTAATCAAATCATACACAACAATGCATTTTATAACATCAAGTTACTGATGCGTTTACGCATTATCAATGCACAACCAATTAGCAAACAATAAATCATATATCTAGGTTTTAAAACCATATGATATTATCATCTTGCGATCACTCGTGATAAATTCCATGAAGTGATTCCAGCAAGCGTGGGTTTATTCCAATGCTCAAATCATGTTCATAAGCACTCATGAACGTTGTAGCAAACTTTTGCTATGTCTAATACACTTTAGACAATCTACACACCAATTTATGACAGTCTTCATTCATACCTACGCCCAACATATGAACGACTGTGGACGGTTCGAATAATCTTGTTATTCAGGAAGTCAAAACATGAAAAATGAAACAATAGGTAAATGATTAACATAAGACAGTAACATTACTAATAAATAATACTCTTTTATTTAATCATCGAATGTTAATTACAATTTATCTATTACACGTTTCTAAACTATCTAATCTAAACTAATATCGTCCTTCAGCCTGATGCTCCTAGCGTGCTGCAAGTGCTTAACCCTGCTCAGTCCCTTCGTAAGGGGATCTTCTGGGTTATCCTCTGACGATACCCTCTTCACTACGAGGAGTCCTTCTTCTACTCGATGTCGAATAAAATGATATTTTTAGTCGATATGTCGAGATCTACCACGATCCCTCGGTTCCTTGGTTAAGGCAACCGCTCCTTCATTATCACAGAAAATTTCCATAGGCTCTTGTATGTCGGCACAAGTCCAAGGTCTCCGATGAAGTTCTTCAACCATATTGCCTCCTTTTACGCTTCGCTCGCCGCTATATACTCTGATTCGCACATTGAATCAGCTACGGTCTCCTGTTTAGAATTTTTCCAAGTTATTGCACCTCCATTAAGGGTAAAGACCCAGCCCGACTGCAAACGGTTGATGTCCCTGTCGATCTGAAAACTGGCCTCACTATACCCTCGCACCTTTAAGTCATCACTCCCACCGAGGACTAGAAACCATTCCTTGGTCCTCCGAAGGTACTTAAGAATATTCTTGACTGCGGTCCAATGCGCTTTGCCAGGGTTCCCTTGATATCTGCTGACCATGCTCAAAACGAAGGCCATATCAGGGCGAGTACAAGTCATAGCATACATGATCGAGCCAACTGCGGAAGCGTAAGGTACTCGGCTCATCTCTTCTATCTCGACTTCAGTACTCGGACTTTGAGTCTTACTCAACTTGGCATTACTTTGGATTGGTAATTCCCCTTTCTTTGAATTCTCCATACTAAAATGTTTTACTACCTTGTCCAAGTAAGTATTCTGACTAAGTCCTATTAGTCCCTTACTTCTGTTTCTCACTATCCTTATTCCCAGAATATAGGTAGCCTCTCCGAGGTCCTTCATAGTAAAGCACTTCCCGAACCAGGACTTAACTTCATGCAGTGTCGGGATGTCGTTTCCTATGAGTAGTATGTCGTCGACATACAATACGAGGAAGCTTACTACACTCCCACTGGATTTGACATATACACATCATTCATCCTCGCTTCGCAGAAAACCAAACTCTTTGACCTTCTCATCAAAGCAAAGATTCCATCTGCGAGATGCTTGCTTAAGTCCATAAATGGACTTCTCAAGCTTACACACTCTATTAGGATGCTTCACATTGACAAAAACCTCTGGCTGAGCCATGTAAACATCCTCAGCCAACTTCCCATTAAGGAAAGCGGTTTTGACATCCATTTGCCATATTTCATAGTCATGAAATGCAGCAATGGCCAGCATCACCCTGATAGACTTTATCTTCGCAACTGGTAAAAAGGTTTCATCGTAGTAAACTCCAGGAGTTTGAGTGAAACCCTTCGCAACCAATCGTGCCTTATAAGTGTGCACGTTTCCATCCATGTCGGTCTTCTTCTTGAAGATCCACTTGCACCCGACCGTCTTATGACCTGGTACATTGTCAACCAAATTCCAAACTTGGTTGTCATACATGGACTGAATCTCGCTGTCCATAGCCTCTTTCCATTTCGCAGACTCTGGGCCTGCCATGGCTTCCTTATAGCTTTTAGGTTCATCCAGATTAACTAGTGTACTGTCACAAATGAACGTATCCCCTTCTGTAGAAATTTGAAAACCATAAAACTGGGGTGGAACACTAACCCTTTCGGAACGTCTAAGAGGTAAGGACTCGTTAATCGGTTCAACCGGAGTTTCCTCCTCAGGTTGAGCGCCATTGTTAGAGGTTCCTTCATCGCTTGACTCTTGAAGCTCTTCAAGATCGATTTGCCTCCCACTGTCTCCTTGGCTTATGAGTTCTCGCTCTCGGAAAACCCCTCTCCTCGCAACGAAGACAACATAGTCACTCGGTCTGTAGAAGAGATATCCAAAGGATTTCTGCGGGTAGCCGATGAAAATACATCGCTCACTACGAGGTTCGATCTTGTCGTGAGTCTCTCGTCTTACGAAAGCCTCGCAACCCCAAACCTTGACATGTGCCAACGAGGGAGCCTTCCCTGTCCACATTTCGTGAGGTGTTTTGGCAACCTTCTTTGTAGGGACTAAGTTAAGGATATGGGCGGCAGTCTCTAACGCATACCCCCAGAATGAGATAGGTAGTGAAGCATGACTCATCATGGAACGAACCATGTCTAGCAAGGTTCGATTACGCCTCTCAGCTACACCATTCAACTGCGGTGTCCTAGGTGGCGTCAATTGCGAAACTATTCCGCATTCCTTGAGGTAGTCGTGGAATTCAAGACATAGGTACTCTCCACCTCGATCAGATCGAAGCATCTTCATTTTCCTGCCCAACTGATTCTCGACTTCTTGTTTAAATTCTTTGAACTTTTCAACGGTTTCTGACTTGTGCTTGATTAAGTAGATATACCCATATCTACTATAATCGTTTGTGAAAGTCACATAGAAGCGGTTCACATCCCTTGTAGTGGATCTAAAGGGTCCGCATACATCTGTATCTATGAGATCCAATAAACCCTCACCCCTCGCACAAGTGCCAGTGAAGGGTGACTTATTCATCTTTCCAAGTAAACAAGACTCGCACACGTCATCGTCCCTAAGGTCGAATGACTCCAACACTCCATCCTTTTGGAGTTGGGCTATGCGTTTCTTATTGACATGTCCAAGACGACAATGCCACAAGCATGCTTTATCCATACTATTGGAAGAATCCACACACAACACATCATTTCCTAAGTTATCTACAACCATCACAGTCTCATATATTCCATTACAAGGCAATGCTTCAAAATATAAAACATTATTAAGATAAGCATAAATAGAACCCTTTTCATTATCAAATGAATATGTAAAACATTATTTATATAAACCATGAAATGAAATGATGTTTCTTGCCATATCTGGCGAATAGCAACAATTGTTTAAATCTAAATCTAATCTATTGCTAAGCACTAAGGAATAAACTCCAATCTTTGTGACAGGCGACGATCTTCTGTTTCCCATTATCAGATTCATCCTTCCATGCTCCACATCCCTATTTCTTCTTAGTCCCTGCAAATCAGAACATATGTGAAAACCACATCCTGTATCAAGAACCCAAGAAGTAGCATGTGATAAACCATTAGATTTAATTGTGTAAATACCTGCGAAAGATGGCTTGATCTTCCCATCCTTGATGGCTTGCAGATATTCTGGGCAACTTCTCTTCCAATGCCCTATCTTGTGGCAGTAGTGGCACTCTACCTCCTTAGGATTAGAGTTGGGTTTGGCAGAACCAACTTTGGTTCCACTAGAAGAGGTACCATCTTGGGACTTTCCCTTGTGGTGGCTCTTAGAGGGATCCTTCCTCTTCTTACCCTTCCTTTGTCCTATTGCCAAGACAGGAGCATCATCGGGAGTTGGAGTTGATGCAACAGATTTATCCTTGAGGTTGCTCTCAGCAGTCCTCAACAAGCGCTGAAGCTTGCTCAAGGAGACCCCCTCCTTATTCATGTGGTAGGTCATGCGGAACTGGCTAGAGCAGGGAGGCAAGGAGTGAAGGATAATATCAATTGTCAGCTCTTCATCAAAGTTCACATACAACTTTAGCAGGCGATCGACATATCTCTGCATCTTTTGTAGATGAGCGGTAAGGGACTCTCCATTACCCATTTTGGTAGTGATCATCGAAGTGATGATCTCATACCTTTCTTGCCTAGCGCTCTGGTGGTACCGGTCCAATAGATCTTGGTGCATCTTATAGGGGTACATGTCCTCATAGGACTTCTGGAGTTCTGCGGTCATAGTCGCTAACATGATGCATAGGACTTTCGTGGTATCACGCTCGTAGGCCTCAAAGGCCGCGATCTCTTCAGCAGAGGCAGTGTTGATGTCAATCTCCTTTAGCTTCTCATCGAGGACATACTCTTTGTCCTCGTAGCGAGTGACCATGCGAATGTTATGGATCTAATCATTGAAATTGGACCCATCAAAGATCACTCTCCCACACAAGTTCATGAGTGAGAACGAGCCAGAGGAGTTTGAACCAGAAGAGTTGTTGTTGACGTTCGACATCTGAAAAGGAAAAGGAACAAAGTTTGATTAGAAACGAATTCCCCAATTAAACACCCAAATGAGAAATTAGGGCTAGGAACCAACAACATTATTCACAAATTAGAAAAGGGATGCCGTAATCTAACAAGCAAATAATGTGAAGGTAAGTGAATGTCGATTCACTAATTCTACACCATGAAAAACGAAAAAGAGATTAAGTTTTAAATGTATTGAAAACTCCTAGATCCTTTGAGATTCATTGAACCTTTCAATGGCATGTTTAAATCTCGATATGCCCCTCTAGTTTGTGACTGGCATGCCGAGGATCACAAAGCGGGTGTGAATAAGCATGCAAATATACATGGTGCCCTTATTGTTATAGTCACCTATTCGATGTGCTGGTTAACCACACACGCTCCATCGAACTATGACAAACAATGAGTCACCCTTTGCCACCTTTGCTTAGAACCCAATTAATGTGCCGGTTAACCACACATGCTCCATTAACGTCTTAGCAAGGGTACAAAGTGTAATTTCATGGAATTGCATCAAATTCACTTTTGCCTAAAATAACTAAGATTGGGAATTTTGTAAAAAAAACATTTAGTTACTTTTATAATTCATTATACTTATTAATGAGAAGGTGGTTGCCCTATCCTACCCGTTCGGCTAACGACCCTCCACCAATCAATGAAGCGGTGGATGAGAGTGGACACCCATTAAACGGCCGTTTTATAGGCATAACCTTATACCCCCCTTATAGATGGCTTCGTGAATGAGGCCTACTAACGGTAAGACTAGTATTTTAAGTTATACATATATACATATTAATCTTACAATATTATAATGTATAAGGTTTAATTTTCAACTTGTAAAATTCTAGGGTTTGAAATTTAAATAGTTCAAATTAAACATTTTAATCACAAATTTAAATTTCAAAACTTGAGGACAAGTTTTGAACTCTTCAAAACAAAAAGGATCAAATAGCAAATAATTTTAAATTAAAAAATTAATTTAATGATTATCAAAATTTGACCTAATTAAGATTATTCACAAGATAATTTACCAAATCAAATTCAAATAATCAAATATTATCAAATAGGAAATTTATTATTCAATTGATTTGAAATTATCTCTTGTTTTGTTAAGGATATTGTCAAAAAGGTAATAAAAATTGGATTTTATTTGTTTAAAACGATTTAGGTAATGATCCTTAACCAAAACAACAAATAATCCCGAAATATCCTCTGCCAGACACGTTGACTCGCCGAGCCCCTTTATAGACTCGTCGAGTTCACCCTACTCGTCGAGTCCACAATGGGTCTCGCCGATTCAGACAAGCAGATTGCACAAAAACGAATTTTTTCAAGCAAGAACAGATTATATAGCATCAAATACAATTGAAACCAGACTCTGCTCTGATACCACTGATGGGTTTGAGCGAATAAAACATCCTATGTGCTCATGCAAACCCTAATTCTTGGATCTAGGTTTCACTAATTGTACATACAATTATCCAAGACTTATAAACCCTAGATCTAATGGTAATAATTCGAAATTATAAGAAATAAATCAGATCCAGAATATTACCTCTTGTTTGCTTGCTTGAATCTAATTGTCTTTGATGCTTAGAGTCATAAGTGTCACTCCTCTAATGGCTTACAAACACCAACTAGCAAGAGGGTAGTATATGAGAGAGGGAGGAGGCACACAACATCGGCTCTAGGGTTCTTAGAGAAGCAGTGGCCGATTTCTGTAGCCTAGGGGTTCTATTTATAATGTGAGCAGCTAGGGTTTCAGTGAAAACCCTAATAGACAGCCTAAACATCAAGCAGCCCATGGAACCTTCTGGAATACAGGCCATGGACGAAAATATGATGGGATCCCACCATAATTTCGTTCACCCCTTTAATCCATTAGGTTTCCCAGCCCAAAATTAAACTATCACACATTTGATAGTTTAAGTCCCCTTTATTGAATTAATCTCTTTTAGTCACCAAATTAATTCTTAATTAATTTATGACTAATATTAATTAAATAATATGATTATTCCTTTAACATATTATTCTCATAATATATTAATAAACCATAATATCTTCTCTCTCTCCATAAATCACCCTGTCAAGTTGTTATAGTGAAGGCAACCCAAAAGGACCATGCACAACCGGGTCAAGTACTTACCAAATATAGTTACGGGCTTAGACACTAATCCAACAAGAACGACCTAGTTATTCTGGAAGTCAAAAAATGCAAAGTGAAACACAAGATTAATACTAATCCTATATGGCCCCAACACTTTGAGTGTAAATAAAACACATTTTGTCTAAGCACCATATTGATTACTCATTATTCATTGTATAATGTTTCGATTTATCAACTTAATACTTGAATTAAAACAATAGTCATGCCATGCTCCAAGCATGCACACTATGTTTGTCTAAACAATAGTTATGCCATACTCCAAGTATGCACACTATGTTTGTCTTATGATCCTTACTTTGTGAAACAAATCAATTGACAAACTCTTGCCATTTACTGTAATCTGTTAGCAACTTGACAATCCCAATTCTTATTGTAAATGTAAGAATACCAAACTCTTGCCATTTACTGTAATCTGTTAGATTCTAAACTTATATGCAATGATTCCCTTGTAATGACCATGCCCAAGTCACAAAGACTTGACAACAAACATTACAAAGTATTCCAATGGAGATCAATTCCATGGAAACGAAGTTTCATATTCAAATTATATTCCTTTGAACACCCTTCTTGCATTAAGTTCTCTAATCTTACACAGATTCAAAGAATAACTTCCACCTATGGAGACAATTCCATATTCCCATTTTAACTATCACTTCTGAACAAGAGTTGCCTCCTTTCAGAATATGTCAATATGGTCCTATCTCTATACTTCCAATTATCCATGAGCAACAAATCTTTGGCAAACCTCAGACTGTCCTCGGCAATTGCTTAATCATTTTAGTTATATCCACTTCTAATCCTTTTTCCCTCTTAATGCCCCAAGCATTTGAAAAATTTAGAATGGATGAATATTATATCACATGTAATCGATCCTATACCCGAAGCATATGGGACACGACTTACATAAAGACATGATACTTTACCAGTCCTTTTATTTGCCATTTTATTTGCCATGTTCTCACAATTTAGATTATGAAAAGGGATGCCGTAATCATAATCGAATTTTAGAACGCAAATAATGTTCCCATATATAGAATTTCCTTATGTTGAACCATTCCAACATAACATTCATATATATATATATATATATATATATATATATATATATATATATATATATATATATATATATATATATATATATATATATATTTGACTAAAGTTGATTAAAATCTCAATCTAAGCTTTTAGAATTGGAATGAAGTATAAATCCTCTCCCTTAATTATAGCAAAACAACTTTCAAAGCGAATTGAACCTTTTGTTTTCTATAATTAATATTGCTAACTTGCAACATAATAATCATGCTCCCACTAGCATAATGATTATTATCTTACTAGCATAACACTTATGCTCCCAATAGCTTTGACATGTATCCAGGAATCAGTTGGACTTCTAGAAATCAATACTTTATTGACTTTCTTACCAAAGTTCAGATTTCTAATACGAGATGCTTTGATAAAACTTTATCAAGGTCATACACCTTCCCTTAGATAGCTCATATGTGTGTCTAAACAATTTCAGAACTATGAAAAGGGATGACGTAATCATAGTCTCAATTGTTTAGACCTTTGCCGTTCCTCACAAGTCCATGTTAGTGTGCCGGTTAACCACACGCGCTCCACTAATGACTTTAAGAATGCAAATATCACAATTGGTATCTACTTAAAATCTACTCAGTGAAAGCATTTCCTCACCATCATTTTTCATTAATCGGAGAGAAACCTTATGACACTTAGATCTTTATGGTGTATGTGTTCCTATCCATGTGAATTTGTCATAGCCATAATCACACGACAAGGTTAGTGACAAATCCAAACTCATATGCACTGAACTTGCCCAATCTCATTTTTCTTGCCACCCGGCAGCACAAGGGCTTACCATCGCTTCCAGGTTGTTATGCAAACAATTGAGAACTTACAGAACTCACAAGCATAGTCAACTTAAACTGTAATGGGCACAGACACATAAATATGTCAACACAATGGGTTACAAACCTCAAGTTGTGGGCCAGTGACTAACAATACTCTTGATTAGTTCTTAAAACTTTCTCAATATCTTTTAAGACTCCCACTGACCTCTTGACATATAAGATTCTTTTGTCAAGAACCATTCCTTGACAAAACAAATATTCAACAGTTAGTGCGGGTTCTTATCAAGTTAAACACTTCATACAATTGGTCTTAGTTGGTCTTTGTTTTATCGAAAACATCACAACTAACCAACTTCAAATGTACAAGAATAGTAAACATCTTACTCTAAATGTGACAAGTGTTATAGACTTTCTAAAGATTATGTCACTCAAGTTACAATATTAGAGTATGACTCTAAGACTTGATTTTTTTGGAATGAAGTATGATTTATCTTTTGATTTAACCATTTCAACAATTCATGATTTCTCTCCTTAGTCAAACAAATGCACTAAGGTGTCCTTAGAGGATCAATTGTGATATGGTTTCATAATCAATAAGATAATCATAAAACAAGATACTCAAGTACTCTCCCATCTCTTCAGATTGGAGAAACTTTTATCTTTCTGCCTTATTTGATTCTTCTCATCCGTTCTGCCATACATTGAAACTTTTCCAATGTTTCTGAATTACACTTAAACTTTTAAGCATAACCATATTTACTAATCTTTAGTAAATCATGACGAATAATCTTATCATTCTTTGTGGTGGACCTGATGAGCGCACAACCTAGTGCACCAGATCCTTTAGTCCTTCTCTTGACTCACATATACATGTGAACAAGGACTTAGTCTTAATTTCTCAAAGATGAAAATTCTCATTCATCACACAATATAAGTTGCATGATTCCAAGTTTCTGTCCAATTGAAACTTGGGTGATGACAATCTTTCCTTATTTGGTAAATTATGTGTTGGGTTTTGAGCATTCTAACACTCCTATGGTGTACATGCAACCCTATAAACCTTGGATCTATGTTTTCTCTATTATACATGCAAATATTAAATATTCCAAGGTTTCATCCTAACTAGCATATTATGAAGCACCTATACTACAAAGTTCTAGTTAGATGACATACCTTTTGATGTAGCTTGATGTCTTCAAGCTTTAAGAGCTTAGCCCCAATAGTGTGGAAGCCTCAAGTGGAATCACAAATCACCAAAACACCTTGGAAAACCTTTAGAGAATATGGATACTTGGATCACACTATGAAATCGGTTATTGCCCTCTTTAGTGTATCCACACTAGCCACTAGCATAATTTCATGAACCATAAGACCCTTTATATAGTGTGGAGGATTAGGGTTAAACCCTAATACCCATGACCTTTCATTTCCTAGGATCCATGGGTTAAAGATCCATGGACTATCCATGAAGACTTAGCCCAACCTAAATGAACTTGGCCTACTACACATATATATATATCTAAGAGTCCATATTTAATTAGTTCCTTTTGATCACTTAATTAATTATAAATTAATTCTTGATCAATACTAATTAAATAATATGATTATTAATATATTAGAACTTATAATATATTAATTTAAATCATAAATATACTATTCTCAAAAGACTATCCATATAAATTGTGTCGGTGAAGTGCAACCCAAATGGACCATGCGGGGTCGGGTCAAGTACATACCAAATATAGTTATGGACTTAGACATTAATCCAACAGTCTTCCACTTGGATAAGTCTAAAACTATTATTGAGTATGACTTCAAAAACCAACTGGCAATCGTAGCTCTTAAAGCCGCTGTCGAACTCTGATCTTGTCAATGAACTTTGACCTTTGTCAATGACTTGTCCATTAGATAAGGGATCATATATTCCTCCATTCTAGATATCATATGGACTGAGACACGGATTATAATCATTCTCTCTGTCCATTTGTTGTTTCCCGATTTTCGATTTATGATGACTGACTGATTGAACAAATCAAATCAGTCCTGGCTTGGCCAAGCACTCACATGTGTCATCGCTAAATCATCGAGGGGCCCACAAATATTGCTTTTATCCCGAAGGTAAAAGGAATGGATAAACTTCGACTCATATGGCTTGTTCTACTACTTGTTGAATCATACACAAAGGCACGTTTTATAACATCGAGTTACGAATGCGTTTTCGTGCAATCAATGTATAACCAACTCATATCTCCAGGTTTGAAGAATATAAGATATTATCGTCTCATGATCACTCATGATAAAATCCATGAAGTGATTCAAATGAGCGCGGGTTGAATCCAATACTCAGAACTTATGAGCACTCATGAGTGTTGTAGCACCACTTTGTCCACCAACTTAGACCTCTACAAACCAACCCATGACAGTCTTGATTCATATCTAGTTCCAACATGTGACCGACTGTGGATGGTTTAAATAACTTAATCATTCAGGAAGAGCGACTTAGTTATTCTGGAAGTCAGAACATGCAAAGTGAAACACAAGAATAAATGAATCAAATATGGTATCAAACCCTATGAATATAAATAAACACTTTTATTTATCACCATACTGATTACTCATTATTCATTGTTTCGGTTTTATCAACTTTATACTTGAATTAAAAACACTAGTTGTCCCATGCTCCAAGCATGTACACTATGTTTTTCTTAAACAATAGCTTTGCCATACACCAAGTATGCACTCTATGTTTGTCTATGATCCTTACTTTGTGAAATAAACCAATTGAACATAATTTCAATGATTCTAATTTCACACTCCCAAATCCTTATCGAAAAATGTGAGAATTTCAAATTCCTATCATTTATCGAAATCTGTTTAGATTTTAAACTTATATACACTGACCCTCCTGTAATGAATATGTACAAAGTCACAAAGACTTGTCAACATTCATTATAAGGTATTCCAATGGAGATCAACTCCATGGAAACTAAGTCTCATATTCAAAGTACATTGCTTTGGACATGCTTCTTGCATTAAGTTTTCTAATGTTACACAGATAACTTCCACCTATGTAGACAACTCCATATTCTTATTTTGACTATCACTTCTGAATAAGAGATGCCTCTTTTTAGAATATATCAATATGGTCCTTCCAAAATTAGCACTATACTTCCAACTGTCCCTGAGCAACCAATCTTTGGTAAACCTCAGATTGTCCTCGACAATTGCTTAATCATTTTAGTCATATCCAATTCTAGACCTTTTCCCTTCTTAATGCCTCTGGGCATTTGGAAAAATTTAGAAATGACAAATATTATAGCACATGCAATCGATCCTGTACCCAAAGCAAATGGTACACGATTCATGATGTCTCACATAAAGACATGATTCTAGACCAGTCTTTTGCTACAATATTTTTATTTGCCATGTTTTCAAAATTTGACTATGAAGAGGGATGCTGTAATCATAATCGAATTTTGAGAACGCAATATATAGAATTTCCTTAAGTTGAACCAATCCAACATGAAATCCATATATGTATTCTTGACTAAAGATGATTAAGGTCTCAATCTAAGCCTTTAGAACTGAAATGAAGTATATCCTCTCCCTTTATTATAGCAAAACAACTTTTTCAATCCCTGCAGCCTCACGAATTGAAACTTTTGTTTTCTATAATTAACATTGCTAACTTGGAACACTAACAATAATTATCATGCTCCCACTAACATGATGATTATTAGCATAACAGTTATGCTCCCACTAGCTTTGACATGTACTCAGAAATCAGCTGGACTTCTAGAAATCAATACTTTATTGACTTTCTTACCAAAGTTCAGATTTCTGATACGAGATGCTTTGATAAAACTTTATCAAAATCATACACCTTTCCTTAGATAGCATGCATGTGTGTCTAAACAATTTCAGAACTATGAAAAGGGATGCCGTAATCATAGTCTCAATTGTTTAGACCTTTTGCCATCTGCTTCAAATCTACTTAGTGGAAGTGTTTCCTCACCATCATTTTCATGAATCGGAGAGAAACCTTATGACCCTTAGATTTTATGGTGTATGTGTTCTTATCCATGTGAATCGTCAAAACCATAGTCACAAGACAAGGATAATGACAAATCCAAACTCATATGGACTGAACTTATGCAATCTTAACTTCTTGCCACCTGGAAGTACAGGGCCTGCCATTGCTTCCAAGTTGTTATGCAACCAATTGAGAACTTTCAGAACTCCTATGCAAAGCCAACTTTAGCTGGAATGGGCACAAAATATGTCAACACGATAGGTTATAAACCTCAAGTCGTGTGCTAGTGAAGAACCTCAGGTTTTATTCTTGATTTAAGTCCTTAATATAACACCCAATATGATATATTAAGGCTAGGACCCAACAAACTATTTTATAACTTGGAAGAGGGATGCCGTAATCCAAGCTATAAAATATTTGAAGGTAGGTGAATGACGATTCACCAATTTCCACCAAGATAAACAAAATGTATTATTAGGTTTTAATTGGTTTTGAAACTCCTATATTCTTTTGAGATTCATTGAACTTTTCAATGGCATGTTTCAATCTCGAGTGTGCCCTTCAGGTTTTGTGACTGGGATGCCGAGGATCACAAAACAAGGTGTGAAGTAACCATGCAAATATATTTGGTACCCTTAATATTTACCCCTCAATCGATGTGCCGGTTAACCACACACGCTCCAACGATACTATGATAAACATTAAGTTACCCTTTGCCTACCTTGTTAAGTCCAGGTTAGTGTGCCTGTTAACCACACACGCTCCACTAACAGCTTAAACAAAGTGCAAAGTGAAGGGAGAATTATAGTTCTTGTCATTATACTTATAAGTGTTTAGTTACTTAGTATTTATCATTATACTTATAATGAAGGGAGAATTATAGTCCTTGTCCTACCAGTTCGGCTAACGACCCTCCACCGGTCAAGGAAGCGGTGGGTGAGAGTGGACACCCATTAAACTGCCATTTTATAGGCAGTAACCTTATACCCCCCTTATAGACCGGCTTCGTGAATGAGGCCTACTAATGGTAAGACGACTTGATCTTATACATATAATATATTAAACTTTTAATATTATAATAGTATAAGGGTGTATTTTAGACATTTAAAATACTTTGTGGTTTAATCTATTAATTAAACTATACTCTTAATTTAATTAAATTTAAACCATGTCATTATGGAATTATTAATTCTCTTTTAATTAAACACTTTAATTATCTATTAATAAAGTCCATAAGAGTTAATTGAATTATTCAATAAAAACATCATAATTCCAATTATTAAATTCAAAATTAAAACCATTTAATTAATTGTTTAAGTTATGAACCTAAGAGTTTTAGAATTCAATTCTTTTTTTTTATCATAAAAAAAACTTTTTCCAAATTCCAAAACTTGAGGGAAAGTTTTGTAACTCTTGAAAACTTTTGGATTCCATAACTTATGGAGTTAAATACTTGTTTTATGATGAAACTTTTCATGTTCCATAACTTAAGAACAAGTTATGGAATTCTTTAAAACATTAAGACCAAGTTTTGTAACTCCATAAAAAACTTTGAATCAATTTTTTAAAAACCTTTTCATATCCATAACTTATGGAGGTTTCAAAAAAACTCTTTAGATCAAAGTTTCAAAACTAATAAAATAATCATATCATTTTATCTTTTACTAAATTTGACCTAATTCAACTCATATAGCAAATTATTCAAATTTTACAAATAATTAGTTTTTCACAAAAACAAGTAATTATCTTAAAATTTGACAAACGTCATGTTTTTTTTTTCCTTTTTTTTTTAAACTTGAAAATAAAACATTTGCATCAATATAACAGAAAACAACCCATGGCTCTGATACCACTGTTGGGTTTTGAGCATTCTAACACTCTTATGGTGTACATGCAACCCTATAAACCTTGGATCTATGTTTTCTCTATTATACATGCAAATATTAAATATTCCAAGGTTTCATCCTAACTAGCATATTATGGAGCACCTATACTACAAAGTTCTAGTTAGATGACATACCTTTTGATGTAGCTTGATGTCTTCAAGCTTTAAGAGCTTAGCCCCAATAGTGTGGAAGCCTCAAGTGGAATCACAAATCACCAAAACACCTTGGAAAACCTTTAGAGAATATGGATACTTGGCTCACACTATGAAATCGGTTATTGCCCTCTTTAGTGTATCCACACTAGCCACTAGCATAATTTCATGAACCATAAGACCCTTTATATAGTGTGGAGGATTAGGGTTAAACCCTAATACCCATGACCTTTCATTTCGTAGGATCCATGGGTTAAAGCTCCATGGACTATCCATGAAGACTTAGCCCAACCTAAATGAACTTGGCCCACTACACATATATATATCTAAGAGTCCATATTTAATTAGTTCCTTTTGATCACTTAATTAATTATAAATTAATTCTTGATCAATACTAATTAAATAATATGATTATTAATATATTAGAACTTATAATATATTAATATAAATCATAAATATATTATTCTCAAAAGACTATCTATATAAATTGTGTCGGTGAAGTGCAACCCAAATGGACCATGCGGGGTCGGGTCAATTACATACCAAATATAGTTATGGACTTAGACATTAATCCAACATTATGACACTACCACAAATGAACGAATCAAATCCATTTTCCAATAATGCTTATCATTGGAAACATATAAACAACAATTTTTCACATATGCCATTGTAAGGATACTTAAAATAAATAAATCAAAATTTTATTTTATTTTCAAACTTTGCGGAAAAATCTTATCCTTGCAATGCAAATACATATGAAAAACATGTTGTTATCTATTCCTAAGCAACATATCATAACTATTAAGCAGCAGCTCAAAATTCTGACCATCGTACCATGCGATCGAAATCCATCTCCGCGATCAGAATCAGCACACTCTTTCTTTAAGCTTCCTTTGAGTCTTCAAAATGTAATTACATTACATCATGTATTAAGAATCTCCAAAAGAGACTTCATAGAGTTAGATAATGGTCTTTAATCTGAAGCAAAGTCAAACCTTTTTGACTTTTACCATCCTTATGAACTTTCAGGTAAATTCGGCACCTTCGCAACCAATGCCCCTTCTTTTGGCAAAATGGACTCTTTGGAAATGGTACACTTGATTGTTTAAAACTTAGCCTTTCTCTTTACCATCAGTCAAATGACTTGACCATGGCCAATCCCTATCCATTGGGAAGAGAAAGCTTATATGGAGTTCCAATGTCACCATTGTCAATGTCCAAATAGGTTTGGGAAGTAAATCTTCCAATCTAATTTGCTTTACCAATGCTCCAAATCATTGCTGATTTAGCAGCATCAAGCAAATAGATAAGATCACTAAGGGTCATGTCGTGATCTGTCATCAGGGAGTGACTGAAGAACCAAGTCAACAACCAGCTACCTCGAGACTTCGACACCCGACTCTCCCGGCTTGCCAATATGTGACTTAACCTCCAAGATATAAGCACATATAGTCTTTGCATGCCAATAGGGATTGAGTGACTTAGAACTTTTCAAGTCTTGAAACTTGTGGGATAAGGAGAATTATTGGAGGAGGTGGAGGAAGTGAAGCATGATTTCCAGTCCCATTAATGCGCAACAAAGGGATTAATCTTTCACCTTGATTGCTATGTGGGATACCATCTTCATTAGGAAGGCTTGTTCCTAGAGATTTGGGAAGACCATAGTTGTCTGAAATAGACATTTATGAGGGAGAAATTCAAGTTTAGTTGATTTAAGTCTTTAATATAACACCGAATATGAAATATTAAGGCTAGGACCCAACAAACTATTTATAACCGAAAGAGGGATGCCGTAATCCAAGTTATAAAATATTTGAAGGTAGGTAAATGACGATTTACCAATTTCCACCATGAAAACGAAATATAATTAAGTTTTAATTGGATTGAAACTCCTAGTTCTTTTGAGATACATTGAACTTTCAATGGAATGTTTGTATCTCGATTGTGCCCTCTCAAGTTTGTGACTGGGATGCCGAGGATCACAAACAAGGTGTGAATAACCATGCAAATTAACTTGGTACCCTTAACTTTATCACCTAATTGATATGCCGGTTAACCACACACGCTCCACCAATCTATGATAAGCATTAAGTTACCCTTTGCCACACATTGTCAGTCCCAAGTTAGTGTGCCGGTTAACCACACACGCTCCACTAACGACTTAGCAAGGGTGCAAAGTGCAATTTCATGGGTTAGCACCATTTCACATTTTCCTAAGTAACTAAGATTGGGAATTTATAGGTGTTTAGTTACTTAGTATTTATCATTATACTTTTAATGAAGGGAGAATTATAGTCCTTATCCTACCCATTCGGCTAACGACCCTCCACCAGTCAAGGAAGCGGTGGTTGAGAGTGGACACCCATTAAACTGTCATTTTATAGGCAGTAAGCTTATACCCCCCCTTATAGACCGGCTTTGTGAATGAGGCCTACTAACGGTAAGATTGACTTTATCTTATACATATCTATATAATTAAAATTATAATAATAGTATTAGTGTTGAATTTTAAACTTTTAAAATTCTAGGGTTTGATTTGGAATTAAAGCATTTATAAGGGGTAAACTTTACAAATTCCAAAACTTGAGGGCAAGTATTGAAACTATTCAAAAACTTTTCAATTCCATAACTTATGTGTTTAAAGTAGTTTTCATGAAAAAACACTTCAAGTTCCATAACTTGAGGACAAGTTATGGAAGAATTTAAAACATTTAAAAAATTAGACTCTCCATTTTTCATAACTTATGGAAATCTTATGAGTGTTTAAAAATCATTAATGTGACTTTTCATATAACTTGAGGAGAACTTACAAAAACACATTTTATGAATAACTTCAAGATCAATATGGATTGAAAACACATTATCTCATAACTTTCTATTAATCTAAGCTAACTCATAAGAACAATATAATTCAAATCATCAATCTTCAAGAAATTAGCATGAACATAAAACTAATACAAATATTGAAATTATGACAACTATCTTTGAAATTGGATTACCATGAACATTACAACATCAAAAACAAGTTTGTATGTTCAAAAACAGCTTATGGTAATGTTCCTAGTCCAATTCCTGCCTTAAAAGTCGAAAATATGTTGTCAGGGGTTCTACTCGTCGAGTGTATGAAACTACTCGACGAGTAGGATGAATTTCTTCGTGGACTCGGCGAGTCCATTAGTGGACTCGGCGAGTCTAGTGCCCAGACAGCCAGAAAAACCAATTTTTTTCAACCTTTTCAGCAATTTGCATCAAGTATAATTAAAAACAAGCCCAGGCTCTGATACCACTGAAGGGTTTTGAGCATTCTAACACCTAAGGTGTACATGTAACCCTAAATACCTGGGATCTATGTTTTCTCTATTATACATGCAAATATGAACTTTCCAAGGTATTACCCTAACTAGCATACAATCATATGTACTAGGATAACAAAACTAGATAGAATACATACCTCTTTGTTGTAGCTTGATTCCATGGAGCTTAAGAGCCTAGTGCCTCAAGTGTGACACCTCAAATGGTTCACACAACATCAAAAAAACTTGGAATAACCATGAGAACAGATACTTCACTCTAGAAATCGGCTTTCCCTCTTGTGTATTCACTAGTGCCAATTTCACCAACCAACGGGGTCTTTATATAGTGTGCACATTAGGGTTATGCCATGTAACCCATGACTTTACCCATTCCTTATGCTCCATGGGTTTTAACCTCCATGGAGTATCCATGGGTCACCACATGGGTTAAACCTAACATAAGGAATCATGGATCATAAGCCCACATATATAAGAATGAATGATTTACACAATCAATCCTCATATATTTAATTAGTCTCTTTTGATCACTAAATTAATTCCAAATTATATCTTGATCAATACTAATTAAATAATATGATTTCATATTAATATATTAGAACTTATAATATATTAATATGTCACAAATATCCTCTTCTCACAAAAGGTCTATCCAAATGTCCCGATGCCATGCAACCCAAATGGACCATGTCGGGTCGGGTCAAGTATATACCAATTATAGTTATGGACTTAGACACTAATCCAACAAAGTCACCTTTCTTGGAGTTCTCCATGTTGAAACGCTTCAACACCTTGTCCAAGTAGGTACTTTTACTAAGTCTTATTAGTCTTTTACTCCTGTTTCTCATTATCCTTATCCCTAGAATATAGGTAGCTTCTCCAAGGTCCTTCATAGCGAAACACTTCCCAAGCCAGGACTTAACCTCCTGCAAGGTTGGGATGTCGTGTCCTATGAGTAGTGTGTCATCCATATACAACAACAGAAAGCTTACTATACTCCCACTAGCTTTGACATATACGCAGGACTCATCTTCGCTTGTCGAAAAACCAAATTCTTTGACTTTCTCATCAAAACAAAGATTCCATCTGCGAGATCCTTATTTCAATCCATAGTTGGATTTCTCAAGCTTACACACTCTATTAGGGTACTTTGCATTGACAAAACCCTCTGGCTAAGCGGTTTTAACATCCATTTTCCATATTTAATAATCATGAAATGCAGCTATGGCTAACAGAACCCTTATAGATTTAATCTTTGCTACTGGTGAGAAGGTCTCATCATAGTCAACTCCCTGAGTTTGAGTAAATCCCTTCGCAACCAGTCGCGCCTTATATGTGTGTACTTTCCCATCCATGTCGGTCTTCTTCTTGAAGATCCATTTGCACCGGACTGTCTTGCGACCTGGTACATTGTCAACCAAGTTCCAAACTTGATTGTCATACATGGACTGAATCTTGCTGTCCATTGCCTCTTTCCATTTAGTAGGCTCGGGGACTGCCATGGCTTCCTTATAGTTAGATGATCCATCCAAATTTACCAGTATGCTATCACTGATAAACATATCACCTTCAGTAGTAATATGAAAGCCATAAAACTCAGGTGCCATCCTAACTCGAGAGGAATGTTGAAGAGGTAATGACTCATCAATAGGTTCAATAGGAGTTTCCTCCTCGGGTTGAGTGCTAGTGTTTGAGGTTCCTTCATCACTTAACTCTTGAAGCTCTTCAATGTCAATTTGCCTCCCACAGTCCTCTTGGCATATGATTTATCTATCTCGAAAGACTCCTCTCCTCGCAACGAAGACTACATTGTCACTCGGTCTGTAGAAGAGATATCCAAAGGACTTCTGTGGGTAGCCGATGAAAATACATCGCTCACTACGAGGTTCGAGCTTGTTGTGAGTCTCTCGTCTTATGAAAGCCTCGCACCACCAAACCTTGATGTGATCTAATAAGGGAACCTTCCATGTCCACATCTCGCGAGGTGTTTTGGCAACCTTCTTAGTAGGGACTAGATTAAGGATATGGGCGGTAGTCTCTAAGGCACACCCCCAGAATGAGATAGGTAACGAAGCTCGATGTCACACCCCAAAAACAAGAACGGAGGAAACGTTCTCGGGTGGAGGACGTCATGTACAGTATCACAACAATGCATAATAGTAAAGACAAGTAACAATATCCATTGCATTAATATAATAATTGTAATACAAGCGTGTTCTGTATAGTTTGTAAGACACCAAACGTATAATCAAAATAAAAGATGAGTCTTGTATGTGCTCCATCTTCTCAAAAGCTTCATCTGTACCTGTCTACTGATGACCTGAGAATACAAGTTATTTTGAAAGAGTTTATCGACATAAAGCTGGTGAGTTCATAAGTATTTAGTGTCATTGCTTGTATAAACTGTTTGTAATAATGAAATGTAGAAATTCATTTCAAATGTTTGTAAATAGTATACTCCCTAGAAAATCCTATATTTTCCAGTAAAAATGTAGTCTTCTACCAAGACCCGATTGTTTGTATGTTTGTTCTTTCGTAAATGTAAGGGTTTTCCCTAGTGAAACTATCTGTATGAAAATATAGTTTACTTAAACGAGTATGTGACAAAATCACAAAATAATGAAGTACAGACTCCAGGTACTACTAAATGTACAGTACACCTCGGAGAGTCTAAAATAGTAATGTGTAGACTCCAGGTGGTATTAAATGAACAATACGCCTCGAAAAGTCTATTTTTGCCTTTAATTCTGAATTGGTTAATTAAAGGTTTGAATGTGAACTCGTATGTAACCATGCTGATCGACGGCTGAATAACTGATGACCCTCCAGGTCATATATAGTAGGGTAGCATTATGTCACCCCTTGGCCTTTCAGCTGGGACTGTAGCTAGCAGTCAGGATGTGGGAGTGTCTTTCCCGTATAGATCTATGAACACAATGCCTGCTCTCCCTCCAGGAGACTCTGGTTACAAAGTGATAGCACAATAAAGTGTCGTATCGAGAAGTAGTATGTCACATTCTATTTATAGTATTCCAATGTTTATGTAGTATGTCATAGTGTAGTAAGGTTTTCTCTATACTAGAGTATAGTATGTTCTCTTATAGTATATAGCGTGTATTGACTCATAACTTTATTGGTTCTTGTGTGTGTCATTGTAATAGTAGTAGTGAGTAGTAAAACCTTAACTATACCTATTATAGTTAAATAGTAATGAAGTAGGTATGCCTTTGTTACACAAAGGTACTGAACTAAAGTGAAAGCTTTTATATCCAACACATATATATATGATATATAACTAAGAATTCAACAACAGTCGGACAAATAACAGGATACCCTAAGTCCACAACCAAACAAGGAACATGAAATAAGGTGAGCTATCAGTCCTAAGTCCTTCAAGTCTTACTTATATAAATATATTAGTGGAGATATGAGTTTGAAAACAATGCAAGTTTAAAATAGTTTTGGAAACAGTTTTAGTATTTAAAAGTTTAATAAAAGGGTTTTAAAACGATTGAAAACCATAAATTGGATATTAACTCGAAAGTAGTAGTAAATCTTCCTGTTTGTTCTAGTCATTAATCACATATGATTAAAGCAACAACTAGAATGTTTCAACTTGTATTCCCCCCCCATAAAAGTATTTAAAATCATTTCAAAGGTTAATTAAGGGGTATGAACTCACCTGCAGTGAGTGGTTTGGATGGAAGTGTCGGATAGGATGTTAAGTGTCAAGTGAGGACTTGAACACACACACAGATCCTATTTAACATGTAATGATACATATATGTATCTAATTAGTCATTTTAATAACTAATTTATCAAGTAAGGACACCCTAATACATGGATAACACTTTGATTTAGGTGTTAGGAGTACATAAGGGTTGCATCTAAGGAGAGTATGGCCTCACATTGGAGTTTACTTCTCATTTGGTCACCCTACATGTGTTTACGGTTTTTGGTCATTTCCCCCATGAGTTTACGGCCGTAAACTCATGGTAATTTGTACCATTGTGTGTTTTAAGGTCTTATACCCCTCAAGGAAGTGTTCTAGGTTTGTATCAAAGGCTTAGGAAGGGACTATGGCTCAAAATGGCCCTTCATTGGAGTTTATGGTTCTTGGACCACTCCTTGGAGTTTACGATCGTAAACCCTTGAGTTTACGGTCATAAACCCATGAGTTTACGGCCGTAAACTCATGGTCACTCCTACCATTTCGTGATTTGGGGTCTTTAGCTCATGCATGCAAGGTTCTAGTCCAATATACAAGCCTTAGAAGGTGTTGGGGGCACTTAAACACCACTTGATGGTGTTTACGGTTCAAGGAGATCCCTTGACCGTAAACCCATGTGTTCTTGGGGATTTTTGATGTTTTCCAATGGTTTAGCAAGTATACTAAGCAAACCACTAGATAGGAAGAGTGTACTTACTTATAGGAAGCTTGTAAGGGTGTTTAAGGACCAAAAACACTAGTGTGTGTTCTTGGTGTTTTGAAGAACACTTGAAGATCTAAGTAAAAATGAAGAATTTATGGATGAAATGATGTATAACAACTAGATGGAAGGTTATAACAACAAATCAAGAGGAGAAACACTTACATTTTTGGAGGATTTGGAAGATGACCTTATGATAGTTGAGAGAGAATAGTGGGTGTTCTTGAGTTAGGAAGCGAGAAGTGAGGGAATGAAGGGTAAACTCATGCCTTAAGCATGAGTTCATGGTCAAAAGGGAGTTTACGGCCCAAACTCCTATTGTTTGGCCGTAAACACCTAACTAAGGTGTTGTTTGTTTAATTGATACACAACACTCCTAAAAGATACTTCCTTTTATTTGATCGTTTCATGAATTTATTTTAAAAACACCCAAACAGACCTTAAACCGGCCAAAAATGTACTGAAATGAATTTGACTATTATTTGAAGTGCTTGACTGTAGAGTTTATACAAATGAAAATTTCGGGTTGTCACATCATCCCCCGTTAGAGGGAATTTCGTCCCGAAATTAGAGTTCAAGCAACTAAGTTATTACAGAATAACTAAGTAAAAAGATGAGGATATTTAAGTTTCATTTGATCCTCGCGCTCCCAAGTGAACTTCGGTCCTCGCTTGGCGTTCCAGCGAACCTTCACTATTGGGATACGGCTTTGTTTCGTTCGTTTGACCTCCCGGTCCATGATCTGTACAGGTTCTTCCACGAAGTTGAGGCTCTCGTTGATCCCGATCTCGTCGAGTGGGATTACAAGAGTCTCATCGGATAGGCACTTTATCAAGTTCGAGACGTGGAAGGTAGGATGTACGTTACTAAGCTCGCGGGGTAAGTTGAGTTTGTAAGATACGGGGTCGATTCTAGCGAGAATCTCGAAAGGTCCTATGTATCTTGGATTTAGCTTTCCACGCTTTCCGAAGCGTATCAGGCCCTTCCAGGGTGAGACTTTCAAAAGGACTTGGTCTCCTTCCTGGAACTCCAAAGGTTTCCTTCGTTTGTCTGTGTAGCTTTTCTGTCGATCTCTAGAGGCTTTCAATCTTTCACGAATCTGAACGATCTTCTCTGTCGTTTCTCGAATGATTTCCGGACCCGTGAGAGTGCTTTCAGGAACTCGTCCTTTAGCTAACTGAGTGTCACCCACCTCAGCCCATCACAGAGGGGATCTACACTTTCGGCCACAAGGGGTAAGTGGGTATCCCATGCCTTCCGAAAGTCGATCACACATGCTCGCAACATATCTTCTAATGTTTGAATAGTTCTCTCACTTTGTCCGTCGGTCTGTGGATGGTAGGCTGTACTCATGTCCAGCCTCGTTCCTAAGGAGCTTTGTAATGACTGCCAGAACCTCAAAGTGAATCTACTATCTCTATCGGAGATAATGGATATAGGAACACCATGCAGTCGTAATATCTCCCTAATGTAGGTTCTAGTAAGCTTCTCCATCTTGTCTGTTTCTTTGATAGGCAGGAAGTGTGCGGACTTGGTTAATTTGTCGACGATGACCCATATGGTATCAAGTCCACCCGTTGTCTTTGGTAGCTTGGTTATGAAGTCCATAGTGATCCGCTCCCACTTCCATTCAGGTATCTCCGGTTGCTGGAGTAGACCTGATGGTTTCTGGTATTCGACCTTAACCTTTGCGCAAGTATGGCATTTACTCACGAAGGTAGCAATTTCTGCTTTCATGTTAGGCCACCAGTACGACTTTTTATGATCCAGATACATTTTATCTGAACCCGGGTGGACGGAATATCGAGTGTTGTGAGCTTCCTTCATGACCAAGTCTCTGAAGCCACCGTGTCGCGGTGTCCAGATCCGGTCCATGAGATATAAGGCTCTATCACCCTTGACTTCTAAATTTTTATCCATTCCATGCAGGGATTCTCCCGTCACATTTTCAGGTTTTAAAGCTACGAGCTGAGCCTCCTTAATTTGTGCGGATAGATGCGAATGGATAGTCATTGTTAATGACTTGACTCTTCGACCAGAATATTCTTTCCGACTTAGGGCGTCTGCTACTACGTTGGCTTTACCCGGATGATCATGAATTTTGCATTCGTAGTCATTAAGTAGTTCGACCCACCGTCGTTGTCTCATATTGAGCTCCTTCTGCTTGAATATGTGTTGTAGGCTTTTGTGGTCTGTGAAGATAGTACTCTTCGTACCATACAGGTAGTGTCTCCAGATCTTTAAGGCGAACAGAACCGCTCCTAATTCGAGATCGTGCGTGGTGTAGTTGACCTCATGTGTCTTCAGCTGTCTTGAGGCATAGGCTATGACCTTTCCTCGTTGCATCAGAACACAACCGAGCCCTTGATTTGACGCATCGCAATAGACCACGAAGTCTTCTGTTCCTTCGGGGAGGGACAGTATCGGTGCGGTGCACAAGGCTCATTTTAGTGTTTGGAACGCTTTCTCCTGCATCTCTTCCCAGTCAAAGGCCAAGCCTTTCTGGGTCAATGTCGTAAGGGGTTTCGCGATCTGAGAGAAGTTTTGAATGAACCTTCGGTAGTAGCCAGCGAGGCCTAGAAATTGACGAATTTACGTAGGCGTCTTCGGTGCTGACCAGTTCTCAATGGCCTTAATTTTGGATGGGTCCACGTGGATTCCCTCATCGCTAACCACGTGTCCTAAGAATTCGACTCTTCGGATCCAAATTTCGCATTTAGAGAACTTTGCATAAAGCTTCTCTGATCGTAAGATTTCTAGTACTTGTCGTAGATGATCGCTATGTTCCTCTTTACTTCGAGAGTAGATAAGTATGTCATCGATGAAAACGATGACGAACTGATGCAAGTAAGGATGGCACACTCTATTCATTAAGTCCATGAATACTGCGGGCGCATTAGTCAATCCGAAGGGCATCACTACGAACTCGTAGTGTCCATAACGAGTTCGGAAGGCTGTCTTCGGAACATCCTCCTCAACCACTCGTAATTGGTAATACCCTGATCTCAGATCAATCTTAGAAAAGTAGCTCGCCTCTTGCAGTTGGTCGAATAAATCGTCTATGCGTGGAAGAGGATAAAGATTTTTGACTGTAAGCTTGTTGAGTTCCCTGTAATCGATGCACATACAGAACAATCCGTCTTTCTTCTTTACGAACAAGACTGGTGCTCCCCAGGGTGAGAAGCTTGGTCTTATAAAGCCCTTGCTGAGCAGTTCGTTAAGTTGACCGGACAGTTCTTGCATCTCAGCACGTGCTAGACGATAGGGCGATTTGGCCACGGGGGTCGCTCCTGGAATTAAGTCGATTCGGAACTCGACTTGACGTTGCGGGGGTAGTCCTGGGAGTTCTTCCTGAAAGACGTCGGGAAAATCGCGTACTACAGGGAGGTCTTTTAGGTCTTTCATTTTCCGGTTTGCATCGACAACGTGCGCCTGGAATGCACGATATTCCTTACGCAGATACTTTTGGGCTTGAATACTTGAGATGATGCGAAGGCTCGTACTGGGTTTGTCTCCATAGATCAACAAGGTTTCATGATTCGGTAGGTTCAGGCGGACTGCTTTTTCGAAACACAGAATGTCGGCACGATAAAGACTCAGCCAGTCCATGCCTATAATGACGTCGAAACTCTGGATAGCTACTGGTATGAGGTCGATTGGGAATGGATGATTATCTAGCGTGAGGGTACAACCTATGTATATCTCGTTAGAACTCTCTGTCTTTCCGTTAGCCATTTCTACGACGAAGGTTTCTTTTAGTACTTGTGGTGGTTGTTTAAGTAAATGCTTAAATTTTTGGTTTACGAAGCTTCTTTCTGCCCCACTATCGAATAGGATACAAGCATAAGAGTTATCGAGAAGGAACGTACCCGTGACTACAGGTGGGTCTGGCACGGCTTCGTTGTGGCCAATAGCGAGTAGTCTTCCTGCTCCTCCCGCATTCCTAGCTTTCGGACAGTTTCTTTTAAAGTGCCCTGTTTCGCCGCACCCGTAGCAGGCTTGACTCACTCCGGTACTGGGAACCTGATTGATGGGTTTGGGTTGAGATCTGCAAAACCGGGCGGTATGGCCCTTCCTATCACATTTAGTGCAGTGCATTTCACGACAGGGGTCGTTGTGATGGAAAGAGCACTTGGTGCACTTAGGTAGGATCCCTGCATATTGTTTGGCTGGTACAGGGGCAGCAGGAGTAGTGGCAGCATGGACAGCCACCGTCTGTTGGTTCTTGGAAGAGGGTTGAGTTGAGTTGCCCTTCCTTCGGTCCCCATGCTTCCTCTTGTTGTCAGCCGTTTTGGTTGGTGTGAGGGCAGTCATTGTAGTTGTTGTTGGAGTAGAAGGAACCTCGTGATCGATGAGCCTTTGAGCCAATTCCTTGGCACTATCAAAGGTCGCCGGGTGTGATGCTAGAACGTTCCCTCGATATGGGGGTACCAGACCCCAGATGTATCTTTCGATCTTTTTGCTTTCGGTGGGGACCATGTTAGGACATAGAGCCACCAGGTCGCAGAACCTGGCTGTATAAGCCACTATGTCGGAACCCTGCATTTTGAGGTTCCACAGTTCCTCCTTGAGTTTCTGAATTTCGCCCCTCGGGCAGTACTCCCTTGTCATAAGGTCCTTCAGAGTATCCCAGCCCATGGCGTTAGCTGTACCAATGAGAGTGATTTGACATGGCCATTCCACCACGTCAGGGCCCTTTGGGTGAAGGTGCAAGCAGCGAACTTTATCTTGCTTCCTTCAGGGCATGAGCACATCTCGAAGATTGCTTCTATTCTCTCGATCCATTGGGACAGTGCAAGGATCCCTCCGGTTCCGTTGAAGTATGTAGGTTTGCAGCTGATGAAATCTTTATAAGTACACTCCCGTGCACGTGGGTGGATTTCACCATGGCTAGAGTTAGTGCCAGTTCCTGTTCCACTAATGCCACCAGAGTTTACTTGGGCCATGGCGGCAGTCACAGGTGCGGTCACAGCTGCCTGGAACATCACCGCATCGAACTGCGGAGGGGGTGGTGGTGGTGGAGTTTGATTTGCAGGCGTGTTTCTGGTCGGACGCTTTCGAGGCGGCATCTTTTACTGAAAGTTGATAGAGATGATGATAATAGTAAGAATCAGTTGTAAGTATGATGAGAGGGTTTCATGGACTAAATCACCATAGTCTACTTATCAGAGAAAATTCCTTCCAAATCTAGTGTTTTTCGAATATTAAAGAAGAGGACTAGGGGTTCACGAAAATCTTCAGATGGTTTGTTAAAATCTTCTCCTTCCAATGTTCGTAAACCACAACTTTCTCATCAAGGAGTAATTTTTCATGAGGTTCCAGCTCCAGTTTCGCCTTTGTCGAAGAAACGTAGAGCTGAAGATGTGGCTAAACACATTTCGAAGAAAAAGACAAGGCAACGAAAGTTGATCATACAAGGGGAGTCGTCCGCAGAAGAGATAGTTCCTGAAACACCCGAAACAATTATTTTTCAATCTCTATCTACTCCTGAGAAGACTACTGTCATCACACCCGGAGTTTCGTTAACTAAATCACAAACTGAGGAGGTTCAAACTTCAGGCATTTTTACACACGTATCTGATACAGATGTAAATGTAAATATGGGTGAAGGAGAGACTAACAAAGAAGTTGGTGCTACAACTCAAGGTATTCCTGCATCTTTGATAACTGATACTTTTGTGTCATTACCTCCTTTTATTGTTACCAACACTACAAATTCACCTACCTTTGAAAACATTCTCCATCAACCCTTTACAACTCTTTTTTCATGTCAATCCACTGATCCACCCAAAAACGATTCACCTGTTCTTGAAACTGATACTGACAACGAAGGTTTTGGAGGCATGTTTGAAGATTTGCAGTTTGATGATGAAGAAGACAACTTTCCTGATCATATGTTAATGACGATGAAACAATTCAAGATTCTCAACAAGAAATTGAATTCTATTCTTCAATCTCAAGCATATTTGGGGAGTAGTTCATCTGTGTCCAGTATGGAAGTTAATAGTTTGTTGCAAACCTTCGAAGCAAAGGTGGTGAGTAAAGTTTCTGGACTGGTTCGTGACTCAGAGACTAGACTCTTGGAGAAGGTTGATCATAATGATCAGAATGATGAGTTAAGAGTGAATTCTCTAACTTCGATGTTTAGAGGGGAGGTGAAAGAATTCAAGAATTTGGTGAAGGAACGACATGTGTTATTTGTTTAGGATGTAAAGAAAGTCAGGGAGGATGTGAATTTGCAAATTCAGGAGCTTCGTTAGGATATGCAAAAGGAGATTACAATTGTGCAAAAGGATCATGATTCGATCAATCAAAAAGTTGACATTATTTGTGATGTTGTTAAAAAATATGTCAAGTTGTACGAAGATTTGAGTCCTCAGCTTACTCAGCTTTCTACAACGGAAAATCACAATTTTATGGAAGTGCTCAAGCTGCTGAAGGAGCTAAAAGATTTAACTGTTAAACCAGTTTCATCTTCGTTGATTACTTCGGAATTTTTGTCTCAGAAGTTCATCCATTTCGAAGCCATTTTACACAAGCAATTAGCTCCTCTTTCTCACATTTCGAGCCTTCTTCCAACGAATGCCCCACATGTTTTCACAGGGGTGCAAGGGGGATAGAAGAATATTGGTGGTACGAAGGCTGGTGGTGAAGGTTTGCATGCAGATGCAAAGGTTGTTGGAACGGTGTTTTCTTCGAAGATTCCAATAACAAAACTAATCATGTCAACAGCTGGACCAGTTACTTCGATTGTTGTGACAACAATGCTAATTTCAACGAAGCCAATTTCAAGACCAATTTCCAAAGGAATTGTGATTGGGGAAGGTGGAAGCAGTTCGAAGCCTAAGGAAGTTGTGGATAATTCCTCGGTTAAAGACAAAGGAAAAACGATTGTGGTTGAAAAGTCAAAGGAGGAAAAGAAAGCTGAAGCAGAGGTTGAGGTTGAAAAGCTACAAATTGTGGAATGCATAATGCAACTTCGTGCTAACGATCCACCTGTAATGAACAAGGGTGATCCTTTAAAGCATTACAACTATGAAACAATAGAGTCGAAAGTTGCATATAATCATATGTATGCTTTCGAAAAGAAGCCAAAGCAGAGTTATGTTGTTCTCAACACAGACATGAATCAATTGGATTTTCCTGTTAATGAGATGATGTTTATTATGGCTCAGTACAAAATAGCTGAGAAGTTTGTCAATGATCATGAGTACACATACATGAAGATCAGATTTCATTTTGTACTTGGAAAGCTCCAGAGGAAATTTGGTCACTTGTGAAGATAAAGAAAGTGATAAGTATAAAGAGGGATGTGCTATTCGAAAATATGATGCAGAATCTTCGCTTCGTTGTTTCGAGGGCAAATGGGCAAGTTTGTGATTTCTCAGTGGCAGATTTTCCTTTGATGAACTTGTATGATCTGATACAAGTTGCATTGTTGTTAAAGGATAAAGATGCTTCATATCTTCGAGAAACTGATCCTGAAGTTTTTCGACTTGGGCTGGCTCACATCAAGATTTTCATTGACAACTATTATGAGTGTTTAGCTCTTGCTGATGTTGAGTTAGCTACTGCAAAATGATTGACAGTAAAAGTGCCAATGGAACTTCCTTTAACTCAACGTGAGTTGAAGAAGTATGCACATGGGGAAATTTGTTTGAAGCCATTTGGCTTAGTCTTTGCTGGAAAGGATAAAAATGGGAAAGCTAAAAGGTTCTTATTTCAAGCTTCCGAAGTGGAAAGATACACAACATCCCAATATACGAATTTCATTGTTCGTATAAATACCAGCAAGAAGAATAACGAAGGAGATACGAAGGAGCTGAATAAGATTATCTCGTGGTACACTGAGATTCGAAGGGTTATGCTGTATGCTATACAGATACTCTTGAACTGACGAAGGTCCACATTATTACAAAGGGGGAGATTGTAAGGGTCGAATTTAGTTGTAATATGTCGAAGTCTTTTGTGTCCTTCGTATATTTGTTAAGTTTATTTACTAAGGTGTATTTCGTACGAAGCTTAAGTGTCAATGCCTTAGTATTTTTTGTATGCTTTCACTGTTCCTATAAATATGGAACTTTACTAGAGTTAGATAAGAGTCCTTTACAGAACCTGTCTATTTTTCTCTGTAAAAGTTGAAAACATAAATGAGCAGAAACCAGATATTATTTACATTGTTTGTTCAATCTGCATTCGTTTAATTCTGATTTTGATTAATACTTGATTCCACGATTCTACATAAACCTTACATGCAACCGCCTCATGAGTTCCTCCATACTTACGTTACTTCATATATAAGATCCTTCTTTCATTCTACACATCCAGTATATAAAATCATCTCATTCTCTCTCAAATAGTAAACCGCATTTCTTTCATTCTCAAGAATTAGACCAAGCTTCCAGGGAGTTATACTTCAAAACTTCATCCTTCAATCTTCAGCTTTAAGATCTTTTGGTAACTATTATACATATTATTTACTGTTTATGAAAACACTTGTGTTATTAAGATCATAATATTCACACACTATAAGGTGAATTCATACCCCCATATTTTTCCAAGCTTTTTCAATGTTTTTAGGGGGGAATACAAGTAAAACATAAGAAATTTTGTGTTTAAAAATATAATTTACTTATTATGTTTTTCTTACCATTTAAACGTGAAATTTCTTAAAACATGGAAATAAACTTATAAACTATAATATGTATAGTTTATGGATCATATGAACTATTTTACAAACTCTAGGTTAAAACATGGAAATAAAATTTTAAACTTTAATAGGTATAGTTTATGGAACAAAGGGATCTTTTTACAAAATTACCTATTACTTATAAAAAGCTTTTCACATTATTACTTGTAAATTCGTTGAAGTTGTATGTGAGACATGTCTTCGTGTACTTACCTAAGCACCAAGGGAAGTCTAGCCTTATGAACCAGAGTCTCCTGTAGGGAGAGTGTGAGTTTGTTTATAGATCTATATGGGACCGATAATCCCTCACCTCGACTGTTAGCTACAGTTCGACCGGCAGGTCTACGGGTGACAAACGTCATAAACGATATTGACGTCTGATTCACGTCGTATCAATTAGTATGGTTATAAGAACCCACAAGTAGAAAACAACGACATATTTACGTAGTAATATACTTTTTCTTAAACAATCTCAAGGGATATTAACTATGTGATTACTCAGTATATACAATAGGGTTAGATAAAATTGAAGTCCGGTAGACAGTGAAATGTGTGACTTCCGCCTTACTTCCTGTTCCTTGTTTGGTTGTGGGCTTAGGGAAAATTCTCCCATTCAACTGTCTATTCGATCTCAATTATATACAACTCGTATGTATTAAGTGATCATAGGAGGGTAGTATCATCACATCGAGTTTTCAGGGCAAACAAATCTTCAGCTAGTTTAACTTATAAATAAAACTAGACATTATTAAAGTAAGTATGGTAATTATACTTGTGCTTTTCGGTCTTGGAACGATTAAGACTAGAAATCAGTTTTATAGAAAATATATAGGATTTTCTATGATAAACATCGTTATTTTAAAGGTAAACAATTTTCGATTAAACTTTCTGAAAACAATAACAATTATTACTGAAAACAATGTTTTACAATAGAGTATGTGGAACTAGGAACATATTTACAAAAGGTTCAACACTTAATTACAAACTAGTATAACATAAAGGACCTTTAATGGTTAATTCTATAATTCCTTAGTTTATACATCATAGTTATATATAAATAATATTCGATAGGCAGTGGAATGTGTGACTTCCGCCTTACTTCCTATTCTTTGTTTGGTGGTGGACTTAGGGCAGATTCACACATTCAAATGTCTTTTCGATATTAGATTATATATAGTTAGTATAAACTAAGTGATTGTAGATTGAACTATTGTGGTCACAATTTTACCAAAAAATATAGGATTTTCTGATGGAAACACATTCATCATATTTAAAAAGATCATTAATGTTAATTTTGTGATTACTTAGTGAATACGTTAGAGTTATATATAATGAAGATCCGATTGGCAGTGGAATGTGTGACTTCCGCCTTATTTCCTGTTCCTTGTTTGGTTGTGGGCTTAGGGCTGATCCACACATTCAACTGTCTATTCGATATGTATTATATATAATTTGTATTCACTAAATGATCACGGAAGGAACGGGTACGGTCATATTACTCATTAAGAAAATATAGAATTTTCTGGATGAACAAGCATACTTTTCCAAAGAATAAAGAGTATACTTTTTATAACAAAAATACTTATGAACTCACCAGCTTTAATGTTGACACTTTTTCAAACCACTTGTATTCTCATGAAAGTTAGTAGACAGATACCCTCTCAGGCGTTACGAAGAACGGACCATAATAGCATTACGTCTTATCTTTATATTATTAATACGATGGTTGTTGTTGCTTTGATTACTATTATACAATTGTTGTGATACTGTACATGACGTCCTCCACTCCCGAACGTTGGTGTGACATGGATGTATAGTTTCCAACGAAAAAAGAAAGTCTTTTGGAGTTTTGTAGATGAAGTTATGACATTTTTGCCGCAGACTATCCCTTGTACAAAAAAAATGTTTGGTGGTATGAAAAAAATAATTTTTGACCAACTTCAACAGTAAGTTTGGAATGATCCAAAAGTTAAAAAAAAAGTGTGTATCTTATATTCTTGGAATGTTCTTGATGTGTAGTTTTCGATGAAAAAAACGATAAGTCTTTTCAAGTTTTGTTGAGGAAGTTTTCATATTTTTTCCAAAAACATGTTCTGTGTATAGATAAATATCCGGTGGTATGAAAATATTTTATGTAGTATGAAAATTTGTTTAGTGGTCTGAAAATATGTTATGTGGCGTGAAAACATGTTATGTGGTCTGAAATATGCTCATATCTGTTAACAGCTCATGCATGAGTTAATGCAGGCCTGTCACCTAGGTTGCTTCAATACAATTTAGAAAATTAATAAAATGAAATATGACTTAACCACCTCAGCCAACCAAACATGTTTTCTTGATTTTGATTTCATTGGTATGTGTATGTATCTGATAGAACTATTTTGAAGATCAATATCCTCAAGCTCGTGTTCACACGTGCATATCACTTAGTATTGAATATATTGGGCACATCATTTAGATAAAATTCAGTTATAACGATAGGGTTATCCTTTCTATGTTATGGGCCATGATCATTTCAAAACGCTTGTAATTTTAACAAAACTAATGAAAGTTGTTTTTTCAATTTCATTTTTCAACACTTTCAGCTAGATTTTTAGCTCATCTTAAACTAAGAATGATTGATATGGTTGGTTGTCTTAAACATCCATGTATAAACTTGAACTCTTTTTAGTATTATATACCATCATTAGTTTTGAATGTCAATGTAAGACTAGCCTATCTGGTAGATGCTTTGTCTCTTAAATTGAAGGTTTCGAGTTTTAATCTAGAAATTGGCGAATTCTACTAACTTGGGGATACTAACTTCAAACCACTAATCAACCGTTAAAAATAATTTAATAAAATTTTCTGTCATTTAGAAAATGTTACTCTAATTTTTTAAAATATTAGTAGAGAAATTAATTATTCTCATATTTTTTTTGTTTCTATCTATCTTAATACTCATATAAAATAATAACATATGAAATCCACTAATCCTCTATCTTAATATCCTCTCTTGATTTTGATAGTTGTGCTGATCTAATGAGTAGTAAGATGGGTATGAACAAAATATGGAATAATATTTGGTTTCTCATATTTTTATTTGTTCACAACAATGCATAATTTACTTTTGTTATTTGATCTATTAGGCTTCTAATACTTGGAATTTTTTAAATATTATATAGAGTCCACGATTTATCTCCAAAAGAATGGACATTCTATCATATTTATAAAGATACATACATGATAGTGTCGTACAGATAAAAAGATATATTAAGACCCCCCTCAAAATTTGGAAGCACGAAGAGCATAGACAAACGATGTGTGAAACCATGGGAGCAGGACGTTAGCTCTGATATCATGTAAGATATATAGAGTCTAAACTTATTTCTCCGAAAGAGTCATTTGGATTATGGGAGACTCGTATATATATACTAACAATATGATTAATTATGAGATTGTTATAACTTTAAGAAACACTATTTAAAACAAGCCTTTTTTTTGTTAAATTCGTTATTAAAATTTTTATAATACAACATGTTTGAACTTTAAGAAACACTATTTAAAACTAGCCGTTTTTTATAATTCGTTATCAAAATTTTTATAATATAACATGCAAACACATTTTTAATTTGGAAAAGAAAATGTAACATCTTAGCACTTCATACAACCAAACCAATGTATGGATCACTCATGCACACGTGTGCAATAATTTTACGTGTTGACGCATCTAGGTATTTTTAGTGTGCATGTGCATTGTTTATGTAAACATGTGGACGAGGATAAACCTTATAATGAATAACGTGGGAGACCTATGATTAATCCAAAGGAAAAATAAAAACTCTTAATCACTTAAGGAATGGAGCCGCAAGCCTCTCGGAGAAGTTGGTGTCATTTGTATCCATTTTTCCAAGTAACATGTCCTGAGATTTTTAAATTTGAGGTCAATATCACATGTTACCTATCAATTATCACTTATTTAGTAAATAACTTATTCATCTTTTAATTATATAAAAAAATGTCTGTTGTTGAATTTCTGTGACAGGTATGACATGTGTGCGTGGTCTGTCCCTTTCTTGCAGTGTTGTCTATGCCTTGGTGTGATATCTAAGTAATTCTAGAAGCCTTGAGTTATAAGGAAAGTCTAGGTTTTCAGGAGTCCTTATTGTATACAAAGTTGATTGTCTTTAGTATATATAGATTGATAGGTTCTTGTAATTCATTATCAGATTGGAGTTTTGAGTTATAAGTTTTCTTCAATATTATACATGCGAGTTATGCAATCTGAGAGTTTCATTTTCTATTTTCTGCTTTAATTGGTATCAGAGCAAGTGAAATCTGCGACATACGAAGAAGGAACAAGGAACTGGTGTGGTAAAATCGACAATTTTTGTGTTGCAAGTGAAGTTGGCGATTGCTTGAAGCCCTCCTGTTTAACCGGCAATTGCTTGCAGCCCTCGTGTGGAGAAATTGTTCAGAGTTCTCATGTGGAGAAAAATCGCTACTATTCAGATTTCTCGTATGGAGAATCAGAACAACAAGAAACATCACGATAGTAATAGAAACCTGCGACACATGAAGTGAAACTACGGGTTCTTGAACCGACGACAGATCGTTGAATGTGTTTTTCCCTAAAGAAATGTGTTTTTTGCTTTGACTTTGGGCCCTTGTCCAAATCTGAAGACATGTTTTCCTGTTGGGTTTTCTACTTGGCCCAAATCTGATCAACTTTGAATTAAAAGAGAATTCACTTTAGATGAATTCACTTGAGATATTTTTGAAGCAAACACCAAATCAATTTTTTTCTGATTCGTGTGGAAGAATAAGAAATTGAATCGCGATGTCGGGAGGAGAATCGTCCCAACCACCGAATAAGGAACACACGTCGTTAATGTTCCAATGCCCGACTTTGACATCGACGAACTACACAATTTGGAGGATGTGCATGGAAGTGCTACTCGGGATTCATGGCATCTGGGATGTGATCGATCCCGCATTAGATGACGTGAAGAAAAACAACACCGTGAAAGGATTGTTGTTTCAGTCTATTACCAAGGATTTAATCCTTCAAATCGTTAATTTGAAAAGCGGAAAAGAGATGTGGGACGCGATCAAAACCCACAACCTTGGAGTTGATCGAGTAAAGGAAGCCAGACTCCAAACACTAATCAATGAATTCGAGAACCTCAAGATGAGTGACACGAGCACCATACACGACTTTGCATCAAATTTATTTGGATTTGCTTCAAAATTCGCATCACTAGGAGATGTCATGACAGAATAGAAGCTTGCTAAGAAGTTTCTTACGAGCCTCCCTAGGAGATTTGTCCACATAGTTGCAACCCTTGAACAAGTTTTAGACCTTAAGACGATAGGCTTTGAAGATGTGGTTGGTCGCTTAAAATCTTATGAAGAAAAAATCAAGGGGGAAGACAAAGTAAATTAGACTCTAAAAAAATTACTTTATTCCAAAGTAGAATATTCTAATAGAAACACCGAATCATCAAGAGGTAGAGGACGAGGTTCAAATAACCGAGGAAGAGAATGTGGTGGTGGCCGTGGCGATGGACGTGGCCGGGGTAACACCCAAAATCACAGTCACTCATAATCCACTAAAACTCGTGATGATAAAAAACAAAAGGGAAAACAATATGAACAAAGGGATCTCTCAGATATTCAATTTTACCGGTGTGGTAAGTATTGTCACTTTGTTTCAAGCTTGAAATATCTACTATTCTCAAGAGTCATATTAAAATGATATTGCTAAATAACATATGATACTAATGGGTCACACTAACAACAATTTGATACACTAGATTATTTATTAAAAATTGATTTTAATAAATATTCAATAAAACTCTTATAATTAAATTGGAAATTATTTATTTCATTGAAATAATAATTTTCATTAACAAGTAACATTACATTATTTCATATGGTATGAATTAACAAGTCATGCACAACTTTTAGGACTAGTTGTAAACCTTTTGTCTTTTACTCAAGAGACAATGTTTATATTTTATAAACCTTGAGTTTATAAAATTTAAACTAACTTTCTTCTTTTTATATAATTTCGAGATTTGCATGAAAGGAAGAGAAGTATTTCTTTCCAATTTGTTTAATCAAAAGAATGGCTTTTAGATTATTTTAATGAAATGACATGGCTAGTCTTACAAGCATGGGAGACAAGTATTTCTAAAGTAATAAAGTAATAAATGGTTAAGGACTTATGGACTTTACTTCATGCTATAAATAATAGCTTCATGGGGATTTCATTTTGGTTCTTTCATTTGGTTCCAAAACCGTGAGATGTAGAGAGTGGTAAGACTCTCTGATCTCTTGTTCTTGCTTTGAAGATCACTTGCATCTTTTGCTTTCTTTGTGTTCTTACTTTGATAAGAACTCAAAGCTTAAGAGTTTTATACAAATAAACTAGCATTCTACATCAAGTTGAGTCATTGTTAGTGTCTCAAAGGTTCCACATTCTTCATCAACTTCCAAGCCTCCCAATAGGACCCAAAGAACTACAAAGGTTGTTATTTCTTCACCTCTTCTTTGGTTGGTGTTTAAATCTTTCTACAACTTGCAAGAAGATCCTTGGTGGGTATAAAATGTTTATGCTATTTCAAAAATTAAAGTCTTCCGTTGCCATATTTTTGTAGTTTTTGTAACTATTTTTGAACTAAAATCCCAAGAATTGGTATCAGAGCCACCTTGCAAGTTTGGTTAGATTTTTTATTTTTGGAAATCTTAGTTTTTGGAGAATATGGATAACTTGTTTTTGTATAAAAATAAGTTCATACATGTTTTCTATGACAACTTTTTTTTTTGTTATGTGACAAAAGCTTCATACATATTTTGTCAATTAAAGTTGTCTTAGAAAAACAAAGGTTGTTTGATGTGTATATTGATGTATATGATGTGCATAAACTTGCCAATGATCAATGTGTTGTTATGTTGTTGTGTTGGTTATTTTTGTAAAGTAATAGATTAGTTTTTAGAATTAATTTATTTGTACAAAAATGTAACAAGAAATGAAGTTGTAACCATTTCTTGAAGACAAAAAGAGAAATTTTCAAGTCTAAAAGGTGTGCAGGATTTTCAGTGACATTTTCTGAAAAGTGTCGCTAATGCAGTTTACAAAAGGTTGTTGGACTTTTAGCGGCAGTTGCTGAATTTTAGCTTTCAAAAAGTTTTTCCTATCGTTTGCAAGGAATGGGTGGTTACTCAAGTGGTAGCTTCGACAACAACATTACAAGAAGCTTTTTGGTCCCTTTAAATGTCCCTTTAGGAATGGACTTGACATTTTTGTGTTGACTCACAAAAATGTCATTAGTTGGCTATGTTTATGCACATATCTTTTTACGTATGTTTGTGTTGTTTATTTTATGCAATTATTATGTGTGGTTGATAAAATTAGTTTTTTACATGCTAAAATAATTTTGGACAAAATAAACATGACATGGGGTTTGGGTTTTCAAAATTGGATATAAGATGTAACAAGTTATTATTTTAAAAATAAAACCCGATGTTATAAAATCGTTAATAACGCCAAATTTTGAAATACTCCATTATAAGTTTTAAAATGATGATTTTTGTAACTTATACAAACTCCAACTATATAAGTAATAAAAAATGAAGTTTTATTAGAGATATAAAAGGTTCAAAAGCATTCAAACTTAATACCGATTATTAAAATTGAATTACGTCAAATTATATATAAAAAAAAGTAGCTTTTTATATAGAACCTTTAAAAGGGATTTTCTTTTGAAAATTGATACCATGGTTTATTATATGCATGTAATAACCATGATATCATATGTTTTTAAACTAGAATTATAAAACATATAAAGACCCTTTGTTACAAACATCATATATGTGCAATCCTTTTGAAGAACACACGCAGATCTCTTTTATGCACTAGTGGGATAAGGGATACCTAACCGCTTAGTGTTGTCTTTTGATGGCCGGGGTGTCTTCACGATTTCTATAACCAAGTTATAGGCCGATTACACAAGTTTTTCAAATTGGACGATTTGATCGGAAATCTTTTGTGATAAATGATACCTAATCAAGACAGTTCTGAGGCATAGATGGGATCAAACATGTCTAATTAAATTTGTTATTAGCGATCCCATAAATCTAGGAATTATATAGTAATATATAATTGATAATCGATATCTACCGGGTTGAATTCAAATGGATGGGATAAAGGATACCTAACCATTTATTTTTTTTGTAACTTCGATCCTAGAGATTGATAATTAATGTTTTTGGAAACTAAAAGGGTAGTAATTATTAAAGATTAAATATTGAAAATACTAAATGAATTTTGTTAAAATTTTGTAGTTAAATAATCCATTCTCATTATCATGAATTGTCATTTTCTTTAATGACTTAATGAAATAATAACATTCAATAAATACAACTTCAATGAATGAGTTCATGACTTAAGAAACGATCTCTTGAGAGATATGAAATTGTATACACTTAAAGGTCCTAGTCATAAACTATTTGCTTTGAGCAATTAAACTTGAACATGATACCTAGTAAAGGCATCACTGTGATGCTTAAGATGCTTCTAACATCAAGCTAGGAATAGTTATTCATGACTTCTAGGAAGTATTGGATAATTTAAACATATATCTGATGATATAACAGGTCAAACAATATTCCAATAAATACAATGATATTTTATTTAAAGCTAGTTTAAACATTGGAATAATGCAAGGCTAAAAGAGTCACCTACTATGATCTATGAGGCCCATGTTTTATGGAATGAACACCTTTAAGTCCAAGAAATCTACGAAAGCCCACATGGATGGATCTTGTTTCTCTTAAGAAGAAACTGGACACTATAAGAGGATTTACTCCTCTTATTTGGAAAGAAAGTCTGGAAGAGACTAGTACTTCTAGTATCTACTATATAGAACTCATACTTTTCATATAACACTTAGGTACTTGGTACTTAAATGTTAATCTAATATTTGTAAATGGCTTGCAAATATTTGTTGAAGAGTAACCAAGCTGAGTACAATCAAGTTGGAACTATACTCTCGGATTTTAGTTTATTATTTATGCTTAGAACATAAATTACTTGTAATGTATAACAATAATTGTTTTGGAACAAAGTATGTTTTAATTTAACATGTCTAAATTTATGTCTTAGTTATTTTATTCAAATGTTTGATTATTTACTCAATCGATTTTCATAACGATAATATTTATATTCTATAATGATTAACTTCTATTTATGAGAATAGATCTCTTAATAAAATTATGAAGTAAATATCAACATTTTATAAATAAAATTAAGTTCTATATGCTAACACTTTTGACTTAAACTTGTTTTAAATCAAACTAATCTTTGACATTGTTATCTTTATCATATAAATGGCATTCACATATTCCAACTTCAAGAAAGAGATATTTGAAGGCAAATAATGTAGTTTATTTGACATATGTGAACCTTATTTATATGTGAAGGATTCCTAATGATATTTTCACTAAGGTGTAGAGAAAATAATTAAGGAACTATACACTTGGTGTATGACTTCCTTTCTAATGAATGTCAGAGATTAAGCACAAGATACCAAATCAACTTTATTAACAACTGTAGTAGTTTTAATTATATTTTATGTGGTAAAGCATAATTGTGAAATCTTGGTTGAAGATTTCAAAAGTTGAGATTACCAACCGGTAAGAACCATCTAAGGCCTTAATGATAATAAATGATGAATTAAATCTTACTTGGTATGATTTACTTTCTAATCGGTAAAAATATCCTCCTTTAATATTTTTGGGATAATACTTCAATCACTATTAATTGTATCTTGAATACAAATACCAACTAATAAGTAGATTAAACACTTTATATGATTTAGTATAGAAAGGCTCCATCCTCATGTTACTTAATGTTTTGTCGGTTTGAAGTCGATGTTGGAGTAAAGATTCTAATCCCAAAATCTACTAAATACATATTTGTGTAATACTCTAAATGTGGCTTAGGTTATCATATGCAAACCCACCAAGAATAAGTTCTCTTATTCTTGTGAAAGCCAAGTTATTAGAAAGCAAGATTCTAATGACAACGCAAGTGGGAGGTACATGGAACTTGAAGCAGCTCAAGAACCATAACCTTATGAATTGACACTAGTTTTAACAAGGATTGTTAAAATTGAATAATAGTTATTCACAAACATAAATTGTTCTCATTAATGGTAGAATTCATCTACGACTTGAGAAATGTGGAATCTCTCATTGATGAGATTTTATTGATGGTTTCTGGAAAATCCATCAAATACCAAGATGCTATGTCAGATCTCGAATCTGATAAATGACTTGGAGTCATGAACATGAGATGTAATCCATGTATGAGAATCAAGTATAGGCTTGATAAAAATTTGTCCCTATAGCAAGGCTACAAGGAGTAAATAATTCTTCTAGAAAGAATAAATTACATGGATAACCATACACATTTAAAGCAAGACTTTTTGTAAAAGGATTCTCTCATACTCATGTCATTGAATATGGTCCACATCATACTCATAACATTGACTGTGATCAAACCTTTTTCCCAAGTAGGTATGATTAGATCAACAAGGATATTATTTGCTATAAATTGATATTCTTAAAATGAGATATAGTAAATAGATTTCAAGAAAGACCGCTTTTCTTAATAGACATCTACTGGAAGATATCTATATAGATTAGCCTGGAGGTTTTCTTAATCTAAGTTATAATAACAAAATGTGTAGAGCTTGAGATCCACTTTTGGATATAAAGCAAACATCTCAATGTTATAATCATCATTTTCTGTAAAACCACAAGGTGTGTTTTTATATCAAAATGAATAGAACATGTGTATTTACTAAGAACTAGTGGGAGCATAGTGAAATTCCTAATCTTGTATGAATGAGACATATTTAATCATTTGAAATCACATTCGGACTAAGCAAGGTCATTTTTCACCTTCACTCGGATAGTGTTTCTAAAATGAAACACTTAGGAAGGAAAGCATACATTCTTGGAATGTAAAATCTATAAGGGATAGATAAAATGAATTTTAAAAGCTTCATGTCCTTATAGATATATTGGCAATATCTTGAAAGGGATCAAGACGCAAGATTCTTTTGGAGAATTCTTGGCATTGTCATATGGCACCTTTTGGAGCCAGCCTCAAAATTGCATAGCTCATAGGTTTGAACTAGATGAAATGATTTATATTCTATTTGCTTGGCAAATGAATTCATCATTTACGCCATATTATGCATAGGACATGATATTTGATCATGTTGTAAGATTGTCATAGGATACTAATTGAATACATGGTTAAGTCACTGGATGACTAAGAGAGCATTCTAAGAGTACTATAGAAGAATAACAAAATGTGTATGAGACAATCAGTTTAGAAAGGATATTTTTGGAAATATCCACACAAGATGTTAATTTCTAAACAGATATATATATAATTATGAATTATAATTGTATTTTTTACTTCATTATGGCATGAAAGGTATGTTTTGTTGGAATGAGGTCCAAGCAAAAAATAATGACACAATCTACTACAAAAGAAGAATACACTACTTTAGAAGTAGAATTCAAATATGATTGGATGAAGGAGATCATTGAAAAACTATGTTGATTTCTACCATTCGAGGATCACATAGAAATCTTTGTGATTTCGAGAGTATACTTAATCAAGCTAAGAGACTCTATGTCACGAAAGAACACCAATCATATTCTCCAAGGATTGCTATCATGAATGATACTTGATTAAAAGGTACTATCTTTGTATCCTTAACGCTTGAGATATATAGTGGGACTTGAGTGTAAGGATTACTACGCTTCGATATGGTCAAATGTTGTTCCTTGACCGGGCAGTTATAAAAGCCATTTTCTGGTATGGTGTGAACAATGCAAGAGGCTTATGTAGTCAAGATGGGATTTGTTCCTCTTATGTGTTGAGAGTTAGACATCTAAGGCGCCTTACCAAAAGTTGAAGAACTAATGAGATTGATCGTGATCCGAATCTCATGTTCAACATGATGTCTGTAGCAAAGGGATAACTGATAAACTTACCTTATACACCTATTGTAGCTTCGAGCTTTTTGGGAATTGGGCGTTAACAGAATGGCACAAATAGCCGTATGGTCTTAGGGGGGCAGTGAAATGTTGTTAGACGTTCACCACTATCAATATCAGTCTAATATGAGTGTTGCGCAAGTGGGAGATTCAAAGATCTAGCATGCTCAAGAGTCTAATAAAATGATATTGCTAAATAACATATGATACTAATGGGTCACACTAACAAAAACTAGATACAATTGATTATTTATCAGAAATTGATTTTAATAAATATTCAATAAAACTCTTATAATTAAATTGGAAATTATTTATTTCATGGAAATAATAATTTTCGTTAGCAAGTAACATTACATTATTTCATATGGTATGAATTAATAAGTCATGCACAACTTTCTGGATTAGTTGGAAACCTTTTGCCTTTTACTAAAAAGACAAAGTTTATATCTTATAAACCTTGAGTTTATAAAATTTAAACTAACTTTCTTTGTTTTATATAATTTCGAGATTTGCATGAAAGGAAGAGAAGTATGGCTTTCCAATTTGTATATTCAAAAGAATGGCTTTTAGATTATTTTAATGAAAGGGAATGGCTAGTCTTAGAAGCATGGGAGACAAGTATGTCTAAAATAATAAATTAATAAATTGTTAAGGACTTATGGACTTTACTTAATGCTATAATTACTAGCTTCATGGGGCTTTAATTGTGGCTCTTTCTTTTGGTTCCAAAACCGTGAGATGTAGAGAGTGGTAACACTCTCTCATCTCTTGTTCTTGCTTTGAAGATCACTTGCATCTTTTGCTTTCTTTGTGTTATTACTTTGATAAGAACTCAAAGCTTAAGAGTTTTATACAAAAGAACTAGCATTTTACATCAAGTTGAGTCATTGTTGGTGTCTCAAAGGTTCCACATTCTTCATCAACTTCCAAGCCTCCCAAAAGGACCCCAAGAACTACAAAGGGTGTTATTTATTTACCTCTTCTTTGGTGGTGTTTAAATCTTTCTATAACTTGCAAGAAGATCCTTGGTGGGTATAAAATGTTTATGTTATTTCGAAAATTAAAGTCTTCTGTTGCCATATTTTTGTAGTTTTTGAAACTATTTTTGAACTAAAATCCCAATAAAGCTGCCCGGACCGAATAAAAAATCATGAGGCTAGGCTTAATCAAACACACAAAGGAGATAAAAATCATGAAGAATGGACGTTCTTTATAATGAATACAACTCAACAAAAGATGTTCTTGAACGAAGACAACTATATGCCTCCAAAAGTTGAAGCAAATACCGATGAAGACAAAATTTGTTACCTAAACAACGATGCAATCAATCATATGACTGGTAATTATTCTTATTTTTCAGAATTCAATAAGAACATAACGGGAAATGTGAGATTTAGAGATGGATCGTGTGCCAGAATTAAATGAAAATGATCAATTTTGTTCGAAGGGAAAAGCGGTGAACAAAAACTAATGAAGGATATTTATTACATCTCGTTCCTTCGTAGCAATGTTATTAGTCTTGGGAAATCTACAATAACAGGTTTTGATATTCAGATGCGAGGTGATTTATTAACCATGTGAGATGGAGACGAAATATTGCTTATGAAAGTCCCGAGAAGTGCAAACCAACTTTACAAAATTTAGTTAAAAGTTGGTAAACCAGATTACTTGCATGCCAAGTTTAATGAGGAAGCTTGGTTATGGTATGCACGACTTGGCCACTTTAATTTTTGTGTGGTAAACCTGATGCAAAAGCTAGCCTAAGGGGTACCGATAATCCAACATCAAGACCAACTCTGTGAATCATGCATGGTTGGAAAGCAAACAAAGCAATCATTTCTAAAGAAAGCTGAGTGTAGAGCTACAAATATCCTCGAGATGATACTTGGAGATATTTGTGGATCGTTTGATCCCCCACTCAAGCGGGTAGTGCTTACATTTCAGTACTTATTGATGATTTTTCTAGATAAATGTGCTCTTTTCTCTTGAAGCATAAAAGTGACGCATCCATTATAAAATTCAAGACATCGATTGAAAAATGAACCGATAAAGAGATCAATACATTCCGTATGGATAGAGGTGGAGAATTGACATCGCATGAGCTGAACCATTTTTTTGACGAAGAAGGGATTTCACATATGTTGACGACTCCTTATGCACCTCAACAAAACAGTTTAGCCGAATGGAAAAATCGGACTCTACTCGAGATGACACGGTGCCTAATGAAAGCGAAAGACATTCCAAACCACTTTTAGGGAGAAGCGGTACATCATAATCATACATATATTCTAGTATTGATAGATGCTACACCATTTGAGAAGTTTTACGGTGAAAAGAAAAGCTTAAAGATTTGAAAGTATTTGGCTGTGTTGCATATGAAAGAATTGTCTCAAAACATTTGAAGAAGCTTGATGATAGGTCATGCCCGTTGGTGTATTTTGGAAAGGAAGCAAATTCAGGAGGATTTCGGTTATACAATTCGCGAGAAAATAAAATCATTATAAGTGCCTACACAGTTAGTGATGAAAACAAGACATGGCAATAGAATAATGAACCCAAAGATCAAGCTAGAAATGGACCAGGTACATTCATGGTTTTTTAAAGTAATGAAAAAGAAACCCAATATAATGGTGGTTCGATCCTTACTGCAATAGAAATCAAATAGTTCATGGATTATTCCAAAACTGACCAAACTGATGACACTTCTCATGATGATAACAACCCATGGCAACCCGTTGATGATCAAAATAACGATGCAAACTCTATGCCACTTGGATGGTCTACTCAAACTTTTGTGTTGCCAAGAAGATTAAATGACTACGAGCTGAATGTGGATCATTTAATGTTAACATTCAATGAAGAACCACTTAATCTTAAGGAAGCCAAAGTGAACAAGAATTCGTTCGATGCAATGAAGGACAAAATTGAATCCATTCAAAAGAACAACATTTATAAATTAGTTCCTCCTCCTAAATATGTTAAAGCTATCGGGTTAAAAAGGATGTACAAAATTAAAAGAAATGTGAATGGATCAATTACAAGGTACAAAGCGCGTTAGTGGCTAAATGATATGTAAAAGAGCAATGCGTTGAGATTGATGAAGTATTTGCACCGGTAGCTCGACTCGAGACAATAAGACTATTGATTGCTCTCGCGGATGGGAACGGATGGAAAATTCATCACTTAGACGAAAAAATGGCATTTTTATATGGAGATTTAAAAGTAGAAGTGTACGTTTTCCATCCAGAAGTTTTTGTGAAGCAAGGTGAAGAAACAAAAGTTTATAAATTGGCAAAAGCTTTATACGGTCTTCGACAATCTCCAAGAGCATGGAATTTGAAACTTAATAATACATTAAAAACATGGGTTTTTGTAACATACACGTTCATTTATCGTGTTTTGTTTAAAAATTAATGTTATTTAATATATGATTTTGAGCGTTGAGTTCTAACAAGATAGTTTTATGAATAATTGAAGTAAAACTACGTTTAGAATCACTCGAAATGTATTGGAAGTCTTATGAGATTCCGATCAAAAGTCAACTATTGAAATTAACGAAAATATAAAGTTGGAAATACTTAAAATAATGTTATTGAAAGTTGCAGATTATCTCGTTAGAAACATTTAGGAGAAAACCTCATCGAAATCCGAGTTATAACGAAGAAGTTATGACCAATCGAAGATCCGCAACAAAACCGACAAAACAATATTTAGCCTAAAAAGTGAGTTTTCGATAAACAACTTTTTTGATTTAGTGATGTAAATGAAAGTCGTAGTAATCGTTAAACCGAGAATTTTCATAAAAAGAACGTCAAAATCTGACTTCGTATGAGGAAGTTATGAATTTTTTAAGTTTCGGTATAGCAGTATACAGCTAAAAACTCGAAATAAAGATCGAGTGATTTTTTAGCCGACACAACCTAAACGAGAATCGAAGGTCTCGTCAATAGTAGTACAACAGTAAAAATACAGATGAAAACGGGCGTCAGATGAAGAAGTTATGAATTTTTAACGGATTTTCCTGTCCCGGTCTGTTAAAAATAATAATATTAAAAATAAAGTCAAAATTAGCCAACGGAGTCTAAACGAACATTGTAGAGTATAAACTCGCCTACGCGTGCATGTAAAGAACGTCAAAAACAGAGCTCGTATGCGAAAGTCGTGAGTTTTTGACGTTTGGGCACAAAATCCGAGAAAAACATAGCTCGTATGCGAAAGTCACCCGCCTCTCGCATCTGCTTTGTTTCTGACGCGTGTCGCCAGCTCCTCGCATCCAAAGTGCGGCCCAGTCCGGATCCGACGCGTGTCATTGCGGTGGAGGCATCCGAACCGAGACACGTGTCTCGCCTCATGTCCGACGCATGGCCCTCCCCCTCGCCCTCGCTGCTGCCGCATGTCCTCTTCCCCCCTTCGGCCGAAGACCTCGCACCTATATAAGAGGGTGCGAACCCTCCCGGTTAATGTTACCAAATTTCACATTTTTCACCCCTAAACCCATTTTTAAGCTATTCCAACATCCCCCGAAGCCCCAGGATCATACCTAACACCTGAAAAACATCCCGAAGTGCCCGAAAACCCCGAGAAATTTATCTTTTCAGTTTGAAGCACAACCCTCGCAGGCCCGGTTTTCAATAAAGCTCTCGGTTTTCATCGAAGAAAGTTAATTATAGAAACGAAGTGCTGCCCAAATTACTACTTTAACCTCATGTTATTTCACGGTGAGTTCAAATTATAGGAACAATTGTATGTTATGTGTTATATGTGCTATATGCTTTCCTGCGTTTATATGATAATGAGCTATACCTTTGACCAATAAGTGAATGACTAAGCATCACTTGGGTATTGGTATGTAGCCTTTGTCCATGAAGTGAATGAGTAAGCATCACTTTGGCATTGTCAGAATGCTGGATAGGGTTGAAAGCCTGTAAATTCTAGCAAAATGTTACCTCAGAAATTGTTTATTTTCTGTGCCACCTGGGCTGAAGTCTTATTGATGTATATCAAGTTGAAATTGTTGTATCTCATTGATTGTAAATCTTTGAATCAGAACATTTGTTGATATGGAAAGCTTGTCACATGATCCACATATGCTTTTGTTGTTCTTTGTTCCTTTTTGCTTCTATAATATTGGTATATATATGGCATAACGTTATTTTGTATCTATTTTTAAACTCACTAAGCGTCACCGCTTATCCCTCTCAGTGTTTAACTATTGCAGGTAATAAGGATCCAGTATAGACACATACTGTTGGAAGATTTAGAAAAGTTAATAATATTACTTTTGTATTTAGTGATCGTGTATGTGTAAAATTATAATTTCCTGGATAGTTACGTAATATACTAAAACTTAGTCGGTTTGTATCCATTCTTTTGTAATTAAACTATCAATGTAAAACATTGTTTATGAATATGCATGTAGCATGCTTTGGAGTAATATGATGTACTTTTAGAGAGGGGTTCTCTCAATTTTCAATGATGCATGCAAGAAAATACGGTTTATAGAAAGGTTTAAAATGGAGAATATATAATTGTTGCAGTTTATGTAGATGATTTATTCATAACAGCAACAAGTCTAGAGTTCATAAACCAATTCAAGAATTTGATGGCACTACAATTTGAAATGTTGGACCTTGGTGAACGAAGTTGCTACTTGGGGATTGAAGTAGTATAAGAAAACGGTTGTGTAAAGGTAAAGCAAGAGAATTATGCCATAAAAATTCTAAAAAAAGCATATATGGAAGACTACAATTCAATTCAATGTCCTATGCACCCGAGACTAAAATTATCTAAAACTGAAGATGAACTAGAAGTTGATTTTGGGTTTTTATTCAAAAATTGTTTCAAAAACATAACAATGCAACAGAAGACTTAAGATTTGAACAAAATAAAATTAGTTTTATTCCCAGCAAAAGATCATTTTGCAAGACTTAGAAAGATTAAAACAACCATAGAAAGAAACTGTTACAACGTTTGAAGATGTTGGTCCTCATGGGAGGTTGAAAGTTGATGAAGATGAAATTAAGCTCTAAATTAAGCTCTCTAGAAGTATCCAAAGCAAGAGTAGAACCATCAAAAAATGGTAGTATTTAACTTGTAAACTGTTATTCTTAAGCTTTAAGACATATTCCAAAATATGTTTAAAGAGAACCAAAACTTTAATCTTTCACTTGTAGCACAAAATTGCAAAAGAAAAGAGGAGATGAAGAGTAATGAACTTCGAAATTTGGCAGCCTTGGAAGCTTTTCTAGCTCTCGGATTTTACTCCAAAAAGAAGAAGATTTCCTGCACCAAAGACTAACTCATTCACTCCCCTTTAGTCTCCCTTTTATCTCCCATCACATGTAAGGAAAAGGTAAGAATAAAGTAAAAGTAAGACACCTTTCTTACATGTACAGTGACTGCATTAATTAATTGATAAAGTGAAAAGTATTGTCTAGTCTTACAAGCATGGGTTGCTAGAAGGAAGACCAACACTCAAAAGCTATTACACATGCATGCTCATGTTTTTCATAAATATAAAAAGAGGAGCATTTTGTCTTTTTCACTTAATCAAATAACCAGTCTTTTATACATATATCCTTTATATATAAAACTATATTATATATATATATATATATATATATATATATATATATATATATATATATAAACTCTAATAAGTTTATAAATATATGTATAACTTATAAATAATCACATTTTATGATATATTTTATAAGTTGTTATTTCTGTCACACCCCAAAACCGGAACGGCGGAAACGTTCTGGGGTGGAGGACGTCACGTACAGTATCATCACTATGCATAATAGTAAAGACAAGCAACAACATCCATTGCATTAATATAATAATTGTAATACAAGCGTCTTCTGTATAGTTTGTAAGACACCAAAATGTATAATCAAAATAAAGATGAGTCTTGTATGTGCTCCATCTTCTCAAAAGCTTCATCTGTACCTGTCTACTGATGAGCTGAGAATACAAGTTATTTTGAAAGAGTTTATCAGCATAAAGCTGGTGAGTTCATAAGTATTTAGTGTCGTTGCTTGTATGAAAATGTTTGTAACAACTGAATGTAGTAACTGATTTCAAATGTTTGTAAATAGTATACTCCCTAGAAAATCCTACATTTCAAAAGAGTTTATCAGCATAAAGCTGGTGAGTTCATAAGTATTTAGTGTCATTGCTTGTATGAAAATGTTTGTAACAACTTAATGTAGTAACTGATTTCAAATGTTTGTAAATAGTATACTCCCTAGAAATTCCTATATTTTCCAGTAAAAATGTAGTCTTCTACCAAGACCCGATTGTTTGTGTATTTGTTCCTTACGTAAATGTAAGAGTTTTCCCCAGTGAAACTACCAGTATGAAAATATAGTTTTAGACTTTTCTCATGTAAGGCGGTTACAAAATAAATGTAATAGGGGAAATTAATGTTTTACCCCAGCAGTATCACTGCTGACTAATAGTGATGAAAATGCAGACTCCAAGTAGTATTAAATGTACAATACACCTCGGGGAGTTCGTTTTACCTTTAATTCTTAATTGGTTAATTAAAGGTTTGAATGTGAACTCGTATGTAACCATGCTGATTGACGGCTGAATAACTGATGACCCTCGAGGTCATATATAGTGAGGTAACATTCTGTCACCCATTGGCCTTTCGGCTGGGACTGTAGCTAGCAGTCGGGATGTGGGAGTGTCTGTCCCGTATAGATCTATACATACAATGCCCGCTCTCCCTCTAGGAGACTCTGGTTACAAAGTGATACCACGATGAAGTGTCGTATCGAGAAGTAGTATGTCACATTATGTTATTGTATTCAAATGTTTGTGTAGTAATTCATAGTATAGTGATGTTTTCTCCTTACTAGTATATAGTATGTTCCTTTGTATAGTGTATAGTATGTTCTCTTGTATAGTGTATAGCGTGTATTGACTCATAACTGTACTGGCTCTTGTATATGCCGTTGTAATAGTAGTAGTGAGTAGTAAAACCTTAACTATACCTATTATAGTTAAATAGTAATGTGGTAGGTATGCCTTTGCTACACAAAGGTAATGAACTGAAGTGAAAGCTTTTATATCCAACATATATATATATATATATATATATATATATATATATATATATATATATATATATATATATATAACTAAGATTTCAACGACATTCAGACAAATAGCAGGATACCCTAAGTCCACAGCCAAACAAGGAACAGGAAATAAGATGAGCTATCAGTCCTAAGTCCTTCAAGTTTTACTTATATAAATATATTAGTGTAGATATGAGTTTGAAAACAATGCAAGTTCAAAAGAGTTTGGAAACAGTTTTAGTATCTAAAAGTTTAATAAAAGGTTTTAAAATGCTTGAAACCATAATTTTGATAGTAACTTGAAAGTAGTAGTAAATCTTTCTGTTTGTTCTAGTCATTAATCACATGTGATTAAAGCAATAACTAGAACATTTCAACTTGTATCCCCCCCCCATAAAAGCATGTAAAATCATTTCAAAGGTTGATTAAGGGGTATGAACTCACCTGCAGTGAATGGTTTGGATGGAAGTGTCGGATAGGATGCTAAGTGTCAAGTAAGGATTTGAACACACACACGGATCCTATTTAACATGTATTGACACATATATGTATCTAATTAGTCATTTAACAACAGATTAATCAAGTAAGGACACCCTAAAACATGGATAACACTTTGATTCAAGTGCTAGGAGTATCAATGGGTTGCATCTAAAGAGAGTATGCCTCACATTGAAGTTTACTGCCCATATGGTAACACCATATGAGTTTACGGTTTATGGTCATTTCCCCCATGAGTTTACGGCCGTAAACTCATGGTAATTACTACCATTGTGTGTTTTAGGGTCATATAAGTCAAGGTTAAGTATCTTATAGTCAAGTTCAAGCCTTAGGAAGTCATGGTGGCACAATGGCACCATTTTATAGAGTTTACGGCCCATGGACCATTCCTCATGAGTTTACGGCCGTAAACTCTATGTGTTCTTTATATTTTTGATGTTTAAGGTCCTAAACACTTCAAGGAAGTGATCTAGACTAGTATCCAAGGCTAAGGAAGGGACTAGGGCTCATATGGCCCCCTTATTAGGGTTTACGGTTCATGGTCCAAGTGGGTTTACGGCCGTAAACCCATGGTAACTCCTACCACTTCGTGGTTCAAGGTCTTTAGCTCATGCATGTAAGGTCCTAGTCCATTATCCAAGCCCTAGAAAGTAATGGTGGCACTTATGCACCACCTTATGGTGTTTACGGTCCAAGGAGATTGCCTTGGCCATAAACCCATGTGTTCTTGGGGGATTATTGGTGTTTTTCCATGGTTTAACAAGTGTTCTAAGTAAATAACTAGTTAGGAGGAGTGTACTTACTTATAGGAAGCTTGTAAGAGTGTTTATGGTCCAAGAACACTAGTGTGTGTTCTTGGTGTTCTTGGTGTTTTGAAGAACACTTGAAGATCTATGAAAAAGACAAGATTTCATGGATGAAATCATGTATAACTACTAGATGAAGTGTTATAACAACAAATCAAGAGAAGAAACACTTACATTTTTGGAAGATTGGAGGAACTATGTTATGATACTTGAGAGAGAAAGTTGGGTGTTCTTGAGCTTGGAAGTGAGAAGTGGGGAAAATGAGGAGTAAACTCATGCCTTAAGCATGACTTTATGGTCAAAGGGGAGTTTACGGCCCAAACTCCTCATATTTGGCCGTAAACACCTAATTAAGGTGTTATTTGTTTATTTGTTACACATCACTCTTAGAAGATACTTCCTTTTATTTGTTCGTTTGACGAATTTAAAATAAAAACACCCAAACGGACTTTAAACCAGCTAAAATCAATAGAGATGGATTTGACTATTAATTTAAGTGCTTGACTTTAGGGTTTGTACAAATGAAAATTTCGAATTGTCACATCATCCCCCCGCTAGAGGGAATTTCGTCTCGAAATTAGAGTTCAAGCAACTAGGTTATTACAATTAACTAAGTAAAAAGATGAGGATATTTAAGTTTCATTTGATCCTCGCGCTCCCATGTGAATTCCGGTCCTCGATTGGCGTTCCAGCGAACCTTCACGATGGGGATACGGCTTTGTTTTGTTCGCTTGACCTCTCGGTCCATGATCTCTACAGGTTCTTCCGCGAAGTTGAGGCTCTCGTTGATCTCGATCTCATCGAGTGGGGTTACAAGAGTCTCGTCGGATAGGCACCTTTTCAAGTTCGAGACGTGGAAGGTAGGATGTACGTTACTAAGCTCGTGGGGTAGATTGAGTTTGTATGCTACAGGGCCGATTCTAGCGAGAATCTCGAAAGGCCCTATGTATCTTGGATTTAGCTTTCCACGCTTTCCGAAGCATATCCAGCCCTTCCAGGGTGAGACTTTTAAAAGGACTCGGTCTCCAACCTGGAATTCCAAAGGTTTCCTCCGTTTGTCTGCGTAGCTTTTCTGTCGGTCTCTAGAGGCTTTCAATCGTTCACGAATCTGAACGATATTCTCTGTCGTTTCCCGAATGATCTCCGGACCTGTGAGAGTGCTGTCAGGAACTCGTCCTCTAGCTAACTGGGTGTCACCCACCTCAGCCCAGCACAGAGGGGATCTGCACTTTCGGCCATAGAGGGCTTCAAATGGAGCAGCCTTTATGCTCGTGTGATAACTGTTGTTGTAGAAGAATTCAACAAGGGGTAGGTGGGTAACCCATGCCTTCCCAAAGTCGATCACACAGGCTCGCAACATATCTTATAATGTTTGAATAGTCCTATCACTTTGCCCGCCGGTCTGTGGATGGTAGGCCGTACTCATGTCTAGCCTCGTTCCTAGGGAGCTTTGTAATGACTGCCAGAACCTCGAAGTGAATCTACTATCCCTATCGGAGATAAAAGATATAGGAACACCATGCAGTCGTACGATCTCCCGTATGTATGTTCTTGTGAGCTTCTCCATTTTTTCCGTTTCCTTGATGGGCAGGAAGTGTGCGAATTTGGTCAATCTGTCGACGATGACCCAAATGGTATCAAGCCCACCCGTTGTCTTGGGTAGCTTGGTTATGAAGTCCATAGTGATCCGCTCCCACTTCCATTCAGGTATCTCTGGTTGCTGAAATAAACCTGATGGTTTCTGGTATTCGACCTTAACCTTTGCGCAAGTAAGGCATTTACTCACGAAGGTAGCAATTTCTGCTTTCATGTTAGGCCACCAGTACGACTTTTTAAGATCCAGATACATCTTATCTGAATCTGGGTGGATGGAATATCGAGTGTTGTGCGCTTCCTTCATGACCAAGTCTCTGAAGCCACCGTGTCTCGGTGTCCAGATTCGGTCCATGAGATATAAAGCTCCGTCACCCTTGACTTCCAAGTTCTTATCCATTCCTCGTAGAGATTCACCCACCACATTTTCAGGTCTTAAGGCTTCGAGCTGAGCCTCATAATTTGTGCGGATAGATGTGAATGGATAGTCATTGTTAATGACTTGACTCTTCGACCAGAATATTCTTTCCGACTTAGGGCGTCTGCTACTACGTTGGCTTTACCCGGATGATAACGAATTTCGCATTCGTAGTCATTGAGTAGTTCGACCCACCGTCATTATCTCATAATGAGCTCCTTCTGGTTGAATATGTGTTGTAGGTTTTTGTGGTCTGTAAAGATAGTGCTCTTCGTACCATACAGGTAGTGTCTCCAGATCTTCAGGGCAAATACAACTGCTCCTAATTCGAGGTCGTGAGTGATGTAGTTGACCTCGTGTGTCTTCAGCTGTCTTGAGGCATAGGCGATGACCTTTCTTCGTTGCATCAGAACATAACCGAGCCCTTGATTTGATGCATCGCAATAGACCACGAAGTCTTCTGTTCCTTCGGGGAGGGACAGTATCGGTGCGGTGCACAAGGCTTGTTTTAGCGTTTGGAACGCTTTCTCCTGCTTCTCTTCCTAGTCAAAGGCCACGCCTTTCTGGGTCAATGTTGTAAGGGGTTTCGCAATTCGAGAGAAGTTCTGAATGAACCTGCGGTAGTAGCCAGCGAGGCCTAGAAATTGACGAATTTCTGTAGGCGTCTTCGATGCTGACCAGTTCTCGATGGATTTAATTTTGGAAGGGTCCACGTGGATTCCTTCTTCGCTAACCACATGTCCTAAGAATTCAACTCTTCGGATCCAAAATTCGCATTTAGAGGACTTCGCATAAAGCTTCTCTGATCGTAAGGTTCCTAGGACTTGTCGTAAATGATCGCTATGTTCCTCCTTACTTCGAGAGTAGATAAGTATGTCATCGATGAAAACGATGACGAACTGATCCAAGTAAGGACGCCATACCCTATTCATTAAGTCCATGAATATTGCGGGCGCATTGGTCAATCCGAATGGCATCACTACGAACTCGTAGTGTCCGTAACGAATTCGGAAGGCTGTCTTCGGAACATCCTCCTCAAGTACTCGTAACTGGTGATACCCGGACCTCATATCAATCTTGGAAAAGTAGCTCGCCCCTTGCAGCTGATCGAATAAGTCGTCTATGCGAGGAAGAGGGTAACGATTCTTGATTGTAAGTTTGTTGAGTTCTCTGTAATCGATGCACATATGGAACGATCCGTCTTTCTTCTTTACGAACAATACTGGTGCTCCCCAGGGTGAGAAGCTTGGTCTTATAAAGCCCTTGCTGAGCAGTTCGTTAAGTTGACCGGACAGTTCTTGCATCTCAGCAGGTGCTAGACGATAGGGCGATTTGGCTACGGGGGTCGCTCCTGGAATTAAGTCGATTCGGAACTCGAATTGACGTTGTGGGGGTAATCTTGGGAGTTCTTCCGGAAAGTCGTCGGGAAAATCGCGTACTACGGGGAGGTCTTTTAGGTCTTTCTTTTTCCGGTTTGTATCGACAAAATGCGTTAAGAATGCACGATATTCCTTAAGCAGGTACTTTTGGGCTTGAATACTTGAGATGATACGAAGGCTCGTACTGGGTTTGTCTCCGTAGATCAACAAGGTTTCGTTATTCGGTAGGTTCAGGCGGACTGCCTTTTCGAAGCATAGTATATCGGTACGATGGAGACTCAACCAGTCCATGCCCACAATGACATCGAAACTCTTGATCGATACGGGTATGAGATCGGTTGGGAATGAATAGTTATCTAGCTTGAGGGTACAAGCTATGTAAATCTCGTTAGAACTCTCTGTCTTGCCGTTAGCCATTTCTACGACGAAGGTTTCTTTTAGTGTTTGGGGTGATTGTTTAAGTAAGTGTTTAAATTTTTGGTTTACGAAGCTCCTTTCTGCCCCATTATCGAATAGGATACAAGCATAAGAGTTATCAAGAAGGAACGTACCCATGTCTACTGTGGGGTCTGCCACGACTTCATTGTGGCCAATAACAAGTAGTCTTCCTGCTCCTCCTGCATTCCCAGCTTTCGGTCAGTTTCTTTTGAAGTGCCCTATCTCGCCGCACCCGTAGCAGGCCTGGCTCACTCCTGCAACGGGGACCTGTGTGATGGGTTTGGGTGGTGTTCTGCAAAACCGGGCGGTATGGCCCTTCCGGTCGCAATTAGTGCAGTGCATTTCCCGGCAGGGGCAGTTATAATGGAAGGAGCACTTGGTACACTTGGGTAGGTTCCCTGCATATGGTTTGGCTGGTACAGGGGCAACGGAGGTGGTGGCAGCGTGGACAGCCACCGTCTGTTGTTTCTTGGAAGTGGGTTGATTTGATCTGCCCTTCTTTCGGTCCCAACGCTTCCTTTTGTTGTCGGTCGCGTTGGTTGGTGCTGGGGCAGTAGTTGTGGTCGTTGTTGGAAAAGAAGGAACCTCATGATCGATGAGCCTTTGGTCCAATTCCTTGGCACTATCAAAGGTCGCAGGGTGTGATGCTAGGACGTTCCCTCGATATGGGGGTACCAGACCCCAAATGTATCTTTCAATTTTCTGGCTCTCGGTTGGAACCATGTTGGGACATAGGGTCACCAGGTCGCAGAACCTGGCTGTATAAGCCACTATGTCGGAACCCTTCATTTTGAGGTTCCACAGTTCCTCCTCGAGCTTCTGAATTTTGCCCCTCGGGCAGTACGCCCTTGTCAGAAGGTCCTTTAGTGTATCCCAGCCCATGGCGTTGGCTGTTACCAGTGAGAGTGATTTGACATGGCCATTCCACCACGTCAGGGCCCTTTGGGTGAAGGTGCAAGCAACGAACTTTATCTTGCTTCCTTTAGGGCATGAGCACATCTCGAAGATTGCTTCTGTTCTTACGATCCATTGGGACAGTGCAAGGATCCCTCCGGTTCCGTTGAAGTATGTAGGTTTGCAGCTGATGAAATCTTTATAAGTACACTCCCGTGCACGTGGGTGGATTTCACCATGGCTAGAGTTAGTGTCAGTCCCCGTTCCATTAATGCCACCAGAGTTTACTTGGGCCATGGCGGCGGTCACAGCTGCGGTCAACGCTGCCTGAAACATCACCGCATCGAACTGCGGAGGAGGTGGTGGTGGTGGAGTTTGATTTGCAGGTCTGCCCCTGGTCGGACGAGGACGAGGCGGCATCTTTTACTGAAGTTGGATAGAGATGATGATAATAGTAAGAATCAATTGTAAGTATGATGAGAGTGTTTCATAGACTAAATCACCATAGACTAACTATCAGATAGAGGTATAACAATAGAGTAGGGATCACAAAGGTAAAGATTCTTCCATAGATTAGATAACTGCCAATATTACTGGTATTAATGATGTAAAATGAGTTCGGGAAAAATGACCTAACAGTAGGTCTTACATCAAACCATAAGGGAAAATGTTGGCAGCTTAGTAGCCTAGTTAGAGTACTTTCAAAGTTAGGAATGTTTACAGACAAGTGCTCCATGGGGTACAGAAAAGAAAGGCTATTCCTTAATTCAAAAGTAAAGATGAGTCGACATCTTCTACCGGCGACGGGTATCCCTCGGGCGAACCCTCAGGTCTGCCAGCTGACGTACAACTTCCTGAAGATGTCGTTCATGCGCTCTCTGACGCACTCGGAGTTCCATGACTTCGGCTCGGGATGCAGCTAGTTGTTGCTGCAAAGTCTCATTGGTTCTCCTGGTCCTTTCTATAGCCTCTTCGAGTTGACGAATACGAACCGTGTTAAGGCCAGAGTTGGCGTCAATTTCCACTACTCGGTCGATGGCTGCATGACCTTGCTCGACGTTCCAAGCAATCCTACGGACCATGATGGGTAGGACTAGGTCAGCTGATCCCCCCTCTCTTAGACTGTAAAAACTCCGGTCTCTATTGTAAGGCAAAGGCTGACCCTTCTCATCACTCCAACGATTCAAGGTTGTTGCCCACAAGGGAGTGGGACCTTGAAATGTCGGGCGGGGGTTGAGGTTTGGAATTTGACCTTCTTGGGGTAAGTTGTTGACCTCTGGTTCGGAGTCGGGGCCATCCGAAAAGCCTTCTGCGAGGTGATCATCCAAAGGGATTGGGTGATCATCTTCTGGCTCATCGTCAAGCCATCCACCAATGCCTTGGTTGGGATAATACGGATCGCCAGGGAGATGGAAACTAGCCATGCTATATACGCGAGAATAGGGGGAAAAGAATAGTTAATAGACGCACTAATTAAGATAATTATAAGATGATCGTTATTAGTTAATTCAATACTTGCATAGTGCATACCAATTACATGTAACCAAAACAGGATAGACCTTCGAATAAATGACCCTAACTCTAAATCCACAACAAAACAAGGAACATGAAATAAAGAAAAGATCATAGATTCTAACTCTATAGCGCCTTAGTCACATGTAACCTTAGAGTATCCACTTAGCAACTATTGCCCTACTAGTAACGACCTTTTTAGTTCTCACATATGTAATTTATAGCAACACAGAATACTCCTATAGTATTCTGTTCTAATGTTCCCGTTGTAGTAGTGTTGGTAAGTTTTTAGACTTGCTGCAACACTACAATCATTCTTAGGCACATGCTAGTCACTCCTCAGAAAATATAGTTGATCAGGCTATATCCCCTTAGGTTTGACTATATGTCTCTAAGCCTAATTGTGCTGTTCAACAATCATAATACTTTTGTTCTGTTCTAGTATGATACTGACCCTGGTATGAATAGATGTATATATACTTAGTTAAATATTTTATTATTTAAAAGTATATATTCTTGGTCAGAGTATTTTAATCCCGTTGCGTTTATAGTTTGTATATCTTTTATGGGTTGATATACTCGATTCACTATAAACAATGCTCTGATACCAATCTGTTACACCCCAAAACCGGAACGGCGAAAACATTCTGGGGTGGAGGACGTCATGTACAGTATCATCACAATGCATAATAGTAAAGACAAGCAACAACATCCATTGCATTAATATAATAATTATAATACAAGCATGTTCTATATAGTTTGTAAGACACCAAAATGTATAATCAAAATAAAGATGAGTCTTGTATGTGCTCCATCTTCTCAAAAGCTTCATCTGTACCTGTCAACTGATTACTTGAGAATACAAGTTATTTTGAAAGAGTTTATCAGCATAAAGCTGGTGAGTTTATAAGTATTTACTGTCATTGCTTGTATGAAAATGTTTGTAACAACTTAATGTAGTAACTGATTTCAAATGTTTGTAAATAGTATACTCCCTAGAAAATCCTACATTTCAAAAGAGTTTATCAGCATAAAGCTGGTGAGTTCATAAGTATTTAGTGTCATTGCTTGTATGAAAATGTTTGTAACAACTTAATGTAGTAACTGATTTCAAATGTTTGTAAATAGTATACTCCCTAGAAAATCCTATATTTTCCAGTAAAAATGTAGTCTTCTACCAAGACCGATTTTTTGTGTATTTGTTCCTTATGTAAATGTAAGAGTTTTCCCCAGTGAAACTACCAGTATGAAAATATAGTTTTAGACTTTTCTCATGTAAGGCGGTTACAAAATAAATGTAATAGGGGAAATTAATGTTTTACCCCAGCAGTATCACTGCTGACTAATAGTGATGAAAATACAGACTCCAGGTAGTATTAAATGTACAATACACCTCGGGGAGTCCGTTTTACCTTTAATTATTAATTGGTTAATTAAAGGTTTGAATGTGAACTTTTATGTAACCATGCTGATTGACGGCTGAATAACTGATGACCCTCCAGGTCATATATAGTGAGGTAACATTCTGTCACCCCTTGGCCTTTCGGCTGGGACTGTAGCTAGCAGTCGGTATGTGGGAGTGTCTGTCCCGTATACATCTATACACACAATCCCGCTCTCCCTCCAGGAGTCTCTGGTTACAAAGTGATACCACGCTGAAGTGTCGTATCGAGAAGTAGTTTGTCACATTCTGTTATAGTATTCAAATGTTTGTGTAGTAATTCATAGTATAGTGATGTTTTCTCCTTACTAGTATATATAGTATGTTCCTTTGTATACTGTATAGTATGTTCTCTTGTATAGCGTATAGCGTGTATTGACTCATAACTGTACTGGCTCTTGTATATGCCGTTGTAATAGTAGTAGTGAGTAGTAGAACCTTAACTACACCTATTATGGTTAAATAGTAATGTGGTAGGTATGCCTTTGCTACACAAAGGTAATGAACTGAAGTGAAAGCTTTTATATCCAACACACACACACACACACACACATATATATATATATATATATATATATATATATATATATATATATATATGATATATAACTAAGATTTCAACGACATTCAGACAAATAACAGGATACCCTAAGTCCACAACCAAACAAGGAATAGGAAATAAGATGAGTTATCAGTCCTAAGTCCTTCAAGTCTTACTTATATAAATATATTAGTGTAGATATGAGTTTGAAAACAATGCAAGTTTAAAAGAGTTTGGAAACAGTTTTAGTATGTAAAAGTTTAATAAAAGGTTTTAAAACGCTTGAAAACGATAATTTTGATAGTAACTTGAAAGTAGTAGTAAATCTTTCTGTTTGTTCTAGTCATTAATCACATGTGATTAAAGCAATAACTAGAACATTTCAACTTGTATCCCCCCCCCATAAAAGCATGTAAAATCATTTCAAAGGTTGATTAAGGGGTATGAACTCACCTGCAGTGAGTGGTTTGGATGGAAGTGCCGGATAGGATACTAAGTGTCAAGTGACGATTTGAACACACACACAGATTCTATTTAACATGTATTGACAGATATATGTATCTAATTAGTCATTTAACAACTAATTAATCAAGTAAGGACACCCTAAAACATGGATACCACTTTGATTCAAGTGCTAGGAGTATCAATGGGTTGCATCTAAAGAGAATATGGCCTCACATTGGAGTTTACTGCCCATATGGTAACACCATATGAGCTTACGGTTTAGGGACATTTCCCCCACGAGTTTACGGCCGTAAACTCATGGTAATTACTACCATTGTGTGTTTTAGGGTCTTATAAGTCAAGGTTAAGCATCCTATAGTCCAGTTCAAGCCTTAGGAAGTCATGGTGGCACAATGGCACCATTTTATAGAGTTTACAGCCCGTGGACCATTCCTCATGAGTTTACGGCCGTAAACTCTATGTGTTCTTGATCTTTGTGATGTTTAAGGTCATAAAAACTTCAAGTAAGTGATCTAGACTAGTATCCAAGGCTAAGGAAAGGACTAGGGCTCATATGGCCCCCTTATTAGGGTTTACGGTTCATGGACCAACTCCCATGGAGTTTATGGTTTTTGGGTTTACGGTCCAAGTGGGTTTACGGCTGTAAACCCATGGTAACTCCTACCATTTTGTTGTTCAAGGTCTTTAGCTCATGCATGCAAGGTCCTAGTCCATTATCCAAGCCCTAGAAGGTAATGGTGGCACTTATGCACCACCTTATGGTGTTTACGGTCCAAGAAGATTGCCTTGGCCGTAAACCCATGTGTTCTTGGGGGATTATTGGTGTTTTTCCATGGTTTAATAGGTGTTCTAAGTAAATAACTAGTTAGGAGGAGTGTACTTACTTATAGGAAGCTTGTAAGAGTGTTTAAGGTCCAAGAACACTAGTGTGTGTTCTTGGTGTTTTGAAGAACACTTGAAGATCTATGAAAAAGTGAAGATTTCATGGATGAAATCATGTATAACTACTAGATGAAGTGTTATAACAACAAATCAAGAGAAGAAACACTTACATTTTTGGAAGATTGGAAGAACTATGTTATGATACTTGAGAGAGAAAGTTGGGTGTTCTTGAGCTTGGAAGTGAGAAGTGGGGAAAATGAGGAGTAAACTCATGCCTTAAGCATGAGTTCATGGTCAAAGGGGAGTTTACGGCCCAAACTCCTCATGTTTGGCCGTAAACACCTAATTAAGGTGTTATTTGTTTATTTGTTACACATCACTCTTAGAAGATACTTCCTTTTATTTGTTCGTTTGACGAATTTAAAATAAAAACACCCACACAGACTTTAAACCGGCTAAAATCAATAGAGATGGATTTGACTAGTAATTGAAGTGCTTGACTTTAGAGTTTGTACAAATGAAAATTTCGGATTGTCACAATTTCTCCAATAAATATTATTTACATAAATAATAAATTCCCAATTAGTAAAACATAATGTCCATGAAATATTAATTTTCCAATTAAATACAATCTTGCTATATTTATTAATAATCAAATTATACTAATAAATAATTAATTGATGGTAACTTTCTATAAGGTGTGACCCTATTGGATCATATGCTATCGGCAATATAATTCTATAATGATTCTTGGGCATACTAAATCTTTCAATCTCCCACTTGCACAAGACTCATCATAGATTTATATAGACAGTGGTGAACGTCTAGCAACATTTCACTACCCCAAATAACACATGATGAAGAATCCTATTCATCAACATCCAATTCCCAAAACCTCCAAGCTTCAACTGATGTATTAAGGTAAGTTTATCAATTATCCCTTTGTTATAGACTTCCTGTTAAACATGAGCCTTGGATCTCAATCAATCTCATTTATAATTAAACTTTAGGTAATGCACGTTAGATGTCTAATTGTCAACACATAAGAGAAAAATATCCCATATTGACTACATAAGACTCTTGCATAGTTCACACCATACCTGAGAATGGCTTTTATAACTGCCTTGTTAAGGATCAACATTTGACCGTATCAAAGTATAACACTTCCTACACTTAAGTCCCACTATGTATCTCAGGTGTTAAGGATACAAAGATTGTACATTTTAATCAATATCACACATAACTGCGATCTATGAGTTGATCTTGATGCGAGTCCGTTCAGTACTAGTTTCGTGACAAGTACCTATGAAACTTGGTTACAACCACTCGCCTACTTTCGTCTAATGAGAGTCAACCAATCCAATTCATATAAGAGTTACTTCATAATTGCTCCCACAATTATAACCAACTCTGAACTTTTAGAATAATAAGATTATTCATGGATTAAACATGTTAATATAGAACACAACAAGTATTGATGTGATGATCATATCCCAGTATATCAAAACATTATGTAATAGTTGTTGTTACAATGTTCCAATATCCAAATACTAAATCCAAATCAAAATCCCATTTCTAGAATAATAAAGTCCTACTACTGAAGTGTGACCACTCATACTCAGCTTAAAAGAAAGACTTTATTAATGGGTTTGAATAAATTTAATTTGGTACTCTAGGTATAGTTAAATATCTTGCAGAATATGATTGGTGTTCTTGGTGGATTAGGTGTCTATGTTGAGAGAAAAACTTAGAGACACACTTGAACAAACGCTAGAACAAGTGTATTGCGGAATAGTTAATCTCGAAGGATCTAAAAGCTCAACAATCATATTAATAAGTTAGAATTAGATAGTTAGAGAGTTAGTTGCGGAAAGTAAAGAAATAGAAATGACAACAATTGTTATATCAAGTATACACATAAGTTGATTCATAACAAGGAATGCATTCAAACCGAGTTAATAAGGAAGATGAAACTTAGTGATTAAGTCACGAAAGACTTGCTCAGAAGAGAGGTTATAATCAGTTGTATTCTAGTAATATTTGAGAGTAAGAAGTGGTGCGTAGTAAGATAGAGAGATAGAAAGAATAACTTGAGAAGTGTATTCAGAATAGATAGATGCGTAAGTTATCCGTCTTAGATACAAGAGAATGAGCTCTATTTATAGAGACTCAAGAAGTACACTAGATTACATCTCTAAGAGTAGCCATGCAAGGCATACTGGACAATAGAGAGTATCATAATAAAGACAAGTAAAGTAATCTAGTTAAGTGACTGCGGTAGGTAGACTCCGGATTCGGTTGCTGATGAAGGAGCTTGATTGCGGGTGCTGGATGGCTGCGGTAGCTGAAGTTCAAGAGGGTCACTTTTTATGATTCAACAATTTCCCCCTAAGTGACCTCTTTAACTTTTGTTCAGCTATCAAGTTTGACGAACTTGATTAGGATCCACCAAAACTTCCTGATGTTTTCCAGCCAGGTGATTCTCCTTAAGATCTCGAACTTTACTTCTGCTGTAGTGTGCTTCGATCTTTCAACTGCGGTTCGGCAGATGTCAAGTTGCTTCTTGGTGAGGCGATGTATGGCAGTCATAGGAATGAAATATTTGACATTATCTATCTTCCTTTTGAAAATGACTCCAAGTTCAGGAAAGTTGGTTGCGCCTAAGGATCTTTCTTGATAGCCTTCGGTAGGCATTGGTGCAGGCTCGAGAGGTGGCAGATCAAATTTCTTGGGAATGATAGGATAGATATCTGCATCGATCTTGGCAAAATCACAGACCGTTTCCTTCAGAAAAGTATTGACCTTTTCAAGCGCAATCTTCATTTTCGGGTGCTTTTCTGACTTGTTTTGGAACACCTTGGCAATAAGAAATATTTCTTCCGGATTCATACAGGGAAAGTCTGCCTGGGTACGGATATAGTCATGCTCCCTTCTAGTGAGGGTATACTGGATGTAGTCAGCCTTCATGAACTTCCAGATTTTGTAGTTCTTGAATGCGGATGGTCTATCGTTAGACCATATATTTTCAATGGAAGAGGCATGTTTAGCATGAAAAAGACTGAGTCTCTTAAATTCCATTGGCAGTCTTTTGTGGTCAGGAAGGCTGCGGTCGAAATGCTCAAATACTGTGAAGTATTTCGCATTTAGAGAAATTGGGACATCTCAGTATCCATCAGTAGGGGGTTCAACATAGGTGAGGTGGGGTCTGTAATCTTCATCCAGCAGTCTGCGGTGAGGATTGATCCAAGAGTTTATCAAGGATTCGTCCATCATAGTATCAAAACCGCATTCTTTCCATATAAGCTCTGCAAGTTTGGCTGCCTTCCAATCGTGTTTGCTTTGGGTGGTGGCAGGAGAGTCAGTTGAGCTTGGAGATGACATGAACTCAGCCAGGTTTTTGAAGTGAGGGGGAGTTTCTGGCTTTTCAGGAGTGACCTTCTCTTGTGGTGGAGTGTTATGAGGTGGAGTATGATAAGATGGTTGCGCTGAAGGCTGTCGTGTAGGAATTTATTTTGTGATGATGGGGGGCTCTGATGTTGTGAGATGGAGTGATCAGAGTGATGAACTTCTTCTTCACTTCCCCCTCTTGAGGAATGCAACTGAGGAGCTTCCTCAAGCCACTTTTTAAGGCCATTAACCTTGGCAAAAACCTCTTGAAATTGATCTTTGAGGGCTTCGGCCAACTGTTGATTATTGGGAATGGAGGAGCTGATGAGTAGCCTGTGTATTTCCTTGGTGAGCTGGAGGATCTTGAGACCATGGAAGTTGGAGGAAAGGGAGCGTTGCAGTCTATTGATTGTTGCTTGAAGAACTGAGATAGTGGACTCATACGCAGTGTGAGTCTCAGCTATCAGTTTCTGAGACTGAGTGGCTTGATCCGCAAATTGTTGCTTGGAGATCCGTTTTGATTGCGGTCACCTCAGTGATGAGGCGTTCCGCAGCAGCCATAAAATCCTTGTGATCTGCTTTGCGGTTGTTGTCAAAGGACCGGATCCCCATTTCCACTTTGAGAGAAATTCTCTCAGCAGCCCAGCGTTCCCTTGTTTCCAAGCGTTCTATACGTTCGATCAGTGACTGCGGCCCGGGAGAGTCTTCTGGTTGCGGTTTAGTGGGCTTGACCGCAGCTAAGATCTGATCGACTTTGGCTTGTAAGCTCAAAAATTCTTTCCTGGTGACAACATTCTTCTTCTTTTTCTTCTTTTCATTGGGTTTAGAAGTCGAATGGTGAGAGGCACTGGATTCCTCTTCCTCATCGAACATCATGAGGTCATCATCAGAAGGACTGGGCTTGTTAACCTCGATCGAAGGTGGGAGCAGAACTGACTTCTATTGCGGTTCCTTCGTCTTGTGATTCATGAACTGTTGGAGTTGGATGTGGAGTTGGAGTAGGAGTTGGAGTCACTCTGGAGGTACCTGCACCTTCACTTGCTGCCTGAGCTTTAAGGACTGTTTCAGCCATCTCGGTCATCCACTCCTGAACCTTTTGAATGGTGGCTACGTTATTGGCATTATTGATTGCGTCTGCCCAATACCGTGCCACTGACTGGATATCTTGCTCCTTTTGTTGTTGTTGCTTGATCTGTTCTTCCTTGCGGGCTTGAAATGCCCTCTTGAAAGCGGCATATTTCTTGATTTCTGACTCAGTTACCGGAGTGTTGCGTAACCATGAGTCATTTGATTCATCTCCGTCAAATCCTTGAAAACGCACCGAAGTGTCCTTCGGGTCCACGGATCCTTGCACATTTGTGCTCACCGTGCCTAAACCACCTGCTGCGGATGTAAGCAGAGTAGGATTTCCTGAGCTTCCTTGGTCTCCTTCACCCATGGTCAAGTTTGGCCTCGGCTCAGTTCTGGCATAGGCAGAAAAAGTGCCCTGCGGTTGGGAAGGTGTTTGAAGTGTTTGGGTGACATTCAAAAGGATGGAGTGCAACTCCTCAGGTGAAAAGAAATGCAGTCGGGAAGCCCTGGAGACCTTAGGGCAAGCACCAGTGTCATCCTATTGGGAGTGAACTGGGGGGGGGAGTCTCCACGATGTCGTGAATCAGACTCGCTTTCTGAGTCTGATTGGAAAATGATAGTGGTGTTGAATGGGTCTGCGGCCACCCCAAGGACTACCGGAGCCTTTTGAGAGGCTTCAGTATTGGTCCGGTCACGCATTTGGCCAGAGGTATCGGTTTTTCTTTTCTTAAGGATAGAAATTGGTTGCCTATCCTCATCAGAGTCACTATCAGGTGTGGTTGCGGTAGGTTTGGTTTTACGTTTCTTAAAGGGTGCGGTTCGTTTGGGAGCATTCTTCTTGGGTGTTCTTTGTTTCTTCTTGGTGGCCAATTGATTTCTTCTTTGAGAAAGATTGGAGAGAGTAGTGGCAGAAGGGACTGCGGTACCTTCAAGGTTAATGGTTGCGGATGGGTCTTGGAGAGGCGGGGTAGGAGGGTATGGGGCAATACCTTCCGTAGCCTAAATGTGATCTGAGACATCAGCAGTCTCAAGACCAAGTGTGGAAAGAATGTGGGTAGGGAGTCTTCGAATTGGTCCAAAAACAGTTTGATCAGAAGAAGGATTGTACCTTTTGAGATCCTTGGTGACAAAGAAATCGATGTCACTGCCCATGTCGATTCCAGCATCCGCATGAAGATCTGAAATGCAGAGTGACCAGAACCTTGAAAAGGTGAGCTCGGTTGGGTTCTCCCTTGGGTTCTCCTTGGGAATATTTGAATAAAGTTGTCCCATAAGATCTGCCCGTAGTTTACATCGTGTCCTGTGAATATACTCCATAACAGCTCTAGAAGCTTCAGTCCCATATTGTCTGTGCCTACGGTTCTGCCGGATAGACTGCGGATGATGAAGTGGCAGACAAATTGCCAGACCGCAGGCAATTGATTTTTCTTGAATTCGCCAATTCCCCTTATCTTTTTCTGATAACCCATTTGGTAAAGGGCTGAAGTAACGTCCGCCATGGATGGGGAGAAGATCTTGATGGAGGGATGAACAAGAAGGTTAATGGCAGAAAGAAATTTTTCTTTGGACAGAATGACCAAAGAATCATTAACCAGGTTAAGGTGAACTTCTTGAGGGTTTTCGATTAGGCGATAAGCCGAGAATGCACATTTAAAGAGGGTTGAGATTGGTACAACATCTGTGAAAAGCATCAAAGAGGCCAAACAGGGGATAATTCTTCAGAAACTTAATCATCAGCTTGGTTGGAGCATTATAGGATGGATGATCTTCGAACACTGATCTGAAGTTGCTTGAAGCAATAGTGGGAGAGTCTGAACCAGTAGGGTTTACTGATCCAGATGCCTTGGATTGTTTCTTTGAAATACCAGATTTCACCATTGTTGAGGGTTGAGAGAAAGAGTAAAGAAACAGAGTTCTTGAAGGATTTGAGAGGGAAGGTTCAATGTTCAGAAAGCGTAAAGTGATTTTGGGGAAGAAGACGGGTTTATAAAGGGATGAGATTTTTACCCTAGGTAAAAAAAGGATAAGGTAAAATGTCGATTGGAGGGAATCTTTTGAATCGGAGATTAAATCTCAGCCACATAAAATCAAACGGGTTAAAAAAGATTTTTGAGATTTGCCAAAAGAGGGTTTGCATTTAATGAAAGGTTAGAAGGACATCATCACGTCAGGTGATCGTGGGGTGAGGGGAAAGGAAGTTGTAACGGATGGGACGTTCTGGGTAAGCGGAAAAGACAAATTAAGGATGTGATTATGGAAAAATGTTCTTTTTGTCATCATACCTAAAAATAGGTGTGACACAAGGCTTATTCAGAAAGAGAATGAGACAGTTTCTCAAAGGAATGTTTTTTTTTATTTAATGAAGGATCATTAAATAGCACACAAAAGATTCAAGGGTTGATGAAACAGTTGAGAAATTATCAATGTGATTGCGGATGGAAACTTCATTGCGGATGACCAGGTGTCATTGCGGATGAACAAATGTCATCGCGGATGGATAGATTTATGACTGCAGTAGAAGAAACTGAGAAGAGCACTTGTACAAAAGTTAGTAATAACAAACAATAAGGACCCATGAAAAAATAAGTATGATATATGGTTGCGGTACCTAGACTACGGTACCAGAACCATCTATCATAAGTAACTTTCAGTTAGAACCGCAACAGAGACCATGGCTGGTCTCCGGTATCTAACAATTCAAAAAGAATTGCCGGTCTGGATTCATCATTCCTAACATTTGCAGGAAGGTGTTAAGTTTTGTGGAGTCGAGCGCTTTTGTGAACACATCAGCAATCTCTTCATGAGAATGAACAAAGATGAGTTCAATGTTACCTTTCAAGATGTTGTCTTTGATGAAGTGATACCGTAGTTCAATATGCTTAGTCTTGGAGTGCTGAATTGGATTGTGAGAAATAGCAATAGCACTTTCAGAGTCACAATAGATCGGTATCCGTAGCATTCTATATCCGTAGTCCAATAATTGAGTTTTGATCCAAAGGACTTGAGAACAACAGCTGGCTGCGGCCACATACTCAGCTTCTGCGGTAGACAGAGATACACAACTTTGTTTCCTTGATGACCAGCTGACGAGTCTTTCACCCAGAAATTGACATCCACCTGAAGTGCTTTTTCTATCTAGTTTGCATCCGGCATGATCCGCATCTGTGAATGCTTGAAGGCTGAAATCATTGCCTGCGGGGTACCATAGACCAAGAGATTTGCTTCCTTTTAGCTACCATAGTATCTGTTTGGCTGCGGTCATATGTGACACTTTTGGGTCAGCCTGATACCTTGCACATACACCAGTTGCAAAGACAATGCCTGGCCTGCTTGCGGTGAGGTACATCAAAGAGCCTATGATACCTCTATAAGTCTTGTGATCCACAGATTCACCTGAGGGACCAGCAGAGATCTTATAACCGAAGGCCATGGGGACCTTAGCCGAAGAACAGTTGTCCATAAAATATTTCTTTAACAGTTCAGTGGTGTATTTCTCTTGATGAATGAACATCCCTTGTGGAACTTGTTTCACTTGAAGTCCTAGAAAGAAGTTAATCTCTCTATTCATGCTCATTTTGAACTTGTTGGTCATGAGCTTTGCAAATTCATCCACCATTCCTTGATCAATCGATCCGAAGATGATATCATCCATATATATTTGTACAAGCATAAGGTGGCTACCATTTGATTTTCTAAATAACGTGGGGTCAATCACTCCTCTCTTGTACCCGGATGAGACAAGGAATTCAGAAAGAGTCTCATACCATGCTCTTGGGGCTTGCTTCAGACCGTAGACTGCTTTTTCAAGCTTGTAGCAGTGGTCTGGGAATTCAACATTTTCAAAACCTAGAGGTTGCTGAAGATAAACCTCTTCTTTTAATTCGCCATTGAGAAATGCACTCTTAACGTCTACTTGGTGTACCTTGACGTTCTAGTGGTCTGCGTATGCTAGGAAGATCTGGATAGCTTCCATGCGTGCTACCGGAGCATACGTTTCATCGTAGTCTATGCCTTCAAGTTGACTATACCCCTTTGCAACTAGTCTTGCCTTGTTTCTGACTACCGCACCAGATTCATCCAGCTTGTTTTTGAAAACCGATATAGTGCCAACAATAGAGTGACCACATGGCTTCGGAACGAGCTGCTAAACTTTGTTTCTTTGAAATTCTTCTAGCTCTTCTTGCATTGAAGCTATCCAGTTAGGTTCAAGCAATGCTTCTTTGATCGTTCTGGGCTCTACCGAGGACATAAATGTTGCGTAGTGGCGGTGATCAGATAGGTCCTTGGAAGATCGAGTCTGGATACCTACGGATGGTTTGCCAATGATTTGACCTGGTGGGTGGTCCTTCGTCCATACGTGCAGACGGGGCTGCAGATGATCAGCAGCTGCGGTAGAGGGAATATCTTGAATATTAGGAGAGTCTGCGATTGGAGATGGCAGTTCCCACTGGACTTGAGAACATCCTGCTGAGTCATCTTGGTTTGGAACGAGAATGGAGTTTTCTTGAACAGTTGGGAGAGGTTCCCCCTGGACTGTTGATGGGAGTTCCTCTGGAACCAGAGATGGTTCCCCCTGGACTGCGGATGAGAGAGTGATAATCCTTGGATCGGTTCTCGTGTCAATGTTCTCTATGAGTTCATCATCCGAATCCGAAGATACGTTTGATGGTAATGATTCTCTCCGGATAGGAACTTGAGCAACATCTAGTACTGGAACCTCGACGGTTGTTGCTAGATCCGGAGTAGAGCTTTCCCCCTCAACCGAGAGGTGGAAGTATTGAAAGAAGCGACTTCAGATAGAGATGGTCCAAAAACATCAGCGTGTTGTTGTTGAGCTTTGGGTGACACAAGAACTTCGGATAGTTTCGTCTTTTCAACAGGATCGAAAAGATCGTCATAATTGACTTCAACTAGATTTAAAGGACCTGAAGAGGCAGGAATATCGCTTTCCATGATTGTGGTGGTTTTAGTGGATGGAGGGGCGTTGCGGATGTGAGAATCATCAAATTTCACATCGAAGCTTTCAATGATCAGCCTTGTTCGTCTGTGTCACACCCCAAAACCGTAACGGCGGAAACGTTCGGGGGTGGAGGACGTCATGTTCAGTATCACAACAATGCAAAGTAGTAAACAAGCAACAACATCATCCATTGCATTAATAATATAATTTCATACAAGTGTGTTCTGTCAAGTTATATAGACACCAAAAATATACATCAAAAATAAATAAGTCTTGAACGAGCTCCATCTTCTCAAAACCTGGCACCGGTACCTGTCTACTGGTGACCTGAGAATACAAGTTATTTTGAAAGAGTTTATCAGCTTTAAAGCTGGTGAGTTAATAAGTATATTAGTGTCTGCATTTGTATGAAAGTGTTTGTAAGTCTGTAATGTATAAGTTTTGTAAAAGTTTGTAATTGTTTGAACTCTCCTAGAAAACCCTATGTTTCCTACTAAAAGTAGCCTTCTACCAAGGCATCTAGTATCTGTGTGTGTGTCTCTTGTAAGAGTGTGTATTTTCCCAAATCTGACTATCATTAACCAAAAATATAGTTTTTGGTTTATTGTTTATTGTGTGAATATCACAAAGTAAATGTAAACGGAAAATGAAATAGTACTGTAGTGTTGTATTAAGTAACTACTGCTGTACTAATTACTTTAAACCAATTGTTATTTAAAGTACCATGTGATCGGCCTGTATCCTGCTACCGACTCTATAGAAAAACGACGATGTAAGACGTCGTAAGAAATGACGTTTGGCACCCGTAGACTTGCAATTCCCATTGTAGCGAGCAGCAAGGTGTAGGATAGTTAATCCAGTATAGATCTATACACAAACTCATACGCTCTCCACTTAAGGAGATTCTGGATACAAAACGGGTCATGAGAGGTAGTGCCATGCCCCCGTTAAGTGGCTCACATAACTGTAAGTAATGTATATGTATATGTATATGTATATGTATGTGCTAGCTGTATTGTGTGTTCTTTCTCTGTCTAGCCTGTATGTTTTGTTTCTCATCACTATGTATTATGTTTGTTTCTCATCACTATGTATTATGTTTGCTTCTCATCAGTATGTATTATGTTTGTTTCTCATCACTATGTATTACTTATGAATGAACTGACTCATTGTATGTTTCATTGTTCTACTAATAGTATCTTCCTAAACTATACCTATTATAGTTTACTAGTAATGTTGTTTGTGTATATGAACATGTTTGTATACCTTTGCTACCCAAAGGCATTGAACTGAATGAAATAAGTAACCTTTTATATCTATACACATATACATGATATATAACTAGGATTCAAACGACCTTTGGACAAATAACCCGAATACCCTAAGTCCACAACCAAACAAGGAACAGGAAGTAAGGTGAGCTATCAGTCCTAAGTCCTTTCAATCCTACTTATATAATTATATCCATATAGATACACAGAATATAAGTTAAAGGAGTTTAATAAAAGTATTTGATATGTAAAAGAGTTTGAAAAACAGTTTGAAGTAAAACAGTTTGATAACACAGTTTGAAAAGTAAGAAATCCACTTGTTTGGTAGTTATTAATCACATGTGATTGATATAATAACTATAATAGTTCAACTTGTATTCCTCACCATAAAAGCATTTAAAAACATTTAAAAGGTTAATTAAGGGGTATGAACTCACCTGTAGTGAGTGGTTTGGATGAACGGAATGTATAGGATGCTAGCTGTCAAGTGAAGACTTGTACACACACGATGATCCTAGTTAACATATAATATCACATATATGTATCCAATTAGTCTTTAAACAACTAATTAACAAACTTAAGACATCCTAGGACATGTAAAACACCTTATTTAAGTGCTATAAGTCCTAAGGATTGCATCTAAGTGTTGTAGGACATTGATATTGAGTTTAGGGTGCAAGGGAACCCTTTATTTGAGTTTACGGTTTTGTGACCATAACTCATTGAGTTTACGGTCGTAAACCGATAAGTTTACGGCCGTAAACTCATGTTTCTTTGATCCTCTTGTGTTTTAAAGCCTTAAAGATCACAAGAAGCATTCCTACTTCATGTTTAAGCCTTAGGAAGAGATTAGGGCACCATTTCACTACTTTTTGGAGTTTACGGTCCTTGGACCATTTCTCTTTGGGTTTACGGCCGTAAACCCAAATGGTTTATGGTCTTTTGATGTTTTCAAGTACTAATCACATCAAGGAAGGGATCTAGGCTAGTTTCCATGGCTTAGAAGGGACTAGGGCACACTTTGGCACCCTTTTTGGGGTTTACGGTCCAAGAACATGTTGGACCGTAAACACCTTTGATCCTTGGTTTCTTGGGTGTTTTCTTGATGTTTAGAAGTGTAACAAGCTCTATAATACTCTAGGATAGAACTACTTACTAGGTAGAAGCTTGAAAAGGTGCTAAAAGTCCAAGAACACTAGTGTGTGTTCTTGGTGTTCTTGGTGAAACTTGAAGATCTACACTTTTGGAATGATTTCACGGATGGAATCATGTTAGGTCACTAGATTAAGTAAGATATCAACTTTTTAGGGCTAGAAACACTTACAATGTTGAAGATCAAGAAGAAAAGTCGATGATACTTGAGAGAGAATTGAGTTTTGGATCTTTAAATTGTGAAAAGTGATAAATAATGACTAAGTGTCATATTTATACCATCTTTTAGGGTTTACGGCCGTAAACACCTTTGTTTAGGCCGTAAACTCCAAACTCTTGGAGTTTTGGAATTATATTGTTGCACAATAAACCCAAGGGCATCCTCTCTCCTGTTATCTTATGAAGTACTAATCTTAAAATATTCAAACTTATTCCAAAAAGCTTGAAAATTGGCAGAAACAGTTTTGACTCCTATTGAAGTGAATGGTTGTACAGAATAGAAATTTCGGGTTGTCACAGTCTGATGAGCACTCGATAAGCAACCTTGTTAGTGGAATAACCAAGGAAGATGCCTTCATCAAACTTCGGTGCAAACTTGTTAAGCTGATCTCGGTTGTTGATCACGAAACCTCTACACCCAAAGATATGAAAGAAGCGTACATTTGGCTTGCGGTTGTTAAGGCCCTCATATGGTGTTTTGTTGAGGCGTTTGCACACAATGCTTTGGTTTTGAACCAAGCATGCGGTTGCTACAGCTTCAGCCCAGAAGTAGAGAGGAAGGTGTGCGAAGTTGAGCATGGATCTGGCTGCTTCTACTAGTGTGCGGTTCCTTCTTTCTACTACTCCATTTTGTTGCGGTGTGTAGGGAGCTGAGAAGTTATGAGAGATGCCCTTGGACAACAAGAAACTGTTGAGAAGATGATTAGTGAACTCGGTTCCATTATCACTACGGATACATCTTACTGGAAGCTTGATCTGAAGTTCGATCTCTTTGATGAAGTTGAGGAAAATCTGCGGTGTTTCTGATTTGAGTCTGAGGAAGAAGACCCATGTGAAGCGTGTAAAGTCATCTACTATAACCAGTATGTACTTCTTGTGATGGATACTGGCTACGGTTGATGGACCGCAGAGATCAATGTGCAATAGCTCCAGTGGCTCAGAAATTGAAGAATCCATTACCAGAGGGTGACTTGCTTTGGACTGTTTACCACATTCACAAGCCGGATAAAGAGTATCGTTGCTGAATTTGAGAATAGGGAGACCTCTTACTAGTTCTCCTGTGACCAAGTTGTTGATGTACCTAAAGTTGAGATGAGCTAGCTTGCGGTGCCATAGCCAGCTGACTTCGGATACGGCTTTGGATAGGAAGCACAATTGCGGTCTACCAATGATCAGAGAGACATCCAAAGGATACATGGTACCTTCGGATCGGGATTTTATCAGACACATGTTCCTATCACTTGTCATTACGTAGCAAAATTGATCATCAAATTCAACTCAATGTCCTGCTTTACATAGTTGGCCAACACTGATGAGATTGTGTTTAAGGCTTTCTACATAAGCAACCTTCTGAATAGAAAAGTTCCCCGTAGTGAGAACACCGTAACCTCGGATGATTCCATTCGCATTGTTGCCGAATGTAACATTTCCACCATTGTATATTGGCCTGAAATCCCGAAGGTATGCGAACCTTCCGGTCGTGTGCAAGGAGCAAGTACTGTCAATTAACCATTCTTCTTCTTGTTCCTCCTTGCACAAAGCCTGAGAATTACACAGTTAGTTTAGGCATCCAAACTAGTTTGGAGCCTGGGGCAATTGGTGAATTTTTGAAAGATGCATGGACCGAGGTTGCAGGGACGGGTCTCTTGTCAACTTTTATTCCTAGTCCTGGGTGTTTGTGCAGATTTGGAGTGTTGTGAGTTTTTGAAAAAGTACTACGTTTCTGACTCTGACTAGATTTGACATAGGATGAATCTTTTTGGCAACTACACTGACATTTGCAAAAGGATTTTTTGTCATTGGATCTGACATTATGCTTGGTCCGCGGTCCATAGGATGAATTGGACTTGTTACCGGTCCGCGGTTGAAAAGATCTGACATGAGTGTTGTTTGGTTTCTGAAAAGTTTGTTTTGAACAAGGTTTAGCACGTGCAAATATTTGAGTCCTTTTTGGTGGATTTGGTAGGATACCCTTCCATTTGTTGAAATTTTGACGTGACTTTAAAAGTGTTGGAGTGGGTAAAATACCTTTCCATTTAGCATCATTTGAGGAGTAGACCTGAAAACCATTGTTTCGAAAAGACTGAACACCCTTTTGGGTTGTGTCAGAAGAAGTAGGAATGACTTTCGAAGCTGGACTTTCCTTTTTGTTTGTTTTCTTGAAAGGAGAGTTTTTTGAAAAGTAGTGTGAGAAAACAAATTTTTCTGGACTCTTGGACTTTGAAAATCTGACATGTTTCTTGTTTTTCGAAAAAGTTTGTCTAGTTGTGCCTCGAGATCTAATTTCTTCTTTGAAGGTCTTTTTGGCCAAAGATTTTGGTGAACCGCAGTCATTGTTGTTCAACTGCGGTTTCTTGGAATTTTTAGAATGATTTTGAAAACGTGGGCTTGAGTCATCCGAACTTGAAGATTCTGGGGTTTGTGAGCATTGACCCACTTCAAAGTTCTCTATAGGTAATTCATGATGAATCGCCTAAAGGGTCACGGTTCCTTTTACTAAGGACTACGGTAGTGAAGATTTGATTACTGCAGAGTAAGTCTTAGTTAGGACTTCAGTGGGACATTTGTGGAACTTTTGACTACAGTGTGAGACACTGCGGTCTAAGGACAGAGATAGAAAGTCTTTCGAGACTTCGGGGCCCTCAATGACAATTTCTTCATCAACCACGGATGAGGTTTGAGAATTTGGGTAAATGGTGCCACAGATAGGAATTTGATCACATGTGTGACCCGAAACCTCAGGCACAATTTCCTCAATGACACAATTATTGCTTAGACTATGTAGTCTACCGAAGTGAGTTTTGATGTCTTCAGGAAAAGTCTTGTCCTTGACTGGGAAATGAAATTCTCGGTCTGGAGGGACATACAGTCTGTCTTTATTGAACCGGGGTGAGGAATCCATTGTGGTAGGATATCCATTCGACCAACCCCAATTGTATGTATTGTCCATGGTTCCATTGTTTACCAAATTTTCAATAGCTTCACTTTCATTAAACAAATTTTCAATTAAGAGATTTAAGCGTACAATTTCACTCTAAGCTAAATCTCTCTGGTTCAAAGCTATCTCTAATTGGGTTTCACTCAACATTCTTGCATCTTTTTCTAACTCTAGGTCCTTCTCTAACATAGCCATTTTGAGTCTTTTCTTATCCAGTCGTCCTCTCACGTGGAACTTCTCTTGGGATGCAATGTTCTTCTCATCTAAGGCTTTGTTATAGTCTGTAAGGACGGCATCACAAGTGTCATTAAGATCATCTATGTAGGGCTGACAGTCATGCATGTTATAGTTTAGAGTTTCGATCATAAGTTTTACCTGTTCGACGATGCTTATAGTTCCATCCTTTGCCATGTAGCAGTAGTTCTTTTCCAGCTCTGTAGACCCATCATCATCCGCAGTTGCCACTATGCAGATTTTCCCTTTTCCTTTGACACTGCTGATGGCTTCATATTCGTCTCCGGATGACCAAACTTGATGGTCTCTTTTGACATGGGCTATGTATGCCCTTGCCTTTTCCTTATCTTCCAACTCTTGAGCCATTCTAAGGTAGAATGCTCTATATTTTACGACATTGGCCTTAAAATCTCTTGCAAAGTGATTCTCTTTGTTGCATTTGTGACAAATTACAACATCAGTCTTGTCTTCTGAGGGAGTACCAGAGTCAGTGGTTTGAGGAGACTGCGGTACCTCCTTTGGTTGATTAATTTGAGATTGCGGTGGTGGATGAGAACTTTTGGAATATCGAGAATGGTTATTCTGGGAACCGAAGTTACGGTTGAATGGAGGGTTGTTGAACTGTTGATTCTTGCGGAAGGAAGGAGGTGGTAGACGGTTGAACTGTTGACTAACCAGAGCAATAGCCTTCTGAAATTCTTCTTCATCATCATACTCTGATTCAGCTTCGTATGACTACGGTGGAGTGTCATACGAGGGAGAGTAGAGTGACTGCGGTGGGGCTTGTGCTATGAGAGCAAGTGGTCCTCCGAAGTCAGCACAGTCTTTGAGTACGGTGGATTCTTGTGCTTGCAGCTCTCCATAGAGCTTGTAGAGTGACAAATAGTGAATCTTTCTATCGCCCTGGACTATCATCTTAGCCGTAGTCCAATGTCTTCCTAAACCATTAAGAAACTGAAGATTTGTTTCATGGTTACTGTGGATGGTGCCCGCATTGGATAACTTGGTGACTATCAGGTTGAACCTTTTGAAGGAGTCTTCCAAACTTTCGCCAGTATGAGCTTTGAAGTTGTTGAACTCATTGAGTGCGGTAGTAAGTTTCTTGTCTTGTGCTTGTTCTGAGCCTTCGTACAAATTCTTGAGAACTTCCCAGATCTCTTTTTCTGATTTGCAATTTATGATAATATCGAAGTTGTCAGGAGCAACTCCACAGGAGATTTCATAAAAAGCAACAGCATCATTTTCCATTTTATCGAGATCATCCTTGGTGGGACGGTTCATGACTGGTTGACCTCCTCCTAGTCTGGTTGTAGCGCCGTCAGTCTGGACTGGTGTAAGGACTGGGACATGTGGTCCTTCTTCTACGGATCACCAGACATCTCTACCAAGTCTCCTTAAGTATCTTTCCATTCTTTGTGACCAGTGATGATATTCATTTGCTACCAGTATTGGGGCTCGGTTAGAACCACCAACACTGTTGGAAACATTCAGAGATAACGATTGTGCCATTTTTGAAGTTTTTTTTAAGAAATGATCTTCAGTGGTATAGAAGGCCCTTTGAAAATCAGAGTTCCGTTTTCGAAAAGCAACCACTATGGCTCTGATACCAATTGTTGAGAGAAAAACTTAGAGACACACTTGAACAAACGTTATAACAAGTGTATTGCGGAATAGTTAATCTCGAAGGATCTAAAAGCTCAACAATAATATTAATAAGTTAGAATTAGATAGTTAGAGAGTTAGTTGCGGAAAGTAAAGTAATAGAAACGACAACAATTGTTATATCAAGTATACACATAAGTTGATTCATAATAAGGAATGCATTCAAACCGAGTTAATAAGGAAGATCAAACTTAGTGATTAAGTCACGAAAGACTTGCTCAGAAGAGAGGTTATAATCAGTTGTATTCTAGTAATATTTGAGAGTATGAAGTGGTGCGTAGTAAGTAGAGAGATAGAAAGAATAACTTGAGAAGTGTATTCAGAATAGATAGGTGCGTAAGTTATCCGTCTTAGATACAAGAGAATGAGATCTATTTATAGAGACTCAACAAGTACACTAGATTACATCTCTAAGAGTAGTCATGCAAGGCATACTAGACAATAGAGAGTATCATAATAAAGACAAGTAAAGTAATCTAGTTAAGTGACTGCGGTAGGTAGACTCCGTATTCGGTTGCTGATGAAGGAGCTTGACTGTGGGTGCTGGATCGTTGTGGTAGCTGAAGAGGTTGCAGTAGCTGAAGTTCAAGAGGGTCACTTTTTATGATTCAACAGTCTAAGCCCATAACTATAATTGGTATGTACTTGACCTGATAGTAGCATGGTCCTTTTGGGTTGCCTTCACCATAGCAATTTGATAGGATGAATTATGGAGAAAGAGGTTAATTGCGATTTATTAATATATTATAAGAATAATATATTAATTGTGAAATCATATTATTTTATTAGTAATGATCAGAAATTGATTTGGAATTAATTTCGTGATCAAAAGATACTGATTAAATTAACTGGGACTGATTATGTAAATCAGTAATAGTTGTAGCTTAGGCTAATGGACCCTATTGGTATAGGGTGGACGAAAACTATATGAAAGTCCATATAGATTTCGTCCATAGGCTTACCATAAGGGATCCATGTGTTGCTTAGGGCCTAAGCAAGGGAATTAGGGTTTCCATATTGGAAACCCTAGGAGCCTCAACTATAAAAGGAACCCCCTAGCTCATGAATTCGACTCATATGCATAAAAAGAAACCCTAGCCGAATTTGAGCCTCTCTAACCTCTATCTCATAGTTCTCCATTGCTATTTGGTGTTTGTGACTCATTAGAGGTGCAACAATTGAGGCACTAAGCTCTTGAAGGTCAAGATCAACTAGCTACAAGGAAAAGGTATTCATCTAACTTGGTTTTAGTTATCAATTTCGAAGATATGTATGCTAGACACAGGGTTTATGCTTTGGATGATTATTTGCATGTATAACTTGAGAAAAACCTTGATCCAAAGAATTAGGGTTACATGTATACCATAGGAATGTTATAGTGCTCAAGACCCAACAGTGGTATCAAAGCCTAGGGTGGTTTTCTGTTATATGATGCAATTGTAATGTTTTCAAAGCAAACGAAAAATCGGTTTTGGTTCTGCCTGACGTTCATGACATGGTCATATTGGACCACGACGTGAAGTCGGATGGCTCTTACGACGTGAAGACGAATCAGAGTGCAAATTTTCGGGATTTTGGCTTAAATTACGTTTTGATAATTACCATCAGTTATTTTAATAATTAAAAATTCGAATTTTTTGATAAGGTAATTGATATCCTAATCTATTTAAAAAGATAATAGTCAAATTTTAAGATAATTACAAGTTTATGAGATAAATTAATTATTTGTAAAATTTGATTTGTATTTATCTTACCATATAAAATAGATTAGGTCAAATTATGTGATTAAGATAAATTATATGATTAATTTTAATTGTTATTCAAATTTGATCTAAAAGGTTTTGAAAAGTTTCAAAAATTTTCCCTCAAGTTTTGGAATTTAAAATTTGATTAAAAGTTTAATTTTGAAATATTAAATTCTAAAACCCTAGTGTTTTTTAAAAGTGTAAAAAAAATTCACCCTCATGGATTTTATTAATTAATTAATTAAGTGTTTTAGTTAAAAGACAATTAATAAGTCCATGGATAGTTTTAAGTTTAATTAAATTAAAAGTCTAATTTATAAAAGGATTAAACCTTAGTATTTTAAATGTATAAAATACACCCTTATACTATATAAAATTAAAAGTCTAATATATATGATATATGAATAAGTAAAAGGTCAGTCTTACCTTTAATAGGTGTCATTCACGAAGCTGGTCTATAAGGGGTGTTTAAGGAAGCGGCCTGTAAAATGACTGCCATTGGGTATCCACTCTTACCCACCGCACCCTTGACTAGTGGAGGGTCGTTAGCCGAACGGGTAGGATAGGACACAAACTCTCATTAGCCGAACGGTCGTTAGTTAAACGGGGTTGATAGGACACCTAAATCCTCATTAAAAGTATAATGAAATATAAAATAACTAAATGTTTTATAAATTCCCAATCTTAGTTACTATAGGAAAAATGTGAATTTGATGCTAACCCATGAAATTGCACATTGCACCTTATTGGTCGTTAGTGGAGCGTGCATGGTTAACCGGCACACTAATATGGGACTAATGTAGGATGGCAATGGGTAGCTCGTAGGTTATCATAGATCAATGGAGCGTATGTGGTTAACCGGCACATTGATTAGGTGATAAGTTGTAACATCCTGTTTATTAAATAAATAAATAGATAAAATTGATGATAGAATAGTCGCCCTAAATCCATATTATTTAGTGGGGTGTTGGTTTTGGGGAGCCAAATGTTATAAATCGGATTATTCGGGGGTTAATATGTAATTTTGGGATTTATTTTGAAAAGATTTTGGAGGCTAAGGAGATATTTGGTAAGTATTAGACTTAAATAGTAAAGGATTTTAGGAGGCTGTAAAACCATCAAAACTTTTAGGACCAATTTCGAAACATTTGTGTTTCTTCTTCTCAATCTATTAGTTCCAGTCGCGAAGATTATTTCGTTGCCAAGTAACGACCTTCGAAACTTCAATCTCCAAATCTTCGAAATTGTAATGAACCCTCGACATTGATACAATAAACGGACGATCACGACCCCGATTCCACAAATCTCGTTGAGTGATGTCGAGTGTAGAGTAGGCACCCCAAAACTGTCGATATCAAAACCTTCATCAAACCATCGACTTTCGAAATTAAACCTTCTCATACGATCCTTTGTATTTTGAACCTTTGAAATCAAGTCACAACCTTTATACACTGATACGATCCGGCTAACCTTCGAAACATGGACCTTCCCAATTCATCATCATCTAATGCTCAATTCCAAGTATTCTCCTTTGACTCCAAAATCTTCGACTTTAGCTTTACATTCCCGAATAGTCAACCACCATTCCCAGCATAGTCGATTGTCAAACCCATCAATTTCAAAGCATTCAAATGCGATTTCGAATCCATTCACCATTACCAGATATTGAAACATCAATTAATCAAAATTGTAATTCCAACCCATGACCACATGTTGCGAAATCAAGAAAACTTGTGTCACTGTGGTCGACACAAGAACATAAACTCAAGCAAATTTCGAAATTAGACCCAAATCAAATATGATTTCGACTTCAATAACCCAATTTCAACTTGTGTCTATTGATTTCAACACATAATTCACTAATTCATTTCTTGAATTATAAATTTGACTTTTTCACAGTTTGACTTTTCGAAGTTAAACACCAAATTGATGAATCAAACACCAAATTTTGGATCAAAAACTTGATAAACCACCTGTTCTTCACATGTTATTCACGAAAATTTCGAAGTTCTTGACCAATTTTATCAAAATCAAAAACTTAATTGACGATTTCTCAAGTTTAACTTGATCATCATCGATTTATGACTGAACAAATTAAATCAAATCGATTCACAAGTACAAATTTACAAACACTTCTAATTAATTAATAAGAAAAGTTGAAATACAAATGGAACTTAAAAACTCGTAGATCGAACCGAGAGTCAAGAACATCAGTTGCGTACAACCCTTTGATGCATATGATGAAACAAACGATGAACAACAATGATTTTGAGTTAAATATATTTGATTACTTTTGGGCTTAAACAACGATATCTGATCAATAGACACTTATGGGCTCAATTCATTCGTGAATAGTAACAGATTCAAGAATTGGATCAAACGACGAATTGTCTTTTGGGCTTAAAATTGATTAATGAACAGTAAATAATATAAGATTGTTTTTGGACTAAAACTTAAATCAAACGAACAATTGCAATTTGAGAATCAAATCGAATAAACGAATATGAGATTGGATCGGACTTTGATCAATGAAAAAATTAGTGGATCATAACAAGTGGGTTTTTCAAAAAAAATTGATCTAATGAGTCAAAATGATCAAAAATTCAAGAACGCAACACACGAATCAAAGAGATTTAGAGAGATCATAGAGAGACTCACCATAAACGTTCCAATTGTGTTGAACGTAGCCAAACCGAGAATAGTTTCGTCAAAAAATCGCTTTGATCTTCAAAGACCCGCTCTGATACCAATTGATGTGAATTTTGAGCCTTGATTTGGCATGCGGAATTAAAGAACACACAAAGAACATGGTGATTTGGGTGTTGAAGAGATGCATTCAATTATAAAAGGTGTTAACAAAAAAGGATCTAGATCTAAATCTACATAGTTAACACACACTAACACTATCAATGTTACATCTCTCAAGCATACCCCTACATGTGGTATGAACCCACCTTACATAGAGCTGTTTACATGTCTCTCTCTCTCTCTCTCTCTCTCTATATATATATATATATATATATATATATATATATATATATATCATGTCACATGGGTGTACAAAAGTCAAACTATTTACAAAGTCATACATGGATAGCTTTGTACCCAACATAAATAATCTAGTGGGCCGGTACGTACCTGGTCAGTCCCATTTCTCATTAAGAGCTTAAAACATCAATTCTATACGTCCAAATTCAGATACAAGCCCCAAATGTCATCTTTGACCATTAAGTTTCCAACTTTATGGTCTTGCATGGCCAATTAGTGCTCATCACTAAAAACCTTAACTACTTAACCCATTTAGACCTTGTAGCACATGTAGGGAAGAGAAGAAACAATCAAGACCACATTTTTATGCTTCTAAACACCTCAAAATGTCTGAAAGGATAACTTAAGTGGATTGGAGTAGCTCATACTTAAAATACCGAACTAATAGGACCAAAACTACATAAGCTTCATGGCTAATTTAGATCTATGCATAACTTCATCAAGTTCAAAGTTTTACCTCCAAGTGATGACAATTGGCGATGAGATTCTGGTTCAATGTAACCAAAACACACACACAAAGCTCAAGAGTGATCAAAAGTGGATTAAGGTTTGTTTGGGAATGAAGGCATGTTGGAGGCTGATGAAAGGAGGTAGGTTAGGGACTTAAGGATGTTTAAATAGGGTCTAAACCCAAAAAATTAGGGTTTGTGGCTCAAACACGTACGCCCAACGTACGGGAGGCCGCCTCAATAATAAAAAAATGCCACTATGGGCCATTTTGCAAGCTTTCTCATGTACAAGGGCTAAAATGAAATAAATCTACATACTTAGGGTGTAAATTGAAAATACCTCATCATAAGATTGTTACAATTCTCCCCCACTTGAACTAGACTTCGTTCTCGAAGTCTGTTGGTGTGAATAACTACGGAAAATGCTCACGCATATGTGACTCGGGTTCCCAAGTCCATTTGGAGCCCTTTTTATGTTGCCACTGAACTTTGACTAATGATACCAACTTGTTGCGCAAAGTCTTCATATTCTGGTCAAGGATTGGTACTGGTCTCTCCACATAATTCAGGCGATCATCAACATGAATATACCCTAAGGGAACAACTTCCGAATCATCCACCATACACTTGTAAAGCTGCGAAACATGGAAAGTGTTGTGGATCTGGCTGAGCTACTCAAGAAAATCCAATATGTATGCTACCTTGCTAACCCTTTTTGTCACCCGAAATGGCCCAATATATCAGGGCCCTAACTTTCCCCTATTCCTGAAGTGTATTACACCCTTCCACGGTGATACCTTTAGTAAAACCATATCTCCAACCTGGAATTCCAACTCGGATCGTTGCTTGTTGGCATAGCTCTTCTGTCGACTCTGAGCTGTCTGAAGTCTCTGTCTGATCTGTTGGATGCGCTCTGTCTTTCGGTGGACTAGCTCATTCCTTCCTATGACCCTATAAGCTCCGTCTTTGGATGAGCTCTGTCTGATCTATTGGGGTGCGACACTTCCTACCATAGAGAAGCTCAAAGGGCGATGCACCGATACTGGAGTGGTAACTATTGTTGTACGAGAACTCAGATAAAGGAAGGTAAGAGTCCTAGCTCCCACGAAAATCAATGACACAAGCTCTCAACATGTTCTCAAGTATCTGAATGGTACCCTTACTCTGACCGTCCGTCTGCGGATGATAAGCAATGATGAGATGCAATCTCGTACCCAGTTCCTCATGGAACTTCTGTTGGATTAGGTGGCTAATCCCATAACTATAATTGGTATGTACTTGACCCGAAAGTAGCATGGTTTATTTTGGGTTTCCTTCACCAAAGCAATTTGATAGGATGTATATTTGAGAAAGAGGTTATTTGTGATTTATTAATATATTATAAGTATAATATATTAATTAAGAAATCATATTATTTAATTGGTATTCATCAAGAATAAGTTTGGAATTAATTTAGTGATCAAAAGAGACTAACTAAATTAACGGGGACTGATTATGTAAATCCGTGATACATATAGTTTGGCCTAATGATCCATGATTGATTAGTAATGAACTAAGCTTATGTGAGAGTCCATGAAGTGTTATTCCAAATCAATTGTTGGATCATAAGCTTAAGTGTAAGAATTAGGGTTTACAAGTGACTCTTGGAATTCTACACTATATATGTAATCCCTTCAACCCTAAAATCGACACTTTTTGTTTCATAAGGAAACCCTAGCCGTTTTCATGTGCTTCCTAGCCTCTCTCTCATTGTCCTCCATTGTTCTTGGTGTTTGTGAACCATTTGAGGTATCACACTTGAGGTGCATTTAACTAGTTTTACAAGCTACATAAAAGAGGTATTCATTTAACTAGTTTTTATGTTGTATATCTTTAATTGTATGCTAGCTAGGGTATATGCTTTGGATAATATGAAGTTGCATGTATTATAAGAGAAAACTTAGATCCAAGGCATTAGGGTTGTATGTGCACCATAGGAGTGTTATAGTACCTAAAACCCATCAGTGGTATCAGAGCCATGGGTGTTTTCTATTTTATAGATGCATTGGTTAATTTTTCAAAGCTGAAAAAATGGAAATCTGCCTTCTGCCAGGGTAAACTCCACGAGTCCACTATGGAACTCGATGAGTCCATTGCCAGACTCGACGAGTTGGACAGTCTGTTGGCCGATTTTTGGGTTTTTTTGGCCATAATTGGATTAGGATCATTACCTAAAATTGTTTTGTATCATAAAATCTGATTTTTCTGATATGGTAGTGATTATCTTCATCAAGTTAAAAGATAAATGTCAAATATTAAGATAATTAGAAAGTTATATGATAAGCTAATTATTTGTATTTTTTTTTAAATGATCTTACTATAAGAGTTGTATTAGGTCAAATTGGTAAAAGATAAAATGATTATTTTATTAGTTTAAAATTTGATCTAAATAGTTTTGAAAAGTTACAAAACTTGTCATCAAGTTTTGGAATTCAAAAGATTTTTAAGAGTTACAAAACTTGTCATCAAGTTTTGGAACTCAAAAGGTTTTGAAGAGTTACAAAACATGCCCTCAAGTTTTGGAATTTGAAGAGTCTCATTTTTGTAACATCAAACTCTTAAACACTAGTAATTTGAATAGGTTCATCAATGCAACTCTTGGTCTCTTAACTTAAAAATAATTAAATAGTTTTATTTTTTGAAATTTTAATTTAGAACCTTGATTGTTGAATAACTCAAGTTACACCCTTTTGGATTTTATTAAATTAATTAGATGTTTAATTAAAAGAGAGAATTAATAAATCCATATTAATATGGTTTAAATTTCATTAAATTAAAAGTCTAATTTATAGTTTAAACCATCTAGTATTTTAAAAGTGTAGAATACACCCTTAAACTATATAAAATTAAAAGATTAATATATTATATATGTATAAGTAAAAAGTCGGTCTTACCATTAGTAGGCCTCATTCACGAAGCTGATCTATAAGGGGTGTTTAAGGAAGCGGCATGTAAAATGACCGTCATTGGGTATCCATTCTTACCCACGGCACCGTTGACCAGTGGAGGGTCGTTAGTCGAACGAGTTTGATAGGACATTTAAATCCTCATTAAAAGTATAATGAAATACAAGTAACTAAATGTTTTATAAATTCCCAAATCATAGTTACTTAGGAAAAATGTGTATTTGGTGCTAATCCATGAAATTGCACATTGCACCTTATTGGTCGTTAGTGGAGCGTGTGTGGTTAACCGGCACACTAATATGGGACTAATGTAGGATGGCAATGGGTAGCTCGGAGATTAACATAGATCAATGGAGCGTGTGTGGTTAAACGACACATTGATTAGGTGATAGATGTCTTTGAGAGTACCAAACAAATTCGCATGGTTATTCATACCTTGTTTGTGATCCTCGTTATCCCAGTCACAAACTTGAAGGGCATAATCGAGATTAAACGTGTCATTGAAAAGTACAATGAATATCAAAGAATCTAGGAATTTCAATTCATTTAAAACCTAATGTTCACTTTCGTTTTTCGTGGTGGAATTTGGTAAATCGTCATTTACCTCCTGTCAAATATTTTGCAATTGGATTACGGAATCCCTCTTCTGAATTGTAAAATATTGTGTTGGTTCCTAGCCTTAATATTTCATTTGGGTGTTATATTAAGGGCTTAAATCAATTAACTTGAATTTCTCCCTTGTAGATGTCTAATTCTGAAAACTATGGTCTTCCCGAATCTTTTGGAAATAGATTTCCTCATGAAGATGATATTCCACGCTTCGATCATGAAAATGGAAATAATTCTTCACTTCCTCCACCTCCTCAAATTATTCTCCCTGACCCACATGTTCTTCGACTTGAAAAGTTCAAGATCACTCAAGCCCTATTGGCAAGCAAACATGAAGATGGAAACTCTGTATGTGCTCACGTCTTGGACATAAAGTTGTATATTGACAGGCTGGGAATGTTGGGTGTCCTGTTCCTATTGAAGCTAGTTGTTGACTTGGTTCTTCATTTACTTCCTAAGTTATATAGTGAGTTTTTTAAAGACTATTATGTGACAAATCACGACGTGACCCTTATCGATCTTAATTATTTGCTTATTGTTGTTGAATCAACAATGATTTGGCGCACTGGTAAAGCAAACATGATTGGAAGATCTACTTCCCAAACTTCCATGGATATTGACAATGGTGACATTAGAAGTGCAGAAAAGCTTTCTCTTCCCGATGGAAATCGATTGGCCAAGGTCAAACCATTTGACCAAATGGTAAAGAGAAAGGCTAAGTCTGTGATTGTCCCGTGTACAATTCCGAGGGAGTCTGTTTGTTTCTATTTCCTAGAGAAGGGGCATTGGTTGCGAAGCTGCCCTGACTACCTAAGAGGTCTAAGATATGGTAAAATTAAATTGTATGGTTCTACTTCAGGTAAGTTCACTATCTAACTTTATTAAGTTCGTACTTATAGATTCTTAATATATGATGTGATAAGATTTTATTTCGATGTTTTGTAGGATCAAAGAAGAGAAAGGAAGCTTGAAAGAAGAGCAAGCTGATTCTGATCGTGAAGAGATGGATTTCGATCGCATGGTTCGATGATCGGATTTTTGAGCTACTGCTTAGGAGTTATGATAGATAGCTTAGGAATAGATAGCAACATAGTTTTCATTTGTATTTGCATTGTAAGGACTAGTTTTTCCGCACTTTTATAAATAAAGAAATTTTGATTTTATTTTATATTTTCTTGCAATGGCATTTGTGAAAATTGTTTTTTATATGTTTCTGTTAATAGCAATATTGAAAATGGTTTGATTCTTAGTTATATCAATTGTGGTAATGTCGTAATTTTCTAAGTAAAGAAAGATTCTCATCGCCCAAGTTTCAATTGGAGAGAAACCTTGTCACACCCCAAAACCAGAACGGCGGAAATGTTCGGGGGTGGAGGACGTCATGTTTAGTATCACAAGTCATGCATCATAGTAATCAAAGTAATAAACAACCATTTCATTAGAGAGAAAGTGTTTACAAAGTATGTGGTTCACATAACATAGACTACAAAGTAAATAACAAAAAGACATGAAGCTATTATGCTCCATCTTCTGAATCCCAGAGCGCGTACCTGTCTACTGGTCTCTTGAGAATACAAGTTATTTTGAAAGCGTAGATCAGCATTTAAGCTGGTGAGTTCATAAGATTTTAGTGATGTAAGTAAGTTGTAAGAAAGTTGTAGTAAGCTGTAAGTTCTTTTTAGAAAAGTTCGCATGTCCCTCCAGAAAATCCTATATTTCCTGCTTTGATGAAAGATAAGTAAAAATGACTCAACAATCCTTTCTATGAGTACTAAATGGATACAAGTTATATAAAACCCAGAGTAAAAAAACAATCGGTTGTGTGTATCTGCACTAAGCCCACAACCAAACAAGGAACAGGAAATGAGGCGGAAGGCACACATCCCATTGGTTGTTAGATCTTCTTTGTATATAACCCTGGTGTATTCACTTGTTACTCACGGGGTTGACTGTAATAGTTCCTTTATATTTGATGAAAACATTCTTTGCGAAAACCCTTATTTCTTTTAGTAAAAATGGTAACCACAATGGTTCCTTCTATAATCACTTAGTTTATACTAGCTATATATAATCTAATATCGAACAGATACTTAATTGTGTGAATCTGCCCTAAGCCCACAACCAAACAAGGAACAGGAAATGAGGCGGAAAGCACACATCCAACTACCTAGCGGGTATTAATTATATATAACCCTGATGTATAAACTAAGGTATTATAGAATTAATCACCTAAAGTCCTTTAAGTTATACTGGTTTAATAAAATGGATTAAACCCTTACTAGTAAGTTTCTAGTTTTGTATACCAAATGTTCTAATTGAAAAGTATGTTTTGTACTAGAAAATGGTGCATTGAATTAGTGTCCTATGACCTGACCCATACCTGGTACTCCTTATGATTACTTGGTGTATACAGAATATATATATAGCTAAGATCAAATAGATAGTAGGCTAGGTGAATCTACTCTAAGCCCACAACCAAACAAGGAACATGAAATGAAGTGGAAAACACACATCCTACTACCTGTCGGACCCGATTAATATATATCCCTGATGTATAAACTAAGGAATCATAAAGTTCGCATTATAGGCCCCTTTCTACTGAAGGTACTAGACTCGACTGTTCTGTTTGTTGCTTGAAAAGATGTATGTTTTCCCTAGTTTATAACTATCTTAACTCGAAAATAGTTTACATTAACTTTCAAGTAGAAGTGTCACAATATGAAAGTAATGGGAAAATGTAAGTACACAGTTGTCTTTTGAATTGACATTCTAAAGTACTTATTACCTTAAAATAAGTTTGTTTTATTAAGGTCATAATGTGATGAGTAGTAACCATTCTATACGCTCTCCCTGCAAGAGATTCTGGTTACCAAACGCGACTTCCGCATACATATTGCTAAGCCGTGTAAATTCACATTAAAGTTATATGATCCTGTATACCCAATTTATTATCACCTTTTGTTTAGAACAATGAGTTAGTGATCATTGGTATAATTAGATCCTGGTTTGTTCTTCTGCAATAGCATCTTAGTATGTTCTATTTGTTATAGTATCTTAGTATGTTCTTTCTGTTATCGTGTATTGTATCTACCTCCCTGTTTCTCTTTATAGTATGTTCTAGTATCTAGTATGAACTGAACCCCTAAACTATACCTATGATAGTTTACTAGTATGTTTACTTTGAACTGTTATTGACTTGAGGAAAAGACTCATTTTATCTACTAAGTTATGATTGTACTTTAAAAACGGAGTTTTGTAAACTATAAAGTAACATAACTTTAAAAGAGTTTTTGAAATGTTCTGATCACTTATAAATATATAAGCAATCCTTTAAAAGATGTTTATAACAAAACATTTACACAATTATCATTGTGTTCAACATGTATTCCCCCACTTAAAAGCGTTTAAAACAGTTTAAAAGATTGATTATAGGGGTATGAACTCACCTTATGTGGGTGATTCAATGGAATATGTGCGTAAGGATGAGGAGTTCCACGAATGAAGTCCCGAGACACAAACGAGTCCTAAATGACATATATGGCATGTATTGGCATGGATATAGTGTTTAAAAGCAACTAACATGCAAGGAAACACCCTTAGGGATTAGGAAACACTTGGACTAAGTGTTAGAATCACATATGATTCATCATAGGGGAGTGTACGACCACTATAGGGAGTGTACGGCCATGGAGTGTACGACCGTACACTCATGGTAAAAAGTGCACAAAAGTGTGTTTGAATGATAGGGAAGCTTGGGGGACTATTCCTCAACAAGGATGTGAACTAGATTCTCACTTTGGAGGCCCTTTAGGGGTGTTTTGAGGGGTGTACAGCCACACATGGGTGTACGGACGTACACTCCTTATGTTCCAGTTTGAATGTCGATTCTAGGGTGTTTAACATGAGATCCTAACATGTACTAAGCATAGGAAAAGGGTACTTACAATTTGGAGGCTCAAAAGGGTGTTCACAACCACCAAGAACAAGTGTGTGTTCTTAGTGTTCTTGGTGAAGGATGAAGATCTTGAAGATCTACCCAAAAAGATGATTTCCATGGATGAAATCAAAGGGTGATACATGATTAAGAAGGATAACAACACAAGGATGGAAGAATCACTTACATTTTTGAAGATCTAGGATGAAGAACTCGATGATAGTTGAGAGAAAAATCGATTTTCTTGACTTTGAAGTGTGAGGAATGGCTAGAAATGAAAGGATATCATACTTATGGAGGTGGTGTACGGCCAACATGGGTGTACGGTCGTACACTCATGTGTACGGCCATACACTCCCTCTGATGGAGTGCTCGGATCGATTTCAACGCGAAGAACTTTAGCTGACACTTCCTTAAACCCAATGCTTGAATGTACTAAGCTTAGAACCCTTAAACAGACTCTAAACAATGCTAACTGATAGCAAAAACGGGTCTTACACATGATTGAATTGAATGGATGGACTTACATGGCAAAAAATTTCGGTTTGTCACATCATCCCCCGTTAGATGGAATTTCGTCCCGAAATTAGCTTTCTTAACAGCACTACTGGGGTTGTGCTCCTCTGATTGGCAGAATACTCACTCGTAGACCTGGGCAACTTTGCTCTACTGTTCATGATCGGGATTCATACTTGGTTCATCGATCATTACCTCGTGTATACAAGTCGTATATAATTAAGATTAGTTAGACGGTCGGATGTGCGACTCTTCCCCAGGTCCACAACCAAACAAGGAACAGGAGATAGGGCGGAAGCACAAATACTAAATCTACGTAATCATAATCATATACCACCCTCGCGTATATATTGAATAGTGATAGTGTCACAACTAGAAATTCTGATGCTTTGTAAACAATTAACAAGGATAACATTGTAACTAAAACTTGAAAGCATGCATGATGCTTATTCAATGACAACAAAATTCCGTCAAACACTCCATATAAACGCTCAAATAGTCTACAAAAGGTTGGAAACCCTAGAAATCCCGGGTTAAGTCCATTATGGACTAGGATTTCCTTATTGGGCCTAACGGGCCAATAAACTTCCAATGTGACTATTTTAGGCTTAGAACTCTCAAATGGGCTCTCATTGGACCCACTCTCATAAGACTTAACCTTTTTGGGGCTTATAAGCCTAAAATGGACTAGTTTACCTTTAATGGGCCTTATTGGGCCATAACAAATCCAGATAGCTTTAATAGACTCAAATCCATTCCTTTATGCTAAATTGGGCCGTGAACTACTCTAAAGGCTCAATGGACCGAAAATTATCAAATTGGGCCTCATATTATGGACTCAAGCACAAAAGGCCCAAGCCATTCTCTTCTCTCTCTCTCTCTCTCGGCCCAAGTAGAAAACAAAAAAAAAGAGAAATTAAGGGAATTAAGGATGGTTAGCCACCTCCTTATTACATATTGGACTTCCATGCAAGTTCACATGTCTCCATGAATCCATCCCTTCACCTATCTTTCTATTCTCTTTCTCTTCTTATTACTCACGGCCGAAGGTAGTAACACACACACATATCAAACTCCATTCCAATACTATCAAATTCTCTCAAGAACCTCTCTATTCTTCCTTCAAAATTTCGAGACTTGCTTACATGCCAAGAAGATCTTTCACTCATAACACGAATCTTTGGTAAATGTTTACTTAAATCCAAAGTTTAACTTCGATATCTCACCAAAAATCATCTTCTAATTCATTCAAATTCATGATCATACTCCTTAGAAGCAATCTAAGCCCAAGGACTTCTAAAGAAGCTTGTTAGGCCGAAAGATCTCATCATTTTCATCCTTTCTTCTTCAAAACCGTGAACATCAAAGCAAGGTGAATTCATACCCCTCTATTTTCGGTTTTCATATGATTTATGGGGGAGAATACAAGTAAAATGTGAAGATCTAGGTGTATTTGTATGTTATGTGTGATTTCTTGTGTTTTTGTGGTAATTATGTGCTAAAAATGAAAGATATTTCGAGATCTATAGTTCAAGAAGGAAAAATATGTGATCTAGGTCATATTTCACTTAACATGTCAAGATAAAATACTATACAAGCTTTAAAATAACACACTACAATATAAAAACTTGTTATTGGACTATTTGTGATAAATAAACAAAAGATGGGAAAAAATGTCATTCACGGTTTCTACAAGGATCAAAAGGTCAAAACAGCCAAAATAAGAGTTTTCATAAATATTAGGCTTTTTAAAGGACTAAAAATGTAAATTTTAGCCTAATGGGCTAAAATTTGGGCTTTTCGGTTATCTAGGCCCAAAAATGCGAAAAATCAAATTTAAGGGGCTGAAATGGAAAGTTTTCTCAAAACAGGGACTATAAATGTAAATAAACCTATTTCAGGGGTTAAAATGGTCTTATTTATCAAAAGGCACTAAAAATGCAAAGATTTTGGATTTTAGGTAAAAATTGTAAAAATTGCGAAAAGTGTGGATTTAAATGCAAATCTTTTAACTGAGGGGCTGAAACTGTCCAAAGTAAAATTTTGGGCTTAAAACATCATTTAATTAAGTGTTTAGGCAAAAAATGTCAAGAAAAAGAGTTCAAGGACCTAATATGTCATTTTTCATAAAAAGGGCTAAAAATTGCCAACTTTACCAAATTAAGGGGCTGAATAGGTCAAACTAATCTTTTTGGTCAATTATGTTAATAATAAAATAATTGGGTCAAAATATACAAAACTTTATAACTTATGGGTATTAAATAGAAAAATAACTATTTTTATAAATCTATGAATCGTTATAAAACAAATTGGTGATTTTTACGACATATCGATTAAACAACTTCGCAACACTAATACTATACAAAACAAGTAAACATTCTAATTGTTGGGCTTGAGAGATTCTAATCATGCTAATTGGGCCTTCGTGACACATTAACATGACTTTTGGGCCCAACATAAATAATACATGTTATTGGGCCTCTTGTGACCCAATTACATGCTTAAGGGACCCTCAATGGCTTTGACATGCTATTGGGCCTTAGTGGCCCATTAGCATTCCTAGTAAGGTCCAAATAAATCTTATGCGAAATGGGCCAACGCGCCTTTCGTATACTCGACAGCCTTAAATAACATACGTAATTAGTAGGGCCTAGTAGTCCTCTTCTCTTCGTCTGTTAGGCTTACATTCTTTTCAAGTAAACTAAAATCAGGTCATTAATCAAGGTTAATCAAATTCATGTGGATTAAGTGAGTAATATCGGGTGACACCAATAAGTGTCGGTCGTAGTCTGTAGTTGTAATGAAAGTGTCCTGGAGGGAGAGCGAGAGTTTGTGTATAGATCTATACGGGGGTGACTCCCTCACACCTAAGTTGTTCGCTACAGTTAGACTCGGCCAGTCTAGGGTGACAAAATCTTAAGATCAATTCCGGTGTTCATTAGAATGCCAAGACAGACGAACTAGTCATTATCATGCATTGTTATAACGACTCACATAGAGATCCAATACCATCTAAGTAATGAGGGGAAATCATATTCATTCGCTGTGACGATACAATAATACAAAACAATCATAATATTTTATCGGAAAACATCGGGTTTTCCGGGGAAACAAATCTTACTCACTTGTACTGTCAAAAACTATAATGCAAAACTTCTCATTTATGCACGTTTTGAAATCATTCACACATATACTTACAGGATCATCACAACATTTTCATGAAAAGTCTTATTATAGAAAATATCCGATTTTCTAGGTTTTACGAACGACATAAACTATTTTACATCAAACATACTTATGAAGTCACCAACATTATATATGTTGAACGTTTTCAAAATAACTTGTTTTCTCAGGTAATCGTTAGAACGAGGAAGCATCCAGTGTGTTGAAAGTTTCTTTTGTAGTTGCTAATCACCAAACACTTTATATTTTGGGATCATGTAATGTAAACCATGTACTTGATGTAAACAATGCCAGTTGTACTATGTAATGTTTGGTCATGAATGTGTTATGTTTCATGTATATTCATTGTGATGATATTTCAATTTAAGTCACATGAGCCCTCGAACGTTTCCGCCGTCTGGTTCGGGGGTGTGACAGATAGGTGGGCTGTATTTGTCCTTAGCCTCTGTGCTTGAACTTCATCTGCTGAACGAGTGGTATTTCGGGAAGGTCTACTGAACATACAGCGGCAAGGATTCAGAAGGCAAAGTACTCTTCGCATAAGTACTTCGGGGTTTAGAATACGAGGTAGACGATTCCGAAATCTGGGTCGAACTGTCGTTACGAAGGACGAAGGTTTCGTGAATTTGACGGTCAAGGCGATAGAAACATAGGAACTTAGTATGGTGAGGACCACGCCAACTCATGACGAATGATACCAACGGACTCGTTACTGAACAAAATTTTGGCCGATTTGAAAGAAACGTCTGTTATACGATGATGTATCCCTAGTGTGCTTGACAATGTACTCTGTGTAAACGTTCTAGTGCTTTCTGTTTTCTCCTTGATGTTAATACTTTTACGTATCGTACCGCGATAAGCGAGTACATACAATGCAAGTGTTTTGATAACTAGTGTCGATACTTTATACTACGATCCTCCTCGGTACCACTATGATTGCCTGGAATATACAAGTTATGAATAATTAAGATGAATAAGACAGTCGACTGAGTAACTCTGCCTCAAATCCACAACCAAAAAAGGAACATGAATTAAGGCGGAATCACTCACTCTAAGTTTGCAAAATGTTAGCTATGCACAACCCTGATGTACATACTAAACCATCATATCTTCTCTGAACGAATCTGTTAGTTCTCTTGAATATTGTGACTTGTTTCAATAAGTGAGTTATTATAATTACTTTTAAGTGTTTTCCCCATGTTTTAATCTTATGTAAATATAAATTAATTTTTAAAGTAATTCTTATTTTATTTCGAAAATGTGCCCGCTGCTCGCTGGCGACTCCGGGGTAGATTTTCCTGCAGTGATCATCAGAATCCGTCCATCCGCTCCTGAGTTCTTTGTTATCGGGCAGTCCTTCCTATAGTGTCAATTCTCACCACAGCCATAGCAGGCTTGGTTTTCTTCAACTCCGGGGACTTGGGAGATCGGTTGAGCCGGTGCCATGCAGAAACGAACTGTGTGTCCCTTTCTGTGGCAGTTCAGGCACTGCATTTCCCGTCATACTCCGGTGTGGTGATAGTTGCACTTTCCACACTTTAGGAGGGTTCCAGCATATCGACTGGCAGGTGATGGAGTAGCAGGTGTTGTGGCGGCGTATATAGTACCCGTTTGTTGCTCCTGTGGGGTTTCATGTGTTGTTCGCTTCTTCTTCCTCTTGTTCTTCGACTTCCGTTTATAGTCCTCTCCCTTTGAAGGCTCGAGAACGGGGACTACCACGCCATGGCGGACTCCATGGTCAATGAGTTGCTGGGCCAAGCGTTTGGCACTATCGATTGTGGTTGGGTTAGAAGACAGTACATCTCCTTGAATCGGGGCAGATAAACCCCAGATGTATCTTTCTATCTTCTTGCTCTCCGGGGTAACCATCCCGGGGCATAGTGCTGCCAGGTCGCTAAACGTGTCAGTGTAGGCCACTATGTCTAAGTCGACCATCGTGAGCTCTTATAGTTCTTGTACCAGCTTTTGAACTTCGCCCCTCAGACAATATTCTTCCAGCATCATCTCTTTTAGGTTCTCCCAACCTATTGAGTTAGCCACTGATAGGGTCAGTGACTTAACATGGATATTCCACCATATCAGGGCTCTATCGGAGAAGGTGCAAGCAACAAACTTCACTTTGCTCCCTTCTGGGCACAAATAGATTGCGAAGACCGAATCTGTTTTTCGAAACATCGCAGAAGAGCGATGACTCCACCATTTCCATTAAAGGAATTGGGTTTGCAGCTCATGAAGTCCTTGTACGAACACTCCCTTGGGTGTCCGTGAGAATCTTCGGGGTTGGCTAGGTGGGTACCGCTACCAGATCCGAAGGTACCACTTTCGCCGAAGTGAGCTAGAGCAGTTGCCACTGCGGCTGATATCGCTGCTTAGAGAGCAGCAGGATCGAATTGTGGCGGAGGTAGTGGCGGTTGAGTTGCAGTTATCGGAGTAGTACGCCTGTTTGATCTGCGAGGAGGCATCTTTTCTAAAAGAATACAAAGATGAGACGGAATAAGTCTATAGCAGTGGATATAAGCCGAAAGCTGAAAGAAAAGGTTATCCTAGTTCTAAGTGTATCGGGCCCTGGCTTTCATAGGGTTCTGGAAACAATTCATAAAAGAGTCTATACCAAATAAACTTTATGAATCAGAAATGGCCATCCTTGAATGAATATTTGTGACCTGAATAACTGTTACCAGTTGCAGGAAAGAAAATAATCCTAACACATAATGTGAGCAGTGTCTTCACTATCTCATTAAGTTAACCAATATTATTATTTATTAGTGTGACGCATTAGACGTGTTGGTTACTTCAGCTGATCCTTCTTTGAAAACTTCTCATGAACTTGCTCTTGTTCCTCCTTGACTCTTCTGTTGACTGCTATGAGGAAGTGGTTATACCAATTTGGGTTTGTCGTGCGAGAATGGAAGTGTCTAAAGAATCTATGAGATTAAGTGAAACATTATGAGGTGATCCTTACAGAGTCCTCCTATAATTTCACAATGTATACAAGTTGTATATAATTTAAGATTAAATAGACCTTCGAATAAGTGATCCTACTCCAAAACCACAACCAAACAAGGAACATGTAGTGAAACGTAGATCACAAATTCTAAGTCTATAACATCTCAATTATATAAAACCTTGGAAGTATACACTCCAGAATTAGAGACCTATCGGTAAGGGTCTTTTAAATTATCACATAAGTTATTTATAATGCCTAAAATACTCCTATAGTATTTTAATGTAATGCACTTGATATGTTTTAAACTTGTTGTCGTGTTATAGTATCATAAAATACTCCCATAGTATTCTAAATTTATGTACTGATCTAGAAATCCCTTTAATAGAGTTTGGTAAGCTTTAATACTGTTGCAACACCACATCACTCCCAAACACATGTCGGTTACATCTCAAATGAATATAGTTGATCAGGCTATATTGATCCTAGCTATGATTACATAACTGTCCAAGTTTGACCGCAGTGCTCAACCTTTAAATACTTATGTTCTGTTCTTCTTGTGATACATGTTCTAGAATGTATATATGTATAAGCACGTATGTATACTTTTATAAGGTATCGTTATATATTTAACATATATCATTATCCAGAGCACTTCGGCCCCATTGTATTTATAGTTGTATATCTTTTATCGATTGATATACTTAGGTCACTATAAACAATGCTCTGATACCAATCTGTCACACCCCAAAACCGGAACGGCGGAAACATTCAGGGGTGGAGGACGTCATGTTTAGTATCACAAGTCATGCATCATAGTAATCAAAGTAATAAACAACCATATCATTAGAGAGAAAGTGTTTACAAAGTATGTTGTTCACATAACATAGACTACAAAGTAAATAACAAAAAGACATGAAGCTATTATGCTCCATCTTCTGAATCCCAGACCGCATACCTGTCTACTGGTCTCCTGAGAATACAAGTTATTTTGAAAGCGTAGATCAGCATTTAAGCTGGTGAGTTCATAAGATTTTAGTGATGTAAGTAAGTTGTAAGAAAGTTGTAGTAAGTTGTAAGTTCTTTTTAAAAAAGTTCTTCGGTTCCTCCAGAAAATCCTATATTTCCTGCTTTGATGAAAGATAAGTAAAAATGACTCTACAATCCTTTCTATGAGTACTAAATGGATACAAGTTATATAAAACCCAGATTAAACAAACAATCGGTTGTGTGTATCTGCCCCAAACCCACAACCAAACAAGGAACAGGAAATGAGGCGGAAGGCACACATCCCATTGGCTGTTAGATCTTCGTTGTATATAACCCTGGTGTATTCACTTGGTACTCACGGGGTTGACTGTAATAGTTCCTTTATATTTGATGAAAACATTCTTTAAGAAAACCCTTATTTCTTTTAGTAAAAATGGTAACCACAATGGTTCCTTCTATAATCACTTAGTTTATACTAGCTATATATATTCTTATATCGAACAGATAGTTAATTGTGTGAATCTGCCCTAAGCCCACAACCAAACAAGGAACCGGAAATAAGGTGGAAAGCACACATCCAACTACCTATCGAGTATTAATTATATATAACCCTGATGTATAAACTAAGGTATTATAGAATTAACCACCTAAGGTCCTTTAAGTTATACTAGTTTATAAAATGGATTAAACCGTTACTCGTAAGTTTCTAGTTTTGTATACAAAATATTCTATTTGAAAAGTATGTTTTGTACTAGAAAACAGTGCATTGAATTAGTGTCCTATGACCTGACCCATACCTGGTACTCCTTATGATTACTTGGTGTATACGGAATATATATATATATATATATATATATATATATATATATATATATATATATATATATATAGCTAAGATCAAATAAATAGTAGGCTGGGAGAATTTGCTCTAAGCCCACAAACAAACAAGGAACATGAAATGAAGCGGAAAACACACCTCCTACTACCTGTCGGACCCGATTAATATATATCCCTGATGTATAAACTAATGAATCATAAAGTCAGCATTATAGACCCCTTTCTACTGAATGTACTAGACTCCACTGTTATGTTTGTCTCTTGGAAAGATGTAAGTTTTCCCTAGTCTATAACTATCTTAACTCGAAAATAGTTTGCATTAACTTTCAATTGGAACTGTCACAATATGAAAGTAATGGGAAAATGTAAGTACACAGTTGTCTTTTGAATTGACATTATGAAGTACTGATTACCTTAAACATGTTTGTTTTATTAAGGTCGTAATGTGATGAGGAGTACCCATACTATACGCTCTCCCTGCAAGAGATTCTGGTTACCAAACGCGACTTCCGCAAACATATTGCTAAGCCGTGTAAATTCACATTAAAGTTATATGATTATGTATACCCAATTTATTATCACCTTTTGTTTAGAACAATGAGTTAGTGATCATTGGTATAATTAGATCCTGGTTTGTTCTTCTGCTATACCATCTTAGTATGTTCTTTATGTTATAATATCTTAGTATGTTCTTTCTGTTATCGTGTATTGTATCTACCTCCCTGTTTCTCTTTATAGTATGTTCTAGTATCTAGTATGAACTGAACCCCTAAACTACACCTATGATTGTACTTTAAAAACGGAGTTTTTGTAAACTATAAAGTAACATAACTTTAAAAGAGTTTTTGAAATGTTTTGATCACTTATAAATACATAAGCAATCCTTTAAAAGATGTTTATAACAAAACATTTACACAATTATCATTGTGTTCAACTTGTATTCCCCCCCCCCCCTTAAAAGCGTTTAAAACAGTTTAACAGATTGATTATAGGGTATGCACTCACCTTAAGTGGGTGATTCAATCGAATATGTGCGTAAGGATGAGGAGTTCCACGAATGAAGTCCCGAGACACAAACGAGTCCTAAATGACATATATGGGATGTATTGGCATGAATATAGTGTTTAAAAGCAACTAACATGCAAGGAAACACCTGTAGGGACTAGGAAACACTTGGACTAAGTGCTACAATCACATGTGATTCATCATAGGGGAGTGTACGACCACTATAGGGAGTGTACGACCATGGGTGTACGGCCATGGAGTGTACAGCCGTACACTCATGGTAAAAAGTGCACAAAAGTGTGTTTGAATGATAGGGAAGCTTGTGGGACTATTGCTCAACAAGGATGTGAACTAGATTCTCACTTTGGAGGCCCTTTAGGGGTGTTTTGAGGGGTGTACGGCCACACATGGGTGTACGTTCGTACACTCGTTATGTTCCAGTTTGAATGTCGATTCTAGGGTGTTTAACATGAGATCCTAACATGCACTAAGCATAGGGAAAGGGTACTTACAATTTGGAGGCTCAAAAGCGTGTTTATAGCCATCAAGAACAAGTGTGTGTTCTTGGTGAAAGATGAAGATCTTGAAGATCTACCCAAAAAGATGATTTCCATGGATGAAATCAAAGGGTGATACATGATTAAGAAGTATAAAAACACAAGGATGGAAGAATCACTTACGTTTTTGAAGATCTAGGATGAAGAACTCGATGATAGTTGAGAGAGAAATCGATTTTCTTGACTTGGAAGTGTGTGGAATGGCTAGAAATGAAAGGATATCATACTTATGGAGGTGGTGTACAGCCAACATGGGTGTATGGCTGTACACTCATGTGTACGGCCATACAGTCATGTGTACGGCCGTACACTCCCACTGATGGAATGCTCGGCTCGATTTCAATGCGAAGAACTTTAGCTGACACTTCCTGAAACCCAATGCTTGAATGTACTGAGCTTAGAACCCTTAAAAAGACTCTAAACAATGCTAATTGATAGCAGAAACGGGTCTGACACACGGTTGAATTGAATGGCTGGACTTACAAGGCAAAAAATTTCGGGTTGTCACAAACCTGGAATCATATAATGTATGAAAATCTTGGTACTTGGGAAATTATGACTCATTCATTGTTTACATATATATATATAAGTCAAGTAACATATGAAAGGATCTAGTACACATTGATGTGTATTGGTCAGGTCCACCACAAAGGACGATAAAGTATATTCGTCATGATTTACTGAAAGTTCAGTAAATATGGTTATGCTTACGAGTTTAAGTGTAATTCTAATACGTTGAAAAGTTTCAATGTATAGTAGAACGAATAAGAAGAATCAATTAGGCAGAAAGATAAAAGTTTCTCCAATCTGAAAGTAAAGGAAAGAACTTTAGTATCGTGTTTTATGATCATCCTAATGATTGTATAACCATGTCACAATTGAGCCTCTAAGAAAACCTTAGTGCACTTGTATGGCTAAGAAGAGGAATCGAGAATTGTTGAAATGGTTAAATCAAAAAGGTGAGTCATACTTCGTTCCAAAATCGAGTCTTAGAGTCATAATCCAAGATTGTGCCTTGAGTGACATAATCTTATGTAGGTCTATAACACATCATGACATGTGTAGTAGAAATGTTTCTTACTCTTGCACATTTGAAATTGGTAGTTGTGATGTTTGGATAAAACAAAGATCAACTAACACCAATTACATAAAGTGTTGTCTTGATAGGATCTCACACTAACTCTTGAATATTTGTTTGTCAAGGAATGTTTCTTGACAAGAGAATCTTATATGTCAAGCGGACAGTGGAAGTCTTAATAGTCCTGAATAGTTTCAAGAACTAATCAAGAATAAACCTATTGTTTATCACTAGCACACGACTTGAAGTTTATAATCTGTCGTGTTACATATTCTTGTTCTCGTGCCTATTCCACTTAGTTTGACTATTCATTTGAGTTCTATGAGTTTTCATTTGAATGCATATGGAAAAACACCTTGATCAATGGAAAGTGCATTGATCTGTAGGGGTGAACTACTAAATGAATTGGAAGCAATGGTAGGACCCTTGTGCTACAAGATGGCAGGAAATTAAGATTGAACTAGTTCAGTCCATATGAGTTTGGATTTGTCACAAACCTTTTCTTGTGATTATGGTTTTGAAAAATTCACATGGATAGGAAGACATACACCATTAAATCTAAGTGGTAAAGGTTTATCTCCGCTTCATGAAAATGATTGTGAGGAAACGCTTTCACTAAGTAGTTTTTAAATAGATCACAGTTGTGTTAATTACATTCTCAAATTCGATTATGATTACGGCATCACTCTTTATAGTTCGAATTGTGAGAAGTGGTAAAAAGTTTGAACATTCGAGACTTACTGCTTTAAGTTGTAAAATTGTTCAGACACACATGTGAGATTTCTAATGAAAGGTGTATAAGCTTGTGAAGTCTAAATAAAAGACTTTTCGAAGCACCAAGTATCAGAAATCTAAACATTGGAAAGAAAGTCAATAAGTATTGATTTCTAGAAGTGCAGCTGATTTCTGGGTACATGTCAAAGCTATTGGGAGCACAAGTGTTATTCTTGTAAGAATGTAATTATTATGCTAGTGGGAGCACAATTATTACGTTAAGTGTTGCGAGTTAGAAATGCTGATTATAGAAAACAAAAGTTTGCAAAGTTGAACAGGTTGGAAAAAGTAGTTTTGCTATAATTAAGGGAGAGGAACTCATACTTCATTTCAAATCTAAAATATTCGATTGAGATTTTAATAGAATTTAGTCATGAACATATATGAATGTTATGATGAAATGATTCAACATAAGGAAATTCTATATATATATATATATATATATATATGGAAATGTTATAGCGAGAGACTGGTAAAGTATCGTGTCTTTATGTAAGACATTATCAATCGTGTCCCATATGCTTCCGGTATAGGATTGATTTCACATGTTATAATATTTATGTGTTTTGCATTTTCCAAATTCCTAGAGCATTACGATGGAAATGGGAACAAAACCATATATGACTAAAGTTGTTTAACAATTGCAAAGAACAATCCAAGGTTCGCCAAAGATTGGTTGCTTATAGACAGTTAGAAGTATGGTAATGGATGGACCGTATTGACATGATGATGAATAGATAGGACTCTATTAAGAATGGATTGTCATATGGAAAATATGGAAATGTTTCCATAATGGGAGTTGGATATTAAGAATCTATGTGTATGTTAGAAACTTTCATACGAGAAGGATGTTCAAAGGAATGTGAGACTTCGTATCTGTGGAATTGTCCTTTAACAATCTCCAGTGGAGTAATTTCTAATATCGTTGTCCAAGTCTCTGTGACTTTGGTGCATCGACATTACAAAAGGATCATTACATGATAGTTTTGAATCTAACACATTCTAATAGTGGAAAGATTTTCGTATTCTTACACTTACGATAAGGATTTGGAATTGTGAAATGAGTGTCATTGGAAATGTTTACAATTGATTTATTTCACAAAGTAAGGACCATAGGTAAAGATAGTGTGCATGCTTGGAGCATGGGATAACTATTGTTTTAATTCAAGTATTAAGTTGATTAGTCGAAACATTATACAATGAATAATATGTAATCAATATGGTGATTAAATAATAAATGTTTTATTTATATTCAAAAGTGTTGAGACCATATAGGATTCGATTATTCTTGTGTTTCACTTCGCATATTTTACTTCTGGAATAACTAGGTTATTCAAACCTCCACAGTCAATCATACTTTGGAAGTAAGTAATGAGGTAAGATTGTCATGAATCCGACTATAGATTGTCTAAGTGCTTAGACATAGCACAAGTTTGATGTAGTGTTCATGAGTACTCCTGTAATAAGATTTGAGTATTGGATTAAACCCATGCTCATCTGAATCACTTCATGGATTTTATCACGAGTGATTATGAGACGATAATATCTTATATTCTTGAAGTAGAGACATATAAGTTGTAGTTCACGAGTCGGTTGCACATTGATGATGCGTAAACACACCAGTAACTTGGTGTTATAAAACGTATTATTATGTGTGATTTGATGAGTAAATTGAGCAAGCATATGAGTCGAAGTTTATCCATTCCTTTTACCCTAAGAGGGATAAAAGCGATATCTGTGGGCCCCTCGATGATTTAGTGATGACAACCATAAGCGCTTTGCCAAGCCTGGACTGATTTGATTTGTTCAATTAGTCAGTCATCATAAATTGGAACTCGGGAAACAACACATGAACAGAGAGAATGATTATAATCCATGTCTCAGTTCATACGATATCTTGTAGAATGGAGGAATATATGATCCCTTATCTAATGGACGCGTCAGAGTTTGACAGCGGTTTTTGAGAGCTACGATTGCTAGTCAGTTTTGAAGTCGTACTTACAATTATAGTTATTAGACTTATCCAAGTGGGAGACTGTTGGATTAGGTGTCTAAGCCCATAACTATAATTGGTATGTACTTGACCCGATAGTAGCATAGTCCATTTTGGGTTACCTTCACCAGAGGAATTTGATAGGATGGATATTTGAGAAAGATGTTATTTGTGATTTATTAATGTATTATAAGTATAATATATTAATTGAGAAATCATATTATTTAATTGGTATTGATCAAGAAATTAATTTGGAATTAATTTAGTGATCAAAAGAGACTAATTAAATTAATGGGGACTGATTATGTAAATCAGTGATACATATAGTTTGGGCTAATGATCCATGATGGATTAGAAATGAACTAAGCTTATGTGAGAGTCCATGAAGTGTTATTCCAAATCAATTGTTGGATCATAAGCTTAAGTGTAAGAATTAGGGTTTACAAGTCACTCTTGGAATTCTACATTATATATGTAACCCCTTCAACCCTAATATCGATACTTGTTGTTCCATAAGGAAACCTTAACTTTTTTTATGTGCTTCCTAGCCTCTCTCTCATTGTCCTCCATTGTTCTTGGTTTTTGTGAACCATTTGAGGCATCACACTTGAGGTGCTAAGCTCTTGAAAGGTGTGACAACTGTCAAATTCAGGTCATTCTCGGACTCATGCATCTTTTTATAAAAACCATACATGCACAACATGCCATGGCCTAGTAGTATAAATTAGGTCCAAATCTTGCATGAACTAGGATCCAACTAAAATCTAGGACTAATATACTTGACTCTTACAATTCAAGTAAGTTGTTTAGCTACTATAGGAAATGCCGATATCCGAATTAGAATAAACTCCAAACATTTATTACAATTGAAAAAGAGTATCAAAACCTTAAAAATAAATTAAAATTTTCTAATTTCATTTCATTATGATGGTAAATATCTAACAAAGTTCCAAAAGCCCTAAAGAGCCCAAAAATCCAAATTTATAAACTTTAAAACCTAAAAACTATATAAAATTTGTTATGAACCTCATTATATCAAATTTAAATAATTAAGTTATGGGATATGATGAAAGACATAAAAATTTAATTATCAAACATTAATCAGAATTTATTAGTTAAAAACAAAGATTTTTAAATAAATCAAGAATTACATAAAGAAGCATTTTTATAAAAATTAGGGTTTTATAAAAATTGAAGAGGGAATGCATATAATTTGAATTTTAAGAGAGAGGGAGCCTCTCTCACTCATAAAATCGGCCACCTCCTCCAAGGCACCCCTTTTCCCCAAAAATCTTAATCATTTTATCCCTCTCTTACACTTCAACTTCCCCTTCACTCTCTCTCTCACACTCCACTCTTTACAACACTCAAACTCTCTCTTCCTCTCTCCAAACCCACGAAAATCTCCAGCCAAGAACACCTCTCAACACTCAAATCTTCATCTTCTAAGGTTGTTCTTCAAGGTATTCACGAAAATCCCTCATCTTCCCTCACTTTTCTTTCTTGTTTTAAAGAGTTTTCTTGCACTTTTCATTCTTCTACACCATTCTTTATGAACATTCATGAACATATCCATGAATGTCGAGTTTGATGATGATGGTGGTAGGGTTTCACCCAAGAACAACATGCATGTTGTTTAATGGTGAAATCCAAGGACCAAAACCTATGTCAAACACTAAAATACGGATTTTTACAAGTTTTAAAGGTTCATATACCTTATGCATTCAAGTATTTCCTTTGAAAACATCACTATGACCAACATATGTCCATGCATGGTCTTCAAACCGTGATGCATGTGATGAACACCAAGCTAAAGAGCTTGATGATCAAAGTACATTGTTAATAGTGCATGTAAATGATTTTATTTATAAAAAAATCTAAAAATTCTTTTCAGTTCGAAATAAAATTTCCCCAGATTCCCAGTGAGATGATATGAATATCTGGAAAATCCCAAGAGTTTTTATCATTTTCTTCATTTATTAAAATTGTTACAAGAAAACAAGGGCATAAATCACATAAAATACTTTCTGAGGTCTATAAATCCTAGATAAATTCGTGTATGACCCCTAAAGTAAATTATGATACCTCATTAAGTTTCATCGATTTATGTTGCTGTTTAGTATGACTTTTGATTTTCGTTTTGTTTGGTTCCAATAAATCACAAAACCACTTTAGAGGGTGTGAAAATGGTATCTAACAATTTTCACAGCTCTTACCAGAGGTGGAAGACTCAAAAAAATAATTTCAGAATTTTTCATAATCCATTTCTATTTTTCCCCGATTTTTGTATTTATAATGGCCTAAAAATAGAAAAAAGAGTTCTGCTCATCCAAAATTCATGAAAATTTACCAGAACACCTTGTAGTACATTCGGAGGCTACATAAAAATTTGGATGATTTTTCTCTTCCGTATACTATTTTTCTCCTATTTTCTAAGATTAAATGCACTTAAATACACAAAATCGGATTACACTATATGAAAACCACTTTTGGTATTTTTCCCAGATTATTTACACTGTAAATGAAGTTTACAAAAATTTTGGTAATTTACTTTAACTATTTATTATTTATTCTCCAATTAATGATTATTTAAGAGGATAAAACAAAGAAAAATAGAAAGACCAACTGAAAAATATCTTTTATATTTTTCACAGCTTTTATATGTATAATAAAAGTGTTACAAAAATTTTGGGTAATTTTGGAAACTGTTTTCTATTTATTTCAATTTTTATTAGAATAAATGCTCAAAAATCATAAATTTGGGTTAAACAGTTTAGATATCCATTTTTATATTTTTCCTAGTTTAATAATGCTTAATAACAGTAATAGAAAAAGTTTGGGTAATTTTGGAAACTGTTTTCTATTTATTTCAATTTTTATTAGAATAAATGCACAAAAATCATAAAATTGGGTTAAACAGTTTAGAAATCCATTTTTATATTTTTCCCAGCTCAATTATGTCTAATGGCAGTATTATAAAAAGTTTGGGAATTTTTATGCTTTTAATACTATTTTTCATGAATTTATGTTGTTATGAAGGCTTAAAAATTTAGAAAAATAGTTAATCATATCAAAAATTCAAGGGAAATTTTCTGGAAGACCACTACTGTATTTAGAATGAAAATGCAAGGTTTGACAATTTTTAGAAACTGTTTGATAATATTTTACATTTTTATGAGTTTAAAACACCTTTAAATGTGTTGAAATACCCTAAATTAATATTACTAAATCTGGAAAATTAATATCCAAAATTGTCTTAATCACATGAGTTACAGAATTTCACCATTTCAGAAAAATTGTAACCAAATAATATAAAACCAATATTAGAACATAAATTTGGCATTTCTCTATATGTAGAGTTTAGTATATTAGCATTAGATTTCGACATGGAAACTCACTAGTGTGTGTTTGATGTCGTAGGATCCCGGTAGTAAGGCGTTGGTGTATTCCGAGGCACCAATTGTACCTACTCGAAACATTGTGAGTATTCACGTACTCCCCTATTTTCAGTTTTTATGTTTTGCGGTGGAAAAGCATGTCCCGGAAAACTATTATTTGTTCGTTGTATTTAAATTGATTTGTATCAAACATGATTGCTATTTTATTGCTATATCTCTCTATGTATGTCTATGCAACACGGAACATGAGAACTTATCGTCTTAAGGCCCTTCCCTTACACTTTTCTCTAACCATTAACTCTTTGAGCCAATGGTCATTGTGGATAGCGCTATTAGGAATTGACAACTCCTCACTCGCCCTATTGCTGGAGTGCATGATACCATATTAATCTATCGAACGATAAGCATAGATCTTGATAGGGCTTCAGTCTTAGGTTTGGTTGAGAACTCATTGTTTGCTCAAACACATACAAACTTGTTATTTCTTATGGCGATAAACCCGTTTATCAATTATAGCAATCAACTTTGTTTGTCATTATAGCAATGAACTTGGTTTCTCATTAAAGCAATGTACTTGTATTTATGAAAAGTCTTATACCAAATCATGATTTTATAAACTTGTGAACTCACCAACTATTTTCATAGTTGACGCTCGTTTTACATGCTTTTTCAGGAAATAATTAGTAAGTGGATATAAAGATTCATCATCATAGAGCATGCTGCATCGTGTGGAAGTTATTTTATGAAGTTATATTTTGAACAATGTCATTTTGGAAAACTTGTACTTGTTTTGTTTAAGCTATGGGTTGTAAACTTTTAAATATTGCTATGGTGATGTATCTTTATCTTTTGCAATGAAACCTTTATCGCTGTCATATCTTGCGTTTCCGCTTTAGCGGGGTGTGACAGAAATGGTATTAGAGCTAAAGTTATAGAGAACATCAGTTTTCTTTAAGAAAACACAACCTATAACCAAAACTTATAAATATTCTTTTTACATCAAACATATTACTAATATAATTAGGTCGGGAGTTGTATCTATGGACCTCAATTAAACATAGCCTGATCACCTATGTTTAATTAAGGAAAGATTTATACAAAACTTGATCTAATTATAATGGGAATATGTTCAACAAAATTTTTGAGAAAACTTTATTTCAAAATTCAAAAGAAAAAGGGGTGAATTTTGGTGTGTGTAAGCATTGCATATTATAGGCATTCATTGTTATTTATTTCATATCTCATTGAAACTATGTCTCAGTCCACTATGTCGACATCGTCGTCCTCTCGCGCTACCCCCTCGGATGATGAGTCCGGCTATGTCACTGTTATCCCTCGACGTGATCCCCCCGCCTCGGTGGAAGAAGACCCCTCGGAAGACACGGAAGACACGGAAGACTCGGTGGAGGTCAGCAGCGACAACGCCCCGAGTCGGCAACGCGAGGCATCGCCTGTATCGGTGTTACCACAGCCGCCACCCTCCGGGCCTCGTATCCGGCACACTGCTAGGAAGAACGTCTCTAGACCCGTGGGGGTATCATTTGATGGAGTAGGACCCAGCATGGCAGGACCGAGAGCACCCCCACCACAACGAGTTATAGGGATACCTGTCAGGCAGTCAGGTATGACCCCGGAGGAGTCCCGAAGAATGCAGTGGATGGCAGCGGACCTACGTCACAGTCTCGCTGTGATAGCTGGGCATCAGGAGGTTTTGGATGAAGTGATGACAGGAATGGACATCCTGTTTCAGCATTCGATGGAGGCTACTGATACTGCTAGTGCTGCTACACGAGTGGCAGGTCGTGCGATGACCGCATATTATGTGTTTGGAGGGCTGTTACTGATTGTGGTGTGGATGTTTCTTGTTGGGATAGCGATTCGTATTTGGTTCTGATTTTAGTATTTTATCGTATCATGTAATGAAAACCCATGTAGGGTGTCTTTTGGGAGAAACATTAAAACTTTATTTTGGGATTGATGTATTGTTTTGGTTTTAAGACTATTTCAAATGGTAATGAAGAAGTTTATTTTTATGTTTGAAAACTTTTACTATCAGGTGAAACCCTAGAATCTATTTAGTCAATGGTTGAATAAAAAGATTTTTCTTTTTCTTTCCTTTCTCAAATCTATATGCATAGTATTAATGCAAACCATTAATTTGATAACACTTATGGTTTTCAAAATAGTAGTGAACTAAATATTATACATTATTTTATGTATTTATACGTATTTCTTCTCTTGTGTCTTAGAACCATGTCAGGAAGGCCTAATCGCGGGCGCCCACAGAACGAAACACCCGATGTTGCTCAAGTTGTAGCACAACAACTCACGGCAGCAATCCCAAACATTGTTACTCAAGTAACTGCGGGTCTTAATGCTAACCAAGGAACTTGAGGAACAAATCAGGGAAGCAATGAAAGAGAATGCAACTACAAGTCCTTTATGGCCTGTAAACCTAAGGAATTCCATGGAAAGGAAGGTGCGGTCGGGTTGCTGAAATGGATTGACAGTATGGACTCGGTCCTTCACATTAGCAAATGTCTCGAACGCAACAAAGTGGAGTATGCAAATTGTCTACATCAGGATAGGGCATTGACCTGGTGGAATACTTTAGTGCAAACCCGAGGTCGTGCAGCGGCATATCAGCTAACTTGGGAAGACCTAAAGAAGCTGCTGATAGAGGAGTATTGTCCCAAGGATGAAATTCAGAAGCTTGAATCTGAGTTCTGGAACCATTCTATGGTTGGAACACAAATAGAGAAGTACACAGTCCGATTTCATGAACTAGCAAAACTGGTACCTCACATGGTTACTCCTGAGGAGAAACGGATAGATCGTTACATCTGGGGTCTGGCACCAGAGATTCGGGGAATGGTTACTTCAGCAAACCCAACTACCATTCAAAATGCAGTAAGTCTAGAAAATCGACTAACCAATGATGTGATAAGGACGGGAGCATCGACAAAGGAAAACTCTAGTAGCAAGAGGAAGCCAGCAGATCAGGGAGAGAAGAAGTATGGAGGAAAGTCGGGGAGGAAGCAGAAATTCTCAAGAAACTTTATGGTAAGAGCCCAGGAGCAAGAACCAGTGAAGACTCATGAACAGAAAGTCATGGAAGTGCAGGAGCGAAAGCAGTACTCAGGACCGCATCCGAAGTGCAATAAGTGTAACTTCCATCACAAGGGAGCTTGCCCAGTGTGCCAAAACTGTAAACAGACAGGCCATTACCCGAAGTATTGTAAGCTGAATAAGGATGGAAAAAGGGCATGTTACGAGTGCGGGAGTACTGATCATCTCCGTAGTGCTTGTCCCAAACTGAACAAGGGGCCTGGTAACAATGGACAAGGCCAAGCTAGGCAAAATTTCCAAGGAAATCAAGGTGGGCGGCCAAGAGGTGTAGCCTTTGTGATTGGTGCAGAAGAAGCTCGTCAGAACCCTGAAGTGATAACAGGTACATTTCTCCTAAACAATCATTTTGCATCAGTAATATTTGATGCAGGAGCAGATAGGAGTTTTGTTTCTTTAGCATTTAGACCGTTAATTGACTTGAAATCAAGAAAGATGAGGAATACTTATACTATTGAACTTGCTGATGGGTATGAAATTAGGGCTAATGAAATAATTCCTGGGTGTACTCTGAATTTAGCTGATAAACTCTTTAGCATTGACCTAATTCCTATAGAGCTAGGTAGTTTTGATGTAATAGTAGGAATGGACTGGTTATCCAAGAATAGAGCGAACATTGGTTGTTACGAGAAAGTTATTAGGGTACCTCTCCCCAAGGAAGAAACCCTTATCATACACGGTGAGAAGCCAGGAAGAAGTTTAAACATTGTATCAAGCATGAAGACTCACAAGTACCTGAAGAAGGATTGTATTGCATTCATGGCCACGTGATAGAAAGAGAACCTGAAGCTAAGCAACTCAAGGAGATCCCGGTGGTTCAAAACTATCCCGAAGTGTTTCCGGAGGAATTACCCGGTCTACCCCCTCGCAGGCAGGTCGAATTTCGGATCGACTTAATTCCCGGAGCAGCACCGGTAGAAAAAGCACCATATCGCCTCGCGCCATCCGAGATGCAAGAACTGTCCGGACAACTTCAAGAACTTCTAGACAAAGGGTTTATACGACCAAGTTCTTCACCTTGGGGAGCCCCCGTGTTATTCGTCAAAAAGAAAGACGGGTCATTCCAAATGTGTATTGATTACAGAGAATTGAACAAGTTGACAATCAAGAATCGATATCCTCTTCCTCGAATTGATGACTTGTTCGATCAGTTGCAGGGCGCTTCATACTTCTCAAAGATCGACCTCCGATCCCGATATCATCAACTAAGAGTTCACGAAGGAGACATTCATAAAACAGCATTTAGAACCCGTTATGGACATTATGAGTTATTAGTCATGCCTTTTGGACTAACGAACACGCCAGCTGTTTTCATGGATTTGATGAATAGGGTCTGTAGACCATACCTAGACAAGTTTGTAATTGTATTTATCGATGACATACTTGTTTACTCGCAAACCAAAGAAGATCATGAGAGACATCTGAAGCTAGTGTTGGAGCTATTGAAGGAGTAGAAATTGTATGCCAAGTTCACTAAGTGTGAATTCTGGATTCGAGAAGTACATTTCCTTGGTCATGTGGTCGGTGAAAGAGGAATTCATGTAGATCCAGCTAAGATCGAGGCAATCAAGAAGTGGGAAGCCCCCAAAACCCCGACAGAAATACGATAGTTCCTAGGATTCGCTGGGTACTACAGACGCTTCATTGAGAATTTCTCTAGGATTGCTCAACCATTAACATCTTTGACCCAAAAGGACAGAAAATTTCTCTGGGAAGAGAAACACGAAGAAGCGTTTCGAATCCTGAAAAACAAGCTGTGCAATGCCCTAATTCTGGCCTTACCAGAGGGATCAGAGAACTTTGTAGTGTATTGTGATGCGTCTCATCAAGGATTAGGATGTATGTTAATGCAAAAAGATAAGGTCATTGCGTATGTTTCCAGACAACTCAAACCGCATGAGAAGAATTATACAACCCATGATCTAGAACTGGGAGCAATAGTTTTCGCTCTTAAGATATGGAGGCATTATTTGTACAGAACCAAGTGCATCATTTATACCGATCACAAAAGCCTTCAGCATATCCTAGATCAGCAAATGTTAAACATGCGGCAGAGGAGATGGGTAGAGTTGTTTAGTGATTATGATTGTGAGATACGATATCACCCAGGCAAGGCTAACGTAGTAGCTGAAGCTCTTAGTAGAAAAGAAAGAGTGAAACCTTCCCGTGTGAGAGCTTTGGGAATGGTAATTCAGAAAAACTTGAAATCTCAAATCATTGATGCCCAGGAGAAAGCTTTATTCAAGGAAAATCTTCCAGGTGAAACTTTACATGGTTTAGAAGTGAGATTTGAAACCAAACCTGATGGAGTTCGTTATTTTAAGGACAGGGTCTGGATTCCAAGGGTTAACAATCTGAGAGACATAGTACTAGAGGAGTCTCATCGATCTAAATACTCAATCCACCCTGGAGCGGATAAGATGTACAAGGATCTTAAAGAGTATTATTGGTGGCCTGGAATGAAAAGGGATATTGCCTTATATGTTGGGAAGTGTTTAACTTGCTCAATAGTCAAAGCTGAACATCAAAAACCATCCGGCTTATTGCAACAACCCGAAATTCCCGAATGGAAATGGGAGCAGATATCCATGGATTTCGTTACCAAAATTCCTAGAACTTCTAAAGGTCACGACTCAATTTGGGTCATAGTGGATCGACTGACGAAATCTGCTCACTTTCTCCCCATTCGGGAAGACTTCAAGATGGAAAAATTGGCCCAAATCTACATCGACAAAATTGTTTCTCTGCATGGTGTACCCCTATCTATCATTTCTGATAGAGATAGTCGTTTTACATCACGATTTTGGTGGATGTTACAGAAGGCACTAGGAACCAAGATAAATTTGAGCACAGCTTACCACCCTCAGACAGATGGGCAGACAGAGAGAACAATACAAACATTGGAAGACATGCTACGGGCGTGTGTCATTGAGTTCAAAGGAAATTGGGATACTCATTTGCCTCTAATTGAGTTTTCCTACAATAACAGTCACCACACGAGTATCCAATGTGCTCCATATGAAGCATTGTATGGACGCAAGTGTCGTTCGCCCTTATGCTGGACAGAAATTGGAGATAGACAATTGACTAGACTCGACCTTATCTAGGAAACAACCGACAAGATTGTTATCATCAAAGATAGGCTTAAAGCCGCCAGAGATCGTCAGAAAAGTTATGCGGATAATCGTCGAAAACCATTAGAATTCCAAGTTGGAGACAAGGTACTTCTAAAGGTGTTGCCTTGGAAAGGGCTTGTACGTTTTGGTAAGAAAGGAAAACTAAGCCCAAGATATGTTGGACCCTTTGAGATCATTGAAAGGATTGGTCCGGTGGCATATAAACTCCAATTACCCCAAGAGTTAAGCGCCATTCACGACACATTCCACGTCTCCAATCTTAAGAAATGTTTAACCGACGAAGCATTTATAGTACCTCTGGAGGAAATTAAGATCAATGATAAGCTAAACTTTGTTGAGGAACCGATAGAAATCCTTGACAGAGAGGTGAAACAACTTAAGCGGAGTAGGATTCCGTTTGTGAAAGTTCGATGGAACTCAAAGCGCTGGTCGGAGTACACCTGGGAGCGTGAGGACTTCATGAAGGAAAAGTATCCACAACTTTTCCCATGCGATGACAAACGATGACATAGAATGAATTTCGAGACGAAATTCTTTTTGAGTGGGGGATACTATGACAACTGTCAAATTCAGGTCATTCTCGGACTCATGCATCTTTTTATAAAAACCATACATGCACAACATGCCATGGCCTAGTAGTATAAATTAGGTCAAAATCTTGCATGAACTAGGATCCAACTAAAATCTAGGACTAATATACTTGACTCTTACGATTCTAGTAAGTTGTTTAGCTACTATAGGAAATGCCGATATCCGAATTAGAATAAACTCCAAACATTTGTTACAATTGAAAAAGAGTATCAAAACCTTAAAAATAAATTAAAATTTTCTAATTTCATTTCATTATGATGGTAAATATCTAACAAAGTTCCAAAAGCCCTAAAGAGCCCAAAAATCCAAATTTATAAACTTTAAAACCTAAAAACTATATAAAATTTGTTATGAACCTCATTATATCAAATTTAAATAATTAAGTTATGGGATATAATGAAAGACATAAAAATTTAATTATCAAACATTAATCATAATTTATTAGTTAAAAACAAAGATTTTTAAATAAATCAAGAATTACATAAAGAAGCATTTTTATAAAAATTAGGGTTTTATAAAAATTGAAGAGGGAATGCATATAATTTGAATTTTAAGAGAGAGGGAGCCTGCCTCACTCATAAAATCGGCCACCTCCTCCAAGGCACCCCTTTTCCCCAAAAATCTTAATCATTTTATCCCTCTCTTACACTCCAACTTCCCCTTCACTCTCTCTTACACTCCACTCTTTACAACACTCAAACTCTCTCTTCCTCTCTCCAAACCCACGAAAATCTCTAGCCAAGAACACCTCTCAACACTCAAATCTTCATCTTCTAAGGTTGTTCTTCAAGGTATTCACGAAAATCCCTCATCTTCCCTCACTTTTCTTTCTTGTTTTAAAGAGTTTTCTTGCACTTTTCATTCTTCTACACCATTCTTTATGAACATTCATGAACATATCCATGAATGTCGAGTTTGATGATGATGGTGGTAGGGTTTCACCCAAGAACAACATGCATGTTGTTTAATGGTGAAATCCAAGGACCAAAACCTATGTCAAACACTAAAATACAGATTTTTACAAGTTTTAAAGGTTCATATACCTTATGCATTCAAGTATTTCCTTTGAAAACATCACTATGACCAACATATGTCCATGCATGGTCTTCAAACCGTGATGCATGTGATGAACACCAAGCTAAAGAGCTTGATGATCAAAGTACATTGTTAATAGTGCATGTAAATGATTTTATTTATAAAAAAATCTAAAAATTTTTTCTGTTCGAAATAAAATTTCCCCGGATTCCCAGTGAGATGATATGAATATCTGGAAAATCCCAAAAGTTTTTATCATTTCCTTCATTTATTAAAATTATTACAAGAAAACAAGGGCATAAATCACATAAAATACTTTATGAGGTCTATAAATCCTAGATAAATTCGTGTATGACCCCTAAAGTAAATTATGATACCTCATTAAGTTTCATCAATTTATGTTGCTGTTTAGTATGACTTTAGAGAGTGTGAAAATGGTATCTAACAATTTTCGCAGCTCTTACCAGAGGTGGAAGACTCAGAAAAATAATTTCAGAATTTTTCATAATCCATTTCTATTTTTCCCCGATTTTTGTATTTATAATGGCCTAAAAATAGAAAAAAGAGTTCTGCTCATCCAAAATTCATGAAAATTTACCAGAACACCTTGTAGTACATTCGGAGGCTACATAAAAATTTGGATGATTTTTCTCTTCTGTATACTATTTTTCTCCTATTTTCTAAGATTAAATGCACTTAAATACACAAAATCGGATTACACTATATGAAAACCACTTTTGGAATTTTTACCAGATTATTTACACTGTAAATGAAGTTTACAAAAATTTTGGTAATTTACTTTAACTGTTTATTATTTATTCTCCAATTAATGATTATTTAAGAGGATAAAACAAAGAAAAATAGAAAGACCAACTGAAAAATATCTTTTATATTTTTCACAGCTTTTACATGTATAATAAAAGTGTTACAAAAATTTTGGGTAATTTTGGAAACTGTTTTCTATTTATTTCAATTTTTATTAGAATAAATGCTCAAAAATCATAAATTTGGGTTAAACAGTTTAGATATCCATTTTTATATTTTTCCTAGTTTAATAATGCTTAATAACAGTAATAGAAAAAGTTTGGGTAATTTTGGAAACTGTTTTCTATTTATTTCAATTTTTATTAGAATAAATGCACAAAAATCATAAAATTGGGTTAAACAGTTTAGAAATCCATTTTTATATTTTTCCCAGCTCAATTATGTCTAATGGCAGTATTATAAAAAGTTTGGGAATTTTTATGCTTTTAATACTATTTTTCATGAATTTATGTTGTTATGAAGGCTTAAAAATTTAGAAAAATAGTTAATCATATCAAAAATTCAAGGGAAATTTTCTGGAAGACCTCTACTGTATTTAGAATGAAAATGCAAGGTTTGACAATTTTTGGAAACTGTTTGATAATATTTTACATTTTTATGAGTTTAAAACACCTTTAAATGTATTGAAATACCCTAAATTAATATTACTAAATCTGGAAAATTAATATCCAAAATTGTCTTAATCACATGAGTTACAGAATTTCACCATTTCAGAAAAATTGTAACAAAATAATATAAAACCAATATTAGAACATAAATGTGGCATTTCTCTATATGTAGAGTTTAGTATATTAGCATTAGATTTCGACATGGAAACTCACTAGTGTGTGTTTGATGTCGTAGGATCCCGGTAGTAAGGCGTTGGTGTATTCCGAGGCACCACTTGTACCTACTCGAAACATTGTGAGTATTCACGCACTCCTCTATTTTCAGTTTTTATGTTTTGCGGTGGAAAAGCATGTCCCGGAAAACTATTATTTGTTCGTTGTATTTAAATTGATTTGTATCAAACATGATTGCTATTTTATTGATATATCTCTCTGTGTATGTCTATGCAACACGGAACATGAGAACTTATCGTCTTAAGGCCCTTCCCTTACACTTTTCTCTAACCATTAACTCTTTGAGCCAATGGTCATTGTGGATAGCGCTATTAGGAATTGACAACTCCTCACTCGCCCTATTGCTGGAGTGCATGATACCATATTAATCTATGGAACGATAAGCATAGATCTTGATAGGGCTTCAGTCATAGGTTTGGTTGAGAACTCATTGTTTGCTCAAACACATACAAACTTGTTATTTATTATGGCGATAAACCCGTTTATCAATTATAGCAATCAACTTTGTTTGTCATTATAGCAATGAACTTGGTTTCTCATTAAAGCAATGTACTTGTATTTATGAAAAGTCTTATACCAAATCTTGATTTTATAAACTTGTGAACTCACCAACTATTTTCATAGTTGACGCTCGTTTTACATGCTTTTTCAGGAAATAATTAGTAAGTGGATATAAAGATTCATCATCATAGAGCATGCTGCATCGTGTGGAAGTTATTTTATGAAGTTATATTTTGAACAATGTCATTTTGGAAAACTTGTACTTGTTTTGTTTAAGCTATGGGTTGTAAACTTTTAAATATTGCTATGGTGATGTATCTTTATCTTTTGCAATGAAACCTTTATCGCTGTCATATCTTGCGTTTCCGCTTTAGCGGGGTGTGACAAAAGGCCAAGTTCTACAAGCTACATAAAAGTGGTATTCATCTAACTAGTTTTTATGTTGTATATCTTCAATTGCATGCTAGCTAGGGTATATGATTTGGATAATATGAAGTTGCATGTATAATTAGAGAAAACTTATATCCAAGGCATTAGGGTTGTATGTGCACCATAGGAGTGTTATATTACCTCCCATCAATTTCTTCCAGAAACGAGATGTGAACCTAACATCTCGATCAGATACAATGGAGACTGGAATGCCATGCCGAACAACGATCTCGTGCATTTACAAGTCGACCAATTTCTCAGCCGATGAGCTCTCGTGGATAGCTAAGAAATGGGCAATCTTGGTTAACCGATCTACTATTAGCCAAATTGCGTCGTGCCCCTTAACCATCTGAGGTAACTTCGTGATGAAATCCATAGTAATATGTTCCCACTCCACATGGGATCCTCCAGTGGCTGCAACTTGCCATGCAGTCTCTGGTGTTCGGCCTTGACCATCCGACAGGTCAAGCACCTCTCAATATACCATGGTATCTCCCTCTTCATGCATGACCATCAGTAGCTAAGTCTCAAATCTCAGTACATTTTAGTGGCTCCGGGGTGTATAAAAAACATGGACTTATGTGCCACCTCCAGTACAGTCTGTCTGGACCCTCCAAAGTCTGGCACCCAAACCTGTCTATACCGGGTCAATAATCTGCGACTGTCTGTAGCAAACCTGTCAGTCTCACCCCTGAGCCTTTCCAGCTTCCAATTTTCCTCCTTGACACCCGCGGTCTGAGCCTCTCTAATCGAATCCAACAGTGATGAATCAATCGAAATCCTCATACACATACCTCCAGTCACAAAACTAGCCGCCTTGCGGCTCAAAGAATCTGCCACCACATTGGCTATCCCGGGATGATACAGTATCTCACAATCATAATCCTTGACCACATCAAGCCACCTACGATGTCTCATGTTCATATTCGTTTTATCCATAATATATTGAAAACTCTTGTGATCTGTGTGGATAGTACATTGGACCCCATACAAGTACTGCCGCGAAATCTTGAGAGCAAACACTACCGCCCCAACTCCAAATCATGAGTCGGATAATAGACCTCATGCGGCTTCTGTTTCCGAGAGCATAAGGAATAACTCTTCCATGCTGCATAAGCACTTCACCCAAAATTTTAATGGAGGCATCACAAAACACCACAAAATCCTTAACACCCTCGGGGAGGATCTACACTAGGGCCTCACACAATATCCGTCTCAGAGTTTCAAATGCCACCTACTGCTCAGGGCCCCACCGGAAATCCACGCCCTTCCTTGTCATACGAGTGAGGATTATTACAATCTTGGAGAAATCCTGAATAAATCTACGATAATATCCTGCTAAAACCAAGAAACTCCTGATCTACGAGGGAGACTTCAGAACCTCCCACTGCATCACGGCCTCAATCTTGGCCGGATAAACTAAAATCCCGTTTTGTTTAACGACATCTTCCAGGAACCGGACCTCTCATAACCGAAACTCACACTTCGAGAACTTGGCATACAGTCGATCTCTCCTTAACACTCCCATAAGCTCTCAAAGGTGCTCCTCATGCTGCTACCTGGTCTTGGAATACACCAAGATATCATCAATGAAAACAATAAGTGATCGATCGAGCATTGGCCTGCACACTCGATTCATCAAATCCATAAAAGTCGCAGGCGCATTGGTGAGCACAAATGGCATCACCACGAACTAGTAATGACCATAACGAGTCTAGAACACGGTCTTCTCCACATCCTCCTCTCTAACTCTGATCTGATGATAACCTGACCTCAAGTTAATCTTGGAGAACCAAGACGCACCCTGCAACTGATCGAAGAAGTTATCAATCTGCGGAAGGGGATAAAGGTTCTTGACCTTCAACTTTTTCAACTCCTGGTAATCAATGCACATCTATTGTAAACCATCCCTCTTCTTGATGAAAAAAATCGGTAATCCCCATGTGAACTGCTCAGTCTGATAAACTTCGTGCCCAACAGCTCCTAAAGCTGAGAGGACAACTCTTGCATATTAGTTGGTCCCAAACGATATGGTGCCTTAGCAACAGGGGCCGCACCCGAAATTAAATCAATCCTGAACTCGACATGCCTCTCCGGAGGCACACTGTAGGTGTCGAAAAGTTCATAGTGAGGAGTCGAATTGGTCAGATTCTGTAAGTGGTTGAAATCCTAATGATTTCGACTCTCTATCTATTTTAAAAGGCAACTTTGTATTCGAATTATATCCTATAAATATGATAGGTACTAGAGTGGAGCAGGAAATTTTGTGCGTGATTCCATCTTTTGTATTGTCGAACTCTTGTACTCATTCAGACTTGAATACGAGCCAACCAGATTATATTTAGATCTTGTGTTCTTAACAGTTTTCTTAGTATCATTTGTGTTTGTAATCAATCCTAACACACTTCATTTTGTATTAGAGAAGGATTCATCCGATCGATTGCAGTTTTCTTATCTTTTTCATTTTTTTAATCGCTCTTTTCGATTAAAAATTTTCCACAATCTGAATCAGAAAACTTGTGTTGATCGATTGTTTTGAATAGATTCTGCACTCTGCGTGTTAGATCGATTAATTTTTAATCAATATTTGTTTGATTACCTTCTTAAATCTCATTTTATATCCGAAAATCCTCTTTCTTCAAAAATTCGTACAAAAATGGCGAACTTCAATCTCAACTCAATGAAAAACTTCTCTCACCTGCTCAGATCATAAACTAAGATTCTGATGCTGATTCCGTAGTATTATGAGAAATGGGCTGATAGGATTGAAGATGATCTGAATGGAATTGATGAACATTTGATGAGATCCATAAACAGAGGAGTATTTTGTTAAGAGATGTTAGTCGACATTGGTATAACTGCTACAAATGAAAATATTATCACTCAAGGAAAGAAGATGAAGGCAAATGATAAGAAATGTCTACATGAATTATGTGGTGCTCTTCCAGCAGTAGTTTACAATTATGTTTGAAGATGTAAAACTACAAAGGAGATCTGGGATACCTTGAAGGAGAAGTATCAAGGCAATGAGAAGACTAAAGAGAGTTCTGTGAAGCAGTGCTTGCTAGAATTGTGTGAGTTCAAGCAGAGGGACAATGAATTAATTGAATCGTATTATGATTGATTGAATGAACTGATTTTCAAATGTTCTCGATACGGAGTGACTCGTTTGTCCTTGGAGTTCAATCTCACTTTTCTTATGGGCTTGCGAAAGGAGTGGATGAACATCAGTCTTATGATTAAAACTCAAGAAAGTTTTGATGGTTACTTATTGGCAAATTTATACAATGCTATGAAAGCTCATGAAAGTGAGATTAATGAAATTTATAAAGAAGGCAAGTTCAGTTTGGGAGGACCATTGGCATTGATATTCAAAGTGACTGCAAAGGAATCAGAAGTCAAATCTGATTAAGGAATCAAAAATGATGAAGAAGGTTTCTTGGTTAATTCTAATGATGAAGTAGTCACATACTACTCGAACAACAAGGTGAAGATATTCGTCAAGAAGCCTTTTCAATGGAAAGTTTAAGAACAATTATGAGAATAAAGGTGTGACTTCGACTGGAAAGAATGTGAAGGTTGAGTCGAAAGTGGAAAAGAAAGATGTGAAGAGCTCAGTTGAGAAGAAGGAGTTGAAATTGAAAGGCGACTCAGGTTATGATTGTAACTATTGCAAAGGGTCAAACCATCTGGCGAAGGAATTCATGCTTAGAAATAAATAAGAAAAGAAGGAAAAAGTCAAGGATGAAGCATACTATCTTGAGAAGATAGAAGAGATTCGTGCTTGAACCAAGGGAGTTTCTTTGATGGCAAAAGGAGGTGATGAGGAAGAAGGCACATATCAGATATGGTCACTTGGATCAGATGACGATGAGAGGCAAAATCCAACTCATGGAGCTATGTATGCGAAGTTGGAGGAAGATGATGAGGAGAAAGTTGTGATAGAAGAGTTGAGTGAAGAGGATGAGATTACTGGCCGGTGTTTTGTGTCCACCAATTCGACAAAATCACTGATCACTGCTAAGGTAAGTGATCTTCTTAAATCATTTAAAATTCCTTCATCTTCTTATAATGATGTTTTTGAAGAATTTGATAATACTTGCGATTATCTTAATGACATGTTAATCTCCATGAGTAGTGAAACGGAATTGTCCAAGTCCCTTTACCATGAAGCTAAAAATTAATAAGAGGAAAAGAAGGGTGTAATAGAATCGTTAGAATTAAGAATCACAAATTTGATGATTGATAGGGATTCTATTCGTATGGAGAACATTATTCTGGTTAAACAATGCAAGATTTACTGTAATTCTGCTAAGAGATTGTATGCTAAAATTAGTGAACTTCATCATTCTGCTTAAATTTGTAGTGAACAACATCCTAAACTACTTCCTTTTCTTGATTTCCAAAGAGAACAAATAGACGAAACCACTTATGACTATAAAATTAAGATAAAAGATTATGATAAAGTTCTAAATGATTCATATGCATATGGAATTGGAAAATATTAACGAACATTTGAATGCTGATGACCTTGTGCATATTGTGAATGTGACTTTAACTAAAAATGAACAAGTTAAGATTTTGAACATGACTGAGAAGTTGACACTTGATTCTTAACAAAATTTTGCTGATATCGAAGATGATTCTGACAATATTAGTGAAATTGAGGCTGATGAGTGTGTCGATTGCTCATGATTGTCTGTCATTAATGTCAATTCTATGGATAAAGGCAAAGAAAAATGTAATGATTCAATGTCTAAAGTAAACATTGATCAACCTTCCACATCTAAAGTTTGTGATCGTCTTGATCATGTTGTGGTTGACGACTATGTTAATGATGAGGATGATGTTTCGCATGAGAAACCTATTTCTACAATTGTAGTTGAAAAAGTCCCCAAAGAATCAAAGGAATACACAAAACTGTTGAAATATAAAGAAAAATATTATCTTGAATCAAATTTAGTGGTCTATCCTAAGTTCAAGGATTCAGCTCAAGCTGTGCTCCGAAATCAAGTCTTTGCCACCAAAGGAAATGGTGATAATGTGGATCTAGAATTGAACCAATTGGTAAAGGAATACAATAAAGGAGTGACGAAAGACGATTTTTATTCGAATCAAAACACTGTCGAAACCCTAGCAGGCACATGTAATTTTTCAAATTAACATATAATTAGGGTTAGGATACATACCTTGATTTTTATATTGTAATAACAATCAAATCCTTGATGAGTGTGTCGATTGCTCACGATTGTCTGTCATTAATGTCAATTCTATGGATAAAGGCAAAGAAAAATGTAATGATTCAATGTCTAAAGTAAACATTGATCAACCTTCCACATCTAAAGTTTGTAATCGTCTTGATCATGTTGTGGTTGAAGACTATCTTAGTGATGAGGATGATGTTTCACATGAGAAACCTATTCCTATAATTGTAGTCGAACAAGTCCTCAAAGAATCAAAGGAATACACAAAAGTGTTGAAATATAAAGAAAAATATTATCTTGAATCAAATTTAGTGGTCTATCCTAGGTTCAAGGATTCAGCTCAAGCTGTGTTCCGAAATAAAGTCTTTGTCACCAAAGGAAATGGTGATAATGTGGATCTAGAATTGAACCAATTGCTAAAGGAATACAATAAAGGAGTGCCGAAAGACGGTTTTTATTCGAATCAAAACATTGTCGAAACCCTAGCAGGCACATGTAATTTTTCAAATTAACATATAATTAGGGTTAGGATACATACCTTGATTTTTATATTGTAATAATCAAATCCTTGAAGATCCTGAACTTTGGTAGTAAGAGCCACAAGTGTCGCGCCTCTAATAGATCACAAACAAACATAGCAATGAAGGAATACTTTAGAGAGAGAGAAGTAGAGTAGAATTTCGGCCCTTAGGTTCTTTTTGGAGTGCATTGGCCGAAATTTAACCCTAAGAGGGTTTATATATGTGCTAGGAAGGTATTGGATTGGGTAGGTGTATCCAAGATAACCCTAATCCCTTAACTTCCTGCCTAAGGCATCCAAGGAACCCTTAGAGCCCAAGGAAACCCTAGGAACACCCTAGAATTCGTTCCCTGCTTAAGGGAGGTTCTAGAATGCTCAATGCTCGACTATTGAACATTGTCACCTTTAGTCCCCGCAGTTTCAATTAATTCCTTTAATCCCAAAATTAATTCCAAATATTAATTAAAGAATATGATTTCTAATTAGTATATTGTATCCATAATACATTAATAAATCATTTATCTTAATTTCAAATTTATTTATTAACCAAGTAATAAATTAATAAATCATTCTTCTCTCTCTAACAGTTATCCTATTGAATTGCCAGGTTTGAAGGCAACCCAAAAGGACATTGCTACTATCAATTCAAGTACATACCAATTATAGTTATGGGCTTAGACACCTAATCCAACAGTCTCCCACTTGGATAAGTCTAGTAACTATAGTTGCAAGTATAATTTTAAAAAATGACTAGCGAATTTTAGCTACCAAAAGCTGTTGTCGAACTCTGACCTAGTCAATGAATTGGCCTTAGATACGTCATCAAATATTCCTACATTCTAAAAAAATATGATATGGACATGATACATGGATTACAATCAATCTCTGTCCAAGAGTTGTTTCCCGATTTTCAATTTATGACGACTGACTAATTGAACAAATCAAATCAGTCTAGGCTTGGCCACGCGCTTTATTTCTCATCATCAAAGCATCGAGGGGCCCACAGATATTGCTTTTATCCCATTTAGGATAAAAGGAACGGATAAACTTCGACTCATATGCTTGTACTATTTACTCATAAAATCACACACAACAATACGTTTTATAACATCAAGTTACTGATGCGTTTACGTATTATCAATGCGCAACCGACTTGTAAACAAAAACTATATGTCTTTGTTTCAAGAATATAAGATATTATCATCTCACAATCACTCGTGACAAAATCTATGAAGTGATTCAAATGAGTGTGGTTTTAAATCAATACTCAAATTCCTATTTTAGGAGTACTCATGAACACTTCAGCAAACATTTGCTATGTCTAAGCACTTAAACAATCTACAGTAGGATTCATGACAGTCTTACCTCACTACTTACTTCTAAAGTATGATCAATTGTGGATGTTTGAATAATCTTATTATTCGGGAAGTAAAGATGTGAAGTGAAACATAAGAATAACCTAATTAACTATGGTCTCAAAACTTTTGAATATAAATAAAATCAGTTTTATTTAATAACCATATTAATTAGACTTTACTCATTGTATAATGTATCGACTAATCAACTAAACACCTGAATTAAAACATTAGTTATGCCATGCTCTAAGCATGCACACTATGTTTATCTATGGTCCTTTGTTTGTGAAATAGATCAATTGAACACATTTCCAATGATGCTCATTTCACAATCTCAAATCCTTATCACAAGTGTAAGAATACCAAATTCTTGCCACTTTTAGAATCTGTTAGAGTCTAACCTTTTATGCAATGATCCTTTTGTAATGTCAAGGAACAAAAGTCATAGAGAATTGGCCAATGATATTACAAAGCATTCCATTGGAGATTCGTTACAAAATAATACCATGGAAACTAAGTCTCACATTCAAAGAGTATTCCTTGAACATCCTTCTTGCATTAAAGTTTCTAACGTGCACATAGATCTCAATAACTAACTCCCACTATGGAAACATTTCCATATTCCGATATGACTATCAATTCTGAACAGGAGTTACCTCTATTCAGAATATGTCAATATGGCCCTTCCATGATTATACTATACTTCCAACTGTCCACAAGCAACCAATCTTTGGTAAACCCCAAATTGTCCTTGACAGTTGTTTAATAACTTTAGTCATATCTGGTTTTAGTCCTTTTCCCTTTTAATGCGCTAGGCATTTGGAAAGTTAGAACGAGTGAATATTATAGCACATGCAATCGATCCTATACCCGAAGCATATGGGATACGATTCATAATGTCTTACATAAAGACATGATACTTGACCAGTCTCTTGTTATAATATTTTCATATATAAAATTTCCTATGTTAAATTACTTCAACACGTTATTCATATATGTTAATGACTAAGTTCCATTAAAACATCAATCTAAACCTTTAGATTTGAAATGAAGTATAATTATCTTCTCCCTAGAATCTTACAACAACGAAACAATTTCGAAATTCTGCAACTTTGCAAATTTGTAACCTTTATTTCCTATAAATAACATTGCTAACTCACAACACTCATCATAATGATTATGCTCCCACTAGCATAATTATTATGTTATTACTAGCATAACGATTATGCTCCCATTAGCTTTAACATAAATCCAAAAATCAGCTGAACTTCTAGAAATCAATACTTATTGACTTTCTTACCAAAGTTCAGATTTTTGATAAGTGGTGCTTCGATAAGTCTTTATCTAGACTTCTCAAGCTCATACACCTTTCATTAGACAGCTCATGTATGTGTCTAAACTCTTCCAGAACTTATAGCAATAATCCCGAGTGTTCAAACTATTTGCCAATTCTCACAAATCGAACTATGAAAAGGGATGCCGTAATTATACTCGAATTTGAGAACAAAATTATCACAACTGCTAATCCTTTAAAATCTACTAGCAAAAGCATTTCCTCACAATCATTTTCATGAGGTAAAGAGAAACCTCTTGCCACTTTAGATTTTATGGTGTATGCGTTCCTATCCATGTGAATTTGTCATTTTCCAACCACTATCATAAGACAAGGTTTAGGACAAATCCAAACTCATATCGACTGAACTTGCTTAATCTTAATTTCTTGCCATCTGGCAGCACAAGGGCCTACCAGTGCTTCCAAGTCATTGAGAAACTCACCCATACAGACTAATGTACTTTCACGGATCAAGGTGCTTTGCCTTATGCAATCAAATGAGAACTCACATAACTCACACGCATAGTCAACTTAACTGGAACGAGCACAACAATAAGAATATGTCAACACGATAGGTTATTAACCTTAGGTCGTGTGCTAGTTCTTACTAAAAGGTTTTTTCTCGATTGTCTTCCTGAAACTTTTCAAGATCAACAAGACTCCCACTGACTTCTTGACATATAAGATTCTCTATCAAGGATCATTCCTTGACAAACAAATATTCAAGAGTTAGTGTGGGTTATTATCAAGAAAACACTTCATATAATTGGTCTTAGTTGGTCTTTGTTTTATCCAAAACATCACAACTATGAATTTCAAATGTGCAAGAGTAAGAAAACATTTCTACTCCACATTTTATTAGGTGTTATAAACCTATTTAGAACATGTTACTCAAGGTAGAACTTGGAGTAACTAGATCATATCTTTAAAACTCGATTTTTGAACGAAGTACGATTCATCCTTTTGATTTAAGCATTTCAACAGTTCCCGATTCCTCTTCTTAGTCATATAAATGCACTAAGGTGTCCTTAGAGGATCAATTGTGACATGGTTCCACAATCATCATGATGATCATAAAACACGATACTAAAGTACTCTCCTTTCTGTTCAGATGGGTGAACCTTTTATCTTTCTACCTAATTGACTCTTCTTATTCATTCTGCTCATACTTTGAAACTTTTCAAGGTATCAGAATTACACTTAATCTTGTAAGTAGAACCATATTTACTGAACCAACAGTAAATCATGACGAATAGACTTCATCGTCCTTTATGGTGGATCCGATCAGTCCAAATCAATGTGTACTAGATCCCTTAGTCTTTCACTTGACTCGCATATAAATGTGAATAAGGAATTTGTCTTAGTTTCCCAAAGATTAAGACTCTCATACATCACACAATTCAAATTTCATGTTTCCAAGTTTTTGTCCAATTGAAACTTGGGTGATGAGAATCCTTCCTCACTTGGTAAATTATGACACTACCACAAGCGATATTACTAAGAATCAAATCCATTTTCAACATTGCTAACAATAGAAATATAAACACCAATTTTCATAAATGTCATTGCAAGAAATAAGATAAAATCAAAATTTATTTAATTGATAAAATGCGGAAAACTTGTCCTTACAATGCAAGTATAAATGAAAATTATGTTACTAAATATTCCTAAGTAATCTATCATAACTCCTAAGTAGCAGCTCCAAATTCTGATCATTGAACCATGTAACCGAGATCCATTTCTTCATATCAGAATTAACCTACTCTTATTTTTAGCTTTCTTCCTTTTCTTCGATCCTACAAAACATCAAAATGCAATCTTATCACATCATGTATTAAGAATCTATAAATAGGAACTTAATAGAGTTAGATAATGGACTTACCTGAAGTAGAGTCATTCAATTTGAATTTACCATCTCTTAGAGCTCTCAAGTAATCTCGGTAGCTTCGCTTCCAATGTCCCTTCAGTTGGCAGTAGAAACATATGGACTCATTAGGAGTGACATGTGGAACTATCTCAGACTTGGCCTTTCTCTTATGGTTAAACATTTTGACCATGGCCAATTTCTCTCCCTTAGGAGAAGAAATCATTTCTGGATGATCGTTGTCATTGCCTATGTCCATGGAAATTTGGGAGGTAGATCTTCCACAAAAATTTGCTTGACCAGTGCGCCAAAGCATTGCTGCTTCAACAACAATTAGCAAATATGTCAGATCAATAAGGGTCACGTCGTGATCTGTCATATAGTAGTCCTTAACAAAATGACTATACGACTCAAGAAGTGACTGAAGAACCAAGTCAACAGCTAGGTTCGTTGGGAAAACGACACCCAACATTCCCAGTCTGTCAATGTGCGACTTCATTTTTCAGGACGTGTGCACACACAAAACTTCGATCTCGGTGTTTGCATGCCAATAGGGCTTGAGTGACCTTGAACTTTTCAAGTCGCCGAAAATGTGGGTTAGGGAGAATTATTGGAGGACGTGGAGGAAGTGAAGTATGATTTCCAGTTCCACCAATGCACGAAGAAGGGAACAATCTCTCACCTTGATCGATATGTGGAAAATCATCTTCATAAGGAAAGCTTTTTCCAAAGGAATGAGGAAGAGCATAGTTGTCAGAACTAGACATCTACAAAAGGGTAGAAATTCAAGTTAGTTAATTTAATCCTTAATATAACACTCAAATGAAATATTAAGGCTAGAAACCAACACAATAATTCACAATTCGGAAGAGGGATGCCGTAATCCAATTATAAATTATTTGAAGGTAGGTAAATGACAATTTACCAATTCCACCACGAAAACAAAATTTTAAACGAATTAGGTTTTAAATGAAATTCCTAGATCTTTTGAGATTCATTGAACTTTTCAATGGCATGTTTAATCGCGATTACGCCATTCAAGTTTGTGACTAAGATACCGAGGATCACAAACAGGGTGTGAATAACCATGCAAATATGCTTGGTACTTTCGATGTCATTTATCACCTAATCAATGTGCCGGTTAACCACACACGCTCCATTGATCAATTGATAATTTACGAGCTACCCATTTCCATCCTTCATTAGTCTCATATTAGTGTGCCGGTTAATCACACACGCTCCACTAACGACCAATAACGACCAATTTCATGGGTTAGCATCAAATTCACGTTTTTCCTAAAGTAACTAAGATTGGGAATTATATAAGGGTTTAGTTACTTTCTATTCTCATTATACTTATTAATGAGAGTTTGTGTCCTATCCTACCCGTTCGGCTAACGACCCTCCACTAGTCAAGGGTGCGGTGGGTAACAGTGGATACCCAATGGCAATAATTTTACAGGTTGGTTCCTTAAACGCCCCTTATAGACCAGCTTCGTGAATGAGGCCTACTAACGGTAAGACTGACATGTCTTCTATATATAGTAATATTAAACCTTTAATGTTACATATAATATAAGGGTGTATTTTAAACTTTTAAAATACTTGGGTTTTTTTAACTTTATTAAAAATTTTGAAAATTAAAACCATTTAATTTAAAAGTTAAAATTTTAAAAACCTTTGATTTAATAATTATCCAAAAAATAAACAATTAATTAATTTATTAAATCAAATAAGGATTACCATTTTAAAATTAACAGATTAACTTAATTTAATCCTTTATCTATGGATTTCCAAATTTAGGATAGGGATATCTTAAATTATCCAATTAAACAATTAACAAGATAATTACCATAAATAACAATCTACTAACTTATTCCTTAGATTACGAAATCTTTTGCTTAGAGTGGAAGGCAAGGCTTTCAACCTTGCCTAAAAAAACAAAAACCCTAGGGTTAGGAAACCCTAGATTTCGACTCCAAGGTGGCCAAAGGAAAGGGTTTGAAAACCCTTAGGGATTTTAGAAAAAAAGGGTTCCTAAACCCAAATTTGTGAAAATTTAAAGGCCTTAGGGTTTAATAGCCATGAACCTTAATTTTCTCTAGTTCAATAAATTGTACCAAATCTAGTTCGATAAATTCTAGATTCATTCTTGACCGAGTTGGGCATATCTCATAATTTTTCGTCTCCTTACAAACCTTAACAAAATGGTGTTGTAGAAAGGAGGAATCGTTCTGTATGTGAAGCTGCAAGAACAATGCTCACTTATGCAAACTTGCCTCAATACCTTTAGGCAGAGGCTGTTTCGACTGTCTATTTCACACAAAATCGTTCTTTCATTCATCGTCGTTTTAACATCACACCTTATGAAATAATAAACAAAAGGAAACCTAATGTTAAATTTTTCCATGTTTTCCGGTGCAGATGTTTCATCATGAATCTCAAGGACAATCTTTCCAAATTTCAGTTGAAAGCTAATGAAGGAATCTTCTTGGGTTATTCTCACAACTCTGTAGCCTACAGGGTGTTGAAAAATGAACGAGGAAGATCAATGAAACTCTCAATCTCACATTCGATGACTATTACGTCAAAAGAGTCGAACAGTCTTTCGTTCAAAAACCAATTATGGCTAAAAAAATGTTGAATCTGAAATCATGAATTCTTACGATATTGATCTTGATTTCATTTTTGGGATTGCTGATAGGACCATTGATGCAGAAATCCATGCTGAAGATAATCGTATTCCTGAAGCATCGAAACACTCTGATGATTCGTCAGTTACAAATGAACAAAAATGATACACATTCTTCATCAACTTCAAGGGTAAATTTCAAAAGCATATCGGTTTCGACTGGTGATCAAGTGGAGGGGGAGCACTTGAATTCGACATCTCAAAATGAAAACCATGATTTGAAGGTTGAGGGGGAACATATGCCAACTATAACTCATGTCGAGGGGGAGTGTATGCCAAACCATGCTGGTGTTGAGGGGGAGTATCACATATCATATCCATTGGTCGAAGGGGAGCCAAGTGGATCGAATCATGATAATAATAATAATGATCAAAATTATGATTTTCATGATGTAACTGATAATATTTCGATTGCAGGAGAAGGTTCAGAAGTGGATGACATTTCGAAGATGCTCATTTATACTTTGATCATGCGTATCCATCGATGGACAAGTGGACAAGAAATCATCTAAAAGAACGGGTTCTTGGTGATCCAAATTCTGGTGAGTTGAGTCGAGCCCAAATTCGAGCTAGAAATGAAGTGTTGAATGTTCATGAAGAATTATGTATGTTTAATGTTTTCATTTCGCAATTTAAACCAAAAACAATAAAGGTTGCATTAGAACACTGTGATTGAGTTGTTGCAATGCAATCTGAACTTGATGAATTCGAATGAAACAAGGTTTGGATATTGGTTACTAAACCGAAGGATGTTTCGTTAATTGGTCTAAAATGGATTTTGAAAAACAAAACTAATAAAGAAGGCAATATTATTCGAAACAAAGCAAGACAAGTCGTAAAAAGTTATTCTCAACAAGAAGGTATCGATTATGAGGAAACCTTTTCCCCTGTTGCAAGACTCGAGGAAATACGAATTTTTATAGCTTATACAGTTCATAAAGATTTCGATATCTATCAAATTAATGTCAAATGTGCATTCCTCAATGGTGTTCTGGAAGAAACAGTATATGTCGAACAACCACCTGGTTTTGTTAACGATAAGTGTTATGATCACTGTTATATTTTAGACAAGGCAGTCTATGGGTTGAAAGAAGCACCTCTTGCCTAGTATGCAACTCTGACAAATTTTTTGAAAATCACTAAAGTTAAACAAGGTTCAGTTGATCCTACTTTATTTCGATAGAAAGTAGGGGATCATTTGATGCTCGTTCAAATTTATGTCGATGAAATTATTTTTGGTTCGCTTGATCCTTCATTGTCTAAGGAATTTCAGGAACTCATGAAAATTCAATTTGAAATGAGTATGATGGGGAAAATCAATAACTTTTTGGGTTTGCATATTCATCAAAGCAGGGAAGGAATTTTTATTAATCAAGAGAAATATACTCGAAATCTGCTTGAAAGGTTTGGCATGACGAATAACATGAAAGTTAAAGTACCTAGGGCAGTTGGAACACGCTTAAATCCTTCGTTGGATAAGCCTCTTGTAGATATAACGACATATAGAAGCATTATAGGTTCGTTTTGTACTTAACTGCAAGTCGACCTGATATTATGTCTGTTGTATGTAATTGTTCCAGTTTTCAATCAAACCCAAGAGAACTCCATCTTAATGCAATTAAGAATATATTTCGATACCTCAAAGGAACAGTTTCTTTGGGATAATGGTATCCTTCGAAGAGAATATTCTTTATCAAAGCATTCTCTGATGCGGACCTTAGGTGTATGTCAACTGGATCGAAAGAGCACAACTGGAGGATGTCAATTATTGGACGGGAAGCTTGTTAGCTGGCAATCGAAAAAGCAAACTTGTGTTTCGATATCGACCGCAGAAGTAGAGTATGTGGTTGTTGTTGTGTGCAGATCACAAGTGATTTGGATTGAAAGCCAATTGCGAGACTATGCAATCAATATGAAGAAAATACCTTTGTATTGTGATTCACAAAGTGATATTCGCATTTGTCACATTCTGGTCAAATACTCAAAAACCAAACATATCGATCTTCGATATCCTTTCATAAAAGACCACGTTGAAGATGGAAACACCAAAGCTCACTTTGTCAAAACAACGAATCAACTTATAGGCATTTTTACAAAACCCTTAGATGAAAAATCATTCTTAAGGATTTTGACTGGACTGGTAATGATAAAAGTAAGCTTTGTTCCATGTTCTTCTTGATTTTGACATACACTTTTTTTTACCTTGCTTTCGATTGCTTTTATTGCTTTCAATTAGTAGGTATTTCCTTCATTTGTTTTTACTTCAATTTCGACTATTTGTGTTCTATTCACAGGTTATTATTCACATTCAGCGTTCGACTGTGTTCGCATTCGTCTTCTCTCTAAACCATTCTGAACATAATTTGTTTTTGGTGAAAGTCGTTCGATGTACAACCCATGATTGATGAATGCTAGACTACGGGTCGAACGTATCCCGATAACATTTTATAGTTCGTTTATTTTTGTTCTTGTTATTTTTCAAAAATAAAAAGTCCAAAAATATTTTCTTATTGTTTTATTTAACTTCTAAAATAAAAAAAATATTTTTGTATTGTTGTGTTTGATTTCTAATAACAAAAATCCAAAAATATTTTCTTATACTTGTTTTGTCTTTATTTAATAAAAAAATCAAAAATATTATTGTCTAATGTTTCAAGTCTCATTGTAACAACATGATGCTATGTTGCATGCCAAACGAATATACCCATCAAGGGAACATGTATTCATTCAAACTTATGTACTAGTTAAGTGTCCCTAGAAGCATACTGTTGTATGTTGTCCTCAAGCCTCACACACTCTACGTGTTCGAAGCCTTAATGAAAATCTCACTACGAAAGTTTCTTCCCAATCAGGCTGGATTTACATTAGTTGAAGAGCTAACATAATGAAACTCTCACAATGAGTAAAGAGATTTCTGCATGGTTCATATATTTCGCAGAGGTACAATGAGTTCTATTAACCAATCTTTTTCGCCTAAACTTTCTTTCATGATCACACACTACATTGCATATCCTCGACATCTCTAATCGAAACCTATCAGAATGTAGATATGAAAAAACTCTATGTTTAAGATCCTGAGTCATTCTTCCATGATGATGGTGAAACCCAACCAACCTAACCATCAATGAATTGACGGTGAACACTTTTGTTCAAGATTTTAACGAAAATCTTGCTTTTGTACCTTTTTGATGTTCAAAATCTTATTCCATTCGCATTGTGCGATCATGATAAAATGTTATAACACCAAGACATTTTTTCCCAAATAGATCCAGTACTTTAATTTTTTTTTTCAATGAGATTTCCGTCTGAAGATGTTTTTGAACTTTTGTCCTATAAATCATATCCAACCATATTTGTTCTTGACTACACTGGTCATCCAAGTAATTTTTCTCAATTGGATCATATTTTTTTTAAGTTGTGATGTTCTGCAAAATTGAAGCTTCCTTTGAAACCAATGAAAAAGAAGACCTTCGATGCTCATCAATGAGTATTTGATTCTAATTCACGTGATACCACACAAGCAGTTCTTCATCTCTCTTGATATCGAATTAAGAGATCTTTTCCTGGGATAATTCTGCTTTCATATCAAATGAAATTTGATATCCCTATATCCATATTTTTTTAAAGATTGCTTCTCTCTTATTCTTTGGCACACAAATGCACTGAAATCCTTGAGGTTTTGGGTACTACCAACTCAAAACTTAGATTTTGCAAAAACTGACATATGATTTCACTTCCAAATCCTAAAAGCGAATGAGGCTTGCTTCCATGCCAAAGGACTGATCGTATCTTGGTGTCGAATTACATGGTGTACTTGGTTGCGATTTGAAATTTGTGACGGTTCTTATCCAGTTGGGAATAGAAAAAGATTCGATAGACTTGATGGTTTAGGATTTTCTCGAGAATCAAGGAAAACATGATGATCACTTTTCTGACGTAGAGCTTTTTACGGTGACGGTTAAGTAACCAACACAATATGTGGTAGTGTATTATTGAAACCGACTCAAATTCAAAAATACCTTCTATTGTAAAAGGAATCTGATAATTTCATTATCAAACTTTCTGCTCTCAGATTAAATTTCCAAAAAGCCTAACTGTTCATCGTTTCCAAATTCTTCTGCATTCATTGCAAATGATGCTCCTCATCACACTGCTGATCCAACAACAACAAATAAAGAGGAAGTTTTGCAACCAATGATGAAGATCCAAACGTCTGGTTCCATCAATTGATCAATATCCAGTGACATTACGGATGCTTTTTCAAACCCTGAACAACTCTGTGTTTGCACCTTCCCTTTGTTCTTCATTCGTAACTCCGATGGAATGGCTTTCTCTTGCTGGTTCAACTGTTGTATTGAACAAAACTACTAAGGTGGTCACATTTCAATTGTCGAATTCAAAGACTAAGAAGCCTAATCAGAAGCAATTTTCCCAAATCCTAAAGTTTCCAGTGTCAGGTACATTTTATGAAGTTGCAGTTGATCAGGTGCTTCATATGTTTAATGAAATGGGGCATCAACCAATTCTTACTGGAATAAGTCACGGTAAGAAGTATGGTCTTCCTTGTATGTGGAGTTTTCTGTTTGGGGTTGTGTTACACTACTTAACAGGAAGGAACTCTGGGCTCGACAAAGCAACTTTGAAGTCTATTAGATCATAGTAGGATTGTACTATGGTCAGAATGTGAATTATACTACACATCTGTGGGAGGAATTTGGAACTTCTATCTCACGCACCAATCTTGTTAATGGTGTTTCAAGTTCTCGTTTTTGAAGCTTGATTTTAAAGGATGTTTTTTGTGAAGAGGATATTTTGGTTGCTTCTGATGTCGAAACTGCTGAGTTTCCGATTATGGATGCACCAAGGATTTTTGTTTATGATCCAACTATTTTTCTGAATATTTATCGCATTCCAGATGTGATGCTCCAACTTGTGGATCGCTAAAATAAGATTCTTGTGCAATACTTAGCTTCGATTGACTTTTCTACACCAACTGGGGTTCTTCCAAAAAAGGGGGAAGAAGGATCTTCGAAAGCTTACAAAGCATCAAAGAAGAAGAAGCAAGTTGAAAAACCACCAAATTTGGAGGAGGAAGTTATGAAAAAACTATCCTATCGAAATCGGGAGTTCTCAAAAGAACGAAGAAACCAGCAAAGAAGCCTACTGATTCACCAATCAAGAAACCTATACAAGAACCTGTAATCGAAACTACTGAGCCAACGACTGTCGACTCTTCAAATCCTATATTTGCTTAGAATGGTATAAATAAGATTTGAAAGACTCAATTTAATAGAAAGGTTGTTTTGTTTCATGAAGTCTCTGTTCCTATTTCACCAGCTTTGAAGAAGAATCAAGGTCCTGATATGGCTCACAGGTTACAAAAGAAGAAACATAAGATTCCAGTTCCACTTGATAAGGTGACGGTCGAAACTGATCAAGACAATGATAATGAAAGGTCAGATATTCGCATAGAAGATTCTGTTATTGGATCACCTCGAAGGGATTCTCCTATCAAGTTGAATTTCGAGGTGACAGAAAATCCTGATGTCAATGTAAACGTATCTAATACGGATATACACGTCAATTCGAGTGATCATCAACCAACATCCATCCCTAGGAATACCTTGGCCATACCATTCGGGGTGTTGCATACTTAGTCCAATACAGAGAAGGTTCAAACTCAAGACATCCCTATGAACTTATCTGATAACAACACAGATGTCAATATGAATGATGGGATGCATAACAATGAGTCATATGTCACTTCTACCATCAACACTTCTACTATTAACTCATCTACCATCACAACTTCCATGATTGAAAATTCAACATCTTTACCACCAATTTCATCACCTCTTACAACTTTAGTTCCAGTTTCGACCATATCACCAACATTTTTTGAAATCATGCATGAACCTATTGCAACTCTTTTCTCATCTCAATCCTTTAAGCCTGAGAAAGTGGTTCACGAAGAAGAACGTAATGAGGATGATATCATGGTGTCATTTGTTGATATTCAATTTTATTATGAGGAGGAGAATATTCCTGATGAATTAATCATGTCAGGTAAACAGTCCAAGATCCTTAGCTCGAAAATCAATTCTATTCTTTAGATACAAGCAGATACAGGAGGAACGCACTTTGTAACTGGCGTCGAAATGCAATATTTAACGAAATCTCAAGAAACTCGATTACGAAACTTGATTGAGGGTATTGAGCAGAAACAAGTAGAACAAGCAGAAAGGTTAGTGTTTCATTACAAGAGCTATGACTATGAGATTCAGAACCTTTTTGACGTTTAAAGGGAACGTCATGAACTCTTTGTCGAACAAGTGACTATAACGAAGGAGTCTTTGGATCTCAAAATTGCTGAAATCAAATACATGTTGTCGAAAGAAGTTCGGAAAATTGAGCAAAATTATACCTTGTTGCATGGAAAAGTTGATGTCATTGCGAGTGTTATCACTAAATTGGTTGAATTAATTTCTTGGTATACGAACAAGATTGAAGCCAAGATCGAAAAGGATACATAGTTGTTTGAGTAGATGGAAGAATTTTTGTCACGTATCAAGGAGTCTCTTTCAAAGATTGATCTTTCGAATCAATCGACAATATCTCAAGAGTATTTTTATCAAATGATTTTGAATATTGAGTCCAATATCAAATCTGATCTTGCTCCAATCCTTGAGTTGGTCCTTCGCTTACCAATTAATGCTCCACGTGTAGTGCAAGTTTCGTAAGGGGGGGGGGGGGAGAAAGGAATTCGAGGATTTGGTTCTTCAAAGGATTATGATAAAGAGAAAGGGGTTGTATTTAGGAAAGTAATTTCAACTCAAATTCCGACTTCACTTCCCATGTCATTGACCACAGCTTCAACAACAACAACAATAAGAGTTGTGACAATAGGAATCTCAATAAACATAGGATCTGGAGGTTCGAGTTCGAGTTCGATTTGATTCCTAACAAGTCAACTTCGAATGATGATTCGTGTAATAAAAGAAAAGCTATCTCTGTTGTTTTATTAGAAGAATAGAAGAAAAAGCAACAAGCTCTTGAAATTGAGAAACAAAGGCAGATCAACAACATTCTCAGGTGAAGAGCAAATGAACCACCTGGCTTGAACAAGGGTGATCCCAACAAGTAGTGGTGTTATGAAACAATTGAAGATATTGTTTCGATTGGAATGAATGATTACTTTCGAAATGTGCCTAAGAAGAACTATGAAATAGAAAATTATGATTTTAATCAACTTGACTTTCCAATCAATCACATGTTGTTTACTTCTTCTGAATTCAAGATGGTCGAGAACTTCAATGATAAAGATGAATTCAAAAGATTGAATATTCAATTTCATGCAGTCTTGGTGTAACAGCTAATATTTCGAATAAAAGTTTTTTTCATTTTAAATAACCAAATCATTTCCATAAGATATAAAATTCCAAACACATTTGTTTTCAAAATCCATAACATCAGATAAATTATTCTTAATATCAGAGTGTCCTGAATAAAACGCCAGAGAGTGCATGTCGCGCCATCACGCCTTGCCCTTAGATCCAGAAGTACCTATAACAACCATCAAACTGTAAGCTAATGCTTAGTGAGTTCCCCAAAGCATACCCCACACAATCCACATAATCACATACACCACATAAGCCATGCATACAATCATATAAGGATGCCATGAAAACCCTTCAAGGTCTTACACCCGGTGCCATGGGAACCCCCACATGGTCTTAGCCCATTGCCATGGGAACCCCCACATGGTCTTACAAACATATCAGGATGCCATGGAAACCCTCCAAGGTCTTACACCGGTGTCATGGGAACCCCCACGTTGTCTTAGCCTGGAATGCCATGGGAACCCCCACAAGGTCTGATATCCAACTGCCTTGAGAACCCCCCGAGGTCTTCCATGAAAATATCACAGAGACTGCTAGCATATCACGTATCACACAACAACTAGTATATCACATATCACATATCACATAATGGGCCGACCTCGGTGTATTCGACCCATTGGTATGGTGAGGAGACTCACCTCTCATGGAATGTTGAGCTGGTAAGATCAAATCCCAACTGACAGCTTCGAACTCAACTCCCTACAACCACAATGTGACTAAATTCATCAAAATCCCGAATTACCAAAGATACCATTAAAGTCATACTTGGTCAACCATGGTCAAAGTCAAGCTTAATAGTCAGGGTCAACAGTCCATGTTGACCAAACTCGTCGAGTGCACTTACTGAATCGTCGAGTTCCTTCAGTCCTCAGAAAACCGGGGAAAACCCTGTCAACTCGCCGAGTTATCGCAACAACTCGTTGAGTTCAAACAGTGTCCAGAAGATTAGGGAAACCCCGAGCCAACTCGCTGAGTCGGAAAGGTAACTCGTCGAATTTTCCCAGTCTTAACTCATTCAGCGAATTTCTAAGAAAGTCTAAAGCTCTAAACTATAGATCTGATCCCCAAGGGTTGAGATACCACGTAAAGTTGCTGACTTTACGTCCATGCATGGCATGAAGGGGGCTAAAACACTCAATCATAGCTTCTTAAGGGATTTAGGGCATGAAGGAAGGCCACGACTTGATAAAGATGGCAACTTTAAGTCAAAAGAGGCCATGAGATGTCCAGATCTAAAGTCATAGCTTCATGATATACTCAAATCCAATAATGATCCCAAAGTAAGCTAATAATGACCATAAACTCCCACATGAAGAGATCTAAAAAAATAAATGACCAATGTATCAACTTTATACCTCAATATGGCTGCCACAACAAAGATGACACCGGATCCACAGCCTCTCCCTTTAACTATGCACCTCCTACTTCAAGCATCTTCAAAGAAACACCAAAAATGTACTCTGTAAGCTCTCACACACTCAAAATGGTAGGAAAAGCACGAACTAGGGTTTCTCTGGACAAAGGGGCGATAAGGGAGGCTAACAATGAGGCTTAAGGCCTTTAAATAGGATGCAAACCCTAAAAATTAGGGTTTTCCTTTTCAACGTCTACTAATCGAGTTGGGGCTCCCCAACTCGTCAAATTGAGTGCTTGATCTCCGTCCAAAAAGATCCCTTGGAGCTCCCCAACTCGTTGAGTTCCAGCCAAAAACACTAAAATGTTGAGAAATAAATAATACCTGACTTGGGGAAAAATGAAGAAGAGATATGGTCTCCTGTGAAGATAGTAAACGTGATGACCATCATTTGTGACAAATTGTTCGAAGGTCTGCCACAAAACTTTTGTTACATTGTCTTAAGATCAAATAACGTTTCTTTTGAGTTCACCATAGCAGATTTTCCTTTAATGAACTTAAATGACTTGATCACGGTCATAAGATATTGAGTGTTGTGGATGTATCGAAGATAATAGAGACCAACAAGGATGATTTCATCATTTGTTTTGCTTATATCAAAGCTTTCATTGACAACGACTATGATTACTTGGCAATCACTGATATTGAGCTTGCAACAACTGTCAAGAAGCCGTCGAAAGTCCCTCCATCTTTGCTAAGAGGAAATCTTAACATCAATGATTATGAATATGGTAAAATAATTCACCAACCTCTTGGTGTCGTGTTTCAAGGAAAGAACGAGAATGGGCGAATGAAAAAGTTCTTTTTTCAAGTGAGTGATTTTGAGAGGTATACAAACTCTCAATACACAAATCTCCTTATTCGAATTAACAACTGCAAGAAGAATGACAGTGCAGACAAAGCAGAGATTCGAAAGACCATTTTATGGTATAGGGAGATTCAAAATGAACTTCTACAGACTCTAAAGAAGATTGCATAATTTCGAATTTTCTCACTAAGTGGGAGATTGTAGGGCTCGAAATGTTAATAGTGAGGTGTCGAATTGGTCAGAGGCTGTAAGGGGTCGAAATCGTAATGATTTCGACTCTCTATCTATTTAACAAGGCATCTTTGTATTTGACTCTGAGAGTACTAGAGTAAAGTAAGAACGTTTGTGTGTCATTCCATCTTTTATACTCTCGAACTTTTATACTTATTCAGACTTGAATACGATCCAACCATATTATATTTAGATCTTTTGTTCTTAACAGTTTTCTTAGTATCATTTATGTTCGTAATCAATCCTAACACACATCACACATCAGCAAAGTCTCTAACCACTAGCACCTCTGAAATCAAAACATGCTTCCCCACTCGGGCATCAACCGAATAAGCAAGATAACCCATACACTAATGTTGAATATACTGTAGAGCCAGTCCATCCCCACAATCACACACACGTCCACAAATAACCAGTTCTCCCCCACTTGGGGTTCGAACTATCACCCACTGACCCTCACAATCGATCATAACTATGAATCTACTCAGCCGATCCATCCCCACAATCACACACACATCCCCCATGGGAATTGGGATTAGATTAATCGAATCAGGCACCCCAAAAATCTCCAAATCACAATCCCGGAAAATACTGGATGCAGAAATCTCGTGTTTGTTGGCGATAGAAACACGCAACGGACACTCCAGCTCTCCAAGGGTTATATCGAAACCCCTACTAAACGACTGAGATACAAAGGACCGACTCTCACCTGAGTCGAATAACACAAGAGCAGACAAAGAATTCACTAAGAAGGTACCTATCAGAAGCATCAACATAATCATACCATAAAATAATTGACAGAATGATAAATGAAAACATTGTTGGATTGGGTGTCTAAGCCCATAACTATTTTTGGTATGTACTTAATTTGATTATGAGCATGGTCCTTTTGGGTTGCCTTCGCTCATGCAACTTGGCAGGATGACTAGTGGAGAGAGAGAGAGAGAGTAGGATTTATTATATGAATAATAAATTGGTACTCAGAATGATTTTATTAATATATTATAAGATTAATATATTATTTAGAAATCATATTATTAATTAGTGATTAATCAGAAATTAATTTGATATTAATTCAGGATTAAAGGAACTAATTAATAATGGAGGGGACTGGTTTTGCAAATCACGGATAGTTGAAAAGTTGGGCTGATGGACTCCTTTGGGAGAACTAGACGAAATCTATAGGTGGCCCCATAGAATTCGTCTAAGGCTTCTAATTGAGGAGGACCATGGACTGCTTAAGGACTAAAGAAGGAAATTAGGGTTTCCACTTGGAAAACCCTAGCAGCCACATGCATGGATTTTCGGCAACTCTTGTCTTTGGAAGAACCCTACCCGAATTCTAAGCATCTCTCCAAGTCGTCATTTGTATTGAGTGTTGGTGACTCCATTAGGCACTAAGCTTTCAAAGGTCAAGGTGGTTCTTGTTATTACTACATAACAAGCAAGGTAACTTCAAAACCCTAATATATATATATATATATATATATATATATATATATATATATATATATATATATATATATATGTATATATATATATATATATATATATATATATATATATGCATCTCTCCAAGTCGTCATTTGTATTGAGTGTTGGTGACTCCATTAGGCACTAAGCTTTCAAAGGTCAAGGTGGTTCTTGTTATTACTACATAACAAGCAAGGTAACTTCAAAACCCTAATATATATATATATATATATATATATATATATATATATATATATATATATATATATATATATATATATATATATGTGTGTGTGTGTGTATGTGTGTGAATTTCGAATTGTATATACAAGATCTAGGGTTATTTCTTTAGTGTTCATATTTGTATGTTCAATAGAGAAAAAAATTAGATCCAAAGCAATTACGGTTGCGTGATCACATAGGAATGTAGATATGCTCAAAACCCATCAGTGGTATCAGAGCCTAGGATGTTTTTCTATTGAATTGTTACAAGAGTGAACTGTCCAAAGAACAAGAAATCAATTTTTTGGCTATCTGGCTGCTGAACTCAACGAGTTCATTGTTGAACTCGACAAGTTGGGTGAACTCGACGAGTCCCTTGCCTAACTCAAAGAGTTGACTTGTCAGTTGCCTAAAATTTCGATTCACAGATTTTATTTTGATTTGGATAATTACCATTACCTGTTTTTATTGCCTAAATCGATTTTTCTGATTGGTAAATTGATATCCTTATCAAAATTAAAGGATTTGGTTAATTTTGGATAATATAATATTATTTTGATTCAAATATTTAACCTAGATTTTCAGAAGTTTCAAATTACACCCTTTTGGTTTTATAGTTTCAATTTGAAATTAAAAGTTTTAATTTTTGGAAAACTAAATGGTAAAGCCCTAATATTTTTAATAGTTTAAAAATACACCCTCATGCATTTTATTAATTAATTAATTAAGGGTTTTAATTAAAAGAATATTAATAAATCCATAGATAGGTTTAAATTTAATTAAATTATAAGATTAATTTATTAAAAGATTAAACCACTTAGTATTTTAAATGTATAGAATACACCCTTATAGTATATAAGATTGAAAGCATAATTTATATATATGTATAAGAAAAAGTCAGTCTTACCGTTAGTAGGTATCATTCACGAAGCTGGTCTATAAGGGCTGTTTAAGGATGCGGCCTGTAAAATGACCGTCATCGGGTATCCACTTTTACCCACCGCACTCTTGACTAGTGGAGGGTCGTTAGGCGAACGGGTTTGATAGGAAATTATATCTCATTAATAAGTAAAATGAAAATACAAAGTAACTAAACCTTTTATAAATTCCCAATCTTAGTTACTTTAGGAAAATGTGAATTTGATGCTAACCCATGAAATTGCACATTACACCTTATTGTTCAGTTAGTGGAGTGTGTGTTGTTAACCGACATACTAATGTGGACTAATGAAGGATGGAAATGGGTAACTCGTAAATTATCATATATCGATGGAGCGTGTGTGGTTAACCGACACATTGATTAGGTGATAAATGACATCGAGAGTACCATCTAATTTGCATAGTTATTCACACCTTGTTTGTGATCCTCGGTATCCCAGTCACAACCATGAAGGGCGTAATCGAGATTAAACATGCCATTGACAAGTTCAATGAATCTCAAAAGATCTAAGAATTTCATCTAAAACCTAATTCGTTAAAATTTAATTTTCGTGTTGGAATTGGTAAATCGTTATTTACCTACCTTGAAATAGTTTACAACTAGATTGCGGAATCCCTCTTCTGAATTGTAAATTATTGTGTTTGGTCCTAACCTTGATATTTCATTCGGGTGTTATATTAAGGATTAAATCAACTAACTTGAATTTTCTCCCTTGTAGATGTCTAGTTCTGACAACTATGTTCTTCCTTATCCTTTTGGAAAAAGCTTTTGTCATGAAGATTATATTCCACGTGTCGATCGAGGTGAAAGATTAATCCCTTCATAGTGTATTGGTGGAACTGGAAATCATACTTCTCTTCGTCCACCTCCTCAAGTGATTCTCCCTGACCCACGTTTTCGTCGACTTGAAAAGTTCAAGTTCAATCAAGCCCTATTGGCATGCAAGCATCGAGATGGAAGTCTTGTGTGTGCACACATTCTGAAGGTGAAGTTGCACATTGACAGACTAGGAATGTTGGGTGTCGTTTTCGCAAGGAATCTGGCTGTTGACATGGTTCTTCAATCGCTTCCTGAGTCATATAGTCAGTTCTTTAAGGACCACTATATGACAGACCACGACGTGACCCTTATTGATCTTACATATTTGCTAATTGTTGAATCAGCAATGATTTGGCACACTGGTAAAGCAAAATTGATTGGAATATCTACCTCCCAAATTTCCATGGACATAGGGAATGAAAATGATGGTCCAGAAATGATTTCTTCTCCTAATGAAGAGAAGTTGGTCATGGTCAAAAAGTTTGACCATAAGAGAAAGGCAATTTATGAGATAGTTTCATGTGCAAATGCTAAAGAGTCCATTTGTTTCTACTGCCGATTGAAGGGGAATTGGAAGCGAAGCTGCCAAGATTACCTGAGAGATCTGAGAGATGGTAAAGTCAAATTGTATGACTCTACTTCAGGTAAGTCAACTATCTAACTCTATTAAGTTCCTATTTATAGATTTTTAATACATGATGTGATAAGATTGCGTTTTGATGTTTTGTAGGATTGAAAAAAAGGAAAGAAGCTTAAATGAAGAGTAGGTTGATTTTGATCTGAAAAAATGGATTTCGGTCACATGGTTCAATGATCAGAATTTGGAGCTGCTACTTAGGAGTTATGATAGATTGCTTAGGAATATTTAGTAATGTAGTCTTCATGTTTACTTGCGTTGTAAGGACAAGTTTTTTCCGCATTTTATCAATAAAATAAATTTTTGATGTTATCTTATTTTATGTTTCCTTGCAATGGCATTTATGAAAAATTGGTGTTTATATTTCTATTGTTAGCAATGTTAAATAATGGATTTGATTCTTAGTTATATCGCTTGTAGTAGTGTCATAATTTACCAAGTGAGGAGGGATTCTCGTCACCCAAGTTTCAATTTGACAGAAACTTGGAATCATGCGATTTGAATTGTGTGATGTGTGAGGATCTTGATCTTTGGGAAATTGAGACTAATTCCTTGTTCACATGTACATGCGAGTCAAATGAAAGACAAAAGGATCTAGTACACATTGATGTGGACTGGTCAGATCCACCACAAAGGACGATAAATTCTATTAGTCATGATTTATTGCTGGTTCAGTAAATATGGTTATACTTACATGATTAAGTGTAATTCTGATACCTTGGAAAAGTTTCAAAGTGTAGCATAACGAAGAAGAAGAATCAATTAGGCAGAAAGATAAAAGTTTCTCCAATATGAAAGGAAATATGAGTACTTTAGTATCGTGTTTTATGATCATCCTAATGATTGTGAAACCATATCACAATTGATCCTCTAAGGACACCTTAGTGCATTTATATGACTAAGAAGAGGAATCGGGAATTGTTGAAATGGTTAAATCAAGATGATGAGTCATACTTCGTTCCAAATCAAATTTTAGATTCACACTCTAGTTACTCCAAGTTGTACCTTGAGTAACATGTTCTAAGTAGGTTTGTAACACCTCATGAAATGTGAAGTAGAAATGTTTTCTTACTCTTGCACATTTGAAATTGGTAGTTATGATGTTTTGGATAAAACAAAGAACAGCTAAGACAAATTATATGAAGTGTTGTCTTGATAAGAACCCGCACTAACTCTTGAATATTTGTTTGTTGTGGAATGTTCCTTGACAAGAGAATCTTATATGTCAAGAAGTTAGTGGGAGTCTTGTTGATCTTGAATAAGTTTCAGGAACTAATCAAGAATAAACCTTTTAGTTATCACTAGCACACGACATGAGGTTGATGACCTATCGTGTTGACATATTCTAGTTTATGTGCCCCTTCCAGTTAAATTAACTACGCATGTGAGTTCTATGAGTTCTCATTTTATTGAATAAGGCAAAGCACCCTAATAAGTGAAAGTTCATTTATCAGCATGGGTGAGCTGCTCAATAACTTGGAAGCACTGTTAGGCCCTTGTGCTGCCGGATAGAAAGAAATTAAGAATAAGCAGGTTCAGTCCATATGAGTTTGAATTTTTCATAAACCTTGTCTTATGATAGTGGTTGGAAATAACAAGTTAACATGGATAGGAACGCATACACCATAAAATCTAAGTGACAAGATGTTTCACTTTACTTCATGAAAATGATTGTGAGGAAATGCTTTCACTAGTAGATTTTAAAGGATTATAGTTAGCGGTTGTGATAATTGCATTCTCAAATTCGAGTATGATTACGGCATCCCTCTTCATAGTTCGAGTTGTGAGAAATGGCAATTAGTTTTGGGACTTATTGCTATAAGTTCTCAAAAGGTTTAGACACACACATAAGCTATCTACTGAAAGGTGTACGAGCTTGAGAAATCTAGGAAAAGACTCATCAAAGCACCACGTATTAGAAATCTGAACTTTGCTAAGAGTGTCAATAAGTATTGATTTCTAGAAGTCCAGCTGATTTCTGGGTACATGTCAAAGCTAGTGGGAGCATAATTGTTATGCTGGTAAGAACATAATTGTTGTGCTAGTGGGAGCATGAATATTATGTAAGCTGTTGCGACTTAGCAATGCTATTTATAGGAAACAAAGTTCTAAATTTACAAAGTTGCAGAATTTGGAAATTGTTTTGCTATAGAAAGTTTTAAGGGAGAGGGCATTTATACTTCATTTCGAATCTAAAAGCTTATATTGAAATTTTAATCAAACTTAGTCATGGTCATATATGAATATCATGTTGAAATGTTTCAACATAGGAAGTTCTGTATATAGGAATATTTTAGCAAGAGACTGGTCAAGTATCTTGTCTTTATGTAACACATTATGAATTGTATCCCATAGGCTTCGGGTATAGGATCAATTGCATATTCTATAATATTCGCCTGTTCTGGTTTTTCTAAATGCCCAGCGCATTAAGAGGGAATAAGGACTGGAACCAGATATGACTAAGGTTGTTAAACAACTATCAAGGACAATCTAAAGTTTACCGAAGATTGGTTGCTTATGGACAGTTGGAAGTGTAATAATGGATTGATCATATTGATATAATTCTAAATAGATAGGAATCTATTAAGAAAGGATTGTCACAGGGAAATAATGGAAATGTTTCCATAATAGGAGTTGGATGTTAAGAATCTATGTGTCAGTTAGAAACTTGTATGCATGAAAGATGTTCAAGGAATGTACCTTGAATGTGAGACTTCATTTCCGGGAATTGTCTTGTAACAATCTCAAATGGAATGTTTTTAATATCATTGATCAAGTGTCTATGACTTTGGTGCCTTGACATTACCAAAGGATCATTGCATGTAAGTTTAGACTCTAACACATTCTAGTAAGTGGTAGGAATTTGGTATTCTTACACTTGTGATAAGGATTAGGAAATTGTGAAATGAGCATCATTGGAAATGTGTTCAATTGATCTATTTCACAAAGGAAGGACCATATATAAATATAGTGTGCATGCTTGGAGCATGGGATGACTATTGTTTTAATTCGAGTATATAGTTGATTAGTCGAAACAGTAAACAATGAATAAGGTCTAATTAAATAATAAGTGTTTTATTTATATTCAAAAGTATTGAGACGATATTGGATTAGGTTATTCTTGTGTTTCACTTCGCATGTTTTACTTCTCAAATAATAAGATTATTCAAACATCCACAGTCGATCATACTTTTGAAGTAAGTAGTGAATTAAGATTGTCATGAATCTGACTGTAGATTGTCTAAGTGCTTAGACATAGCAAATGTTTGCTGCAGTGTTCATGAATAATCCTGAAATAGGAATTTGAGTATTGGATTAAACCCACGCTCATTCGAACCACTTCATAGATTTTATCACGAGTGATTGTGAGACGATAATATCTTATATTATTGAAATGGAGATATATAGTTGTTGTTTACGAGTCGGTTGCTCATTGATAATATGTAAACGCATTAGTAACTTAATGTTATAAAATGTATTATTTTGTGTGATTTGATCAGTGAATAGTACAAGCATATGATTCAAAGTTTATTTACCTTAAACGTGATAAAAGCGATATTTGTGGGCCCCTCGATGATTTAGTGATGACACCCTAAGCGCTTGGCCAAGCCTGGACTGGTTTGATTTGTTCAATTAGTCGGTCGTCGTAAATCGGAAATCGGGAAACAGAACTTGGACATAGAGAATGATTATAATCCATGTGTCATGTCCATAGGATATCTTTTTGAACGAAGGAATATTTGATCACTTATCTAAATGACGTATTGCTGATAAGATCAGAGTTCGACAACGGATTTTGAAAGCTACGATTGCTAATCAGATTATGAAGTCATACTTGCAGTTAAAGTTATTAGACTTATCCAAGTGGGAGACTGTTGGATTAGGCGTCTAAGCCCATAACTATTTTTGGTATGTACTTGATTTGATTATGAGCATGGTCCTTTTGGGTTGCCTTCACTCATGCAATAAGAGAGAGTAGGATTTATGATATGAATAATAAATTGGCACTCAAAATGATTTTGTCAATATAATATAAGATTAATATATTATTTAAAAATCGTATTATTAATTAGTGATTAATCAGAACTTAATTTGATACTAATTTTAGGATTAAAGGAACTGATTAATAGTGGAGGGACTGGTTTTGCAAATCACTGATAGTTACAAATTTGGGCTAATGGAGTCCTTTGGGAGGACTGGATGAAATCTATAGCAGTCCCTATAGAATTCGTCCAAGGCTTCTAATTGAGGAGGTCCATGGACTGCTTAAGGCCTAAGCAAGGAAATTAGAGTTTCCACTTGGAAAACCCTAGCAGCCACAACTATTTAAAGAATTCGTCCAAGGCTTCTAATTCAGCAACTCTTGTCTTTGGAAGAACCCTAGTCAAATTCTAAGAATCTCTCCAAGTCATCCTTTGTATTAAGTGTTTGTGACTCCATTAGAGGCACAACACTTGGGGAACTAAGTTTTCAAAGGTCAAGGTGGTTCTTGTTATTACTACATAACAGGCAAGGTAACTTCAACACCCTAATATATATGTCAATTTCAAATTGTATATATACTAGATCTAGGGTTATTGCTTTGGTGCTCATATTTGTATGTTCAATAGAGAAAAACTTAGATCTAAAGCAATTAGGGTTGGATGATCACATTGGAATGTACATATGCTCAAAAGCCATCAAACATACCAGTAACGACGTATAACACCGCCCTGGCCTCCTCTACTGTGAGCTGAAAAGCGCGACCTCGAGCCCTCGGGGGCTCCACCCTACCCTGGCGCCCATCGGTGATCCTCAATGTAGCTGGTGCTGGAGCCTCCACCGGTCCCGTAATAAGCAAATGACAGTTGGCCTTAATATGGTCAACGTGGTCACAGTGATAACAAATCCTGGTGCTCGGTAATGGGACCTGACGGTGACAGTCTGTGGCATAATGCCCTCCTTGCCACATTTGTGGCACCGAAAGAAAGATCGACAAGAACCATCATGAACATTGTCGCACTTGCCATAAGTGCGGCCCCTCTCACCCCCATATCTCACATCACCGGCCTTGAACCGCTTCGCCGCAGGCTGCACCAGCACCAGAGCCTGTCTCCTCTCACTAGCCTGGAGCTCCATCTCAATTTACCGCCTCCTGAAGCTCCACGTATGTATCATAGCGCTGAGTGGAGACAAACTAGCATATGTACGTCTTGAGCATGATCAAGTACCAGGTTGTCTGAGCTTGCTCAGAAGCAGCAAACTCATGACAAAACCGAGCCCTCTCAGTAAACATCTTGGTGATCTCAGTCACCGAATCTGTCCCCTACCTCAAATCCAAATACTCCTGGTCCACCCTCTCCTGCTCTACCAACAGAACATATCTCATGCGAAACATATCAGAGAACTTCTCCCATGTCACAGCAACGATCTGTTCAGGAGTGTACGAACCAATCACTAATCTCCACCAGTCCTTCGCCCCTGGCCAAAGAAGATTCAGAGCGCACTTGACCTTCTAGTCAGCATGGAATGAGCACGTAAAGAAACACCCCTCAACATCAGATAACCACCTTGTGACAACCCGGAATTTCTATTTTGTACAACCATTCACTTCAATAGGAGTCAAAACTGTTTCTGCTAATTTTCAAGCTTTTTGGAATAAGTTTGAGTATTTTAAGATTAGTACTTCAAGAGATAACAGGAGAGAGGATGCCCTAGGGTTTATTGTGCAACAATATTATTCCAAAACTCCAAGAGTTTGGAGTTTACGGCCTAAACAGAGGTGTTTACGGCCGTAAACCCTAAAAGAGGGTATAAATATGACACTTAGTCATTATTTATCACTTTTCACAATTTCAAGATCCAAAACTCAATTCTCTCTCAAGTATCATCGACTTTTCTTCTTGATCTTCAACATTGTAAGTGTTTCTAGCCCTAAAAAGTTGATATCTTACTTTTCAAACTGTGTTACCAAACTCTTTTACTTCAAACTGTTTTACAAACTCTTTTACATATCAAATACTTTTATTAAACTCTTTTAACTTATATTCTGTGTATCTATATGGATATAATTATATAAGTAGGATTGAAAGGACTTAGGACTGATAGCTCACCTTACTTCCTGTTCCTTGTTTGGTTGTGGACTTAGGGTATTCGGGTTATTTGTCCGAAGGCCGTTTGAATCCTAGTTATATATCATATATATGTGTATAGATATAAAAGGTTACTTCTTTCATTCAGTTCAATGCCTTTGGGTAGCAAAGGTATACAAACATGTTCATATACACAAACAACATTACTAGTAAACTATAATAGGTATAGTTTAGGTAGATACGATTACTAGAACAATGAAACATACAGTGAGTCAGTTCATTCATGAGTAATACATAGTGACGAGAAACAAACATAATACATAGTGATGAGAAACAAACATAATACATAGTGATGAGAAACAAACATAATACATAGTGATGAGAAACAAACATAATACATACTGATGAGAAACAAACATAATACATAGTGATGAGAAACAAACATAATACATAGTGATGAGAAACAAACATAATACACAGTGATGAGAAACAAAACATAGAGGCTAGACAGAGAAAGAACACACAATACAGCTAGGACATACATATACATATACATATACATATACATTACATACAGTTACTGTTGGGTTTTGAGCATTCTAACACTCCTATGGTGTACATGCAACCCTATACACCTTGGATCTATGTTTTCTCTATTATACATGTAAATATTAAATATTCCAAGGTTTCATCCTAACTAGCATATTATGAAGCACCTATACTACAAAGTTCTAGTTAGATGACATACCTTTTGATGTAGCTTGATGTCTTCAAGCTTTAAGAGCTTATCCCCAATAGTGTGGAAGCCTCAAGTGGAATCACAAATAACCAAAACACCTTGGAAAAACCTTTAGAGAATATGGATACTTGGCTCACACTATGAAATCGGTTATTGCCCTCTTTAGTGTATCCACACTAGCCACTGGCATAATTTCATGAACCATAAGACCCTTTATATAGTGTGGAGGATTAGGGTTAAACCCTAATACCCATGACCTTTCATTTCCTATGATCCATGGGTTAAAGCTCCATGGACTATCCATGAAGACTTAGCCCAACCTAAATGAACTTGGCCCACTACACATATATATATCTAAGAGTCCATATTTAATTAGTTCCTTTTGATCACTTAATTAATTATAAATTAATTCTTGATCAATACTAATTAAATAATTTGATTATATATTAATATATTAGAACTTATAATATATTAATATAAATCATAAATATACTATTCTCAAAAGACTATCCATATAAATTGTGTCGGTGAAGTGCAACCCAAATGGACCATGCCGGGTCGGGTCAAGTACATACCAAATATAGTTATGGACTTAGACATTAATCCAACAGTCTCCCACTTGGATAAGTCTAAAACTATTATTAAGTATGACTTTGAAAACCAACTGGCAATCGTAGCTCTTAAAGCTGCTGTCGAACTCTGATCTTGTCAATGAACTCTGACCTTTGTCAATGACTTGTCCATTAGATAAGGGATCATATATTCCTCCATTCTAGATATCATATGGACTGAGACATGGATTATAATCATTCTCTCTATCCATTTGTTGTTTCCCCATTTTCGATTTATGATGACTGACTGATTGAACAAATCAAATCAGGCTTGACTTGGCCAAGCACTCACATGTGTCATCGCTAAATCATCGAGGGGCCCACAGATATCGCTTTTATCCCGAAGGTAAAAGGAATGGATAAACTTCGACTCATATGGCTTGTTCTACTACTTGTTGAATCATACACAAAGGCACGTTTTATAACATCGAGGTACTAATGCGTTTTCGTGCAATCAATCTATAACCAACTCATAGTAACAACTCATATCTCTAGGTTTGAAGAATATAAGATATTATCGTCTCATGATCACTCGTGATAAAATCTATGAAGTGATTCAAATGAGCGCGGGTTGAATCCAATACTCAGAACTTATGAGCACTCATGAGTGTTGTAGCACCACTTTGTCCACCAACTTGGACCTCTACAAACCAACCCATGACAGTCTTGATTCATATCTACTTCCAACATATGACCCACTGTGGATGGTTTGAATAACTTAATAATTTAGGAAGAGTGACTTAGTTATTCTGGAAGTCAAAACATGCAAAGTGAAACACAAGAATAAATGAATCAAATATGGTATCAAACCCTATGAATATAAATAAACACTTTTATTTATCACCATACTGATTACTCTTTATTCATTGTTTCGGTTTTATCAACTTTATACTTGAATTAAAAACACTATTTGTCCCATGCTCCAAGCATGTACACTATGTTTTTCTTAAACAATACCTTTGTCATACACCAAGTATGCACTCTATGTTTGTCTATGATCCTTACTTTGTGAAATAAACCAATTGAACATAATTTCAATGATTCTAATTTCACACTCCCAAATCCTTATCGAAAAATGTGAGAATTTCAAATTCCTATCATTTATCGAAATCTGTTTAGATTTTAAACTTATATGCACTGACCCTCCTGTAATGAATATGTACAAAGTCACAAAGACTTGTCAACAGTCATTATAAGGTATTCAAATGGAGATCAACTCCATGGAAACTAAGTCTCATATTCAAAGTACATTGCTTTGGACATGCTTCTTGCATTAAGTTTTCTAATCTTACACATATAACTTCCACCTATGGAGACAACTCCATATTCTCATTTTGATTATCACTTCTGAATAAGAGATGCCTCTTTTCAGAATATGTCAATATGGTCCTTCCAAAATTAGCACTATACTTCCAACTGTCCCTGAGCAACCAATCTTTGGTAAACCTCAGATTGTCCTCGACAATTGCTTAATCATTTTAGTCATATCCAATTCTAGACCTTTTCCCTTCTTAATGCCTCTGGGCATTTGGAAAAATTTAGAAATGACAAATATTATAGCACATGCAATCGATCCTGTACCCAAAGCAAATGGTACACGATTCATGATGTCTCACATAAAGACATGATTCTAGACCACTCTTTTGCTACAATATTTTTATTTGCCATGTTTTCAAAAATTTGACTATGAAGAGGGATGCCGTAATCATAATCGAATTTTGAGAATGCAAACTGTTGGATTAATGTCTAAGTCCGTAACTATATTTGGTATGTACTTGACCCGACCCGGCATGGTCCATTTGGGTTGGACTTCACCGACACAATTTATATGGATAGTCTTTTGAGAATAGTATATTTATGATTTATATTAATATATTATAAGTTCTAATATATTAATATATAATCATATTATTTAAGAAGTATTGATCAACAATTAATTGATATACTTCATTTCAGTTCTAAAGGCTTAGATTGAGACCTTAATCATCTTTAGTCAAGAATATATATATGAATTTCATGTTGGATTGGTTCAACTTAAGGAAATTCTATATATTGCGTTCTAAAAATTTGACTATGAAGAGGGATGCCGTAATCATAATCGAATTTTGAGAACGCAATATATAGAATTTCCTTAAGTTGAACCAATCCAACATGAAATTCATAAATATATTCTTGACTAAAGATGATTAAGGTCTCAATCTAAGCCTTTAGAACTGAAATGAAGTATATCCTCTCCCTTAATTATAGCAAAACAACTTTTTCAATCCCTGCAGCCTCACGAATTTAAACTTTTGTTTTCTATAATTAACATTGCTAACTTGCAACACTAACAATAATTATCATGCTCCCACTAGCTTTGACATGTACTTAGAAATCAGCTGGACTTCTAGAAATCATAATTTTATTGACTTTCTTACCAAAGTTCAGATTTCTGATACGAGATGCTTTGAAAAAACATTATCAAAATCATACACCTTTCCTTAGATAGCATGCATGTGTGTCTAAACAATTTCAGAACTATGAAAAGGGATGTCGTAATCATAGTCTCAATTGTTTAGACCTTTTGCCATCTGCTTCAAATCTACTTGGTGGAAGTGTTTCCTCACCATCATTTTCATGAATCGGAGAGAAACCTTATGACCCTTAGATTTTATGGTGTATGTGTTCTTATCCATGTGAATCGTCAAAACCATAGTCACAAGACAAGGATAATGACAAATCCAAACTCATATGGACTGAACTTATGCAATCTTAACTTCTTGCCACCTGGCAGTACAGGGCCTGCCATTGCTTCCAAGTTGTTATGCAACCAATTGAGAACTTTCAGAACTCCTATGCAAAGCCAACTTTAACTGGAATGGGCACAAAATATGTCAACACGATAGGTTATAAACCTCAAGTCGTGTGCTAGTGAAGAACCTCAAGTTTTATTCTTGATTATTTCTTGAAATTCTTTTTAGGATCTTTAAGACTCCCACTATCCTCTTGACATATAAGACTATCTTGCCAAATATTCAAGAGATAGTGTGGATTCTTTATCAAGACAAACACTTCACACAATTGGACTTAGTTGGTCTTTGTTTTATCCAAAACATCACAACTTACCAATTTCAAATGTACAAGAGTAGGACACTTTTACTCTTACAATTGACAAGTGTTTTAAACCTTTCTTTAAGATATGTCACTCAAGTTACAATCTTGGAGTATGACTCTAAGAATTGTTTTGGAACGAAGTATGACTCATCTTCCTGATCTAACAATTTCAACAATTCATGACTCCTCTTCTTAGTCATAAGAATGCACTAAGATGACCTTTAGAGGACTAATTGTTATATGATTTCTAAATCATTAAGATGATCACAAACATGATACTAAAGTACTCTCCCATCTTTTCAAATTTGAGAAACTTTTATCTTTCTGCCTAATTTGATTCTTCCCATTCGTTCTGCCATACATTGAGACTTTTCCAATGTTTCAGAATTATACTTAAACTTGTAAGTATAACCATATTTACTAAACCTTAGTAAATCAAATAGTCTTAACGAGCTTTGTGGTGGACATGACCAGTGCACAAGAATGTGTACTCGATCCCTTTAGTCCTTCACTTGACTCACACATCCATGTGAACAAGTAATTAGTCTTGATTTTCCAATGCTTGAAAGTTCTCATTCATCATACTATTCAACTTGCATGATTCCAAGTTTCAGTCCAATTGAAACTTGGGTGATGAGGAACTTTCCTGATTTGGTAAATTTAGACACTACCACAAATGAAAGAATCAAATCCATTTTCCAATATTGCTGTCAGTGGAATCATATAAGCAACAATTTTCCACAAATGCCATTGTAAGGATACTTCAAATAAACAAAATTAAACAATTTTCTTTTATTCTAAAACTTTGCGGAAAAACTTATCCTTACAATCCACATGGAAAATTGTTGTTATCTATTCCTTAGCAATATATCATAACTTCTTAAGCAACTGCTCAAAATTCTGATGCGATTGAAATCCACCTTCGCGATCAGAATCAACATATACTTCCTTTAATATTTCTCTCTATTCTTTGATTCTTAAAACATCAACATGTAACCCAGTCACAACATGTAATGAGGATCTCAGAATAGAACTTAACAGAGTTAGATAATGGGCTCTACCTGATGTAGGGTCAAACTTACTGACTTTAACATCCTTAGGTAAATTTGGTAGCTTTGCAATCAACGCCCCTTCCTTTGGCAAAATAAACATATGGACCCTTTGGTAATGGGACTATCTCAGACTTAGACTTTCCCTTTACCATTTGGTCAACCGGGTTGACTATGGCCAATCCCTTTCCATTGGGAAGAGAATGCTTTTTCTGGATTTCCAGTGTCACCATTGTCACTGTCCATAAAGTTTTTGGGAAGTTGATCTTCTAATCAAATTTGCTTCACTATCGTTCCAAATCATTGCTGATTCAGCAGCACCAAGCAAATAGATATGATCATTAAGGTTCATGTCATAGTCTGTATCATAGTAGTCCCAAAGGAACTCACTATGTGAGTTAGAAAGTGATTGAACATCCAACTTTCTCAAGACTTTGAAACCCAACTCTCCCGGCTTGTCAATATGTGACTTCATCTCTAAGATGTGATCACACATAGACCTTGCTTGCCATTAGGGCTTGAGTGACCTTGAACTTGTGGGTTAGGGAGAATAATTGGAGGAGGTGGAGGAAGAGAAGTATGACTTCCATGAGCCAAACTCGGGAAGTCATATTCATTAGGAAAGCTTGGTTTGGGAAGACCATTGTTGTCTAAACCAGACATCAACAATGGGAGAAATTCATGTAAAGTTGATTTAAGTCCTTAATATAACACCCAATATGATATATTAAGGCTAGGACCCAACAAACTATTTTATAACTTGGAAGAGGGATGCTGTAATCCAAGCTATAAAATATTTGAAGGTAGGTGAATGACGATTCACCAATTTCCACCAAGATAAACGAAATGTATTATTAGGTTTTAATTGGTTTTGAAACTCCTAGATTCTTTTGAGATTCATTGAACTTTTCAATGGCATGTTTCAATCTCGAGTGTGCCCTTCAGGTTTTGTGACTGGGATGCCGAGGATCACAAAACAAGGTGTGAAGTAACCATGCAAATATACTTGGTACCCTTAATATTTACCCCTCAATCGATGTGCCGGTTAACTACACACGCTCCAACGATACTATGATAAACATTAAGTTACCCTTTGCCTACCTTGTTAAGTCCAGGTTAGTGTGCCGGTTAACTGTTGGATTAATGTCTAAGTCCATAACTATATTTGGTATGTACTTGACCCGACCCGGCATGGTCCATTTGGGTTGCACTTCACCGACACAATTTATATGGATAGTCTTTTGAGAATAGTATATTTATGATTTATATTAATATATTATAAGTTCTAATATGTTAATATATAATCATATTATTTAATTAGTATTGATCAAGAATTAATTTATAATTAATTAAGTGATCAAAAGGAACTAATTAAATATGGACTCTTATATATATATATATATATATATATATATATATATATATATATATATGTAGTGGGCCAAGTTCATTTAGGTTGGGCTAACTCTTCATGGATAGTCCATGGAGCTTTAACCCATGGATCCTAGGAAATAAAAGGTCATGGGTATTAGGGTTTAACCCTAATCCTCCACACTATATAAAGGGTCTTATGGTTCATGAAATTATGCGAGTGGCTAGTGTGGATACACTAAAGAGGGCAATAACCGATTTCATAGTATGAGCCAAGTATCCATATTCTCTAAAGGTTTTTCCAAGGTGTTTTGGTGATTTGTGATTTCACTTGAGGCTTCCACACTATTGGGGCTAAGCTCTTAAAGCTTGAAGACATCAAGCTACATCAAAAGGTATGTCATCTAACTAGAACTTTGTAGTATAGGTGCTTCATAATATGCTAGTTAGGATGAAACCTTGGAATATTTAATATTTGCATGTATAATAGAGAAAACATAGATCCAAGGTTTATAGGGTTGCATGTACACCATAGGAGTGTTAGAATGCTCAAAACCCAACAGTGGTATCAGAGCCATGGGTTGTTTTCTGTTATATTGATGCAAATGTTTTATTTTCAAAGTTGGAAAAAAAAGCAAAAAAAAAATGACGTTTGTCAAATTTTAAGATAATTACTTGTTTTTGTGAAAAACTAATTATTTGTAAAATTTGAATCATTTGCTATATGAGTTGAATTAGGTCAAATTTAGTAAAAGATAAAATGATATGATTATTTTATTAGTTTTAAAAGTTTGATCTAAAGAGTTTTTTGAAACCTCCATAAGTTATGGATATGAAAAGGTTTTTAAAAAAATTGATTCAAAGTTTTTTATGGAGTTACAAAACCTAGTCTTAATGGTTTAAAGAATTCCATAACTTGTTGTTAAGTTATGGAACATGAAAAGTTTCATCATAAAACAAGTATTTAACTCCATAAGTTATGAAATCCAAAAGTTTTCAAGAGTTACAAAACTTACCCTCAAGTTTTGGAATTTGGAAAAAGTTTTTTTATGATAAAAAAAAGAATTGAATTCTAAAACTCTTGAGTTCATAACTTAAACAATTAATTAAATGGTTTTAATTTTGAATTTAATAATTGAGATTATGATGTTTTTATTGAATAATTCAATTAACTCTTATGGACTTTATTAATAGATAATTAAAGTGTTTAATTAAAAGAGAATTAATAATTCCATAATGACATGGTTTAAATTTAATTAAATTAAGAGTATAGTTTAATTAATAGATTAAACCACCAAGTATTTTAAATGTCTAAAATACACCCTTATACTATTATAATATTAAAGGTTTAATATATTATATGTATAAGAGCAAGTCGTCTTACCATTAGTAGGCCTCATTCACGAAGCCGGTCTATAGGGGGGTATAAGGTTACTGCCTATAAAATGGCATTTTAATAGGTGTCCACTCTCACCCACCGCTTCCTTGACTGGTGGAGGGTCGTTAGCCGAACAGGTAGGACAAGGACTATAATTATCCCTTCATTAAAAGTATTAATGATAAATACTAAGTAACTAAACCTTTTATAAATTCCCAATCTTAGTTACTTAGGAAAATGTGAATAAGGTGCTAATCCATGAAATTATACTTTGCACTTTGTTTAAGCTGTTAGTGGACCAACAGTTATGTGAGCCACTTAACGGGGGCATGGCACTACCTGTCATGACCCGTTTTGTATCCAGAATCTCCTTAAGTGGAGAGCGTATGAGTTTGTGTATAGATCTATACTGGATTGACTATCCTACACCTTGCTGCTCGCTACAGTGGGACTTGCAAGTCTATGGGTGTCAAACGTCATTTCTTACGACGTCTTACATCGTCGTTTTACTATAGAGTCGGTAGCAGGATACATGCCGATCACATGGTACTTTAAATAACAAATAGTTTAAAGTAATTAGTACAGCAGTAGTTACTTAATACAACACTACAGTACTATTTCATTTTCCCTTTACATTTACTTTGTGATATTCACACAATAAACAATAATGTAAAAACTATAGTTTATGTTAATGATAGTCAAATTTGGGAAAATACACACTCTTACAAGATACACACACACAGACTTACAATTACAAACTTTTACAAACTTTGGTAGAAGGCTACTTTTAGTAGGAAACATAGGGTTTTCTAGGAGAGTTCAAACAATTACAAACTTTTACAAAACTTATACATTACAGACTTACAAACACTTTCATACAAATACATAAACTAATATATTTATATGAATTCACCAGCTTTAAAGCAGATAAACTCTTTCAAAATAACTTGTATTCTCAGGTCACTACTAGACAGGTACCGGTGCCAGGTTTTGAGAAGATGGAGCTCGTTCAAGACTCATCTTTTATTTATTGATGTATATTTTTGGTGTCTATATAACTTGACAGAACACACTTGTATGAAATTATATTATTAATGCAATGGACGATGTTGTTGCTTGTTTACTACTTTGCATTGTTGTGATACTGTACATGACGTCCTCCACCCCCGAACGTTTCCGCCGTTCCGGTTTTGGGGTGTGACAGATTGGTATCAGAGCATTGTTTATAGTGAATCGAGTGTATCAACCCATAAAAGATATACGAACTATAAACACAGCGGGATTAAAATACTCTAATAAAGAGTTTATACTTTTAAATAATAAAATATTTAACCAAGTATACACACCTGCATTCATACTAAAATCAGTGTCACTAGGACAGAACAAAAGTATTACGATTGTTGGACATCACAAGTAGACTTAGAGACATATGGTCAACCCTGGGAAGATGTAGCCTGATCAACTACATTATCCGAGGAGTGATTAGCATGTGCCTAAGTACGGTTGTGAGGTTGCAACAAGTCTAAAAACTTACCAACACCACTACAACGAGAACAGTAGAACATAACATAAACTTAAAATACTATAGGAGTATTTTGTGTGACTATTAATTACTTATCTGAGAACTAAAAAGGTCTTTATTGGTATGTCAATAGTTGCGGGGTGGATACATTAAGGTTATAGGTAACTAGGATGGCATAGACTTAGAATCTGTGATATTTGCTCTACTTCCTGTTCCTTGTTTGGTTGTGGGCTTAGAGTTAGGGTCACTTATTCGAAGGTCTATCCTGTCTGGGTTACCTATGACTGGTATGCACTACGCAAATGTTGGAGTAACTAATAAAGATCATCTTATAATTATCTAGTTAGTTCGTCTATTAATTATTTCCTTATCCCTTTTCTCGCGTAGATATAATGGTTGGATTCCATCTTCCCGAAGACCCGTACTATCCCAACCACGGCAATGCAGGATGGCTGGGAGAAGAGCCAGAAGATGATCACCCAATCCTTTTGGATGATCACGAAGCTGAAGGCTTTTCTGATGGTTCTGACTCAGAGCCTGAAGTCAACAACCTACCCCCAGCTGTTCAAGACCCAAACCTGAACCCTCGTCCAGCATTTCAAGGACCCAATCCTCTGTGGGCCACAAACTTGAATAGATGGAGTCAGGAACAGGGTCAACCCATACCCTACAATGGAGACAGAAGCTTCTACAACCTCACCGAGGGAGGTTTAGCTGACAGGGTCCTACCCATCATGGTCCGTAGGATTGCTCGGAACACTGAGCAAGGTCGAACAACTATCGACCGAGTCGTGGAAATTGACGCCAACTCTGGCATTAACACTGTCCACATTCGGCAACTAGAGTCTGCTCATGAAAGGACTCAGGTCCGCAATGTAGTTCTACAGAGGGAACTTGCTGAAACCCAAGCTAAAGTCAGGGAACTTCGAGCTCAGCAGGCAAGGTCTGAAAGGCGTATGAGGGACATAAAACGCCTTCTGTCAGATTCAAGAACTCACTCTAGTAGTTCTCGTCGCCGATAGAGTCTCATCGACTTCTCTTTTGGATGTAACTTAGTTTATGTAAAAACTCTAGTCTAATTTCCTATCTTTGTAAATCTTAGACCCGTTACGTCTTGATTAGGTAGTAGTCTGTCAAGATTTTCCCATCCTGGTTGATGTAAGGCCTACTTCTAGGTCATTTTTCCCGAACTCATTACATCTGTAATCCCAGTATTATTGACAGATATCTCATATCATGGAAATTATATCCAAATGCTTTCGTTTACAATCAATCGTGTTATTCATTTGTGCTATTGGACTATGGAGAGTTAGTCCATGAGTCATTCTTATCTATTTCCTTTTAAATTCTTATCAATATCTTCGTCTTTGTAAACTTATAGTTGAAAGATGCCTCCACGTCGATCGACAAGACGCGATCCACCTGCACCAACACCACCTGCTCCTCAATTCGACACGGCAGCCTTGAATGCTGTTGTAGCTACGGCTGTGGCTACAGCCATGGCACAATATCATTCTTCTGGTTCCACTGGAGGAGGAACCCCTGTCCTATCTACTCATGGTGAAATCCTTGTGCGCTCCAGAGAGTGCTCCTACAAGGACTTCACAAACTGCAAACCATTCTCCTTCAAAGGGACTGGCGGAGTCATTGCCCTCTCGCAATGGTTTGCGAAGACCAAATCGGTTTTCAAAATCTGCTCCAGTCTAGAAGGGAACAAGGTCAAGTTTGTTGCTTGCACCTTTGAGGCAAAAGCCCTAACATGGTGGAATAGCCATGTCAAGTCACTATCCCTTATAGTGGCAAATGCTATTGGCTGGGAAGCCGTGAGAGAACTATTGGTTGAAGAGTACTGCCCGAGGGGCGAAATCCAAAAACTGGAGGAAGAACTGTGGAGCCTAACCATGAAGGGTTCCAACATAGTCTCCTACACCGCCAGGTTCTGTGAACCGTTGCCCCTCTGTCCCAACATGGTTCATACAGAGGGGAAGAAGATTGAAAGATACATATGGGGGCTGGTGCCTCCATTCCAGGGAAATGTTTTGGCTTCAAACCCCACTACATTTGATAGTACCAAGCGATTGGCACAGCGGCTCATACACCATGGGGTTCGTAGCCCGGCCGCAACAACAACCCTGGCCATCTCAGAACCCGCCAGAACCGCTGATTCCAACCGAAAGTTTTGGGATGACAAGAGAAAGACAAAGGCTGCCAAAAAGCAGCAGGCTGTGCCAGTTCATGCTGCGATAGCACCTGCCGCTGCTGCTCCGATAAAGCAGTACGCTGGAAGTTTGCCTAAGTGCAACAAATGCAACTTCCACCACGTCGGTGCCTGCCGGGAAATGCAGTGTTTGAACTGCAACAGGAAGGGGCACATTTCCCGTTTCTGCAAAGCTCCGGCTAGGCCAATCACCCGATTCCCCGGCGCTGGTGTGAGCCAAACTTGCTATGGTTGTGGCGAGGTGGGCCACTACAAAAGGAACTGCCCGAAGGCAGGGAATGTCGGTGGAGTGGGAAGAGTTCTGACCATAGGCCACGAGGAAGCAGTTGCCGACCCCACAGTGGTCACTGGTACGTTTCTCCTCGATAACTCTTATGCATGCATACTGTTTGATAGTGGAGCGGAGAGGAGTTTCGTGAATCAAAAATTTGCTCATTTACTTAAGCAAAAATCATGAGCACTTAAAGAACCGTTCACTATAGAAATGGCTAATGGAAAGACGGAGAGCACTAGCAATATATTCATAGGGTGTACCCTAACACTAGATAGCCATTCATTTTCGATCGACCTCATGCCGGTCTCCATTAAAAGTTTCGACGTCATTATCGGCATGGATTGGTTGAGTCTTCATCATGCCGACATCATGTGTTACGAAAAGGCTGTACGCCTTAATCTGCCGTCTGGCGAAACTCTAGTAGTTTATGGCGACAAACCCGGCAAGAACCTTCGTATCATCTCGAGCATTCAAGCTTAGAAATTCTTGCGAAAGGAATGTCGCGCATTCCTTGCTCATGTGGTCGACGTGAGCCAAGAAACGAAAGACATTCAGAACATTCCAGTAGTACGCGACTTTCCCGACATCTTTCCGGAAGAACTCCCAGGATTACCTTTGCAACGTCAATTCGAGTTTCGAATCAACTTAGTTCCAGGGGCTACCCCCGTAGCCAAATCGCCCTATCGTCTAGCACCTGCAGAGATGCAAGAACTGTCCTGTCAACTTAACGAACTGCTCAGCAAGGGCTTTATAAGACCAAGCTTCTCACCTTGGGGAGCTCCAGTCTTGTTTGTCAAGAAGAAAGACGGATCGTTTCGTATGTGCATCGACTATAGGGAGCTCAACAAACTAACCGTCAAGAATCGTTATCCTTCGCCTCGTATTGACGATTTATTTGACCAAGTTCAAGGGGCGAACTTCTTTTCAAAAATCGACTTAAGGTCCGGATATCACCAACTACGAGTGCTAGGGGAGGATGTTCCGAAGACAGCCTTCCGAACTCGTTATGGGCACTACGAATTCGTAGTGATGCCGTTCGGATTAACAAACGCACCTGTTGTATTCATGGACTTAATGAATAGGGTGTGTCGTCCCTACTTGGATCAGTTCGTCATCGTCTTCATCGATGACATACTTATCTACTCTCGTAGTGAGGATGAGCATAGTCAACATCTGCGACTAGTCTTAGAAACCCTTCGTTCGGAGAAGCTCTATGCGAAGTTCTCGAAATGCGACGAGTCGAATTCTTAGGGCACGTGGTTAGCGAAGAGGGAATACACGTGGACCCTTCCAAAATTAAAGCCATTGAGAACTGATTAGCACCGAAGACGCGTATAGAAATTCGACAATTTCTAGGTCTCGCTGGCTACTATCGCAGGTTCATTCAGAACTTCTCCCGCATTGCGAAACCTCTTACAACACTGACCCAGAAGGGCGTGGCCTTGGACTGGGAAGAGAAGCAGGAGAGAGCGTTCCAAATGCTCAAAAGAGCCTTGTGCACCGCACCAATACTATCCCTCCCCGAAGGGATAGAAGACTTCGTTGTCTATTGCGATGCGTCGAATCAAGGACTCGGATGTGTTCTGATGCAGCGAGGTACGGTCATCGCCTATGCCTCGAGACAACTAAAGACACATGAGGTCAACTACACTACCCACGATCTTGAGCTAGGAGCAGTTGTGTTTGCTCTGAAGATCTGGAGACACTATCTGTACGATACAAAGAGCACAATCTTTACAGACCACAAAAGCCTACAACACATATTCGACCAGAAGGAGCTCAACATGAAACAACGACGGTGGGTCGAGCTACTCAGTGATTACGAATGCGAAATTCGTTATCATCCGGGTAAAGCCAACGTAGTAGCTGACGCCCTAAGTCGGAAAGAATATTCTGGTCGTAGAGTCAAATCATTACTATGACTATCCATTCACACTTGTCCACGCAAATTAAGGAGGCTCAGCTCGACGCTTTGAAACCTAAAAATGTGGCGGGTGAATCCCTGAGAGGGATGGATAAGAACTTGGAGGTTAAGGGTGGCGGAGCTTATTTTCTCATGGATCGGATCTGGACCCCGAAACGCGGTGGTTTCAGAGACTTCGTCATGAACGAGGTGCACAACACTCGTTATTCCGTCCACCCAGGTTCAGATAAGATGTATCTGGATCTTAAAAACTTATACTGGTGGTCTAACATGAAAGCAGAGATTTCTACCTTCGTAAGTAAATGCCTTACTTGCGCAAAGGTCAAGGTCGAATACCAGAAACCCTCCGGTCTACTACAACAGCCAGAGATACCGGAATGGAAGTGGGAGCGGATCACTATGGATTTCATAACTAAGTTGCCCAAGACAACGGGTGGACTTGATACCATATGGGTCATCGTCGACAGATTGACCAAGTCCGCACACTTCCTGCCTATCAAGGAAGCAGACAAGATGGAGAAGCTTACAAGAACTTACATTAGGGAGATTGTACGACTGCACGGTGTTCCCATATCCATTATCTCAGACAGAGATAGTAGATTCACTTCGAGGTTCTGGCAGTCGTTACAAAGTTCCCTAGGAACTAGGCTGGACATGAGTACAGCCTACCATCCACAGACAGACGGGCAAAGTGAGAGGACTATCCAAACCTTGGAAGATATGCTGCAAGCATGTGTGATCGACTTTGGGAAAGCATGGGATACTCATTTACCCCTTGTAGAATTTTCCTACAACAACAGTTATCACACGAGCATAAAGGCTGCTCCATTCGAGGCCCTCTATAGCCGAAAGTTTAGATCCCCTCTGTGATGGGCTGAGGTGGGTGATACCCAGTTAGCTAAAGGACGAGTTCCTGAAAGCACTCTCACAGGTCCAGAGATCATTCGGGAAACGACAGAGAAGATCGTTCAGATTCGTGAATGATTGAAAGCCTCTAGAGACCGACAGAAAAGCTACGCTGATAAACGAAGGAAACCGTTGGAATTCCAGGTGGGCGACCGTGTTCTATTGAAGGTCTCACCCTCGAAGGGCTTGATACGCTTCGGAAAGCGTGGAAAGCTAAATCCAAGGTACATAGGGCCTATCGAGATTCTTGCCAGAATCGACCCTGTAGCTTACAAACTTAACTTACGATGCGAACTCAGTAACGTACATTCTACTTTCCACATCTCGAACTTGAAAAAGTGTCTGTCCAACGAGACTCTTGTAATCCCACTCGACGAGATCGAGATCAACGAGAGCCTCAACTTCGTGGAAGAACCAGTAGAGATCATGGACCGGGAGGTCAAGCAAACGAAACAAAGCCGTATCCCGATAGTGAAGGTTTGCTGGAACGCCAAGCGAGGACCCTAATTCACTTGGGAGCGAGAGGATCAGATGAAACTGAAATATCCTCTTCTTTTTATTTAGTTATTTGTAACTACTTATTTGCTTAAACTCTAATTTCGGGACGAAATTCCTTCTAACGGGGGGATGATGTGACAACCCGAAATTTCTATTATGTACAACCATTCACTTCAGTATGAGTCAAAACTGTTTCTGCTAATTTTCAAGCTTTTTGTAATAAGTTTGAGTATTTTAAGATTAGTACTTCAGGAGATAACAGGAGAGAGGATGCCCTAGGGTTTATTGTGCAACAATATTATTCCAAAACTCCAAGAGTTTGGAGTTTACGGCCTAAACAAAGGTGTTTACGGCCATAAACCCTAAAAGAGGGTATAAATATGACACTTAGTCATTATTTATCACTTTTCACAATTTCAAGATCCAAAACTCAATTATCTCTCAAGTATCATCGACTTTTCTTCTTGATCTTCAACATTGTAAGTGTTTCTAGCCCTAAAAAGTTGATATCTTACTTTTCAAACTGTGTTACCAAACTGTTTTACTTTAAACTGTTTTACAAACTCTTTTACATATCAAATACTTTTATTAAACTCTTTTAACTTATATTATGTGTATCTATATGGATATAATTATATAAGTAGGATTGAAAGGACTTAGGACTGATAACTCACCTTACTTCCTGTTCCTTGTTTGGTTGTGGACTTAGGGTATTCGGGTTATTTGTCCGAAGGTCGTTTGAATCCTAGTTATATATCATGTATATGTGTATAGATATAAAAGGTTACTTCTTTCATTCAGTTCAATGCCTTTGGGTAGCAAAGGTATACAAACATGTTCATATACACAAACGACATTACTAGTAAACTATAATAGGTATACTTTAGGTAGATACTATTACTAGAACAATGAAACATACAATGAGTCAGTTCATTCATGAGTAATACATAGTGATGAGAAACAAACACAATACATAGTGATGAGAAACAAACATAATACATAGTGATGAGAAAGAAACATAATACATACTGATGAGAAACAAACATAATACATAGTGATGAGAAACAAACATAATACATAGTGATGAGAAACAAACATAATACACAGTGATGAGAAACAAAACATACATGCTAGACAGAGAAAGAACACACAATACAGCTAGCACATACATATACATATACATACACATATACATTACATACAGTTATGTGAGCCACTTAACGGGGGCATGGCACTACCTGTCATGACCCGTTTTGTATCCAGAATCTCCTTAAGTGGAGAGCGTATGAGTTTGTGTATAAATCTATACTGGATTGACTATCCTACACCTTGCTGCTCGCTACAGTGGGACTTGCAAGTCTATGGGTGTCAAACGTCATTTCTTACGACGTCTTACATCATCGTTTTACTATAGAGTCGGTAGCAGGATACAGGTCGATCACATGGTACTTTAAATAACAAATAGTTTAAAGTAATTAGTACAGTAGTAGTTACTTAATAAAACACTACAATACTATTTCATTTTCCCTTTACATTTACTTTGTGATATTCACACAATAAACAATAATGTAAAAACTATATTTTTGGTTAATGATAGTCAGATTTGGGAAAATACACACTCTTACAAGAGACACACACAGACACTAGATGCCTTGGTAGACTTACAACAGAGACACTAATATACTTATGAATTCAAAAAATTACAAACTAGGAAACATAGGGTTTTCTAGGAGAGTTCAAAAAATTACAAACTTTTACAAAACTTATACATTATAGACTTACAAACACTTTCATACAAATACATACACTAATATACTTATGAATTCACCAGCTTTAAAGCTGATAAACTCTTTCAAAATAACTTGTATTCTCAGGTCACCAGTAGACAGGTACCGGTGCCAGGTTTTGAGAAGATGGAGCTCATTCAAGACTCATCTTTTATTTATTGATGTATATTTTTGGTGTCTATATAACTTGACAAAACACACTTGTATGAAATTATATTATTAATGCAATGGATGATGTTGTTGCTTGTTTACTACTATGCATTGTTGTGATACTGAACATGACGTCCTCCACCCCCGAACGTTTCCGTCGTTCCGGTTTTGGGGTGTGACACACCTCATCGCAATGATTAGATCCTGAACTCCATCGAACACCGTATGCTTTGTATTATCGAAGTGCAGGTACTGGAAGGCTCTCTCTCCACGAACACCAGTGGCTGCACCAACTGTGGTAGCTGCAGCAATAACAGCCTCAGAAAGTGTCGCATAACGATCATCAAAAAGCTCAATCATGGCGGTCTTGATAGATCCAAACAACTCCGGTATCGATCCCCAGAGAGCAGTAAGAACCTCAACAGAAATCAACTCCCTAATCTGATCCTTAGTCAACCCTGGCCTATCCTGGCCGCCCGTTCCAGTTCCTAAACCTGGTCCCCTGGTGAGGACCATGCTAAAAATAAACCATAAGATATTAGACAAGACACATTTCATACCATACGAGATATTCTAAATAATGAAACCCTAGGGGTTGTGACTTCCCTGCTACGCGTGGGGGTCCTATGCTTCCGGTAGTATGGGCCCATACTACCTTCCACACCTACCCGTATTTTTCTTAGAAGATGATCACCACGACCCAAAAAACACAGACTATGACACACATACATCCTATTCTCACTCCCTAGAGAATGGCTAAACAGTCCTCAACTGGCTGGCTTCTCACACATAAACCTATTCATGAAACTTCCACCAATCCTGCAGCACTCGTGTAAGCTAATTATACATAACATTGGATCCTATAGATAATAAAATAATTGATTCTACCTGAAGCCCTTCATCAAACAAGAACATGAAATAAGACCAGACCAAACATTCTCAGGCTATAGATTCTTAATTATGTACAACTATGATGCATACATTAAGAAACTACAAAAATGATTTCAATTCCATATAAGAAATAATTCTAGGCTATCAGGCGTTAAAAATCGGGAAATTCTATCATGCAATTCCTGAAGATCCCTAGCCTAACACTATTATAATATTCTAACATAAACATAATGTTAATAAAAATGTGGGTAACTTGGGGTATACTTTCTTGCTCCGTCTGATAGTACATATTGCATCCTTCCTTGGTTTCCTTTGAAAACTACTTTAAAAACTTTTGCATTTCCTTAGTTTGAGTCTAGATTCACATGAATGTTCATCCAATTCTCTCAACCCAAGGCTCTGATACCAACTTGTAACACTCCAAAATTCATAAAAGTTTAAAGTCAACTTTTAACCGTAAGTGTTTACAAAACGAGTCATTGTTTCAAAAGTAAAGTAATATCAGTGTGTCCCGAAAATGTATATCATGAACTAAACTGTAATCCAAAGCTTAGTGAGTTCCCCCAAAGATACAACACGCCATATAATAAACAAAGCATGCAGATATGAGCCTTCAACCAGACTTGACCGCCTCGCAGGGTCTACAACCTATCTTGACCGCTCTACGGGCCTTCATACTGACTGGACCACCTTGTAAGGCCTACAACATCTCTGGACAGCCCCTAGTGTCTTTGCCTTTAACCCAAAACAGGACCGCCTCAACCCTACATATGTAAAAAACAAACATAAACACATAACCAACAAATACAAATAACCATGTAGATCTACTACTTACATACATACTAGCATAACACTATCCTATAACCAGGATAAATAATCTAGTGGGCCATCATTGTTTCCTTCGACCCACGAGTAAAGTGAGGAAAACTCACCTTTAAGTCTGAAAAGGTATCTGACAGAACACAGCTCGAAATGACAACTCAACTGGTCACCTAAACACCAAATAATGACCAATCTCAAATACCAATCGAATTACCTAAAATCCCCTTAGGTCAAACTTGGTCAAAGGTCAAGGTCAACAAACTAGCCGAGTCAAGCCAGTCGAGTATGTTTGGGCGTACTCATTTATACGCGAGGCGTACTTCGTTTGACCCAGCAGTCGGGACCTTGACCGCCAGCGTACCATTTGTTACGCCCAGCGTACGCACCTGGTCAACCCCATTTCTCATTAAGAGCTTAATACATGAAGTCCATACGTCTAAAGTTTGATCCAAGCCCCAAATGTCGTCGTTGACCATAAATTTCCTAACTTTATGGTCTTGCATGGCCAATAAGTGCTCATCATTTTTAACCTTAACTACTTAACCCATTAAGACCTTGTAGCACATGCATGGAAGGGAAGAAATGATCAAGGCCACACTTTTATGTTTCTAAACACATCAAAATGTCTGAAAGGACAACTTAAATGGATTGTAGTAGCTCACACTTAAAATACCCAACTAATGGGACCAAAAGGACACAAACTTCATAACAAACTTAGATCTAGGCATAGCTTCATCAAGTTCAAACCTTTTTACCTCCAAGTGATGACAAATGGTGATGAGATTTTGGATCCAAAGAGTCCTACTCCTTCAAGATGATCTTATCTTCTTGCTCTATCCTTCAAGGTAACCAAAACACATACACAAATTTCAAGAGTGCTCAAAAATGGATTAGGGTTTGTTTGGGAACAAAGGCAAGTTGGAGGCTGATGAAAGAAGGTAGGCTGGGGACTTAAGGATGTTTAAATAGGGTCCAAAACCTAAAAATTAGGGTTTGTGGCTCAGACACGTATACCCCACGTACGCTAGGTACACCTAGCGTATGTGAGCCCGCCTTAATAATTACGAAAATGCCTATGGGCCATTTTGCAAGCTTTCTCATTCATAAGGGATAAAATTGAAAATACCTCATCATCGGAATGTGACATATAGACATGCTAAATTTAAAACATACATTGTTCCAAAACAAAAATTGTTTTATATTACAAGTAATTTATGTCCTTAACATAAATAATAAACTAAACTCTGAGAGTGTAGTTCCGACTTGCTTGTGCTCAACTTGTTACTCTTCTGTAAATATTTGCAAGCAGGTTAGAAATATTAGATTAACTTTTAAGTACCAAGTATTTTAGTGTTATATGAAAAGGATAAGTTCTATCTAGTAGAGACCTGAAGTACTAGTCTCTTCCAGACTTTCTCTTCAGTTAAGAGTAGGGTTGTTCATTATTTGGATAAAACCGAATTGTCCAATTGGACAATTTGGATTGGACTATTTGGTTCTGATATTCGGATTTTTGGATTGGTTTTCAGCAAAACCAAATTATTATTTTGGATTTCGGATTGCTTTTGGTTTATAAAATAGGAAGTGAATTGTGCAATAAAAACCAAATAAAAATTTATTATTTATTTGTTTTTAATATATTTATAGTTATTTATTAATTTTATAATTTATTTTTTCAAATAGGTTCAAAACGTTTCACCTAATAAAAAACATTAATATGAATTTTCTCTGAAATGTTTTTATCTATTAAGTACTAAACTATAATATACATTCTTAGTAGTTTATAAATTTTAAATCACAACTAAATAATTTATTTTTGCTTCTTCTGTAAAATTGGATAATATTATAATTATACATCGTTTTAAAATATTCTAGTTTTTTAAAACCGAATTATAAAAACCGATCCAACCGATTTGTAATTGGATCGGATCGGATCAGATTTGAATTTAGTTTGGACAATTCAAATTCATGTTTTTAAAACTGAAATCAGTTTGTATTTACTTGATTGGATCATGTCAAATCGATCCATCCAAACAAAGATCCCTAGTTAAGACGAGTAGTTCATCTTCTAGTGTCCAGTTTCTCCTCAAAAGCAACAAGATCCGTCTATATAGGCCTTCTTGGATTTCTTAGGCTTAAAGGTGTTTAATCTATAAAACATGGGTCTCATAGATCACACAAGGTGACTCTTTTTAGCCTTGCATTATTCCATTATTTAAACAATCTTAAAACAAATATCAATGTGTTTATTGGAATATTGTTTAACATGTTATATATATATATATATATATATATATATATATATATATATATATATATATATATATATATATATATAAATTATCCAATACTTCCTCCAAGTCAAGAATAACTATTCCTAGTATGATGTTAGAAGCATCTTGAGCATCACAGTGATACTTTTACTAGGTATCTGGTTCAAGTCAATTGCTCACAGAAAATTGTTAAGGACTAGGACCTTTAAGTGTATACAATTTCACAGCTCTCATGACATTGTCTCTCAAGACATGAACCCATTCATTGATGTTGTATCTGTTCAATGTTATTGTTTTATCAAGTCATTTAAAGAAAATGACTATTCATGGTAATGATATTGCATTATTTATATCTACAAAATTTTAACAAAAATTGTTTAGTATTTCAATATTTAATCTTTAATAATTAATACCCTTTTAGTTTTCAAAAACATTAATTATCAAAGTCTAGGATCCAAGTTGCAAAACAAGTAAATGGTAAGGTATCCTTTATCTCATTCATTTGAATTCAACTCGGTAGATATCAATTATCAATAATATCTTACTATATAATTCCTAGATTAATGGAATCGCTAATAACAAATTTAATTAGACATGTTTGATCCCATCTATTCCTTCAAAGTCTCTTGCTTAGGTATCCTTTATCACAAGATTCCCGATCAAATCATCCAATTTAAAAAACTTATGTAATCGGCCTGTAGCTTGGTTATATAAATCGTAAAAACACCCCGGACATCAAAACATATGTAACACATGAATATGGAGTTCTAATAAAGGAAAGATACTCTGCACTTTGAATGTCTACTCGTCGAGTCCAAGGGGGGATAACATGACGAGTAGGAGCTAGTTTGGGA